>NC_092467.1:12852315-14331065 GCF_047495875.1 Pithys albifrons albifrons
TAATTACATGCAAAATGGAAACCTTTGTCTTTCAACACTGAGTGTAAAATCTGCATTAGTCTGGCACTGGAATAAACTGTGTATATAATTCTCATTAAAAAAGGTGGTCTGCTTTAGTAAAACATGAGATGCATATATATATGGCAGTAAGAGGCAAAACAGAAAAGCACAGGCAGTTCTTGTGCTCGTTCGCTGCAGCAATTTACCGTTCCCTCTCTGCTCCTCCCCTGTGTCTGAAACTGAAACTTCCATGGAAACATAGTTATAATTTGGTAGTACCTCACCTTCAAATTAGGATGAAACCTGATACTTTCAACAGTTCTGCAAGACAAAAAAGTTGCAAAAACTTTTAGATGAGAAATACCAAAGCAGGAGGTGCTTACCTCTCCATCAGTCAGGGGCAATTTCACATCAAATGAAATCTCAACAGTGCTCCTTCAAGTGATAGTGGTGAAAGGCTCCTATGTCTCTGCTGGTGGCACCCATTCTGGAGGACCCCTGGAACTGAGAAAGCTGCCCAGCTTCAGCTTCTCGTGCAGGCAGAGCTAGAGGGACTTGTTTATGTGGCTCTGCCCTCAGATGTGAGCCCACTGTCTAGTGTGTCCCACTCAGTGTGAGTTTCCCATGGGGAAGAATGAATATGACCTGGCAAACCTTGGCTTTCTTTAGTTGCCAAAATGTGTTGGTACATTTTTTATGCTTCCTACTTATTTACCAACAAATTGTGGTAAGCAAAACCTCTTGTAAAGCTACAGAGTGCACTGATTGACATTGCTATGTCTTGGCTTACTAGAAGCACCACCAACATGCCCACTTGTGACAAAAATTCTAAATTACACTATAGCAAGTGGTAAGGTTCCCTTGGATGAAAATCTCACTTGAGGAATATGAAGGGACAGGAAGATGGCTACTCCTCTGGGTAATAATACAATGAGCTGAATTCAAAACAGTTGTAGCTTACCAAAAAAAAAAAAAAGAAAAAAAAAAAGAAAAAAGAAAGATTCATTGTGTCAGTTCATTGTTGAAGTTTATAAAATAGGGAGGAGGCCAAGAGAAAAACTAAGGGAAGGACATAAATTATTTCCACCAGTACACATATATGCTGTGACTTTAATTTCATCTTTGAGGTTTGGTAACATAAACTAAAGTTTTGGACATTCATGAACATCAATACCAGGGTTGCTGCCTGCACCAAAATCCCTTTCATATATTAATAGAATGCATACAAAAGATAATTTGTGTTGCTGCCTATGTTGTTCACACTACACTGCTGCAGTAAAGGTGTCAAGATCAGGAATATACAGAACTGGAACCACTTTCCTGATGTGTTAGTTATTAGAATAAATATAGGCCCACACAGGATGGAATGGGAAGTGCTTCTTCAAAACATAGTGACTGATCCTACATTTTAATGCTTCCTACCATATATGCACTTGTTTTTATTACACTGTAAAGTATTTTTCCATGGCACAATCAAGAGAAATACAGCATATGTAAGTGTATTTATCACACTTTTGGCTTATATACTTCTGGTGAAAATTAGGAATAGAAATAGGACTGTGAATACAGGGCAATGTGACAAGTAAATTTAGAACAAGAAAATAAGCTGCTATCTGGGATTAAACTTTGTACAAGGGTTTTCTTTGTAAGGATGTAAAGAAAAATGTAAAGCAAGTCCACAGAATTTATCAGGGTGAAAAACAAATATAAAATTAAGACAAACAAAGCTCCAACTCTGAATCTCACCAGTCTGGAGGAGAATTTTGCAGAGTGCAATTTAGGCCTAATTCTCATCAGAATGTATGTTCAGATATAACTGTTTATAGCTAAAGTTCAAGCCCAGGAATAAAAGCAGAGTGCGGCCTGAATTTATATGAACTATTTAATTACATCTGTAGTTAGAAAAAAATTAGAAATAGTCTAAATTTTGAGGAAAACAACCATTATTTAAATCCCACTTTTATGTAGTCCTTGCCAATTTGTCTTCCATAACAGATGTTACTTCTCTTGACAGTATATTGTGGCCAAATTATTTGTTTCTAGCCAGAAAATTGAATAAATGATCAAAGCCAACCTGGTGGAAGAGAGATGTTTTTCTTCATAGAAGGGGCTTACTTTTCCCCTCAGTGATGCTGGCTGCAAAGGAGGTTGCGTGCCTACCCACGTGTGTGTGCAGACACACACCTATTGCCTTGTTTTTCATGTGCATCCTTTACCTTAGAACTTGCTTGTTTACATTTTTGCTCTTCTAACTTGTTTGTTTGTTTGTTTGTTTGTTTCCTCAAAAGTCTGTTTTCTCTCTGCCCTTTCTGTTTTACTTCAGGCCAGTTTGGAACATTTTGTCAGTGTTTGGTCTGATGGCCCATCTCGCATCTTTACATCATGCAACTTTACATCTCAGTTCTTGGCCCTTCTATATATTTCCTGTTCCTTTCCCAGACTGAAAGGTGTACCTTGCTCCATAGGGCAGAGTTCTTTGAAATCCCAAGTCCTGCTTTTGAAAAATATTCTCAGAGTCTTACAGTTAATATCAGAATACCTTTAATAATTACTTGCTACTAAAACAGAGTTGCAGCCTGCTGAAGCTACCATTCTTTTAATATACAGAAAATTATAATTACATCACAATTTACTAATTTATATTTTTCCCTTTCAAAGACTCTAAGCATCATCCTAAGATTCTAAGGTCATTATACTGCTTCACTGGTGACAGCAGCAAGTATTTTAGCATAGTAGAATACTCTGTGGAAGTAAGCAAAATTGCCACATAATAGTGCATTTTATTAAGGTTTAGAGTTATCAGAGCCAGACAGAAATACTTGCATTTAGCAGACTACAGTTGTATAAAATGGAAGTGATAAAGCCTAAAGGAATGCACCTGAGGGAGTTTTACTGCCACACCAGGGTGCCCAAATTTCCCTCTGCTGCTGAAAGACAACAGATCCAGACATACTTGACTCAAATCAGAAAAAGGATCCATGAACTTTGGGTACAAATTGTCCTAAGAAAGCTTGCCTTCCCTGAGCCAAGAGTCTATCCTTCTGTCTTCTCCAGTGTCCTTTCATAGGTTTAACAGCCACACACAGAGAAGAAGCTTGCAGAGGCTGAAACCATCCCAGTTCCACAAGAAAACCAAAGATTTCCACAGAAATAACAAGAAGCTGAGATGTTTTTCCAGGAGACACTGGGAGATGGGTACAATGAGAAGTAAGCATTTTGCAAAGATAAAAGTGAATTTCAGATCTCAGATTCATGGACAGGATGTGACTTTCATCACAATGGTTTCTTCATCTGTGCTGACCTGCCAGGATGCTTCTGTCCAGGCTCTGGACATACAAGCAAGCCAAGTGCTGGGCCTGAGAACTGCCTTAATTGTCTGAAAACAGGATCCTGGCAATGGTTTGCAAGAGTGACCAGAACCCTTCTGGCCAAAATGATCTGCGTAAAAGTAAGATATTATTCTTACTAGTGAGACTTCAGATTCCCTTTGATACAATTACTTTCACAATATGACTGAAGAGACATTCTGCTAAGAATAAACTGGGTACTTGCACTGTATTATAATAAAATTGAAGATAATTTCCATAGAAAGAGAGAGTAAAAAGAAACATTTCTGTCTTTACTAATGGCATAGCAAACTACCAGCTGTTCAGCCTGCCACCAGATCTATACTGCTGTGCTACATGGGAAGGAGGCAAAGGTTTCATTCGCTTTGAAACCTTTAATTTCTCTGACTAAGAAGTTCATTTGGCATTATTTGTAATTTAACAATTTCGTGGCTTGTCACAATCTTACTTGCATTTGAATGCAGTTTCTCTGAGTGTTAAATATAGCCTTTTTAAATAAATGACATTTCCTGTATTTTACACAGTGACAAATCACAATTGTCAAAGTAAGAATCTTAAAAATAAATAAATGACATGCATGATAGACCCACAAAACCAGGCCTCTTGGTGTTTCACCTCTTTTAAGGGGTTCAAGCAATATGTAGTCCATATTCAAGGTGCCAGCAAGGACATTGCTAGATATCATGTAATAGGCGTTGTTGTCTTATTCCCCTTTGTGCCTAAAACTTGGAGCAGTGACTGAGTTCAGTGCATTCTTGGGTACTCTGTAAAAAGGCAGTCTTTGCCCACAAAGGGTTTGTAATCAAAATCAATCTTACCCTGATTTTAAATTCTATTTTTTTCTGGAATATTATATTTAAGAATAAATTCTACTGCCAATGGTGCAAATAGTTTCTCTTGATTTCACTGGAAAAGCACTGAGCATATAAAGTGAACTATTTCTGGTCTGGTTTTAGAAACATTTACCCTGAATTTTCTGATTCTATCCTACAGCCATGTATGCAAGGAACCACCAAGACCTGCAGTATACTTGCAATATTAACATTTAGGATCTGCTGAACCAAGCTTTTCCCTCTGTATGCGAAGGAAACAGATTTTTCTTTCTTTGCCATGGGAAAAATCAAGGGAAAACTTTGTTTAAAATTTGTGAGTAAAATAATCAGTGACCATCACTAACATCATAGATAGGTATGGACCCATATTAAATGAAGAAAAATCAATCCAGACTTGCATATATTTAAGCTGAAAGATGATTCTAAGTAGTATAGCATGTCTCTGTTGTATATTGCCTTATCTCATTAATGTCAGCCCGAAAGCGTTCCAGGCAAATTTGTTCAGAAAAAGAGCACAGTATGTACGAAACTCTCTAATCTAAACAACCTGGGATGCTACTTACAGGTATACAGTTTAGAAGACATGGAACATATGCTGAGTGAGGAAAACAAAAGAAATCGTGATCATGTAGAAATCAACCGTCTGAATAAACAAGAATGTTGTGGACAAATGTCTTTCATCACTTAAATGATCACAAAGAGTGCAAATTAAACCTGCATTTTCAAATGGCTTTATTAAAGTATTTGGGGACTTTTTTTACCTCTAACGCCACTGTTTTATATTCAAGAGAAGTACTATTCAAGGGAACATGAGACATTCGGTATAGTTCATGCAGACAACAAGCAACAGTCTTAATAGACTATAATTATAATAAAGTATCTTGATCAAAACCCCCCAACACCCCTAACCCTCCAAATCCAATCTGATTATAATAGTACATTTGCCAGCTGTTCACATGGGAATGGGCCAGAATCCATCATTTAAAGTAATATCTAATTAATGTTATTTTGCAACAGATGTCAGGCTTTTTTTCTAGACTGAGGTGCCTATAACTTTTATTTTGTATTAAACACATCCTCAGAATCCTCCTTTTGACCTCTGTTTTAGTACAGCCCAACCATAACTTGCCATAGAGGAACAGTCGTGGATCACCTTGATGTTCAGGTGTGCAGAAGTCAGAGCAGGGAGCAGCGCTGAGTCCCGGGGCTGCTGTGGGTATGTAATACACGATCCAGGGCACAGCCGGTCACTTGCCTCTGCTGCACTAATTTAGCTCTGTGGCCTCCTGGGGTCTTAGGACAGCAGGAGGCCAAGGCCATAAGACCGTGGTGATTGTTTTACCTCAATTTTGTCCATTTATGGACCAGTTAGTTCTGCCTCTACATTCCTATGGCTTTTGTGCCACTTGCGTTCCTGATCGCTGCCTGCAGAGAGGCTGTTGGTGGCAAGCCTGTATTTTATCCAGGCAAAGCACAGTGAGTCAGCTGTAGGCTGCATGGCAGTGTTGAGCTGTGTCTCAGTAGAGCTAGTGACGTGTCCCAGGCCTCCCACTGCAGGTAATTTTGTTCTGCAGTCAAGAGAATTTGCTACAATTCACCCGCCCTCAGTGATTTCCTGCTGCTGCCCCAGGTCCCTAAGCTGAGCCGCTGTGCGGGCACTCCGAGGTTGGCATTGGCAGCACTGCTCCTGAGCAGTTCAGGGGACCTGTTTGGGCTGTGCTTGCCTGGGACTGGCACGATGCTAGTGCAGCCATGCCATTGTGTGCCTTTCTACCAAAGGCCTATGTACACAATGTACACAGAGAATTGTTCACATGGATGACTGAAGAATTTTACAGAGAAGCCGCATTTTACAGACTCAGGCAGATAAAACCCACACCCAACCATAAGAAAAATGACAAGGAACAGGAAGGAGATGAAAACTGGAGAGATAGCAGAAAGTGCAGTGATAGGGGAGGCAGTTCTGAAATGCTGCGTGGTTTTGTTTTCTCTCTCATCTGCTGTCTAACCTGCAGCTCTTCTGGAAAGAAATAAAATACAGCTTAGCTTATGGAAGTAAGGAGAGCAAGTTTTGAGTTAGTTTTGGCCCTATACATCTTGCCTTGCATAGGGCCCAAAATTCTAGAGATAACAGTGTATGCTATGGGTTGATGAACTGGAGTGAAGTACAGAGGGGGGCATGGAAAGATGTTGAGAAGGGCATGACTGATATTTTAAAAACAAAGTATAGTAACAAAAGGCATGTGTATATGTTTCTGTATGTACTTTCTTGCTCTAACCCCTCAAAAAACTCCAAACAGAATTTTGCAAGAGTGATCAGAAATTTCAAGCTCAAGGAAAGACTCCTACTTTCCTTCTCTAGACCTTGTTTTGCTTCTGTTTACGTCTGTGAAAGGGAGGTGAAACAAAAGGGGAGTAAACTCATCTTGTAGTGGAAGCAAGATTATGCTTCTACAGCATGACAGCATCTGCAAAGGTGTGTGCTTATGAACTCCCATTGTTTTTATTATTGATGATTTTAATTATTCAATTGCCAGAGACCAAAATATTTGAAACTAACAAATAGCATGAAGAACCCAAACTTTGGGGTGCACAGTCTGTGTGGATATTTTAAAAGACTGGTATCTGGAGTCTAAATTCTCTCTGAGACACTTAAAACATGCTTTGACCAGGAAAGAGTATTTTTCATGATTTTGAGCTTTTCAGCTTTTGTTAAGTTATAACATGCTGAAGTATAATAAAAACCTGTTTGGCATATACCAAAATGCTTTGAAATTTGGCATAAAAATATGGAGTATTTACCTTCTTTAAAGAAATTATTTACTTTTAGGAGCGCTCCCTTTCCTCCCCCCCCAGTTTACAGAGTGCATGGGGAGAATTTAAAAATTGAAAGTTTTATGATGATGGGATAACTTGCTGGACATTTCTCAACAAACATGGAGTTCTTGGTTTCAGACAAATTTTCTAGCTCGTATGAATTTTTATGGTTACTTCATAAACCCTCCAAAATCATAATTTATAGGGAAAAGGGTGATACAGCCTTAGTTACGATATATGTTGAGTTGCCATTGTAAAAAAGGAATTGTTAACTCCTTCTGGGAACCTGTGACTATATTGTGATGATCATGCACCATCTGTTTGATTATATTCCAAAAAACGTGATGGTGAAACATGTATAGTCTAAGTGTCAGTTTAGATTAATTTATCTGCTTCATGAACTACAAACACAGACACACACCTACACAGCTAATCAATCTAGACCTCATTTGTCAGTACAAGGCATTGCATTTGGAGAGGAGAGAACAACTGCATATGTTTAGCATAGTCAGCTTTGGAATGAGAAGGCTTTTCCTGGTCTACATGTTTTCCCTGGGCTATAATTCTGCTTTGGTAACAAAATTTGAAATTAGTAAGTCAAACTCTGCAGAATTCTGATATTGGCTTAGAAATAAGGACTTTTCAATTGTAAAGACTTGGAAAACTTTTTAATTAGTCTCTAAAATTTTAGGCTATAGAATTTGTGTCTTAAAACCAAATAAGACAAACAAACAAAAAAAACCCCTTGAAAACATAGCTCTGGTTTTCACAAATTAACAGACATACAGTTGCTGGGACTTTGAGCAAGTTCTAACAATTAATCATTATTTTGACAAGCAAACACTTTGAACAGTTAGAAAATCAGGTCCTGCCCTCCAACACCACTGATGGGTATCAGACAGTAGCTTGACCTGTGGTGTTGAACTGTTCCCCATTTTCACTGCTGCACTTCCACTGTGCACATGTTGAGCACTTGTGGGTCACAAAGCTACCAAGACTGCAAATACAAGGAAATTTTATTATCTTAGTACAACTATCAAAAGTTATTGTCCAAAAAAACCTCAACAGCTGAGCATGATCAGTTAGAATTACTGGCTGAGAAAAGCAAAAAGGGTATTCCTCCTCCCAGCTCGGCAGACGAGGAATGAGTGGAGCACAGGGATTTCAGTTAAAGTTAATGCCATGTTAGCTGATGCACAAGCAGCTTCAATTCTCTTTAATTAGTGCAGCGTTAAGTGGCAAAGTATTTAATCAGCAAGCTAACAGGTGCAGCAGCTGATTGCTCTGTGCATGCATTTGTGTGGGGGTGTGACTGAAAAAAGTAAATAAAATTACTTTCCTTGCTTTAAATGAAATGGGATCCCTAATTTTATTACAACTGCAATTGGTTTAGTGGCATGATAGAGCAATAAAAATTGATTCTATCCTGTTTTATTCCTTTAACAAAGTATTTAATTTAAGAAGCTAATACTGTAATTTAACTGTTTAGCTTCTTGTGGTATGAATTTAAGCCTTATTTGCACAGCATCTCTGTCAAGGAATGATCCAGCAGTCTTATCTTGATGTTCTACTGTTGTATTTAAGGCACACATATTTCTATTTGCCACTGATCAGATTGAAGATTGACCCTCCTTTACTTAGAAAGGTCTAGAAATCATGATCCAAGTACCTAAGCTTATTAACTTCCAGTATTGCAATTCATTACATCAAGGTCTTAAGATAAATACTGTGAAAACCTTCTAACTGCTGCAAGCCACTTACTGGCTTAGTAATGCAGATTACCATCAACACATCACCCTGGGCTACACTGTTTGCTGGGTTCCACCCGAGTAAGGTTGAGTTCATGACTTCTGTATTAGATCCAAAGCCCTCTGCATAAATCCTGCAGTTACCTGTGAGATTGTCACTCTAATATACCAAACCAAGAACACATTAACTGGCAGAGAATGGCTGGTATGGTCCTTTATTGCCACTGAGCTGGTGGATCTCACAGACGTGAGGTGAAAATGGCCCATTAGCCTGTACACTTTCAGACTTACTACTTCCAAGTGGAATTATTGCTGTAACTGGAGTTCCTAACACAGAGGGGTGTCCATGTGTTAGGCACCCATGGGTCAGAAAGGTAAACCTTGTCCTAAGCAACTTCTGAAACTACATCAGTGAGGAGCCAATGGAGATAGGTGGAGGAGCTCAGAGAAGTAGCGAATCTGTATTAATTTGTATCGACATTACTGTGAGAACAGTAGGAACTCAAATGGGCTTTGAAGTAAATGAACCAACTACTTTACTATTAGCTAGCTACTTTATCTATTCCAGAACTTTCTTTGTAGGTCTCTACAGAAGGAGAAAAGAGACTTTTCAACTAATCAGTAGAAAACATGACTCACAAATGCAAACTGACCCCTTGTAGCTGAGTGGAAAAATCCTAAAAATTCATAATGATTTTTGTCATTGGTTTCAAAGAATTCATAATTTCAGCTATAAGAGAAAATTTATAGTGGGGGCCATTGCCAAAGCACAGTTTGAGGCCAGTGATGGGAGCTGAAATAATGTAGGTGTCAGGGCTGAAATAGCTGCAATGTGACGTGGTTGGTTTATGGAGCAGTGAGGTGCAGAGCACACCACTACCCAGGCCCAGGAGCTGCAGAGTGTGGCACATCCCCACAACTCTTCCTAAGTCCATGCCTGTGGCAGTGAAAGTCATTAAAAATCTGTATCATTTTCTTCACTCTTTAGCAACAGCAACATTCCTTAAACTTTGTTTTTTAATTTACAGTAGAGTGCTGAGAGAGGTTAGCTTGAGAAGGCAGACATGGAAAACAGACCCTTGAAAATGAAGTTGACAGGTTTTATTTAGAAAGCTGGCATATGCACTGGCTGCATCCATATCTGCAGTGTTCCTCAAATTGACAGGCAATCTAGAATATGGTGTATATTAAAGAGAAGTAGTTTTGAACACAGTTTTTAGTTCCCTTCATACAATTCCTGTAACACTGAACATTTTTAGACAGCTACTGGTTTTGTTTTTCAATAAAGACTACAGATTCAGTTTCTCTTATGGCTTTTTATTGAACAGCTCACTGAAAAAAAATAGCATAAGTCTGGCTGCCTAGTTAGGCAAGTTTACTTGCTTTTTTTTTCTATGCAAGTAAAATACCATCGGAGCAGGTCATAAAGCCCTGCCTAAGGAGACTATAGGAATGCATGACAAAGTTTTTATGGTTTTAATTTAATCTCAGAAATAATATCCAGCAAGTAGAATACTCTGCATAACCACATAAACAATATTCTCATATTTAGAGTTCCTTTGAATTTCTCAATGACATTAGGAGAATGAGTTGATGTTGCAGCTTTTCTCAGGCTAATGCCACTCTGAGGTGACAAAGAGCCTGTTAATGGGACCTAATATAGAGTTATGTCATCTCAGTCATAAATAAATATATGTATAAGAAATATATGTATAAAAATATATGATTGAAAGCCATCTGCTATGAACCTCGATGAAGTCCTGACTCAAGGAAATATTTTTGGGAGAGCACTAATACACAATACACATGTTTGCATGCTTTCCTGGGGGTAGATGGGCTGAAGAACCTGTGCAAGTACTTTCTTGAACTAGGACAGAAGAAAATGCATGCAGTACTGTTTGTAAATCTTCTTAGAATGGGAAAAGTTAGGAAACCTAAAAAGACCTGCCAGACATAGTTGTTATAGTGTAGTGGTCCAGAGTCAAGTTGTTGCTAGATCTGTGTAAAGAAAAGTACCATGGTGCACTTTAAATGTTGCACTTTTAAAAAAATTACTTTGAGTTATTAAAGAGGTGGTTTCCACACAGGTTTTTCCCTTGTGTGTAGAAGTGTTATTGAAGATCTCTATCAGATAATTTCTTAACCTTCACATGCAAAATCTGATTGCACACAGAGCACACTGACACCATTGTGATGCTCCTTCATGATCCTGGAACCAGAGGACCAGCTGCTGGGAAAAACGTAGATCCAGGGAAAGCAGCTGAACAGTTTGGTGGATTATCTTAAATTGGTCCCAATGGTTAAATTTTATTAACTATTTAAAATGTTTTTATAAGATAAATTTTATGAAGTAGCAAATAGAGAAGCCTTCTACAACTTTAAACTTAAACCAAACTCAGAGATGGCTAAAAATAAAATAAAAATAAATGAAAGTTAAACTTTTACTCTGCAAGTTAAAAGTATTTATATTCCTTGCTATCCTCTGTGATATTTGGATTTACACAGACTTATCAATATGTATGTATGTATGTATGGCCAAACTTCGCAAACAAAGATTTGGGGAAGGGCTCTCCCCGGGTGGGGGTGTGCCCTTCGAGCCTGCACAGTGCATTTTTTAGGTGAGGCTCAGCGTGCGCAGAACTGGCCCCACCATTTAAGTCCCAAGGTTCATCTGCCATGGCCGAGCGAGCTTGGACAGTGACAGTGAAGTCCTCAGGACTGTCTACAGCACCCGGTACTAACCGGGGCTGACCCTGCTGAGCATCCGAGATCTGACCAGATCAGATGGCAGGGAGGCTTTAACTGCCTGGTACAGTCTCCACTTAGACTCGAACTCATGACCTTGTGATCAGAGTCCAGAGTGCTCACCAATATATCTCATCAGTTTTACCGCTTTCTTACAGATCTTCATTATATTGAGTCAGTGAATGCAAGTGTGAAAAGAACAGAAAATAAGCATAGGGCAACAAACGAATTATTAGCATTTCCTCTAAAGTAGGGACTTAATGTATGTACATACTTTGACATGGAAACAAGCCCAGGTGTCAAAGACATTTAGCTCAGGAAATAACAAGACCCAAAGTCTGGCAGCTGGTTGACTCACTCAATGTGCAGGTGGAGGTGATCGTGCTGTGGCCAATCAGGCCATTTCCCAAGTAATATCAGGGAACCTTCAAGGCTGAGTTAAAGATTTTAAGAATAGGCTTTAGAAAGTAAAGAAGTTTTTCAGGGGTCAAGTTATGTAGTTTTTGGAGTCTAAACTGTTTTAACTTCTGGATATAGCTGTGAAGCCTGACTAGCTGGAGGAGTTACTGAAAGCTGATTGTTTGCTGACTGGTAAGTGAAATGAACTTGTGGTTTTAATCTATACCCCACACAAGTGTGTGTTCAGAGAATAAATCCTGCAGCTATTACTATTTCTGTTTTGGTAATCTTAAGAGAAAGTTCGCTGGAACTGCAGTTTGGGATTGAGGCTGAAATACAGAAAATAGAAGTCAAGAAGGTTTTCACTTTCATTTGTCCACTAGGTGTGATTCTGTTTATAGCTAAAGGTTGCTTATAGCATAGCAAAAGAAATGGCTTTCTGTGGAGGAGCATACTACTGGGTGGCCTTGAGGATCTGAAATTAGCTTCTGGCAATGTGTCAAGTTATTCCCTGGTAGGAGAGTGGAGCTCCTGCAGAAATCTTGACAAGGAGAGAAGTTGTTAACAGTGCTTTGCCTATTAATAGTACGAGTACTGTACCTGCTTTCTTTGGACTGAGTTCTGGCTGGACTAGGCATGCAGATGTGTGGCATCTTGATGCTTTCATGACACTGGCTGCTGTGTAAATCCTGGAGCTGCTTTCTTTTGAAAACTGAGTAGAGCAACGCAGTGAACAGAGATGCAAATACGTTTGAGAAATACAAATAAAATTTACAATTTTGGAGTGATACTTTCCTAGATTTTTAAGGCTCTTGCTGTATTGCATTGGAAAGCTACTGGTATGTAGGAAGTATTTTTTTTTAATAAATACTTGTTTTTCCTAGGTTGAAATGAAATATTTAACACAGCATATTGATCTGTATATATGGACAAAAGGGAGTAAACAGAAGGGGGACAAGGACAGGGAAAGGGGAGAAAAAGGATCTCTGAAGAAGCTGAGGAGCTTTCCAAAGAACAAGTCGTATGATCTATTTTGTGGCTAAACTGATTAGCTCTCTTATAATCACATCTCAGCTGATGAACTTTGTGATCTTCCTCTACAGAGCCCTCTATGGCTGTTCTATTTCATTCTTTAAGAAGATTAAGTGGGTAATCCTGAAGCTCCACAAAACCACCTGTTGTTTGTGCTGCTGGATAATACGGCTTTGGAGGCAATCCTTTGACAGTTCAGCAGTTGGATTGTGAATAGGCGCACTTATTTGCGTACCTCCTGGTTCCTGTCTGTGTGTGCTGTGTGGCACAGTGTGCAGGTTTCCAGTACCTGACCCTTAGGAAAAACAAACCAAATCTACTATCCTCTCTCCTGCTTTCTCTTCTCAAGGGACAGTTTCTGTCTGCAGCAGCACTGCTTTTGTTGCTATGATGGCATTTGCAGGAGATCTGTCTCTTTACTATCTGACTCTTCCAGGGTTTAAAATGCACCCAGTGTGGGTAAAATCATTCACTTCATCAGGAAGAGTCCCTTGCAGCATGTCTAGAACAGAATTGTTAATGAAAACAAAAAAACCCTAAAAAAGATAAATGCATTGGGAAGAGAAAGAGGTAAAACCAGGAAAGGTTGAGCTATAAACAACAATTGTGCCAGAACTGGGTCAAAATCCTTGTTCTGCGTACTGTGCTGGGACTCAATGGTAGCTGTTCAGGCTGGGATGTTTTCCTGTAAGCCACACTGTGTGACCATCCCACTCAAATAACACTCACTACAAGTGAAAATCCTAAATTTAAACCCACAGCCTTCACTCCAGAGGAATGTAGAATTTTCTTTCTTTTCTCCCGCCCCCCCCCCCCCCCCCCCCCCCCCGAGGAGTTCAGAATTCTGAGATGATAGAATGTATTTGTATGATATGTTATATATTCTGGATTTCTTGCTTTTCTGCTCTGAAGATGTTAAGAATACAGTCTAAAAATGCTTAGTTCCAAGCATCCTAATGATCTGATGGCAGTTGCCAGTAGTGTGGCTGTTTGTCTGTTTTGATTTAAAGACTTCCTTAAATGCATTGCTAACTTTGGCCTTCTCCACCACAGGTTAATATATTATGATTAAAAATGAATAAGTTTAGTCATACCATCATCTGCAAAACTGTCTTTGTCAATCCATTAAAATGAGATTCTTCTCATCAGTGTATTTATCCTTTTCCATCTGCCCCTCCAACAAAACCTATGAGGGGAGGAAAAATAATTTTCAAGTTATGCATCTTATAATAAGTGATAGAAATATTTCAGGCTAAAGTCTTAAGAATGTCATAGTGGTTTTTCTATGAAAATATAAGACAAACATTAAAGTAGTTCTCTGATGTCTTACTTATACATTTGTCTTTCTGCCCTGTGAGGAGTCCAACAACTGTAAATCAGAGTGTGTCAGTCAGAGGGTTTTCCAGCATCTGTGGAATACATCCTGGGAGTAACAGTTGCATGCTGCTCATTACTTTTCTTTGAGCCATGATGACAGGTAGAGCTACAGCTCTATGCACTGGTTTGATTACAAACACAAGATTTTTTGAGCCATGGATGCTGAGAAAGTCATGCAACAACTTGTCAGGGCTTTTCTGCCTGTGACAGTCTGATTGCTTAAAAAAAAAAAAGTAAACATATGTCTGTTGTGTTTGATTATCTCTTCATTCACATTTCCAAGCAAAGAATGGAGGGGTCACCAGACCTGAGCATAGATAAGTCATTTCTGGTTGGCCTTCAATTTGATCTTTAGTAATCATCATTAATGTTGGTGCAGCTTAATTGAATGTTTTATATTGCAAAATGGGTCTGTATGATTAGCACTTTTCATGCTTGAAATAGCTCAGTAGAAAAAGAATTATTTGAAAAATGTTTTTGACAGGGTGTCTTCAGGGGCAGAGCTAGGGACTAAAACAAAAGATTACTGTTGTGAGAATCAATTTTGATCAGTGGTGCTAAGGGTAGATGGAAAATGGATTAATCATCCCATTCCTGACAGTGCAGGGCAGAAAGGGTTAATAACAGGAGTATTCTTTCACAGTGCTCCTCTGGCTGAGGAAGCTCGGGGAAACCAAATATGGGAATAAAAAACCATAGCAATATGGTTTGATTGACAGTTTATTCATCAAAGCATTGATTGTTTCCTGCCATTCAGCTTGAAGACAGGGTGTTGAGTAAAGGACAAGTGTCTAATTAAAATTCCTTTGTGGTGTGATTCCCCTAGGAAGACATGAAACCAACAGCAGGAGAGTTTAAAAATAATGGTTTCCACGATTTCAAAGTACCTGTTTAGCATGATCAATTTAGCAACTTCATTCTGGGGTTTTGTCCTGAAATGTAGTTGCCTTGGTGTAGCTGTCCTCTGAAGTTTCAAGTCAGGCAAATATCTCTGTTTTCTTTTTGGCTTTATATTTTCCAATGGCAACTTGCCAGGGTAGAGCTATGGCAAACTGAACCTTCACTCAATAGAGCGAAGATAAACCAGGAATTTACTCTGGTTTTGGCTGGAGAAGTGAATTTGAGTTGTTTACGGCATCTTTTCTTCCCTAGAATTCATGCATAAACTTAAGAGTAGAAGGGAGCTTAGCTGTCTGAAGGGTATAGGCCATGATGCAGGAAAACAGCTGTTTTGCACACAGCAATTGTATGAACAGTGGCATTTGTGAAATGTTAATGAACATTGAAACTCTTCCATTCCAGCAAGTCAGCATGCTATAGCTCAGCTTTGTGGTTGCTCCCATTGTACTGATAGTCATTTTTTGTCCAATAACCTCTCTAAACCCAATGTTCTCTGTTTTGCAGATGTCTCCTCCTCTGTTACTCGAAGAGTTACACTGTTTCCCAGATTTCCTATCTCCCAAAGGAAGTGTTAGGCTAACTAGGCTGTCACAGGGATAGTAAAATCTCAAAAGTGTGGTACTAAGAGGGCTTTTAAAGTGTAAATTAATGCTGAGCAAGCACTACTTTTTATATTTTATAAGTCTATTGTTCTTCTTGTAATCTGTTAGACAGTAGAGAACTCCTTGTCCTAGAAGAAAACTCTAAATTGTGTCTTGAGGAATTGCAGAACAGTTGAGCAACATTATATTCCAAAGTACTGAGATACAGCCACAGGACCCTCACAGAAGGAGCTGTTGTATATATAAAAAGCACTAAAGACAGTTGACTTTCCCCCATGAGTTACTAGTTCCTATTCTTTAGTTGGCAATGACCATATCTTTTTATTGCGATGAAATATAAAGACCCACGAGTGCAAAAGTGGCCGGAACTACACTTAATACAGGTATTTGCATGTTCCAGGTGATAAAAGGATAAAATGTGACTTATTTTAGATCAGTACAAAAGGATATTTCAATGTTGTGTTCATTAATTCTGGATTTTCCATAAAATACTTGTAAATCAAGCAATTTTTCTTCATGTCTAGATATTTCTAGAAACTGGTTTCAGAGTCATTGAAATGTTTATTGGAAATAGGTGGGAAATAGGACTTGTATGGCTTGAGACAGTGAGAAAAGTCAAAAAGTCACTTCTTACAGAAACAAAGCCTGGACAGATGAAGAAAATAAGTCACTGGATACTTTATTTCTTAATTATCTGTGTTCTTTAACAGGATAATTTCTGATTATTTTGTTGTAATACTTTCATTAGGAGAAAATTTGACCACAAACTGCAGTCTTTCTAACTGTACAGGTGCTCTGATACCAAGCCCCAGCTAGAGCACTGTCAGTGGCAGGTAGTGCTATGCATAGACCTGCTGGGGAGTCATCTTTTACCTAAAGAAATTGCAGCAAAACTCCCTTGCTGCATAAGTGAGAAATAGAACAACAAGTAAGAGTCCCAGAATGTGCAGAGTTGGAAGGGACCCACAAGGACAGAGTCCAGCTCCTGGGCCTGTGCAGGACCGTGCCTGAGAGCACTGTCTTGAACTGTCAGCCTTGGTGCTGTGACCACTGCTCTGGGGAGCCTGTTTCAGTGCCAACCGTCTTCTGGGTGAAGAATCTTTTTCTAGTATAGTATCCAACCTAAACCTCCTCTGACACAACGTCAGGCTGTTCTCTTGGTTCCTGTTACTGGTCACCACAGAGAAGAGGTCAGTACTTGCCCCTGCTCTTCCCCTCCTGAGGAAGTTGTAACTGCAATGAGGTCTCCCTTCAGTTTCCTCTTCTCCAGGCTGAACAGACCAAGTGCCCTCAGCCCTCACATGCTTCCTCTCAAGGCCCTTCACAATCTTCATTGACCTCTTTTGGATGTTCTCTAATGGCTTAATATCTTTTTTATATTGCAGTGACCAAAACTGCATGTAGTACTCAAGGTGAGGTTACCCCAGTGTAGAGAAGAGTGGGACAATCTCCTTCATCAATGGGCTGGTGATTCTTTGCCTGGCATACCCCAGCTGGCCCTCCTGGTTGCCATGGCACTGCTGACTCATGTTCAACTTGCCATCAACCAGAATCCCCAGTTCTTTCCAGCATCTCATTCCCCAGTCTGTCTGTACATCCAGAGTTGCCCCATCCCAGGTGCAGAATATCTCACTTCCACTTGCTTAACTTCATATAGTTGGTGATTGCCCAGTCCTCTAATTTGTTGAGGTCTCTGTGCAGGACCTCCCTGTCTCCTATGGAGTCAACAGCTCCGCTGAGTTTTGTGTAATCTACAAACTTGCTTAGTATCCCTTTCAGTCCTGTGTCCAAGACATAGGAAAGATTTGGAGTTATTAGAGTATCTAGAAGTACTTTCTTTTAATTTACTACTTTCTTAATGGAAGATGGACTTCAGTCCCAAAGGTGGCAAACAAATCATTTGTCTACATTTGGGTACAATGTGAATAATTCTGTGATGTGATTTATTGTGTGCTGTTGAAAGCAATTTTCGTTTAATCAGAAATCTTAGCAAATATGTAATTAAAAAGTTCTCAAAATGTATGGGTTAGAAATGTCACTTATTATTGGTTTGTAACAGCTTCATTTGTCCATTCTGTACTAGGAGTTTTATGGCAGGGCACAATCATATGTATAGCGCAGTGATTTATAGAACTGAGAGCAGACACTAATGAGAAAAAGCTTTTAAAATAAAGACTTCTATTATATCATTTATGTAGCTATGCCCATAAAGGTCAAAAAAGAAAAGACTGAACAGATAAGTTTCCAGGCTTAATGTGGAAGTGTCCAAGCTTATACCCTTATGGATATAAGAATTATAGAAGGAAAGAGCTGACAATAAGTTTAGAGGAAACTTATATCTTGCTAAGTGGCACTTCAGAACTGGTATTAATTCTAAAAGCTAAAGTCAAACTTGCCTTTTCCCTCCCTTCCTTAAGCAATGGGGAGTTTGGTCTTCAGCTAGTGTTTGGTTTGTGTTGTAGGCAAACAAATACCACTTGCATATGCTATAGAGGTGTTGTTCAGGGAGAAGCCTGTTATTTATTATTATACCAGCAACAAAATTTTTCATAAAAATTTCTCCAAAGTATTTTTGTGGAAATGAAGGCAAGGCCCATCTCTGACTGGTACAAGTTAGTACAACAGTGTTGATATTAAAAGGACAGGTTTGACTTGCTTCTACTGCAGGGGTGATACAGCCCATCCTCTGAGTTGCAGCATCAGCCCTTGTTCCTGTCTGTAGTTGGGTGGAATAGCAGTATGAGAACATGGGCAGGCCCTGGCAACCTGCAAAGCTGCTCTGCACACAGGCAGGAAACAACTGGGGAGGGAATGCTGCTGCCTCCTTGTCCCGAGCTGTGGATCTGCTGCCATGCCTGTCAGCTGGGAGTGAGCTGGGTTTGAATCATACCAACTATCACCTGCCATTGGCAGTTGTCTCTGTCAAAAAGTCTTGTTTATACTTTTGAGCTGAAAAAGGTTTAGCTAATGACAAAGGCAAAAGGAAAGAAGCAAAAAATGTATAAATAACATTTCTAGTAGACAACTTCAGAAGCAAGCAAAATCTTACAGGACAATCAGGTCATCTATTGTCTATAGACTTTTGTGTGCAAACAGATTCCTGGTTTTGAATCTGTTTACCAAGTCATGTAATGTTAGCTGTGTTTTTTTGACTGACACATAATAACTGGCTCAGTAATATTATAGTGTTACCAGAAAACAGATCCTAAGAATATTGCAGGACATTCTGAGTTTAACATGGCTTCCATAG
The DNA here is from genome assembly GCF_047495875.1 of Pithys albifrons albifrons. Taxonomy (NCBI): domain Eukaryota; kingdom Metazoa; phylum Chordata; class Aves; order Passeriformes; family Thamnophilidae; genus Pithys; species Pithys albifrons. Next base: position 12,871,366 of record NC_092467.1, read on the forward strand.
CTAATGCTGCGAATGTGGCAATGCTATTCAAACCACTAGTTCAGAGCAGGGCCAGCTTGGGATCCCTCTCCAAGAGGGACTTGAATGATGGGAGGTAAGCATCTATGTATTACAGAAATTAAATGAGCTTCTACCGTACTTTTTTCAACATTCTACAAAAAAAAAGAAGCCAAAAAAAGAGTTATGTTCCAGGACTACTGGACTCTTGAATGTGACTTTTCTTTTGGGAAGGAATAGAAGGGCCTTGTCTGTTATTAGTTGCTTTTAGCAGTGGTATTTGGTAGGCCGCTATGTAAGAAACTGTAGTAAACCTCTTTGTAAACCAGGAATGGGACAGAGTTATAAACCTAGTTCCTACCTGTGGCTTCATGGCAGGAGTCAGAGGAATTGCTAGAGACCTGTAGGGTGACTGGCCTTCCTTTTGGGTCAACGCTTCCTTTCACTGGAAACTCTGTACAAGGATGAAGGCTCATGGCCCAGTTACACATCCTGATGAGTATTGCCTCACCACTTGGGAAAGGCCATGCCTGCCTCCCCAGGCAGATTCTGTGGGTGTGTCACAGCTGAAGAGAGAAACAGCCAAGCCTTTTGCCCAGCCAAAGGGCCTGAGCCAGACTGGAGGCCAGTGCCGAGTGCTGGGTGGTGTAGTATGCTGAATGACTGCCTGTCAGCTAGTGAAACCATGGCCTTATTCAAGAGGTAAAGCAAGCCTTATTTTGGCACTGTATTTCTGAGGCAAGCAGTTAGAAACAGCCTTTCTGTAAGGAACTATTGTATTCCCAAGTACAACCTCTAAATTTTCTGAACCTTAGGATCTAGTTCAGCTGTGGGGCCTGTTTTGTGTGGCATAAAGCCTAGTGTGATTCCTTTGTAGAATGCACCATGGGTAGGCTTTTACAAGGAATATGAGTAGAAACAGTAATATTAATATATTTGTTAGCTCACATACCTGATGAATTACAAGTTATTCTAATTGTAAAGCAATTTGTCTTTCTTTTTTTAGAGCTCCTCATTCCTAAGCAATAGTTGGTCTTAGAGAAAGTTACAAGGAGATTTCTTTCTTTTCAGCTAATTAATAAAAAATGCAGTATCTCCAGAATGTATGTTTTTTTTGCTTGGCTTTTGTTAGATTAATAATTTAGTAAATATAGTCAAGTGTGTTTAATGCAATTTTCTCATATTTAAAATGTTTTCATATATCAAAGAAAAATCACTTTTATTTGTGCTTTCATGAAAAGAATCTCATTTCCCCCCCCACTTAAGGATGATCTGATGTTTCAGGAAAGGGGGGAGAGGAAAGGCTTGAGCAGCCAGGTTGCTAAAGCATTGGTGTCAGCTTTGAATGGCCGATGCAAATTAACTGCTTTTCATAGCTTGCATATTCGTAAGTGCCCTGTGTGTCACCATCACCTTTACCTGAAGAAGACTTGGCAACAGTGCTGTGGAAAAACAGGCACTAGGTAGGTCTGGAAGTGCCAGGGAGGTGTGAGGACAGCTGGGGAAGCAGTCTGCTCTTGCTTTGCCTGCCCCACTTGGACACAGGAATGCTGCAGCATTCAACGGACTGGGACCTACTCCTTTGCTGCTCTTTCTCTTCTATGGGGTCGGGGTGATTCCTGGTACTAGTGCACTGACAGCTAGACACATCTGTGGCTGTTATGGAATTCTCCCGGCCTGCTGCTTTTTCCTTCTTCCCAAATGGTGCTCCTTCAATGTGCTGAGACCATGAGCTGCGTAAAAGAGGAAGAGTCCATAGTTGCTCTGGTCACTGGTACAGAGGCCATGAAGGGTTGATATGTGCTGCTGTGGGCTCCACAGCAGGTTGTGTCATGGAGAAGATAAGGAAGGATATGGCTATCCACCCACCAGCACCTGGGATGAATCAAACATTACATTAAACAGGTCTACTGCTTTCTGCTGGAAATAGAAACAAGCAGTATGCAAGAGAATAACATGGTTACTACTGTTAGCATTAGCAGCAGTTAGTAGGAGAGGATACCACCGCCTTTCCCCCAGAAGTTGTCCAGCACATGATCTGCTACTGTGGGCTACATGCTTAGCAGCCAAAAGTTGTCACTTGGGGAACAGATGTTAAGTATTTTTTCCCTAATTCTCCAGAAGCCATAGTGGAAACTGGATTAGGAATTACACTGCCTGATATGTAAATTATATGCTAACTAGTTCAAATGTTTAATCAAAAAAAGTTAAAACTGTCATCCTTTCACAACTGAAATACAGAGCAGAATATTCAGGTAAAAATAATTTATGATAGTAATTATGGTATAAGCCAACTTGTCAGCAGCTAGTTGTTTAAATTCCTTCTTCCCTGCTCCAGACTTCTCAAACCTGTATGGAAATCACTGTAAGAAATACCCCTTCTGTCTGCTGTATTCATCAGAAACAGGATGCTGTATGTGAACACTTAAATGTGTAATGCAAAAATGGTCTCATATGCAATGATATGAAGCATGAGGAGGTCAACCAGTTTTTCGAAACTAAGCTCAATCTTTACTGGCAACATCTAATATTAATTACTAATGCTCACACCTTTCACCACTAAAATCTGAATATTTATGCATATAATTGAGACATCTAATGGCTCAGCAGCTTTAATTTCTTTTTCACTGTGTGCATGTCATTTTGTTCAACCATGAGAAAACTGTACTTCTATTTATTACAAGGAAAATTGATTCAGAATAAGTCCTGACAGTTTGAGTTACTCCTGAGCTTTTGTATTTAATGGAAACACAGTATGAAATCCCTTTCTATGCTCCCTGTGGAAAGGGGGGGATTTGACAGTTGGTGTGCAGATATCACCACTAGTGGAAGTGGCCACATGGCAGGGTGGGACTGACACAGGTTGCTCAGCTCTTTTTGCGTCAGTACCATTCAGCAGCAGGGAAATACCAGCACCCTCCCAGCACATTGTTATTTAAGTACAGTTCTGGTCTTGCTGCCTTACCAAAAATAAACTGAGTGGCTCCATCAGGCAATATTAGCAGTTGTGGTAAGTGTGCAAGATTGCTGCCTTTACACCAGGGCCTTCTGCACTGAAGATGTAGTCAATAGAAGGTCAGATGCCCCTTCCCCAACCATTTCTTGATATATCCAGGCAAGCTGAAGCCTGAAAGATAGATGTAGATGCTGCATTCAGGAAACAAGTATTATTTGGTTGAGCTCTTCCTCACTGCCGCAATAACCTCACAGAGCAGCCTTTAATATCTGGTGTTTACTAGAGTTTAGCTGAATTACTTAGAGTGATGTGACAAGCATGGATGCCAACTGGATAATGTATTTATTGTTGCAAACTGGAAGTGGTCACCAACTCACTTCACACTGGCTGCTGGACAGACACCAACTGAATAGAATGGCATAAACTTGGTTTGGGATTTAAAAAAAAAATCCATTTTGTTGCCATGGAGAAATAAAACAAATGAAATGCAGGCTACTGAAGGAGGCTAGTGGAAGACAGTGCAAGGCCCCAGGGGAATTTCTTATAGGAGGACAGTTATTGCAGCAGGGTTTGTAAGTGGTAGGGAAATGCACAGCAGCAAGGAGAGAGCAAAAGGAGTAGGTGAACAGTTCTTGATAGGACTGTGACTATTAAATAGCAATTTCTGCTATTCCTTGCTTGTCTGCTTTGTTTTTTCACTTGGACTCAGAAAGAATAGTGGGTCAATAACTATTTTCAAATTGGTAGTCCCCTGACACAGGAGCACTATCAGGCTGGATAAGTTGTGAGAAATTCTGGACTCCTGAATTGCAGAGGTGGTTCTGACCTCAGGTGATGGCACTTGGTCTCTGCCCCTCCAACTAGTCACTCCTGCTTTCAGTGCCAAGGGGAAGATTTCTCATCATCACTTTTCTGGGACTTTTCTGTCTTTAAGATTGTTTTGTAAATCATGGGTGCTGTAAGCAAGGATACCTAAGCTTTCTCAAGCTCAGGCTTTTGTGCAAGGAGATTGCTTGACAAGGGGAGAAATCCTTCATAGTCCTTACCCTGCACTAACATAAGATAGTGAGCAAGAAACGGTCTGATAGTTAAAGCAGATGGTTTCTCAGCAAAAGCCTTCTGTGGCTTGTATTCTCTGCAATTTTTTTTTTAATTTTTTTTTTTAGTGAGACAAACCAGCTTTCCTGATATGACAGCTTCATTGCTGTGCCTTGTGGAAATATGCTGCCACTTATACTAATTTTACCTTATAAGAATATGAGAGCACACTGGTAAAGTGGAAAAGTCAGTGTTGCTATGATTTGAGAGATGCTGCCTTTTTTTTTTTGGCATAAATTGTTGCCAATAGAGGGAAGCAATTTGTAAAACTATACAGAGAATAATAACATTAAAATAAAGATAGACGTGCTCCTGCTTCTCCTGATTTTTATGTATGCACACCATGAGCCAATGCAATTGCTAAAACAGCCCTCCTCAAAAGGGCTGTTCTGCATCTGCATGGTTTGTAAATGACAATAGTAAGGGGAAAAATAATAAAGACGAACTTATTCCAGAAGACTGCACTAACAGGTTTTAGAGTGAGAAAAGGGTGTGTGTAAATGAACGCAGAGCACTAGTGCTGTAAAGGCCAGAGACTGCTGCTAGCAAGGCTTGAAGCTGGTAGATGTAGGAATGGGCTGGCCTTCTGGAGAGCTGGGCAGCCAAGGAGGTAAAACCTCTGACCTTGGTTTGTGCAGGGCTTTTACCTTTTCTCTGAGGCTGTTATAAGGCAGGAGCATACAGATTCACAGCGTCTTCTTCTTTAACTAGTGCATCATAACTTTGTGAAAATATGATAATTGGTTTTTTTAGGCTCTATTGACTTCCCTTAAGTATATCCAAAGGTTTCAGATTAGAGCCTGAGTGTACATTGACGTCTGCCTTCCTACAGTGCTGTAAACAAGGTCTTCCTAGAGTGCCAAATAGTGTCTGTGTTTTCTGGCCAGGGGTCTCAGTGATGCCTGACTAGTTTCACACCTGTACTTCGTTATTCTTTTTGGAGTGATTTGAGTTCCCTGAAGGTCAAAGGACAGGAACTAAAATTAATAACCATTCATGGCAATTCAGAAACAATCTCTGGAAATGTTTTTGTTAACTCTCTGCCTTCACCGTATTAATTTTTTTGGGATAGAATAAGAATTCTGAAATTGTGTCCATCATTCACATTTAAGTTCTATGAGATTGAAATAATTGATTTTAATTGCATATGTTTTTATGGACTTTTATTTTGGGCAGAAGTTTAAAGTGAACTCTAATCTGCTCTATTGAGGATGTATAGAATCCAAAGATAAGGTAGTTAATGGAGTCAACTCTTGCTCACACTTAAGGCTGCTTGTTTGAAATCAGTTCAAGAATTTCAATGATGGCAATCAAAAATTCAGTTAGAGCTTTGTGGTTCATTTCTCCGCAGCATCAGTTAGCCCTGCTCATAGGAGGTGTTCAGCATAACTGTGCTCAGAAGCTGAGCATTAGTTTGTCTGTGCAGAGAACTGACTGAGAAGGGACTGAATTGTAATCTATGCAGCTTCACAGCTGAATTTTTTCAATGCCACAACACTGGCAATGAAGACAACTAATTTGGTCCAGTGCTTTAATTGGTTTCAGCTGCAGATGTGTAGTAGGAGAGGACATGAAATGCTACAACTAATGTACAAACAAAGAATGGTTTTATAGCTGTATGTACTTATAAAACAAGTCATGGGGTCTAATCATAAGAGGTCAGGATAAGAGCTCTGCACACTCATGTTCTAGCAAGAGAGTTTGATAGGTATATTTTATGACCCTGTAAAAAGGAGAAATAATGGTGTCAAGCTATTTGTGTCTTGGAGCTGGTTTATATCTATATTGGATAACATCTGGAAGGCAAAAGACAACCTGCATATAGCAACAATCAATTAAGTGCGGCTTTGAGTGTGGTAACTGGGAAGGAAAACAAAATATTCTGACCTTATGGAACAATGCATGGTTTTTATAAAATTGTGCTAAGAGCTGTAGTGTTTCAATCACCATAAGTAACTTTTCTATCTTTAAATATACTCAAACACCTAACTGTGAGCATCTCTTCTGGAGCGGTGAATCTGTTGGAATGGTTCTTCAACCTGATATGTTCTGTATTGTCATTCCACTGTCTCATTATTATTGACCTTTCTATATTGTTAGTTTCTCTTTTTTTATTAGTCTTTATGAAATTATATTTGATTTCCAATAGCATCCAAAACTTTGGGACCAGAAATGTTCCTTGAAGGAATGTGGTTCTCCTGAGATTGAGAACCTTAGGATTCCTGCCAGCACTCATCTGTCTGTAGGACTCAATGAACATGGGTGTTCTTCTCCTGCTGTAGGTCACCCACCTGTCTTAGTGTTCCTCAGGAACATGAGGAGCAATATTAGCACATCCCTTTCCTGTGGCAGGTGGGGAAGAAGCACCTTGTCTATGGTTTGGGGTCAGGTCACTTTCTTGGTGCAGCAGTTGGGGCTGATGGCACAACGTTGCCTGGACTCACATCTCACCTGGGGGTATTGTGGCCTGGAGCAACCCCTGCCCCTTCTGAGGAAGATCAATTCTCTCCCTTGTTCATAGGGTCTGTCCTTGCACAGCAGTCAGGAGAAGGACACATCCTCCCCCTGCCTGCTCACATTGAGGGTTTTTTAGGCAGAACTGTACTTGCACATGCTGTTGACATGACAGTAAGCCAGATAATACCCACCACAAAGGAACAGAGCTCCTTAGCAGAAAAAGAACTCTGATATATAGTGAATGCCAAGAACCAAGTATTTCCTCAAACTTTTTTGAATTAAAACACTGTGAATACTTTCATAACTGTGCTTAACTACTCTGAATAATGAGGCAGGAAAAAGAGAACCAATCCTGACTTAAAGTTACACAGCCTTGCAGAGACTAAAAATGGGCATTTGAAATAAGTCTCTATAGCATCCACATAAAAGCATATACACCTGTTGAATTGCTTGTGCCTTTCCTCACATTTTTTTTGTTCTCTATTTAAACAAAATATCCTCCAAAATTTGGAAAGCAATGACTTTTGTCAAGGCACACTGCAGTTCAGTTCCTTAAAACACTTTCAGTTACCTGACCCTGCAGTGGGGATCTAAATTACAAGTCAATGACATCATGAAAACTTTTCTTATGTAATAAATGGTGAAGCCATTAACACATGACTTAATGGGATTATATGACTTTAGATCAAAGAGAATGGCTTTGCAAAGAGAAAAGTTCTTGCTCAAAAACTTATCTTCAATAGCAGGGAAAATACAGAAAATTACTGTCAAAGTAAATTGCATTGTATATGAATACAATCTCATTTTAAGTTCGTCCCAGCATGATAATCCTTCTTTATTTACTGGTGTTGCCCTTTTCTCTTTGGAGACCTTTATTGAAGACTTATTTTATATTTCATGTGTCATTAAAGTGACTTAATGTCAGGCCTACCACATCCTTGATAATTTTATTTTTAATTATTAGCACAGAAAAAGAGGCATCTATATTCCATGCCTGCTGCAATTATAAAAATTTATTTTCTTCATTTATAAAACAAATTATGTGCTTCAGGGACTCAACCAAAAAGACAAGGCTCTATATGTTGTCAATCTTTATTAGATTGGACCACAAAGGACCAACAATGTGGTTTCCATGCCTCTCAGTTCACGGCTTCCTTGCAGTTTCTGGCAATGGTACCTGCATAGTAATGGAAACAGAATTCTGGAAGAAAAATATTCCAGAGGTGTTTTATTACAGCTTCATATCTACAATGCTGGGCAGGGCAGCATCAGCTATTGTATCTTTTCTGAAAAGGTTGTAAGAAATGCTATATTGGTCACCAAAAACTTAAGCTAGGAAAGAAAAGGAGTCTCCTCAGCCTTTAGACACCATCTAAAAGCACTTCAGCTTAAATTTTGATCACTTTAAGGTCGAAAAATTTTATGTAATTTAAAAAAGCTGAGCTGTGTTTTGCTGAGCATTTCATTTCAATTTTCATTCTTTTTGTATGTGTAAGTCAGCATTAGTTATCAAATGTATACATAATTACTATTTTTTTGTAAAGAACCATAAGTTTGACTAATCTAACCTGACTCCCTTTGTCAAAGTACTTGGCTTTACTAGTTCATACTCTCTTCTCAAGCAGGCTGTCATATTTTTTGGGTTTTTTTTGCCAAAATTTTATCTGAAAATAGTAATGGTATTTTAACACTCTTGGCAAGACTGACTACAGCACAACAGTGGAATCAACTGGTTAAAACGAAATTTCTTTTTAAATTGTACTACCATAGGTTAAACAGTATCTTTTAGCAAGGTTGAGAGAAGTTTTCTATACCTTTCTATTTGGTGGAAGAAGGAAATCATCAAGTATAATTTCCTAAGTTCTTCCTCCTGTTCAACAGTTAACTGACTTCAGTGGTACTGTAAAGTAAGTAAAGATTGCCTTATGTTTGGTTTTCTATCTGGAGACTTCTGGTGATGCCCTTAGATGTAAGGGAATTACAGTCAGTCTGCTGAAGTCCATGTGGCTCTCAGTCTCTTCTGAGACTTCCCTATCTTGTCACAGCTCTTCACACACACACGAGTGTATTCACAGTACTGGGTGTCTAATTTGACATATTTGCCTCTTGTGACATATCAAAATTGTCTGGCATTTGTCAGAGTGTAAAATATTAGCTGAGTATCTTTTGATAAAATAAGATATGATTACGATTTGGTAATTTAGTGTAAATTCATAAAATCATTGTTTAAAAGTTTAAGTAATTAGTTAAAAGGTTTTTGATTAATGATAGCTAACAGCTTGTATGTGTGAATATTGTAGTGCTGAGTGGCTGAATTCCAGGTGAAGTGATTGATTGTGTTCTGGAGATGCACATATGTTCCTGGGTGTGTATAACTTACTGTTAGTCATGCAGTTTCACTAATAGGATTATTTCCAGTGATGTCTCTTCCATTTTAATGTCCTTGCTTTTCAGTCTGATTCTAGATATCTGAGACTGCCCTGTCTTGTGTCACTCCCTTTGTAGTTATTCCCTTGTTCTCTTTCATGTAACTGTCATACCTCAGGGACAACGGCAGCAAGAAAAATGAAAAGAAAATGTATTTTGATATCTGGATGAAAGTAGCAATTTAAACCAAAAAAAAACCCCAAAACAAAACCATGGCACTTTATATTTTAAGGAAGTAAAAGATCTCTTCTGATTTTGTTGTGATAAGCCAATTTGGCTTTTAGGATAATGCTTTCACATATGCTCAACAGCCATCAACTCTTTGGATGTCTGTCTTCCATTTGCTTCACATTGAGGTAGGAATCCAAGCCATATGGTGAAAGAAGCTGGTCTTTAAAACTTTCACACAATTTTTTCCTCAGTATGTAGGCCTCGGTATCACTTGAAATCGTGTGTTCTTTTGTTGCAAAAATGTTTCTTGAAATTTTATTTGAAGACAACAAACTGAACTGCATGGGTTTAGTTTACCAAGTGTGGTGCAGCTGCTCTGGTGGCTTTGTTATCACAGCCCACATGGCATCTCTGGCTTCTTCCAAGAGGTCTGTGGGAACACTGAGCTTTTAGGACGTGGCCAGGGCCAAAGTAGCTTGACTGAGACTTTGCTGCCTAGTGTTAGGTATCACCTTGATGCACTGGCATTTGGTGTTTAATATAAATCTGTGAAGAGGGCCAATTTAATATCAAACCACCGCAGGTCAGGGGGAATGCAGAGGTGGCATCAGTTCAGGTTTGGCCCCAACACCTCACTTAGGCATGAGCTCTTTGACTGCAACCTGCATAAGAAGAGCTGTTTAACACATTGTCCGGAAAAACAAACCCAGTGCACTAAACTGACAGCATTTGCTGTGGAGTTGTCAATTGCCTCAATGATGTAACTAAAAAGGCACCAACCAACCATGTCTTCTGATGTTCCCTCTGCCCATGAAGCTCACTCAGGATTTGCCAAAGCCATTTTCAGACATAAAGATGTCCTTTTAGGATTTGGCCTCTGTACTCAGGCTGTCTGGAATTTTGTAGGGAGGATGCCTGTCTCCCACAGTCCAGAGAGGGACCATCCACTCGTTTCACACAGGGAGGAGTACAGCTGTCAGACAGTAACTGCTTTCATTTCATTGACCCTCTCCCTCTGTTATTTGCACCTTACTGTCATTTCTGCCTCTCTTCTCGTGTGCAGCATATCTGCTTCTAGATGTTCAGAGCAGTTTCAGCATGCAGATCTGGAGCAGGTTTCCTATCAGAAATCAATATCTTAAATGATGTTTTCCCCACAAGATTATTATCATTGTAAAATCAAAATATTTTGCAATTCTTGAAAGCTCCAAGAATATTTTGTGTATGAGCTGACAGGAAACCATAATCAAATTGTCAAGCAATTGCTTCTACTGTGGCAAAGTGAGAATGTTAGATTACATGTGTCAGCATGTGAAGATAAAGACTGTGTAGTGAACAGCACGCTGAAGGCTTGATAGGAGATGGGAAGTTTATCGCTGTATGCTGTAACCTATTGTAGACAGTTCTGCTACCTCAGCAGTCCTCAGTTTGCATTAAAAACTATGATCAATAAAGTGCCTCAGTTTTGTCATTCTACCAACTTTATTTGGTCAATTAAACTGAAAGCTAATTGCTATTCCAAAGAGTTAAGTAATAAAAGATGCAGAATACTAATACAGGTTCACCAGTTGTTTACTGAGTCTAATATTATGATTGCTGCTTTAATCTCTTCAAACAGGAACCAAAATGCATGCTGCTGTGATTATTTGAGTAAGAAAAATGGCTCATTTATTCAACATATGCAATGGCTGCTGGTTTGGATTTTTAGATGTTTAAAGATTTATGTCCAAGTTATTTTTCTCCAGTTTTCCTGTCCTTTTACCTATTCTTCTGTAAACTCTTCAACCTTCCTGTTCTCTATGGCTCCTCTGTTCAGTGGATATTCACTGGACACTTATCACCCAAATTTTTGGTTTTGAGCTTGGGTCTGTAACCATCCAAAAATTTGAACTCTCATTAAATTGGGGAAATTAATGAGTCATCACTTTGCAAGATCGAGGCTTGTGGGGCATGCTCTCAAGCAGTCCAATCATTCCTCTAGTAAGATCAGAAGAGAGATTTGCAGGAGTGAAATCTGAAAGGTTTTTAACTCTGATAACCAGATTGTCATTCAGGGTGTTTATTTAACTGCAGCACAGAACAGGTACTTAATGCAAGTTAAATAAATTAGTCATTTTAGAAAAGTACAGTATTTAGTCACTTAACTAGCACAGCCTTCTCTGTCTGACTCTGAAATGGCTTGTAATTCTTGAACAAAACTTAAAATGAAAAAACAAGTGGTACATGATGGGAGAAGGAAAATAAATAGTATACAATCAGAATTAGGTCACCAATGGTAGGTGAAAGCAGTATTGTACATTGGCAAGGGGACAGACAAAGGGAATGCACTAAATTTTATACTTTTGGTTAGCAGAAAAATATTTGGAAGGGTACCATTTAAAAGGATATGGAGGGGAATGTAATAGAGAATCCCAAATACATGAGCATTGTGTATATTGAGAGATAAGAAAATGAAGAAATGAATAAATTGTGAATGTTTAGACTGATTTAGAAGTAGATTTTGAATTTTCACTTTTCCTGCAGTCAGCACCAAGGTCTGCCTCCCCAGTATAAACAATTTCAAAATATTGTTGGAAAAGGTATGACTGGAACATGCATAAAAATGATCAAATATATACAGTAATCTAGAAGAGGATCGAAGTCTGAAGGACAAAAAGAAAATTAAGAAAGTCCTGTGGGCTGAAAACTTGCTGTTAGTGCAAGTTCAGTACAGACTAGTTCAGTGGTCTGAAACTTTTGTTTGCTTACATTCTGTAGGTCTCTTCATTAGCAAATTACTATTCAAGTTCAGTCACTGTGTCCATGTCCTCATCCTAAAGGTTTATCAGCTCTATTCCAGTAAGCAAATCCAACCCTTCAGTGAAATTTGTTATCATTGTGCACTTGCAGCCCAGAAAGCCAGCTGTATCTTGGGCTGCATCAAAAGCAGAATGGCCAGTAGGTCAAGGGAGGGGCTTCTGTCCCTCTACTCTGCTCTGATGAGACCCCATCTGGAGTCATGTGCCCAGGTCTGGGGTTTGAAAAAAGGACATAGACCTGATGGGGTGAATCCAGAGAAAGCATGAAGCTGATCAGGGGGCTGAGGCACCTTTACTAAGGAGACTGAGGGAGCTGGGGTTGTTCAGCCTGGAGAAGAGAAGATTTTGCGGAGACCTTATGGCCTTTGAGTACCTAAAGTAGGCCAAACCAGGGACTTTTTACAAAGGTGTGTGGTGGTAGGATATAGAGGAATGGCTTTAAACTGAAAGGAGGTAGGTTTAGATAGATACTAAGAAGAAACTCTTTACTATGAGGGTGGTGAGGCATTGGAACAGCTTGTACAGAGAGGTTGTGCGCTCCTTGTTTCTGGAAGTGTTCAAGACAAGGCTTGATGGGGCTTTGAGCAACCTGATCTAGGGGGTGGCATCCCTACCCATTGCAGGGGTTTTGCAAATAGATAATTTTTGAGGTCCTTTCCAATGCAAACCATTCTAGGATCTCAGCTGACAACTAAGCAGCTAATCTGTTTTGTGTGTCCCTGTATCTGAGCAGTGAATCCCTACTGGCTACTTCCTGCTGCCACAAGGGGAGCTGTCAATGAATAGGAATTAAGTATAGTTACTGTTGCTTTAACTCTTGGTTTGAAACGGCTTGCTTGTGGTTTATTTTTGCACTGCTCTCCAAACTTACCTGAAAAGGCATTTAAATTGCTTGTGGTGTTGCTGGGAAGGACAGCCTGCCAGGGACTATCATGAAGACAAAGTAAATGGCAGTGACTGTACTTTGCCAACAGAATATTGGACTATAACTTTTGTCTTCATCAGTTTCCACAATCACTATTTGAATGCAAGTTGGTGAGTGTGGTGGGGTGAAATGCCATAGATTCAGTGTTCTCTCTTGACTGGCTCTCCTCTTTCCTTGGAAGGCCTTGAGCACACTTCTTCTGGAAAGGAATCTGATATGGCACCCTGCTTCATCTTCCTTCAATTGCTTTGGTGAGAAGAACTCTAGCATTAGAAGAATGCCTTTGTGGCATCACTCAAGGAGGAGTCTTTGTTGTCATACATCTTAATAATTTATCATGCTCTTGATAAGAATTCTAAATCAGTAGACAAGAGTAAACAGGCTCAGGGAGACAGCCTTTTGATGTTGGTGTTGTTAATTTTGCAGCAACTGAATTGGTCTTCTGTCATTACAACTTAAGGTGCATAATTGGAAGATCATAATTTTGGGGAAGTTGTTACTGCCAAATATATTACAAAACGTTTATTAATTAAACAGTTTAAAGCAAAATATACCTTTCCTTACTAAGATGGAAGAGAGAAAAAACTGTACTGTTGAGACCTCAAAACACTTATAAATGAGAAGAGTGAGCTGCAATCCCTATGCTAAAATTAGAAAGAGTTTTTTTGGAGTATAACCAAGCCATTAGATATGGGCAGACTAGTGCAGATAAAAATAGAATTAAACTGAACCTATAGTTAATATTCAAAAATACTGAATGCTGAGAAATTGGTAATAATTTTTGCATATTTTAGTAACTCCTGGGATTAGTAGGGGCCAGAAAGCAAAGAAATATGTCATAAATAAGGTAATCCTGGAGAAATGGCTTAGTGATCTAAGCTTAAGTATTTGGGAATTTCTGTGTGCTTTTTTTCATGACCGTGTCTGCTACAGTATTTATAGATAACCACGGTAGGGAACCGTATGGAAGAACAGCTCGAAGAGAAAGAAATGGGTCCAGTTGCTTGTGCATGTGACTGCATTCAGAAATGGTGCACTTTGTTAGAGGTAAAAAGAAGGTGGTGGTTCTTAACTCCCTCTCCCATGATCCTTATGAGAAGCAACAGTGGAAGTGAGTGATCTGTGAAAAAGAACACCACAAAATCTGTAACTTGTAACAAGTATCTCCTCAATGGAATGAGAAGAGCAAAAATGTCTGCATGCTAATTACTGTCTGCTTCTATCATATTGGCATACTCTTCTTGGCTACTACAGAATTCTTGCTACTAGCTAAAAATTTCTTTGGGAGAGGGCAGACAATCTTAGCTGGGGAGATAAAACTACAGCATTATGGAATATTTCAGGGAACTTGAGGAAATGGAAACAAAATCCCTAGGATCAACCCTTTGAGAAATTGAACAGTTTTGGAGTACAATGAAAAGAAGATAAGGAAGAGGGTTGATTTATTTATTCAGATAGAAAGAAACTAGAGCTTAGGTTCTGGACCGAGAGGTAGTGCTGGAAGCTATGAATTACTTTATGAAAATGAAAACTGTTATGGAACTATACCAAAACCTAATCTTGTGGCTCTGGTAACTTGAGTTCTGCTTGTGGAATTACATTTGCTTTTAAAACAATACATGTTCAAGCATTTTGCCCTGTTACTCTGAGCTGGTTCTGCCTTTACCTGTAGACAGATACTTAGTAACAGGTAGATGTGTCTGTTGATCTATTTTGACCAGACCCCGCTTACCAGATCAGTTTACTGCCCAAAGGCAAGAGAAGCCTGGCCGGTAAATCTGCTTCTTTGTGCCTTTGTCATCCAAGTCCCTGTTCCAAGAGCACTGATTGCCTGCTAACGTTTCTGGTATGAGGACAGCAGTAAAGACAGCTATTACAGAGGAAATGGAACTGAGCATAGCTAAGAAAAGAGCTAATTAAAAATGAAGGGGGTGAGGAGCCTGGCAGAGGTAATGGTCCTGCAAAACATCTTGGTCCTAGAACAAAGGTTTACTTCTGCTAGCTTTTCTTAAAAGCATTGTTGACATAAGTTCCTTCTGTTTTCTAGAGATCCCTGTCTGTTTTGGATATCTTTCACAAAAACACTGTGTAATTGTTGCCGTTTCATCTTCTCCACCTGGATGTTTTCTCCTCTTCAAAGTGATTTTGTTTCAGTAGCATAGCTATTCTATGCATCACCTTTGTTGCATTCTCCAGGAACTCTTGCCCAGTGCTGAACCAGGGTTGAAGCGATCCATTATGAACCGAACACAATGCAGCCTCATAAACAGCATTATCGAAGAGACACTTTGCATCATTTGAGTACCCACTTTACTATCATGTCTATTCTCAAGAGTAATAAGGGCTACATTTGATTCTCCACAAACAATTCAAAAGTCAGGGTCTAGAGTCGGTCACACTGGGGTAAACAGAGAGGAGCACCATAGAAGTCAGTTGTTGGTATGGCTTTGAAATCAAAATGGACTTCTCTGTGTCACAATTAGAGCTGTCCCAGGCCAAATACATAGATTATATTTACAGAACATCACCAAATCAAAGAAATAAGTGTTTTACAAAATTACAGAAATGAAAATAGGATTTAGTAATTTAAGATATTAACATTCTTTTTGTCAGTCTCCAATTGTTTGTTTGCCCCTTTTTTCTAATGCTATTACTCCTTTTCCATTCTATTTGGGCTAAAAAAAAAAAGATGAAAAAGAGGAGTAATATCTTCTAGCATTTTTATAGTAACAGTTATGGTAATTTTAGAACATTGTCATGCCAGTTGGTGTGTTAAGGTAATTTGAAAACATTACAACAAGATGAGGAAAAAAAATCTCTTATGCTGATGATGGCTGACTTACTCGCAGGGGAAGCCTGGGGTTTTATCACTGTTAGTGTAGCAGGCCTGCTGTTACACCTGCCTCGCTGCTTCTCAAATAATATATGATGGGCTTTTTGGAAGGTGATTGGGAAACTTGAAAAAAGGAGCCCAGTGTAATTCCTGTTATTGGGATATTCATGGCTGAGCCCCCTCTGCTGAGACCAGAATCTGACCTGTCTAATGCTGCACAGCACTGTGCTCCCTTATTTTACTGAAGAGGACTGAAGGCAAAGAGATTAAAGGTATTTTGCTCCAAATAACATAGGAATCTGTGCCAGAGAGCCTGGGCTCTGCTGAGGCTGCCGAAGCAGCTTCTGGTGTGCATCCTGGGTGAGACAGTGTCTCCCTCACCTTGTGCCTTGTTGTCCCTGCCTTTCCAGGGCCTGGTTCTCCTTTTCTCTCCTTCCTGTCTGTGTGGGCAGGAAGACATGTTTGCTTTGAAATGAAAAGAAGAAAATGTCACTTTTTCACTTCCTTTTTTTTTTTTTTTCAGTGATTTTAAAAAGCGTGGCAAGTATAGAAGGAAGGTTGTAGCTGGCTGAAAGGGAGAGGTTGCTGTGGGATTGCCCTGGGATGCTGAGATGGCACATAAGGCTGTGCCTTCAGGTTCCCCCATTCCAGCCTAGAAGACAGAAGACCTCATCACCACAGAAGCTGCTGAACCACAGGGGATGATCAGTTCAGATGTTCTTTCAGTACAGGGTGGTTTGTGGAGCCGCCTCTGCCTTGATTCCATTTTCCAGAAGAGAAGGATGGTGTTGGCCATGTGACAGGGAGAGCAGAAAGGGTCAAGAGACTGAAGTAAGGGTTTTAGGGAGTTGCAGGGGACGTCCTCAGAAGTGAGCTGTTCCTGAACCAATGCTTCCTTACCGAGGACTAACTGCTCCTTCCTCATTGAATGCCTGTCTCTTGCATAATGCCAGTGTCCTTGTGCCTGAGGATTTAACCCAGTCAGCAGGCTCAAAGCTCTTGACCCCTGGATGTCTTGGGAGGGCAAGGGGGTGGTTGGCTTTGCCTGTCCTTTTGTGTAGGACCAAGGTAGGAACCCTTGAAGGATGCTGGTGCCTGGGGTGCTGTTTCCCTCTGAGGGAGTGGATGTCTGCAAGAACATTTTCACACCAACATGGGGAGTAACGAAGAAGGAGAAACAGTAGTAGCCTATTGAAAAGTTAAACCATCCTTACAGGAGAGTGGGAGTGAATACTGTTTAATCTCTGAGTTTTACCACTCTCAGGAGATGAGTGGAGGAGTGAGGAAAGTACATGACATACTCTGTGACATGGCAGAGAAATGTACTCCCCATTTTTCAATATTGCCAAGGAGCATAAGTTATTGACTTGCACTCTATTGTAGCCAGGTACTGTACAAACACAGCAACCCCCCTGTAAACTCCTTGGATAGAGGCTGTCTGTCTAAGCCGGGGAGTACAGACCCCTTGCTTTATGCTCTGGCAAGCTGCCTTTCCTGCAAGTCAAGAACCATTTCCATAAAAATCAGGAACAAGTGCCTGCTTCAAAAGTTTTGCAAGTGGTACCTCATTTTCCCTGATCTCTCTAAACGTGTGCACCATGTGTTGCCCAGGGGCTCAGCACCTTTTTTCAAAGTGAATTACCCTTCGGGCTTATCTGAAGTTCCTGTGATTTCACAGCAAATAACTGAGTCAAACGTTCTCTGAGGATCAGTGATGTTTGTTCTTTGTTACAGATCCCTAAATTTATGCACAGTTATTCCAAAAAGGTGAATTTCTTGATGAAGAAAACATTAGTATGCACTATTAATTCTGACAATACAAGTGATAGCCATTCAGTGTTGCCTTTTCCATAGCTTCTGGTACAGGGAGAAGATGAGCAAAAGGTCCATTTTGCCTAATCTTTGCTCTAAATGGCGCTTCAGGTGTGTCTACACAACAACACAAGGTATGATTCTCACGGGAAGTAATCACTGCCAGCAAGAGATTTCTCTCCCTTGCCCACCCCTTTTGCCTGGCAGTTGGTGGTAGCACTTGGTTTGCAGCAGGCGACTCAATTTTACACATGTGTAAAGGTTACAGATTCACTGCAGCTCCTGCCCCTGATTAATGTGTGCTCCAGTCAGTGCAAGCAGCATCATAAGCAAGAGCAACCTGTTGGGAATTTGATCAGGTCCTAATGAAAACGAGATAACTACTGTGGCGCACAACCTGCTGCACTGGTGAGGATGCCTAGGGTCGGATACTTACATCCCCCCAACTGACTACTGGACAGAGATCCAATTTTAATTTGTCATTTTCTTGTAAATTTTTTTCACCGAAATAACTGGAATCATTAGAGAAAATGTATGTCATTAGCTATAGACCTTACTAATAAATGTTTGTGCATGTGAGTCTGTCTCAATATTCGATGAGCTGCAATTAGTGTACTAGGACTCAATATCAGCTGGAGTCTTTGGTACTGGTAGTAATGCAGTAATGTGATATCACAGCTCATTTGTAAAGGCTGTCAGGTGTTTCTGTAGTGCCACATAACCCCTTCTAGAATGACAGAGAGACCTGAGAATTTTACAAATATACTGAAGAGGAAAAACTAGGTATTCATTTATAGTTAGAATTCTTGGCCAGTACACACTTCAGATAGAGCAATAAGCTTTCAGCTTCCATGTAACTATGCACAGCAGGTCGCCCGCTTGGTCTGTCTGGATTTAGATGAGAAAGGACGTTCTTGTCAGAAATCCAAAAAATGCTCTATGGACCAGATTTTTAAAAGAAAAGTCATTATCCACAATGTGAGCCAGACTTCCTTCAGAAGCTTATCCCCATTTTAGGCACCAAAACAAAGTGACCGTATTCAAGAGCTCAGTGTTTTGTGTGCACAGTGTCCTGATCTCTGTGGCACTGCCAGGGCAAAGGGGGGCAGCTGCTTCTTGTGCATCTGGCAATGAGTGTCTAAATATGACCTTGGCATATTGAAAATCTGTCTGTCCACAGCTGGGGGTGCTGAGCCTTTGAATATAACCCCCTGGACTCTTATGGAAGTGTGGTCCTGCATCTGTTTGATCTAGAAGTGCTGGGAGAGAGCTCTTACTATGCAGATTAACATTCCTTGTTCAATTACTTTTGAACTGGTTATCACATTTTGTAATTATGCTGTTAGAAGCATAAATACATTGGGGGGAGGAAGAAAACTACTATTAATTTGTTAATACAATATTACAAATATCTTTGGCCTATTTTGCATTATTTTCTGTTTTGTTTGAAGCATGTATTTTTTCGAGCAATTATAGTTCATAATTAAATGTAGGGAGAAACTTTGCGCCCTGTCAGTGGAGCAACCTTTACTGAGACACTGGTTGTTCCACACTTTTCACTTTGTCTAGTTTTAGACAACTAAGTTTAAGAAAGAATTAGGAGTAAATTACATCTGGAAGCATTTTTAATTTTTTTTTCTTTTCCCCAGTTTTTGGTTTTACTTCCTGGTGATGTCAATGAAAGAGCTCTGTGCAAAACTCTTTGGGATTCAACATGTCAGGTCACCACAGGGCCTAAGGATTCTCTGTGGCAGACTGTGGTCTACCTTTACCTGGTTTATTATTTTTAACTTAGTTCATTATTTCCTTTGTAACAATTCAAAAATTCTGGGATGTTGTAACAAGTTCCTAAGAGCACATGCCTGTACTGAGGAGAATGCAGACAAGCTAACAGCTTAGCTGATGTCATGCACAAAAGTAATTGGTACAGCTGAGGACAAACATGAGCCTTGCAATCAATTATTTGTTCAGGGTTTTCTAGAATGGAAGCCCACTTATGCAGTCAGTGGGTTTGTGCCATGAATACAGACAGTAAAAGGCTGTGATCCTCTGGCTGAGAGAGTTCAATCCATATGTGGAACTGTGGTTATTATTAATGATACACTTTACCCATTGTTATAAATAATTTGTGGTTTTGCTAAAACATTGTTTTGACTCATTGCAAACCATAACATTTTCAGTATGTGCTTTCAAGACTTCAGCTGTAATCTTTAAAAACTTTTTGTTTTGTTCTGTAGATTCTTATAATTGTTGATAAACAATTTGAGTATAAGCTGTCATGTATAGCTTGTGGTGTGCATTGCTTTTCAGTTTTATTGGATTGTTGAGTAATTTGCCAGAATACAACCAGTACAGTAATTGAGCAGAACTTGCTTCTACACAATCTCTGATTTGCAGTAAGATAGACACTGGGAGTGTCGATTCCCTTCTGGCACAGCTTTAACCTCACTGCATTTATCCTGATGGAGAATATCATCCTTGCTACAGAGATGTGCATTAAAATTATCATATTTTTTTCCTGTGGATATTCATTAATCTAAGGGAATATCCTGAATTTGTCCTATGGTGAACCTTTTAATAACTGGAGAAACAGGAGTATTGAGAGAATGATATCACTCTGGTAAATAACATTCTTCTTGATGCTTGGGGTTTGAGATTTAGGTCACCCAGCTTAACCAGTGATAACCTGCCAGCCATTAAAGATCCCCTTTACTTGTAACCTGTAGCCCTGTAGGGCAGACAGCACTCAACTTCTGTACATCTCATGGATAGCCTGAGTTGTATGAAAGTTACAGGTAGCCTCTCCTGTTTCATGAATTGCTTTTGTTGTAGAGTAGAGAAATCACATTGCTCCCCTTTTCTGTATCTCCTTAGTGAAAAGGGAAGACTTTCAGTGAAATAAGTTTATGGCCCCATCTCTCTTTTTAAATAAGAATGTGCAGTAAATGGTGGATGACTTGGTTACTTAGCAGCATTCCTGGTCCTGATTGGCACTGGGCAGGGCTTTTTCCTTCTGAATCTCAGACTGTTTGCAAGGGTGCCATTAACAATATTTTACACAGGGGAACATGAAAGACATGTTATTTATGTTTTTTATTTGAAAAAGTAGCTTCTGGTGTTGGGATGGCTCCGTTTTGTTGTGATGGAAAAAAATGTCCTCTGCCAGGAAATCCCATAGAGTTTTATGGTCTTGCATGCACCTTCTGTATTTCTAGGTCTTGGACTAGTCTATGTAGATAGCTATTTAGAAGGGTTGGTTTTGTTTGGTTTTGCTTTTTTGATAGGCTATTATTACGGGGTAGCAGTTGCTAAAATCCCATTCTTGTGGGTTTAGTAGAAGAATGATAGATTTCATCTTAGTTTTCAGCAGTAAAATATAATGAGCAAAAAGTAAAAATAACAGTTTGGAGCTGGTCTTTCACAGAGAAAAGAGATTCAAATCCTGTTGTGGTTTTAATGCTGACCTAACCAAGGGGCACTTGCAGAAGGCAGTGAAACTCCTGGAGTGCAATGTAGATTCAGGCTTTTACTGACCAAGTACAGAATAGGTATTAAGTCTATGTACACACAGTGGACAAAGAAAACAAGAAGTGAAAGAAACCAAAATATCACTGAAAACAGAAACAAAAGTGTTTCTGACAGGCAAGAAACAAAGCCATGATTTGACTCACAGTCAGCCTTGAAACAACAGCAACTAATCCCAAGGTCTCCTGTTCTTGTTGCAGTGTTTGACTTCAAATGCAAAATATAAGTTTTCCTTGCCACTGTTTTACATGTGATTTTGACATCTGATGTGCAAAAATGTTACTAAAATACTTTCTCATTCTTTGTGTAGTAATTCTGTAGTAATTCTGTAGTAAAAGACATATTTTTATTCTAAATGGTTACAATTAGGTTGGAAAAGCATCTGTGTTAATTTTTAGAGAGTGTTTTTTTTACTTACAGCATTATTATTTTAGTTGATTATCAATAAAATAGTCAATGTTACTACATAAAATTTTTGAAGCAAATTCAGTTTCAACTAAAGAATTTCAGATAACACTGACAAATGCTTGAGGCAAGTGTGCTCTTATTTGCTTTTGCTGTTGGCAAGAAAAGAGAGAGGGGAAATAGTTATGTCTGCAGTTATTCCTTTTCTGGAGAGCAGGTTTGAGGAATGAGTCTTGTGAACACCTGCAGCAACACTTAGTATTTCTCAGATACTCAAAATTAGCAGCCACACGAAGTCCTTTTGCATAGAAGACAAATCCTGCAGTGAACTAGACAAGAACTATAGATATCCTCCAATAATGACAGATAGGGTGTACCTCTGCAAGTGCTTTAACGTGCAACAGAGTGTTTATAGACATGAATCCTTGTCACATCTACATAAGCCATGCTGCGCATGCTGTTGGGTACTGAGCAGCTTGTGGAATGGTCTGTCTCAACCTGGTCCATAGAATGTCTAGCATTGCAAGGGACCTTAAACACCATCTATTTCCAACTCCACATTCCTCAAGGACTTCAGCATCATAAAGACTCTTGTACTTCTTTGTTTTAAGCACTTCCATTTTGGAGGCATTGAACTACATGGAATTAGCTGCTCCTTTGTAGAAAATGTTCATAAATGCATATTCACTATTTCCCTATACTTCCTTCTGGAACCTGGGCAGACTAGTTCATCTGTAATCTATTAAGAAAGTTTTTTTAATAGCCAAGGTATATATTTAGAAGGTTTACAGCACCACTTTACAATAGGCAAAATAGATCCTATGGGTGCATTCATAGTGTTAAACAGCATTTAACAAGGCATTTCCTATTAACATCATAGGTTGCTGTCTGGAAAAAAGAGCAGCAAGTAATGGAAAACGAAATAAATCAAACAAATGCACACTGAATCTTAGCTATGAATCTGGCCTTAGGCAATTTGGCACCAGTTTGCACCCTTGGAGAGCAGCTGCATTGCAGAGGAGCTGCTCTCTGATGGGGAGGGTGGCTTTACAAGCCTGTTCAAGGCTCTACTGCAGCACTCTGCCAAATGAGTTTCTTCTGCCCAGGGACAGGTGCTGAATCATGTCTCTGTTGGTCAAACAGGAGCCATCTGCTTCTATACCAGCACTGTCCTTTCCTCGAGGTGATGTTGGCCTCTTTGTGATGGAGAGGCTTCAGTATAGTTGTGTTTTTTGTCCTAAGAGGAGGGTTCAATGACTGAACAGGGAATCTAATCCTGTGTTTTAAGTAAGTTACGTTTTGAGTTTTTTTAACACTAAAGTAGTTACTCATTTCACTAACTGTCCACTGGCATGATTTTTAAGCCTTTGGTGGAAACACTTTTAACCAGCATCCCTGAGGTTATATAAAATTAGGAATTTGAGCAATAAACACTAGCTGAGAGCACCAGTTAAACAGGATGATAAAGTCAGGTTTATAATAAAGGAAGAGAAATCCCACCTGCCTGTGCATCTCCGTTGTTCCTACAGGTCCCAAAATAGGGTGAGGAAGCTGATATGCAATTTTCAGTGGTAATGAAGTACAGTCAGTCAGCAAAACCTGCATCCTGTGTGCCTTCAGTTTTAATAGCACTTTTTGAAACTGTCCTGCATTGGATCCTTCTTAAAAATGTAAACGTGACTTGTACTCAGATACTTTTGTGACTGAGGTTTTAAACCAAAGCTATAATTCTGCAGAAAGGATGTTTTTGAAGAAGGTGGTTGCCTGTGGCCTAAAAGAAATGGCTGGTCCCAGACTCCCTGGAGCAGCTTGCTTTCCTTGGACAGCAGCACACTAAGCTCCAAATCCTGACAAGTATTTTTGAAATGCTCCTAGCTCTATTAAAACTCAAATGCTTACAGTCTTCCCATTTTAGGCACTTACCCTCATTTTTTCCTGTAGTAATTATTTGTTCCCATCAGTTTCTTGTGGCTCAGCAGTTCTCTGCCATGAAAATGGTATACAGAAACAATATTGACAAAAAAGGGGAGAAAAGATTGAAAATATATAGAGATGTAAACGTTTAAGCATCCAACATTATCTGTTATCATAGAACGTGCCATTAAACTAGTGTGCATTGATAACTGCCATACAATTCCTTGAAAATATTGCAAACCAGAAACTTGATATGTAAAGAGCACTGAGAACAGAGGCAGGAAAGCCTTCTGGTATGTGAAAGTATGTTTCATTTTAAGGGTGTTTTATCAGTTACACTGAATATCTTAGGAATCACATACCCATTTAAATGCTTTACTAAATCATGACCTGAAGCTTTCCACCTACCTAAAGAGTAAAAAAAAATGTGTTTAATAAGATAAATACTTTAAAACAAAGCGTTGATACTGGTTATGTTCCTGGGATTAGTGAAACACCACTGGCCTTGGTCATCCATTGGTTAATCCAGAGGGGAATTACATGAGCTTTGGTTGTCATTCACCTCTTCCAAATGAAGTGTAAACTTGTGCTGCTTAATGGAACCTGTTAAACACCTCCCTTTGCCTTTTATAAATACACAGGTGTTCGTCCACTCTGGAGAAAACAAAAAGGATCCTTAGCTATTTAAGACCAGACTAAATTTTACATTTTGCGGGCTTGAACAAGGGCTGATATCTCTTCTGGGCTCTTAATGATAAAAAAAATCTTTAATTTCTCAAAAGTATGCTATTTTTATTTATTGTAAAACAGTTTAGTACATTTTATATGTAAATAAAACTTGCATTTGAAAAAGTATTAATTCTTCCTAACAGCAATGGAGGAAAAAAAGTAACTTGTTCCTAAGTAATTTCTAGATTGTGAAAATGACGTGGAAATGTGAAATGTTTTGGAAATGTTTTAAAAAATGAGCCTCATACCAGAATACTAACCTTCCATAAATATTTTTGCCTATAAAACATTCAATAGCAAGAAAATTCTGGAAAAAAAATTAAATTAGATTGTCAACCAGAGCAGAGTGCTGAGTGCCTGCCAGAAATATTTAAAGCACATATTGATTGAGGTACCATCTCACAGTCTTGGCAGCTGGATAACTTTTACACAGAACGGGGAAAGCCAAAAGGCTAAATTCTCCAAAGAGTAGGGTGTTCAAAAATCTGCCCAGGCTTATGACCTAAGAGCAGTCTCTTCAGTGTACTTCTGAGTGAAACAGTCTATTATTGATTCACAGACTTTCTTGCTTTCCTTGTCTTTAGTTTCCTCTGCTGTCCTTCAGTTCAGTCATTTGGGGCTTTTCAGGAAATCTCAGAGAGAAAGTATCTGATCTCTTGCTTTGTAATTTCCATTATTCCCAGATAGAATACCTTGTTCAAGGGCTAAGAAGTTTGAGAAAGATTATTAATTTAAGGATGTAGAGCACTAAAAAATATTGTATGCAATTGTATATACAGTGAGTATGATTTTTGTGTTTATTGATACATGTCTAAAAATACATTTAAAGCCCTGCAGCAGTCTCACAAAGTTTAAAATGCATTCCAATGCATCATCAAGGCTGAGTGTCAATGAAACTCGAGAATTCTGAATAATGGAGGTGCATGGTTAAGGTCACTCCAGACAACTTCTGTGCTGTTCCTGTTTCTAGGACTGCAAACAGCCTTTTGCATAGTGTAGGGCATTAACCTGAGAGGAGGAGCAGTTGGACTCGAATGTGCAGGAGTACTGTTGTCTTGTAAGGAGCTCCTACCAACTTTGGCTGAAGCATAAAGGTAGATTTTCATCTAAGGCAAACTAGTATTTTTAATTTAGAAAGCTGTGAATGAGCTACTGGTATTGGCAGAATAATTCAAGTCAGTTTTCATGAAGAAATACCAGATTAATATGGCTGCTGCTGCCCATGGCCAAGGGCCTCTTAGTTGTGGCGTGTCTTTGTTAGCTTGTTGGTATTTGTTGTTTTGTTTGGAGGGTTTTTTGGGGGCAGGGGTATTTGGGTTAGTGTTTTTGTGTGGATTGGTTGTCTTTGGGATTTTTAAGGACAGTTCTATTCAATGAGGATTTTGTTCACTGAGGGCAGTGAGAGCTGTAGCTCTTGGAAAGCTTCTTAGGAACATCATTTGATGGACACAAACATCTTTTTGGGAATTGAGAAAAATGAGGCAAATCAAATGCAAAAAGCCTTTTCTCCCCTGCTGCTCCCCCCAAAAATCCAAAACTGCAAACAAGCCCCCCAAACTAAATAAAAACCTGACTTTCTCCCTCCCCCCCCCCATCCCTGTTTCTGAAGGACAGAGTTACAAAATAGCAAAAGCAAAATGCGTATATCAAAAGTGCAGGGAGGAATGGGGAAGAAACGTACTTGAGTTTTTTAGCAGTCTTTCTTGTTATGATCAGATTTACTATCACTTCAAGCACTTAAGACTATACAGTTTATGTTTGCTTCTTGGTGTTGGCTCAGAAGAGAAGATACATTATTTTATTTGATACACTGAATTTGTTTCATTCTTAGCGTCTTTCAGTTTCTCCTGGAAGACTTCTATTTTACTACAGGTTTCTGGACCAGAAATATGTAGACTTTTAAATTTAACATTTGGTTTAAATTAACCCTACAAAACAAACAATTTGAAGACTTGCATTAAAACTGGCTGGGTACATTTAAGCCTCAGTCTTTAACAGCACATCTGTGACCTGTGTGGGTTATTCTGAGTCCCTCAGGGCAAGGCACAGTTTTGAGGGCTTGGTTTGCAGCAACCCAGCCTGAGGCTTTTCCAGGTTGCCATTTCCATTCTCTCTAGAACTTAGTGCTTTTCAGTCCCCCTTCTTTTTATAAGACTATTCTTCACAAAAGGTATGACACACGTAGCAGTATTTCTGACACCACTGATTGTTTATCAATAATTGATGCAAAGTGAGCACACAGGACAGAATAGGAGATGCTTTTCCCAGACACCAGTTAACAATATGTCCCTTAGATTGTGAATTTATGACCCAGTGGGTGGCAAAACAGGCTGCTTAATGAATTTTCTTTTTTTCTTACCATTTAGTACAAATCTCTATTCTGGGGTATAATTTCATAGCATTATAAATCCATTTAATGTATAGTGATCTTATCAATAGCCGGCTCTACCTTCTTGACTCTAACATGCTTAACAATATGGTCTATGGACTGAAAATCTTAAAATATAAATAATGTGTTGGGTTCAGTCTTCAGAGATAAAAGGTTCAGTAAATTTACTACAGCTAATTGTGTTTAAATTCTTGTCATTTACTAAATTCCTTAGAATTGAGACTTTGTATGCTGCACAGGAAATTTTAGAATGATTTCCTGAATGTAATATAGCAAGTCAATTATATAAATTTGTTCTTTTTTGGTGATTTGCTACTGGCTGCTTATTGATCTTTGATGAAAAAGTATTATTAAAGGAAATTTATGTGCCCATAATCTTGATGCCAGTAATGATAAACAGGATTTGCATGCAGGCATAACTGCTGCTTGCATTTCCAGCAGAAAGATTATACTGCTTCACTCCACGTGATTGGAAATGAAAAACAGCACTCTACCTTTGAGTCATGAATTTGGGGGGGTTGTATGTGTGTCTGTACATGTATGGAATCATCATATTGGAGTTGTTTACATTTAGTGACTGTAAAGTGTATCTTGGGTAGGTCAGGCTTGGAAGTTCAGATTCTATGCTACTGAAACTTTTTCCATAGAGGAAGTGTCCCCCTGTTTTTCAGGCTTCTCACATCCTTTCCACTGGGGCAATATCTCCAGTGGGCTGTATTCTTTCTCAGTTTTTCAAAGGGGGAGAGCTGCTTTGTACCTGTTTACTTTATTCTGGGGTTGGAGGTACCACAAATTGAGTTTTCTTTGAGTCTGTAACCTCTAAATCTTTGGGTAGGTACTGCTGACAAATAGGCATTACTTGTTGGGTGTGAATGGATATGTGTAGGAAGATGGTGCTTTCAGACTCCCCACCAGTGTGGAGGACAGGAGACAGTTAGGCCCTTCTGCAGAAACCTCTGCTGTAATGCCTTAGGGCTTGGCCTGATGCAGTGTAGTATCAGCAGGGGTTACCATTTGTTGCCATGGTTTAAAGTAGAAGTCATGTGAAAATTGATGCAATAACCTTGTGATCCATCCTCAAGGTGTTAGTCATCCTACAGTACATTAAACAGTCAGTTTTATCTGTGCATCAATCTCTCACAAAATGATGGGAAAACAGCATCGTAGTAAGACAGCCCAACATATTAATTAATATGCAGTATTAAATCTCTCATAAACAGGCAGTAAGGAAAAGAAAGCTCAATCATTACATTGAATTTAATTTGCTGAGGGAAACAGTCTTCACACCTGAGCCAAAGTCACAGCTTGGTTTTCTCTCAATTAAATCCATGCTTGTCTAAAGCAATGAGGGTTTGGAGGACAAGATCAGGGCACATGCTAATGAAATTCCCTGCAGAACAAGGGCATTATGCAGAAACTGTTACAAGGCAGAGACCACATAATCTGTTTTTAAAGTTCTTTCTGAAGTAATGAATGTAAAAGGTTGGTGAACATTAGATTTAGACCATCCTATTAATAATGAGAATTATTTTTTCAAATTCTGAAATTATTTAAGTGTATTTGTGATATATTTAAGGACTAAAATTTGGGAATGTTTGTATTTTAAAATATTCACTCATATAATATGGGTATTTGCAAGTTATAGTATTGAAATATAGTGTTCTCTCATATGATATTGTCACTCAAAAGAGTTAATCACAAGGCTTATATTTCTGCACTTACCCTTTGGAAATCTAAACAAAAAGTTTTGCTTACTCCTATTGAGATCCATTTTGAGTTCTTGCCTTCTATGTTATGTTTCTGGCCAAATATATAGCACTATGATCTACTGCAATACTGCTCTACTAATTAGATTTTCTTGCCAGACTGTTAGAATTTCTGGCAGTATTACATAGCTCCCAGAGAATCTCTATGTTGGGGCTTCCAGAAAGTTGCTGGTAGTTACTGATTGCTTATCCTTTCCTGAAAACCATGCCTTGGAAGGATGATGAGCAATTGCATTCAAAAAGGCTTTGCCTGTGCAACTACAGAATGTTCTTCTTTTTTTTTTTTTCTAAAATATGGTGAAAAGTTTTCAGGAAGTTTTTCCAGGTTCATCTGTGTACACCTATAAGCAAGTACCCCTATTAAATAGTTCTTCACCATATGCTTATAAAGTCATACTTTCCTTCCCTAAGTCTTTATCTGAATAGAATTTGAACTGTTTCAAGTCATTCCCAACTAATCCCTTTCTCCAATGCTATAGTTCATTATTTGGCATTTGTCTGTAGCTCTGAAGAGAATGTCATAAAAGAAATTTTAAGTAGCTTAAGAAGTTCATTAAATCTAATGCTTTAACATTTAAGAATGCTTTCATTTGACTTAAAAGTATTAATTCTGAGGGTGGTTTTGTTTATTTGTTGTTTGTTTTTTTTTCCTGAGCCCAAGTCACGAATCCTGAAATGTGGCATTAGAGAAATACAGCATTACATGTTTTCAGCTCTAGGAATCCCATCCTATTCTGACTGGCATTACATCAGCTTCACTCCAAATAGTTCATTTAAGTAGAAATATAGTATAATCAAATAATTATAACTGATTGGAAACAGGAAACCCATTTTCAGATTGTTTCTGGGGAAAAGGCTGAATTAAAAATACTAGACATGAAAAGAGGGTCTAAGAAGTTGATTAATTTATCTCTTCCCTGCTATCCCTAGATTTTTCTTGAGTTTGTCTAGTTTTATGCAGAGGGTCTAGATGATCTCTTTACCCTGTATCTCAGGACACTGTCAGGTATTCAGCTATTTTTATCATATTTTTCGTTTGATCCAATTTATACTTGTGTCATATGTCACATTTATGTCAATGCTATTTTTTTGCCTACTCTTGCTGCTTATATATGCCAAAATACTTCCTAGCCATGCCTAGTCATTGAGCTGCTATCCATAAACTCAATTTCAAAAAATGACTTGTGTTTGAACCAGGAAACAAAACCTTTAAGAAAGGATTAAAAAAACCCCTAACCAAATAACCCAACAGAAACACCACTGTGAGTCCATAGCCACGTAGGATTGCATCTTTCAAATATGCTGAGGTACTTCTGCCATGAACAATGCATAACTAGACTATTTACAGGTTTACTCTTTAATAATTTAGGAAAATCTCTGAGTAATTTCTGCTTTGGTGTGGTTTCATGATTTGTGTGGGATGTTTTTTGATTGCTTTGGCTTTTTTATTGTTTTGGTTTTTTCCTTTCTGACTGTCTGGTTTGTGCAATCTGACAAGTTATCCAGAAACAGAATATTAACTTTCAGTTTATGTTACTTTATTTGCATATAAAGCCCAAAGTAGCAGTGATCTATTCATAGAATCACAGAATATCCTTGGTTGTAAGGGGCCCATGAGGATCACTGAGTCTACACAGGGCAACATAATAAACAATGTATTAAGAGCATTGTCTAAATGCTCATTGAGTGCTAATAGGCTTGGGACCATGACCACTTCCCAGAGGAGTTTGTTCCAGTGCTGAAAGACCCTTTCATCTCTTCTGCACTGAATGTTCTGGATGTTTTATATTCTTCTGAAGGTAAATGGTCCACCACCTATTTCTTTCAAAGGTGCTGTCATAACTGCGACCTTGAAAATTCATGTTGGCAGAAGAAAACTGAAAATTATAAATTCTTCAGACTGTGAAATGTGTACATACCAGTCTCAGAATGTTTATAAAGCCGAGCCCACCTTTGACATATCATATTTATGCCACTTCCATGGAATCATCTTGAATCCCCTAGTACTATTGATAGTAATTCCCCGTAAGACCTGAAAAAAAATCCTTGTGTGGAATAAATAGCCAACGCTCTCAGGGGCCCCATGAATCCTGAGATTGATGGGTATGGCAATAGCCAATACATGACTCTGCAGATTTAAATATGCAAAGATAAGCAGAGTAAGGGATGCTAGAAAACTGGCAAAATTTAAGAGCTATTTTTAAAAAAATGTCTCAAATGATGATGCAATGCTCGTAGTGTAAATGGATTCAATGGTTAAATTTAAAATGCAAGAAGCGAATTAACTCCTTTTCACCCCAAACTGTAAAATAACTCAGGTACAGTCTCTTTAAATCAGAACATGAAAAACTGAAAAAGGGTGGCTATGTAAAGGATTTTGTTGTTGCACATAAATCCCAAAACCTATCCCTAACCCCCCATATCCAGCATTAAAATTTTCCTAGAAATAGAAGAACGATAATAATGTGATAGAAAGGCAAACTTAGCAGTATGACTGGAACTCTAACCAGTATAAGTGGTCACAGTAAAGGAATCTGTTAATGCAGAGTAACAGATCACTGCAAAATGTTTCCATGTTAGAACTTCACATTAAATAGTTAGGACATTTTTGTTGTGTTGCACTTTTCCCTTCTGAAGTATAGGTGTTATAATACAAGTCATTATTTAATTCACTCTGATCAGAATTACCCCTAAGGGGATGTAAAAGCAGGAAATGGTGCCTTGTATCCATTCAGGTTGGCTGTCATTACCAGCACCTAACCATGACAGACACACCAAACTGGGAATGAGACTAAAGAATTGGTTAGAAATGGTCATGATGGGTATGTAAATTATGCAATCAAGCTATGTGTGTCCCAACACAATGAGAGTTTTGATGGATTAAGGATCTGAAGAGGAGTGTGGTAATAATATCTCTGAATATAACAATATTTTCAAAACTGGCCTAGACATTTTTCTTTTTTTTCCTTTCTAAAATTTAAAGAACAGCTGATGTATTTTTTTTTTTTTACTAAATGAATAAATAAAATACATTACATGTATGGCATGATTTAAGGTGTTTTTTCATATTAGGGGAAGGGGGGAAAAGAGAACTAAAAAGTTAAGAGTAAATACACTTTAGTTTCCAATAAGTGAACCAAAAGATTACCTTTTTTTTTGACTTGTGGGATGGCAAGGACAACTGCCCCCCAGCCTTTCTCCTTCCTTGTAGGATGGCAAGGACAACTGCCCCCCAGCCTTTGTCCATTTGTAAAAGAAATCCAAGCAGAGGGCATGTAAGCTGGTAATTAAGTTTGCTTCACACTGTGTGGTTCAAAATGCAAAGCTACAGCAGAACAAAGTTCCCTCTGCTGCACCTATTGAGCTGTGGAGAATTAAATTCTTTTTGAGCATCCTGTTATCTCAAAGGAAGGACTGCTTCACAGAAAAACCCAAATAAAATCCCAATAATTACGAACTCTCAGTAGTTTATAAACAAGTTCTTATAATGGGACTAAGGCATGTTCAAGTCAAATTTCTGTTGAGGAATGGAAAGCAGTCATCATGCTCACTGCCATGTTAGAAACCAACATTTGTGACAGCCCAACACTCAGCTGCAACTGGCCATTTTCTCCTATTACTATGATCAAATTAAACATTTAACTATGAAAAGCAGTGACAAAGGCTATCAGCCTAAAAATTAAAAACCAAATGTGCCTCGCTTCAAAACAAAATAACCTCCCAAACAACACCTTCTCCAAAGCAAAAGAATCCCCAAAACAGAAACCAAAGTTTCCATATGTCAGTAATGTTTACAAGTGCTTTCCCTAGGCTTCCTCAGTGAGAAAACAGAATGAGTAAGATAGAAAGTCATCTTATTTGTGAAGAAATACTGAATAAAGATTTTTTTTTCTCTAACCAAGAGACTGTTTCTGTCAGTGCCTTTTCTGACAGAAACATTGGCTCTGAAGCCAGCTGTAGAAAGTTATAATGAGATAAACCTGTTGCATAGGTTAGAGTAAGAAACTGGTGATATTTCAATAATAAGCTTGCAAAAGAGGCAGCTTACAGGGAGATGGGTAGGGTGGTGACAACTCCAGTAAATCATTGCTGGTCAATTTTTGAGACCCAAAGTATTACTGTAAATGCTGTAAGTGGTTTTTATGGTTTGTAGCTTAATTATGCAATGCACTTGATTGTGATGACTTCAATTTTGTACACAGGTATGTCGTGTAGAGAATGTGTAAGTGATGGAATGCAATAGGCAGGTTTTAAGGAGAGAGGATTGAGGGCTTTGGCAGCCCCTGGCTCCTCCCTGTGTGCAGCAGCGCCCATGTTGGTTCTCCTGTGAAGGGATCCAGGGTTGTGGTCCTCATAACCTGGGGGACTTGTTGGGATGCTTGATGTGGAAGAGTCATCTCAAAGAAGAAGAAAAAAGTTTTGACTACAGAAATGGTGTGACAGCAAGTGCCCTCAGTAGTACTCAGAAAGTTTTGGTGTGTTCTTCAGTTGTTTATCACCATTGCAAGCTGGTAACCAGCTGTTTAGGAAATACATTTGTTCTACTATGACAGGTACGACTGAAGTACAAGGATTAGAGGGTTTTATCTGTATGATGGAAATTGTGAGGGAGGAAAGGAAGCAGGCAATTAAGTGTAAGTTCATCAGGACATGCTATGACATCTACCAAGCTTTCTGTTGGACTAATAGATGTGCCCAGGACTGGACATTTGTGCTTTTTCTGCATGGACAAGGTATTGTACAATGAGAATATGTGGGCATGAGAATGGTCAAATACAAGACAACATGCCATTTGATGACATGGACAAAGACCATGTTTTCATGTATAGCTATTTGAATTTCAAGACTTACATTTTCAATGTAAAATTTGCATATTGGTTTTCTAGAATGCAAGAAAAAAATATTGCAATTATGAAGTGTTTTTTTCCTTCCCTTTCATGTAAACTAACAGACAGGTATTTGTAACTGTAATACTTAGAAATGTGTTTGGGGCAGGAATCAGGCAGACCTCAGACACTTCACATGTAAAAACTTTTTAAGTTTTGGCTTTCATAAATTCTAGACAGGTGAAAGTATAATACTGACTGTCAAGTATGTGTAAGTTACTGAATAGGGATAAAGCAGTGCTATATCTAGTAATTTGGCCCAAATCCAGTAAAATCTTATTTTATCCAGATTTTTACTATATACTTGCTAAATTAATTTCTGTGAAAGCCACCGACTGGAAGGAGCAGTAGAAGCAGTACATGGGGGAGGTGTGCTACAGCATATGCTCTGGTTCTGCCCTTGAATAGGATAGTTCTGAAAACAAATTATGTAATGTGTTGACAGAAAACTATAGTCCCTGAGGTAAATTTGGCTTTAGAAAATATTCTCTAAGAATCATTTGACAGGTCCTTTGAGAACAACAATATGGTAAGAATGGTGTCTGATGCACTGTTAGCAGATTTGAATCTATCCAATCTTTCTTAAGGGACACAAAGTATCCATGATTTATAGTGGATATAGGGGAAATACTACAGTATTTACTTAATTTTGAAGGGAAAGATTTTCCATCTCCAGGGTTATGTTCTAACACATTTGGTTTTGATCCTGCATCTAGCAAAAAGGGTGCAATTCTATTAAGAGTCCTGCTGAGAATTTGGTCAAATTTAGCTCTCAGCTGAACAGTTAGAAATCCAGAATAACTGCTTCAGTTAGTAAAGTCTATGTGAACTTGCACAAAAATTACTGTTAGAAGAACCTGACTCAGTCAAGTATCACCAAGTGGTGTGTATTTTTTAAATGACTGGTATCAGACTTAGTTTTCTCATTGATGTAAGCTGGAAATATAATAGAAGTGGAGGGAAGCACATGGTGCTGGGTCATGGCTCATGCTTCAATGGATTGTTTTCAGAGGTTCTTATGTAAGACTGTTTTAAAGAGAGTGCAGTTTCAACAAGGAAGGTTTAGTACAGTTATTTTGGTACTAGCTGGATTCCACTGAAATGAAAACTGAATAACCCTTACATTTTAAACCCCTTGTCAGTCATAGGAAGAATATTATATACTACAGTATTTACAACATAGACCATTTAACTGCTGTTTGGTTCATGAGCCTGGGATTGAGAGGCTCATTTGCATGACACCTTTATCACCACAAAGTCACTGGCATGGCTGATCTCTGTACGTGTGTTCTCCAGCTGCCTGAGTATGACTGACACTTTAAATTTCACAAGAATTTGTGTAACAGGCAGTGTTGGGTGTTTCCTTTGTAAAAAAGAGGTATTCAACCTTCCAATGGGTTAATAAACTTCTAAGGAAATACAGAATAGTGGAATTTGGGAAAAATTGTTAGTGCTCTGCAGAAAAGGTGAGACAGCTCTGGACGAAGCCACAAGGTAGGTGGCTTAAACTTGCTCATAGAAACAAAAATATTACTTTTTCATACTTGATTGTATGATAGCCCTGTTTGATTTTTGATCATTCTAGTGTAGATTAAATGGCAATTGAATATTGTTGGGAGGCCTTTCTTTTAGGTAAGAGTGAAATAGTATGGTTCACATGCAAGTTCTTGCATGCTTGAATTAAAGGAAGATCTTGTTAGCTTTTGGGTACATATTTTAGTTTATTTATGCTTGCAAACTCAGTATTTTATGTATTGCTGTGAATCTGATTCTTTTTTTATTCAAAGTAGATGAAACTTTTTTCTGTTATTAAACATTTAAGTAGCTCACTTGAAACCTGGTATGACACCTGAAATATAGCCCAGCTTTGAAAGTAGTGCAAAAGGATGAAGATCCTTTTACAAACCTCATACAATAACGTGTCAAAAATAATAAAGTACAGGGAAAGGTGCTCCTTCTTGCATAGTCCATCAGCAGAGATATGTCTATTATTTCTATTTCAATTATTATTTCAATAAAATGTACCTTTTAAAAAAGTGGGAGCAAAACATTAAGGCACAGCAAAACAATGGTGGCTGCAGTCTTTTTTACAGAATAAAAAGATTTTGGTTTTCTGATTCTTTTATTAATTTTGTTTGTTCAATGTGAAATACTAAAAGGATGAAATTCTTCCTGGCAGTTTTAACAGGAAACTGTTGTTCCTTTTGATGTTTCATACTTACAAGCTGACTTTTGCTGCCAATACATCCT
This sequence comes from Pithys albifrons albifrons, assembly GCF_047495875.1. Classification (NCBI taxonomy): domain Eukaryota; kingdom Metazoa; phylum Chordata; class Aves; order Passeriformes; family Thamnophilidae; genus Pithys; species Pithys albifrons. The sequence goes on from NC_092467.1 coordinate 12,906,704, forward strand.
CTTGTGGCATGGAGAACTATCCACTTTGTCAGCCTCTGGGGCATCATAAAGTAGAAGGAAATTGTCTCTTTTTGCCTCATTTTTGTTTGATGTAAATATTTTTATTTGTTAGCATTCCATTTTTTTTCTCTTTCAGTTTGATTCCAGTAATAACAACTGCTGCCTTAGTGGTACCCTGCCCTTCACCAACAAAGGGAGCAGAAGTTTGTGCTCTTGTTGCTGCATGCAGGTTGATCACCAGAAATCATGTTAGGAACTAGGCAATTGTCACGCTTCTTCCATTGTAACCAAGTGTGTATGACCCTGTCCCAGACAGTGGAAACTACTCTTGCAGGGTATGGAAGACTTGAGGTGGTACTTTTTGCCCTGGTATTGTGACTACATCCGGTTGCCCTACTGAGACCGCAAGATTGTCACAGCATAAAAATCTTGCTTGGAGAAATATATACTGTGTTTTTGTGTTGAGCACTGGAATTTTTTTGAAAGTTCTTTTACCTTTCACTATTCTGTTCTAACCTAAAAAATGTTTCCGCTCTGTACTTCTGAGGTCTTCTGTGACATTCATTTGGTCCTTGCAGGGAAATATTTCACCTGCACAAATTGAAAGCAAGTCAAAGGCCACCTTGAGGAGACCGTGGTGGATGAAGTTGTGGTATAACAGTATCATGCTCAGAATAATGATCCCTCTTCTACTTTCAATAGAAATCAGAGGTACTTCACTGCAATGTAGCATTTTCATTCTGCTCGCATTCTTCATTGATTTCCAGTGCTTGAATCTGATTTTATTGAAGTATCCTCCCCACCAACTGCAAAATGTCAACAGAGTTTACAAAATTTTTCATCCTTTCCATCACCAAATTCTATTTGATTAAATGTGTAGCATCAGCAAACATTAAAACCCCAGAGCTTTCTGGAGGAAATAATGGAGTAAATTTTTATTTTTTGTATTTTTTTTTTTTACTTACTGGGGGCTTCATTCAAATGCAGTAGAGTAAGACAACTGTCATTGACAGTCAGTTTTTCTAGCAGCTGAAAATAACTGTGGAACTGCTATTATTTGAGTTTTAGGCCAAGTCACTTAGATATAATTATTTAACCAAGTTACACCACCTGACAATTTATGTGGCTTCCAGAGATCAAAGTAGCTATGAACAGGATAGTACTTATCCATTGTCTATGTGGGGACTGTTTTTTTGGCCTGGTGTTTTTGAAAATATCTTGATTAAGAGCTAAATTCTGCTTCTTTGCCAAGGTACTGATACTGTGAGTTCAACAGTGTTTCAAGAGTGAGACACCACTTAGCATGGAGAGATGGTACAGTCATGCCATACAATATGAGCCATTCATTTCTGTATCAAGAAAAAACAGGCTGTAATTTGAAAGAAAAAAAAAAGAGATTTTACTTTTTCTCTGTATTGGGAATATTCAGCAAAGAGCCAAATCATACTTGCAAATCTATTAAAAAAGCTAAGTGGGCTGCAAAGGTTTGTTGGGATGACTGACGAGCGGCAACCTCGCATTGTTCAAGTGTCTTAGTCCAACAGCCCATGGTGCCCTGGGCAGGGGTTTTGGTTTTGTGAAACTCTGGTTACTCCAGCTCAGTGGGTGTGAATGAAGGATTGTCCTGCTGAACCTCACTCTTCAGATATCATTTCAATTTTTTCCTTTAGCGATCACATATTTGAGCCCCACCTCTAAAAGTGTTCCTGCTCCCTGCCTTAGTGGACAGCCAAGTTGAAGTCATGCTCTGATAAATCAGGGGGAGCTAGAAAAGAATAAGCAGGGAATCTGAGCCGTAGGCCATCAGCAGATTTTTGTGACTTCAGGCAAACGTGACCAGAGCCACGTGCATTCCCCCCTGAGCACCCTTAGGGATGCCCCTTTCTTCTTCAGAAGAAGCTAAGAATAAAGGCATTACCTCTGGAGTTCAAAACTCCAGTTTCTGGCTTTCTGCACTACTTTCCTGGCCCTGTAAAGAAATGTTGAAAGGGATTGCATAGACAGTGACTCAGACTTGTTGATTTAGAGTCATGCTGGATCAGCCCACAGAAACTTGAGTGTAACATATATATTTTATCTGACCCACTTGAGAAGATCAGATTTAAAAGGAAGGTGACTGAAATATGGCAAATGAGGAGCAAAAAAGATCTGAGAGTCTGACCCATACTAAATTTTTAAGTGCTTTTTCACTTAAATTGGTTCACTTTACATAATAGGTCAAAGGAGCTACATAATCTTTGCAAGAAAAGTGTGAATTTTAACCTTTGTCTCCTAACCTGACAAGACACAAGGTTTCTTTTTTACCTTGATCACTTTTAATGGCAAACAGGACATCAAGTTTTTTACTTAATTACTTCATATCTAGGGCCTAATTTACTTGGTCAGGTTTTATGACCAACTTAGACAAACAACAAAGCCATTTTATTTTATTAGCTCTGTGATCCATTTTTTTATTACTCCGAACTTGATAATGATGATAAAAATGGGGATGCCTAAATAAATATTGAAAGAGTTTCTGTCACTTGTACAAGTGATACATTTCCAAGTGATTGAAGAACTCTCAAAGTCAGGGAAAAGAAACAGGATTGCCCCATTGAAACTGCTGCTTCAGGTAAAGAAAGGCATCATCACTTTTTTTGTAAGATCTCCGTAGGGTCTTTAAAATGATGAGAACTTTCATGAGTAGTGTAGACAGCCAACTATTAATTTTGTCAGGTTAGGTGGGAGGAATCCCAGGTCATGTGTTTTGAAGATTTTGTTTATTTTGATACTTCCTTGTGGTGTTATTGACTTCCCTTCGGTTTATGAACTTGCAGCAGCTCCCAGACTATTCCCTGCAACACGGTTGCCTAGGCAGGCCCTCAGATTCTCACAGATCACCTCCCTTGCCCACATATAGCAACTTGTATTTGTCACTTTGCAATTCTGTCATCTTTTTTCCTCTGTCAAGATTATTTCAAACCCTAATCCTGCTTGTCAATGTTACTTGCAGTCCCTCTTGGCTCTGTGTCACTTATCTACTTTATTTTACATCCTTCTAATAGTAATTTCACTTGCATCATATTTCTAAAGCTTCCCTATGAGAATGTCGTGCAAAACTGTCAAAAGCTTTACTAAAACCAAGGAACATGACACCTACTGCTTCCTTCCTGTTCACACAGTCTGTCTTGAAAGGAAACTGGATTGATTTGATGTTTGTTCTTGACCAACACACTGACTGCTGTTAACCTCCTTGCTACTCGAAAAGGGTTTGCAAATAATTTATAAAAAGTGTTCCAGATTTTTCTGTACATTGAGCCAATTCAACTGAAATTGTTGAGTTCCTCTGTTTTTCTCTCAGAATCCACAAAAAAAGAGGGTAACAAATAAATGTAGGGTTTGTGGCATAATAGACCAGAAGGTGGGCTTTGTCTTGGTAAAATTCTAGTAGTCAGAATTCAGGTTGGTGAAAGAAACTCTTTGAGGACAGGCCTTTGTTTTGGTCAAAACCCCTTTGGTTTAGGTAAAAGAAATGACTAAATAATTTGAAATGGAGGGCAATCCTACAAACTGTTTTTGAAGCAATGCAGTCTTTTGTAAGAGTTTGGTTAGGAAAAAAAAAGGTAATTTCTTCCAGAAAGCACTGTGGTTTAGTACTAGTGAAACCAGGATCTAGGACTGTTAGTGCAAACAATTTTGGCAACATATGAATCTAAATTGATTATTGCCTGATACAAGGCCAAACTTCTAATGCTTGCAACAAATAATACCTAATTTTAGTAAATAATCTATATCTGAGGATAGGCTTGGGCCTTTCAAATCTTGCCAATAGAGAGAAAACCCTGTGGATTTTATTTTCTTCTGGTCCTTTTTTTTTTTTCAGCTGGAAAATACTGACTCAGAAATGCCAGTTATTTGCAGGTTTTTGCAGCAACATAGCTAAGTAATAAAAATTTCCATTGAATATTATGATGTTTTGTTTCAGCAAGATCATAACACACTACTGGACTGATAATTTCAGGATTGATACTAAATATACATATAAAACACACCACACAATACATTCAAGTTTACAAAGTGCTTGACAAGACAGAGTTAAGGTACTGTATTTGTTTAGCACAGAAAGAGAGGCTGGTGGAGGAAGTTTCCATAGTTTCTAAGAATTAAAAGGCTATGAAAAAGGGAACGATTACCTTAATTTTAAGAAAAGCTGATTTAGATTAAGTAAAAATGTGTTAATTATATGGATATTTAAGAACAAAAAAAGGCTCCATGTGGAGGCTATGAAATGTTCTTAACTGCAGAATTTTAATTAGAGGTTAGACAAATATCTTGCATGGATAGCATAGTTATGCTTGACCTTGTATCAAGTTTTGGGGCATAAATGGGATGTCTTCTTAGGGTTCTTTCAGCTCTTTTTATTTTGGTATTAAATACCAAAGTGGTCACATCTAAATTAAGTATTTTGAAAAACCTAAAGTGACAAATGTCTTCTATCTTCGTGAGTCAGTTGATTACAGACCCAAATCTCAGATGACATTCTAGAAGAAATCCTCTAATTTTTGACTAGACTTAGTTAGGATTTGGAGAAAACTTCAATTAAGTTTGTGTCTATTTGTAACAGAATTTATAAAGCTTAGCTGTTTTGAAAATAGGTATATTTTACTAAGCGACTCTTTTCCTGCTCTGATCTTCCCTACTGCTGGTCTGTAACAGCACTGCTGAACTTCACTGAATCAAAGCTGCTGCTGATTTTCACCATGTGAAAGTGGTTTGCTTTCTTGTTTTCTTTTTTTATCCTCTATTTTGTTGTTACTGAAACCCCATGGATCATACCAAGACCTCATCAAATGATGAAAGAAGAATGTCTGTGAATTCCACCCATAGTGCAGACAATCTGAGCTGGATGTTAACATGTCTCATCCCACTGACTAAAGGAAGAGTAGTTATTGTCAGGCACTGGGAAGGGAAATTCTGAACAGGCAAACCAACATGAATACAGTAGCATAGTACAGAACAATGTAAAATGACCTTCAGATGCTCAAATGGATTAATGTTTTCTTAAATGCAGCACTGCTGCAATCGATATTGCTTTGTCTCTCTGTATTATTTAACACCATAGTTTAGGCTTCTAAAAGCTGTGATTAAAAGCATTCTTCCCACAAATAGATCTTGAACTAATTGGCTGTCTTTGGTAGAATTTACCTAACCAAAGCCACATGATTTCCACTGTTCAGGGACACATCATTGTATCTCTGAGTGAGATCAATTTTGTGTTTTACCAAAGAAAATTAATATGATGCATTATTATCTCTTGTTTTGTGGCACCAAGAATGACCTGGGTGCTATCAAGGTGGTAGGTAATAAAACATAGGGGAATGAGCTCCAAACATAAATGATTCTATTCTGCACAAAAGTGGATCCAGGCATAGGAAAGGAATGAGCTGAAAGGAAAGCAATAAGGAGCCTTTAGCCTGAAGACCCAGCAATTATCAGGTGGAGCCCATTAGTGCTGTGATGGACCAGGGTGCAGAACGACATTACAGAGCTGATCCTCCGAATCATTACAGAGGTGATGACATTTCTGGAGAACTGAGCATACCTCTTCCAAAGCAGTAGTTATTCCACACACAGGTGGACCAAGATTTATCAAAGGAGAATTTGCAGAATCATGCATGCAGTGCACGTGTGGATAGACTTGTTTTGAATACAACTATCATGACTTTAATAGTCAGTGATTACAAAGAGATTATAAAACCTGAACCCATACTTTATGACTGCCAAAACAGCGTATAGCCAATATAAAATTTTAGGAATAAAACCACAAAATTACTGTCAACTGTAATTTCAGAAACTTTGCAATTGACAGTAACTGCTGAAGGAAAAAAAAGAAAAGAGCATCCTCATTAATGAGCTCTGCTGTGAAAACTCATTTGCATGTAAAGTATAATTTTGAGAAGAATTAACATTTCTCATATAAAGAGAGGATTCCAGTGGCTTTAACAAGCAATATCATTGGTATATCCTTGTATCTAGGGGAATGGGAGAAAATGTTTCATAGTTTTAGTAGCTGAAACTTCCTGAAACACTCAGGAGCCTCTGTTCTGTAAAGGTCGTAAAATGAAAGCTGGCAGGGAAAGTCCAGCAGGTCCTTCAGTCCTGGGCAGGACATACCCTCTACTCTTCATGAAGTGAATATCCCGTCAAGTATGTGTTCTCATCACAGAAACAACAGAACATTTATTATGATTGCAAAGTCTTTATTTAAATATTTGTTTAAATATTTATTTGTTATTTTCTCATTCTGGAAGAACATGGGGGTATGACTGTATCTTGTTTGTTTCTGATCAAAGTGCCAATTATTTGTGACTTATAACACTATTTTCATGGTACTAGGAAGAGCGTGTAAAAGTATCACAAGCTTGCATCTGAAGCAGTTAAGGCTCAAAAATAGAAAGGAGGGTAGGACAGGAAAGAAACTGCAAACAATTTGTGGTTTTGCTGCATTGAATCTGCCTTTTGTCATGCAGCTGGGTGAGCTAGAAATGAGGCAGAAGACTATGCAGGGAAACTGTACCCACTGACAAACAAAATTACTAAATATCACAAAATCAAGCCTGTAACTTATAGGATGTTCAAGAAGCCTGTTATTTCTAATGGAGTTTTTGAGCTTTTTAGGGCTTTTTCTTTTCAGCTTTTCTCTGTAGGCTTTTTCCTTTTTCATGTAAACTAAAAGCTGACCTACTCACAAAATCCTCACATTTTGACATATAGACATTTTCTCAGTTATGAAATACTGAATGTTATAAAACTGAAAGCTTGAAAACCATAGGATTTAAATGCAAATATGCAGAAGCAGGAGCGGTGAGCTGACGTAAGTGGAAAAGAAAGTAACAAATTCAGAGATGAAAGGTGTAATTTGCCCTATCTATGGCTCACCTGGTCACAAGGAAGTTACACCTCCTACCTAAAAAAGGCACGAAATTCTTCCTGAGTGCAACCTTTTGTTAAAGCACTGCTTCAGCTTATTGTCCCTGGTCCTTCCATACAGTGATTTGCAGAACTTTGAGATGTTTCTTTTCCAGCCACAGTGTGACACTTCAGTTCTGCTTGTCTTTGAGAAGAACCCTCACCTCCTTCCTTTGCTGCGTCCTTTTCTTGTGAGTCTTGGATCTTGTGCCAGAGTGCGTGGTGTACTGAAAGCTGCCTGACTGCTGGGGACAGCAGTGCTGCTGTTGGAAGAATTGAGGACGCACTGCAATTGTGAGATAGAAGAGGGGCAAGAATGGAACAGGCTGGTGACAGGAAGACAAGTCACCCCACTGAGTTGTTGTAGTAGGAAATCAAGGAAGTAGGTTTTCTGTGAAACTTCAAAAGAATGACAGCTTCTCAATTTTCTTCTATTCTAGATGCTGCTGTGGGCCTCTGAACTGGAGAAATCCACTTGTGAAATACCAAGGTTCTTTGTAAAGGTCATCCTGACTCAGTTTCAGAAACGTGTTACTGATCCCGTAATCAGGTCAGATAAAGCCGCTAACCCTTATGACCTACCCAGGTAAGGGAAATGTTGAGTAATTAGGAGGCAAAACTATTGACATAAACACCTGACTTGGAAAATATCAAAACCCCAAAGTACTGCAAAGTGCTCCATAAAGTACTTGACATGAGACATTGTAGAGATTCCAGGCTCCTGCAGGTTTCTGTTTTGATGGGCAGTAATTGTAATTTTGAAGCAGTGATAGAACAAGCCACAGCAGGCTGTAGTGCTCATAAACTGCCACGTTCTTCAGATCACTGAATACAAAATGTTTTCTGTTTCACAGAAACTGATTTCAGTAACATAATCTTGTTTTGTTTCATAATGGCACGCTGGGAAACAACTCTACCCCATGAGGGGTGTGGTTAAAATAGCACAGTGCCAGCTGTGATGGTGCTGAAAAAATATCAGTTTGTACATAGGATTCACACATTGTCTTTCATGGGGTAGAGCAAGATGAAAATAAATTAATAGTTTTACTAGATGAATTATCTTTCTGCTCAGGAAGTCTACCTGTCTAAATGGGCTTTTAAGCAGACAGGGAAATAGTGATCATACTTTTCATTTTTAGTGATGGTAACAGAATAATACAAAAATATGGATTTCATAAAACAACTTGATGCCATGGAATATAGACACAGTGGGTGATAAATATATGTATATACAAGAGTTATTTCTCTGATTATTTAAAGGAGTAAAAATTATTGAGGCTATACCCGCAGCTGGTGAAAATTAGATTGGCTTAATTAGCTCAAGTTAGCAGTGTTGGTTTACTCTGGTTTTCATGAGCAGATTTAGGAGTTGTAGCTTTTAATCAAAGCAGGACAAGAAGCAGAAAGGTAATGTGGACTCTGCACTCTTTAGCTGCTGAGCGGTCACTGTAATAGAGCTGCTTCTTTTGTTAAATAACCTGTGTACTATCTTTTTATATGATTACTTAAAAAAACAACTCACAAACCCCCCAGTAAAGCAATGTGAAAAGGATGATGGTGGCCTTCTCTCCTGGTTGAGAAGCAAATATAATGCCATGAGAAACAGAATTTGAAAACTTCTCAAAGTGCTTTTGCCCAGCACTGAGGGGGCTGTGCTGTGTCTGGGCTTTGGGGGTATTTCTGAGGTGTTTCTGCCAGGCAGGGCCTGTTCAGGGGCCTTCCTGGGGCAACTGGAGCCTTTGCTCTTCAGCCTCATGCTTAAATATTCTCTATCAGCCCCAGGCCAGTTTCCTGTGTAAGTCAAAAGCCATACATGAGGAAATAATGATCCTATTATAAAAAAAAAACAACAAAAAAAACCCCCTCTGACTTGAATGGAAATACAAGTATGGAGAAAGTTTGGCCTCATTTTTCATTTGCCCTATCTATCTGCAGACTTTCAGGGTTATTTTGCTTCAAAATTATTCTTTTTTATTCTTCTTTTTTCATCTGCATTTTATTTCAAATGCTGTTGTTTTGCTATATATTTGCATATACTGTGGTTCTTTCCTATAGAATTAATGGACTTAGAAATATTGTAGAGAATTTTGTGGCAGAAGCTAAATTTAAAAAAGCTGTGACTCTTCAAAATTTTATTTGAGTCAAGTCAATGAAGGACAAGAATTTTACTTTAAAGTATTTCTATTGCAAGATACGAAGGCTGACACATAAGTTTATTTAAGGCTTTTCAGATCTGGAAATGTGTGGGGGTGGTACTCCTGTCTTGAACTTAACAATTTCTGAAAAGAAAACTTTCTGCTCTCAACCTTTTGGGGTTTTCTGTCCATGAGTTTCTAGTAAAAGTCTGACATCCATCTTAGCTCCATCTGTAGGGTCTCTGAACCAGGTGAAAGTGTTATTTCAACCAATAGTATAACTGTTTCATTATCTTTTCTTAAAAATAAACAAAAGAAAAATTACTTGCCAAGAGTTTTTGCCCAGAGCCTATGGCATATGCCTTCACAGGCCTTGTGGAAGTGTAATGCAGTAGGAGGGTAAACTTGCTCATGGTGTGCAGAATCAATATTTTTGTCCTAACTACTTACTGTCAATAGATCTTTTTATATGCCTTTAATATGAAAGTATTATGAAAATACATTTTTCTTTTTTTAAGTGAGTAACCTAATATCTAGTAAATATCTATTAGTGTTTCACAAAATAAATAATTCTTGAATATAAAATTTTTTATCCTTCCTGTTTTTAACAAGAAAGGAATTTAATGAATTCCTACAGTGATTGACTAAATGCAGAAGTGGTATAAATAGCATCATGAGGGTGTAAGTTTCAGTGGAATATTATAATGTATGTGATATTTGGGGGTTGTGACCACTGAGTTTCTTGTAATTTTGTCCCCTTTCTGTGTGTTATTCCATTTTTCTTTCATTCATAAGGCAAGCAGAAAGAAGTAGCAAAGAACCAGGTAACGCGATAGTGCTTCATCTTATACCCTTGTTTTTGTTTGCTCTTCTGGTGGAGCAACATCCCTTGGTTCATCTTGGAATTTACACCAACATACATAAGCTTCCTTACATCAGTGCAGAGCTTGAAATTAAGGGCCATGGGGCAACGTTAATAAGAATCTGAAAGTGATGTTGCCTCTTGACCAGAGTCAAAAATCAGAAATCTTATATATTTTTTTATGACAAGCTCAAAGAAGTGACACAGAATGACAGCAGTTTCATTTTCAGATCACCTTTGATGGCTTTGTTAGGCCTATAGAAAGTAGAGAATTTTCAGTTTTCTGAATTTATATGACTAGTATACTAATACTTGAAGAACTTAATCAACAAAGGCAAATCTTGAAAACAAGGAAGAGTCCTGCAAGGAAAGAGGCACTGCTTTGTGTATCAAATCTTAAAATTTTTAATTCCAAGGCAGAAGTCAAGGAAGACACAAAACCTAAGATAATGAGCTTTGGGTGACAGCCAAAAAGAAGAGGGATGTTGTGATTGGTGTGATGGTTTGCTGTGAACTGCCAAAATGTTAAGACCAGGGTTAAGCTGTTGGGAAGCAGTGGAGAGGGTAACCCCAAGTCATGTGATTGTCATGAGGGGGAGGTTTAAGTGGCTGAGCTGCGAAATGAGGAAATCAATCTGATTCTTTAAGTCAAATGGTGCCTCTTGTTTAACTTTATAATAGAGAAGAAAGATTTGGGGAAAGATACATTTGTAGACTTGATTGTACCTACTAGATAAATTTTGGCCGATTAGTGTTAAAGTCAGAAGTAGTTTGAATGAGAACAGCCAAGAAATGATAGTCTGTGATCTCTGGAAAGGTTCTTCTCTTTCAGAGTGGAAACAACCTTATCTTCAGAGACAGACAAAAGACTTCAAAATGTGTAGTAAAGGAATCAGGGTAGTTCACAAAGATAGTTTTCAACTGTTACAAAAAACTCCTAAAATACTATTTGTGAAAGACTGGCCCAATTGAAAAAATAAAAAAACCAACCAGTTTGAATGATGTAGCGGATCTTGTTAGAAAAATAATTTCAGAATACCCTAGGGAAGCACAATGTAGTTGAAGTTACGGCAGGCAGGTGTAAACCTGCTTGGAGATTCACATTCACAGAGATGCTTGGTGATTCAGAATCAAAATAGAAGGCAATAGTGAACAATGCTGTTCAGTTATTTGTCTCGAGTCTGATTATTTTCTGTGTGCATTTGTTTATTTTTTAAATGAATGAGCTAGAGGATAGTTTTTAAATCTGGAGCACATCTGGGACAGAATTTGGATGTGTTGGAGGATGGAAATAGGGTCCAAAAATTATGCTGAAATATTGGAGAAATACTGTGAAGGTGATGAATGAAGTCTGATGGTTATGCTCTGTGGGATGGAAAGAAGGAACAGCTGGCTACCAAGTTCTGCAGGAGACAGTGGTGGGCTTCCAATGGATCATGACCTGAACATGGCTCTAGTTTGTCTGAAAAGGCAAACTTGCTAGTTTTGCCGTGTCTGGAAGGAGTTATCACAGGTAGCCTAGGGAAACATGATCCAGATAAGGCTGTGAGACTGGGAGCAGAAAGGCACCCTGCCAGATGTGCAGGTGACCTTTCTGAGGGACTGAGCAGTCTCAGCTGCGGTGATGCTGTTTGCACACTGCAATACCAGACAGATACAGTCAAAAGGGGAGATACTACAGAAAAGACAAGCATAGAGAACTATTTGGTATATAGAAATAAAAGCCTTACAAATAAAAACTAAATGAATTGGGAAAGACTCAAGTGGGACATGTCTTCAAAGACAAAATGCTTCTGAAAAGCAGAAGGGAACGAGCCATTCTCCATTGTCATAGTGAAAAGGACAGGAAATAATCATCTTGAATTGCTGCAAGAAAAGCTGACATGGAGTGGGGGTAAATCCTGTTAGTGTACAAAACCAGACAGTTTTGACACGGGAAATGATTGCCTTTGTAGGTTGTGGAATGGCAGTGATGGAGACTCACAGAACAGAAACCTGCCAGGACTGACAGTGGGGCCCAACAGTGCTTGAGATGTCTTCCAGGCAAGTGTTTTAAAGCATTTCTTTATCATTTTCATCATTCTATAAAGAAAACATAAAAAAAGAAGAGGTTTAGCAAGGCCCAAGCTATCCTGATTCATTGCTTCTCAGTGTTCCAGCCTCTTAGGTACTAAGTTATCTGGTAATCTGATTTTATTGAGTTAATGCTGAAGCTGTTAGTGGTGGAAATGGAATCTCTTATATTTTTGTCATATTAGACTTGAGTCAGTTTCCCTTTGATGACTACTTTTATTTACACAAGGAATGTTGGAATCAGGAAGTTTGAATTTACTCTGCTGTCTTTCTATACTTCTTTTTATACATAGATTCAGGAGCAGGACCAAGAGAATTTATCACATAAGTGTGGGATATTAACTATTGTGCAGCTTAATTGTATGGGATTTACCTGTGTATCTACTTGGTTTTCTTAAGACTTAGAGTTTCTGGAAGTTACTGACGAACATGAAGTTCTACCATGTCTGGTCCACTTCTGGCTTAGCTACTTTTTTTTTTGAACATTATGGTAGAAGACTATAAAAAACACTGATCTCCTGAGCTGATGATGTGATTGTATGAATCGGACAGATTTGCTAATCAATTTCTGTTGAAGAAAATATCCTTGGACATTATCAAAGGAATTCGAAAGTGTGACAAAATCTTTTTATATAAACAAGTGATGTTAAATGGGCAGCTGTTATCTGGCATGGAGACACTGATCTATGTCTTGCAGAACAGTAAAACCACATTTTTATGGAAGGATTATTTTATAGAAGCAGCAGGTCTTGATCTTTATGACATTTTATTATATTATGCTTTTCAAATCAACATTTAATTGAACTTGGTAAATATTTTTGAGTATTTTTAGTCATTCCCATCATAGATGCTTCTGTGTTCTCATGGAGGCAGAATTGCATTCATGATAATTGATACAGACTTTTGAGCATTTTTTAACAGAATACAGTTACTTAAAAACAAATTTGCAAAACATTGTTTTGCAACTGAAATGAAATGCAAATGCTGAATATAGACACAATATTAAAAATGTGACAGATTTCTCTTTTCCTTCTCAGTTGCTAACATTGTTATGCGTTTTCACATGTAACTGAACTCTCAGTGATTCTGAATCCTTGTCACGGTGTGTACAATTTTTGCAATGAGCTTCTACATTTAGAGAAGTTGAGTAACGCAGAATTGAGAGATGTAATTTTGATTCCTTTTATGATTTTTAATTACTGGAAGTGATCTGAAGTTGTTTAAATTTGGAGTTCTCTCAATTCAGCAGATTTTGAAGCAGCAAGAGTTTTAAACTTTGGAGGAGGGAATGAATATTCAGAATACTGAGTTTAAAAGAGAGAAGCTTCAGCTTATGTGAAAAACACTTGGTGAGGGAGGAAGTGAAGGGTTTTCCCCCACTAATTTTGAGTCTAATTTGCTGCTAGAGGCTTAATCACATCCTTATGTCTCAAGTATTTGTTACCAGTGGTTAAGATGGTTTTACTACATTTTCTAAAGCAGGCAAGGACAATTCAGAGTAAAGGTAGGACTTATGCTCCTGGAGCCAGTCACAGTTTTAGCTCCTGAGTACAAACTCTGGTTCACTGTGTGTGCCTTGTAGGATCAGGTGAGTGCAGCTCTACTTGTTGCTGACCACAAATGGCACTTAAAAATCAAGGTAGTGATAACCAAACTTAGACTAGAACAAGTAGTACAAAACATTTCTAGGTGTGCTGACATGTTTCTGGCAGTCTCAACACAACGCAGTAATACTTTGCTTTTGTGTACATGAAGTAGTTTGATGGGTATTTTGGGGTTCTGCTTGTTTCATATTTTTCTGATGCTACTGATCTGATAGTAAGTTTTACTGCATCTGCTAAACTCTACTTGTTATGAACAAGACTGCTCCTGCTGTCCATTGCTACAATGACTGTCAGATCTAATTTATTTAAATCTGTTTATTCTTTAAAGTGAATTTATATTTTAAAGGAATTGTAGAGTTGAAATGAATTTAAACAAGCAGTGGGCATTGCAGCTGCCTCTGCCAAAGAAAGGAGCAGACATATTTCTCTGGCCGTTTAAGTGAAAACAACTCTAGGTCCAGAAGTTCATAATAGTTCAGTTTTGGAAACTTGTCTCATGTCTCTATTCCCCAAAAGTTTTATTTTGATTTTTAGTATTCATAACCAGTCACTGATTTTTCCAACCTAATTTCCTCCCTGATGTATTTAATATCAAGCCAGATCTGCCATCTATCTACAAATCACCATGGCTTTACAAGCCAACTCTGCTATCCATCTACAAATCACAATGACTTCAGTCAGGAAATTAGAAGTAGGCTTAACTTTTTTTGAAAGCAAATGATTCTGAAACCACTTACTTCAGCCTTCTCTTGTGACTCAACTTGTGATTCTATTTGTTGCAGTTTCTGGCTCATGGATTTCATCAAGTTATAACATACAGCATATTGTAGCTGATTCAAATTCTGGCAATAATTTGGGTGCTTGGTTTTGTAAGAATCTTGATTTTAATTTTTTGAGTAATAATTCTAGAAATATGCCTTGTAATGAACAGACAGAATCAAAATCAATTGCTTTAGAAGGAGGAAACATATAGTATAACAGTATCTTTTCAACAAAGAACTGAAAACTATTTAAAATTAATTTTATTAATTAATTACTGTAGTTGTGTCCTGAATTTCCTTGTTATGATAAACTTCATAATCAAAACCTTTTTTGTAAAAGTCTCCCCAGAATATATTACCAGAAGTAAAACTGAAGTTATAGTCAGAAGAAAATATTAAAGTTCAATGATCTTAATTGCTGATGGATTTTAAAGATTACTCCAAAGAATTGTTGTTCTTCCATTTCAGTATATGCCACAGACATGGCTCCCAGTGTGTTTCAGCCATAGAGGGATGGTTGCTCCCCTTGATGTTTGATTGCTGCTGTGAGCAGAAATTTATGGAAGTCAGTATTTGAGATTTTACATGGACTTATGGTGCCACAGAATTTAATAGTAAATTTCAAATGCTCTGTTGATCTTGATCAATGTTTAAGATCACGCTAGCATTAATTTATTATTATTATATATTAAATATATAGTGTTACACATAGAATATTCACCATAATATATACAATCCTATGTACTCATACTTCAGTTTCATATGACAGTATATTTTTATGCTGCTTTGGGGGTGGAAAGACCAGAGAGCTACTTTTAGAAGAGGTAGGTATGCACCCAGATGGATTCTCTGAAATATCTGAGAGTGAAATCTTACCTTGGAATTGTGAAAAATTTGAAACTCTTCATTTGTTTTAAATTACATAGAGTAATATGTTCTAAGGGACAGATTCTGTTTGTGTGTTTATGATGTTTTTGCAGAAGAGACACATTCCCCCACAAGTAGTTCATCAGAACTCAGAATGGTGCTCTGCGTTGTTCACCTATTGAATGGAGAAGGGAGAACTCCCAAGTGCATCACAGAGCTACATGTTGTCAGAAGAGAACTATCTTGAGCCTCTGCACAAAGATGAAAGCATAGTAGACTAAATCATAGAATTTTTAGCTTATTTCAAACCTCCACCCTCTAAATACAAAGTCATGAAAACCTCAAGGTCTAAAAAATTCCCTGAGATATAAAGGAAAAAGAAAGGTGCCACTTGAAAACAGTTAAGACTTACTGAGCAAAAAGCAGATGTATGCACCTGGAGTACATGAGCATCGATAGTGGGCATTAAGGCAATGCCTGTCTGTGGTGCAAAGCAGCTGTAGCAGGCAGCTTTTCTTTTTGGGCTGTTGTCCTTTCAATGATTTTCTTGAATGACCAAATATTCTTGATATTCCTTTTATGCAATCGTTGCATGGTTTTGCTTGTACTTATAGCTTGTGTGTATAACTTTTACATTCCTTTTAAACTAAAGATGTCCTACAGAGATATTTACACAGATGACTCAGTTTAATTTTGTTTTGACAGATTCTCTGTAATGTATCATTTAGAGTCAAAGGAGAATTCATCTGATAGGAAAAGAAAGTTGATGCAGTGCAAAGCATGTTTTGCTGCCAAAAACTTTGTGCATATGGACTGGCTCTGTGTTTTGACAGTGTGTGAGGGGAATACCACATGTCAACTAATCAATGTATACAGCACTCCAAAAATGCTTATTTACCAATAAGAAGTTATGCATTTTTTTAATGTGAACTGCTGGAATGAGCTGTAAAACAGTTCCATTTTGTTATGGCTGTGGCTCTATCTTGAACTGAAAAGGAAAAGATATTACTGGAGAGAGAGTCTTCTCAATGGGAATATGAAGTCTTGGGGCATTTGATAAGGATGTTAAAAATGCATCAAGTGAAGGTTTAAAATGTTACTATAAATCACTACATAAAAAGTCAGTCATGTACAACTCCTCAGAATTTATAGATCAGAAGTATAAATTTTAAGCAAGCTAAAACTTTGCTGTATAAGTAACAGAACAGTGGATTTCAAATCAGTTGGCTCTGCACCAAAAATGCTGAAGATTTTAAATATTTAACAAGATGTACCTTTTAACCTTCACTCCCCTTGCAAAGCAGCCTAAACTCTATCCAAATCATTAAATTAATCCTTAGTGGCCTCTGCAAAATCAAAATTTGATTTCTTTTGCATGCAAATGATACTATTAATGCTTGAAAATATACAGTAAAGAAAGATCATCCATCTGTGTAGTGTGGTCTGGTCTGAAACCTTCAGACTTTTATTATTGCAATTAGATGGCAACAACTAGCTTTATTTGAAGGATAAAAAGATTATGCTTTTTATCTGCTTTATGCTGCTGGAAAACATGTGGGTGCACTGCAGAGTGAATAAGAGAAAAAAAAGTGTATTGCTGTGAAAGACTTTAGTATCACTTTGATTCTGCATTAAGTTTTGGGATTGCCTCAATACAGTTAGAAAGGTGAGCTTTAGAGCAGAGGGCTGCTGAGTGATTCCCTCTCCTGGAGAACCTGGTGCCAAGGGAGCCTTGGTGATGACCTGGGATGTGGAGCTGAGCAGCCCTTGCAGCTGCTGCTTCCCTTCTGGGGGCCAGTTCAGTGGGCAAGTGCACATCACCATGTTATGCATTTTTTCTCCCAGCTGTTGCCTTAGTTTCAGGAGATATGGGTGGCTGAGGAATGGCCTTGGGTAGGGGAAGCACTTGGCCCACTGTTATCAGCAGGGAGGTGTCAGCAAGGAGCTGACAGGAGATGGGAACTGCAGCTCTGGAGGGGATGCATGAGGGTCTGGGCAGTTTGCTGTAAAGGGGGAGAGTGCCTGGAACCAGCCCAGAGACACAAAATGCCTGCAGATAAATCTCTTCTTCTTCTGGTCCCTAGTCACTTTAGCCTTGCTCTGTCCAGCCCAATCACCTTGGCTTTTGTGGACCTGAAAATATATTTTAAAAACATCTTGCTATTCAGAATTTAGAAGCTTTTTCGCTATCTGCTGTTAAGTTAGAAAGTACAGGCAGGTCTAATTGAAACCTAAGGCCAACTTGAGGTCCTGTCACAAACTGTCAGGTCCTTAAGCGTTCAGACTGTTAAAATGAGCCAAGGTGATGATGTCAGTCATTAAATGTTTAGGGGAGGCTAGTGCTGAGTAGCCTGAAGGAAATCTCTTGTCAAATAGGTTTCGTGTTCTGTTTTTGAGACGGAGTCCATATCTGGGGAAACTTTAGTTCAGGTCTATACAGCCTGTGATTAGTCTTTTTCTGCTTAATGAACCAGAAAAAGGCATAATGGAGTTATTGTTAAACTAAATAAAAATTATGTAATTGCCTGAGGAAGAGTTGGAGTTGAAATGCTTCAAGGCTATGATTTTAGGGAATTACCATTTGCTTTAGAATCAGACATCTTTGTGCTGTATTTTTGAATGCTAACATTCCTTCAAACACTTGCAATGCTTTCAAGGGAAGGTGAACTAGAGTACTGCTGAAAAATAAGCAAGAACATCCAAACAAGTGCTTGTTACAATAGATTGCTCCCTTTGTTCCACCTCATGTCAGCAATGTTCTGACATCTTGTAAAATACTAATGCTTCAAAATACTTAGCTCAATAATCAAATCTGCTGGTATTTCTTCATTCATTGATTCTGATAACATTATACTTTTTGTCTCAGGTCACAAAAGTAGTACAAAATTTTGTGATGGCCTACAGCATAGTGAACTGGGGAGGAGCAGAAAAGGGATGACTGAACAAAATGATATTCTGGTGCTCTCCAGCCCATGCCCAGCTTCTCCCAGAACACAGCTGATGTCATTGTGAACATCTTTGTGATGGTTCTGCTTTCTATGCTGTGGTGATCTCAACAGTGGGGAGAATATTTTACTAAGCAGTTATTTGCGTGAATATTTTTTGAATGAGTTTTAAAGAATCCTGTTGAGTGGAAATGATTTTGACTACTGCTTTACCATATACATCCTTTATGAAGACCTGAGAAAATTTGGTTTTGGTTCTGTTCCTTAACAGTTAGTGGTTTCAGTCTCAAATGTGCATGCACAGGTAGCCTCAATATTGTTTGGGTAAACATGTCTGTGAAGGAATATGCAGGCCTGAAAAATATGTAGTTATTGGAACCGAACAATCTGAATGGTAAAAGTACTTTCCAGCTGGAAAGTAGGCATTTCTTGTTAAGGAAAATTATTGAAATTTCTGACTTATTGATGGAATTAAAAAAGCAAACATATGTTTGGTCACATTGTCTTTTTAAAATAGCTTTCTTTTACTTGTCCCCATGGATCAATGAAAGATACAGAAAAAAATTACAGCTATTGTACTTACAGCAGGAAGGTTTTTCAAGCTCATCCTTTCCACAAAGCAAACAAGCAACATTTCTTACAATTGCAATAGCTATGAAATGATCTTTAAAATATGATGTGGCACTGTGCTAGCAACTTGTGTTTATATGTTAATAAAAATCTTTGAATAGTTTATAATATTTGGATCTGAGGAAAAAAGACTAATTTAGTTCAAAGATTTACACAAAGCAATCCTCTTGTTAATGTCTGATCCCAGATTTAACTGTGTAATGAGATACCATTCAAAATCTGTGCTTGTCTGTATTCCCAAATCTTGAGGATAAAAGAGGCACAGTCTTACATCTGAGATCTGGGAATTATGGGTTTTGCCTTGTAAAATTGCACTGACTGCTTACTTATTTTTTTCTGATGATGTAATGCTGTTTGACAAGTTTCTCAACCCTTTGAACAATCACACCAAGCTCCTTAGGGCACCCCCACTCACTCAGCCTGATTAGTGACTGCAGACAGTTAAACAACTGCTGAGAGGACACTGTGACAGCAGTCCTATGAATGTTTACATCCCTGCCCTTATGCTGACATTTATTTATATTTTGACTAATTTCAAGATAAATTATATGTGGGAACCAAAAAGCCTCGCAATGAGTTTGGAAAATGTTCCCTGATTTAACATTTAAAGAATGAGCATGTGTAGAAGGAAGTTCAGCTTTGCTTATGGTAAGCAGAGTTGCTTAATTCAAACACAACTTCCATCAGACATGTCTAGGTCAGGAGCAGCACAGGTCTCTGTGAGAGTAGAAATCCCCTTTGAGATGGGAGGAATGCTGCTTCTCTGCTCTGGGCTGGGTAGATACGAAGCAGAATGGAGAGTATACAGATTGTGTGTGATGCAACTGAGGATTTGGTAAGATGGACTATCAGAGAACTAAGAGGCTCCAGGCCAAACTGTGAGCTTCTTGTTCATGCTGTTCCCTTGTTCTCCTCTTGGGGCAAGTTTTTCTGTAGAATTTTTAGATAGCTAGTATGGAGGTAAAGTATATTACTCCATGATTAAATTTAAAGCTTTGAACTGGCTTAATATAAAAGTAATTTATACATTTCAACAATATTTCTGTAGTTGATAAGCAAATATTAAATTCAAGTTAATTTGAAATGAATGTTGTCATTCTTTTATGGAAATCAATGGAAACAACTTCTCTTTTAATTTCAATTTTCTATGTCTGCAGAAGCTTTCTAAAAATTTCTATAAAGAGAGACAAGATCATAATTTATAAGAAAAAATGAATGGAGAAAAAGTTATTGATGAGAATTTTGAACATTAAGGAGAAATCTTCATATTCAAGGTCTTGTTCTCTAAAGTGCTATGTGTTATTAAAGCGTGGGGCAACATATGTCCCTGAGTTTCATACCCTTTATATATCTAGAACAATCATCCTCCACCTACTTCTGAACAGTTTGCCAGAGGTACTATGCTTTATGTAAGTAGAAAACTTTGTATTATACTTTACTTTCAATTTGAATAACTTACTGTGTGCTAGTACATGGAGAGTCAGACTGATATTTTATAGCCTTGATAAGTATCTTGTACTAATAACTCTGCTAAAGACAAGAAGTTGCTACCCATGTGAGTAACTTGTGTATAACTTGGCCATTTTTCTAACACTTGTGCACATAGCATGGAACATGTCGGAGTACCAGGAGGCCACATTACTATTTCCTGAAAGACTTTATTTTGAATATTAATTCATACTAATCTGTGACTCCATAATGTGTATTTCTATAATGTCTCTTGAAGGCATAAATGAAAATATTGAAGAGACTTTACAAAGATCAAGTCAGTGAAGCCTCACAGCCCTGGTCTATGGCACCCAATATTACTGTGCTTTATGGATAAGGGAACATCTGGAGATATGTGAAAAAGTTCGAGCAGGCAGGAATGAGTCCTATGTGACTTGCCCAAGGTGTCACAGCAATCTCTGGCAGAGCTGGGAAGAGAATCTAAATCTCTTCCAGTGACCTGGAGAGAGGATGACTGCAGCAACACCTCCCAGTCCACACCTGCTCGTGAGTGTGTGGTTACTCTCTTCCTGGATGCAGATGGATGGGAACTTAAGGACATTTTGATTTTCTGTTTTACCACAAAGGGATAAATGAGATTAAAGACCCAAAATTTGTGGACTTTTTCTGCTGAACTAATCCTGAATATATAACAATCTGTGCATAACAATGAGTATTATAAGTCAGTCTGTAGGTAAACTGAGAATTTTTTTTTAATGTCTGTGTTATGCTGGGGCTCAGCAGCTTTGGATGCAGGTACTGTTCCAGCCACAGATTATTTTTCAAGGAAATCAAATGGACTTGGCACATTACATTTCATCACTGGTGTAGCTGTTTGCATATGTATCTGAGGCTGAAATTTTTAGCACTATAGTCTATCAATGTTTTTATGTGAATTTCAGAAATACAGCAATACTGAACTGGATTATCCACAAATATGATAGTATAAGGCTATAGAGTGGACAGTGTTGATACAACAGCAAGACAGTCTTATGAGTTAAGATTTCAATTTCAAGGTATTTAGAAATTAAAAAGGTATTCTCTAATATTTTTCTCTGACAGTAATTGTCATAAGTATCCCAATGATTACTGTTTTCATAAAAATAATATTAGTTACTTAAAAGAGCAGAGTTCCTTACTAGACCCTCCAATTATTTTTTTTTCTAGTTTACACAGTCTATTACTCTAGAGGGTGAAATGCAGAGGTCTGCACTCAATATTTATGCAGTCTCAATTGAAATAAAATTCCCAGCAGCTTGAATAGGACTTTTACCTAAACCAATTTCTGAATAAGCACTTCAGAATCTGGACCCTAGTGGAAATATGTAATCTGAATTTAAAAAGAAATGCTCTGAGTATACAGAAAGCTATAGCATCCAGCAGCTGAAGAAGAGAATTCACAGCATCCTAGGTTTTAAATTATTAATTCCTATGAATTTGTTATCCTCTACTTTCCATCAAAACTTTTGACTGCGAAAGAAATTATCCACGTTGGTGTCAGGTTTCTGTCTCTCAGGCTTGAAGTGCCCTTCCTGCAGCTAAGGAAACAGTGGAATCTGGGTGCTCTTTGCTAACCAGTCCCCTTCTTATGCCACACAATCCCAGTGAACCCCAGGGCAGCTGTAATTTCCTATGGCAAATGAGACACTCACCCAACAGTGAGGCTTCGTTTGGGAGTTAGCACAGAGCCAGGGCCCCTGTGGCCACCTCAGGTGAGGGCTGTCTTTTGGCTACATTTGGACTTTAAATAAGCAACTTTAAGAGCCAAAATTATGATAAGTATTATTGGTCTATATGACAAAGCATCTCTGTTTGTTGTCACCTGCATGTGACACCTTTCATGTCTAATTCAAGGTAGCATTTGATCTTATCTAACACAAAGCAAGAACAGAATTATGTTGTAATTATATAGTCACACTTTGTTGCCCTTCTTTGACCTTCTGTGTCTTCCATGTTTTCAAGCAGTGGTGGTTTGAATTTGTCTAGAAGAATATTTCTTTGTGTCAATTCCTTTTTTTCAAAGTAGCCTAAAGTAAGACCAGATTAATGTGACGTTTCCTGGGTGTTTTTACTTGTTTTTTGTTGACTGTGACAGTATTCACTACAGTCAATACAGTTCTGATGCAACTAGGTGACACACTTAATAGGTGACACATTTATATAGAGTGTTATCTGGGTCACCAAATTACTGATTTGATCAGTTGAGAAGGTCCAAAGAATATCTTCTCTTTCCCTGATCCCCTATGGAAACATGTTCTCTCTTAGAGGAATTGCCTTATGAAGGTCCAGCATTCCTCCAAAGTTAGGGCAGAGAAATGCTATTAAGACAAGTCAAATTAGCAAATATCATTGTTTGATTTAGGTAGCATGCTATTTTTACAATCTAAAAGTTTCTAGATATATAAATTTTGGAACAATGGAATAAATCAGAGTATATTAAGTGATTACAAAATATCAAAATTATCTAGGAAATTTTTACTTAATCAAATATTGTGCAAGAAAAACTAAGTATGCTATTGCTCTCATTTTCCATTGCATGTCCTTTGTTCATATTTTACATTAGTTTGAGTACTGAGTTTTATATTCATATGGGATGGAATGGGCTATAAAATAAAGTGGAGTAGAGAATACTCTTAGTATTTGCCATTTAGAAACCAAAATATGTCTATTTTGATTAAGTATAAATGTGACTTGATATATTTGTTTCCCACTTCTATAAGTGTAACTCAGCATATTTTTTCATCAGAACACATTCTCACAAATTGAGAATTCCAAATCCTAAAGACTTGGGGTTTAATGGATTCAGATTTTCATCTAGAGAAATAAGTCTTGCAAAAATTTGTGTTATAAGTCCTTAGTGAAAAAATAAGTAAGAAAATGGACACAATAGCAGGATGAGGACAGTCTATGCATATTTGTTTAAGAATTTGGGTCTAAATATGTTGCTGAAAATAATAACTTTAAAGTGAATGTGCTGTATTATTCAAGGAACCATATGGTGCTAACAACTCTGCTGCTTGGATCAGTCTACCACTCAGATTGACAAAAAAGTAAGAAAATAGAGCTTGATCATTTGAGAAGTTAGTGAGAGGTCTGCTACTGAGTTTGATCAGAAAAAATAAGACCTTTGCTCCCTGCCTGATAGTTTCCACAAAACTTCTGTATTTTGAGAAGTGTCATGCTGAGACTCAACATCTTTGAAAATTTATATGTATTTAGAAAAGTAGAAAATTATGATGTGAGAAAATGGAAAGAAAAAGCTCACGAAACTAGAATAGTCTCTAAGGGTATGAGGGGAAAAGGTCTTTGTTTATAGCCAATGATTACAGTTTATCTTTTGATGTTCTTAGTAGTTCTTTCAATTCCCTTGGTATTAAATGGTATTGGTACTACAATACATAATTATCCTAAACACATTAAGCAGCTGTAAAAAATAACTATCTGTATTTTTTTGATAAACATAAATTAGACATGTTCTCCATTCCTTGGCACAAATAAAATAGGGGAAAACACATTTTTAAATGAAGGTAACGTTTCAAAATAAGTTGTTAACTTGAATTTCTTTTTTCTTATAGTCAGCTGACAAAATCAGGTCAGTCTATGCAGGTTTGTCTTTTAGCAGCACAGGGAATCCTTCATAATGACCCAAGCAATTAATGAACAGTCACAGTTTATTGTGACACGAGGCCATTCTTTCTGAAAACGGTCTTGTCCTGTACCAGAGTCAGTTAAAAAAGTGCAAGGAAACAATCATGTAAATGGCAGAGTTCAGTCACAAGTCTAATATCTTTGTCCAATGGTACATTTCTTATCAATGTATGGTTTGATGATGATAAGAATTGGCTTTTATCGTATTACACTCTGCAAATTCAGAGCAAAGGAAACTTTGTATAGGTTGTATTTAGAATGGATTTTTTTTCTCCTTATTTTGTATGGATTAGAGTTAAACTGAGTTATAACATCTCTGATTTCTTTTCTTTGCATCAGGAGTGGAGGAAGGTTAAATGTATCCAATGATATTTTCTCTGTGAAAAGAAGCTACCATAGAGCAAATTGCAGATGCAAATGAGTGCCACCAAAAGCCCTTTAATCCTGACTCAGCTCCAGTGTCAAAAGCTGTTAGCCCTGGACTGGTAGTTTACAGTTAGCGTCAAAATGACCTGACATGTTGCTGGAAGCATGAAATAGATCGGCTGATAATGAAGATTGCTGCTGGCCTGTGAAGTTTCTTGATCTGACTATATTAATAATTCCTGTGAATGTAAATGATTTTGTCAGAGGCAGTTTGAGAGTAGATGTATAATGGGATATAAGAGATGAGGCTGTTCCAGTGCACTAGAGTACCATTTTCAGAGCTTTCTTGATTAGTTTACTTTGAAATCCCAGCAGATTGAATTAATTTTCAACTCATTGTTGAGTCTATTTCTGCTGATTTCAACAATCTTACCTAGAAGTAATTAAAAAAACCCCAAACCCCACACCAAAACCTGCACAAAGAAGGATTCATGTTGTTTGAAAAGACTAAATAGGGAACTTTGGTGTTTATTAAACAAAAAATATGGTAGGGTATCTCATAATTGTTTCCTTTTTGTGGTTCAAAATTTATTTCATAACTTTTTTGCTGAAAGCCTTAAACTTCAAGTTTCCTTAATACTTAATGCCTGGTTAAATTTTACTTAATGTCACTCATATTTTTATTTTATTGAAATTTTGTTCTTTTATTCTGTCAAATAAATTAAAGATATTGCTACTCTTTCATTAAGCTAAAATATTTCCTGGGTGATACTGCAGGTCAGAGTGAATTGGTATATTTCAGTTTCATTTCAATATTACAGAAACCCTCTGTAGGCCTTTCTACCCTATGCCCTACAATCTTCAACAAAGCTTCTCAAACCTCAGAAAGACATAGGATTTTTATATAGAATTTAAATGAATTATGAGAAACATTAAATATGACTTCATGTTTTTCCCCAGTAGTTTGCATTGAACAAATGAAAGTGGCTCTGCATCTTGTACCAAGCCAAACCTATCTTTGTAATCCTGTAGTTTCATCTGAGCCCACAGCAAAGGAAAACAGCACCTGCTGAGCAACGTTTTATGCTCATGGTAATCTCGCTGTGACAGATTTACTTTAATCTGTCAATGATTCATGTTTGACACAGACTTGAATTAATGTTAAGAGAATTAAAAGAATAGACAAGCCTTTTATTTTTAAAATCAGGATGCAAAACAGGCAGAGAGATGAATGCCTCTAACCAAGATGATATATCAAAGAATGTTCTTTGAGATAGACCCAAAGATCAAGTGTGCTAGCCATGAGGGAGAGCAATTTGTTTGGGAAAAAAATATAAATAATGCAAAAAATCCTCAACTAAAAACGGTGTTTATCCTTCTCCCTCAAGAATCAGAAATGCAGTAAAAGATGACTAGGTTTGCATGTAATGGACATAAACAGACTGAGGTGTGATGAGTGCCTATGCCTAGTGCATAGGCAGTTTCTGTAGACATCATTAAGCACATCCAAGAAGCCAGACAAACACAACAGAGGTGTTTTGGTGTTTTTTGTTTGTTTGTTTTTCCATGAAGAGCATCTGGAAATAGCAGCTTGGCAGCTAGCAAAGGGTTAGACGGATAAGTGACCAGATGAAGAGAGAGGAGTGTTTCTTTAAGTCTGAGATTTTGGTTTTCACTCAGTGGAAAAGCATCCATTCCCTTGAATGCTGATGATGCTGTAACAGTCTGGCCAAGTTTTTGACATGTGCCTCTCTAAGGGATAATGTTGGAAGCTTCATTGGTTTCAGAGCTACTCCATCTGAAGTCAGGTAATCACTGTAAGGGTCTGTGTTGACTACCACAGATGTTTAGAGGGCTACTCTTGCTTCCATTTCTAGCAGACTGTAACTGTGCAGGACTCGTAGGAGACAGGAGGATTTATGTCTGTCTCCCAGCCAAGGAACTCATCTTCAGATTAGTACTGTATTAATTTTTCCTTTTAACTGGGTAGAACCAAGAACATGATGATACTATTTATCAGCGTGTTATTGTGCTCCATAAACCTGGCACTGGAAACAGGTCTGTCTAGTTATTGGGTGAATGTTTACTGAGCTAAATTCTAAATAATGCTTGTTTACTTGTACTTGGACAAATATCCCAATGAAGCTAGGGGAAATTTCCCTTCAATAACTGCTTCTGAATTTTGTCTGTTTGCTTTGGAAAAGTATGGGTTGATAATATTTATACAATAGCCATTTTGAGGTACCATTAAAATGTGAAAAATAAAAGCAATACCTTTCCCCCATGTTTTTACTAGAGGAAAAAAAAAGCTGTATTTTCCAGAAGCAAATTATTATGGCTTTTTAAACTATTTTCTGGTCAAGGTTAAAAGAATAGAGCACACTGGAGTAA
This sequence comes from Pithys albifrons albifrons, assembly GCF_047495875.1. Lineage (NCBI taxonomy): Eukaryota > Metazoa > Chordata > Aves > Passeriformes > Thamnophilidae > Pithys > Pithys albifrons. Next base: position 12,933,422 of record NC_092467.1, read on the forward strand.
AGAAACCTTGGTATCTGTGTGAGGTGAAGTACACCAGCGTTGCCCTTCTGCACCAATCACAACTAATAAGTTCAAACCCACATCAGATAAGGTTATTGTACCCTTGACTTGAAATGTAAAAGTTAATGCACATGCAATCACTTAACACTGTTAAACCACTTCCTTGTCAAATCACATATCACTAATGAGTTCTTGACTGAGAGTCTGAGAATGTAAATTGTCAGATTTCTTCTGCATTCCTGCAGTATGAATAGGTAGAAGGGTAAAAATACCAATGTTATGGTAACTTCTGCACTTTAGGTTAAATAAATGTATATAATTTTCCTTTTTACTTAGAACTGCCAGCAAATCAAAAATTAAAACAAAAGCAAATAGAAGAAGGAATATTTGAAGTAGTACATGCAAAATTATTATTCAGCACTGCAGACTAGTGTTTTGCAAAGCTTTAAATAATGTATGCAAAGAGATTAGAAATCCCTGCAAGGAAGTTGTGACTTTTTTTTCTGTATGGCCCTCCCCAATATTTTCTTTGAAGCTTGCTTCAATTTATAGCATTGTATATATTTTAGTCTATTTCAAAATGGTGCTTTTACATCAAAAACTGTAGCCAGGCCAATACATCTAGTTAAACTGGTTGTTCAAATGAGAAAAACTGTTAAAATTTTTTGTTTAAAAACATACTGTTCTATATTAGTCAAGATGCAATGCTGCCTTCTTTCCTACTTTTTTTTCCCCCCAAAGAAAACCCAGGTGTGCATTGAGAAATTTCAAATGATCGTTTTGTGAAGTAGTTTTGGAAATAAGCCTCTGTCCACACAATATATATATTTTAGAAAGTATCTTTATCTCTGTATTTCTTCTTAGATTTCATTTAGTGAAAATATTTTTGCTCTAAAACATGATAAAAGATAAAGAGATGAGTATTTTTGTCTAGGAAATGGATGCCATCCACTGGTTAAAAATCCAGCAATTCTTGGTTGGAAAGTCCTGGTGAATAGCATAAAGTTTTTGTGTTGCAAAATTTTTTAGCTGCATTATAAAGTATGTGAAGGAAAGTGCAGAATGATCAGGGATTAGAAACAAAACTAGAAAAACAAAGGTATAAAGACATACTATATTAAGCCCTGAGGCAATGCACCTTATTTATACAACAGAGAATGTCTGCAGAATAGGTAACCAGCACAACAGAGGTATGACTAAATAGATAGGTATGAATCAGGAGATTTGTATTCTTCTCACATATTCTTCTTCCCAAAAGCAGAGAAAATGAAAGGAACCCCCTCCTGCGCTTTCTCACCCATTCATCCTTTTCAAATCTGCTACTCACAGTTATGATAGTTAAATTTTAGCTTTGAGCAACCCAGGGTACTAATCTTGCGTGACCTCTTCCAAATGAAATCATGGCCTTATGACTCATTTACTTTGTCTCAATTTTTTTTCTCTTTGAGGGAACTGTATCTGACGTCTCTCTATAGCAAAATAATAATTTTTTTTTTAATCTAGAGCTTCTATCTTGTTGCTGTCTAAACATGAAAAAGCAGAGCATAGGTTTCCATGTTATGGTATCTGGTCACAGATTTCCTGCTTCAGCTTAGTTGCATGGAAAGGTATTTTCTTTATTTCAGGTCTATAACTACCCTTGTGTGCCAATAAATCAATATCTAATTGCAGTGCAGTTAAAATCAATTGATAAATTTGTTTTTGAAGTTCTTATAGGAAGGGAACTACTAAGAATAGAAAGCACCATCTCTGCCATGATGAAACACCCCCAGCAAAACAGGTTTATACAAGTTCAAGGTGGCCCAGAATTCAACATTCTAGCACATGGCTGTGCCTCTAAAAATATCCCAGATAATTATCCATATAAGTTCAGATCTTCCAGCTTTTTTTGCAAATGTAGTACTTACAGGTTACTTGAAGTTACGAATCTGAGTTTTTCACTAAACCCCCACCCTCCCTAAGAAAGGGAACGTTATATTTTTTGTGCTAATAGACATATATTGCTATAACAAGTTAGTGCATCTGTAGTCTTAAATGTGTTTTTCTGTGCAGCTGGAGTTTGAGGACTACTCCAGTGACTCACAGGCCTTGTGTTGGACCTTGTTGAATAGCACATTAACCTTGGTGGAATATGTTAAAAGAACGGGGTCTTGACCTTGCAAACATTACTGCATGTGTGTAGCTTCCCCTGGGGGACTCCCTGCATCTCCCCTGGATAGTGTCTGAAACCATATATGGGAGTATTGATTTGCAGAGGGAATAATATTAGGATACAAACCATTTTCTGCTACTTACCTTGCCTTTTCAATGTAATACAAAAGCACTGCATTCTGCTTTCAGCTGTGATGGGAGTTAAAAGATGAGTTCAGTGGGCTCATATAAAGTATTTGTGCTTTTACCCAACCTCCTTCTGCTTAAATATTCTTGTTTGCCTCTGTAATTAATGACAATGTGTTTTTCTTATGTTTTGTATCTATGGTTGGGTAATGACAGACACAAATGCCAGATCTGATGAACCTGAAAAGGAAAGTAGGTGGGAGCAAATTTGCCAAGAGTGTTATTCTATTTGACAGGTCTGCCTCTTGTGACATTAATAATGCTTCACAAATGTTGATATAAATCAAGATATAGCCAGAAGCAAGCCATGGACAGGATAGGGAACCATCGGCTCTGCTGTTTTAGTATCCTCAGAGCTGATAGTAAGATTGCAGCTTTCAGCTGTGAATTCATTCTTCCTTATCCCAGAAACTTGTACAAAAATCAAGTTTCACATCTGCCTGTATATAATTAATCACATCAGAAATTCCCAGGGTGAAATCAGCAAACTTGATTCAAAGTTTGATCCTAAATACATTAATTAAAAAATTAAGTCTTTTCATGGACTTTGTTGGGTTCAATCTCAGTGTGTTCCTGAAACCTGCTTCTATAGCTACTTTTTTGATTTGAGAGGCTCACATTTCTGGAGGACTTTGAAGTCAAAGCATCAGTTTGGTCCTCCAGTCATTATATAAAAATGTACATATTAAATTTCCACAAATAAGAATGCAGCTGGGAATCTTTCAGAGTTTAAGTGCCAATTAAATTGGTTAGAAGCCTTATGCTGTTTCTGCAAGCAAGGACAAATATTGGCTCCTCTTGGTGCTACAGAGCCCTTCACTAGCATTTTGTGAGTGGTCAAGTGCTCATTTGAAGAGCTTGGTAAAGTACAGGGCAATACAAGGTACATAGTGGAGGGGAGTATGACAGGGTAAGGTGGGAGTCTACAGACTACAGTCTGGGGTTAGAGACTGGAATCCTTTATTGAACACGTGACTTGCAATTTAAGGGTTTTGTAGGCAGGACATGCTAATGAGGACGGATTATGGTAACATATGTTAACTAGGGGATTATACAAGTTTCAGCTGGGTTGTACAATTAGTTAATATTTTCTATAACAGGGATTTACACGGGGGGAAGTAAACAAAGGGTTTCAACATGAATTGATAACATTATTCCGAGGCCCATCTTTATCTTGGAGCTGGAGACATGCTAATTAATCTTCATGGTGGAATATCACCAGGCTTTGTCTGGTCTTTGGTGATGGAATTTCTCTCAACCTGTGTTGACTATGGCTTACTGTTTAAGCTTGTCAGTTCTTTTTCTGCTGGTAGCTGAATTTTGATTCCTACAGGTAAGTGTTTGCAGTATTGTACCTGTGTAATGATGAGGTGTCTTTTGGAAGTGAAAGGCAATGTCTTTCCTCAATGTAGCATTCTGTTCCTAAAATATGTCTTTTAACACCTACAGCTGCTGATTTTGCTTTTCTGATGTTTCATGGTTAAGACAGCAAACACTAGAGGATAATAATTTGGCAGGAACTACTCCGCTTGTGTATTTTTTTTTCCATGAAAGATGCACGAAGATCAAAAGATTTCAAGGGAGATTTTGTGGACTAAAGAGCTGCCTATTCTCACAGTGGAAGGTGAATGCCACTGTAGCATATAAGAAATTGGCATTGAGGGTTTGTTTGGTTTGGTTTGGGGCTTTTTTATGTGTGTGTGCATGTTCTTGCAAAGTCCTTGTTTTCCACTGTGTGTGGAGTTTTCTCCTGACAGAAAATTTTTTAACTCCAAAGCAATTTGTCTCTCTGGACCAATAGTCAGACTCTGGTTCCTTAACTTTCTGCCCAGCTCCTGTCTCTCCATTGCTTCTCTGACTGGTCTCAGACTCTTTCCTTACTTAAGCCCCCATGAAAATGGTTCTTCATTCATTTTCTGCTATTCCTGACAGCTTTTACTCCTGGAATCTGTATACAAACTCTTTCTTGAGTCCACCTCAGACCCTTCTTTGCCTCGCTAAATGTATAGCCTCTATTACAGCAGGATATATCTCTAAGCAAAGGCATAATCTTTTCAATTAACAGTAAAATTTGACATAACTCCTAGAGGAATAATTCTCTCTTTGACATACTTGATGTTAGCATTATTTAGATCTGTGTACCAAAGAGGGATGTTGCTCCAAATCTCAACACTAAGGATACTAAACGTATGGAAAGAATGCCCTCTAGACCTTGATCTTCCCAGGAAACCCTCATTTGCTTCCATCAGGGTATAGAGAAAAGGAAATTAAACGGCTTAACATCTGCACTCTCTTTACTGAACTGTAGTTGCTGAGTTTAATGCAGCATTTGCACCTAGCAGAAGAAATCAGCTGTGCAGCTTGTTGAGCTTCTGATTATAATAAGATAGGACAATAACCAGTAAGACATGAAGCTGCATCTCCAGTCTGTGATAAGACTGAGATAGAGGAAAAGGGATAAAAATAATTTAAAAAAACCCTTATCCTCAAGGAAAATGGACCTTGTAGAGATCTTGAAATTCCATTTGACCATTCTATAGTAAAGCAAGAGAAGCAACCCTTACTGAATCTTTTTGGACAAGATTTCTGATCACAGCTATTAAAAAACGCTGCAACTCCACAGTATGGAAATTTCTCTCCACTCTTCTGTGCCTGCCCTGATTGTAAACATTAAAATATTGCCCTCAAAATAAGGATTTTACATTTTACATGTATGTAAGTGTATATTTTAGTCTTTTTTTTTTCACATTACTAGACTTAAAATTTATGTTTTGCAGATGGGGGCAGGTTTCTCCTACATTCTTGGATTCCAACCAAGTTCCCTCCAATCTTGATTTACCTTCAGCAGGTCCTTATGTTTCCAGGGAGCAAACTGTGCCAATTTGAAAAGGATTTAGCCTGATCTGGAGTTTTCTACCAAACTATGCTTTCCTCTGTTCCTCTAACAATTACTTCCTCTTTGGCTTGAAAAGAAAGAAGAATTTGTGACTTATTATTGCACATATTAGTGTTTAATTGTTTTTTTTCATTCAGACAATCTTTGAAAAATTTTACTATTTTATATTAAATTCCTTTCTTTTTCTTTACATGTAAATAATCCCCCCACACACCCCAACAACAACAGTTGTTGGTTTCTCTTCATTTACATAACTTTCACTTTACCAGGTGCATTTATCCCAGAAAGGCCTGGCAAGCCCCAGGGTTCTCATTTTTCTTGTAATCTCCTTTCATTGGCATCTAAAGTGGCATTAAGCATACAGACATTTTGACCTTGAAGTTTTCTTGATAGAACAGAAAAGGAAGACCCCTTAAATTACAAAGAAAGGCAGTCCATAGTTTTATGGTTATAAAATAAGATCCCATTTCTTTTCAAATGAGCTGTGGTGATTTTTCAGTGTCTACATTTCCTGTCTCTTAGGTGAGTTACGTTTGTTTTCTATCTCCTGCAAACACAACTAGAAGTCTAGAAGGCATTTTCTTCTTTTAAAATATGCACCACATTTTAATTTCTGGAAATGCTATTTCTCTTCCTCTGTCTTTACCTTTTTGTTCTTCCGATAATGACCACTCCTCTTTTTCCTGTGACTTTTTTCTTTCTTCTTGATGGAATGATTTGTATTTCATACTGTCATGCTTCCTTTTGACTAAAGATCCTGTAGATTTTTGGATATTCAGTATTAGCCCTTAACTGCTCAGTGCACAGACTTCATAAATATTATATTAGCTTTCTCTTTAACAAAAAGACCCAAAATGTCCTATTTTTATTAAGAATACAGTGATGAAAACTCATGTAATTTACTTCTGGTACAGTCTCTCATTAAGAGAAATGGAAAGCTGATTTTATAGTTTGAATCTGTACCCTGATAATAGAATAGCATATGTCTCATTGACAGAACACAATAAAATATATTTCATTGATACGACACCCCAGTTTCATTTTAATAAGTAAAGAGTTCACAGTATTCCAGACAATTCATTCTGTGATCAAAGTGTTGGCAGAGACTTTTTAAAAATGTTGCCTGCTGGACATATTCTCCTCCATTTCTCTATGGCACATAAAGCATTTAGGACTAATTACCACTGTCACCTTTAGAAACCATGGCTTGGGAAACTGGAAAGAGGAAAATTCCAATGCTGCCATCGCAGCTGTGTGGCAGTGACTCCTCTAGGGCCAGGGAGCACCAGTGGGTCTGGGTCTCTACAGGGTGGCCCTGTAGCTTCCAGGTGAATGATTCCAGCACAACAAGGCAGAAACCTCCTTGTGACACCTCACCAGGAACAGGCTTACCATCTTAGGTGCCTCTTCTGGAAGGCCTGTCAGTTAGTAAGAACTGGTTGCTATCAGAAGGGACCAAAATTTCTGGGATTTTTTGTGCATAGCAGATGGCATACACCTGACAAGAAGATACAGAAGGATGGAGTGGGGTGTTAACAGAACTTGCAAAATTGTATTTTAGGTATTAGCTATGGTTTGTGAGCCATTTTTTTTAATGTGGTAAACTTCTCTTGAGTGGACCTTCTCTTGAAACAAGCCCTTTGCCAGGTTATCACTGAGTGAGTTTATTAACCCTGGAAAAGCGATGATGGCACAGCTCAGTGGCCTGTGTAAGCTTCTTGTCCCTTAAATGCTAATGTAGGAGAATTTTATATTCTCCCTCTGTGCTTCTCTTTTTCACACTTGGTTGTTCATTCCTCACATTCTCAACTCTGTTTTCATCCTATTTCTCACTAGAGTTTCTCTCTGCTCCCTCACTGATCCTTCATTTGTAGTCTCTCCTAAGCAGAATAACAATCGAGTGACATTCAATTTTGTACCAACCTTTTCAAAACAGAGTGTTACAGGTGATTTGGAATTAAACAGTTTGAATATACTGTTTCCAAATCTGTACACAGATGTATTGCAGATAAATCAAAATTAAAGTATTTGGGGAATTGTTTTTAAAATTGTAGCATACATATGAAATTACAAGGATAGCCTTTAGCCTTGATAAAACCTTCACTGGAATGAAAAGTGTACAGTGGACTAATCCCACTAGATGCCCTGCAGATGATAGATAATTTTTAATGTTGCGCAGAATATGGACCCTATTATGACACATAGCACAAAACGGCAGAGACTGGATCACTGTCTCCAAACTACCCAGCCTTCCTCAGGAAGCACTTGACACACAGTTAAGTCCTTCAGTTCCATTAAAAAGCATATTTCTAAGCACATGGTTATGTACTCTGACTTAGATAAAAGTGGTTTATAGTCTGAACTAAGATGTCCAGGTGTGATTTCTTACCACTGAAGTCACTGAAAATTTAGTTGTTGAATTTAGCCATCACAAGATGGCTGAAAGCTGAGAGCTCATTCACACCTGCAAATTCAGTTAGTCTTTCCTAGTAAAAAGTTTTAGGTGTATAAAGCTTCATCTGTAATTCTAAAATATATTCTTAAAATGTGCCCATGTCAAAGTAACTCCCAAAGTTTTATACAAAGTCAGATTCCTCTTCTAGTGTGTTTAATGGTTCTGAATGTGTGCGTGTCTTAGGAGTTATAGGTATAATAGTTCTGATTATTTCACTTGTATAATGCTACATTGGCGAGCTAAAGGCCTGGATTCTGTGGTGCATGTAACCAGACTAGGGTAAAGCCTGAGTAATGCTTTATCCAGAGTCATCTTCTCTAAGTGATTCTTTTGCATTAGAGCTACTTTCAGAGCAATGCCTTAAGAAAATTTTCAAGCAGCCATTTGGATTATCATGTGAAACAACTCATGCAATTTTACCTTCTCACACAAGACTTTAATCTCTCTTGAAAGACATAGTTAATTTTTAATGTTTTTCTCCCGAAGCAGCCAAACATTTTAAAACTAAAGCTGATGTTAGCCCATGAACGAATGGCATCAATTGAAATGTACCTTTTCTTTCTTCAAGGTGATTGATGTAATTTTGTATTAAAGTGACCTTTCTCGAAATGTTTTGACTGTAATGATTTCCTGTCCTTTTTGCTCAGCAATCAGAGCAGCAGAACTGGTGTAGGCCTGTTTCAGCTGCTTGATGTTAATGCTTGAAGGGAAGAGAGCTGCACAGTGTGCATGCCTACAGGATGGTGGCAGTGAGTACAGGTAAGGGCCAGCACCAATGAGCCAACTGGAAAATTAAAAATCCTAACCTGAGAGGTTAGTAAGGAAGAAAACCTGAGCCTCACACAACTGAAAATACAGTCAAGTTGCTATATTGAATTAGAGTACCTTGAATTTCTTAACAAGTCTTGTTCTCAAGTGAATTGAATTTCTGGTCAGTGTATGGGTTGATTCATGTTTTATATAGGTAGACTGATCTTCATTGTGTTGCAAGTCCGGCATGTTGGAAAACTGTGATTTATGCTTGTGAATGATACTATATATGACATATATAGTTATAGAAACATATCTGTATCTGTAAAAGTGACTGAAAGCTCCTTATATGAAACCATCTTACTATGAGAGAGTAGAAGTAATAAGGATGGCAGTCACCTTTTGGAGTCTCTGGATGAATGTTGTATTAAAGATATTTTCATTTAAAAGGGAGTAAATTTTACTGCATGGAAAATTATTCTTAAAAGCATAAATCAAAACTTTATACCATTCAGGAAAACACAGTTACAAAATAATAATTTCTATTCCCACTCGAAAAAAAAATTGAGTAGTCCTAAAACTAAGGTGAGATGGATACTTGCGTTAGATGCCCCATGTGACCCCCCGGCTTTAAAATGTGTAGGCAGTACTGCAGGCTTATTTTCATTTGAACACTGTTAAATATCATATGCATATAGGCAGAATACTGAGCAAGATTAACTCATCATGGCAGATTTTATTTTTTCCTTAATTAAATTTCTTAGTTTTCACTGTAGAGGAGAAAATCATCATTAACATGTAAACCCCTGTTTATCATCCCCTGTTTGTAGCAGGAGGTACTGCAATATTATTGTCATGCTATTCTTTCAGCTACAAATTCTTTTATTTCATAGTAACTCTGTGATCTTAATATTTTAGTAAATAAATCAGAAATACAGAATATAACAGAATTAACATGATGTGTTTAAAAATAAGGTTGTAATTGCTAGCTCTCCTAGTACTAGGATTTATTTCATAGAACATATGGCTACTCTAATTAGGAGGTACACTCATTTTTTTTATCTTTTAAGCCGCATATAATACTCTAAGTTCTGTTCATGTACTGCCAAACTAGTTAAATGTGCCTGCTTTTCCAGCTGAATTTTTGCTCCTGTTCAACCCCCTCTTATTAAAGGCTGATATTTAAAAAAAAAGCCCACACAATATAGATTAATATTTACTTTGAAGCTAATGCTGGATTTCCTTTTAAAATTTTTGTCCTGTTCTAACTCTTAAGTGTACTGTCCTGAAGTTTAGTGCTTCCATCAGTTGAAAGTGCTTATCTGACATTTATAATGTATTTATGGCTGCTGTCTCCTATTTTTTAGGTCTATAGGATGATGCATTTATTACATTATTACATTATACCACGTCAGGAATTCTGAACATAATTTGAATAATACCATTAAGGATGTTCATGGTTACATTAAAGTATAGGAGCTAGTTTGCCCATTTAGAAAGCAACAATTCTGCTTTTTTCTCTCTTGTCTACATAGTAATAAAAATCTAGAGTTTAAGTAGATTAACAATTGAGAAACTCTATTTTAGGAGAAAAATAAGCTAGAGTTTACTCTAGAATTTTTACTTGCTTTCCTAAATAGATCTACTAGAAGACTAAAAGCTTGCTAGTTGTTAATCAGAATGAATTCTTGGTGGCCAGGTTGTTTTGTTTTATTGTCTGTGCAGAATGGAAGAAGATTAAAGGAGCATTTTTGTCACATATGTCTGACTTTGGCTAACAGTAAGATTTTTGAACCCAGTCTTGTGTGGGTCATGGAACACAAAGAGCATTCCAAATGATAATAAGCTAGGAAAGAAATTGGCATAGCTCTGTGCCCAAGGTTTTAGCAAAAACCTGTATCTTCTCTATTACCATTCTACGATCACTGCTCTTCACTGCAGTGTCTGTGTTGCACACTGACCAAAATCCTTCTGCAGGGCAGAGCCAAAGATGACATAGCTACAGTCACAGCCCTGAAAAAGAAAGCCCTCAAAATGCCTCAGTTAGGAGATCTGGAATAAGTTTTGACATGTTTCTTAAAGCTGATCCTATGACATCCTGAGCAGCTGTTGCTGATCCTCTGAGGCTTTTGACTGTTCATACAACTTCTGGAGTATTTAGCCTTTTGCAGCTGGAAAGTGCTGGTGCCTCTGGGAATTGAGGATAGACACTACTCAGAAGCTCCCCTTGGCCATCCCCAGGAAGCAATGGGTTTATCAGCTGCTAAGTCTTGCTTTGCCTCCAGCCTGCTACCCTTCCATTAAATAGCACTTACTGCACAAGTCATCCTTCTGTTTTCAATGGGATTACTCATGTGAGAACCACTTTACAGAAGAAAAGTGATGAATTGGCATCTAAATTGCACACAGCCTGGGTGTTATGACATTAAAGGTTATTGTCTTCCCAAATTTTGGCATAACTCAGGCTCAAAAGAAAGATTAAATAAAACCCCTAAAACCAACAGAATAGTAATTTTTTTATTGTTTCAATTCTAACATCCTTTCTGTCATTTAGAAAAAACAAACAAAAACCCCAAGCAAATAAACTATGCCCACCTTACACACCCTCCACCCCTCCCCCCCCCAAAAAAAAAAAAAAAGGTAGAAAAAGTAATGGAAATTTCAGATTCTTGGTGCCTTTCTCTTATAATCTGAGGCTGTTTGTGAAGCAAACCTACTTACAGTACTCTTATGAATTCATATTCTGGGCATTCTTGTAATGACTTTTTGGTAACTACAAGTCCAGCCTGTCCTCTTTGTATTTATTCTGTACATTGGTTTATCAATAAATCACTGAAATTATCTTAGTCATCTATTTCAAGATGAAGAAGCTATTTTTTTTCTACTTTCAAATCTGCCTCTAAAGTTATCTATTCTCTAATATTTCTACAGATATAATTTCCAAGACATTTTTGGTCCTAGATTGCTATTGCAGAATAATAGTCCAGTTTAAATTAATTAAAATTATTTTCTTTTAATTTAGTATGAAACATTATAATTGCATATAAACTCATGCTTTGTTGACTCATTTTGATTCCTAGTAATCTAATCATATGCAAAAATCATAAGCGAGCTATAGGCATTGGTGAATTATAATTAAAAGCAGACTTTAAAAGATGCTCTTAGGTGATAATTGCCTTAAATTGAAATCTGAAGATTCATGCAAGATGTCTTTAGGGAAAGTCATGTAAAGTATACATTTTGTGAAAGTATTCTTTAATTATATCAGGAAGGAGGAAGGAGGCATTGAGCTGTATTCCTAACAACACTGGAGCTGCCAATGTCCACAGTTAAAGATTTAGCCAATTATTGCTTTGTACGTAGAGCAAGATATCACAGACTTACCATTCAAGTCCTGGATCTGATCATGTTCCTTTTTTATCACCTCAGGTTCTCACTGGGAAAGGGCTGTAACAAACATTGCATTGTGATCTGTTGAAATGAGTCATACTTGGTCAGTTTTCTGTAAAATGTACTGAGGTCTACACAGGAATAGCACTTAGGAAGTTCCAACATATTCACAAATAAGCGATTTTTTAAAAAGGAAACCTTTAACAAGGTCCTTTAGTATGTTATCCATTCACTGCAGAGTTTTTCAACTCCATGCTCAGGGTCATCTTCAGAAGCTGGATTTGTGGTTAAGCATGAAACAGATTTGTCAAGCTGCTGTCCACAAAGTACTTAACCTACGTGGTGAAAGTTGGAGGAACAAAACAGATGCTTACAGCTAGAACTTTTATTGTATTTGAACTATCAATTCACTTAAAAGAGGATTATGCTTTTTAAATAAAGTAACATATAACTGAGACTCAGGAATGGTTCCATTTGATTATATTTGAATATTACAGAGATGATATTTTGTAGTATATGTGTGTGCATATATCTATATATATCATCAGAATGCAATGGCTGCAATTGATGGCTCTGTAGCATTGTAGGGCTGATTGTGTGAACTCCCTGAAAGGAGCCTTTGTTTCCATAGGCAACAGAGCTGCTGTGGCACTATGGATCAAACATGTCCGGATTTACTTTTATGCCTCTGAGGTAAACAGTTGCCTGCTGCACTACATAAATACTGAAAGAAAAACTCTCTTTCAGTAAAAGACCTGACCAGCATGAACTGAGGGTAACTGCAGGCTGCTGGGGGAGCCTGGCACAGGTGGCTCCTGGGAGAGTGCACTGCCATTTTTGCCTTCTCTGTGCTCGAACTTTTTTTGCTGTGTATTTCAAGAGCTTAAAGACATAGAAAAAAGAATCTTTAACATGGTCGTTTTTCCTTCCTCCACATCCAGGATTGTCTTGTTATAGTGAGGTTGGAGATAGAATTATCAAATGTTTCTCCTTTTTGCTACTTGAATTGCGGAATTAACTGCAGCCTCTTGTCTCTGCCACCTCAAACTGTTTCTGCCACAGCTAAATAGAGAGTTTTAGAAGACAGTGCAAATCTTTCTGGTCTTTTGAAAGCATACCCTTCCATTTTTAGCAGTGAATGAAATTCAAGCAACATATTATAAGTGAAGGCATGTGAGTAATGACCTTCAAATAAAAAACCCAAAAACCTAGATCTATTACAATTGTTGTACAAAAAAAAAGGAACCATGAACATCAAAGAGAAATGTTAGCTACTGCTAAGTTATGCCTGAATTTGCTGAGTGTGCTTATTCATCTGATTAAAATTATGCCATTCCGTGCACTCTATGTTTATTATATTTTGCATTTCTATTTATCTTGCTAATTTTTTTTTTCTCTAAAAGGTGGCCTTTCAGAGGTGCAAGAAACAGAGGCCTGGTACACTACAGGGATTCAATGCAAGTGAAGCCCAATCCTAGTTAAGTACACAAAATTTTACAGACATTTTGGAGAGAATTTTTTTGACCAATTTTAATGATATTCACTGTCACAGCACTGAAACTGCTTTTAACCCATGAAATAATCAAAACCATCATGTTTCTGTGCTATTAGACATCTAAAATATATTTTTTCAGCTACTAAAAATGCTCGAGTGCTTGCTTAGATAACTTAATGAAAAGTCAGTCCTTGACCTGTACCCAGAAGTTTAGTGAAAGAGTGTTCAGAAGCACAGAAACTCTGTTAGGAGGCTGCTTCCCTCTTACAGGCTTGGTTTGTCAAATGACCGACTCCCGCACTGCACAGATTTGGCACTGTGGTGTTGTGTGTGCCTCATGCTGAACAAGCTGTCCCTTCATGGTCATTCCATTGGGCCTCCTTCTGTGCTCTGTTTCTGGTGGGCTAAATTCTCCTCAAAAATGGGTGATGGAAGGTGCCTTTCTCTCTCTGACTTTCTCTGTCATAAGAGGTCAGTACTGAATAGTTTCATCTTAACTGCTTTTGTCATGGAAGTACTCCTTGAATTCATATAAATGTTCTGTTTATTTGTTCTGATTAAGGCTACTGAATAAATTAATTACTGAGAGGAAAATTGAAAATGTCATTTTGAGATAGAAATATGTCATACAGCACAAAGTGAATATGTGATAATCAAAGTGATGAACACAGGTTGAGAATGCCCCCTTTTTCTAAGTTCTGTGTCCTGGGTCTATAGCACCTTTTTTGGTTCACATGAAAGCTTTTCAAGGTCAGCAATGCTATATAGAATGACGAGTCCAGGGTAGGCTTATGTTAAATGTGTTCTCAGTGTTCAGGTTAATCTTTTCATTTGTGGGTTGTTTTTTTTCCCCCCCATAAGTGGATACATGGAAAGCAATTACCTGTGTTACAAAAGTAATTTTTAAATATCATGGTGGTTTATTTTTCAAATAGGAGATTAACCAATGCATTAAAACCCATGACATTCTTTAAAAACTACAAACTTCAAGCACTTTATTTAGCAGAATGCAGACTCTGGGTACTTCCAGGTTGTATGGATATAAAAAGGAGATAAATAAAAATAGGGCAGCTTATCTGCACTTTTACCTTTAATCCAAAATTACATGTTATTCTATCTGACCTAAATAAGTGGAAAAAATAAGTTAGTGAATCAAACAGATTACCAGTGTCTTGAAAGTGGAGATCAGTTTAGATACTGCTGGGTTGAGCCCTGTAGTCCTTATTTGATCTTGTGAGCTCAGCCTGCTACCTTCGTTTTCCATTTATTTACTGATTTTCATGAGCATGAATAGCATTTGGTGATATTTTGTGAAGATTTGCAAGGGCCATTGTTTGCCAAACCAGTTTTAGTTGCTAGAAAAATCTTGTATTGTTCTCTCCTCTGAGACTCTTTAGTCTTAAATAGCAATCTGACTTGTTTCTTAGGATTTCCCTCTTAAAAGGATCAGGTGTCATGCATTTCCCTGTGCATGAAACTGAAAATAAAAAGGAAAAAAATACTGAAAAATATTTTAAACCTGTTTTATTGAAATAATGTTTTCCATTTGTTTGTGTATGACTGTCTAAATGCCTTGTCTGATAACTTCTGAACCTGACTGGTGTCAGCCAAATTTGACACAAGGGAAGTAGTCCCAAAGATAAATGAGTTCTCTGTATCATGGCAGAAATAAGACCCCATAAGTATTTTGTCTGAAGGGAAAGACAGCAGTGAGAGCTCACATTTTGTGAGATGGTATGAATTCTTATACCAGAAGAAAGGCTCAAATCAGAGCTTAAATCATGAGATATAAATCCACAGGAAACCAAACTGCATTTATTTCAGGCTTCATTGTTTCACTTTTGTTTCTAATAACATCTTATGGGATTTAGAGATAAAAAAATTAATCTTGTGTATTTGTCAGCATTTGCACTGGTTGTTTAGTTTTCGCTGTCCAAACTTATTGATGTGAGATTATTTTTTTTCACTTTGCCTCAGCATAAAATGCAGCTTCAATTTATGGGAGGTGCTAATGGTTGTATTTGCTTTTTAATTACTTTATTCTATTATTGTGTGTTTTAAAATCATTACTCACCCTTTTTTTAATAAAAAAGCTGTATCATAATCTTTCTTTAAAAATTGATTTCAAAAATCTGCAACCAGTGTTCTATGACGGGTACTCTCCTCACTGACTCTGAGTCTTTCCATTAGAACTGGAAAAATAATTCTGGTTAGTTGTTTGCAATAAGCATCCTGTCTACCCTAAGCATGGGAAAGGATTTAACATGAGTGCTGTTTCTCTTGGTTGATATTGTAATTAAACTCCCAGATTTGAGCAGATATTTGAACATGCCAAACAAATCCTTCACACTTTCCGGTCCAATTCTTCCTTGAGTAAAGGCCATCTTCATACCTACTATCCCAATAGGAAAAGAGGACTGCCCATTCTGGGGAGTGGGAGACTCCTGTGAGGAGACGTGGGAACCTGTAGTAATTTGCATTCTCAGTGACTGCTCACTTTGGTGTAAAGTTATCCATCTACACTCTTTTTATTCTGAAATCTTCTCCACATGTTAAATACTGTCAAGTAGGTAAGAGGGACCATGAATTCCTGATTTCTAGTCTATTCTGGCAAGAAAAACCATGCAACAGTGTGTACTTTGCCCTCTGAGTAGTGATTTTTGAGTCTACTGACAGCATCATTGTAGATAGAGACTCTGCTCTCTGAACAGCACTTATACTTGTGCTAAAATATAAGCCAGGTAAATTATCCTGAAATATTATTGTGTAATTATATATTCCAAGCGGTGTTCTTAAAACATTTTGCATTTGGCACAAACACTTGTTCAAAGTGAGTAGGAACTGATAGCAATCAAGCAAAGACTGCAGGTTTTTGGAGTAACTCACATGCCTGTTATAACTGACTGTCATGTCACACATCTGCTTTGTGCTATGTTACTGCCAGTCTGTAACATGCCACATCCTGAGCAGGGATGTGACACACGTCTTGAACATTTTCTTACAAGTCTGTGAGATAAGTTTCCTCTCTACTTATTCCTTTAGACAGATGCTTGAACTGCCTTGAAACCAACCATACTGGAATTAATAGGTTTTTAAAGCCATTACAGACTTGATACTTTTTAAAACATTTCTTTTCTTAGAGACCCCTTAAAGAGGTTTTACTTTGATGCCTTTGCCCCCTTGAATGTGGCTGTCTTTTCAGCAGCAATTTGTAACTTCCAGCATTCTTTTTCTACTGCAAATATGAATGTAAGACTACATTATTTATTCTTTCTAAAGTGAGGAGTGAGAGTTGTAAACTGCTGAATTACAACCTGATGTTGCCAAGGGGTACGAACGACTTAAGAGCAATTTAATTGTGGATGTTTTCCTCCTCTCCCCTTTAACTCTTTCCTCAGGGAAGGATAAACACAACAGGCAGCTGAACCATAAAGAAGCCATTCTGGAGAGAGAGACAGAGAGAGAGAAGGTCAGAATGAACTTTGTAGCTAGGAGGACAAAAGGCAGTCGTAGTATCTGCACGTCCTTAGAAATGCAGGTATTTGAAATTTATGCATTGAGTTACTCTGTTCAAGCTAGCTATGTGATGGACTTTACTCTTAAAATATTTAAATTTTGATTTAACATTGGGAAGGAGTTAAAACTGTTGTATGATTGTTAGTGGATGAGCATGAAATTCCAAAGATGCCCTATAGTGGCCCAGCCAGCTCAAGACAGAGAATTTTGTGAAGGAAGCAGATCTGAGGTAAAGGTAAAATGAAGCTAACAGGGGCTCATTATATCTGTCCAAAGGTGTGGTCTCAGGCCAGTCTATGATGCCATAGATACACTTAGAGGTATTTTTTTTGCCTGAGAATATTACCATGAAAAAAAAAAGTGCTATTCCAGATGAGGAGACAGGTACTTCACTGGTTTGGAACATATTAATGAAATTACCAACCTGTTTAGAATGACAGAAAAGCTTGAAGAGAATGCATGAAAAAACCCTCCTATGTGTTTTTAAAATATATTTCATTATTTGTTCATGACCATGGGAACTTCCCCTTGTAGGGGCCTTCACCATTGTTTCCACAGTAATATGGTTGTAACCTACCTCCTAAAAGTGACTTTCTAGATGTTGTCTCAGAAAACTGTGTTCTCCAGAGAACTTCAGACACCTTACACCTGCAGTTAACAACAACACTGTAATCCTGAACTACACATGCTGTAAGCTGTAATGCCTGACAGCAGGGTGAGCTGTTCCTGTTAACTAAAAATGTTACACTTTTTATTTAGAGCCAGGAGTGGTTGAAAGACACTTGGAGAAGCACTTATTTTACCATTTTTTCATAACTTTATGTTAAAAGCAATACGAAACTGCAGCCTTTTTACCTGGGTGCCCGCAACTTGAGAGGGAACACCCTTGAAGCCAAGAGCTTTTGAAAAAGACATGGATAATATTAATGCTATTACCACAGTTGTAAGAGAAGTGGGCATATTCTTCTGTTGTTACCTTAGTGAGAATGCCTTATTTTCTATTAACAACATGAGCAGTATGTACTGCCAGCTGAGGATGACCTTGTTTTTGTACACATGTTACATGCCATATCTGTGAAGTGCACAGGCATTTTTGCATGACACTGCATGCTGTATTTTTGCAATTCCTGAATGTAGTTGAAAGGAGAAGATTTACAAAGAAGCTGTAATGCAGGTACTTGCAAAAAGATTTTTCTTAGGTTCTCTTTCTGAAATGGAAGCTCTACAGATCTACCAACACAATTCACTATGTGAGGTGTCTTCTATTTTTTGAATAATCTGATTATACCTCTGGTCATTGGAGTCTGTTAACAAGAATCAGAATGTGTACAAAAGTATTTTTAAAGTTATCTTGCTTTTTTTTCTTTTTTTTTTGTCTCCTTTAATTGGCTTCTTATGTATCATTCTGTAAACCAAAGAAAGTAGGACTAAAAATAATGTTTTGGGGTTTTTTTTGTTTGTTTAAAAAGAACAAACAAAAACCCCACTAAACATCCCTTTCATTATGATGACAAGTCATATATGGGGTTATCGGTTTTGCCTGAACTACAAGGCACTGTTAACCTTCAGCTCATTTGCTCTTAAGATGAGAGATTATGTTATAGCCCTAGGTGGTGTTAGTCTGGACAAATAAATAAATCTAGTTCACTCCTTAAAGGTAGGTGGGGGCAAAATATAACAATAGCAGAAAAGGGATATTTAACTATAAGTGTCTGAAATATACTTGTGGAGTCACATGCAGACACAATGCTGGTGTCATTTAGCTGCCTTCTCCTTTCCTCATGAAGAAAATCCCCAGGAAACTTGGATGTTACAGCCTTCGATATGACCAAAAGCTGGAATTGTCAATATGCTATACCATAATCAGCTCTATGATGCTCAGTGAAGTGAGCCGTTGTCACTCTTTCAAGTTGGACAAATTTTCTGAGGAGACTTGTCCTTAACTTTGTGAATCTGATGAGAATTTTCTTCACTTTTCTTCCATCTTTATGTGGCTTCCCACTTCCCTCTGGCCCTTCCCACCTCTTTTTTACGTTCTGTGTGCAGTTGCCTTAATGTGACTGACACAGAAACCTCTGGGGAACTTATGGACTGACTGTTCCAAATCAAGGCCATGTAAGAGTTAGAAACAAAAACCACTGTCATCAAATAATTGTAGTAATAAAAAGACCCCTATAGTGTTCCACTGCTATTTACTGTAGGAGAATGGCAATCCTACAATCAGGGGAAGAGGTTTTCCCGCAACGGATTTTAAGTGACAAGGACCACCTTGAACCAGCTGCCCCTGAAGAAGATCAATGCACTGTGACAGTTTAAGGGATTCTAATGGACATTTAATGAATGTTTATTGCATTATGTATGTTTTCTCCTGTTCAGTAATGGTTACTCAAACAGTGTCCCAGTTGTTCGCTTTCCCTGTAGAGATCCTACCCAGGGTTTTTGTTCCCCTCACCCCTCAGGGCTGCTTTTCACCCTGTCAGAGCCTCGAACTCTGATTGGCTGTTGAACATGATCCCCTATTGGTCAGTTGTTGAATCCCTGTGCCTGTTTTTGGTGCATTTTTCAATCCTGTTCACCAATGGGAGCCCAGGTCCCACCCATATTTCCAGAGAGTTCCATCCTGATCCTATAAAAGGCGGCTTTTTGCCTTAATGAAGTGCTTCTGTTCCACTGCGTCTGGGAGTCCTGTCACCTTTCCGGGAGCAACGCTGGGATCGCCCATCCAATGGCTGCCAATTTACTAAAGACAGTTCCCATCTCTAAAGAATTGTGTACCTTTGAAGCCTATTACTATAAAAACATGTCATATTACTTCAATAGACTATTCAGGAAGGAGAAATATTTTTCTTTTAAAGTCTATATCTCCATTCTGCCATTACCTCAAACAACAACAAAAAAGTTAGTTTCTTTGTGGTCCTGTGACTTCTTTAAATTTTGTCTGCTATACCTGGAATATTCTACTGTTTTTATTCCAGGTCCACACTGCTTCCAACATGCCCTTCTTGACACTAGCAAGGTACAGAATTAAGAAAAAGTGCGTTATGTGAGTAAGTTCTTTCTTCCAAGCCTTTCTGTATGATTTAGGTTCTCCTTCTGCTCACTGGTTCAAGTGAACAGCTTTCTTACTGTGTATGCAGAGACCATATGTGGGCATATTGCCCATTGCAGGAGAGAGTGTGTAGCTGGGACATGCTGCAGCAACAAGTATGGTGTTAGGTCTAAACAAATTACCTCCCAAGTCCACATTTTGAGTTTCCAAAAATTCCATTCTTAGGTGATTTAACATTTATTGATTGTGTGGACTGTTTTTTTTAAAGACAGGCTGTATTTTAAAACAAACACAATCTTAATCTAAAGCAATACTATACCAGTTCTCTTTGTAACAGTCACATGTCAGACTTTTCTGTTCTCTCTGTACATGCATCACTTTCACTCTGGGATATAAATAAATATGCTATAAAGGAAAAACACTTTCTATTGATGGCCATTGCTTGGGAAAGACTAATATTACCTTAATTTTTTTCTTTAAATGATATTATACTTCACCTCATTTCCCCTTGTACTTGGTTTATTTATTTTCAGTAGCAGTTCTCCCTATCCTGAGGGATTAGGGTAGCTTAACTTGCCTTTCTTTTTTTTCTTTTAATGTCTATGTTTCATGTCTGTGTAAGGAGGAATAAAGGTCTCAAAGACTTTTGCTAGATTAACAGCATTTTAAATACTCAAGTAACTTTTTAAAACCAAGTAATTTTTTAATTAGCAAAAATTTGAAATGCAGACACTTTTTTCCTATTTTATTTTCCAGATTCAAACTGTACCAGCTCTGTAGAGCTGGTGTGATATTTCATGCATAGAACCTCCCTATCAGCTTCCAGTAAGTCTGCAAAGATGGTTCTCCAAAGAAAGGTAAGGATCAGATTGAGACCAATATTGCAATATAAGACACAAAGCTATTGAGCATGGTATGGTGACACTGAAAGAGCTTCTAAATGTAAGAACAATGTATCTAACAAACAATATGTACTTCCTAAAAAGTAGAAGTGTCAGTTTACTTATGGTTTTCTGGGAAAAGTGCTAGTTCTTTGCTGACCAGTAGTGTTGTGCTAATGAATTAAACAAGACCATTTCCCTAAATAATTGTTGATGATTTAACAATACTAGTTAGATTTTGGATTAAAACTTCATAAATATTTTAAATATTTTAGCTCTTACACCTGGTGCCTGTTCTCAGTCTGAAATTACAAGTAAGAGTTAATTCCCTTACTGCCTTGCAATGACACAAATAAATGATCCATTGTCAACATTACTCTGTTGCATTAGCTTTAGTAGGTTGTGTGTTTTGAATAGTCATGTTTTCATAAAACACCTAGAAGTAGCATTCAAACATTGTTTAAAGAAGATGGGTATTGTTATTACACCTTTTTGAATATAAGAAGAGTGAGGCACAGAAGAAGGCAAGAATGTCTGTTTGTGAAGATGCTGACCAGCAGATCACAGTGGGAAACAATGTTTTCTGTCTCTGGAGAAACAGCTTAAATGAGTGAATTATGTGAAAATTTGCAACAGGGGCTGGTTTGAATTAGGGTTGTTTGGGTTGATGACAATGCAAGTAGGGAGAGCCACAGCTGTCCTTCAAATTTTAATGGATAAATTAAATTTTTATGTCTAAGTAAGGCTCAAATTCTGTTAACAGATAATTTTATGGTTATGTCTAAAATCAATGGTGTTAGATGAATAATAATAGTATGTGTAAGTTTGTGCTCAATTACAAATACTTAGAGTGTGGCCAGAGGGCAACAAAGTTGGTGAAGTACCTTGAGGGGAAGCCATATGAGGAGCAGTTGAGGTCACTTGGTCTGTTCAGCCTGGAGAAGAGGAGGCTGAGGGGAGACTTCACTGCAGTTACAACTTCATCGTGAGGGGAGGAGGAGGGGCAGGCTCTGATCTCTTCTCTACGCTGACCAGTGACAAGACCTAAAGGAATGACCTGAAGTTGTGTCAGAGGAGGTTTAGGTTGGATATTAGAAAAAGGTTCTTCACCCAGAGGGTGGTTGGGCACTGGATCAGGCTGTCCAGGGCAGTGGTCACAGCACCAAAGCTGACAGTTTGGGAAGCATTTGGACAATACCCTTGGGGGATGGTCCTGTGCAGAGCCAGGAGTTGGACTCAAAGATCCTTGTGGGTTTCCTCCAACTAGACGTGTTTTGTGATTCTGTGATTAAAATTTTTAAAATATAGCAAACATTCTACAATTAATGGTTTACAATTATTTTTTTCATCTGGCCACTCTCAGGTTATTAATAGTCACTTAAATTCCAAATTTTTATGTAAACACAATTTCTCAGATTCTTCATTTACTCTCTGTTTTTGGATAATATTGTTCTGCAATCTTTCATTTCAGCTAGACAGACCAGGCAGATTCTTGAGATTAATTTGTTACATATATAATACCAAAACTGAGAATGTGTGAGAAGAAAAGTAGGCTCCTCTGACTTTGCCTATGAAAAAATTAGAATTAATTACTCACAAGCAGTCTTTTCATAAGCATCCTCAGTGATGCTTAATTGTAAAGGTAAAATTCTGATTAAGGTCACCAAAATAATTCAAAGGGAGGTTTTTTTTGTAAAAACCCTATCTTAAACTTGCAGGGAACTAAATATTTGGAGCTATTCACATATTAAATACTTTAAGATAAGTATGTGCACAGATGTAAAGGACATGGACTTCTAAAATAAATTTAGACCCTTTCTTCCGATTTCTTTCTTACAACAACCAGAACCTGATTTTAAAATGAAGAAATATGTCAGGAAATAATTCCCCCTCCACCCCTTAACTTCTAGGGTTTTTTTGCTAAAATGTTGTTATTTGTGGCGTTAATATAATTCTATTCCAGTGTAATTCTAGTATGTAATGACATTTCTCCAATGAAAGCATTTAAATAACTCAGGAAATTGTTTTACTGTTCTGTTTCCTGACTTAAAACCCATTTTGTCATGTTCATTTTATTGTTCAATCTATCTGAGCTTATCTAGATATAGTATACCATATACAGAGGAAAATATTTACTAACTGTTCATCTTATATATGCATATATACAAATGCAGGCCATATTAAAACCATTCTTATATGTATATAATCACTAACCATTCTTATATATATAGTTATTATTATTTTCAACCCTCACTCAATTTTAGTTTATAACAGAAACAGAAATCTCACAAGTATTAGCAGAGTGTGACTAGAATATAATAAAGGGTAATCTCAAGTAAAGGAGTATCAAATAATAAGTTTATTCTTTATAGAATAAAAATTAAGAAAAAGAGAAATCACTTCATTTTTTCTTGTAGTGCCAATGAAACATAAGAAATGTAGTGTTTTTCTTTGCATTTAGGAATATATTAAAACCTTGGGTTTTGTATGTACAACTCAAAAGGTTTGCTTTCTTTTGCTAATGAAATGGAATAGTTTGGTACAATGGTGGTGTTTTCCAGCAAAGAAGGGGAAAATTTACCAGACTTGCAAAACTGAGTCTTCTTTTACCCTAAAGACCCTTCTATGAGACAAGTGATAGGTTAACATGTCTCATTTTTATCCAGACCTTTTTTAATTTAGTGGGTAAGATTAAAGTGCAAGCTGAATATCACAGGTGTAGCTTGGGTTTTTAATCTGCTTGACTCGAGTTAATCTAGTTCCTGAATGGGGCTACTAATAATATAGTTGCTGAAATAAAATAGGAAACCTAAGTAGTGCAATGCTTTTATTCAGCTTTGAATAAATCAGAAAAGCATAAAATATACTGAAACAGATTAAATTTGATTCCTGCAGGAATCAAAGTTTAAGAAGTTATAGTAGAGGTGGAGAGACACTCAATAGAGACCAAATAGTGCACATGGGTCACAGTCTCTGCCGGGGCACGACGGTGTCCAGAGACACCACCGGGAGGGCTGGGCAGGGCCCTGGGGCTTGGCCTGAATAAACAGCTTAGTGACAGCCATGCTGCTGGTTTTCATGCAAAGAACAGAGACCAGTGAGATTATGGTACTTAGTTCTGTGTTATCCTTCACTGCAAAATATGCCTCCATGCTCCAGGACAAAAATGTTAGGAGAAGTAGACAAATACCCTGAAGTAATTGCTAGTATATAAGTGGAGTCTAATTGGGAACTGTAGCATAAATTCATAGGTGTCTTTTTTTTTTTAAAGGCACTTTATATTTTATATATTCCAAGCCAAATTCTTTAGCCCATAGGTGAGCAGAACTCCTGCTGCTCATGCTGAGAGGTCTGCTCAGTTCAAGAGCACAAAAGCATCATCCTGTGTTACACTGATAGCTTTGATATTTCTGCAAGTTTTCAGATCTTTTGTGAGTTGAGGAGTCACAAACCCTGGTCTGTGTCACGCAGCTCCTGGCATGGCAGCAGAGAGCTCTGTCCCTGGCAGCCCCTACAATGGGCACAGGCACCAGCTGTGCCCCACTCATGGGCTGGAGATGAGCAGCACCCTGGCGGAGAATGGAGTAAGAACAGGAAGGTGAGAGAAGAAAGCATTGTGTTGGTGTTAACAATTTTAGCATGTAATTCAGAGGGACAGTGGGTTTGGTGAAAGCCTTTTCTTGCCAGAAAGGGACATTGAAGCGTTTAGTTCCTTCCCAACCCAGGTGTGGTCTGGGAAGCAGCAGGGCTACAAGCACTGCCAGGGAAGAGCTCTGGGCATCCCTGAACTTGTGGGAAGGAGGGGCAGTCCACATGTTACTTAGTGACTGGGATAGAAGGGTGGATGCATCAACCCTGGCCACAGAGGTTCTACTTGAAGAACTGATACATGCCCTCAAAGCTAAGTGTATCCTGAAGTGCTGATTCTGTGAGGGCTTCAAAGTTTTTCTGGCATTCTAAAGTTCAGAGAAAAATGTCAGCTTCACTATTTTGTTAGGAAATCTGTTTTTTTGTGATTAGAATAAGCTCTATTTCTTAGATGTTGGCTTGAAGTCTGGCAAAATAAATTCACTGGATATGACTGTAACTGTGCTGACTGAACTTCATTCTA
This sequence comes from Pithys albifrons albifrons, assembly GCF_047495875.1. NCBI lineage: Eukaryota > Metazoa > Chordata > Aves > Passeriformes > Thamnophilidae > Pithys > Pithys albifrons. The sequence continues at coordinate 12,958,302 of NC_092467.1, forward strand.
TGTACTAACATTATCCTATATTCAGAGTCAACTGAGCAACTTGAATTTTTAGGATTTAGCTCAGCAGTCAATGTATACTTGGATGTTTTAGACCATACTTGTTAATATATATCTATATACAATCTTTTTTTGTGTGAGTCTTCAAGTCAAGGAATGAATCCCTTCTTTTATGTCCTCTATGGAACTTCTTGAGAAAATTCCTAGATCTGAAAAATGGTAGTCTATTGTAGCATTGTTAGATTAAGGCATTAACAGAAACTTGAGTGCTTCTCTAATTTGATTGAAGAGGACAACCATAAGTAAGTATTTGAGAATCAATGTAAATATACATCTTTAAATAAAAATACATGCATAAGCATCTCATGGGAGCCTTAGCTTCCCTGGGCACTTGCTTTGGGGTGAACAGTAAATACTTACTCTTAAAAAGGTAGTGGATACATTCATTACTTTGTGTGCTGTGGTTAAACCCTCCTGCTTATTTGATGCTTAGATAATAATTTTCATTAAATAAAGAAAGTACGCTGGTCCTCTGCTTAGCTGTGTAAGAGTGCAAGGTGTGAGAAGTTTTTTTAATTTTCCATATCTTAACCCTATTCTTCATATTTAAGAACATTCTTTTAAATGTTTTCTGCCTTGCACAGGACAAGTAGTTAGACAATATCTAACTCCCCAACAGTCACAGATGGGATTCAAGCTTCAATGTGCAAGGAAGCAGAGTTCAAATTCCTTTTATGTCTATAAATACAGAGCTTCAGTGAAAGTCTTGGTGAATAGGGCTTGGGCCTCATGCATGAGGACCCCTAAGGCTAAAGATGTGATGGGAAAGGAGAGGCATATGAAAGAAGCATCTGGGAACAATTGTTTTCATTCATCTATTCTAAAAATGGTTTCAAATCTTTGGAAAATGTAATCCATCAGCAAAAGCCATGTTGTATTTGAAACTAACAGTTAAGACATTCAGGTGGCAGTGAGTATGTAGCTTTGTTCTGCTAATGTCAAGTCCCACCTGGCTGCAGTTACTCAACCGCTTTGCAAAACTTTTAAACTTACTTAACATACCTGCCAAGTCACCCAGCTGTGCAGGAGTTGTCATTATAAACTTTCAAGCATTATATAAAGTCCATCAATGCTTTAGAGGATTGCACTTCCAAGATAAGGTATCTCTTCAGAAATTATTCTGACCACAGGGGCCTATAGTCAGTTAGATACTACATACAACCTATTTTTAGTTTTTACTCTGAATATCTTGGACAGAAAATGCAAAATGAAGTTCATGCAGTAAGCACTTCTCCAGTGAGATCAGGTGCAGTGGTTAGAGCTGAATCAGGGTCATGGTCAGCCTAAAGTGGATTCAGCTGAATCTGAACTGTTATCTGCTTTCTATCCCACCCCATCACCCATTTCCTCTCTCATCCTCCATGCATTCAGTATCTTACTAAATGATCTGATGTGTTCCTGCCAGCTATAAGAGCTAATTGGTCCTAAATATGACAGGTATATACTAATGTCTTTGGAAAAAGTTTTTCAATATTGGATGTTTCCTTTGGTCATAGAATTATAAAGCTTCAAGAAGATGTGATGTTTCTAATTCTGCTTTCTGTGCATCCATCTGAAACTGTCCAGCATGTGTTCTGCAATTGTCTCTGTCATAGTGAAAAACTCTAGCTGTATTCTTTTTCTGACTTTTGTGTCCTATGTCATATAGTAGAGTTAAATACTTATTAAACAGAAATCTCCAAGAAAAATTTTGAACATACTGTAATGTTTTGGTTCGGTTCTGTGCTATGTAGAAAAAGGTGTGTTTGAAATTGCATGTCTGAGTCTCATGAAAGATAGTCCAGGTCATTTTGGATAGTGAACTATCTACACATGTGGGAAAATTCTGTTTGTTAGTGTGAAATAGGTAAATGACAACTGTTTTCCCTGTAGACCATTAGTAAATAGAAGATTAGTTCTCTTGGGCACAAGGCTTGGTAATTAGCTTCCTTGCACCAAGTTCCCTGTTTTGATGTCATCTATTGTGCTATTAAATAAAAATCCCTCAACCTTCTTCTTTTCTCTCTCTCTAACCTAGAGCTGAGCATTATGTTTTATGCAAATGACCCAAATGACTTTATTCATGTGCATATGTAAAGCAGGAATTGTCAATTCCAATAGATAAACATATATTATGGAGGTAGGATTTCAATTTTAAGATTTGCATTCTTTTTTTTTAATGCAAAGATATATTGTTTACTGAAGAGATACTACATCTGTGTGTGTGTATATATATGTATGCACATATACCTACACACACACATTTATATGTATATATAACTGTATGGATCAAAGAAGGGATATTATTCTAGAAGCTTCATTTCAGAAATGCTTTCAAAGATATTCTGATGACTCAAATAATTGTTAACTATTTAGTATTTAAATGCAGGAGTCCACATAGAATAGCACATGAAAATAATAATGGCTAGAGGAACTCTTAAAATAATTATCAGATGATTATTTGTTTAGTAAATAGGCAACATTTTCTCATGTTATGTTGGGGAATTGGCTACTTGGCTTGTAGTAGAAAGCTGTTACTGGTGGTACAAAGACTAAGCAAAATACTGAAGCATAAACTAGCAGCATCTTGCTCTCCTGGAGGATGTAATGAACATGTTTGTGGAGGAAATGCTATCTGGAGGCCTAGAAAAACTAAATTGTTCCCTTGCTAAATGGGAAAGGTACTGGAGAGATCCCATCAGCTGGGATGATCTTTCTGTGGCTCTAGCACCATTGTCTGTGAACTGTCTAACACCCAGTTTTATCTGTCTTCCGTGAAAGGTATAGTAGCCTTTTTCAGTGAAAATCCTTGTTCCTCCTGGCTCAGCAATCTAGTACAGTCAGCTGCTTCCGTGATATTGGAACACTACAGTAGCTCTGACATCAAGAACAAAGTTGCTATGTAACTTTTCAAAATAATTCCCTGATCCCTTGCATAAAAACATTTATATCTATGTTTGTATAAATGAGATTATATGAATGATGAACACAGATGAAGTCTGTGTAAAAAAACCAAAAAAACAAAACAAAAAAGCAAAACACAAATGCCAATAATTTCTGGTCTTGGCAACTAAAGTTTCTCTAGTGACAAATTACCATTTTTTTTTGTTGGAAGGTACTGAAAGGGAAAACCCTCAACATTTTGAATTACAGAAATAGCTATGCACATAGGTGCACCTTCATGTGACAAACACAAAATGTAAATTTAGTATTACAGCCACTTTTCCTTCATAATTTTTGAGGCCCTAAATTGGCCTATAGTCACTACTTGGGCTTTGAGACCCTTTAGAAGCAAGGGCAATGTCTGGCATGATCTGTGTTTTAGTGACTGGATTTTACTTTATTTGTGGTAGTTCCAGACCTTAAATTAAGATTAATCCATTAGCTCTAGATACTGATGTTGTACATATTTGAGTTAAAAATGCTTCTCTTGTTTGTGTGGGACTGCTGCGCAACCAGTATTTGGAATATTGAATCTTTAACTACCTCTGTAACTTACATGTGCCTGGTCCCTCTGTTGTTTTCCAGTTGTTGTGATGTGTGGATTGTTAAGGGTTAATTTATTAAAAAACTGTAATCGCTCACTTTCTAAAAGAACAAGATTATTTGCTTTCCATTTACTTGCCTTCATTTTGTGAGATTTTCACTATTGTATTCTGCACAGACGAATCCTATTTTCAGAATAATGATCATCTTGCAGGAAAACCTAATATAAGAGAACAGCATCAAACTGGCAGGAAGACTGAATGGGTAATATATGCTCTCTTCATTTTTATGTGGGGTATCTTTATGATACCATGGCCTGTGGTCTACAACTTTGACCCCCATCTTTCTTTTTAGTTAATCTCCATCAGCTACCTAATACAGCTTCACATGTTTGTCATATGAATTTGTAATTAATGCCATTCTATTCCTCATGTTAATATGTTCACTGAAAATGACATAGAAGGAAGGGCACTTAGATCTACAGAGAATTAATTAGCATGTAATTTTCAGTATATCATCCAGTGTTAATTAGCAGTTAAACCACCTTCTAGTGCATGACCTGCTGATTTAAATACAGTATTCTGTTACAGTGGCCCTGAGGGAAAATGTCTTGAAAGGGTATTTTCTTGAAAATGGAACCTCTCTTTCTGTTTCTTTGTACATTAGCATCAGATCTTTCTCAGCCCTTTCCACAACACAAAAGCCCTTTTACTAAAGTGGTAACAAGCAACAATTATGATATCAGAAAAGATAATTATAGATTTAAGCATGCCAAATGGATGTGTTGCCTGATGGAGGTGCAGTAACTGTTACAGGAGGGTCACATCCTCCCTAATTGGATGTCTAGCTACAGTAACTTCAGCTTTGTGATCTCTTCTTTAAACACATAAAATTCTGCCTTGAGCAGCTGTAATAGTGACGTTGAGCCATTCAGGAAGTCATCTGAAGTCTCTCTTTACATAGTTGTAGTGTATATGCTTATATTTCATGTGTAAAAAACAAGTACTGTATTATATTTTAACTATGTAGATTGATCTGTTTATATTTTGCTATTCCTATTTCTTTAACTACTGAGTGATCCCTTAAATTTATTTCATCAGTGCAAAAATATCTAAAGCTCTACTTTATTGAGCACTTCCATCATCCTGAATACCTTTATTATACTGCTTTTGAGGTCTTATTTTTCTACGCAATCCAATTCCCTTGACCTCAGAAGAGTATTCATTCCTGCTATCCATGCTCTATATTATACAGGCTTTACCCTGGTGTGTCATCAAAGCTCTTGCTGTGGAGTGGTGAGGTTTAGTACTATGAAATTGGACTCTTCCACAGTGATAGAAAACAACTTATCCTAGTTCTTCAACTGGTGGATGATGGATTAAGAGACAAAACTGAGAGAGGAGTAAGTTTCCTGTGCTGCTGTTTTCTGGGGCCTTTGAGTTTGGTTTTTATATTTTTGGGAGGTGGGAGGGGGGTGTTGACTTGTGTTTAGTTTAAATATTGCCAAAGTAATGTAATACAGTATGGAATGTTATTAGGCTGAAAAGAACAGTCTTTTCAACAAATGTTCAACTTTTGAGTTTCTGAGAAGTCTGTCAATAACCAAAAAAGCAATTCCCTCAGTTGTCACCAGAATTGTGAAGTTTCTCTTAACAGAAGTTATCAGATGTGCAATACATGACAGACACACAATGTAATTGTCTTAAGAGACAGAAGTCTCATATACTTGCACTGAAATTTCTACCTAAATCACAGATGGAGTCTAAATCTGTTCATTGCTATTATGAAGTGCTTTTGCAGGCCAGTTAGAAGTGGCAGTAGTTTTTGATTAACTAGTAAATAACTGAGTGAACTCTTCAGATCAAAATTTCCTCTTTGCAAATTATTGCATTGTCCAAGAGCTGACTTCAACTTCTTCAATGTATTCATTGCTCTGTTCTCGTAAAAGACCCTGTCAGTATGGATTGATCAAGAATGTAATTCTGAGAGCTGAGCATTGCTTTTATTTGCTCTCCATCAAGAGTGTTGAAACTGCATTTGACAGAATTTGTTTCTGAACTACTTTTGCATTATAAAATCACTGCCTACTCAAGCAGACAAGACTTATTAGTGATAAGTTTAAGTACAGTTGTTTCCCTAAACTGTTACACATTCAAACACTTTCCCCCCCCAGTCATTTTAAATTGCATTCAAAGTAGCACTGGCCTTTGAAATTAAGGTCAGAGTACAGAAACTGTTTGCAAAGCTTTGTGTGCTTTGGTCCTTATACTGCTTCACGTGGTGTGTTTCTGGCCTGGCTGGAGTTCCTGTAGTTGGTATGGGTTGGGGCAAGGGGGAGGCATCAAAGGTGATTACCCATGGTGTACCTCACTGTGGGGCTGGGAGAGCTGGTTAAGGTGAATTGGTGGGAGACTAGTCGTGTTGTTCTTTGGTTATCTTTTCTGTAGTGGAATTTGGGATATCAGAGTTTTAAGGAACTGAATAACTTCCTTTTCATTGTGATTATAAAATTTATCGAGATTTGGACATTTCAGTTCCACGTTCTTTATTTTGATGACTGGAAAAAAAAGTCTTGGTGCTACCAATTAAAACAAAAATTAAAGACACAATCTTCAAAATACTTTTCAACTTCTGTGTGTTTGAAAAAAGGGCCAGTGTTTGCAATTGAGAGAGACCATTCTTACTCTGATGAGTCTCTTTTTAAAAATCAGAAGTAGGGACTATCTATTTGTGTATATGTAAATATTTAATGATCAAGCCTAGCTATGTTTTATAAACCATGAAGCAACACCAATGCTAAAACTGTTCAAGTATGTCCAAATAACCTGTGCCACTGCTTCTTTAGCACAGAATTAGCTCTCATTGCCAGGCGATAATGGATTTCTTGAAATCTTTTCTGATTATGAAACCTATCTAAAAAAGCTTGAGCCAAAGCTTACTAAAATGCTTCTTTCATTGTGGTTCCAAATTTTTTTCCTCTGCAAAAATTTCCTATAACTACTTCTCTCCTACAAAATAGCCAGGCCCTCTTTCCCTGGTGTTCAGAGCCTATTACAAACCCTCTGATTGCAAAATCCTGAGTTCCCACTGTCAGCAACTGTTTCAATTCCCAGTTTCTAGGTCACATTAAAATACTATGATAGTAGCTTTTATTCATCTTTCCCTGTTTAAATGTCTCTTTTTATGGGTTCCTGGCATGGCATTCACACTGAAAAGTGTTACTGCTTGTATGAGTAAGTGGCACAAACAGACTTTGCAGAAGCCTGGAAGCCATAATTTGCTGAATGATGAAAAGGGGACATAGAGTAAGGTTGGTCCAATATGCTCTCTTTCTCATCAAAGGCTGAAGTGTTGAGAGCAAGAAAAGGAGAATGTTGCAAAGACATCTTCTTTGTTGACTGCCTAATGATCCAGAAATGTATTGCCTGCTAAAATTGAAGATATTGGTTTTTAACATTTTGGTGTTCATTGTGTCATCAGGGGGAATGATGAATCCTCTTGGCCTAAATAGGAATGAATTAAGTTATTTGAATAGATTTTGCTGTAGTAAATCTACTTATTGTGAAGTATTTCTGATTAGTTCCTAACTAGGTACCTATAACCAAGCCACAGCTTTTAAAAAAATTTGGAATCTGAGCACTGAATTTGGGCTTACCAAGAGTCAAAAATTTGCAGCAAATTATCATGTAACATCCTGTGAAGATGCAGCTCAAAGCTTGGACCCTGTTCTAGTCTAATAAAAATTTCAACATATGATTAATTACTTAGTTGGCAGTTAAATGCCTCCCTGACATCCGATCCTGTCAGATCTAGGAAGCTAAGCAGGGTCAGCCCCAGATGGGAGACCTCCTGGGAAATGCCGGGTGCTGTAGGTTCTAGTCCTGAGGACTTCACTGGCACTGTCCAAGCTCGCTCGGCCGTGGCAGATGAACCTCAGGACTGAAACGGTGGGGCCAGTTCTGCGCACGCTGAGCCTCACCTAAAATCCACTGTGCAGGCTGGAAGGGCACACCCATGTGGGGACAGCCCTGCCCAAATCTTCGTTCGCGAAGCCAAGCCCACACACATATTATCCCTATATTAATGGTGCTATAAAAGTAATTTTGATACTACTCAAATATGAGGCAAATTCTGGAGAACATACATAAATTAAAAGTATTTTTTAGTTATTGTGTAAAAAAACCTTGTAATTATTAGCTTAGCTGAATAATAAAACCTAGGCTTTCAGAAAACATATTTTCACATTCTCCTGCTCCAGTGGGAAAAATCACTCCCTGGGGCAGAAGGTGCTGTTTCAAATATTTGGGGAGTTGGGAAGGATGCAGGAGTGGAACTGTGTCTCTTAAAACTCACTTCAAGAGCAAACAAGGGAGCTGGGGCAAGCTGTGCTGAAGAGGTTTCAGGGTAGGACTGTGGCAAGTCCTGCCAGGGACTTGAGATTGGGATGGTCCTCATTAGTCAAAAGCTACTGTTCAATGAGCTTTCCTCTAAAGCCTGGTCTGTTACTCTTTTTCTAGAGTGCAGGTTTGAATATGGCTTCCCAAAATTGTTGATGTGTTTCCATTCCCTTCTGTAGCAGAGAACATTAGCTCAGCATCTGACTGACACATGTAAAAGTCCTAATCTTGATTTGAAGTTTGCACCTTTTAGATTTGTTTGTGATATTTCTGGTATAAATTGGGACTGGTGTGAGAAGCTGCATCTCCAATGAGGAACACACTTCTATTTCTGGTCTGTTTGACACAGACAGCCTGAAAGACTTCCGCTCTGATGGAAACGGGTCACACTTCATCCCAGAGCAATTGAAATGACAGTTACAAACTCTGTAAAAAGTTTATAACAAGTTTGTTAACAGATACTCAAATAAGGAGTACTGGAGGCCAGCAATAGAATGTTCATTATAGCCCTCACTGTACCAGTCTTGATCAAGTACAAATTGTACTGAGCTTGCTCACTGATGCTAGCAAGTACTTTAATAAGTAGTCCAAGTGAAATCCAAAATAAAATATCAAAGCAAGGCCTCTCTATGACTGCCATAAAATTCTCACCTCTTCTTATGCCATTAATAGAGTCCAGGAATGGCACATATTCTACTATATGACACAATCCTATTTTTTTTTTTCATTAACTGCTATTACACCTGCAGATTATTCTTCAAATCTTGATTTACTGCAAGCAGGCTTGGGAACCCAAAAAGAGAAATTAGGTTGGAACAAGTAAGATGATTGCCCTCACTGGGGGCAATATTAGTATTAAGGAACCAGTGAAAAAGTGTACACTGTTTTGCTCTCTAGAAAATCACTGGCTGAGAACAGAAACTGCCAACCTGCTTATGAGGCCCTCCAAAAACCAAAACAACCAGCATAAAGGTGTTTGATGTTATCTCCACCTAGTTAAGAGAATTTCTGAATTGAAAGCCTTTAATGAAGAGCCATGTGTTAAGCTGTTTTAATGGGAGCAGAAACATTAGTTGTGATTTAGCTACTGAGGAAGAAAATTATCTACCTTCTGTTTTCTGTTAAGGCACCTTGGATTCTTAATCACTTGGTGGTGGTACTAGTGCAGTGTTCAGTTAATGCATGGTCAGTGCCTGTTATTAATTTGTTTTTCTCAGAGTAGTAAAACTATTATTTATTCCACTTAGGTGCATGTGTACTTGGAGTTAACTCACAATCAAAAGTACACCTAAGTTTGTAGGGGCAAAAATTTGGCCTTCACATTTGAAATGGTGACACAACAATGACTGAATGTAGTAAAGTGGGAGAAGCTCTCTTTCCAGAAAAACTTAAGACCAGTTTTCTATCACTTAAATAATACCATGGAGAAATTCTGTTCTTTTCAGTAAGTTGCAGTCTCTTAGGAGTCTGACAATTTGACAGGATTAATCCCTGATTGCTTAAAATCAGATGGGCCAGCTGCGGTTCATGGATCACTAACAGTCTGGGGTGGTCCATCTCTTCTAAAGGGATTAGGGAAGAATCAATTAATCTTTGGGCAACCAGGCTTTACTACTTGTTTTAGGGACTTACGGAATCTTCAGAAATTATTCTTTTTCGTCTTGCTGAAGAAAATAAATATCTCAAGCAGTTGCCTGTCCTGCACTGTAATGTTTCTCTTTTCTGGTACTTTTTTTTGCTGGAAATTTGACTTTTTGCAGTTCTGAAATGAAAGGGGGGCATGTGAGACTGCAAAGGCCAACTTTGAATCTCAAAATGAGCAGGGAAGTTTGAAGTTGCTTCTAAGAAAGAGGGAGATATGGGATTCACAAACCTCTGTAGTCAGGAAAAAGTAAATACTACAATTTCATAGACATAATGAAGCACAATAGACTTCATTACACCTTTTCTCCTTAGAGCTGTCCTACTTTGATGCATAGTACAGTAGGATGGTCACACAAGGGAATACACTGGTTTGTGGGTGAGAGTTTGAGAGCACTGCTGGCTGGGAAAGGAGATCTGCCCTAAGAAGTGGCCAGAATATGAAGCAGTCTAAGATCTTTTAAATACTGTAATCTCCCCAGAACATTAACACTGATTAGCAAATAAGTCACCAAATTATTAGTTTCTGGTTGTCTTGTTTAGACATGTAACCTGTTCCTCCTTACTCAATGTAGAAATTCTCTTTGCTAATTTTGACTCAGTTATTTCTCACATGACTTCTAATAATGCTTTATCTAGTCCTGAGAAGCCTTAAAAGAATACAAAATTTAAAACAACTATTTTTCTAAGCTCTTGAAGTTCTAATATAATGGTATTGCAAAAACTCTGTGTTGAAATTTAAATGGTAGGAAACAAAAATGGAAGCAGGAGGCAGTAAGAAAAAAGGACAACGGAGGATAAAACAAAAAAGAGGAGATAATGGCCTTATAAGTTTTTTGTGGCAAGGAAGAATTCCTGGTATATATTTTTGCAGAACAGTGCACCAGTGGACCTAATTAATGCCTGTTGCTTGCCACTTAAGACTTGTACTGAAACTGTTAGTAAGAGATAAAGAGAAAATGAGAGGAAGAAAGAAATTCTGGAAGGGAAGTGCAGGAAAGACAGCATACCTCCCTTGAGATAATCTAAGTCCTGCTTTAGACTGTAGGAACTTCCTGGGAACAGAGACTGCTACAGCTGCGCGATGGCAGCAGCCATAAACTGGGATACAACAATGCTGGGATGGGAAAGGGCAGAATATCTTTGCCTTTTCTTGTCCCATGGTACTCTCATCATAGATTTATTATAAGCTGATTTCCGCTGTGGGAGCTGGTAATGGGCTTCAAGAGGACATGCCCATGTCTGTGTCACTGAGACTGAGAAGGAAAGTAGAGTGGAGCCTGTTTTCTCTGGCTATGTGAAGGCTCAGAACTACTCAGACAGAGCTACTACTTCAGCAAGTGGAGTAGAGATGAGTAGCATTCCATTACCACCTTCGGGTCTGCTCATGTTTCACATGCTAAACTAGAGCATGCCTTGTTAGCCTTTGGCCTAAAGCTAATCCATCACTTACAGAAGTTGATATGTATGATCTTTTGTTAGCCTCATTCACATGAAAGACCTATAATTTTGCTCTGATTCAAACGCAGTGTGTACTGGTGGTATCAGAGATTTTGTTTTCTTTGCCTTGACAGGACATAGGGGTCAAGGTATGTGAAAATTTGTTATACTCCATACTATGAATTTGGAGATTAAGCCAGTAATATTCTAGTTAGCAGTTTTACATAATCTCATTGACTTCAGCAGCTTTATCCTTTTCTTGCACTACAAATGAAAAAGACTCAGTCCATTAACATTTAAATTGGAGATACAGGTTCCTGATGTAAACTGTTTGCAATGCCATTAATGGTGGGCACAGCCATTAGTGTGAGCTCATATTAGCAACATCTTAATAATCATGGCAGAGCTTTTTTTAAAAGTTATGGGAATTTCACTGTAGCATATAATTAAATGTGTATGGAATTTTTATTGGTTATAATTAAGATGCATGATCTTTGTTTATTATAGCATTAGAAAGTACTATAATAGCTCTGAAAAGCCCTGCTTGTCATGTGGTACTCCTTAATTATGGAAAGATACTTGAACACTTCAGGTTGGGCTGATTAAAACAATTAGCATAATATTATAATTGGATGATATTAAAGTATATAAAAACATTTACAAGCCTCTTCATGACTGTGGGAATAGGGCCTTAAATATTGCTCTTCCTTAGATGACACAGTTTATGTTTTTACTGTGAAAAGAAAATATGAATCTATTGGATACTTTTTGAGCAATGTTACCAGCAACTTAGGGGTGTGCATGTTTTTAAACATTTTTTCAAGTCCTTTAGAATCTGATGTTTATTGGTCTTATCCACAAAAAACATTTTCATTTGTATTCCTCCAGCCAATATTACGAGGTGTAATTTGATCCTTCTTTTCTTACCAGATCCAAAGTTCATGTTCTTGTTCCTAGACTATGATAAGATGCTTTTTTCCTGTCCCCTTGTCTCTACTTGGGAAACACTGACTTGCAATTAAATTCAGTCCTTGATACTATAATGATAATATATAATGTCAGGCTTTGTCACTGGCTTTTTATATGGGCAAATATGGGACATACGTTCAACACTTCTTGTTATGATGGCTTGGTTTCTGTGTGGATCCTGGGAGGTATTCAGCATTTTAGGTTAGCTCTGACCAGCAACATCACCAACTAAAATCTGCAAATCAAGAGGGTGGAGGGATAAGGCCTTAAATATTTTTAATTAAGATGATTCATTTTCTGGGTTTTAAATCTTTGGAGTGCAGTTAAATAAAGCTTCTCTTCACAGCCATACACAGAAGGAACTCAAGTACTTAAAGATACCAAATAAAATAAACTAAAATGTGATTGGGAGCACAGGGAGAATTGTTCTCTCTCTGAGCTGTCACTTCTTGGGAGTAGTTTCTTATTGTTTTCACAGTAACCTCTCCAGTTTCTTCTTGAAGCCACTACTCCAGGGAAGTGGGGAGACCTGGTGATGAGAACAGAGCTTTGAAAACAGCAAGTAGCAGGGAGGTGTTGTAGCAAACAGGTAATTGTTTAATCTCAAAATTATTCCTGCTCCTATTTATTATGCATTGAAATCCTTCAGTCCATTTTACTCTTTTCCAAACAGAAGTTCTGAGACGTTTCTGCCTTAATCTGCCTCACGTCTGCCTCAATAATGAAGGTGGAGGAATGTTTCAGCTCAGAGAAGTCCCATTTGTTCTAAGAGAGTAAGTGTGTTTTCAGAGTTTTTATTTCATTACTCTCACCAACTTTGACTGGAAGATGGCAATTCTGTGGCAAATTGTGAACTGTGATATTTCCCCTCAACCAGAGATATGTTCCCTAAAACTGTATTAAAATATGTTGTGCCTTTCTTCAACCTTCCATGTCAGTGACTTGCTTAATGCTAAATTAATAGATTTTGAAATCTACTGCTTTTTACAAACTCCATCAGCATCACAAAACTTGAAGCAACTAGAAAGACGTACTGGTTCTGTTGTTCGGATTGGTGGTTTTTTAAATCTTTTTTTTGAGGGGGAAAGGAGGAGTGCTTTGTTTTGTTTGTTTTTTTGAGGGTTTGCCTTAATGAATTTTTGTTTTGTAGAGGCAGCAGTAATAGCCCAGGGGCCATTCTGTCATCATTAAATACACCTCTCCTTTATTCATGGATGAGTTGCTTAAACGAATGTACAGTTAAGTCCTTATCAGATTTTAGGATGAAGTACAAAACAGCTGAGACAAGTGATGTTGAACCATATAATTGCCTAGATTAACTTTTTAATTCATATATTCAATAGCAAATCCATCAAGACACAAAAACTTGTCACCCTCTGCCTGTCTCAGATATTCAGGTTTTGGTCTTAAATATTATAACTGGCAGTAGCTCAATGAGAAGAGAATTCGGCCACTGTTATTTCCCGGATTCGGCAGCTCTGTCTCACTGGGAATGCTTTGAATTTTTCAGTCAACTTAGCAACATACTCTTTGATACATTCTTCTTTATTAAGCTAATAGGGAGGCTCATGGAGGACTTTAAAATGGATTCAAGTGTGAAACCAGTGGGTAATATACATAATGAGGCCATTGCTACAGCTGTGCTGCCTCGTAGTGTTAAACTACAAAGAAACTTGAAATTGGCTCTGGCTTGAGTTAGACCTGCACCTGTGAACAGCAGAGATATAGGGAATATCAGGAAAACAATCTGAGATTTCTTAATTGACTAAAGTTATCTGTGTATAAGGGATCTTGCACAGCTGATTTGGGGGAAGTGAAAATAACTCTTCTTATATCTTTTTTTTTAAGAGTGTTAAAATGACAACAAAACCTCCCATAAGTATTGCCCCCATCTATCTCCTCTGAGGTTCTGACTATAAACATAGTTTCTTCGCCCTTAGTTGTCTGTGGATTTGGGGCTTCCTTTCATATCTAAAGTATCACAATTTTTCTCATGGTAATATAATGGTATGCATATGTCTAATAATGCTGACTTGCTCTCATCGTGCAAATACTTGACCGTTTTCAAATCTTGCTGTCATTGTCAAACACTTGCTGGGTATAACAAGGCAATTCAAAATGAATTTTTCAACTTCTTCAAGTCTGTCCATGCATGTGTAATTGTGAGGCCATAAAATGATGCCCAGTTTTGTAAAAAGATGGATGTTGTGGCTAAGACTGGTGGGGGGAGAGCAGAGGGAGGATATAAGACTTGGTTCTTATCTCTGTCAAATACTTTCCGTGTTTTATAGCATATCACTAAGTCTCTGTGTATCTCTGTAGGGATCTTGTAACTACTTGTACCTGTAGGGATAATAGCCCTTCTTCTCTCCTCTTTATCCATCCCATTGTTTTGGTTTGTGAACTCTTACTAGTAAAAGACTGTTTTTTACAGTGTGTGTGTAATGAGATGATATCAATATTGTTTCCTTCAAGCTGTGCTATAAATAATTTTGAGAATCATCTGTCAAAATATCTTAAAGTGAGCTTTTTGTCTTGTATCTGTTACCTCAGAAAACAAAAACAAAAAACCCTGAACAAGCCTTGTTTCTGATGGAACTAGGTAAATTCAGGAAATTCTAATTCTGGGGAAAAACAAAGCAGAGAAAAGAAAATGTATCCTTGAAACTTTTATAACTAAAAGTGATTGAAGAATTCTGAAACTATTTCCCTTACCCATCACAAATTTTGACAATTGTCCATACAGAGTTTTTAACATTTCTTTAAATGCCCCGAATTGTTAATGAAGTTTGGGGGTTTTTCAGTTTTAAGAATAGGAGCATTCTCTTGAACAGAAGGCTGCAATACCAGAAATCCCTTAAGGAATTCTGTTCCTGCCATGAGATCCTGGGCTGGGTGACTTGAATAAAATTGTGAATGCTTCAGGGCTCATCCAAATTGAGTGAACCCTGAACCTTTAGAGATTCATACACCAGTAAGTTCTTTGATGTGAAACAGTTTCTGAGGCAAACCCAGGAAAATGTATTGTCTATTGAAGCCTTTTGCCACCACCCAGCTGTGGGACTGTGCCTGGAAGTGGTGTTGGAGCAAGGCATGGGCAGATGCCTTCTGCTCTGATGTGGGGCACAGCCACTGCTGAGCAAAAAGAATGATACTGGACCAAAAGTCATGAGAGGTCAAAGCAGTACAAGGTTTGAGCTAATTCATAATTCTTTTTCTTCTTTTTATTGTAGGAGAGAGGGAGCCAGGGCAGGCAGGTGATTGCCTTTGAATGTTGTTGCTGTACCACAGTTGGAAAAAAGAATTTGGCTGATTTCATTTGTTTAATTTTGTCTTAGCTGTTACAAGCCAGGTTAAGCAGTGTGGTGTGTCCCAATGCTCACAGCTGCCCCAACACATCAGTTGTCCCCCTGCAGGGATGCAGCTGCTCTTGCCTTTGTTATTTTCTCTTTTAGTGGAAGCCTCCTTATTGCCCTGGACCTCTGAAGGAGCAGCTCCATGTAGTTTTAACCCATTCTCCCACTCCCAGCTTTACAATGCTAAGATTAGGTATGGAGGAAGAGGAGATAGAAAAACTACTCTCTCTTTTTTTCTTTATTTATTTTTTATTTTTATTTTTTCCCCAAAATCATGGGCTAAATAGAAAGTAGCCAAGCTTCTTGGGCAGGTGTTGACTTCACAGGACAGTTAGTCCTGGATATCCATGTGCTGCAAGCTAGGCTAATGATGCATGCACCTGTCTAAGGAGTTTGTACTAGCGGCAGGTGGAGTCTACAGAAGATTAAAATAACTTTCCCTGAACTGTAATTAATACCATTCATGTTGTTTTCTTTTTATACAGTACCAAGGTAATTTAAAAATGCAAATCTGAAATCTGCAATCTTTTCAATGAATCCCCTAGGCCTGTTATTTTGCATCTGGATTTCTAGTTCTTACTATGGAGGAATTGGAATTTTTAGGCTTTGAGTTGGGAGCATGTGGTACCTGGCTGCCTCTGAGACAGACCAGCCACTAGTAGAGTGAATTAGACCTTGTACCTGCTGCTGCATACTGGTCTCACGAGGAAACCCTCATTCCTCTGCTGGCACTGCTATGCTTGGATTCTTCTGAGCTGAACACTGGGCTTTATATTTTTTCTTTTACCTGAGGCTCATAATTATTTTTAAACTCAGGATCTGGACTTCTAAGAAAACACACCATTTTCCTGAAGAGTTGCCTTTAGTGTCAATGCACAGTATAAGTATTTTTTCAGCTTTTTGAATTTTTGTCTAGTTTATATGTATTTTGTATCCAGTTATGTGTGTGTAGAGAGAAATATCACCACAATTTACCTGAAGAACGTGTGCGTCATATGTTGATCTTCAGCTGAGTACAAGGTGGAACACTTAATGCTCTTCACTTTGTCTGTCATAAGTATTCTGAAAAAGTTGTCTTTTCCAGTAATGAAGGTGGCTGTACTGATTATGGCCTATTTGAACACTGTTCTGTTTTATCCTTAGATCTGTGAAAGCTGGCTTCCCAGTGTTTTAGCAAGTGGATTTTTGAGGAGAATTTGGCCAAATGTGGCAGAGGTTGCAGTTCTAACACTTATCATGTGAATTCAATGTGATGTCTTTGCTCTAAGCAAAATAACAAATTTTGAGCAAATTTATCCCAGTGAGAATTTAATAATATTTTCATGGAGAAGTGTCCCTATTTTTAGTGTGAATCATACTTGGTTTATTAACTTGTGAAATAACACTTCTCAGTCTTCTCAAATATTTTACATTTGTAAGCACAATAGTGAAAATTCAGTGTAAAAAATTTTGTTATTTTGTGGAAAGTTCTTATTTCTATTTGACTAAATAGAGTGATTTCTTTTTATTTTTCTTTTTCTTCCTATGTGTTAGCTCTGATCTACTGATGATATTTCCTTCTTATGCCTTCTTTCTTTTTTCTTTATTTTTTTTTCTTGTCAATGAGTTAATCCTAAATGCTGACAGGAGAGTTTTTGATAGGAAGTTTATCCTATCAATTGTTGGTAGGGCTTACTGTTAGTATAAGTCCTGGGTCAGGGCATAATCTAAGATCTGAACTGCAAACAGTGTGTAGGTTGGCATAAAAAATTTGAATAATTTATACCTGCCAGAGATTTGGCTCAAATATTTTGGCTATGATGAGGAAAACTAATATTGATTCTTAATTAGCCAAATGTGAAATATTCTGAAATTATCTTTGTGCTCATTCTTGATATTTTATATCAAGCTTAAATGAAATAGACTTTTTCTTAATCATATCACCCTACACTAATATAATGGAACATATACTAATTGTTTGGAAGCATCTTATTTAAAGATAAATAACCTTTGTAACGGAAATAAAATTTAGAATTGTTTAATTATATGCTGACATGCTAAAAGCGGGACTGTATACAAATAGCTTTAACAGCAATCTCACTAGGAGACATGCAATGAATATATTTATAACACATTACCAGGGTCTTCGAATGTACCCCATGAATAATATAAAGTAGCAAAATAAAATGGTGCATCCTAGCAAAACAAGCACATATTTGATATTGAATTTCATTTGTGAGTCGTGTGTATCTGTCATATCCATTCACGCAGTAAGTTAAATTCTCAAATATGTCATCTGCTCCCATTTTTCCCCTGGCTCCTGTTCATGATTCCCAGTATTTCTAGCTCTTTTTGCAATCTTCTTGAAAGTTTTCTCATCTCTTACAGTGCATTTGCCTCCCACTTCTTCCCTGCAAGGTGTTAATCTTTCCCTGTGCTTCTACTTCACATAAGACGTTTACATGCTAATTTTCATTTTCCTTGATTTCTTAAAATGCTTTTTAGAAAATCCCTATCTTTATGTAGCAATGGCATTCTGAAATTGTTAGTACATTTTTGGCAAAATGCCTTGTAGGAAGCAAAAAAGGCAATAAAACTCTTAAGTGACCATGGTTATGGAAATAACGTGAACCACTCTTGTATACTGTGCCTGACTGTTCAAGCAACTGCTGCACATTTCTGGGTAATATGGCTAAATCCTAACCCTTCACAAACAATATATTAGTTCTTATAAGAAATGTTCATTGTGATTAACTTTTGAGCAGTACAGAAAAAAATTATTTTTTGGAAGGGCAAGGGAGGAAAGAGTCTTCCTTGTCAATCTGCCTGCTGTCTAGCAGAATGATTCTTATTGCATTGTAAATTCAGTGTAATGTCCTTGAAACCAATACCTGTAATGTGGATTTGGTAGTTGGTTTTTTTTGTGTGTGTTTTTTTTAGTCTGATGTACTTTGGTCCCAAACAATAGTTAACAACAGTTGCAGAGCAATTATTATAAAAGGAGTCAACTCCTGCATCCCTTGAATGCAGCTGGACTTGAGTCAGGTTTCCATCCAATACAATTACAGTTCTTGCGATGAATTCTGGAATACAAGGTGTTGGTTCACTGTTCTCTGAGCTGTTGGAATAGCTGGAGATCAGGGTGTTGCATACAGGTAGGAAGGGAAGGGAGTAAGCTGGAGGAATGGGGGTAAGGAACTGAACCTGTTATTCTAAATCTTCAAAGCGGCTGCTCTCAAACTTCTCTGCCATGGAGCACTGTAGATCTTGCACATCTTTATGGTTATGTATCAAAATAGGGTTGTTTACCCTCAGCTCAGAGTGCTCAGCATTATCTGATAATGTGTGCCTTGTTTTCTGTACTGTTCTATGCTTTTAAAAATCAGAGGCCGTGGTGTTGAGGTGTTGTTGGTGCAGTACCAGGGGAAAGGCTCTGGGGCCAGTTCGCCTTCGCCCTTTGGAGCGAGGACCGTGGAAGCCTTGGCACTGATGTTGGTGACAGACCTGCTGGGCTCCGTGGTGGAGCTGTCACAGAATCATGGACTGTGCCTTCTGTGGAGAGGACTATTCTGTGTTTAAAGACAACATTTATACGAGATCAGAGTATGATAGTTTTGTTTCCATGAGTTTTGGTATCACTGGCGCTCAGCCTGTGAGTGCCAGCAGCCACAGGGGGTGCCTGTGTGACCTGGCCTGCGCTCGGGGAGCCCTGCCTGCAGCACTGCCCTGACTCGGGCCACCCGCTGAAACTCAGTGGGAGCCACCAAGAATTGTTATTTTTTCCTCCTCTATTTAACACCCACAGTGGTCTTGTGAGGCTGATGAATTATGTATTACTCTTGCAGGCTTATCCGCATTAGCTCAGGTGATTTGGGAGGAGCCAGCAGCTCCTTGGCAGGCTGTGCCCTTGGGAACTCGCTGAGCATGGGGCCACCCCAGCAGATTTTGGGTGCAGACCTTGGCCTGGACTTGATGACTCCCAGACTCCAGTGCTGCTGAGGGATGGGAGACCTGTGCTGACCAAAAGGTGGTCATCCTTCCTCTCAGCTGTGTTTAACAACTAGTTATTACACCCTCTGTTTTATACCCGGCTGTGTTTGTTTGTGTTGCTCCACAGTCAGTCAGTTGCCTGCTTAGAAAATGTAAATATTTTAGGTACAAGGTTTTAGAATGTTTTATGTTGTTGCTCACCAAAAGGTAAGTGCTGTGTTTTTTCCAGAACTTTTGCTAAATGCAGGTATAACTTTTATTTTTCTATGAAATGAAATATTTTCCCTAAGGAGTTACCTAATATCTCTGAAGCATTCTGAGGTTAAGATTTGAGAAGTCTTCAGTATATGTCCCCTGATTTTCTGACTCCATTGCTTATTTGTTTAGGCTGATGGGAATAGGCTTTGTCTACTGTGCTTGAAGAAGAAAAGGTTTTTGTGCTCCCAGGAGGTGAAGGCAGTTTTCATTGGCATTTTAGTGAAATATTAAAGGCAAAGAAGATTTGGAGGGACACACTGCAAAGGCTGTCACAGTGATCAGAGAAGCACTGGAGTGAGGAAAGGGACAGCTAAATGTGTAGGTGGAGAGTCAGTCCATTTGTGCAAAGGTATGAGTAACCAAGGTTATGAATTGGTTGCAGATGGGAGCTGGCAAGCAAGAAAAGTGGAACAAAATTATATTGACATCCCTGTGTTGTCTGAAGACCACTACAAGACCATTAGTATTGCTGCATAACCAGCAGGGAGGCCCTGTCAGGGTGAGATTTTACTTAGGCAACTGCTATTGATTTTTGGTCTGCCACCAGGATGTAGGAAGGAAAAGAGTTTTTCCTTTTTTTTATCTTGATTTTTTTTTGTTTCCTCCTGTATCTATATTCATGGATGAAAAGCAGTGTGTCTGGACCTGGGATGCAGGTTGAGAGTGTCTGTGTGCTGTCATGACTGACTATATTGACGGAACAATTTTCAGTTGACCTTCAGCCTTCTTGCCTTGCCTTTGCTCGTCTCCTCTTCTGTCTCTCTTGTAAGGATGTTCTGAAAGGCAAAATTAGGAATCCAACACATGGTCATGACTTGAAGCACGATATATGGCAAACTACTTTTTTTTCATACTTTGAATTAATTTTAGTGACTTTTTATTATCTCTGGTTGTCCAAACTGACAGCCCTGTGCTTGCTCCCAGGGTAGCAGCAGCAGCCAGAGATGTGAGCCACAAAGCAGCTCTCAGGCCAGGTAGCAGCTCTTGTTCTTGCATCTCACCTGCAGTGGCAACCTAAAAATGGAGTAGCTTACTATTTAGTGATGCCTCTCTCCTTTCTCCTCCTGTAATGGAGGTGTGTCACTACTAGTTTCTTTTCTGTACTTATAAGTGCCCAATTTAACATGTATGTAACAAATTTCTTTCCCTACTTCTTTGGGAAATTTTTGGCAAGAGAAGAACTTGTGTGAAAAATGGTGATCTACAGTCTGCTTATAATAGATGTACAGAGGCTGACCTGGACTTAAATCACATAGGATCCTTCCTCATGAACTTATGCTGGCTCCTAATATATTGTTATTAATACACTCCTTTAGCAGAGAAAATTAGTAGAAATATATTTTCCTTCACTCTATTGTATGTGTAATAAACACTTAACTAAGGATGCCTTTTCTTTAAAATTTAAATACCTGCACACAGAAGATTGAAACACATATTAAAATATAACAGAGCTGCTTATCTGTAATAGATGAATTAAATATCCCATGCTATTTCATCCCTGCTGATCTATGTCCTTACCTTTCTCTCATGTTGTGAAGCCTACTTAAATGTCATTCTTCTATTTGTTTGACAGGAGATTATTTTTGTGGGGGGTAGGTCTGAACAGTGTTTTTTTCCAAGGGGTTAAAATGAACACACTCTTTTAGGAATTTGGCCCTTTATGTGTATTTTTAACACCAATTAGTTTTGATCATTGAATTACCAGATTAAATCTTGGCATTGATTGTGGTCATTCTGTTAAGCCTCCAAATTTTGTCTTGTCTAATGGTAGAGGCAAATGCTTGTCTTGAAAATTGCTGTTGCTTTATTTATACTCTCTCCTACTTCAGCTTTGGCCACATGTCTGATTGGGAAAGGAATTATAATGAAGACAACAAAATCCCAACCCAGGATAATAAAACTTTTAAAGTTGTAAATATTTTTCAATTTTGCCCTATTCATAGTGCTTAATTAGAACTTTTTGCAGACTCACTGTGCATTTCAGTGTAAAATAGCGGTTAAAGAGTAAAAAAGCTTTCTAACAAGTTCTGTTGAAGTGCTATAGCACATCTCTTCTAATGCACAGCAGAAGTGAAGTTAGTAGCTTATTCTTTTCCCTTGGCGCTTCCTCCAGGGCCTACTCAGGTTCTCTTTGGATTGACTTTTGCCCTGAGATAGAGAATCATCTGATGCTGTATTGGGTTGAATCACAAAGAATTTTCTTGTTTGTCTGTAATGCATATTAACACCTTCTGGAAGAATGGCACAAGCAATTCCAAATTACAGTTTATTTGCTTAGGTCTGTAAAGATCCAGAGTATACAGTATTGTATTTAATTTTGCTGCTTAATCCTTAATTCCCTTCCCATGATAACCCAACCTTTAGCTGAACTGAGTCTAGCTGGACTACAAAGTAATCAGAGAAAGGGTTTTAGCTGATGCAGAAAAGCTGATGCAATATAAATAGTGGTTTGCAACACTGTGTGTGCAACAATGGTTTTATGAGATGTAAGCATAAGCTCTATTTCCTTAAGAAATCAAGGTGTTTTATGAAGACCTATTAGTATAATAGAGAATACTTTTATCAGTGCATTTTGCTAGAAAATGCCAGTGGAGGCTTGGATGTCACATAGATGCGTGTTATTTGTGAGCATGGCTGTTTTTTTTAATCATGCTTTTGCAAGACATCAAGTACAACAGGCCCATTTATTCTAGTAACATTTTTGTACAAATAAATAACTTGCAAATGATTTTTTTTAGTGTAGAATTAATTTTGGAACACTTTGCACACCAAAGATCTTTCCTTTTGTCCTTAACACACATGCATCAGGTTTAGTAAGTGCCCTTCTAAAACCTTGAACTTGAATTTCAGGCCCAAACTCATAAATTTCTTAAGCTGAGCACAGTCTCTTGCCTTTAAGCAGAAACATTTGCTAAATTTAGATATATAGACAACAGTTCCAGGAAATGCTACGTGGAATCCTTACTTTATAACATTTGCTGACAAGTACCCACTTGCAAGCCAGTAAGATGGGGTTGTTTTCCTCTGTGCTGTTTGATAGCAAATGATTACAGATAAGCTGTAGGGGTATCCATTTATTCACAAAGACTTTGTCTTGCAGCTGAAAAAAACATTACCAATTCAGAAGGCTCTCTATGTGTGGCAATCAATTTTAACTCTGCCTTTCTGCTGATAATGGAGGCTTCTGTCTCACCCCCGTCTGGCTCATGCGAACTGCCTCTTCTACACGTTGAGCCTGACAAAGTTGTATAAGTCACTTTATAGTAACAGAAGATATCGTTAAGCTGGGAAACAGAAAGGAATAAATACACCAGTGTCAAGCTGCCTTCAGTTGTATCTATTACTTCACAAGAATGCACACAGTGCTCCATAAAACTCCACCAATATTTTAATGCATTACATGTTTTGGAAGAGGGAGGAGCTGTTTTAGGGACCATGTTAATTAACCTTCATGCTCAGGAAAGTGCAGAACACCAATTAAAGAGGCTTTTGCTCTAAAACTGCCCTAATTTGCCACGTGAGCCAGGAGAAGCTTTTATAAGAAGGCTTATAGATGTCTAGGACTTTGTATGCTAGGTAGTGCAGGGTGACACAAACACAGGCAAGAGCATCCACTAGAGGGTATTGGCACACTATATATGGTGGCACATTATAGGTAGTATCTAACAGGCCTCATTTATTATGCCTTTATAAGGAGACCTTTAAAAGTTCTTTCTCTGTACAGTCTGTATTCCCCAAGACTGCTTCCATTTTCTGGTAGCAAATGTGTTCATAATAAGAACTCAGTTGCCATTAGGAGAAAAAAAAAGGTGGTAAGCTGCTCGCCACCAAATTATCAAGTGGCTCATGCCCAGCTGGTGATTGAAATATTGATGTAGTCAGAAGACTTCTAGAGAGACAATGTCAGTTGAGCAATATGAAGACTTCCCTCTTCCTTGTACAGCAGCTTTCAGGAGAGGGATAAGAGGGTCCAAATTCTATTGTACAAGCATTTCCATAAAGCATCTGGACTGGAGGGATGAAAGCACAGGAAAGGAGGAGCTCCTATTTTTAATAGCATACTCTAGTCCCGTTGCTATCAAAACTTCTGTAGCAAATCTAGGAGGAAGCTTTTAAGTTTACAGTACAAGGCTGGTTTTCTTCAGAGAAGAACTCATATGTGTTAATCAGAAAAATGCCATATATTATAATCCTAAGAGTATTGCTTTTCAATATAAAAGGTTTATTGGTTATGATTGCCATATGAATTGATTTTTACTCATAAATGAGTATTTAAAGGAAGAGAAAGAACATGTGTAGTGTAATGTGTGTGCGAGATTGAAAATGCCAAGTGCCTTTTATGGGCCTGATTCAAAGTGCCCTGGAGTCAGTAGAAAACTCTGGTCCTTCAATCAAAAATTAAAAACAAAATTAATTTTTTGGAAAACACTGAGAAAAATTGAAATATTTTCTGCAGTTAAGGACATAGTTTAGTGGTGGACTTGGGAGTGTCAGTTTAATGGCTGGACTTGATGACGTTAGAGGTCTTTTTAAACCTAATGAATTCTGTGGAATTGCTAGCAGTGTTTCAAGTGTGTTGTTCTTTTGAAAATCTTAAGGTCTTGGAAAAACAGCATGAAAAGTAGTGATTCAACTATGTAAAGTTTGAATCAAGATGTGTATATATTATAATACCTGCAAATTCCATGTCCTGTGAGAGGCTGGACAGTATCAGTCACAAAGGGAATTTTCCTGACTGGTATCAAAAAAGTCAAGCCTGGAGATGTGCCTGCCCTACTGGCAACAAACCTAATTGTGGATGTGAGCAAGGCTCACCCAAATACCCCGATAACAAAAATGGATAAAATGAGCTATGAAAGTGAAATCAACAACAACTATTACCTTGTTCATGTTATAAAAGCCATTGTTTTTCTGCCCCATGGTAAGCCACTGGCTTAGGGAATTGATGATAATGCATATGAGCATGTCAGGAAAGCATTGTAGTGAGAAAGCCCTTTATGTAATATCTATTTTTATTCAAATTGGAGATTGAGGGATCAAGTAACAGGATAAGATGTTATAAGGATTGATCTGTAAGAAACTGTTTTATTGTTGCAGTCATTAATGAAAATGTTCTCCTTAAATATTCAAACATCCACAGCAGTATTAAAAATTAATGTATATACTGTGTACCAATACTCGCTAATTTTACTTTTTTTTGTGGAAGGTAAATTTAAAAGGACTGATTACGTGAAGGAAAATACTTGTTTAGGTTGCTTTTTTATTCCTTGTAACATTGATAGTATTGTTTGAATAATTTATCACAAATTTAGTGAGGAATAAAGACTGCTTAAGTTTTCCAGATTCTTTTTCCAAATTAGGCTTTTACAAAAATGTGCAGATTCTAGTGCTCTGCCTAATGTAACTTAAAATTATCCAAGTTACCTGTGCAAGAATGCAAATATTTCTTTTTTATATATATTTTTCAGATATTTAGGCTTAAACAGTCTATTTTCAGTTATGCATAACTTGATGATTTAAAGAAATAAGTCTTACACAGGCATTCAATACTGTCCTATTTCATTGTGTACATGTCTGTTTTCTATCCATTATAAATTTTTTTATAGCTGATGAAATATTTCTTTTTACTTAAATTTAGTATTATCAGTTTGGCTTGACTTTAACTCTCTTTCTACTTTGAATCTCCTTGCACTATGTTTGTGTATGATGATGTGGTATTTTTGTGGAACTTTAAGTAAGTTGTGGGACTAATTATGTTTCCACTGAAAATTTACTGGTAAAATCCCTTTTTTGTTTTAACACTTCAACTTGCTCTAACTTCAATTGCCCCACGTTGATACTCAGATATAACCAATGTTTTTCTCATGTTAATGTTTAGGATTATGAATAAAAAGTAATATAAAAATTAATCCTGTGTTAAAAATAATGGCTCTGCGGTACCCTTTTTCAGAACTTGTCTTAATAAAACAACTGAAAAAAAACCCCAAAACCACAACAAGCCTGAAACCATGGATGTTGATACTCAGTATCACTTGGCATCAGAGAGATGAATTTCCTCTGGAGAATAAGAAATACTTCTGTTTTATAGGGATTCTAAATATTTTTGTTACTTGGCTTGGGTTTACCAGCCATATAACGATGTTACAGTGCCATGGACTGCCGTGACTGTGCCAGACTGAAGAAGGGCTGGACTGGGCCTCTCTCTTTAAGCCTGTGCAGGTCTGCCACACTATACACAGCTACAGAGGTAAAGGCTTCCAGGAACATAAGTAGAACATAGAAATGCATGTAATTATTTATGATATTAGCATGCTCTTAAGGTATAAAGCAATTGTTTAAGTCCCAATTTTGTAATCCAAGTTTCCAGTTACAAAAATGGTATGTACTTTAAGTAAACAAACAACTATGGGATTAAGTTCCTCTTGAGTTTCAAACAGCTTTTCCTCATTTTACTTCTCTGTTTTGTGAGTTTAGTTTTGTGTTTCCCTGTGCAGATCTTTGTCTTCATCTTATTAGCGATGGAATATATTTTATGTGTTATTTGTAAAATTGGGCTGGATGCCGTTATACGTGATAGTAAAATTTGACAGGTAAGAAAGTTACTACTACAATAGTACCTTTTCCATAGCTGGTGAAGCTACTATACAAGTTAAGCTGTACTATATAATGTGAAGGAAAATAAACAAACAAACAAAACACAAAACCTTCTACAACCCAAATTTAAATTAGTTTTCTCAAATGAAGCAATTAGGATTTTTGACATAGCCTAGAAATAAAATGCAACTTTATGTGTGTACATCTACAGCTGAAAAAAAGGGAATCTATTCAACATATTGGTGATACCTCTATTTTAAAAAGCTTCCAAGATAGGTCAATTAAAAATATATTGCTTTAAGCTCTAATGTATTGAGAGATGCTGGAAAGTTTGGGTTTTCTTATTATGGGTTTTGTTTTTCCTGTGTCCCTCCAACTCAAGTGCCAGTGCTCACATTTTGTGTCGTCAAGGTTACTTTTGTATAAAAGTGATTTTTGGCACACAGCCTCATGAAGCTTCTTCAGAAGGTCCAAGTGAGTGGAAAACTTTTTGCTCATGCTTAAAGAAGCTACTCAAGTATGCATTTAAGTCAAAGCAAGACAGATGTTGGTAAATACATATTTTAGATGTTCTTTTTTGGGATATTCTGCTGCAAGAGCACCTGTCCTGCCAAATGAAAACATCACATAGGAATGAAGTGGCAGTTGTGCTGGTTCAAGCATTTTAAAGCAGACATATTCAACTATTGCTCAACAAAGTAACATCTGTGGCACAGGGGAAGTTTGAAATCATGCTGCTTATTTGGCTTGCTTAAACATATTCATGTCTGCTACTCCAGTTTGTCTGCCTGGTGCCATGAAAAATGGTTCAGGGACTTTGGGAAATGAGATATAAACTAAAGTTTTGGTTATTGACCTGAGACCTCAGACATCTAACACAGCTCCATTTTAGGGTAAAGAATATAAGGATCACAACAGCAAAGTGTGTGTTTTATCTACAGAGGTGAGGGTGTGTTTGCATTCCTATTTCTGCGTGCTGGACTTCATAGGAATTACTTCAGTAGCTCCATCATGTTACATTTGCTGATCTAGAGGATTGGAAGATGAGCATTTCCAGGTTAAGGAATTATATTTTATTAATAAGAAATTTCACTTATCAAAGCGTCAGGATTCTCCCAGTTGTTGTGCACTGTTGCACAACTAGGTAAAATGTTCTTATTAAAAACAATCAGAAGTGCAAGTGGTACTTTTGACCTTCTGTGAATCTTTGACCAGGGACTACACAGTTGGTAAAACAATTATGCTCTTTGGTTGTTAAATACCGTTCTGCTCTTTTACTTGAAGAGCATGAGCAAAAGTACATGTTCCATAACATTGTTTTCCTTTCATCTGACAAATGTTTTTTATATGCAGTATACTTCTGTAGAGATGAAATCAGCCCTCAACCCTCTGAAATCAACCTTTCTAATTTAGCTGCATGGTACGTAATTCAAATCATTAACTTAAAATCAGTTCACAGTTGTACTTTGGTGAACTTCTCTATGAAATTATTTACATTATACATACTTCATGTAAATTAACTTAAGTGATGAATGCAATGGTTTGAGTTTGTTGTTTAATTGTTTCCAAAATGATAGTGGCGTGTTTACATTTATCAGATGAATAGTTATCTAACTGACTTCTGGGTTATCTAGGCTCTTTAGTTAGTTAGTTATTGCCAGTAAACAGCTAAAGGTGTAAATGTTATCATCAAATGTTGAAGTTCTTAGCTCTAAGTGGTAGCTGGGACCATGTGGTGTGAGATGTACTTTGTTGTCGACTCAGGGGAAAGCTGAAGTTCATTTCTCCACTAGAAGCACAGGCTGGGGTTTACTTTATATCAGCACTATAAAATATGAATGAATCTTAAAAGTATTCTTAATACCCCAAGCTTTACAGTATACAAATACCAATAGGATTGTTGGTAGTGCGCTGCTAAGATGCCAGTCTTCCAATTCTGTTGTGCCTTGAAAGTAAGCAGCCATGAACTGTTTGAAGATTAGGACTACTCAGCCTGGAAAGGGATGTGACAAACCTCATTTTGCCACCCATAGAGTTGAGCAGCTGACAAGTAAAAACAGACATGTGCAAATGTGTGTACAAAAGAAATTGCCAGAAGTCCAATCTGTGGTTCTTGGTCAGGACTAGGTATTTGAGTCAGAGAAAGGTTCTGATCCTTGTTTGCTGTTGTTGAGATACACAAGTATTAAAAATGGACCAAAACCTGAGCTGCTCTTGGTTACCTCAGTTATGACATGTAACTTCTTGATAGTCAGGGTACTATAGGGATATTTAGTGCTCTAGAGGCTTTTTTCTTTTTTTTTTTTTTTTGTTTGTTTTTGGTTGTTTTTTTTTCCTGTGGAAAAGGTTTCGTTAAAAACAATAAAACGAGGCTCTTTATTACAGGAAGACAATATTGAAATTAGCAAGGCAAACAGAAGCATTCTGCATGTGTCATTTTATTTTAAATGCTTCAGAGTTCTTTTTTAACTAATTAATTTTATTAATTTTCATTTTCTACTTTAAGAAATAGTCAGAAATTGAAGACAATAAATAGAAGGAAGAAGTTTGTGTTCTTTCTTTCACTTTGATTTATTGGAAAAAAAAACTTAGACCAACTAATATGTTACAAAAGGAGTTTGGTGTAATAAATAAAAAGGTTACAATTCTGGAACAACATTTCCTTATTTAATGCTGCTAATGGGAAAAGTTGGAGATATTAATTTGTCAATTACTTTTGAAATGCATTAACTAGACACAAATAGCTCAGTCAGAATAGACACTGAATAGCTCATTACCCTTGCATATACTGCAGTGCAGCCCTAACCAGTAAGCACATGTTAACAGAAAGCAACAAGCAGTCTAAAATTTGTGCACAACACTAAAAACTCTCAAGCTTTCTTAGGTTAGTTACAGATACTCCCTTTATTTTTGCTCTTTTCATTTTCCCTGATGAAGCAGGTTAAACAAATAGATGCATCTGAAACTACGAAGTCTATTTAGCTGAACTGGATATCTATAGCTGTAATTGGTTTTTAGAAATACTACAATCAAAAATTCTAAAATCTCAAAAATTCATATGGTCATATATATAAGGCTTGTGAAAAAGGTAATGCCATTAATGAAATTAGCAGGAATAGGAGCTAATATAGGAGCTTTGAAAGGGATTCTGAGCCAAAAATCCTATCTAGTTTCAAATGGACCCTTGTGGAAACTGGCATCTCCATCTTCTTTAAAAGCATTGGTGTGTGAGGGAGAAGGCAGAAAGAGGAGAATAGACCTGGATAAAAAATGGAAACCTATAGTTTAAACCCCAAGGTTATTTTTCATTTCTCCAGTATTCTGTTTTGACCAATGAGAAAATCTACAGGTTTTTACCTAAGCTGCTGAAGAAAAAGATATTAAAAGAAAGCCTTTACTGGTGATTTTGTGGTCTTTAGTTAATTGCAGTAAATGTTTACTCATGTATATTTCTGTTTGGAGTACCTACATTTAAATTTCAGTCAGGAATCCTCTCCATCAACAAAGTGGTGGTGTTTAATTATTAAGATACCTTGCAATGTGACCTGTTTAATAATATAATATGAACTTCTTTAGTTTTTTTCTACTAGTATTTATGTGAAAAGTTAAAGTTCATCCATGTGAAATTTTTGCCTCAAATTCAGTATGCAAGTAAAATTCAGCAAGTCTGCTTCATTGCCCCAACTGTGATATTGCTTTTCTTTTTGAAAAACAGAAGTGTACGCAAGAAATCACACATATCTTCTAGGGAAATCAAGACAAGCTTTCTTTTAGCATTCATTGTGTCATCTGATTTTGAGAGAGGGAAGAAACTTACGCTTTGAAAGTTTTAAATTGTTTTACTTTAAAAGCTCATTTCCTTTTAAGCCTGAGCTCAAAATGAAATGTGATGTAAAAGCTTGTAGTTGCATGTTGCAAGACATTTTCTCAAGAATTTCCAAGGTGAAAATTTCAATCCACCAGAGGAGATGGTAATTCTCATATATATATGTCTGTTTTTGAAGACTTATCATTAGATAATACCTTCCCTCTACTGTAATTCAGTGCAGGGATGCATTTGGCTTGAGCCTGTATCATTGTAGCCTTGCCACTGTATCATGGAAAGGGTTTAGGCATGCCATGAACACTTTTGTTATTATTTTTAGTGTTTACTTGTACTCTGCTTCTAGGGATTGACATCAAAGAGCAGTATGAGTACACAGAGTTTAAACATAACTTATAGAAGTCAAGCTATTTCTGGTTGTCTTCTGAAATGCTGATACCACCAAAACAAATCCTAAGCAGTTTCATGTTCTGTTTCTCACAAAACCTGACATTCAAAATAGCATCTCTAAAAGTAGGAAAAGCACCGGCATAATTGCTGATCAGGAATATTAATTTAATTTGCTAGAAACTGGCAGAAATGCAAAGGCTGTTGATAGAAGGAAACCCTTCAGAGAAACCAGGTGTTTTACGTTCTTTCCTTCTCCAGGGTCTTCTAGAAGTTTTTCTGCATCAGTGATTTCTGATCATGGCCTGCAGGGAAACACCCTTTTTACAATTCGTGCAGTAGTACTATGAAGTGGTACTGAAGTTTAATCCCTCAGCAAAATGAGATGTTCCAGATAATATCCAATTTGCTCTGCGGGCATTTCTGGGACAATCTGACAACCTCTCAGATATATCAGCAGTGTCTGAGCAACAGCCAGTGGACCTTGCACCTGGAAAAGCAGTGTTGGCCCCTGAGCTTTTCATGTTATGGCTGTCATAAGTGCAGTGTTTTGCAAAGCACTATTTTTTTATGAAGTAGGAAGACAAATGTCTTGTGTCAGAGTTTTTGAGTTTTATTTATTTACTGGTAGTTTGACATTACATGGCACAAAAATAAGCCTTTGGAATTTGGGACATGTTATGTTGATGCCCTGATAGCCCTTTAGAGGTGTAGTCTGACAAGAAAGAGGGTTTTGTTCTGAAAGGTTGGAGTGTACTGCTAATTCTTAATTTCTTGTGTGCATGGTGTCTCTGCTCTGCCCCTTTCCCATAAAGGTTGGCATCCACCCAGCCCAGAAAAGGAGGGCAGCTTCTTCACCCCTCCATGGCCACAGAGATGCTGAAATCCAGTTGAGGTATTTAAACCTGTTAGTTTGTCAGGTTTGGAATTTTTTTACCAAAGGCTCTGTGTATTTGAAGGGAGGGAGAGAAAACTAGTCCTACAAGAGGAGTAGCAGGTTCCTGCCATGCACATTCATTAGGCACACTCTGGGCTGCAGAAATTTGGTTTATGATAAAGAGTAGTAAGTTATGGAGAAATATGGAATGGTAGTTCTCAAAAGACATTTAATCTGATACTTCTAGAAATAAATGTATAATAATAACTTGAAGAAATAACACAAATGTAAAATGTCTAAATCTAGTGTGACTTTTTGCAGTACTTCAGAATAAATTATGTGAAAAAAATCCTTTGAAAGGTAAACATATTTTCAAGTTAACCTTCCCTCACATTTTCATATTATGTGCAGTAATTTCCATAAATGAATAAAAAGCTGCATAAGCCCAGAAACTTGTGGCTACTAAAATGGGCTCTAGTGTGTCATGACAAGGACATGAATTGTGCAGACTTCTACAGTTTCAATACTTAGCACCTTCTCTCAGGAGTGCAGAATGGCAGCAATGACTATTTTCACTAGTGTGCGCAAACTTGATAAACCAAACTTTGAAACTATGGTCCTCTGTGCCCAAAAATATTGAATGCAATATTATTAGAATAATTCTTGATATCCACAAGAAATTAATACCAAATGGTAATCAAGCTGTTAACTATAGGACGACTGTAGCTTTTCTGGGAGTCAAGGATGTCTTCTGAACTATCAGTTTAAATGAGGTAGCACTGATCATTTACAGTCCCTCCAACACTGTCACCATCTCCCATTTCTTTTTTCCAGATAGAAAGCTTGCATTGGTAAAACAGGTATCAGTATGTAACAACATTGGAAAAAGGAGATTATCTCTTAGAGTCCTTACCACTTGAAATTATAGAATCGTAGAATATCCTGAGTTGGAAAGAATCCACAAGGATCATCAAAGTCCAGTTCCTGGTCCTGCACAGGACAGTCCCAAGAATCACACCATATAAAATCAATGCCCTTAGAGTTGAACTTGGTCCATCTTGCAGTGACTTGTTGCAGTGAATGAGACATGGAGATATTGATTGCAAGACCAACTCTTCAATCTCTTATCTTCTCTTCAATCTAACTGCACCAACTGGGCTGTAGACTGGCAATATGTGGAACATTGCTGCATATTTTATATACCACTCTCGGGGGTGTAAGGCTGAGGGAATGAAGAATCTTCATGCCCAGGTAGTGTGTGCCAGTACTGTCAGGTGCACACCACTGTATCAGACATTCTTGAGCAGTATTATGGCAGCTTGGGGAAGGGGTCAGATAGGTTTACAGCTCCACATCACTTTTTTCTGTGCATGTACCCACTTGTAAATATTGAATCTTTTGTGGTTTAATTCTGTGTTAATGAACAAAGACTGGCTTACTGATGTTACGCTGCAGTTTGGCCCTCAAAGTCAGTAGAAGGGAAACAGCTTGAGGCTTTCTGTTCAAGTAATGATATTTTATAAATTGATTATTGATTAAGTTGGCATGATAGGGGACTAGTTATGGCCTTGTGATAAATGTCTGCAATTATGGGTACCTTTGTTGAAGGCATGATTGGAAATTTAATAATAGAGTTCTAGTAGGTTTACATAAACTTGCAACTTGATTTAAATTATGAGGCTGATCACAAAGAGGTCTATAACACATCAGTTCCTAGACTAATGAACCATACATCCTTGTCGACTCTAGTAATGTTTTGACAGTTTTTGCCTCAGTGCCTCTGAATTACAAGTGTGTGGAGATGTATTGCTTACTGCTACGATAGGTCTCTCCCTCAGGACATGGTAGGTCACGTTTTCTGAATCTGAATTGGTTAACTAAACAATGACAACTTCTGTAATGCTTTAAAAGAAAGCTACAATTGGTTATTATAGTTGTAATTGCAATTTTTTTTTCACAAGGAGAAAGATATTAAAAGAATGACATTTCTCAATTTCATACATTATTTAACTTTACTGAAATCACACTTTTGAGTTTTAAAATACTGAGGATTTATATAGCAGTGTGATTAATTCTAAGATGGTAGAAAACTGCTGTTGATCCTTTCTTCACAGAGATGCAAAATAATTCAGGTTTTAAAATAAGGCTGTCTTTACTGACTAACTAATAAATAAATACATTATGTGCTTAAAACACATGCAGCAACTGTCTTATACCATTTACTTGTCTGAGTTTGTCCTATCCACTAACCTTGTTTAGTATGGGTATTTTTCATAAATAAGATTTTTTTTGTTATGCTGTACTACATAGCTGTTTTTCTGTAGTTGGGAAAAAAGCTTGTATTGCTTCATGTTTGATCTTTTCTATGAATTTCCTGTTGTTTTGTGGAATTCATAGGAAGCAACCTAAACAAAAACAGGAAGGTAATTTCAACAATTGATAGAGGATAATAATACAAAATGTCTACGTTTTCTTATGTTTTCTGTCTTTCCCCTTTTAGAGATGAAATAGAGAGGGGCTTAAATGCATCTTCAACACTGAGGTCTGTTCTCAGATGAGAGTGGAGTATTATATCATGTTATTAAAACATTGTATTGTTTTATTACCACATTACAGAAGGAAAGTGTCACATGAAAAGGAGGGGCAGAAATGCAAAGATTTATTGTCCCACCTGTAATAATATAAAATTATTAGCTATAAGCATCCTCGGAACAATCAAAGCTTTATGAACCCAACACTGCCTGCCTGACACTGGACAGAACATAGGCTGGAGAAAATTTTGACCTTCCTGTGAGGACTACACTTTAGCCAGGGAGAACTTATTAGCTATAAGTGTCCCAGAACATAGAAGTCTTATGAATCCAACACTGCCTGTCTGACACCGGACAGCACACAGGCTGGAAGTGTCTTCGACACTGTGCTGTGAGGATCACACTTATTAGCAAGAAAAGAACTTTCTCCACAGCTGCTCCCAAATGAACTTTTATTAATATGACACTCCACAACACTCTATCCTTTGTTAATTGTATCAATCTGGCTTTAACACTCTTAGAAAGCCACTGGGATGTCTTTGTCCTCTGACAATGGTTCTGGGAGCCCCTCCAGGGGGCTGAGGCATTTCCTTCAAATCATCAAGAGTTTATCAGGGCTATCACCCCACAGAAAGGCAAGGTAAGCTTTATTAAACAATGAGGCCTCCTGAAATGGGGACTCAGGAAATTTACCTATTTTGTTTTCAAGTACAGAAGTCATGAGGAATGTGTCTTTTTTTGGAAACTTGTGAATCTTATGATTCCCAGGATGTTTCTCTAAGTAGGGTTATATTTGAGTGAAGCATGTTTATAGGAAACATCAGCATTTAGTTACTCGTGGGAAGGTTGGGAAGCAATGATCTCAGGCACTGCTGCCTTTGCTTCATACCTGCTCACATTCGTGATCTCTGAAAGGGCTGTTGTGGGTGCTGGAAAAGGAGAACTGCTCTCTTGATGATGTCGTGTATGGCCACTGTGGTGTCTGCTCCCTTGTGGAAGCTGAATGTAGCACAGGACCTGTTGTATTCTTTGTTAAAATCTGTGATGTAAATTTCAGAATAGGCATAATAGTCCATATCATAGATCATAATCCCCATTACTGCCCATTATGAGTGTGTAGTTATCCTTTCAGTAGTCCATTATTGTACCTTTGGATTCACTATCATGTAGTACATTAAGATGTTAAAGTTTTAGTACATGGATCATCACCCTTCAAAGCTCACTGATAGTCTAAGTTATTACAAATAATTCAGTCTTAAAAAAATTTGATTTATTTTTTATTATTTTCAATGACAGTGCTCCAGATGGAGCATCCTTTACACCTGCCTCTTCAACCTCACTGCAGTCAGGAAAGATGTTTGTAGAGTTAAAGCAAGTCCTATAATATCTCACGAACAGTAATACATTTTCAAAAGGCTGACTCTTTCATGTCCACACAATGAAGGGCAATGGAGAAGAGTGTTTTCTACAGTTTGTGTGTGTTTAAAGTTACTCTCCTACCTTTTTAAAGGCATGTAAGTGTCAGTTCTGCTGAAGCCATGCAGGACCTCTTAGAACCCATGGCTTTTCTGTTCTCCCCTTTGCACTGTGTGTGCCTGATGCAGGTCAGTGACTGAATGGTACAGAAGGAAAATAATGTGGTTCTCCAGCTCTCTCTTATACGCTTCTTCCGCTCAACTTTTCTGCCTTTCGTTTTATGCTATAGGGAACTTGCAAAATGTGTAGCATAGAGAGCTTAAAAGGAAAACCCTGGTGGGCTGAAGTCTTGTTTTTTGTTTCTCAGCCCTGAGAGATTTCCTGCTCAGGGGCATTTGCAATTAGGTTTAAGTGCCCCTTCAACAGAATAGTAAACTATGTAGGTTAATCAATTGCAAAGATGATGCAATGCTGGCATGGTCCCCATGCAAAGGCATTGTTGTTGTTGCTTAGTCTGTAGGGATCCAAGATCCTTACTTGAGACATTATTCAGTTATACCAAAAAATTGACAGATTATTAAACTTGAAGTGAGGCTCCAGTTTAATACAGATGAATATGCAGTGCATGGGTTGCAGCATTTGGGCAGCTCGTGCAGTAGTTGATTTTTTTTTCCTTCTCTGGTTTAGGTTTCCTAAAGCTTCTTTGTTTTACTATCTGCATAGTTGTCATAATTTAAATAAGGATGAATCCCTCTCACTTAGGGACATAGTTCTTTGAATAGCACCTCTGTCTTTTTTTGCGTTCAGAGGGGGTGGGACTTGGGAGCAATTGTTTCTGGTCTTTCCACAATCATCAGACAATTGCAGTCATCCTGTGGACAAAATATTTATGCTCTCACTTTCAGAAGTGATTTTTTACCATGTAGAAGATAGCTTGTCTTGCTTTGCCATCCCTTTGACTTCACTTTGATGACAAAGAGAGGTGAAGTAGACAGCTGAGCTAGTCTTTACAAAGGTGGATCTCTTCATAGCAAGCAGTAAATCTCAGGTCCCTTTGTGTGTTCCATAGGAAGCATAGGGATGACCACTCTCACTATAATTCGTAATGGCTGATAATACGTAGTAACTAGTTCTGGTACAAGTTGGCCTTTATTGTTATTCCATTATGCTACTCCCTGCTTGTAGTTGCTTGGTAGGTCATGTAATGACTGAGAGCTGTGTCTAATAGCACAGCTGGTCCATGCCAGGTGCCCACCTTCCATTGCGAAAATCTGAGTGGTGCTGTTGTTGCCCTATGTGGCTGGAGGCTCTTCCTGATGTTGTCATGCTACTTGCTTTTTGGAGAGTATATTTCTGTTAGGGGAAATTACAGAAAATATCAGCACTCATGTAGCTTTATCTGTGTCCTTTCAGGAACACAGGGAGGGTGCAGACAGGGTGCATGAATGACCAAGATCCATATGAGAGTGGGCTAAA
Organism: Pithys albifrons albifrons; assembly: GCF_047495875.1. Classification (NCBI taxonomy): domain Eukaryota; kingdom Metazoa; phylum Chordata; class Aves; order Passeriformes; family Thamnophilidae; genus Pithys; species Pithys albifrons. Next base: position 12,994,958 of record NC_092467.1, read on the forward strand.
ACACATATGGAGCTGAACTGTGGCAATGGGGTGGATGTCCTCTGTGCTAGGAAAGCACAGATTCCTGTTTCAGGCATTCCTCTATATATGGCACCAGTTCATCAGCAGGCTGGTATTACATGAAATAGTTCAATTTAGTTCAGTATCAAAACAGGAAAAGATAAATCAGAAACATCATCCAAAGAAAAAAATATATACTTTTGTTGCCATAATTTTCCTGTCTTTAAGGGACAGTGACCCTGCCTGTTTCAATATTAGCTTTCAGATGATTTACTGTGCTTTTATTCTACAAAAAATTCTGTCTCCTCCTGCTGTATGTAAATAGAATGACAGATGATAGGAAACGTGAAAGAAGTTGTTCTTCTTCATTCATTGGTGAGTAGAGTCATGTCCATTCCCATATGGTAACCAAAACCATGGCTCCATGTATCATGTGCTTGCCTGTTTGGAGAAAGATTACTGATGCTTTCCATCACAAAGTTCTTTGAGCATCTTTTTATTTGTTATTAGTTATTTAATAAGCTGGTTTCAAAGTCTGATTCTTGTCAAAATTTTACAACTGGCATATGCTATTTACATGTCTCTAAATAACATATGCCATTGTTCAAGAATATTTGAAAAGCAAAACAATTGTTTTGAGAAGGCTGAAATCTAGATCCATTGAGAAAATCTGTAGAGAACAAAATGCAGACAGACTCCCTGCTGTTTCTCTTATGAAAAATCAAAAACAAAAGAGAAAAGGACAGCATATAATTATAATAAAATAGATCAGTTTCTTAACAGTTCTGCGGTGAAATTTTGTTATTGGCACTAATAACAATATAAAAATTTGTGTGCAGCTGAGAGCATGCCCTGATATCCACAATGGAATCAAAAGTGTCCCTATAGAGTTCTCAATGAAAGGAGCATTAAATAAAACCCATGGTACTGGAGAATGTTATGTTGCTGCTGTGTATTTTATTCCTTTTTTTAACTTTCTTTTTCTTTCCCCCCCGCCTCTTAAGGCCTATTTCTCTCTAAAATATTTTCCAGTGTTAAATACTTCTATGGAACTGAAAGCTATATTCCAAACATATTTTCTAATCTGTATTTTTAACTGCCTTTTTGAGAACATAAATGCACATGCTGCAATTTATTTACTGATTATTCCTGAAACTTTGAGTATACTCTTTGAACTGAAGTAGAATAAATCCACTAAAGTGTCTGCAAAATGTAAAGTGTTTAGTGAATGGCTGGCTAGTAATTAATCCCAGGAAAAATGCACAGGAATGAAATAAGGTATTGATAAGGAAAATGGGATGTCAGCAGTATCAGTAGTATGCTGTAGCTTGATAAATCTAGTTTGAATTACCAAAAAAAAAAGGGAAATACAATGGTCTGGCTCCTGACAAGCAGAACTGCAGCTGTTCTCTGAGGTTCTGGGGGTGGTCTGTGAGCCAGGATTTTCCCACAGCAGCTCCACCACCCAGCTCTTCAGAAAGAGGTGGTGTGAAGAACTGGGAGATGTGACATCTTGGCTTCAGGAGGTGCTAGGTGTAATAAAAAAGACCCCATCCATTGCACTGTAAATGCCAAGTATTGATAGTTCTATGTGTACACCTATTTTGTATAGTATGGGATTCTTTCTATTGAAGATCTTACTGCACTGAAATCATCAGAAATTCAGCTGAACACTTTTTGATTTCTATATGTCTGAACCCTGTGGACATGATATATCCATCGCAATTGTACAGCTGCTGCAAATGGTAATTTTCTAATCAGATGAAGCATAAGAAAAAAATTCCCTGTTACATACCTTTAAGCTATTGCATTTAACTTCATTTCATTACCTTGCAATTATCTTTTCATTGTGTAGATCGTGTGATAATTTTCAAAGCTGTTTGTGTCTGAACACTAAGTGAAGTTTTGCTTGGAACAGTCTTCCTTCAGTGACCTAAGCTATTTAAGTGTGGTAAATATTCACAACAATGAAAACTACCTATAGAGTCAGTCATCACAAGTTATCCAAAACACTGCGGCAAACTGGGACTGTGCTTTAGGTCTGGCAAGAGTCAATGGCTGTGAATTTCTCTTTTTTTTGGTAATAGCCGTTGCATTTGTGTTTTTTGTACCCACTATAGAAAGCTGTGTTCTAGGTCTGTTGTTTTAAATTATCTTGAAGAAGGAGATAGGGAAACGATAGCACTTTAATGTCAGAAAAGTCTGTGCATTTGGAGGAGAGCGGAACACACACAGAGGGATCTAGGAAAGTAAACACTAGTATGAATGAGAGGAACAGATAAAATGTAGACAAAACTAAGGACCAGAGGATACAATTTAGAGAAAACTAAGAATATTTTTGTGGTGAGAGACATTTGAATTCTGTAAAAATTCTACATTATTGAATATACTGCTTGATAAAAAGATTGTAAATTATTAACAGCCATACAAGAGTATTGTGTGGTAAATAATGCTTATCAGGGCCAGTAAAAAGTGTTAAAATAATTTAGAACTACTGAGTGTGTAAGCAATCTGTTAAACAGACCACTGGTTTGCTTTATAGTAAGCCAGCTATTTAGAAATTATTAATCTTTTAATACCTGCTTGTGACATTAATGTAAAATATGAGTTTCCTCATGCTGGTGTAAAATAAGCTTTATTGTACTTTGTCATGTTTTCTCCTTTCCCACTCCCAAATGTTGAAAAAGATGCTTTAACAGAGAAAAGAGATTTTAAGTTCTTAAATGTTACACATTTGGCTCTTTTTTTTGGTCATTATTATATGTAGGTTTAGTACTTTATAGGCTTCATCAATTGTCTTACCATAATATGAAGAAAACCTGTTTCTTGTTTGAGGAAAAAACAAGGAAAGAGAGAAGGTATCACTGTATGGGTACGTAAGTTGCGAACAGCTAACAGCCAAAGGGCAGTAACTCAACTAGAAGAGATATTGTAGCACTCAGAGAGCATTCACCTTGGCCGTTATTTCCCTTAGGAATGGGATAAAAAAATTTCTAAAATACAAGCACTTACCTGTATGAGCTTCTAACTAGTTTGCATTTTCCCAGTCTACTTATTTGCAAATCAAACCAAATTTAAAAGATAAACCTGCCTTAACTTTTTCAAAATATTTCAAGGAATATATGTGCTTGTCAATATTCCTTTCCCTTTGAAAAATATTTTCCATTGTCTTGAATCTGTTTCTTTCTTTACTGCTCAGCTTCCACAGTCAATGAAAAAGTGTCATGCCTGGAGAAATGTGGCAGGAAATTCAGTAAAAATGAATTGTGAAGTGGGAAGGAGTGGAGGGAGGGGGATGGGGAAACTTTGTTCCAGATGAGCAGCAACCTCTGGGGGGCTCAGCGTGCTCCCTGCTGGGAGTGTGGTGTTGGTGCACTCTGGTTTCTGATGTCTTCAGTAGAAAATGACTGAACTCGTAAGGGAATTGGAGATTTAGAAAAGCTCAAATATCTGCTGAACTTTGTGTCTGCTTTTCCTATTGATTGACTAGTGGAGAAGGCTAACGTAGACAAATATGACAGTGAGATGACATGAGATGAAATATTTTTTCTGTTAGGAATGACCTCGTAATTCACAAATGGCATTATGAAGTGGTGCTACAGATGAACTATGTGGGGGCATCCTAATGAGCAGGAGTTGGTTTTGATCAAGTTCTAGCCACTCCAGAATTTCTAAGCTTAGAAGAAATTTATTTCTTAGTGTAATCACCATACAAAGACAAAATTGAGAAAGCTTGCATAGGTGGAGCTAAAGAACACTACAGGCTGCTTTAGTTATTTATCTATGAGGTAATAATCCTGTTTGGCAAATGGGATTGAATACCACCATGGCATTCAAATGTTCAGGTGACTTCAAGGCCATGCTCACTTTGTCCTTGCTCTAACATTAGCTCATGAACTGCTCTAAAACACATATTCATTTTTTCCATATAAGCTTGGGGTTTTAAATACATCTATATTTAATTCTGGTTTTTTAAATTACGTTTCCATAGACCTGATTAAGTCAAGCCAATCAGAGTCATACATGAAACACTGTTAAGGAATGTTTAAGATTTTTAGCTAAATCATTGCTTAGTTGAAGTTTAGCTTCTGCAGGAGACTTTAAGGACTGTTTATGTGTGCCACATGACTAGTGAAAACAAAATATGAAAAATATTAGAACTTTTCTCTGATATCTGCAGTGCTTTATCTTCTGCAGAGAGCTCTGCAAAGAGTACGACACTTTTCACAGTTCTGTGAGGACTCTGCAAAATGATTCTTGCACTGAGATGGTTGCAAGTACCTTGAAACTGCTTATGTAAGAGAGGTAATTTCATAAAATATGACCTTTATTACAGTTCTCCTCTTCCTGGGTGACATAACAAGGTTTTGTTACCTGGGACTTTTATTAACTCACACAACTAGTCAGTTTGAATGGTGCTCAAAATTTCTGCTTCGAAAGGCTGTAGGAATTCAAAGGCTAAATATGACTTTAAATATGCCACTTTTTAGCAAAATAATTCCACTGTGAAAAGGAATCAAAATAAGCTTGTAGTGGACTCTGGCATGACTACTTCAAATCCTTCAGTGTAGACTGGAAAAACTGCAGTCTTTTAACAGCAAAGTTTTGCTTTTACCACACATGTACCATGTGATGCAGTGTAAAGGAATAGTGTTATATAAATGTAGCTTCCCCCATATAAAGACATTGGTTTTTTTTTTAATTTAGTATAGAAATACGCAATGTTTTATTTGAAATTATTTTCTGCCTAGAATAACTTCATGAGGTGCATACTTTCACAAAAACCTCAATGTAGAGAGTCAGAGAAGCACCAGGAGTATTTATAAAAATAAGAAGAGATCAAACTGCCTCTGGGCAGACAGCCCCAATTCCATGGATGGCTGGAAAAACTAGCAAAGATACTATAACTTTTGCTGTTGTCATATGGGTTTTGTGATCATGGCAAAAAGGTAACTAGATAAAATGATTCATACTAGGTCCTAAAGCTAAGTGTAGTGGTCCTCTTGAGTGTCTTGTACAGCATCAGTGGCTGTTGAGTACTTGGGGTATGTTGATACATATACTGGTGCTCAGTCCAGGTTTTTCCAGAATGGAAATTTGTCTAGTTTTCCTGTCATGTTGCTTTTCATGATTGCTTCAACTAAAAAAACCCTCTAAAATGAATGTCTTCAGTCAAGTGATTTATTCCTGACACCTGAAATGAGTATTATGGAATTGTAAGGTTGGCAGAGATAAGATCACCAAGTCCAGCTATTGATAGGTTAGAATAAGGTTCTAGGCATTTTTATAATAGTGGAGAATCAGGTCTTTTAGCACTTTTACATTTGACAATTTAAAACAAGTCAAGAGATTTCAACCTGAATAAAGTAACACAGCGCATATGTGAGATTCATTGGGTACTGTGAACCAGGCAAACCATGCTGGAGTGCACAAACATAGTTAATGTTGTAAGTAATACTATAAAAAAAAGTTCTGAATATTGATCTTTTTTAGCCCCCTTTATATTTATTTAGAGCATATTTTCTTAGAAGTTAAACAGCTCTGAAGATGCACACCAAATTAGGCCTGGGTGCACAGGGTCACACTGCTGGCTGCCCTTGGTCCCCGTGGGGCTCCTTCCCTGCTGGCAGCAGCGTGCTGGGCTCATGCTGGCTGGGCTGGGCTGTGCTGTGCTCACACTGGCTCCTGGTGCCAGGTGCAGCGGGGCAGGAAGCAGCATGCTACAGTGTGAGCTGCTGTGTTGGTCTGTGTGCTGAGCTCCTGAAATCATCAGGTGCAACTTTTCTAACCACTGTGAGTGTGACCCTGACTGTCACTACTTGGGAATGTGCCTTAGATTGTCCTTTCATGGCCCTGAATAATCTTTCATTTTACTACCTGAAGCGGATAACTAGGATATACAGATATTTATTTGTCATATTTGGTCCAGATAAATACTGAGGGGAAAAATATACTTAGAGATGTGTAGAAATGTGCCATGAATTTATGACAGATGTTTGCATTCTCCAAAGGGGTAAGATTAACGTGCTATAATTATGTAGCTCATCAACTGGCCACTGCTTGTGGTACTTACCTTGCCCATTGCTGAATTTGGAGACCCATAAATTAATTTTAACTCTGATGACGATTGGCTGTAATGTTCCTGTTGTCACTGCAGCCATGGAGATCAGGCCTAATGATATGCCAGAAAATCAGTGACAGTTTGCATACAGACAAGGTTTACTCAGGTCTCAGCACTGCCATTCTCCGAAGATGGGGAGGTATTGAACTGTCAAACTGAGACTGAGCAGGTGACAGCTGATGCATTTTAGATCAGCTGCCTTCATGACTGATTTAGTAAACCTAACTGAGAGCAAGCAGACTTTTTCTCCTTCAATATTATACTTTTCTTTAGAAAAAATAAAAAGAAACCGAAGCTATGAAAATGTGTATTTTTATTTTTAAACACTACCCTTTATACATTCTTTTCACTTTGAAATCTCTAAGTGTAAGAATGCAAGATCTGAGGATTTATTCTATGGAATGACTGAGGTAGAGAAGTATTCTCATTTTTTCCACTGCCATGTGGCAATCTAACATCTGATTCTTTCAGTCAATCACTCTACCTGCTGTCTTCTTTATATCATACAATATCTTTAAATAGATAATGCTCAAAATAACATGGGCAAGCAACAACATGGGGAAACATATGCAATGAATATAACAATATATTTCCTTCTCTTCCCTGAGTTGTTGCTTCCTAATTTGGTAATGTTGATTAAAAAATAAAGGTATTTCAGAGTTAGCCCAGGGCGAAGCCATTTCATAAAATAGAGTAAGCTTCAATCAGACAATTAATACAGTGGTGAGGCAGAACAAGTGGCATTGTCGTTGTAAGTTGGTGCTCATAGAGCTGATTGCTCTACCACAAGAATTAAATTTTCCCATGTGCACAGAGCGATGTTTATGGTAATTTCTGCTTGATAACACTAAAATTTGAAATGTCTAAGGGGGTTTTCAAGTGACAAACTCTTTCCTGTCCATCACTGGTTTACAGAATATCCTTTTGGCAGATCAACTGCAGAGTCACAGAAGAGGTAGAGGAGTTTCCCAGATGTCATTTTGCTGGCAGCATCCAGTTCCTCAGAGTATTTTTTGTCTCTTGTGTCTACTGGTATGTGAAAGGACAGGATGTGGGAAGAGATCTCTTCTCTGCATCTCTTCTTTGCTTTCTTTTTGACTGAAATATTCCCCTCACAAAAGCTCTGCCATTGCTTCCTGTGGTCATGGGAATGCTCCTTTGTCTGATTTGACAACCAGGGAATACAGTGGATAATACATACCTTGGGTTCAGAAGTAAAAAGATCTTTATGTAAAGAGAATTTCTGGCAGTTTTTGAATATTGAAAAATTAAAGATGAAATGCTAATAAGAAGAGTGTGAAGTGTATTTCTAAGCAAGTTGATAATGCATTGCATATGTTTGTTTTCTATGTGTTATATTGTTTTTGAAAAATAATTTTGGGGCTTTTTTTGATCTGTTAAATACTGGAGGACTGGAACAGTGAGTAAACTTGGTGAATATAATGGTTAGAGATGTCCAAACCCCTCCTCGTTTCTTTTATTCCCACCACAAAATTGCAAGCAGAAAATAAAAGTATTTATGCAGAAGTCACATAAATAACACTTGTTCTTCATGACTAGTGCAGCTGGGACTGCAATATTTCTAGTGTTGACTGACGTGTTCTCTCACCTCTTTGTCCTCTCCTCATGAAAATGCTTAGCCGCTCCTGAGGAACGTGAGTGTCGGCCAAAGCGCAGAGTCCTGGGTTTGCCTTTGGGAGGGCTGAGGGAGGGAAGGGTCCATCAAGGAGATGAGCTGAGCTGTGTTGGATCAGATATGCCAGTCACTACAAAAAGGGGATGACTCAGGGAGGTGACAGTACCAAATCACTGTGTGGCTCAGCCCTATATAGCACAATCCTCCAGTAGCTGTTACTGTTTTCTTGGTCTATTAAAGAGAGGGTGAGAGGAAGTTACTGTAAAATGCTTTAGAAATTACACTTTCTCCCTCTCTCCCTCTCTCTCCCCTGCATAGATAGATATCGAGAGAGAGAGAAATAACACTAAAATGGTCCTAATAAGGTCATAACCTGCAAATATTTCACTGTTTTCAGGTAAGTATGTGCAGTGGGGAAGGGAAACATCTTTTGAATCTGTTATGTCTTCAGGTTAGACAAATGCCTTACAGTATTTGCTGCAGACTCACTTCCCTGTATGCTTAAAACTCACTTCAATATTTATTGCAATTTAAGATTCTATTATTGAATATAGTGATGCAAAACATCATTACAGCAGAATGTTTTGTCTACAGACTCTGTGCTACATGGTCCTGCATTATAAAAAAAAAACACACAAAGCTCTGTTTGGATTATAGAGAGCAATAATATTATCAGGGGATACCTGTGATTTACTTTCTTCTGTGATATTTATTTCAACTACATCTTTAATTATTTTAGATTCTGGTTCTTTGTAGGCTTCTTGTGTTTTCTTTAAATTATTTGAAAATATTCTATTTTCTGTATGTAGGGAGAGTTTTTTATCTCCTATGTGTTTATTAAACTCCATACCTGACACTGCTGTCCCTGTAAGACACACACTGGTCCCTAAATGCTCCTTGATCATTGGTGCTACTTATTCATGGGATGATGGGGTCAAATATTACCATCCTGTCACTTAAATCAAGATGTCAGCCTGGGACTGGGCTCAAGCCCTGATGGCTCTACATAATTCAGCATCCCTGCCATCAGGGGAAGGAGAAAAACGCAATAGTGAAATAGGCAGAGGAGGATGCCTTAATGAGGGTTGTTAATGAGAGGAAGGTGGTTTAATGGTGCAATAGAAATTTTTTCCCTATTCAGTCTTTTCCGTTACTCCTGTTTGTGATTTAATACAAAGAAATATACACTTGGGATCTAGGACCTGGAGAGAAATAGTACACACCTGGGCTAGAAGTATTTTTTTTTCTCAGAACAGACAGAGCCAGAGGTTTATCAGAGGTGTGGGACATGGGAGGGTCATGGAAAAGTGAGGTAAGCTTCCCCTCTTGAAGCATTACTGTGCTTGTGGCATCTAGAGTTCACCCTGAAAGAGAGAAAATAGTGATTTGAGCTTTTCTAATGTTATTTTGCTTTCTAGACAAAAGCAACAAGACAGTGAAAATCAAAGGCATGCTGGCAGACTTGGTAACTCTGCCAGGACAAGGCATTCCCATGATAGTACTCTCCCGCCCAAGGCATTACAGCCATTGTTAGTGGTATATGGACTGCAGTCATGTCGTGGCTGTAGGGCAGCTGTTTGTATAGCTCAGTGAAGGAAAAGGAGAAAGAAGTTCATTGCATTTGCAGCTAGTGACATATTTAGAACTTGTACTAGAATTACAGTCACTTCAACCTTCTTGTATTTTACTCTATAGGCTTGTAGTTTTCAACCTTTTTTTGATCTGTGAACCTCTCAACCTTTTCCACTGAAGATACAGATCTCTGTATAGTGAGTTAAAGCCCCACTGACAACCAGCTTGAATTTTTAATACTTTCTTTTCAACTTATCCTTACAAATCTCCCCAGACCTTGAGTGTGTGGTGGACTACATCATGAAAACCATTGCTCTGAGGTACCAGTCAGCCTGAGCTGAGCCTAAAGCTGTTAAAAAGTTGATTTTGTTTTGGGAAAACCATTGTGGTGAGGCAAGATAAAATTAGTGATTTTGATATGAAGAGTTAATAATAATATCCTTGAAAATATTCATGTTTTTCCTTTGCAAAATTCAAGCAAACTGAGACTTAGATACTGATGTCTGAGTGCCCAGCAGTGAGGATGGGGAGCAAGGACAGACAGAGCCATGAAGGAGGTATGTGAGTGATGCTTGCCTCTACAAGGTAGGAGCAGGTCACAAACACTGCAAGATTAGATGTTCAGGCTTTAATGTGTGATCCTTTGCAAAACAAACCAAAATTTCCATGAGGACTAAGAAGTTTGTTGAAAGAAATGTGTTTCAGGAATGAGTGTTTCCTAATGGGACATTGATTCTATTATTCACTCTAGCTGAGGTCCAAGCTCTGGCGACCCAGGTATTTTAGTATTGAGCCTGACCTCATTGGTCAAAGGCGATTTAGAGAAGTAATATGGAAAGGATAGCTGTGAAAGGGGAATGAAGTCTGGTGGGATGGTGATGAGCAAATAATTCTAATTATTTAATTAACTGACTTTTAAAATTGCTATAGAATTCTGTCAAAAATAAGGGGCAGATAAAGTCAGCAGAGGAATCAAACAACTGAGTGAACATCAGGCTTTTATTTTCATGGTTTGGTTTTGTTTGCAGACCTGCTTTCTAGAAGAACTTATCATGAAGCCAGTAACTTTCTTTTTCCTCACAGCCAAAGAGTAATTTTTTGTTTGTGCTTATGTCTGGATCTTCCTCCTGGCTGAGAGCTTTCCTTTGACAGTATAGGTAGGGACAAGTTAAAATTACATGGTGTGGAACACCTGCTTGCTCTAAGATGCTAAACTGCTGCTTAATAGAAATCTTGATGTCTTACTTGTGTAGTTCTCATTATGAATCTACTATTTTTTGACTCCTGCCTCAGTGTGATGACTTCTGTAATAAGGAGGAATGGCTAAAAATCAATGGAAAGCTATTTGAAAACTTTCACGCATGAATTGGTATGTGTGCTTGGCATAGATTCTCAAACACATTCAGAGGAAATTAATGGAAACGGAAAGATGTTGGCAAGGAGGAGGTACATCAAAGAAGCTTAGATTAGATGTTGGGTAAAGCCTTTTTAAGCAGCACAGGGAGTCATTAATTTTTTTCTCTTGTTTGTTAAAGGATGATCCTTTTTTCTGTCTGTATTTAAACAAATCCTGGGAAAACAGAGTAGTGCCAAGCATGTTTACACTTTTGGGATCTTGAAGAAGAAGTTGGCGGCAAACCATGTGCATTATATCAGCTAGCTTGTTTGAAGACTCTGGGGTCTACATGGGTAAGCAGATTTGCTTTTTATATTTCTGGCAGACAAAGATGGATTGCATCCTTTACATGGCCAAAGGGGGAAAGAGACATTCTGTTTAAGGGGACAATTTATTTGGTTGTCTTTCCTTGACTGGAGTGTTCCTTTTAGGAGGAGGAGAAATCTATGATAGCTGGCATAGGCTTTTGGAAAAACATTACCTCAAACGATGTGGAGCCTGCCAAGTTGTTGAGAGAGGGATGAAACTGAGACACGCAGTGTTATATTGCTAGTTCCATGCCTGGGAAACTTGAAGGTATTAAGGTGTATAGTGAGTGCTATTAGACAAAAGCTTTTAGAGATCTGTGTAATGTAAAACCCTCTCTTTTTTAGTAATGAAAAATTGAAACTTCCTCATACCTCAGAACTACTACTACTAACAATATTAACATTAATATTTGTGTTTCTTAAAGGGAGTCTTTTGTACTTCCTTCCTTCCCTTGTGACATTGCTGCCTAAGTTTATAGTTGGCTTTTCATATTTTATGATCTCATATGCTCTGCTCAGGTTTCTTTTAGTTTTTGAAATGTATCTGCAATAATGCAGAAGACAAGACAAGAAAATTATTTGTCAAATTACTAACTGCATTTTGAGTGGTCTATACATACTCAAGTAAATACATGTTGAAAGGAAAGGTTTAGTTTATGTGGATATATGTATAAGCAATATTTTACACTCATAGTTAAACTTTGTTAATAGAAAGAACTGAAACAAATATCCTCTGTGGGTTTGGTGAGGAAACATATATTTTCAACATGGGGTAAAGTGAGGAGGAAATAGAAAAAGAGAAAAGGAAAAAGAGTGAAGAGGGAGGAGAAGCAGATAAACAGAACCACTTTACCTTGATGAATGAGTTTAGGCCTACCAGGGGCCTTATTGGCATTTCATAAGGATTAAATTATGTTTTAAATATTGCATGATGAAGGGTGTTTCAGCTTTCAGAAAGAAGTTTTAGGAAGTGAAATAATACTGTTTTCTGCAGAAATGAAATAGCTACTGGTTCACTTGCACAGCAGGTTCCTGCACTAGCGAGGATGGACCTTAGAAGTTTTTTAGTAGAGATGGTTTTGTGCTTATTGAGTGGCAACAAACCAACTGCAAGTCTCCAAAGGGCGCTGGTAGTGCTGCTTCCTTTAGGAATGTTTCTGAGGTGTTATAGGTAGAGGAAAGTCTTGGCAAAGCCAGGTATGTTTTATGATGTTAAGAATGATTATGGCTGCCTTGGTCAGCTGAGGTTGATCTTGTGTTCTCTGGCTAATTTCTTATTTAGATGTGCTCTTAGATATCGAGGTGAACTGTCAATTCAGCAACTATTGCTACACTTCAACATTTCTAGTTAAATGATAATTTAATATTCATTAAAATATTAAAAATAGGTGTAGAAAGCAAATGTGTGTTGGAGTAGAAAAACGTATTTTTGTATATATCTAGCTTCCTTGTTTTTGCTATTAATGTGTGTGACCTTTTTTTCAAAACAAGGAGATTTCAGTTGTGGAGAAAAATCTTGGGGAAAAAATCCTTTCTGAGTCCTTTCATTATGGGCCTATATCAAATTGTGGATAAGCTATGGAGTCTTTCCTTTCAGAGAAGTGGAAATGCCACAGGAATAGATTAAAAGGAAATCTTATTCTGCTGCTCCTTTCTCTCATCTCCCAGAAACTGGAGGAGGGCAGTTTGGTCTCCACAATCCCTCCTGGTCAGGTGTGTGTGCTCACTGGCTCTCCAGACAAAGCATAACTGAGACAGCCCAGCTCAGAGCAGGAAGAGCAAGAGCCGTAGGTGATAGGGTGGCCAGCACAACTGGCCTGTGACAGATTCCTCCTTCCAGCTCCAGTATGCAGAGCAGGCTAATGGCACAGCCTGACGTGCCATTGGGAACTGGCAGTAGGGGTGGGCTGTGGTGGCACATGGAGCTGCTTTGGCCTGGCCTTTCCTTTGAATGGGCTGGAAGTGCACATGGGACTGGCCCTTAGTTTCTTCTTCCTCCTCACAGCTCTCTGCTCTTCATTGCAAGCTCTGGTTTCAAGGCACAGCTGCAAGATAAAAAAGAATAAGCCGACTTGTGACATAAGACCAAAAACTCAGTGTTTTGAGAATATTTTCTGAGCAGTCCTTCCACAAAGGTACTGTTAATTTATAGTATTTTGGGAAAAGGCATTAGCTGGAGAGATGTACTGTCAGTAAATGTATTTTTAACTTGCAGTCTTAGTCCTTTATTTTTCAGCTCTAGTATGGGCTTTTCCCCAAATCCCTAGACACATAGTTCAAAGAGATGAAGCTATTGAATTATTGTCTCTCTCCTGTCAAGGAGCCTGCAAAATTCTTCCTAGAGCCAAAATACAGAGGCTGTTAAATAGAATGATTTAGTGACACACTTTATAGCGTGTGTGTACAGGTCATGTGAATTTAATTAGTGAAAACTAAATTTAAGATAGAAGGTCTTGCCATGGTAGAAAAATATCTTAGGCTGTAGGCAGCACTCTTTTTATTTAGGTTTCCTAAGGAAAATTTTTCCACTTCTCTTCATTCCAGCTATCTAACTATTCTTAACTTTACAAAAAGATCTCAGCTATTAAGAGAATCATTCTACCATCAGACTTTCTTCTGCAGACAAGGAAACAGAAACAATACAAATACTTGTGCATTAGTGCCATCCAAGTCATTAATCAGCGCTCCTTTGAACAAGGAACCATGCAAACGTACAATAAGAATAATCTCTCCACGGGTTTAACAAATACATAACAAATAAAGCATATAATTTATAATAGACATATATTCACTTTCAAAACTCAAACTTATACCTACATTGTGTCTACAGACAAATGAAGTCTGTCAGGCCACACTTGCACTGAGCAGTACATCCATGTCCAGTTCCCAGGGTTCTTTATATCTAATGAGACTTTTTAGTTATTGTGGTTTAGATTTCTTTTTCTTTTCCATTTCCAGTAATCCTTAACTGCATAAATTCCCTTATAGATTTGAGTGGTTTATGTAAGAGGATTCAATACCAATCAAATGTAAAGATGAGATTTGTACAATGTTTTATTTCATGAATCCAAGGAGAAAACTTATTGCTACTAGCATCAACTAACCATGATCTTTGAGTGAGGCCTGAAGGGAGGATCTGAGGCTGGTACTAAATCACTCATATTGGCAAAAATGCTTCTAGCTACATAGACTATTAAAGGAATTTATTAAATCTGGAGTCATGGAACATTAGATCTTTGATATGCCACTTTACTAGCAAGATCATAGATTTACTAGGCTTCTAAACTTGCAGTGGGTTTAATTAGAGATGTTATGTTGCAAAGGAAATTGGAAAATGCAGGAGTAATAAAATAGTTTTGGGGTTTATTTCTTGTTTGCTGCACAATTTTATTTCAATTTCTCCTCCCTCCCAAAATAACAGGAAACTTTTGTATGTAGCATTTTCTGTAGATATACCATCGAGAGATCAGACTCAGTATTAGTTCCAGAAAATTTTAACCTTGGTGTTTTTGCTGAAAAGTGACCCAAAGAAACGTGAAACATGAAATTTTTTCTTGTGATAGGTTGCCTTCCATGACAACGTATAAAGAAGATGAGAAAAATGTTTTTTCTTTTCAGTATGAAATATCTCCCTCTGAGAACACAGAGAAAAGATTGGCTACATCCCCAGACTTTAAATGAGAAACAAGGATGATAATCTCTTTAAAAAAAAAAAGGCTTGTTCTTTGAATAAGGTGTTTGACTTTCAGTTACAGGTCTGTCAAATAGAAATCTAAGCACTTTCAACAATTTCAACACAATTTCAAAATTTTAACTAATCTCACATTATGCTGGTTGTTAAAATTTGACTGCCTCTCTTGACTTTTCTAGGAAGAGCATAAGAGAGAAGAATATTTTTTCTGATATGATAGAAGATATTATTGAACTATCATATCGTTTCATCCACTTTTGTTTTCCAGAATATCTGTAAAAGTATTTTATAGGCTTTGTACTTTCTCCAGGTTTTTCTTTGAGAACAATATACATCTTCAGTAAATTCCTCATCTCATGTTGTGTTGGGCAACCATCTGCTTATCTGATGAGCCAAGAGGATTTTGGAATAATGCCACTTATTTCATTGGAATTTTAATTCAAATTGTAAGGCAATCTTTAAGGTCAGGATCCCACTTGATTTCTGTATATGTATGTTTGGGACTTCTCTGATAGTCTCTAAACTGACTGCGTTTACTGGATACGTGCATGTGGCATTTTTATTAATGTTAGAATATATTGTGGATTCTAGCATTGTTTAGCAACTGCCCAGTCCTGTAAAGGCAAACATTAAAGCTCAGAAAATTCAGTAATAGGTGGAGTCAGAGAGATCAATCTGATAGTGGCAATGAACTCGGTGCCCTGAGAGTAAGAGTATAACAGTATGCAGAGAAACTGTTACACTGGACATATTGTCTCCAATTGTTTTGTTTTGCTTTGTTGGCATAAACTTTTCAAGTTTCATTTTCTCTTTCCGTGTAAGTCTGATGATTAATGTAATTATTTATGTGTGATATTTTGTTTTATTTCAAACCCTGAGATTAGATCAGTTGGTTAGAGCAAGGTGCTAATAACGCCAGGGCTGTGGGTTCAATCCCTGTGTGGGCCATTCACTGAAGAGCTGGACTCGATGATCTTTGTGGGTCCTTTCCAACTTGGAAGATTCTGTGACTCTTTATCCAGGAAGGTTTAGAATGGAAAGCACTACTGTGCTCCTTTTAAATTTCTGCTTCTTCAGACTTACTTTCCTCTTCCCATCATTATGTAAGTATTAATGTATCTCACTTAATGTTACTTAAATAGTAATTGATCTTTATACCTGTGAGCCCCCTTTCTGATAGCAACCCCATTTAGGGCCATTGTGAAACCTTTTTGACCTGATTATGTGATTCCAATCAGTTCTGCACTGAGCTACCCAGAGTGCCAGCTGATGGAGTAGCCACAGTGTAGAGGTCAGTTCTTGCATCACTGAGGACAGCTACACACAGTTTGGCCGTACATGATGAATTTGGGTTATTTCTTATTTCTTCTTTCAACTTCCATCTTTTTGTTTGAGACTTTACATGTTCCCAGATTCCTTTTATATTCAGTACAAGTTCTTGCTACGATCATCTCACTCTGAATGTCTTTTGCTGAATGAGACTTCAGTAACAACTATCTTTTTATACTTTAAATGTGAATTTCAGCCTTGGTTAAGCAAGAAATTAATTCTGACCTGCCTTCTGTACCAAACCTGCCAAATGAATGGCTATTAACTCTGGGCAATTAAACCCCAAAAAGCTTTTCTGCAACTTCTGGGAGCTGACCTGAAACATCTTTTACAAAAGAGAATGAAAAGCAAATCAGAAGGTGCAGAGGATTTTTGTGGGGGTTTTGGGGGGTGGGGATGTGTAGAAGGAAGTGGAGAATACAAATATTAGAATATCCTGTCTTCTGGTTTGCTTTTTATTTCCTCAAGCAAACGGACTTGCCATTGTTTCTAGGTCCAAGGCAACCCAAGGTTTTTGTTGCTGGCTTTCTTTGGCAGTCCTATTACTGGTAGGTTTTCAAGTTCTCCCTAAAGACAGATTAGATTAACTGACAAATTGCTGACTGTGGGCAGTTCCCTCCTCAGGCTTGTGTTTAACATGGCAAAGTTTTGTTTCCAGAGTTTGGTTGGTTTTTTTCCATGTCACTCCCTATAGCTGGAATAGTTTTCCATGTATAATTATGCTTTTAATATTGGATGTATATTCAAGAAAGCAAACAAGCAATGCCTCTTCCAAAGGTGAGTAAATAGCTGTTACACAGACCCAAGGCCTGCAGGTGGACATTTTTGCTTGCTGGGCTCAGCACCGCATGTGTGTGTGCCCCTTCTCCTCCTCTAGCTGGGCCTTCTGGTTGGGTCTGTCTGGGACTAGCTCCTTCTCTCTTGTTAACTGATGGTGTGTCCTGCAGATTCTTTTCTTCTATTCCTTTGCTTCTACAGTATAGAAAGAACTGCTATGATATTCTGACCATAACTGGAAATAATATTGTTGTGTAAGCAGAGTAACCTACGACTCTACAGGCAGACTAATACAACAGTGATATTTAACAGATACGAAGATAACTGACTGATGCTATTAATTGTAGATAGAAGCAGATAGAGAAAACTAAAATGTATACTTCAAATCTGTAAGCACATGTTAATTAACACTAAGATTATTTAGCAAAGAAGAGAGGGGTTGGGTTTGCGGTGCTTGAGCAGTGACTATCTGTATTATCTAGTTGCTGAGCTTTTTACACATAGATACTCACTTTGCTCTGTATATATTAAACATTTGGTTATCCCTCCCTAACACTGGTACGCTGAAAAACGTTCTGTATACAAGGTGAGATGGGCAGGCTGATTGAAGGCCTAGGGGTTGACTGGGGTTGACTGAGCCGTAGCATTCTCAAGGCTTCAAGAAAGGTTTTTACTTGACGCACTTTTCCACAGGAGTCCACACTGGCTGTTTTATCTCTGGGAGTGAGCTTGCTGACAGACACACACTGAGAGTCACAGAGAAATGCCATGGGAGCTGCTTAACAGCATTCAGATGCAGAGATGGCATTTGATTCCCAGATTTCTTTGCTGCAGCCGCTTTATAAGAAATTTAAATCAGGAAACTCTACAGGGTATCAGGAAAGCAGACCTCTGATCTGCATGCTCTCACCATTAAAAACCCGAGACCTGCTTCTGAAACAATAAACAAATCTAAAGGTTATTATTGAGTAACTCCTATTCATTTTGGTGGAACCTGTGAAGTGGCAGAATAGCAGTTGTGTGGACATACTACTGCATGCAGTAGGACCACAGGAGTTCTCTGACAAGGTGTTAACAGGCTTCCTGACATACTCATTGTAGCTGTTTACATTTAAAGTAGGAATTGTGGCAGCCTAATTCCTACATGTTGTTCAGGCAAAATGTTCTGGATGTGTTTAAAAGCAAGTGCCAGTCTTTTGAAATAGTTCCCAGTACCTGCATTAAAGACATCAAATACTCTGTTAGAGATAGCAGAGCTTGAAATATTTCTTTTGCGTTTTATTTTTTATGGATGCATTTTAAGTTATATTTATAAATATCTAGAGGTGAGTAATTGAAACTTGGTAGTAATTTTTTTTCCCCTTTAGATGAATACCTGAAAAATCTAAAATACCTTGTGAGTAGAAATGCTAATGTTGAAACTTTGCCTTTCATTCAATGGAAAGGTAATTTTTTTGTGATTCATTTGGTCCAGTGAAATTAAGAAAGTCACCAGAAATAAACGTAAAAGCAAATGATTAGATGGCAAAAGTTATAAAAATGTAAGCACTGCAGCTGTAAGATAAGGTAATCTGTGATGTCAGAACTGTGAATTGTTGATGAAGTTTGAAGTAATTCCATTTTGCATATTTTCAAATTCTCATATAAAACAATTGATTTAAATGCGGAACCTTTGAAATACAAAGAATTAACCTCACCTTCCAGACAAGATGCTTAAGGTTAAAAATAATAGAAACATAAATCTTGTGTAAGTCTTATTAGAAAAGAAATATCTAGACTATCTAAGTTAGATTTCTTTCAACCAAAAACTCCTATTCTGAAATGCTACCATTCTGACAGTGTGACAAATTGCTGGAACAAATGCTAAATAGTTAAATGGACAAGTGATGGATGGCCTCATAAGCCTTGCAGGGCAGCCTGTGTAAGATACTAATTGGTTCTGTGGAACTGGTTTTGGTCAATAAATTCACTTGAGATTTTTTTTTTGTATGTGTGTGTTAGATATCTTTAAAGAATGCAGTGTTGTAGGTGACAAACCACTTGCAATGTATTAGGCCAAAAACAACTTTATTTTCTCTGCTATAGCATCTACCTTTTTTCAAGGATGTAACCTACTAAAAATCTATTATTGATGCATTGCTGTCTCTCAAATACTTCTGAATTATAAGTTTCTTTGGAAGCCTACAAAATTTTCTGATGCTAAAAAATGCCCTTGTTAAGTTTCCACAGTGTTTGCAATTGCTCTTTCCTTTTTTTTTCTTTTCCCTGGAAGAGATTCTGTGACCACTGTTCACTTTGGGCAATATTTTCTACTTCAGAGTATTATTCAAAGTATTAGTGAACTCCCCTTGTAAAAAATACTGTCAAGGTGATTAAAGGCAATTGGACTCTGGACTTTGGGACCTGTGTCACGAAAGATCTGAGCTGCCAGTTCTTGTACTGAACTTGGAGATAAGGTGTTTTCAGGACTTCCGGTCTGAACGTAGGCCCTTTCTGCTCCCTGTTCTGAAGCCCCCGAGTTCGCTGAGCAATCCGGGTTACGCTGTGGCGTGGTCAGAGGTATTGGTCATAGTGTGTCTGTGCATACGCCAGAGCCCTGCTGTTGAAGCAGGGGTTGAAGGTTGAGCTACATGTTACACCTGAGCTCAAGATGACTAAAACCCCTGGAGGCGGCTTTGCACCCTGTGTGGGCTGATCCACAGCATGGGGTGATGGCTGGGCAGAGCGCAGGCAATCGTGCCCATGTCTTAACAGGCAAGACCCCAGCTCTTACACTGCTTCAAAGTTGGGAAGAGAAGCTGTTTTCTTCTGTTCTGGTCCAAGGCAGATCAGCTGAAAGTTTGAAGTGCTCCCTGCTTTGTTTCCCAGTGATTAGTGGTAGGTTTCCAACAGCTCCCACCCAGCAGCCTTGGCTGCTCTGACTGCTGGGAGAGACACCTGCTCTCCTACTGCTCTGCAGGGATTGCTTGGCCCATCCTGTGACCTGCTGCCTCCACATCTCTGCACATTTCTTTTTCTGAAAAGCCCTGAAGCAATTGCCTTTTAAGTCCTTCAGTCCTTTGTTGAATCTGGCCTGAAGGGATTTCAGTGAAAATACGAGATGTAGAGTTTGTTCTTGGTTGCTTTTGGGTTTGGGGTTTATGTTTTGGTTTGGGTTTTTTATTGTGTTTGTTTATTTGTTTATTAATTGCCTTTTTGTCCCACTTGGTGTGGTTTGTTTGTTTCTTGGGTTGTTCTTTTTTTTTTCCCCCCATTTTCACTAGTGCAGTGCTGAAAAGAAATTTTTTCCATAGATGCTTAAAAGTGCAAACAAATCTGAAACCAGCCTCAATAAGTGAACCAAGGGAACAAAAACAGTAGAGATGGTTTCACAGCTTTTTCCCAACAGCAGTTTCCTGTTTAGTAAATTGGAATTGCTTAATTCTGAAAACATTAGCATTTAGAAGGCTAATCTTTAAGAAATAAAGGAAAAATCTGAAAATAATTTCAAATTTAAATAATGTTAAAATTATGTCTTTCTGGTAGCTTTGCATTCTTACCTGTGCTGGAATATATGAGATGTTTCATAATTAAACTCTGTATTTTAACTGCTGTATACTTAAACCAAATTTGACTTGTAACACATACTAGCTACCTTAGCAGCACTGTTGCAATAGTTAGAGCAAGCAAGGTTTTTCTAGAATGATCTGTAAGCATTAAAGGCTGCACTTCTCTGTGTTCATACCTAGCTTGTCTAATAAATACAAACTTCAAGAGAACTTTCTGGGAACAAAAAATTAGTGCAACTGCCTTAATATATTTTCAGTGCAGCACAGTCAAGTCTAGTAGAATACATGTTTAACTGGAAGGAAAATGTGTTCCTTTGAGAGACTGTGAACACAACGATACGTAGGCTCCTTGTAAGGCTTTTAGAAAGAAGTAGATCTCTCAAGAAAAATTTGCTGCATTGACATATAACCCAGCTCTGGCTCCTCAGTACAAGAAAAAACATGACTTGTCTTTATGGAAAAGTACATTCAAATAGTTATGTGGCAAGACTAAGAGCTTTTTCCTTAAATCCTAATATGCGATTAGTTTTTATGACCAAACAATCCACAAAAACAAACACAAAACCAACCTGGTGAAAGTTTGTTGTGTGCAAGTTATCTGTATATACATGGTAGCTTTCTTGTGCAGATTAGCTGGTTGAGGTATGCAACAAATTGAACAGATCTGCCATTGAACCAAACAAGCAAGCATTGAACTATAGGAATTCATAGCTGTCCTTTTAGGGAAACCTGCTGCATTTCTAGCCCTCTAAAATCAGAAGATAAATAACATATACTTTCTTACATTTAATCAAACTCTGTGTCTCCACAGAAAAGTCTCATAGATCCCTCTGGAGCAAATTTATGATGAATATTTTAGTTTATTGATACAAAGGATTGTAACTATACAGAAAACAGAACAAACATGATATGCAACCTCCAATACACTGATCTCTGTTTATGCTTGTGTGATCTCTGTTTATGCCCAAGGTAGGCTCATTTAGGATATTGAGCCATAAAGTTTAACTGTTGAATCAATCAAAAATGAAAAATTTTACTAGAAATTTTCAGTGAAGTCAAAATAATTTTTTATAAAAGCATTTTACCTTTTTTGTTTAAACTTAATTTTGAACTTAAGCCTTAGTACATGTTTTTCTGTTCTGTAATATAACATACTTTGCTTGAGATCACATGTAATGAATTGTTTACATCAACCTGAAATGCTCACAATGGGACCCTTAAAATGCTGTTACAGGTAATAATCTAACAATCTGTGAGTGCCAAACAAAGGGATTTTACAGAACAGAGTACTCCAGTTAGTGGTCACGAGCCTGTAGATTAATTGTTGTAAGGCAGATTTTCAGGTTTGAGTACCAACATTCTTTTGCTTGTAAATCAACTAGAGATGAGGATCTTATGCCTATCTGGCCTTAGGAAATCTGTTCTTTTAATTCAGCTAATAAGCTAAGAGGTTGCAAGTGCAAAGCACATAATATTGGATGTAAAGAACCTTTAATTGCTATGTATGTCTAAAAATCGTGATGCACACACCTCAAAAGGAAGGGTGAACTGTACCTTGGATACAGTTGACAACGAAACTGCTCTAAAAGCTTCTCTCATTTTCCAGAGTTTCCTGGCTAGACTTGAACTTTAAAACTTCAACAAGTGTAAATTAAGAGTTTACTTTCAAATAGGTTATGAAACACGTAAGTGATGAACTGATATGTTTGTCACACTTGTATATTTGGGAAGCCATGTGTTTTATAAAGTGTTATATCACATCTGTGGGAGACACTGCAGCTGCTCATAACTTTGACTCTAAGAAATCTGCTAACCTGCTGGATTCCTTAACAGTTTAGAGTCATTGCTTAACCTTTCTAAAAGATTTTTAGAGGAGTTTATTAAAGTATCTCTTTTGCAGAAAACTTGAATGTGTGATCTTAGAAGAGAAAATGAAGAGATTGAAAGAATAAAACTACCAAATGTCAAACTTGCAAGGACCTACTGAAATTCAGGACAAAATCCAAATTCAGGTAATTTCTTAGGTTACCATCTGTTGTGTTCACAAGTACCTTTTATATACTATAAATATACTATACTGTAACAGCTCCCCAGGTGTGAAGAACTCATTTGCCTGACTGTTCTTTTAATTCCTCTATAAAATTTTGGTTTTGAAGTTGGCCATCTGCCTAGATGCCAGTGCAATAGGCATTAAGAAAATAGAATATAAAGAATAAATTTAAACATCTGCTAAAATTATTATGAAAAAATTTTTTTTGATGAAGCAGAAAATAGAATCACACAGAGAAACTGAGCAGTCTGAATTGGAAATCCTGATTGTGAGATAAGAAGATAATGAAGGACAGCACTTGGGAGCTGTCCAGCAAGTGCCTGCATGCTTCTAGTGTTCTACTATAGGCCTGTCAGTAACTCCATTCTTCGCTTACGTGCACATAAACCCAACAGAAAGTGTGTTATTTGAAAGAAACAGCTATATAGTTATGGAAGATTTATTTTACTGCTGAGTATAACCTTTAGCAGGTGCAGTTTTATTGGAAAGGTAAGAAGACTGTATTTCTGTCACCACCATACTCTGCGTATATGCTGGGCTGGAGTTTAGAACTGTAATTATGTAACCCCCCAAAGCTAGGTCTGAGCTGCCTGTGCTTCCTCCTGACGGGCAAGCAAAGAGCAGGCTGCTTTTCAGGATTTCTCTATGAAGTATGTCATAAGCAAATATGTGTATAGTTCACATTTGTACAGAGGCAGCTGGACAGGAGCAGTGTCTGAACCTGGAGCTGCCTCGCGATGCCAGCCTGCTGCCAGACCCAAGTGATGTGTTTCCTGCAGGCTGAGAGTTTGCATGCTTCTCATATAGGCAACAAGTAGCTTACACTTATTGCTTATGCTGCTCCAGCAATAGGAGCCTGGCTTGGGCTAAGCATCAACAGAATCAGGGAGATGATCAATTCAAGCTCATAGTTACAGCTGATAAAACAAGGGACAACCTGGGAAGTTCAACTGGACATTAGGAAAATCTTTGTGCAAAGGGTGTACAGCACTAGGAAGGACTATGGTGCATTTCTTCATCCTTAGAAGATTTGGGATTTGTTTAGCCAACACTGTGGCTGGAAAATTCTGGAAACATGTTCCAACTGACTTGTTTGAGTCAATGCTTGCTCAGATCAAAGCTGTCTCTCTCTAGCAAAGATCAGGGCCAGGTGCTTAGGAAAAAGCAAATGACAAGACATATGTATTTGTTCTCAATATTCTACTATCACCTGGCAACAGCCAGTCAGGCATCTCCCAAAGAGAAAGTGTTGTCTTTGTATTTATTTAATAAGTATGGAAAAGTTTGACAGAGATGTTTTATTTTTTTTTAATCCAGTAATTATTTCAGTTCTGAGATATAACAGAATTGACATTATTTTAGAAAGAGTTTTGCTTCTAATAGTTAATGAAAGGCTATCTTCATGAGAAAAATGTTATGCGTTTAATTATATTTCCCTTGTGCACTCTGTCAGCTCTGTCTTTATGGTACTTTGTGGGTAGGCAGGAAAAGATGTTCAAGTTCCTGTTTATTGCTCAATCACTTGAATTATTTTGCACTGTCTCTCGGACCTCAGTGCTTAATCCCTTAAAGTGGCTGGCTTGGGTAAACAACATTTCACTTTCTTAATCAGCGCCATCATCTGTGCCTCAGTAACTGAAGTAAAATCAGATTGTTATATAATTTCTAGCATTAAAAATGGGCATCTCTGATTCAGCCTCTTCTGAGCCTTAGCTGGGATTGTAAGGTTTTCAGCATGTTCCCCCATTGCCAAGCACTGTATCCTTTGCGTGTCTTCTCCTGTACCATGTATGTTTTTAAGCTGGGCACTGGTTCTAGGTTTGTGTCCAGCATGCCCAAACATCTGAGTCTCTTTGATTCCATTATTTTAGAAATATGTTGTAATTATTGCCTAATCACGTTGTGCTCTTCTTTTGGCCTTCTGGAAACAAGCAGTAACCTTCTGTGGCATTTTTAATCTAGCTACCTATGGAATATGAATCATTTCTGCTGCTGGTAAAAGGCTTTGAATTGTTTGAAGTCTGCCTTCAGGGTGAAAAGCCCCTCTCTTTTCCCTGCTGTGTCACAGCCCAGTCTGTGCCATGCCCATTATGGTGTCATTGTCTCATGCAGCTATTTCTGTGGGACAAACGTTCTGCCCCATGCAGCACCAGAGGTTCCCTGCAATCTCTTGGGTGGTCCCAGCAGCTGCTTGCACCTCTTGCCTGGTCAGGCTGCACA
Source organism: Pithys albifrons albifrons (assembly GCF_047495875.1). Lineage (NCBI taxonomy): Eukaryota > Metazoa > Chordata > Aves > Passeriformes > Thamnophilidae > Pithys > Pithys albifrons. The sequence continues at coordinate 13,019,606 of NC_092467.1, forward strand.
TACACCCTCAGCAGAGAGCTGAAGGGTCTGGCTGGGCAGTGAACAGCAGGCACCTCTACTGGGCTCTGACAGCAACTGATTCCATGCCAGGCTGATGCCAGGCCACCTCCTGAAGCACATGCCCAAGTGCAGCACTGTGACACCAGAGCAGAGAGCTGTTTATGCTTTTCTTTACTTGCTGGCTGCTCGTTCTCAGACTTCTGGCTATTCCTCTTATGCAGCAATATATGAAAAGTATCTCAAGGATTTTCTCTGTGTGTATCAAATCTAAAAAGATGTGGTCTAAAGGTCTCTCTTTCCATTTGCTTTTATCTGGGCATTTTCTTACCAGCTCTTCATCACTTGTTAAAAAACCGAGGTCCTTTGAGATGACTGGAATATTTCATCTAGAAAACATGAGTTGTGCATATTCACTTCTAATTCTAGATATCAGAACTCAATAAGTTCCTTGCAAAGGCTTAGAAGGATCCTTTTGGAACTATGTATGCCTGTATATATGTACATAGATATACACACATTTTTTTATCCTCTCCTTTTTAGCAGCTTACCTCTGTATTTGATTTTGTAATTGTGAAAGATTTTCAAAGAAATCTTGATGAAGACCAAGTGTGGAGACAGATAATAGGAAAAAGGAAAAACAAGCAAACAAAACAAAATCATAAAACAACTGATATAGGAAGCTGAAAACTCATCTGTAAAATAGGAAAGGCCACTGTGAAAAGCAGCTATTTTCTACAATTTTTTTTTAAATTTTATGGATAGCTTTTAAAATTATTGGGGGTGGGGTGGCTATTCTTGTGTTTCAGGGAGTCTTTTACTTCAGATAACATAGCTTTTACTGTCAGTGTAGGTACCAGTGATGTTCAGAACCACTGGACTGTTTAAAGGTCTGTGAGGAGTATTTCTGATATAAATCTGGAAGATTATATCTCTGTCTTCTTACATTGCATCATCCTGAAACCTGACAAGTTGTCAGTGGAGAGGCAATTATTTCTACTAAAACACGGAGAACATAACTTATAATTCTAAGGTATGTAGTGCCATGAGAGTATACAGATTTAGGGAAAAGTGATGAGGTGGTTGGGATTTTTTGCTTTATTTTGCCCCTGCTATAAAATTTTCTTGTTGAAACTATAAAAGTGATATTTTTAGTTGAAAATGAGGTTTAATTGTGTTTGTGAATTTCAAGGGTGAGGAAGACAGAATGACACAGTCAAAGCCTTAAGACAGCTGGAAAAAAAAAGGCACTGAGGCTGGCCAGAAGATACTGTTCTATCCCATGAAAGAGAGAGAATATTATTTCCAGTTTGTGCATTGTTGATTTTGAGAGCAGCTGGTGTTAGAAGAAGAGGCTGCACTTCCCAGTGCTGACTCACTGGATCTCACGAGCAGAGGGAGAGCGGATGTGAGGAGAGCCAGGAGCGGCTGTGAGGCCTTGAGTCCAACCCTGTGAGCAGACTGTAGCTTGTTATTTTGTCTTTGCAAGCTCCCAAGAAAAGTGAACATTTTGGAAGAGTGAGACAAAGACTAGCGAGGCAAGGGAGTAGACAGCATGTTTGGAGGGGCAAAAGGAGTCTGAGAAGAGGGAAGGTGATAGTGTGCCAGCTTTAAGAAGCACTTTGCATCATTGGTGAAATGCCTTGAAGTAGTATGAACAATTTAACCAATTGAGAGTATGTGAACTGCAAATTCAAAATTCAGATTACTCTGTATTTCAGGATAGTTGTCTATGTGAAGAAGACCTAGTGGGCTTTGGAAAAGTTAGGAATTTTTAGTTCTTGATCACGAATCACCTTTAGCAATGCTGCTTTTTGTAAATGGATGATAACAGTTTTCTTATTAAAAATCTCCAAGGTAAAAAAATTCTTTTTCTGCCTTGCTGTGAAAATGAATTTTAACCTTTCCTAGCTCCTTCCATAAAAACGGAGGAAATTAATCTGGTTTATTTCCCAGCAGTGTACTTCTTGGGAAAGATGTGTGAGTTTGCTTCACAATCCATAGCGGGGTGTCTCATTTGCTGCCTTAAAGTTACAATGCTTTCTTTGCAGACCTCAGCCAAGTGAGCAAGGCTGACTCTTAGGACATGGAAAAGCCAAGTTCAGTTCTCTGCTCTACCATTCTTTGTCTCATATGGCCATATGCACCTTGCCTTAATGCTGGGGTCTGCCTCGGTAATCCTGTTGCAATAGTTTTGCTTAATATCTGTCAGTGAAATAGGAATTTTACTGATACTTGGGAAGATCAGGAAGATTGTTCATCTCACATGACTACAGAGGCTGCTGAACAATGTGCAAAGTAATTCTCAGTATTTTGAGGAATATGTTGTAGAAATTTTCTATGTACTTACCCAGTAAATACTGAAATTTAGATACTTTTCAGATACATTTAAGTCCCCAGTAGCTCTATTAGTATTTTTATTAGAACACTAAATAGAAATTGCAACTACTAACATACAACTCTTCAGAGAATTTTCAAAGGACTTAGTAAAATTTGTTTTCTTTCTTAAAGGAAAGAAATGAACAGAAGCATTTCTCACATTCAGATATGACTTACAATTTACATCATTATACTACTGAAATGTATGACACTCTGAAAGCAGACTGACACCATGTGGTCTGCGCTGAGCGGATGGAAGCAGAAACAGTTTGGGTGTGACAGGTTGCAGAGCCTGGGTGGTGAGGTCAGGGTTATCCCTGATGTCGTATCTGTACGTACGTCTTGAAATCATGAAACCATTTTCTCTGGTTCCTCTACTTTGTCCATTAGTATTACTTCCCTGAAGAAGAGTGGTTGGCTGCTTAAAAGAATGAGGTGAGAGAAAGTCTGCAGATATTAAATAGGTTCTCAGAGAAGCCTCTGGAGTTTGCAGGTGCCTGGGAAAGTGCACTAGTACATTCATCCAAGGAGGTGCAGACATATTCAGGTTTTTGATGAATATGACAGCTGATATTTGTTTGCTTAACAGCTGGGACCTTCTTTGCCAGATTCATCACCATTGTAGAAGTGTTTCATACATGTGCCACATAGTGTAAACACCAGATTGCCTCCCTGCCTGCCAAATTCCCAGGACACTGGTGCCTGTGAAGTCACTCTGAGTGCATTGAGCAATCACGACAGCATTTGCTATGTTAGGGTTTGTTCACAGGACTTGAACATGTTGAAACAAGAGTAGTGCATTAACAGCTCAGTGTCATAGTGAGGTTGCCACTGTTAGCATGATCTCACACCCTGCAGAAGGTAACACTGATCTCAACAGAGCTTAAAAGAGAGCCCATCATAATTAATGAGGCTGTTAACCTTCTTGAAGGATGGCTGAGATCCACAGGGACTCCTTCTTATGAGATGACAACAGCTAGTAGGAAGGAAAGAGAAAAAATTGCTGAATTTTTAATTTTGTGGCTATTAAGAGTTTTTGTGTGTTTGGCAGTCAAACCGCTCATATTATGGATTTGCTCCATGTTTCCTATTGATCCATTTCCTGAAGTTCCGAAAGCATCAGACTATGGCCATTATGAGATCTTCTGAGTGCATGTACTCTTTCTTGATTTGCATTTTTTTTTCCTAATTAGGTCTTTAACCCTAGTGGCCTTCCAGGATTACTTCTCACCATTCCTGTATTAGTTCCCAAAAGCCTTGTTTTGAACGTATTTTATGCTATTTTCTCAAAAAATAATATTTGTTAGCACTTCCTACTTTTGTAGAGAGTAATAGATGTTATATGCAATTGCACCTGTATGTAGAATTCCCTCCCTTTTCACTACAACATTGGTTTATGCTCCTGAGCTACCTGGTAATCCAGAGGAAGTCATTAGGAGGCTTAAGAGCTCTTCCACAAATTCTTAATAATACAATGTTTTCTCTTTTCCAAAACATCTCTTGACAATAAAGTTGAATCCACATCCTAATTTGAATTTAAAATAAGTTCAGATACTGGTAATCTAAATAGAGGTTTCTAAAATCAAAGTGGCTGTTGGAAAACATAGGTGGACATTATGTACACAAGTGCTTTGGTTAGAAACAGTGTAGTGTCATCACGTGCTAACTTTTTTCATTTCTCCCTATAATTCCCAGCACTGAAAACTTAAAAGTGAGAAAAAAGAAGTGGGAAAACTGAAACTCTGCAGAAGTAGAAACTCAGGATGCACAGAAGTTCTTCACATACTTTCTACCTTGGTGTGCTAACACTTCTGGTAACTACTAATTACTTTTGTGCCTTTAACTCTTTGGCAACTATTGCTTCTAGCTGTCTATTACAATAGGGAAAATGTGTTGCTTATTATAAAGGGAGTAAGGGAAATACTTAACTGCCTTTTATTACTGGTGTCTTTTTATAAACAAAAAAATAGATGCTGTATCTTACTTAAAAATATCTCTTATATTAGATTTTTAGCTTAGTTGATCAACAACCACTTCTAAAAAGTGACTCTATCTTTATGGTACCTTCTTTCCGAATAAGGCTCTTGCAGTACAGACTGTGTCATTGACTTTGAGGGGAAGCTGCTAAGAGGGGAAAATTTTCATTTCTGTTATCCTTGTAAAGCCAATAAAAGTAAGAATATTAGCTGGATATTGCTCTGGTCCATACAACATAATCAGAGTTGTTAAGTGACAAGAATAAATAGTGCTCTATCTTACACTTAATGAAATCATACAATCTTATCTTAAGATGCACAAAGGTTCTCCTCAGATTATTGTAGGCCCAGAAATCTTAATATGTTTTCAGGCCAGGTTTAAAGGGCTTACACTGGAATGATGATGGTGAATACAGGTATGGCCCCAGGTATCAAACCTCAGCATATCTTTACAGTGAATGGAGAAGACGAAAAAAAAAAGAACAGTAAAGATAAATTCACTTATTTTTATGATAGCAAACTGACCAAATCAGGGAAAAAAACCCCAAAACAACAACCAACAACCAAAACCAAACAAAAAAACCCCAACTTCATTTTGTCATTTTCTGGATTTCTGTTTTATTGTACATCACTATTTTTAAATAGGCAGTTCTGGCTAACACACTAAAAAGTGTGTTTACGTGTATGATTTGTAATCTAAAAGTCAGTATTCAGTCATGGTATATATGATGATTTTCCACAGAGAAATTTTATGTCAGAGACTGTATGGGTGAGTGATCTGTAAGAGAACTCCCTGTTTAGTGTTCAGCTGAACTCTTAGGTCTTGGTAAGTTGTCTTCAATTTGTGAACTTGTTTTCATCTGTGTAGTGCATGGAGACAGACAGCAGCCTACAGAGCCAAATGGGAATTTCACTGCTGGGAGGACTCTCTGACATGCTGATTCTTGCACTGCCTCATTGGCAAGACTGTGAAGAAGATACACAACCAATGTAAAAGAAAAAACAGATAATCACATGTATTAGGCTTCAAGGGACATAATTTACATCAGCCCTGAGAGATTAAAAAAAATCCAAAAATAGGAAGACATAACTGCCTTTTACATTGCTCCTTACTTTTATCTATGATGTACATTTAGCTCAGCTAAGGAGTGGGCATATAGCAGTGAAACTCTTTACTAGACCTGTTTTATCAGCTCAGACTCTTCAGAAAGGACAACTTGGAAGCAGAGACACATTTGTGTATGTGTGTGCAGGTCACAGACTGCTTTCTCCTCAGGTATGTTTTATAGGAATGAAGGGACAATTAACAGAATTAGTATGTGTTACTTTTTGACATTTTATGGTCCTGATTAAATTCTAGAGTAACTAAATTTCTTCATCAGCATACTTGTAATGTTTAGGGATAGCCAAGACTTATAAAGGTTGAAAATGCCACAAATACACATTTTGTTGACTTTGTTTCTTTCACTTGTATTATAGGCAGGTTTTGACCTTATGGGACATAAGACTTTATTCAGTTTTGTCCAAAAGCTGATGTCAAATCTATATTCTGTGAAAGTTCTTCCTTTTCATGTGTGCTTAGAAAAGCAGTGGAGAAGGAGGGATTGAGAGGGTATTTCAAACCTGTGCACACTCATTTTTATAACTTTTTGAACCAGAAAAATCTTTCTACTGCCCTGGAAAAGCAAAGTTAATTATTATGCTGGGTTTGAACATATGAAGTGTACATTGCAGCAAATACAGAGATTAGTAGTGAGCAGTGCACACCAGGTGGCAAAGAAAAGCAAACCTGTGTAAGCTGACGTAAATTCAGTTAACAATAGTTCATATTTTGAATGAAAAATTTCAGAGGTCTACAGGCTCTCTGGACTGGTCTGTTGCCTGGGAAACTGCACTCTGTAAATTAGGGTAGGGGGAAAATGTGGTTATTATATATGTATTTTTTACAATTTTAATGTTATTTTCACAGTAAGCATCCACACCAGGACTTTGTAATGGACTTGATGAGCTTTTTCATGTTTGTACAGCGCTGAGTATAAGGTCAGACATTTTTTTGTAAGCAATGCATGGTTGCATAGGAAGTTAAATATTGAGCAAAAAGTAGTTCTTTTCTAAGTGTGTCAGAGTATGTGCTGTAGATATAAAATCTCTTCCTCTTGGTATTAATGACTTGCTGTCTCTGCCTTATATGCGGAATGGACCACTGGAGGAATGGTTGAATCCCTGCCTCCCAAACCTGGCATAATTGAAAAAGCCAAGAGAGAATAAGGATTGCCTGAACTATTACACATCTAATCATTTTTTATCCTGTAGGTGTCCCCTCTTAGCCCTTGTACTTTTCAAGAGCATGAGCTTAAATTTTTATAAGGGATATATAGCAGACAGATTTACTTAACATGTGGTAAAGCACAAAGCATCAACTTTTGAAATTTTTAAAACAGAATACTTAGACTGGGCACTCTAGACACTGAAACTTGATTTGCATACTGTTTCAAATGAGAGTTTTGAAATATGTTAAGAACATAAGATCATAAATGTGTCAGTTTGAGCTTCCTCTGGACAAGAGAAGAAAGAAAGATGACGTTAAGATACTAAACAGTGCTTCCTGCTTTGGCTAATCAACACAACAAAAGCAAATTGTTTTTGCAGACCCTAACTCCTTGTTGGGAGACACTACTAGGACATTATTTGCAGTGAGGAGGGTGGAGAAAATGAAGGGAAATGTACACCCTGATTGAAACTAGGTACTTGTTAAATGGTGAAAACTCAAATGCAAATGAGTTTCAAGGAACTTCTACTCTCTGAAAGTGCCTCATGAGACACTTATTCCAAAATAAAACTGTTAGGATGTCTTTCACAAGAGCAGCCATCCTGCTGTCTGGACAGTAATGGGTAGATCCAGTATTAGAGCGCATACTCTCAGTCACTGTTTCCAGGTCTGGGCTTCAAAGAAGTCTAATACATGGTCAGACCAGTTTCCATGTTTACTGCCCCTTTCTTGGCCTTGATATGCAGCTTCTGGCCCTCTGGGTTTCCTTGCAGCTGTGATAAAACCCTCAGAGGCCACTTGCCTTCTTGGTTGTGAGGTCTTCACTTCTGCTGAGCGTTGGCTTTGCTGTCTGCACTCTCAGGAGAGCTGCAGGTTGCCCAAAAGCTGTTTTTTCAGTCTGACCTCTCTGCATTTCCACTTGCTGGGATTTGGCTTTTAGAGGTGAAAAGAATTCTTTGAGTCAAAAGCAATTATCTTTAAAACTGACTCTTGAGTGCTGTTTTGGAATGCCAGCAAGAGAAACTACAGCATTTGTATAAGTGCATGTGCATCAGGAGTCCCAGACTTACTCTGACAGGTTTCTCTGAAGAAACTCACTGAAAAGCTAATGACTTTTCCGGTAGTAAATCCATCCTGTTTCTGGGGTTAAGCCATCCAGTAACTGTGGGCACTGATCTCTCTGTCAGGATCGCCCAGACATGGGCTCTGCCTAAGTGTCAGGTTGCTGCTGGAGAATGAAGACCTGAGTCCACAGTAAGGATTATTTTCCAAGTCAAATGAAATTGTGGAATTGAGAAGCTGACATGGGCATACTCTCCAAACTGTCATACCTGTGTACAAAAAGTAATACCACAGGATACAGTGCACTCTTCTGGACTGTGGGAGTTTATTTTTAACTCTGTAATTGGGGTGAGTTAGGGAAATTTGGTATTCATTACCCTTCAGCTTCCTCCTCAACTCCCTGGTGGTAAAGATCTACTTCTCTTGGTTGTTATTGTACTATATTTACTTACACTATAGACTTTTTTTTTGGTCTATAACTGGCTTATTATTTTCTGCATTCAGGAAAGTTATAACAATCATGAGACTCTATATTGTTAGATTAGTGTTAAACCTGGACTGTTCCATCTACTTCTACCAGTGGTCCGGAGTGCTCCCCCTAAAAAAACTTAGAGTGTTCCCCCTAAGAACACTTAGCAACATAAATAGTCTGCTACATATATAGTATGTTCTGTTATGTTTTCCCTGTGGGAAATTTGTATAAATATTGCAGTACTTTCCTGTAACAAGATGTTGGTTATGTTTGTGAAGGTTTGTTATTATTAGAGTGTTAAAAAAGGTGGCTTGGAGAAGAGAGCTGGCTTGCTTCCTCAGCTGTTCTGGAATTTCAGTACAGGACTGCTATTGTTGTCTTCTAAGGATCCTTATTTGCTACCCAAGTCATCTTTGTTATTGAGCATAGTTACTGACATAGTTACAGTTGTTTGTGCTTTTAGAAGTACTCTTAAAATGTATTTTAAGATCCAGGTCCAATGGCTCTTCTCAAGGTAAGATCTGAAAGCTTTTGGATAGTTTGGTGTTTCCACAGATCTTTGTGGTAACACCACAAAATGTAGCTGGTGGACAAGAGCAAATGATAAGTTCAACACTGGTTTTGATTCATAATGTAATTGTCTAAAGACAGTAAAAGAAGTCAGTTAAGTTACTTAGTAGAACTGACTTCAGCAAATTCCAGATAGATCAGTGTAATCCTTTGAAGACATCAAAACCATTAGTGAGAAGTTCCACATCAAATTTGATTTCAGGTGCTATGTTTGGCTTTGAAACCTGTATTTTATGTTTTGAGAAGGTTATGTTACAAACTTTCCTCATCATTGATCGTAACATGTAGAACAAAACTGGATTTTGCTTTTACAAAAAATGGGTGCTTTAGAGATAAATGTGACTCAAATATTAACAGTTTCATAAACTGCAACTTGTATGCAACTTTCTTGTTCACAGCATCATTCCTTTTAAACAGAATCTCAGTTTCTGTTGGAGAATTTCAGAACTGCTTTAAACATTCATTTTCTAGTGCCATGATGTTTTTCTTAAGGCTTTGTTACTATGCATCTCTAGGCAGGTATGCACGGGTCTTATTCCAGCTTGTTTAATCTCTTTGTATTGAATTACTCATTCTATCATATGCTTATTGTGGAGCAGGTATCTCTAGGAAATTTTTTTCACTGAAAAAAATGGACTATCTTCAGTTTCTAAAGAATAAGATCCAAAGGCTTGAGGAAAAAAAGAACACTCATAAATGATTATTTGGAGCATATACAGAGTAGCCATAGTGCTGTGAGCTGGCCACACTTATGGGGAAATGAGAAATTTAACATGAAAATACGCTGAAAAAATATAGGAATATCTTACTTCTCCTAAATTATGAAAGAAAAAGGTAAACATCTTATTAAAAAACCCAGTATATCTCTCAGTTGACTGAATTGTTTTCTGGAAACACATTAATGCTGGGCTATGTAAGCAACAGTTATTAGCATTCATAGTCAGTTTTATCCAAGAGATGTATTCTCCAGCAGACCTATACTCTGCTTCAAGTAAGTTTTACATTCTGCCTATATGTATTCCTTCTGCTTGGAATGTCTTAGCTCTTGTTCCTAAAATAATTTTCAGAACCTCCTGTTTTTCACTTCCCTTTTTTTTTGAGTATCATAATTTATTCCTTGAAGACACAAGGGTTGAGCCAATCTGAGTCTCAATCAGGGTCAAACATTAGCATGTACTTAACTGAAAACTCATTTCTTACCTTGATTTAATTGTAGAAATGGAACAATCCAATCTATTCACTGTTCTAAATAATTCAAATTACTTTATTCAGATTCCTAAGAAATGACTGTCAGCACTGTGGGATTTGAAATAACAAGTATTGCTTTGTGTTTAACAAAACATAGATAACTGACAGCCCCTTCAAACAGGGAATGGTTCATTTTGTGATGCAAAACAGATAGCTTGGTTGGGAATAATATTGTGTATCTATATGCAAGATTAAATCCCAGGTAGAAAGCACAGGCAGATAAAAAAGATTGTATTGCTAGTCTCCTTTTTTCCTGCAGTAAAACTGAATATTTCACAGCCCTCAAGAGAGGGAGGCAAGTGACTGGTTAATGCATTGGCAGTATTTGACATACTTTATAACTGGTTTTGAGCTTTCAGCTCCCTTTCTTTAAACACGAGCAGATTGTTGCTGTGATTGAATAGCTTTTCCTAGTAAGAATCTTTGATAGGAGAGTTACATGGTAGAGAACAGTGCACCTCCAACACAGGTAAGCGATATTGCTGACATTGTCAATGATAAAGGTGTTCAAGAGGTAGGCAGTTATCTTCAGCAAAGATTGTCTTCATCCCTTACATCAGTTATAGGTAAGGCTTGGTTTGAGTGGTTTTGTTTTTAAAATTATTTATTTAAAGTAGTTTGACATGCACATTTTGAGAAGCTGAGATTTGCATTCTTAGAACTCAATGTCCGTGGAGATAACTCTGACAGTGAAAGTAGTAAGATGGTGCTTAGGAGCCTATTAGTCCAGCTCTTTGCTATTACACTGTATCACAATGGTGAGTTCTTCAGTATCTGTCATTTGTAAACTTGCCAGCATCTTAGTGCATGAAATGCCAGTAAAACATTTCTGGGGATGATGCCAAAGGGAACGGCATTCATACATTTGGCCCTTTTCCTCCTCTCTGGATGGTGCTTTCTGAGATTGCTGCTGGAGATCAGCCCAGGCGATACACACGGATCTGCCAGGCGTGGATGGAGGCACACATGTAGGGCAGGTTTACTTGTTCAAATAATTTCCAGATGGGTGGGTAGCAGCATCTTGCCTGTCAGCCTTCTGGGCTGCCATGCTCATTATCTAACTGATCCAACAGCCACTTAACACATGAACTCCCCATAAAAGGAATGGCTAAACTGGTGGGTTGAGTGAACTCCCACTGACATAGTGCAGAAAATACTTTGAAAAACATTTCAGAGCCCCAAGGAGTTAAACCCCAATCTATGCATTTTGGAAGTTGCACTGAAGGGGAATATGACATTTTTGTGTTCTTGCGGTGAAAACTTTTACTTGAAGAGTTGTTTAAACTTGAATCAACAGGCAGGAGGAAAGCAGGTGGCAGCTTTGGATGGCTGGGCACAACTGTTATTGGTGGTGGGAGCTCTTTTGCTGGCAGGTGAAGGGATTTCTGCCTTCTGTCCAAGGAGGTGCTTTCAGTGCACTGTGCCTGGTCACATTCAGATTTGCTTGGTTTTAAAGCATAGTTGTCCATATACTAAACCATCAATCAACTCTTTTATTAGATTGTAAAAACACAATCCTGTGATTTTCAGGACGACAGAATAATTTACTATGGAAGGGTTTCTGGAGGTCCCCTGGTTCATTTTCCAGTCAAATTCTGAGGATCTCCAAAGATGGATATTTCACAAACCCTCAGGTCTTTTCCACTGCCTGCCTTATTGTGAAAGTTTTGTTTAAACTACAGTTGCATTACCACAGAAATGCAGCATTCCCACATTTATCCATTCTAGTGCCCTTCTGTCATCCAAGGGGCTAAACAGGAAAGATTATAGGAGTAAAGAAGCCTTGAAATGTGACCGCAACCTGGCCTTGGGAGGATATTAGATCTTATCTCAGTATAGATTATTTCTTATTTCATATAGTTTCACAATAGGCTTTTGCATTTTCTTATTTAAACCTCTAATAGCTGCATCATGATTCCTAAATACTACATTAAAAAAAAATCTATTCTGCTTTAAGGGAGGGAAAAAAGAGTATTTTCAGGATATCCAAATAATTTTGATTTTGAAGTGATTTTGATTTAGATATCTTAATAAGTACTAGGGTCTCAATGTATTTTTTTAATTGATCTTGAAAACTGGTTTTTAGTGGGAAGAACCTGGCAAACACATTAAAAAGTGAAGAGCTTACACATGTGCCCATGCAGTAGTATTTGCATAACATTCTGTTAGAGCAATGCAGTAGTAACACTGAGTTAGGTGACCAGGACTGTTTAAACAATATTTGCTAAAGGTCTAGAATGCCTTGGTCAGAAAGTATAAAATGGCTCTAGAAAGGAAGATAGTGTGTGCAGAACCCCTGGGGTCATAATGGGAAATATGAGCAGATCTTAAATGATTCATGTGTTTTTAGTTTTTCTCTTTATTTCTTCTGTTTGATTAACCTCAAGTTAAGTTAAAGACTTTTTTCCTGGTAAGATGGCTGATGTAGCCACATAATAATTCTCTGTAGTTATATGTAAGTGCTGAATATGTTACGCAATGATAAAGTAAAATAATATTTTCTAGAATAAATTAACTACAAGAAACAACTATATGATTTTCTTAAAAGGTTAATAATGCAGAGTGTTAGTACTTCGTCTTAGCCTGTTCAAGGTTTCCATTATTGTTGCAGCAGAATCAAAATTGAAGTATTTAAGTGTACAATGAACACTGAGGTTATGGGGTGCAGAAGATTTGATTCTAGGAATGGAAACCTGGAATGATGTTATTTGTCCCACTAGAAAATGTTATTGCTTTAAACTTGTTACGTATCACTAACAGGCCTGGAAATTTGACAATATTGCAAAGCAAATGAGAGACACTTCTTCCCCTGGTTTTTGATTCCTGGTCAGAAATAGGGGCTTGCTGATGACAAGTTTCACTTTCGATGAGCGTGTAATAATTTTTGAACCAGTTGTGTGAACCTGGAAACCATATCAATCAACAAACTTGAAAAGGAAGCCACCCACATTTGCTGAATTATGTGAGGAGATGCAGAGATTATGGATGAGTCTGAAGTCCTACCTGGAAAATGAGAAGCATATATATTTTTTTTAAAGATAGGCAGCATCTGGAGGAGTGAATACAAACCTCTAACTTTTGTGCCCCCAATTGCCATTCATAGGAACACTTCAAGGCTTTTTGGAAAACTAAAATAAAGTGCACCTGGGACTTTTGAATTTTGGTGGATTAATTTACAGAATACATCAAAGTAATAGTGCTGATTCTCACAGCAGAGTCACTGCAGCTGCTCCAGGCAACTTGGTCTGTGATCTAGAGAGACTTGGAGAGATTTGGTTGATTTTTCTGAGAGGCTGAAATAACTTTAAATATTTCCAGATAAAACATGATCAAAAGAGGCAGGCAGGAGCTTGGGTTGAAGACTGCCTCTCCTGTCAGCAGCAAAGGCAGGAACCATGAGGTTTGACCCCAGGAGCAATGCCCACTGTGTCTGTTTCTGCTGGTAGCAAAAGGGCTCATCAGGTACCTGTTGTTAGAGGATATATCCTCTCTCCCTGCATTCTCTGGTGACCTCCCCTGCCACTCTGATGCAGTCCTGCCATCATTCTCTCCTAGCCCTGAAGACACCTTGCAGCATGTCTGTGGTCTTCCCTTTCTCTGCAAGCCTACCTTTGACACCAAACTTGGCCATGCCAAGGAGTGATGGCATACAGGAGGCAGGCAAGAAAGTTTACATAGGGCAGAAGGAGAGAGACAGGTTTGCATATTGACAACAGACATTCAGATGTTGCTTCAGATTCAGACTGAAATATGATATTTTCTCATGGTTTTTTAAAAAGTTACTAACTTTTTTCATTATGAGATGAATTCGGGGAGGGGGGGTGATTTGACTCATTTTTGTCAAAGCATTGCTCAGTTCTGCTTACAGCCTTTTTGATGGGATCATTTCTTTTAGAAAACAATATACAAAGTTCTTCAAGACTCTTCGATGAAGGTGGATTTTGTCTGTTTTGGTTGGTGACATTACCTTACTTTCTAATTTTTCTATCTAATCTCTGAGGAAAGTTCACCTTAACTGTGATCCTGGGCACTCTGTGCTTCATAGCTAGAGAGTAAAGAACTTGTTGACAATGTAGAGTAAAATCTGTGTAATCTACTTCATACAAAGCTACTTTTTACAACACAAACTTTGTGAACTTCATTTCTGTGATTGTAAAAATTCAAGGAGAAGCTGAAATGTACTTTATGTGTTCAGTGGTGGAAAACTTGTTTCTTGCTAGTATTCAGTTCTGTCTTCTTGTTGATGCTGCAACCCAACTCTTTTACGTTCAAGGATTCTTCCTTCCTCCACCTTTCAATATTTTCTGATCTCCCTACTCCTGACCTGAATATCCTATTGGGTAGCAGCGGAGAAAGGTCCCAACTTGGGCATGTGTGCGCACACCTGATGAAGCTCCATGTTCCAGTGCTGGCATCTGTGCCACAGGTTTACCATCACTGCTTTGATTGGCATCTCAATTTAAATGATTTATCTTTTCTCTTGACTTGCTGCAAACTTTTCCATGAGCTGCAGGGAAAACTGATTATATATATGTGGCTTTTAATAAGTTACTCAGCTTGTTACTCATGCTATCTGAAGGAAATGGGATGAGCACTGAGAATTAGAGTAGTGGGGGTATCAAGATATGTGCAGAGCCCTGGAGCTGCCCAGGCAGACGGCCTCGGTGGGGGTAGCTGGAAATTGTGTTCTCTCTGCCCAGCAGCCACACCTGGGGCCAATATGTATGAATGGATGGTGAGAAACAGTCTGTTTGGAAGGATGTGTTGCTACAGATTTTAGAAAGGATGTGATTTGAGGTATTTAAAAGTCTATCATTGAATAAACATCCCAGTGATCAATCCATTTTTGGGGTATCATAATAGGTATATTTTTCCTATTTAGCCAATCCAAGGATGATAAATACATGGTCATTCATTCTAGGCAAATTACTTCAGTGATTGGTATCAAATAGATACTGTATGGTCAATACAATTTCCATATCACACATTTAGCTGCAGTTACACTCCTTTCTTTTTAATGTATTAAAAACTATTGTCCGTTTTTCCTTGAACTCTGAAATCTCTTTTTTTTTCTTTGCTAATTAAAAAGTATGTTGTTGAGACTAACTTGGAGTTACGTAAATCAATAATGCTACCCAGAAAAAGAGAACAAACTGTGCCTCTTATTTGCATAATGGACGAGATCTAAAATTAATTCCTCAGGTTAATTAGTGTACTCCAGGTTGTTTGTGAGGATATACAGCCTTCTGTGACACCAGGGTGTTTCTGATTGAAAAGTAATGCTCAGAGTCAAAGAAAATAGATGAAAAAATCAGGAGCAAGCTGGTTGGGGACTCTGGCATACTAAGCTTTTAGCTTTGGTGCATTGATTTTTGACTGTCTGCATTGAGCTCCAGCACAAGCTGAGGATACAAATTCAGATTTACCTTTCCTTTGAGGTTCAAATTCAGTCTAATCTCAGCTGGGGTTTTGGCTAAAATGCAGCTGAGTCCCAAGTTTCTGTCACGCTGACAAGAGGTTATCTTTGTCTTTCTCAGAAAGAGAACAGTGCTCCCCAGAGGGAAGGAAACATGCACACCCTGTGCAGAGGGTTATGCAGCTCTGTTAACTTAGAAGAGTCTGAATCTTACATGAGACAATCATGGGGCCAAAAATTGCTAGAAGCAGGCAGTTAGAACAACATTAAAATGTCTCATATTTCCTATTCTGTTTCTGCTCCATTGCCTTTATCCTCCTATTCCAGGCAGTTAGCTTCCTCTGGCTCTTATTAGCTTGCTGTGAAATGGTCACATGGCTGGAGGAGCACAGGTCATGGCCACAGGTGGCCATTCCTGCATGAAGGGAAAAAAGGATAGGAGGAACCACGATTTGGCTGGAATGCAGAGCAGTAGCAGCTCTGCAAATGGAATTGCTTTTGGAAGCTTGTAGTGTGACTGCAATTGGATGTGCATTTATGGAGATGGCAAGGAGTAGATTGAGGCAGAAGGGAAGCTCAGTTACCTCCCCACCCAGAGTAAAATTTCCTCTGCCAAACAGCAGGAAGCTGGTGCTACTTGAAGTTCACTTGGGGACAGACAAAACAAATGGTTTGTTCTTAAGCCTCTTTCTTGATAGTGAACTACAGTAACTGACTTTTACCTAAACTATATGCCATGGAAAGGTCATAAACTACTGAAGTAGGACTTCTAATACAAAAATAAATGATCTGTTAGTACATTTCACCTAATGTGACAGAACTGACAGATCAAACACAGCACTATGACTCTTGCTTTTTTCTGTTTAATACAGATCTTCAATATTGTAGCTTAAGAGATTATCTCAGAGGGTTTTTCTGAAGGAGGGAAAGTTCAGTGGTCAAGTGAAGTAGTTTTCCATTTTTTTCTAATAGTTTTACAATACAGTGACTTGTGGAGATGGGCCACTCTTGCTTCCTTGTGATCCAAGAATCTTGTTGGAAAGGCATCTGCTTATAGTGCAATTGCTGTGACCTGTGGGGTTCCTCTTGCTGGTGCTTTGATACCACGTCTCTCACCAGTGCAGAATGTTTCTGGGAGCTCAGAAGCAGACAGACTTTTTCATCTGCTAAACAGTCATTACATTATTTGTCATCAAGATTTGGTATAGCAAGTGCTCCATGACTGAGGACGGATACTGGGAGCTGACCATGTGGGATGAAAATGATTGGCCTGATTTATTAAGGAAATCAGAATTTGGATCTTCTGTTCTACCATCTTCTGTATATACTGTTAGATGGGGATGTAGGGCCAGGCCTCATAGGATGGCACAAGGGAGGAACAGGTTCCTCTAAACTGAGCAAGTGGAGTGGAACCTGCCCCATCAGGTCCTGATGCAGGAGGCAGAGCTGCAGCAGACTGGAGAGCATGGACCATGTGGGTTCCACAGCCAAGCCCTGGGGCACAAGAGGAGTCACTTCCATGACTGCCCTGCAGCCTTCTGAGACCAACTCTGCTCTCCCAAACTTCCTATGGGAGGCACAGCCACTCTTACCTGCTATGACTCTTTCTGAACCATTCAGCATGGCAAGGTTGTAAATGGCTGATGAAGAGCTTCTACTGGGTATTTGGAGGATAATGATTAAAGAATACTTTAGGAAAAAAAAGCTGGTCTTCAGCAATTTTTTATTTCAGCTTAGAGGAAGAAAAAGACTGCACAGGAAGCTATCTAAAGAAATGACACATTAAACGAAAGCATTTTGTGCATGAATAAAAACCAGTGTAACTAACATCTATGTGACCATGTTGGACACCAGTCTTCGGATCTCAGTCTGCAATCCCTAATCTGTATGAAAAATATACTGTGTTTTCTCCATGGATGTATTACTTCCCGGATGACAAATCCTGAAGTGGGAAAGGTAATGAGATGCTCTTCCAGAATTACCTATTTTGTATTTATACAAATTTTCTCTCTTTTTTTTTTTTTTAACTGAGGTTAACTGACTTTTCCAAACAACTGAATAACTTACAGGTTGGTTTTTTTTTTTTTGATGGATATAGATTAAATGTGATACATGCTTTTCAAACAAATAGCTAGTTTTAATTAATTTTGATTGAGAACATGCAATTTTGTAAACAGTTACTATAATTTCACATCCTACTTTGGAGTTGTGTTACCTCAGGCAGAAATTAGAAAAATGATGTCCTCATTTGGCCTTCTCAATCATTTCCTGCCCTTTTTATTGTGTCCCCATAATGCTGTAGGACAATTTCCCTGCTGCCATTTCTTGTAGTCAGTGAAGATGAGAAGCATTGTTATGCTAATGATCCTTTCACCATAATATCTCTGAAGATTACAGTTGTGAATTATGCCCTGCTTGTATGTATGAATCACACCCTTAAAACAAGTGCTGCTTTGCCTTCTGACCATCTAACTTGCCCTTAGCTATTTCTAAAGGGAACAGCATAATAATTATTCACCTTACTCATTGTCATAAAACACTGCATTATCAAAAGAAACATGATTAGTACCTTTTCTTTGAATGGGAAAAATTCTCATAAGATGCTATGTAAATGAAATTGCATCTAAAAATATGCCAAAACCCCCCAGTTAATTGTGTCAAAAATCATTTTGGAGTAATGAGATGAGGGAATTATGCCTGCCATGAACCTTAAGTCAGAGGGGATATCTATGTAGGAAGGTAACTTGGGGTGTCAAACTGGTTTTAATCCTTAACCTCCTGTAGAACCACCTGTTACCAGAGTTTGCGACCTTAGAACCAGAATTACTTCCAAATATGGGTCTTGCTTTTGCAGGGCCTGAGATCCATCATCTCTTCCATTTATCTCCTAAGGGGCTTTGTGCATTGCCCCATGTGGCTGGGGCCTGGGGAACATGAACAGGATGCTTCCACAGGAGGAGATGACAGATGTGTTTCTGCACAGGCAGCTTTGCGAATAGTAAGGTCGCAGCATGTGAGGATGGGATGTCAGGAGGGATGTGGTCTGGGAGAAACCTAACATGGGTGTTTGATTTCAAGGGTTGCTGTCTCACAGCACCCTGACCTGTGGAGGCCTGGGGGCTGCTGGCTTCATGCTTCATTCAGTCAGTGAAGACTAAGTGTAGCTGAAAGACTAATGGCTATTAGTTCAGTTTTACAAGTTTTGATCAAATATGTTTAGACAATTAGATTCTGAAAACACATTCAGGTAAGGTGTATATGTTATGGGTGGAAATTTCCCCCCTTGTCTTTCGTTTTAAGGTTGATTGTTTGCATCCAATAAAGTCTTCAGTTGCATCAGAGAAGGAATTACTGATTTGAAAAAGGACTGAGCAAATCTTTTCTCTGTTTCAGTGACAGAACTCAAACCAAAACTAAACCACCCTACTCTAGGGCAAAGAAAAAACTCCACAAACAAACCCAAGCGACCACCAAAAAAAAGGTATAAACCAGTACTGCTCCCTCTGCCTCATCTTCCATCCTATATCTGTTAGTTCCTTGTCCACATGATAGTATTTCTGCTGGTTTGAAGCAGCATTGCATGCTTTGTCATTCAGAGTGAGTAATTCTGGACCAAACTTTAAGCCATGTTTGGGAAATGGGGTGGGCCACACAGGTGTCAGGAGAACCAGGGTGCCCTTTTCTGGACATGGGTGTAATTGCTGCCTGGTTGGGAAAAAGGACTTGCTATTTTGAGAGTCAGTAGTTGTATCATGGTATTTTATGAGGTCTGGTCTGTTCTTATAAGGAGGCAGAATATGCATCAGTATTAAATAAGCATTTTCTCATATGTAGAATTAATTTAAGTTTATTTAACCTGTTATATATGCTCACATTTATATCTCTGGGTTTCTTTTGTAATTTTTTATATGGTCTTTTTTTTTTCTGTGTAACGGTCTTCTTTAAACTCTTTTGCATCTTGCCTATGATCTATAAACCTAAGAATTATGGAAAATTTCCCAGGGATTTGTAGACTTCTGCAAACTGAATCCTACTGTAGTAACTTAGTGAATTAAATTGCCCCAACGTCTTTGGTTTTGAGAGTTTGTAAGCCTTCATTCTACAGAGAGAAAAAAATTGACACATGAAGTAAGGAGAAATTGCACAAGCTGAAGCCAGCAGAGCTTCTGTGCTTTACCATATTGTTCTTCAAAGGATATTTGATCCTTAGATAAAACACTTTTTAATACTTTCAAGATTTCTCCACAACATCTTTAAAGATTTTCTCTTTTTCTACAGTAAAATCCTAATACTATGTCATAATTTTACTTAAGTGTTAAACTTCTTTCAATATCTGAAGCTAACTATTCACCCTAGGCATTCAATAACAACAGTGTAACACAGAAATCAGGAATCAGGGACTAAGGAAGAAGTAACCTGAGGAAAATGAGATGGAGGTTTAACATCATTTGAGATTGCATTTAACTCTCTGCCTCTCTGCTAGCAACATGAAAAATATAATCTTTTTATGTCATTGATAGGCAAATTATGGGAAATGTTGAATGCAGGGCATAGAAACTAATTAGAAAAGAATTAAAAGATGCAAATGTCCTTTTAGATAAAAGATCATATTATTGGATAAACTAAGGTTCTGAAAGACTTAGTCTCTTTTTTTAACTATTTTTTTAAATTTTAATCATTTTGCAGGAAATGTTGCAAAGCAGAGCAAACAGAAGAGTAGCAGGGTGTTACTTGAGATCAGATAATTAATGTGAAGCATAGCCAAGGAACAGAAATCCTTCTGGCTTTCAGCATGAAAATGATGATGGGTGGCACCTCTGGATGCTCAGTGCTGTTTTGATAACCTTGGGAAACTGCAGTGAGAGCCTTGGTGACACACAAGTCTGTGCTTGAGAACAGATATTAGCAGGTGGGGAGTTTCGTTAAACTGATTTTTTAATTGATATTTTTTCCATCTCTGCCTTGTTGTTTGGGCTGTTGATGGGTATGAAATGGAAAGGATGTACTCCCTTGGTGACAAAAAGTGTGGGTGAGCAGGTGGCATTCAGGGTAATGGCAACAGAGCCTTGTGCCGGTCCCAGCTGAGTGCTGAGATTAAATAGATTAAATGAAAATAAAAGCAAGCTAATTGAATTCACTGATAGAGGAGATGAAATCAGAGCAGTATAAAATTAGGCTTAAGATGGGGATTATTATTTCACTTTTCGTCAGCTCTGTCTTTGGATTGCCAGAGTCGGGAGCTCTTTCCGTCAGAAATGAAAATAAAACAAAGAACACACACCGAAAGAAAACAAGCCTTTTTCCTGTTTTGTTTTTACAACAAAACAGTTATGTAAAACATTTGCAGTATTTTAGAAAACTAATACTTTCAGACAACTTAGGCTGAACTGAAGTAGCTTGAATTTTCTCGGCTTTTTAAGTAAGATGACCTGCAGTTTGAGTGACTAAGTGGCTGTGATCCTGGTAAAAGGTAAAAGTCTCTCTTATCCAGTTCAGAAGTGCAATGAAGTTTGAATCAACACAACTGTGGTTCATCCTCTAGATTTTTTTCTAGGCTCAAACAGAGTTAGTGGTTGAATTCCCCTTCACTCCACTTTACCTCCACCTCTTCAAATATGTGTGTTTTATGGAAGAACCTACATTTGTGAACTTGTGAATTTAATATCCAGACAGCAAGATGGACAACTAAACTTAAGAGATAGTACAGAAAATAAAATCAACATGAAGGTCTGAAGAGCATAATGGAGAGAAAGAAAGTTTTAAAATAATCAGGGCAAATTGAAAGCAAAGATGGAGGTATGTGTTGTGTTTTTATGGGTCTTGTATTTAAGAGAACTGTGAACTTCAAGCAGAGGATGAAGGGTTTGATTTGAAAATGAATGTCTGGCAGGGACTTAGAAGCATGAAAGGGATAATTTTAGCCGTAGCCTTTGAATAGACTGGTCACAAAGGGCTGGCCTATTTCTCTCTATTCTGCCAGACCCCCTCCTCTCTCCGCTCCCGACTCCTCAGGTAGGGTTACTCTTAGAGTTATGGTTAGGGTTAGGCTTCTCTTTTGTGTTAGGATTAGGCTTTGGGTGTTTTTTTACTCTTCATGACGCAGCAGCATCGGCACCCGAGAGCCCAAGGCTGCCACCTTTTCTCTTGGCACAAAGCTCAGTCCTTCCTTGGCACCAGTGGGGCTGGGAAATTGCCATTTTTCAGCCAAGAATTGAAGATGGATGAAGATTCCTCTTTGAAAAGGAATCGAAAGAGGAAAGGTGCCAGTCCACAAAGGACTGGCCTATTTCTCTCTCTTCTGCCAGACCCCCTCCTCTCTCCACTCCCGACTCCTGGGTTAGGGTTACTCTTAGAGTTATGCTTAGGATTAGGGTTAGGGTTAGGTCGGGTACAAGCTGAGATATAAGGTAAGCTAGACAGGCTATAGCTAAGATCAAGGATGAGGCAGGGGAAAAAACCATGAAAGGCAAGTGAAATTCACTTGTGTTTTTAAAAAGTCTTGAAAATGCGTGTATGGCTTTCAGTAATACGTGCAGCCTTGTTTGTAAATTTTATTGGAATATCAGGTTTTTGGGCAATGAACAGAAATTTCACTCAGGCTGTACTTTATGGTACACATTTACATGCAGAACACACTGAGGGGTTTGTTGAGGATCTGAATCAAAGAGAAGGTTATCAGGGTATAAGTTCTGTTGAGACATCTCACCAGATGAAGGAAAGTGATTTGTAGTAAAGACGAACTTTAGTATGTGGAGTCAGAGATCATAGCAGGTACCCAGAAAAAGAAGAAAATATATCCAACATTGTCTAGGTCCAATGACAGACTTAAAGCAAAGATTTTGAAATTCTTTTTCAGACCTGATCTGACTTCTACAGCTTGTGCTGTAGAAGTAAAATGTCAAAACAAATAAAATTAGTAGTGAGGAAATCAAATCATTAAGAAAAGTGTCTAGCACTATTTTCCTCTGCTTTTGTAACAAATGCTTTTTAAATTCCACAGTGATGAATTATTTTAGAAGAAAATACCATACAATGGAAGTATAGTAGACAAAGCTGAACATTGAAAAAGGGAGTGTACTGTAAAAGACTTAAATAATCTTTCAAGCCCCAAACCATTTGGCAGATGAAAACCTTTTCTCCACTGCTTCAGTGTTTTCTGTCAGAAGCACTTCACTTTTCTTGCTACACAGAAATTTTTGTTATCTTTGATTTGAGAGCAAACAAAAAACTTTCACTTAATCACTTTTATTGTATAAAATTTGAAGATCTGGCACTGGCTTCAGCAAAGGCAGGAGTGAACTGCTTCCAACTGAAGTTGAAACATTCACAAGTTTAACAGTTGATATAGCTATTTCCAGGGTCCAAGGCCTTACTTTACAGGTAATGGAACCTATAAAATTCCACCTGATGTCATAGAATGATTTTCATATTTATTAACAACTAACATTTAATTTTTCTATTGAAGAGACTTGAGTATTGATCAAAAATGATCAATTATACTGTATTGCAGTGAAATTAACATTAGTGGCTTAAGCCTGTATGCTGTGCACTTAAATACACTCCGTATAAATATCAGTGACTATAATGAGTTTTTTTCTCAACTCTTCACTATTCCAGCCAATGTTACTTAATTTTTTTCATGAAGCTCTTTGAAATTAAATATATAAAGAGTGTTCTTCTACCTCATAATATTATTTTATTGGCTATTATGTCCTACACTCACCACACGTTTATGGTTTCATAAAATGGTTTGGGCTGGAAGGGACCTTAAAGCTCATCTAGTTGCAACTACCCTGCCATGGGCAGGGTCACCTTCTGATAGACCAGGTTGCTCAAAGCCCCATCCAACCTGGTCTTCAGCACTTCAAGGGGTGGGACATTCACAACTTCTCTGAGCAATCTCTTCCAGTGCCTTACCACCCTCACAGTAAAGAATTTCTTACTACTATCTAATCTAAGCCTACTCTCTTTGAGTGTGAAGCCATTCCCCCTTGTCCTAGTGCTACATGACCTTGTAAATAGTCCCTCTTGTAGGCCACTTTCAGGCACTGGAAGGTGCTATAGGGACTCTCCAGGGCCTTGCTTCTCCAGGCTGAACAGCCCCAGCTCTCTGCCTGTTTCTGTAGGAGAGGTACTCCAGCCCTCTGATCATCTTTGTGGCTTCCTCTAGACTTGCTCCAACAGGTCCATGTCCTTCTCTACATTTGGGACCTCAGAGCTGGATGCAGCACTCTCTGTGGGTATCATGAGAGTAGAGTGATGGGGCAGAATCCCCTCACCCCTACTGCTGGCTGCTTTTGAAGTAGCCCAGGACACAGTTGGCTTTCTGGTCTGCAAAGGCACATTGAGTCACGTCCAGCATCTCAACTCCAAAGTCCTCCTCCTCCTCCATGGGAAATGTCAAATGCACACATATTTCAAATTAATTGTAACCACATACTTCATTCTAAAAGTTAAATATGCTTTTAGTATAAAGTAAAATGAATGAGAAGGTAATTTAGAATCAGCAGTTCAATTAGAATGTATATCCAAGGAATACACTGGAAACTCAGGAGAGTAGTGTTATGTCTTTCCCCACTAAAAATAATGAGATCTTGTCCAAAATTTCTAGATAAAATTAAATTTCAGTAAATAGCATAAAATGAGTTTAAATTGCAACTCCCCTCCCTCACTGTTTTTGAAACAGCACAAATAAATTTTTCATTCAGAATTTTGATGCTTGTTAGGATCAGAAATTTGGATAGCTTTCACTGATGACCAAATATGTGAGCTATTTCAAAACCTGAAAATCTGTTTGTAAGTTCTGTAAATAGGAGCAATTGAATGCTGAGCTATAACAAAAATCTGGTCAGGATTTTATGTGCCAAGTGCTTAAGAATCTTTCCCTGAAAGTATGAAAGTGTAGCCTTATCAAAGTAAAAATATTTGAAATTTATTGAGAAACTTCTCTGCTCCCCCTTCACGTTTTTGTTGTCTTCCAGTCTGATGCATCCAAAACCAGAAGCAAGGCAAATCACCATCTCTTGCAATGTGTTTTTGTATGGCATACTGTGATGGGTACTGTCATGTCCCACAATCAACTTGTACTGGAACATCCAAAATCTCACTTCATCTCAAAGGGCCATAAAAATACATTTAAAAAGTGTAAAATGAATCTCACAGCCTTGGAGAAGCAAAGATATCACATACAGGTGCAAGTTGGAGGTTTCTTTATAGTTGAGATGGCTACTGATTCCTGGTTTGCACTAGGAAGCAATTAATTTTCTTATGCTCTTTCTATTGTTTTCATTAGAAAATATTTAACGAGATAAAATAAATGTTCTTGTTATTTTGTGTGGTCCTTAACAAAAATAAAATATGATCATTTATTTAATGATATTTCCATTAAGAGGTCTTTTGGTCTTGCATGCTATATATCAGGTATATCTTGGTTTTTTCCCATGGGAACAGATGTTTTTTTTTTAATTTATCTATTTTTTAATGTAGGGTTCCTGATTTTTCTGTGCATTTAAAAAAATGAGGCTGACTTTTGGATTTCTGCATAGTTTTACTTCAAAAGTGAACTACAGTGGTGAAAACTGAAAGTATAAGATGCTGTTGTTTGGCTGAGTGCAAGTATTAAGCTCTCTCAATTCTCCAGTGAGAAAGTTCTGTGTATTAGGAGTTTATGTCTGTATGTTGGTCTTGTTTCTCAGTAAGAACGCAGACAGAAAGTTTACTGCTCAGAGGCTGAAGGCCTCATTCTTCTTCTTATCACAAGTGTTTCAGGAGTTGAACTATAATTATACTTTTATTTTCTGTTTGTTAAAAATTTTGGATGATCTTTTTACTGTGTCGCAACTAACCAGTATCACCACATTGAGATCTTCAGGTACAAAAGCGATAAGGAGGAAAAAATAAAGACCAGGAAATAGGGGGGTTTGTAGGCAGAGTAAAGAGGTGGAATTAGAGTCACTCACTTTCCTCATGTTTGTTTCCATTTATCTTCCTTCAAAAAATGCTTACATGCAGATATTAGGACAGCAAGTCTCATATTAGTCAGATCTGACAACAGTTCCCCATATTTGGCTTTCAAGTCTATCAAGTGTCCTTGACAACTTTTAGAAACTTTAAATAACTGCGTGGGAAAATTCAACCACCACTCATCAGCATGAAATAAGAATGCTTCATTTTTGATGCACATTGGCCTATAGGTTTTGGAGCAATGTCTTTTACGTGTGCTTTATTTGACTTAGGGAGATATTCAACTGACTAGGAAAAATCCATACCACAGCCTAGAAGAAAGTTTTCCTATTACACTCTTTGTTTTGCAATTAGCCTTCATAGATTTTTGTAACAGGGGACTCATTCATGCAGCCTGGTTTAGGTTTCACAGACTTGTCATGTTTAGGCAGCAAGGTTTAAGTTATTACAGGGATGGACAGTGGTATAAATCTTGTGGTGGTAACCTGCTCTGGCATATACTGTATATACTATATACATTTGCATTGTAACAACTCTTTCATTACTATCTGGGGAAATGAAAATTAAATCAGCATGATATCTTTTTGTCTAGAAAAAAAAGAGTAAGATTACTTCCTTCAAAGGTCTTTCATCACTATTTTAATAGCCTGAGATACTACACAAGATGGGAATAGTGGGTGTGGGGAAACAAAGAAATTCATCTCTTAGTTAAATCTTCTCAGCTTTGGTAACTGCAGAACTAATCAGGAGCTTTGGAGCTGTATTGTTTGATGATATTTCCATAACATTTGTGGCTGTCCAACTTTGTTGTGTAATGAAAGTCAGGAAATCTGACTGAAGGCATTGTTAACTTTCAAGAACCTACGTTTGACTTCTGCAAAAGCGCTGCAACATTTTGATATTTAAGTATCCTTATTATTAAACTGGGGCAGAAGGAGAAGGAACAGGAAAGGAACATTAAGGGTGACTGCGATTTAAAGATTTCCCTGGAGAAGATGAGCAAGTTAGTCTTTGGGCTGCCAGAAGCTGAAATTAGAAGAATGACTGGTTTTAGCATGTTGGACATGATTTAATTCTGTCATCATCATCCAGATGGAAAATATGCTGGCAGGCTTTGAGTTATCACTGGCAGGATCAAAGGGCACTGGGATGACAGTATGGTTAGCTGGCACACCAGGAGAACCTTTAATAACTAGCCATGTTACTAGTTTAGTGCATTATTTTGTGGGGAGAATTAATATTGGTATTAATGATGATTATTTTTTAATGTCTGGCTCTCTGCTAGAGTGCTGGTTTTAGTATTGTATATCAGGGTTGCTCTTTTTATTACTGTATTTTAGGGTCACATTCTGTTGTGTAACCATCCAGATGGGTGGAACTACAGGCAGAATTATTTGGCTTTTAACGCATAAAGGGAAGACTACCAGAGAATTTGCCGAGCTTGTGATGCAATTCTCAGTGATGAAGGAAAAGAAAATAATATGTTAAAATTCAATGTAGTTTTTGTGCTTTTATATTTTTCTGAAGAAGGTGATCTGTTTTCTGATGATATTTCACATTCTTGCAGGTACTTTTTTGTCTTTTTTTCCAGCTGCCCTAATACCAAGCTCCCTTACATTTTTCTCATTCCATAGATGCTCCAGAGAATACTGTTTCACTGAATGTATGTGCCTCCCTGGCTGTCCTGTGGAAAAAAAGCGCATTATGATTTCTTTTAAAAAGTCCATACATTTGATCATGTAATGAGATCAAGGTGTTCACAGCCACTTTTATAGTGTCATGTCCATGACCTCCTATGCCCTGGAAGAGAGAAGCAGGTAGTTAACCATTTATTAGCTGTGCATGTGTATGCAGCAAGAGATTACAATCAGTCATCACATTATTAAAATAGTCTCAATTGATCATTCAAGCCTTTTATTTGTACACAGAAGCAAGACTGGAACATTTGTAGTTATCCTTCCCTAGATGTTCTCCTCAGAGCTCCTGGCAGCCAGCAGTGCTCTGGGGTTTGGTCCTTGCCTTGGAGCTGTAATATTTCTGGCCAGTTTATCTCACCTTTTCTTATAGTGCTGTTTAAAAGCTGGTTCAACCATTTTGCCACCATTGTTAGTTTGCTTAACTAATCCTTTAATCCTATTCATAGTTTCTGTTCGGGGATGAGGTCCTTATAATCGCTTTGGGAAATACTTTTTTCCTTTTATTATCTTGGTTGCTGTTCAGCTGTTCATGAGTGGTTGCTAGCTGTAGATATGTAGTGAATTTTTAGGTAAATATAGAGGCAGTAATTGAAGGACATTCGACTTTGAATTTTACTTTTCAGTCAGTAGGTATGAGCTCAATAAGTCATGCTTCATAGCTTTTTTGTGATTTTTCCCATAAACTGCACACTGGCATCTCCAAGATAGAAAGCAAAATATCAGAACAAGAGGATTTTAGGAGATACCATATTTACGTATCTCATTCATTACATATCACTGCTGGCAGTAGATCGAGTTTGAGTAATAGTTCCCAGCTTCTTAGATAATATATGATCTTCTCTAACAGTGGCTGAGTTAAGAATCTAAGCTTTGCCTCCCTTCCAGACAAGCTGGGAGGCCCTGAGCAGTGTCATTTTCTGCCAAGGAGGAGGAAGCAGAACTGACAGGAGCTCTCCCGACAGAGAAGTGCCAGCCACCAGGACATGGGCTGTTGGTCTCTAAATACAGTCTTTTTTTTTTCCAGGGAATGCATTCTGAAATTTCAAGGTTCACTCTTTATTCTTTTTCTAGCATTCAGGCGGTTTTAGTGCTATATTTATTTCAATTTTGTTGTTTTGGCAAAGAATTCAAAAGTGTTTTCATGCCTCAGTGGACCAGTGACAGACTAATGATATGTAGCAACAGTAAATGTTTTTTTTCTGCACTGCAATCATAGGTGCCATGCAGGAAAACAAGGTGGACATTTGCATCCACTCTGGGTAGTTCACTTGTGGATATGCTGTTCCCAAGGGAGACAGCTCGTAAGTACAGCAGAGAGAGCCCAGGGTCAGCCTGGCAGTTTTAGCATCACCATTTTTCCAAATGGAGTTGTTCTTTTGCCTGAAAAGTATCTTGAGCCATAACTGTGATTGTGGATTGCACGTGCTTTGAGTACCTGTGTGTGCTCCGAGCTGTTGCCAGCTCATCTTCCAGTGATCTGATAAAGTGGTGCTGCAATGCTGCTGCACAAGTCTTGCACTTTCAAACAACTGTGGGCCTGGAGATGCTGCATTCAGCACTGAAACCCACAGTCCTTCAGCTGAATACACTCTGAAATCAGTTTCACTTTCTTAGGTAGCACTATAGGAAGAAAAGCACAAAACAAATTTAAAAAAAAAGAAAAATAGTTAAAAATCATCCAACAAAAATTAAAAAAAAAAGGCCAGAAAATCTATCTTGCCAAAAGCTGTACACGTGCAGAAAAACTTTGCATATATGCCTGGCACAGTGCATTCCCTGCCTACAAAACTTATTAGAACGAACAGCTGGTTAATGGAGATGTGTTTTTCCAACTAAGCTTTAATGTTAGTTAAAACCAGCATTGGTTTATTAAGAAAAAAACTGTCATTTTTTCTAGATAATTTTTTGACATTCTATGGTATCTGAAGAATTGATGAGAGAAAACAGCAAACATATAAAGTAGGCAAGTTGTGAAAATTAAATAATGAAACATACTTTTCTGAAACTATGAAGTCCTATAGTCTCAAAACTATGCAAAGTGCTTGATTTTTGACTTAGCTTTTCTAATAGCTCTCCCAATTTTCTTAGACCAGTTTTGCTGTTAATAATACCTACAAACCTGGTAGATATTACCATAGCCATGTAAAAAAGTTACTCCTTAGAACACGAAAATCTTGAATAATACAATATGCTCAACTAATCTTAATTTTTTTTTTTTAGATAGCAGTTTATAGGATTTTTAGTCTAAAAACTTAGAGCGATTTGAGCAAAAAAACCTCTAAATCCAAAAACCTGGAACCAACAAGGTGCATTGCTCCTGGCATAGAAAAGAGTGTAAAATATTGATACATTGCAAATGGTTTCACACCAAAGTCTGCACTGACTGTCCAAAACTAGCAATTATTTCATTCCCTTATTTGGATTGAGATCCATGGGCACCAAACAAGCAGTCCAACTAAAGTAGTGAGACTGAATTTTTCACATGTGAGGAAATGCTTCATCTTTTCCATTCCTATGTCATAGATCACAGGGAAGAAGCCAGTATCTATCCATGCAAATTTTTTGAGTTGTTGAGTCATAATATTTTAAAACTATCTCAGAGTGTACTACAGTGAAATTTCCCATTTCGGGGTATTTTTGTGGAAGAAAGAATTAATGTCCTTTTATGAGTTCATTCAACCTGAGTGCTTTGTGAGAAAGCCTGTATATATGACACAGAGAGACCTGAAGTTTGTGGGATTTTATCTCTGACATGCTCAGGTAATGCTGGGGGGAGATCAGGTGCAGTCATATGAATTTTTTTGTTAACTATCTGACCTTGTGTAAATATTGATTTAACCAGATTAAATACCGATGACTTTGTCAACAGGCAAAACCATATCACATTCCAGGTTAGCCTTATTTTATAACTGTTGAAGGTCTGCCATTGAAGGCAGTGCATGGATTAAGGATGGGAATGTGTTCTGTTCATCGGTCAGTCTTAATACTCGATCTTAACTGTGTACCACTTGACAATATTGCATGGCATGTGATATCCCCATTGGAATTCTACTATGGATGTGGGAAACTGAGTGTTCCACAGTGTTATCCAGGAATGACAGTCATGTGATCACTTTGGGTTATATTCTTCCATTTTTGTGTTTCAGACCACTGAGATAATTGGAAAAACTACAGCTGCAGAGTGTGAGGCATCCTCTGCAAGCAGAGAACAGAGATTAAGCATCATCTGCAGAAACATCCAGATACCAGGGGTGTGTGTGTAAGAATAACTGCTTAATTATAGAACAATAACAAACACATCTGCAGGGAAACACAGAATTCACTGCAGAGAAGCGTCACTGCAATATAATATACATGTTTTAATTGCTAGGTAACATTTTATGTTATGCAAATAACTGGAAAAAAATACTAACATTCTGTAGCCTTTTAATGAGGAGTTAAAGGCTTATGGAACCTCATAGTAAATTCTGACAAACGCTGTTTAGAAGTGATTATGTATCTATTCTATATTTTTAAAAAATCCCTTCTGTTCTTAAGAAAATTTCAAAGGAACTGCAGTCTTTGTTCTCTTGGGTCTAGTTTTCAGAAGCATGCATATAGCTTTCTGCATGGCCCGTCCAAAGTGCACAAAAGTTGTGATTATTCAGGTACTCTGTTACATGTGTTGATATTCAAAAATTTGGTGACAAGCTGTTTGATTTTTACCTGCATTTTCAGTTTTGTTTTCATTTTTTTCCCCCTCTGGTACACTAATCCTCTCCACTATACTTATGCTCTATCCCAACCACAACCCTTATTATGTTCTAACAGACATAGCTCCTCTGGCAGTAGGCAACATTTCCACTAGTTTAAGCTTCTGGATGCCTCTCAGATCTTACTTGAACAACATATGGAAATCATACTACAACTAGCTATACTTTTTTGGCTGTGAATTTGTAAAGAGAAAGTGTTCTGTTTGAAAATTAAGGTGAAGAGAGATAAGGAAAACAGAATGCAAAATAATATAGTGAACG
This sequence comes from Pithys albifrons albifrons, assembly GCF_047495875.1. Taxonomy (NCBI): domain Eukaryota; kingdom Metazoa; phylum Chordata; class Aves; order Passeriformes; family Thamnophilidae; genus Pithys; species Pithys albifrons. Next base: position 13,050,668 of record NC_092467.1, read on the forward strand.
GCACCTATCAAAGACACTTATGGTCTGGCTTCTAACCTTGCCTGTTCTAATCCAGCAACTATTTTTTTTAATATACAGCAAATCCTTTTATTGGATATTTCTCTCTCTTTAATGACTTCACTACAGGGTTGCATGGGTCGATAGGAATGCCTTCTCCAAAATCCATTAACATGGTTCTTGACTGAATGCAGTCTGGGCATGTTAATCACCATTATTCTTCAAGAATGTCAGACTGCTCAAGTCTTGTATATATGAATTTCATGTCTAAGAATCGATGGGTTCCTTATTTACACACAGGACTGATTACCTTGCTGGAAATTATGGTACTTTCTTAGTTTAAAAATCTGCTACAGCAAATATGATAAAGAAATCTCTTTAATGTTGGCAAAGATTTACATACTGAAATTAAAATTATATTATCATCTGTGCCTTTCTTATCTAGATGATAGTACAATTCAAAGAAACATCTTTTTTTTCTGTTGTGTCTTCTCTTCTTTGATTCCAACACATGCATATTAAAGAGAAACTTCACACTTTTTGATGTGATTGCATCAGAAGAAAAGATATAGTATGATTGATGCCAGTGGGGTTTGACAAATAGCAACTCTATAGAAATTATACAAAAATTTCCTTCCATATTTCCTCTCAACTGTTCTGCCACTTTGATGAAATGGTAATCTCTCTAATCCATTTCTCCAGCTAGAAAAGTGTTGCAGAAATGTACCCTTCCCTGCAGTTATTACCATGATGGAACATTTATTATCCAGCAAATGAGGCATCACATTCTCTTATAATTCTCCTTAAAAAATCTTAGGAATAACTGCCCTCTATTGTGCATATCAATGATCAATTAAAATATAAAAAATTGGATTGTATATTCTGCACAGGGCAGAATACAACCTGTGTCGCTGATCAATATCCAGTGCAGAAATACATAAAATCTTCTGTGGACAAATTTCTTCCTTGTGCTCAGGGGTGGTTTGACACCCCACTCACGCCCTAAACCATTGAGGCTGTGGATTGTGGACTTGTGAAATATCATTTTCATGTACATGAGCCCTGGTAAATTTTGCCTTGAAAAATGTGTCTGTAATGCACTAAATGATTGTGGCTCTTGGGCCTGTGTGCTCCCAGGTTGTTAAAGAAGAGTGAGAAACACAGCTATAAAAAAATTCTACAAAACCCCACAGCCAAACAATTAACAAACAAACCCTTCACCCACACAAAAACCAACAACAAACAAATAAACAAAAAGCCAAAGAAATCCCCAAACCCCAAACTAAAAACCTGCCAAAAAAGATATTACAAAAATTGTCAGTAGGCTTAGTACAAAACCAGTCCCTGTTGGCTCTTGGTTTATTTTATAAAAAGGTAGATCACAAGAACCAAATCCCAGTGGGAACTCTAAGCCCACTCACAGTGCTTTTAATAATAGTATTTATTTGTTCAGTCATTTATATTTTTGTTTAGTCAACTTAAAAACATGCAGGTGAAACTAAAGGTATTAATTAAAGAGTTACTTTTACTATTAGTTTTTTTCTATGTATGAACACAGTGTTTTCTATAAAATGGCCTAAGAGGAGAAAATATTTGCTGAGTGACGTGGGTTGTTTACCTGTCTTCAATCTCATTTTACTTTATGTGTATACACATACATATGTATGTGTGTATCTGCTATATACAAATGCATTCAAGTGTAGAGCAGCTGCAGTTGGTCAACTTTGACCAACTCCTTTATTGGTTTCCTGAGAATATGGTGTTCTCATATCCATGTTATTTCTGCCCTCTGCAAGTAACTACACAAATTTATTGTGGTCCTGTGTAGCTAAAACAACCTCACAGTGAATTACTGTTCTGTTCAAGAGAACTTCTTGGACACAGTTGAATATTACTTTGAAAATACAATTTTTGAATATTAATGATAAAAGTCTTTGCTGTGGATTCTCTTCCTTCCTATGTCTCATCTTTTAAATTAAATTTCAGTTATAGAAACCAATACAAAGCCATAATTACATAAGAAATTTTAAGTTATTTATTTCTATAACATTGGTGCTTCCATTTCTTTCATTAAGCTCCAAACAAAATAGCATTTTTTTTGCTTTCTTTCTTTAGCTAGGTCAGTAAGTTACATGATGTTTGTATTTTGCACACTTGCAGATTAATGTTTGAACACTGTTGCACCACCTTTTCAGTCACCTCATTAGGAACCAGCTTGCATTTCATACTTGCAAATACATAATGTTTTACAGTATATACCATGGATGGAAGCAAGACCTGCTCCTAAAGAATTGTTTTATGCAAGAAAACTTGCCCAACTTGAGCATTTTCCAGGTAAAGGATCTGATTTCTTTCTTTTTCTTTTTTTTTTTTTTTTTAGGGAGTGGGAAATATTTCCTGTATCTACATGGTGGAGTAAGTAACCTAAGAAAAGCCTGCTGAGTTAATAGTGCTTTATCCCATTGTTATTCCTGAGAAGGGAACAAAACCTAAAATAGTAATCAGGTAGGAATCAAGCCTACCTAATGCCAGAAATTATATTTTACATGCATTTTTTTTATATATAGTGGTAAAACCACCCCCCATTGAACTCAAATCCAAATAGTTACCATAGTAACTCATGTTATGGTGTATTATTTATGGACATGTTGCAACATAGGGAGTATTTATAATATGTTGCTTTTTTCAGACCGTATGTTTCTGGTTGTTCACGTAACATTTGCATGGCTGAGTGAAAATGCCAGATCTTTTCATTTGTAGCAAGCTAACATTTCTCTATACTCTCAAAAAGTGCAGAATGTGTACTTGAGATCACTAGACAAAAGTTATAGTTTATTTTTATTGTATTCAGATAATCAGTGTAATACAGTAAAGTAGTGCTGATAGTTCCTTTTTGCTCACTTCTCCATCTTTATAGCATGAGGGGCAGGGGGTTTCGTTGCAGCCACGAGAAATAATGTATTCAAGACCTGCTTGTAGGAGGTAAGGACACTTCATAAGAAAACCCCAATTGAAAAGAAAGCAAACAAAACTGTCACATGTCTGACTCTACCGTAGTTTTTCATATATGATTTTTAATAGTGTTACTTATTATGTGAACATGTAAATTAGTCTGTAAAAGGCAGACTAGTTTTTTAGCCTATGTTTATGAATTACCAAACTGATTTAATCTTCAAGGATTATCTTCAGACATGTATTTACTAAAATAAATATCTATGCTTTTGGTAGAAGTAACTTGCTGTTCCTTCTGCTCACATTTTGAGGCACTAAGAGCACTTCGATACTCTACTGCTAAGGAATATTAATGAAACTGGGTTACCTGGCTTTGCCAATCCCAGCTGGGGCCAAAGTAGGTGCTCTGTTTCTCTCTGCTCTCTTCCTTTTTAATACAAATACTGTCTTAAAAAAGTTAAGATAGACATTGACATAAAAGAAAGCAATTGAATTGAAGGGAACACTGTGGGAATCTGCACATCCAGGTCATTCTGCAATGCTTTGTCTTTGAATCTGATCTCATATGTGCATCAAATTGAATATTTGAATAAAAATATTTAGTCACCTAAGTTGTTTACTTAACACCAGTTTCTGTTATAGAGAGCAAGCTTTCCAAATGAGGTATTCCTCCAGCAAGTGCCACTACTTCACAGACAGTAGCTTAGCTGGCAGCTGATATTCCCTTTTTTCTTGTCATTTTCATCATTTGGCACCTGTAACTATTTGGAACGCAATTTATGTCACTTTCACATGAAGTGTATGACACCTAAATGCCATAAATCATGCATATGTATCATTGCTGGGGCAAATTTACAGTTGTAATTATCTATACTTGCAAATTGTCGTTGTTATGAGGCCTTATTGGAGACTGGCTGAAGAACAGGATACACGTCTCCCATCATCTATATGCAAATTGCATTCTGCCCCATAATTTTTCTATTTGAATGGCTATTAAAATGTTTTAAAAGTAGGTAAAAATTGATATGGATGAAGGATAAATATTGTGTATGAAAGAGCATTTGTCAGCTCCCCTCTGTACTGCATTTTATTTCAGCTGTGAGTAGACTTTTGTGAAAATCTGCTAATATTTTATTGACACAAGTCATGTACCATGTATTACCCTGACCATGCAATTAGCCCACTAATGGACAAAAAATGGGTGTTTCCTGATACAGATTTTATTTCCACCAGCATTTACCTGGATCCTGCTATATTCTGTTGATAAATATTCTTGCAATTCCTCAGTTTTTCACTGGAAAGCAAAAGCAATATAATCATAAGCCATTCTAGAAAAAAGCCCTCCAAAACCAGCGGTTTGGTTGTACACATCTGAGACTTTCCCACTGTCCTTATTTTTTATAGGAAGACAGTAAGTTCAGTCAGAGGTAGGGATGTATTTTTTCCCATCATGTCTAATTATTGAACCAGCTTCTCTGACAGAAACTTTGATATTTTCTGAGAGCAAAAAATCTTCATGTGTAATCTATGGTTCTTTTGTTAAATTGTCACTATGTAATAGTTCAGTTGTTAAAAAATATAGTAAGTACAGTCTTCTCACTTCAATCAAAAACACTGATGTGTAAATAAATCTGGTTTGGATTCTGTGTATGCAGTTGGAACTGTAGTGTGAATGCTCATCCAGTCATAGGCTTTTAGTTCGAATATTTTGAAACATACTTCATTAGAATCCTTGAAGTGAAAAGTTTATATTGTTTCTGCTGTTTTTATCATTGTTTTTTCAATGCTTGCTCTTCCTCCTCCAGTTCCAGTCTTTGAAGTAGTGTGTGTCTATAGCCAGCTGATAGTTAATGATGATTTTGCAGTTGGGAGTACCTGCATTTAGCTGGAATATGTAGCTGGTGATCAAGACTCTTGAGTCTTACCAGCCAGTTTAGAGCTGTTGTTTTAGAGCTGGCTGTTGTCAGTTGGTGCATTTTTCTCATGTGTTAATGTATATTACTCATTTTCAACACCATTATTTTCTAAATGATAATGGAAAAAAGAAAGAAATGGTGAGGATAAACATCTCTGGCTTCTTTGAAATTTTGTAATAATAGAATTTTAAAGGTTAAGGAAGGAAAGGTGAAGGGAAGGATTAAAAGAGGAAAAAAAGCAAGTGAAATAATGGGGTTGAAAGGAAATCCATTCACTCTCTGCCTTATAATAGTGCTTCACACACTTTGAAAAGACAAAACAGAAAACTAAACAATAGGTTTACAGTTCAACAAAAGGAAATAAAGGTCATAAAGAAGTCAGAAATTAAAACAATATTTTGGCTGTACATATGAATCCATTTGCAGTTGACTTCTGACACTTGACATTTCTTTGTGTATTCCAAATAAAACCCCATCTGTCAAGAGCTTTTTTTAAAGCCAGTTAACTTGTGTTTCTTGTGCTTTTACACCATCCCTATGGACACATTTTGGGGTGGTTTTTTTTTCCCCCTATGCTTCTTATAGTGATCAATGTTTCAGTCTTCATGCAAAATTGCTGCGCTTCACTGACTGCAAAGTTTCCAAAGTGATGCCACTACAAGAGGAGTTCTACTCCACTTCAGTATAAAATTGGAGAAGTCTTAGCAGAGGTCAGAGTTCTTCCAGGTGACTCTTTGAAACTTCTGTTTTGTCATGTTAAAAGGACTCATGCAAAAAAGTGCTACGGAAAATGTTTAAGAAAGAACATTAATTCTCATATGAAACTTTGTAGAAATGCTCAGCAGCTGGTGTACAATCTGAGAAAGGTTCTTTCCTTTATTAGAAACACATAATTTTGGCATTCCCATTACTGCCAGAAAAGGTTATGCCCATATGAAGCAAAGAAAAGGAAAGAAAGAAGATTAACAAGTTTCCCAGCTTTTCATTTCTATTAAACTTATATGACTTGAAGAAAAACAAAACTAATGTTCCTTAGATAAACTTAGGGAAACATGCTTTGTATTTTGGTTTATCTAGTTTCAAAATAGATTGGAAGATTTTGGACTTGTAAAGGGATATATTTTTGTTTTGGAAAACTGAACCATTCATTGAAGTCAATTAGCTGAATGCTGGCCTTTCACATGTTTAGGAGGGCAGGACACAACAAACAAACCAAAACCCCAAAGGCTGAAGTTTTAACTTCCATTTTAATTGTTTGCATACTTCTGCCTTTATGGTCATCCTGACCAGTTTGGTAGATGGACACCAATAGAGCTTCACTGACCTCAACTTTGCCACCTATACATTTGTGGCCAAATCTAAAGCTTGGAATAGCAAAAAGAAAGCATGCTGGTAAAACATATGCCTTTTAAATCCCAATTAAGGATATATAAATTTAATTTCATTTTATAATTTCTTCTTTTCTTTCCAGTATTTTATTTTGCAATACAACTGATCAAAGTCAAAGTGTAGGTCCTTAACTCAAATTAATTGCGTGATCTTCATAACTTATCTATATTGAACTGCTGTGATATGTCTAGTTATATCATTATAAAAATCATGGTATTTCTAGTGTGCTGCTTCCTATGGCATAGAGAGAAACTAATTTTTTGAACTTGAGATTAAATGAACAAACTGCAATATAGATGAAGCCATGTGTATCTCATATAGCCTCATTTTCCACTGAGTTAATCAGCCTCATTACCCTTGTCACTTATTTTATGTATGTCAGTTGATCACTAACCACCACAATCATAAAGATTAGAATCAATACCATTATTCTTAGGGCTAAATTATATTTGCATGGGAAACTCTTTTATTCTCCCTCTGATACACAAAGACATCGAACCTTTCAGCATGGGGACCATGAACTTGCTGCACTGTGAGGACTCAGTGACAGAGACAAGGATGAGGACAGAGCCATGAGCCTGACCAGCTGGATTCCAGGAAGGCTGTGATCACTAGTGGATAGAAAGTTTAAGGAAAAGCATCCTTTCTTTAGGGTTGTCAGGCTTTCTCTGCGCCTCAATGAGGTGGGATTACTCGTGCTCCTGCCTAGTGTTATGCAGTCTCAGGACCCACAATCAAACTCTTAAACTCAGTTTTATCTGAATATATTGTGAAGACAAGTTATGTGAAATTCTACCACTACATTAATTTTGCTGCCAACCAGTTTCTTTAATTGCAGCTGCCTTTCACTCTGCTGTCAATTACTTTGTAGTCTGACTTGACCCCAATAAGTTCAAACAGAAATTTTTTCACTTAGTCACTTAGATCCAATTTAGCTACCTAGAGAGGTGACTATTAACATTAATCACTTAACTAATCAGCATCTTTTCAGAGTGGCTGAATATGAATGATAGATAGAATCTTCCTTCCTGAAGGCAGATGAGTTAGAATATTTTGGCCAAACATACAAAATCACAAAGTCACGTTGTCTTCATTGGTTGCTAAGTTAAGAGACACAGGAGATGAAGTTCTGTGACCTTTTAAAAACAGGCAATTACAGTTGCTGGGAAATTAGTGTAGAAATGAAATTTGTGTAGAATTGTGTAACTGAAGCTGTATGAATGGATTAACATTGATACTGCCATTTCCCTGCACATACATTTGGCACAGATTAAAGTTATTATAGATCATCTGAAACATTTTCACAAATCTGTGTGCAAATCTGAATTTTTTTATATTCTACCTTTAGTAGATACAATGAAACATCAGGTTAAATAAAGTAACACAATATTTGTTCTAAGCTGTTGATGACAGTGTCAGCAATGTATTAGGAACCAAACCCAGGAAGTATTAATTTCTGTCTCATCTACTTAATGTGAATTTGCAAGAAGCCATGTAAAGGTAAAGGATATGTTAATAGAGTTAAGTTGGTGTAAAATTGGCATTAAAAGAAGATGAAGATGTAATATTGAATCACTGGTTCAGAGCTAAAAGCAAATCCTGTTAAATGCAAAAATTCTTATGGCTGATGCATGACATCTGCTTCCAGATGTAAGTTATTTCTCTGGTCCTGGTCAAACCATGGGACATGCTTGTATTTTTTATATCTTGAATATTCGTGTCAATGAGCTTAAAATATTTAGGTGCTAGAAATTCAAAAGAGAAATTCTTAGGAGTCATCCCAGGAGTTGTGCAAAGTTGTTTAAACTTATTGTGCTATTCCTAGTATGCATAAGTTTTTTTTTTTAAACAACTGTACATTGGAATTTAATATGACTATGCTCTATTGTCCTCTGTGTGACGTGGCATGGAAAAGTGTTACATTTCTCAGATTGTACTGGATGGATATATGAAGTCTTAAAACTAGTAAATATGTCTATTAATATAAATATGTATGATATGTATATAAACTTAAATACTCATAGAATATTATATAAATTAATATGATTAATATGATATGAATTAATAGACTTTTAATCCATACATCTATTTGGCACTTCTACAACTTGATGCAAACTGTACTTATTCCTGTCATTGGTTGATAAGTGGAGAAGCTGCTGGTTGATAGGTGATCTGGCTTGACTTCATGATCATGGTGCACAGCTGTTATGGTTTAAGCTAGGCCTAAGTCTAGGCTTTAGTTTTCAGAGTAGGCCTGAGATGATCAGCTGACTTGAGTTGGGTCATGCTAGCTGACAGCTGACTTCTACTGGCCAGTGGTATCCATACCATATTCTGACATCATCTCGACTATAAAAACAGGTGTGGGAGGGGATCAGTTCAGTTTCTGATGGCTGCTCGTCTGGGAAAGATGTATCGTGATGTTTTTGTGGATCAGGCCCTACTGCCTCACCACTACGGTGTCTTAGGAGAGTAAAATATTTGTTCTTAGTCTTTCTCTCTGTTTGGGTCTGTCCCTGGGGGATTGAGTTCTCTTGAGTGATTTGTAGCTAGAATGGTGAGATTTGCATTCAGTAGGGAGTGGGGAGTTATTTTTTGTTTTTTCTAACTTGTGTAGGTGTGTAGTATATTGTAGTCTTTTCTTTTTCTCTTTTCTGTATAAATAGATATCATTCATTTAAGTTTAAATCTTGGAGGTTTTTTATTTCTCCCTTTTTTCAGCAGGGGGACTGGGGGGGTGGAGGGAGACTGACTCTGTATTGGGCAGTTGGCATTTTGCCAGCTCAAACCAAGACAGTGGCTCACAGTTTTTGTTTCCTGTATCACTGCATCATGATTACGATTCTAATTAGTTTATTTTAATCACGATCAATACACCAAGGAGAAGCATCAGACAGCTAATATGATTTATTACATATTCCAAGAGCATTTGTCTCAGGTTTGGCATTCCTGCTATCTGTCTCCAGAATGCCCATGCCTGCTTGACAGCAGCCTGTCAGTGCTGTTATGATTACTCTATGCAGTGACTTTAACTGCCAGCTTTTCCTCCAGACTCAGAGTGATCGATCAGCTCTACAATTACAGCAATATGGAATATTTTAGCACTTGCCTATGGCCCTGTCAATTATGGAAGGATGAGTATCAATACATACTGCAATCTGGTGCTGTACCATTCGAGTATCAAACAGAAGACAAAAAGTAAACAATGATGACCATCTTTATGTATATCTCTCTTTTGAAGCTTTTCTCCTTATAACTGTTGTTTTAAACATAGCTCTGGAGGAGCTGTCTTTGTAACATTAAGGATTCTTGAAGGTACCATAAGTACTGAAGAAGTGGTAAAGAAATGCAGTAATACTAATGATTTTCAGAAACTGTCTTTCAAACCTGAGAGGGTAAAGGTCAGGTGAGGTGGTGGTTTATTATTATTAATGAATACAGAAGCAAGAGAGGATATGAAAGTTTTGTTCAAAACATACAATATTTTACAGCTGAGTTTCAAGGCATTTTCTTTTCCAGAACCTCTAATATAGGTGACTTGACCCTGATTTTATTGATTAAACTTTTATTCTTTCCCAATGAATAATTTAAATTATGAGCTGCAGTCTGGCATGATTAGCAGGAGCCTATGAGAGATTTTAAAGTAATACACTGTATACTTCTCCTGCTGCATTGGATTCCTTCTGCACCATGCATGCATGAATTGAAAACTTTATACGCAACTTTGTAACTTTTTCAGCAATTCTTTTCCTTGAGACACTTAATACGAAAATCTGCACTCTTCTCTGGAGATTTGTTATGCAGCTGGTTTTTGTTCCCTGCTTGTCAAGTCAATCTCCAGCCTTGCAGGAGTTTCTAATTGGTGCAAAGAGGATCATCCCCTAACACAGGTGTATCACCTGTGCTGCATTGAAGCATTCTCATGACCTTTATATCTCCCTGAATGCAACGTGTGCCAGTCCTGTTGGACAGGAGGAGGGCAAGGCCTCTGTTTTGCCCCAAACACTATTGCAAGAAATTGTGTTGTATCTCAGGGAATTTTTATACAGGGGGCATAGGAAAACTCATATTGTAATCTGCATAGCACAAAAGGCCAATATTCTGACTTAAATCTGTCTCTTAAAGTGGGTTTGAGATTCTGAAGTTGTGAAGATGAATTTGATGTTGCTCATAACAGTCATTATACTCTCACTGAAGATCTTTGTCCTCAGATGCTCCTTTGGGTCACACTGATACACCACAGTTAGTTTGTGAGTCCTGAAAAAAATTTTGATCAATATGGTCACTGCATGACTATATTACATGCAAGGCACAGAAAGATATGTGCAGATGACGACAAAAAGTAATCTCAAATTGTAAATAATAGTTAGAGATATAACTTGGAAATGGGTAAAAGAAATAACAAGAAATAACAACAAAAGAAAAAAAATCAGTTTCCTTTCCAGAAATCCATAAACTGCAGCAAAACTGGAAAGGAGCCAAAAATGATTATATCAGTTACCCAGAAAACAGGTATTTTTAACTACAAAGCTGTATTAGCCAGTCTATACTGATAATCCTGCAGGTGAAGTTGTATGCAGGAAATTGCCTGCTCCAGTCGTCAGGCTGAGGCTGTTGTGTACCCCTGCACCAAAGTGCCCGGGGCCCCCATTTCAATGCTGTTGTCAAAATACTCCTCATGGTCCTGAAAACAGCCAAAGCTTTACTCACAGACACTTTCATTCTCCCCTTTTATAATCTGCCTTTGATGTGGCAGGTAATGATCCTCTTTGCTCTCTGCAAAGCAGGGAGTTTCCTACATGAATGCTCCCGACCCTTGTGATGATATGGAGTAGAAAATGTTATTGCCATGAATTGTATCAAAATGGAGAATGTTTCTGGTGGTCTTGTTGTGTGTTCACAGGCACTCAGATAGATCACAGAGCAAGGAAAGAAAAGGGCATGGTCTCCTGTCTCGGGCATGCTTCGTTTCCTAGCCATGTGCAGGAGAAATAATTTATTGGGACCTACATGCTGTTAGTAGAGGAAGCACTCCCATATCTTCTTTCTTTTCTACTTCAAATGATAATTGCATTTGGGTTGGTTATTTACATATAGATTACAGTCTCTGCCCTATTACAAACTGTGTTTCTTAAATACTTTGTAGAATACTTCCTTTAGAAAAACTTTTGAATTTTTTTATTAGGCTGTTTTTCTAACAAAATAAAAGCATATATTTAATAAAGTTATATATTGAATGAAAATATAGTACATTCTTCCTGCAAGCTGTTTAATGCACAGGCATATTTCAAGCATTAGAACTTGGCAGTTTCCAGATGGATTCAGTTTTAACTCAGTCTTAAAAAGCATCTTGTTAAATATTTTTAGGCACTTTTAGAACTTGTTGTTTTGGGGTAAAATCTGCCATATCTGAAACCTGTTTCAAAGAACAGTTATTAGGGTACTCAAATTTTAGAATTGAACTGAAGATGGCATCAGACAATATGCTTCAAACAGTCTTTCCTGGGAAGAGAAATATTTTAAAGAGAATTTGTATCAGACAAAAGTTAAGATAGGGCAATCCTACCTTCACCCACCTAAAATTGGGGAGGCTAAAAACTCAAAAGGAATGGCATATTCATGTCTCCTAATCTTCATGTCACCTGTCTTACTGCAGTATTCCATTTGCAAGGTTATCACTTAGAACAGATTTCAGAGAATAACAAGCATCTATGTTTTCATCAAATTGTCAGTCTAATATGAAATCAATCACGATCTCAGAGGCTTTTTCATCAGAGGATTAGATACACATGCCAGGTATTCTAGTATGTGTATATGGGCAAGAAGATTATGCCTTAAGTGGGTCACAATCAGAGCTGATGCTCCATGTTAAAAGCAGAGGACAGAGAGCTCCAAGGCTGTGGCTCTGGAATCAGTCTTCTGACCACACTGTTGCTGGTGATACTTCAAAGAATGTTTAGCAGTGCTTATCAGCTCAGTCTTTTTACAAGTTACTGTTTGCAGTGTAAGGCCTTATGTTAAATCTTTTCTAATGGGCTCCGATTTAGTGGTTTAAAATTTTCTGACAACCATTATCCTTCAGTAATTTTTATGGAGGAAGGACATCTCTTTCCTAAATTTCAGAGGAGGCCTATCCCACATCTCATCTGTGATGGATAAGTTTTACATTTTTATGAACTTGCAATAATACATTTTTAATCCATCTTCCTAAACCTTGGCAGGCCTGTAGGAGAATTTATTAATTATCTAGGGAAATAACAGAAGACCTTCTTTTGTTTGGAGCCTGGAGGCTGTAAATTGATGTTCATTTTTTTCCAATGATCTGCATTCACTTTGCAAATACTTAAAGAATACTACACAAAGATAAAAATGTAGTTTATGGATTGAATTTGAACTTGTGATATTGGTTATTATGTATATATAGGGTTTTTTTAAAAATCTTTAGTGCTGTAATGGACTAAAAGTGCATTTGTACATTGAAGCTATATAAAAGAAATCTCTTTTACAATGATTAGGTGGTATTTTAATATATCTACATCTATTTTGGCTGTAGTAAAGACAAAGAAACAAAGTCCTTGCTGCTCTTAGTTAATGCCTTTTTAGTACAAGAATTTGAAGAGCCAATTGCAGCTCAAATACAAGATATTGGAAGATTTTTACTAGGAGCAATATGGAACTGGACTTAAAATTTTAACTTTAGCTGTAATTAACTTTACCTGAGAATTTGGATGCAAAAAGTAATGCTTGGGGTATAGAAATGAAAGTCAGATCACGGCAGTTAAATTAGAAGGATAAAGGTTCATGACAAAAATGTCCTTGTTTTTAAGGAGGAAATTGTTTGTGGTGCAGCATTTAGACATATTTATGGTGAAGGTACCATTTTCTAATTAAAATTCTTGATGTTTAAAACTTCAGCAATGCCTGGAGGTTCCTTTCAGTGCCTGGGAACTCATTCTAGTTTCACTGAACATGTGAATTTCTGCCAGTGTCATCTGAGATTAATAATAATTTTGCACTTTAGACAGTGTTAATTGGCATTAATTTCTTGGCCTTGTTTCTTCATGTTAGTCACTTCCTGCAAAGAACAAGTAGAGTTTTCATGGATTTCAAGGTAAAAATGACAGGTCTACATTGTCCTGCATCTGAAATGTAGTGAATAATTACCGTTTTGGTTTCATGGTTTAGGCACAAAATAAAATAAAGTTGTTTAATTTCAGAAGTAGGGAAGAGTTTTCTTTCCTATTTTGAAATGTAATTACCAGAATTTTGATCTAAAATTATTCTGTAGAATTATAATATTTTGTAAGTAAAGTTTTCAAAAAATCTCATGGGTGAAAGGTGAATAATTTTAATATTTTCCCAGTTCTTGGTGTTTTTTGGCAAACAAACCATTCATTTTAACAACTTGACTGTAGTATCAGGTAATTTTGTTAATCATGTTTGGTTTTGTCTGCAGGCTCATGCAGGATGTCCTCATCATAGAGACATCAACATTTCACTTCTGGACCCATTTGCTACATTAAAAATGTTAGTAACATCCTCACATTGCCCTTGAAAATTCTTCTGTAAACCCTAGTGCATTTCCCACATATATTTAGGCACTTACGTTACCTTTTGGTATACAAACTAGGTTTTTAGAGGGCCTCAGATTTTGTGTCAGCTTCCTAATATTGTTTGAGCTTAACTTTGTCCAATCTATTAATCTGTTAAACTGAAATATTTTAGTGATCATCGGGTATAACAGAACTGCAGCATTTTTAAGAACTCTTCCTATGACTTTTGTTCCCAGCCTCTTAGCACCAAATGAAATCATGTGGCAAAAGTGTTTCCTGACTGCTACAGCTGGGAGAATGGTTGCAGCCTAATCAGGTAGTAGAGGACATTTTTAAGGCACGATTATAAATACATTGACACTATTTACACAAACATGTTTTATTGCATTCAGGAGGAATGTAGTGGGGCATATGGATTTTCTGATAGATGGGACTGTTCTCTGCTAGAAGCAGTTAACTAGACAGAATTAAAATGTTTCAAGGAAAATGATACATAGGTAGAAAGTGTGCTACAGGTTAGATGGAATTTCACCAAAGTTTTAGTTTAAAATAAAAAAAAAATAAAATCAGAGTACCAAATTAGTTCTGATCATTGTCTGTGATTGTTCATACTAAAATCCACCTTGCCCAAACTCAGAACTGAAAATGATGAACTACTGCAATGAAGTGTTGCAGTTAAGCTCTGCCGTTAGAGGCAAGAAACAATTGTATTATCTGTTGGCAATAACAGGGAAGAAACTGTGATACCTCATCATTTGAGGTCTACAGATCTTACTGGTTGAAATGATTGGGAGCTCCACATAGCAATATACTGTGAAGAACTAAAGATCATAAAGTTTTTAGAACCATGGATTTTTAACATATTTTAAAAGTAGTCTAGCTTTCTTAATTAAGAAGTTATTATTTACTGAGCTAATAATTCAATAATATTCAACTATTCTCAGTTTTGAATATAATAGCTAAATGTAAAGGTATATGAATATTGTACTACTGTTTAGTGCTGTATGTGTGTGAAAGTGATTTTATTAGAAGTTAACCTGATTTAGTTATGTAATACCTGTGAAAATGGGGGGAGAGGGGAGGGAAGGGATCTTGATTTATTGTTTCACTGCACCAATTTAATTTCCCAAGCTACTCAGGGGTGCAGAGGGAATGGGTACTAATGGAGTTTCTCATTTCTATCTATGATAAATTAGCTCTTAAATCTGAACATGGGATACATGTTAAGACACTGATGGGGTGTGTTACTGAAACCCTGTTTCACATTCCTTCCTGTTTGCAATGGATCCTACAGACTTGCACTAATTAGGGAGTCTCAGTTGAGTGCATAGGAGACTGTACTTTTAAAATTTCTTGATGAGCATAAATCCTTTGGGAAATGACTTTTAGGGAATATTCTTGTGAGAGTTTTTTGGCCAAATCGTTTCAGCAGGCTACAGGCTTCTACAAAACTGATGATACCCTTTGGGAACATAGTTTTCAGCATTGTTTGTAGCTAGCCTTGAAAATAAAGAGGAAAAGCATAAGAAACCAGAGAATATAGTCTTGCAGAGTCAAAGATGAGCATCATCAAAATAGGAAACTGTTGTGGCATTTGAAATTAGTGCACCTAGAGATCGTGATCAATTTTTGTGGTCCCCTCTATTTTTCTGTCTAAATACTTTCTAAAGAGAAGGGATTATGAACTATGTATTTTTGAGTGCGTAGCATAAAAACCAAGGAGGCACATGGCAGGGATGGTTATCTCAGCCTATTATGGAAGAAAATATTCATAATATGTTCTAGAAATCTCAGTGATATAATTCCTTGTTTTCTACATTGCCTAGATGTCAGTGGAGTTTTCTTAATATATTTCCTGTTACACAGGGTTGAATATTGTCTTTGGGAGAAAGAACAGCTGTTATCCTTTCAACAGCATAAGCAGATTGATGTTTCTTAAAATTCAGGATGTAGATATTTTCAGCAATTACATTAATTATGCTCCCTTAGTGAATGCTTTTGTTAGCTATAAGTACCCCCAGGGTATTGTGACTGAGTACTATCATCTCTAGTATCACTCCTGTGGATTAAGGAAGATGGACTAGGACTCATCCCTGAAGCCAGCCATGACTGTGTCCCCATGGTTTTTGAACCATATCGGTCTGGTAGATAATTTTGAAAGCTCGTAATAATAACAACTTTGGTAGAGTTGGCAGTCCTAAAATCTAACCTGAACAAAATTTTTCATTTTCGCAGTTACAAGAGTAAGAAAGATACTGAATGCATTGGTAAGTTCAAATGTTTTATTATTTTAAATTGTACTCTCGCAGTGGGTATAACCAATTTCAGTACTATTTAGAAATCTATGTTTAAACTGCATGATGCTAGATGAGGAAAGTGGTTAGCAGTCATTCTTTTTATGGTAAGAAAGTGGCACATAAATAATTTGTATCCATGTAAACTGAAGGACCATTTTCGGGGTTTTGTGAAAGGAGTAGCAACAAGTGTGCCTGCTGCCTGTTGTGCAAAACTCTAATATGCTTTCTTATGGTCACTTGTTTTGATTGAAGAGGAATTGCCAGAGCTGAGAAGGCAAAATGAATGCTATTATAGAGAACACTTTAAGTACAGAGAATAGAATAAAAATTAAAGTCCTTAGGTAAGCCCTTAGTACGTGAGGTCTGCCTATTACTTCTTCAACAGCTGAGTGAGCATCCCTGAGAGCCATTTATAATGTGTGTGGCTGCGTGTTGGCTCCGATGGCACTCTCTGCTGATGGGTTAATTGAATGGTGTCAGGGAGGGCAGTCCTGGCCGTGTAAAGAGACTGACTGGATGGTGGTAGCAGTCAGTACTTCATTACATAGAAACAAAATCAGAAATTCTTCATCCGAAAGGCAGGAACTATCAAGCAGTTCAAGAGAAAACAGTTTAATGTGTGAGGGTGTATGAGGTAAGGAGCTTTTACGTGTAAAGAGCTTCACTTAAACCTGTGACATTTCACTCTTGATCTGTCTGTGGCATCAGAACAGACAAGCCAGTCCTACTCTCATGTGTCCAAGGATCTTTTCCACTTTCTTTGAAAGTAACCATTTTGCTGTTTCTGCACAAATGCTTCCCTTGATGGCACAGTGCTGTGGGAGCAAACAGCTGTGTATGGGGCACAGGGGTCCAGGCGCTGGCAGGGGGGCTCAGGGGTAGTGCTGTGAGGGGTCAGGGCTGGCTCCAGAACAGCCACACTAGTGGGCATGGCTGAGCCGGCAGGGAGAGCTGCTGGTGCCTCTCAGAAAGCATATTTAAGGCAGGGAAAAAGCCACACAGGCAATGAAGAGCAAGAGGGCAAAAGTGTGAACTGTGCTCTATAGGTCAGTTTGGGCTTTGCGTCTCTCTTTTCACCTGTAGATTGAGTTCACTATTTACCATAGTTAGGCCGTCTCTGAGGAGGATTATTGTCTAAGGAAAGTAAGACTCACACAAACTACATGGTTCAAAAGTAGATTTCCTCCTCCTTCCCCCCCCCCCCCCCCCCCAAAGTAGAACATTTTAAATATAACTTTTTTTTTCACTTTACAGCTATTTCATTTTTGTGGTGAAAGCCATTAGTCCTCTGTAGAAAATTCCAGCAAGCTGTGGATGCTGGGAAGGACTCAGGAAGGTGAAGAATACACTATCAGGTCTGGAATGTGTGCTGCCACACTTGATACCTGGAGGCTTGGCCCCTCCATCTCAGATGGATCCATACTCACTAAAGAAAAAATGTCTCCCTTTCTGATCCTCTTGGTCATGGAAGCAGGTTTGTCTGAGAGGTAAGGTCACAACAACAGGCCGTGTTTATAATCCTCATCCAACAGGTATTGCTGCACAGTGCTGATTATCCCACTGATGCCCTTTGCCATCCTATTCTTTGCTTTTCTGTTTCTTGTCACATTTTTGTCACCCTTGTACATATCTTTCCTTGCCCTAATCTCCTTCAAAAATAAACAACCTACAGCTATATATTTTCCCCCATTAGTTTCAGTTTGCTACATCTGTCCCCAAGTTTCGTGCTTCTGATGTCATTACCTAGGACACCTTGGCTTCATACAAGATTACTGACACTGTAACACAGTAACACAGATGCTTTTTGCCATGCAAGATTTCACTCCCCAAGACGTCTCCAGCCATTTCTTTCAGTTACCTGCAAAGTTTGGCCAATTCATAAGTAACTCCACCTCAACCACCAATGAAATGCTGCCATCCCCATGGCACTTTCTTTGAATTTTGTTGGCTTCTTATGCTGTTATTTGCCATGTATAGTAATTTCTCATGGCATGTCCAGTTTCCTGTCACAGTAACCTTAGTCAGGCTCACCTCAGGCCAGGCCATGGGCAGCAGGCCTGTCACCTGTGCGCAAACCTCACTGAACACCAGACAGGTGCTGACTATCATTGCCCAGACATGTAAGTATTACAGTTCTCTCTAAACAGTTTAGAGTTTAACTAACCTGCCTCTAATCCATTACACTCTTTGACCAGCCATCAGTTTTCCAAGTCATATGTGCAAGCATAGAGAAAGGAAGAGAGGTCATAATATAGTTTTAATATTTTTAATTAAATAGAATTTTGCATGCACAGACTAAACTCATGTTAAAAGATTTGACAATGATGATAATATAAGTAAGAAATTGAGAAAGGAGAAACTGTCTCAAATTCAAAGTTTTAAATATTCAGCAAAAGGAATAGGAAGAAATGTTCACAAGCAACAATACATAATTCCAGTGAAAATAGAAGGTCAGATTTCAAGACAGGCTTCGTCCCCTGCCACAGAGTTATTTTATAAATCTTACTACTTATCTTACTGCTTTCATAAATTCTGAGTTCTTTAGAAAATATGGTATAAATGGTCTTTGGAGCAACCTCTATAATCCATAGACTATGAAATAGGAAACTTCTAGACTGAAAGTTTGAAAAGACTGCTTTTACTATCATTTTCAGTAGTAGTCAATGTCAGTATTCAGTCATGGCTTCCTTTAGCTGGCCAGTACCAGTTTAGTTTCTTATCAGCTTTTCTATTTTTATAACTGATTGGATTTGGATGAGTATTTAAGATTACATGAGAATTTTTCCATTTTACCTTGCACTGAAGAAGCCATGCAATTTTTGTTACCTGTCAGTTGTTAGGGATTGTTCATTGAATCAGACTTTTGGAAATTACAGCTCATGTAAAGATGAAAGTATGGCATAATTCAAATAAGAAGCAGCATGATAGATTTTGAAAAATTTAGTTTCAAATGCTTCTATCTGGTGGACAGTGGTGGTGATTTTTGCCTGCCAGTTTGTTTGTTTACTTAAGATTAGATTTAATTTTAGATTTGAAGCCCAGATCAAAATGATTATTCCCATAGCAGCCCCAAAACTTTCAGTCTGAAGAGGGTGAAGTATAATAACAAACTTTTAGAGGTATTTGCTTAGGCTGCACTTTCCTCATCTGCCACTTACCAGCTTTTACCAGGATTTACCACTGTACAGTTAATGGGTGGTTTTAGTGAGGGCTTGAAGATGGAAGTTACATATATTCTCTAAGAAACTCACACACTGACTATTGCTTCTTCTGTTTTTTTGCTTCTATAGGAAATTGTTTCAAATACTTCATATGAATGTCTTTTTAATCCTCTGATTACGTTCTGAGCCCCTTCACTTTTTCAATAACCTTTCCTTGATAAAGTGACCAGAATAGTGTTTAAGGGACTAAAAAAATCACTAATGTATGATAAGATATGCATAGGTTTGGATATTGCATTCTGTCCTACTCTTTGGACAACCTAATATATTATTATATGATTTCCTTACCTATCGGACAGAAAATTTCACTGAGTTTTCCACAGTGGTACTTCCATCTCTTTCTTGTGTTGATTTTTGTGATGAGAGAATTCTAAATGGTGTAAAATAGAATTAAATTTTTGTCTCATTCTACATTTCTGGGCTTGCAACCTTCACTTCCATTGTGTGGACTTTTCCTGGAAAATGAAGAGTCTATGATATCAAAACATTTCTCAGGATTACAGATATTACATCAAAGCATTCCATAGACTGACTGTCAGGAAAGCTGGCCAGACTGTATTGTTCTAGCCAGACTTTTCAGATGCAACAGTGCCAGGCTAGAGAGCTGCTATGTACCCCTTCCCAGACTTTTTAGGCTGTTTTGATCCTACAAACCTTTCCTTTGTGAGACTGGATGTTGCAAGTTCTGCTTCCCCAGGGTGTCCCAGCTGCAAGCTGAGCTGACATGTCCCTTACGGACCTGCACCTTATATTGCCATACTGGGTAGAGGGACTGACGTAGTGCCCACTGACACTCCATCTTACAGCATGTCCTGCATGCAATATTGCAACTCCAGTAATTCATTCCCCTTCTCTCTTCCATATCCGCAGTAAATTGCTGACGGGTTTCTAAGGGATATTTTGAAGTAAAGAAACCAACCACTTCAAAGTGCTAAACAATTGAACCTTTGAAAAAAGCAGGTCTTCAGCATCATTTCAGTGCACATCTTCAGCTGGTGGAAGGATGTGCCATGAGGAGGTGATTTCATTGGCTGTTTTGAGTTTGGAGTAGAAAACTTTGCAGGAAATTTAAACCACTGCTTGTGCTACTCTAGTAGTTCTTTAATTTCCTTTTTCTTGGTTAATGAAACTGGTTTTTGCATGAAATCTATGAATCTCTCACAGGTTTCTTGGAAGCCTTACTCTGGAAGATCACCTGGCTCTATTTCCTACTGTGTTTCACACCTTGAGAAATCTAAGGTTACAGAAACTCTATTGCTAGTTGCACCTTATTGATCATGATATGAGAGGTATTTCATTTCTCTTAATCATCCTTATAATTGCTTGTTAGGCTGATATGTAAAACCCTCTCATACATTGTATTGGCATGTGTTATATATGTCACGTATAATTCCATCATTCTATGGTATATTTGCACAACTTTAAAAACTAGACCACGTTGTTTCCCAGTCCTCTGAATCAATGTAATGTTGATTGAATTAAAAAGTTACTCTGCCTATACAGGAGGATGGTGAAGGAATGTCTTCTAATTTTAAGAATGAAAAAGAGAATTGCACAAAAATTTTGGAAGATGGGCACCTGCTCAGACTCTTGAGACATAATTCACAGGATAAAGCTCTCTAACAGAATGACAGTAAAGAAAAGGTTTGCTTAAGAAGAATATTGCTATGAGCAATATTTGTGAGCGTTATGGGAATAAGTGAACAGGACCTTAAATACCTGCTAAAATGCTATGATATTCCTGGAAAACATCTATTAAGGAGGAGGGGGATTGTCATGAGCAAATGGGCCAGCTTCTGATTTCTCTCTTGCTAAGACAGGAAGGTATCATAGAAATGTATCAGTCATAGCAGACTTGTGAAAAGATCCCAAAGTTGTCTGTTAGTCCTTAAAGTTATTTGATGTTTATCTTACTTGAATTCTAGAGCTGTAGACTCTAGAACCTGCAGTTTTCAAATGCCTGGGATAATGTGGGAAATCACGTAGTTTTTCAGGCCAAATGATGGAATTTTTGGTGGCATTTTAATCCCAGGAATGGAAAACCTTTATTTAAAAGATTTTTCTTTTTTACTTTACACTGTCAGGTTACAAAATTCAGCATGATACATCATGCTAGCAGCAATGGTGAATATAATAAAGAAGAAGCTTATTGAATATATTTAATTGGTGGAAAACCACAAGAAAACCACACAAAAAATTGCTGCCTCTATGGTGGGTGAGTTAGCCAGTTCTAGACTAGCTTTAGATTAATGTAATTAATATGACTGTCATATTTCTGCAATTGATTTTCTAAGGTTTTGAACAAAAAAAATTATTATATTTTGTGTTACCTTGAAAATAAGGCCTAACAGTTTACAAGTCAAATAGTTGTATGACTAGGTCTTATTATCCTCCAACTATCTCATATTTTAATTGATTTGACTTTCTGGAGATAAATGTCTTGTGTCACACATATAGCACAAAGCATAACAGAACATAATGCAATTTCATCAAGATTCTTTTGTAATTGCTTATCACACATGGCTGTGCATGATAGATAGAAACAATAAAAGAATAAATGAAAATATTCAAGCCAAACAATGTTAGCAAAATAGTATTTTGGCTCCTTAAATGTTGAGGGGGTTTGGTGTTTTTGTTTGGGGTTTTTTTTTTCTTGTTTGTTTTGGTTTGGTTTTTTTTTGTTTGTTTGGTTGGTTGGTTTTTGTTTTGGTTTTTTTGTAACATGTCCAGGCCTGAACACTCAGAAAACATCAATCTCTTCACGAATGCATTAGGACCTGTGGGATAGAATTGATAAAGAGCTTACATTCCACAGATTTAAAATCTATAGTGGAGACTTAAAGGAAGACAACTGCTGCTGCTGCATAGGGTGTAAGGTGCACTTCTGAGTGCCTGGAGCAAGGTCATCATATTTATCAAGTAAATTCATTCTTTTTAACTTGGTTGTTTCATTGAGACAGTGTTAGGAGAGCAATTACAAAGCATCTCTTTAACTTAATGAAAATACGTTATCTAAAAATGTTATAGTTTAAGAATCAATAAGTCAAAAAAAGCTAACTAGGTGCTTGGATGTGATTGGACAGTAATAAACCTTCATTCCTTCCTGAAACCTAAATACTATAGATATAATTAAAAAATGTACCTGTCATCCCTTTGTACCAGTAATTCACATAATACTGTTATACACAGGTGGACCACCAGTCCCTCACTTTCTGTAGTCTCTGGTAATACAGACCCTAGAGCAAACTGAATTGTTGTTGGTTATTATACTGTTATCTCATCCCATCTGGTGAAGAGGAACCATTTATTTCCCTTTAAAGGCAAGCTGGAAAAATCCTCTAACAAAATGAGGAAACAGATGTTGAAAACTGGTCACAGTCCTGTAAAACTTACCATTGAACTGTGCAGGCACCTTCAGACATTTCTAGTACAGACACTTGCACAAAGCAGATCCAGGCTTTGTCCAGACAGGCTTTCTGCACCTACTGGATGGGAACTATAGTGACTTTCTAAGCAATATGTTCACATCCTCATTGTGAAAATGTTTTTTATAACATAAGTAAAGATTTTTTGTGTTGTAACTGATGTCTACTGTCTCTCCTAGTGATGTGCACTTTTTGTGATGAGTCTGAATCCATCTTTTCTATAACTCTCACTAGCTGATGAAGACAGAAATGAGATCTCCCCACAGGCTCTTTTTAAGACTACACAAACCCATCTGTATGACTCTTTCATGTGTCACATGTTTCAGCCTTTAATCATCTTAGTGTCCCTCCACAGGGCTTGCTGCTGTACATCATCATCATCTTTATAGAGGGGAGCCAAAACTGAACACAGTTCTCCAAGTTGCAGTTTCATGAATGTTCAGGGTAAGTAAATTGTTTCCTTTGACCTGGCTACAGCACTGGTTGTAGAGTTTGACCTTCTTTGCCAATGTGGCAAGCTCCCAGCTCATATTCCATGTGTCGTCCATCAAATTCCCCAGGTCCCTTCTGAAAAAACGTCTGTCTTTCCAGTCTATCCAGTTGCATAGAGTTGATGCTTGATGCTGTCCAGGGTTCTGCTTTTGCTCAACTTCATGAGCACTCCCTCAGGCAGGTGTCATCCTACAAATTGCCCTAGTGTCCATTTGGTTATAAAGACAATATACAGTGTCCAGTTCAGGACCAGAAACTGAGTGATGGTTATCCATGAGCTCTTGCTTTAGAGAAAACTTCTGGGTTAATAGCATGAGTAGCCTGCCTAGTATGCCATAGTCTGAGTAAGTTCTAAAGAATTGAATTTGGTCATCTGAAGAATTAATCTCCTCCTTTGCTGTCATTTAGCTCAGTTTTGGTTTTGGTTTTGTTTTGTTTTTTTTTTTTTTTTTTTCAATAGCAATAGAAATACATATTTTGTCTTTTTAAAAAGTCCTATTACCTATGTATTCTTTGTGTTGACAGATATTTGGTATCACAGGTCAAAATGGAAAAAACAGTTGTCCATTCTGATTTGGATGTAGGATATCTTTTAACAGATTCTCAGTGTCTGTGATAAACTCCAGACAATATTCCATATGGCAGCCTGATACACTGATACAGCCCCCTCATGAATATTTGTAGTAGCACATATTTTATAGTTTTGTGGGACTTTTGTTTATCTTATTTTTCTGACATTGTAAGATGTCTGGATTACTATCATGTTAAGGCTTACTTAATGTTGTCTATCTATGGGACATGTTCATTTCTAATTTGGGGACCTGCTTCACTGTGGCTTACAATTCCTGAAGACATTCTTAGGATTAGTATGTGGTGTTCCTAAATTAGTGAAGGGTGTTTACTTCACCCCACCTTTTGTGTCTTAACTCATATACGTCATTGGACATCTGATTCTGAACTCAGTTGTAAATAGTAGTTGTTATTTTCTCTCGGGCCTCCAGGTTGTCTTGCAGTAAGGGTGAGAGCAGGCTGATGGGTGCTCCACTATGACTGCCAGTTGCCAGATCTTAATTGAGAACTATAGCTAAGATCATAACTAATACATATTAGTTACAGCTTAGTTCAGCTAAAATGAGGGCTTGTGCTTATAGGAAATACTGGTTGGCCCCTGAATTACTAAAAGTAGGACATAAAAGGGTTTGAATATTATACCTTTCATCCAGCTTGCATATGCAATAGACAGCAACTATGGCCGATGCCACCCTGATGCCTGATCCCGTCAGTCCCGGAAGCTCAGCAGGGTCAGCCCTGGTTAGTACCTGGATGGGAGACCTCCTGGGAATCCCAGGGGCTGTAGGTTCTAGTCCTGAGGACTTCACCTAAAAAATCCACTGTGCAGGCTCGAAGGGCACACCCACGTGGGGAGAGAGCTCTTCCCAAATCTTTGTTCGCGAAGCCTGGCCGTGATGATATACAATAGCTGATAAGAGAGACTGGCATACCAGTACACTATTGTGTGCCCTTGATTACTGTGGTAAAGTCCCATTTTTTCCCATTTTTGATGCAATACCACAAGGCAGTTGCTCTCTTTTATTTCTTTATTCTTTCAGAGACTTCAATTGTTCGAGGTTAGTGACTGCTTTTAATCTTTGGGGGTTTGCTGTTTGGTTTTTTTATTGTTTATCTGGGGGTGAAGGGATGTTGTTTGGTTTTGTTTGTTTTGGTAACCATCTGCTTGAAACATGGGGCAATTTTAAATTTATAAAGTTAAATAAAATTAACTGTTTAGACCCCTACCACCCAGCTTCTCATTTTCGTTGAGTTAGTTTGACTATTTGCATTCTATGAGCAGATCTGGTATTCTTTTTCTCTGCTGTTGCCAATGCTCTTGTTA
This sequence comes from Pithys albifrons albifrons, assembly GCF_047495875.1. Classification (NCBI taxonomy): domain Eukaryota; kingdom Metazoa; phylum Chordata; class Aves; order Passeriformes; family Thamnophilidae; genus Pithys; species Pithys albifrons. The sequence continues at coordinate 13,075,804 of NC_092467.1, forward strand.
ATTCTACTGCTTTGGGCCATGTTAGATTCGCTTTTGCCAGGAATCATCTTTGAAATCTCTCATTACTAACAGAGCATCCATTCTCTCAGTTTGTCCTGTAGGACATTTCTAAATAGGCAATCTTCCATTAGTCTTTTAGGCTGTCACATACACAGTTGTAATATCAGACAGCTACAATTTCATATTGCCTCTTCCTATAATGAAATATTTTACAATGATGTTGGGTTTCATATGTATAATTCTTTTACAATTATTTGCACATCCTCTGAGGTTTTATCTCCTGCTCTCTGAGACTACAACAACCTGCTTGAGACAGGGTAAGTTTAACACTTAATACATTTAGGAAAATTGATTATTTGTTTTCTGTAATCTTATATCAGAAAAAATATTGGCCCAGGGTTTCTATTTATTGCTGCCAATCTTCATTTTCTGCATTGAACCATTCACTTTTCCTACAAACTGCCACTCTTAATTTTTTCTCTTTTTTTTTTTGTTAGCATTTATATTAAATAAGCAGTTTAAAAAAAGCAACTATGCCTACATCAATGAAAATAAACTCCTGCTCTATTTCAGCAACATGAAAAATACAGTAAAGGAAAAGCTGTAATTAAACAGTAAACAGAGATGAAAATGGAGAATTACTGCCTTTGGTCTTGCTTTTTTTTTAATTTTTCATTTTCTGAGACACTGTCTGTTAACTCTCTAGAATATTTTCATTAATTGCAGTTTGGAGGAATCCGCATAGAATTGATTTTGATTTGAAATTTTTGCTCTCCTATATTTTTCAATGGTTTATATGTATTTTTATGTACTTTTTTCAGCACTAGGAACTTCCTCCATAGAGCTAGTATGTCTGTTTATTTTCTTGTCTGCAAAAGTCATTCAGGTAGATTTCAGCTTTTGTGAAGCTGTTCATGTTTTCCTTCTATTCTGAATACAACACATTAATTTGCTTGGATAAATGTCTCTAGTTTTATTTCATAGAACAATACCAGACATGAGCTATGGAATATGCTGCCTTTAGGTCTACCAACTTGTAAGCTCTAGAGCAGATAAACCATTACCAAAGTCTCCAGTCTGGTGGCTAAATGTAGTCCCATGAATGACAGGAGCTGAGATTCATCTACAACTCTTACAGTCTCTAGACAGCAGCTAAAGACCAAGAGTGCCAAGAGGAACTTTGTGCAAGAAGGTAAGAACTGTTATTTGCATACAAAACTTGACATATTATTTCCTTGTTCATCCCAAATTAACAATAGAATATTCATTTGCTGTAAAGGTGTGATTTAGGAGTCAACTTTAGCTTCAATTTAGAGAGAAGAGTCTTCAAATGAAGGTAAGGACTGAAGGTCTTTAGCCTTTGTAAAATGAGATTTCAAACCTTAGCAGTACTTATCTTGGCGGTTTTACTTTTTATACACTTTTTTCTACATTTATTTCCAGAATTTTTAGACATCAATAGTTTATTTGCACTAAGATTAAGGAGAAAAGAGATTCTGAAAATTATGCAAATTGAGGGGTACTTTCAGGTCTGCCAGATATAACCTGTTTGGAACTCCAGAGAAGCACAACAGGGTTACTATGCTTGGTCTAAGGTAGACAAATAACTGAAGAGGAAAGCTGTCCTGGTATTTGTCTGAGACTTTTTCAGTAAAGCCTAACATAATCAGGCACCAAACCGCTCTCATACTTCCAAAGAAATCAAATTCTTGTGTCATGTAGTCTTCTTTCATAATTCTAATCCATTTTTGGTGTACCTTTTGTCTAGTCATAGGTAACATGTACTGCTGAAATATGGTAGGAAACAATTAATTTATTATTTTTTAGGAAGAAATATTTAGCTACTTAAACAATAAAATTGAAAAATCATATTTAAGTCAAGTCTAGTCTGTGGTTTAGTCACTAGCATAGCAAAAACAATTTATTTTTCTTTTATATTTTTTTGCTCAGCAGGTTTTCGGAGTTAAATATTTTGATGATATACGTGCAATAAACTTGGGCTGTTTTCCAGGAGCTCCCAAAGTCCTTTTTAATGACCTTGGGCAAGTTCATGGCAAATAAGTAAAAGGATTGAATATAGTTTCCTTTACAAAGGAAAGCAGTGTGGCTATAAGTATAAATGTTTATATCCTCATTTGAGATACTGCAGTAAATGAGTTCTGTTGACCACAAAACAGCATTATTTACTGGTGTGGGCAAGACTGAATGATGAAGATGCTAACGCTATCTACTCAATCTGCATACTTGTTAGTGTGACATAAACACAACACTTCCCATCAAATACACTCCTCCTGATATGAATCAAGCTCTTTTATTACAATGTTCTACACTGTTCATCAATCTGTCTCCCTGGCCTTGACTGCCTAATACAAAATGCTTGCTGGTTTTCAGGGATGTCACTTGATAGCAATCTGCTCTTGGTTTATCAGCAAAACACATGCCAAAAAGTAATTACAATTATTTAGAGGTGATTTTGGGGTATTTACTTTGTACAAGACATGCAATTCAGGTACATGGTTCTGCAATCAGTGGGCTTGTACTATGTGTGTATACAGACTTGTGACCTTCATTCATCATTAGAAATTAACTAAAATGTTCCTAGAGAATCCCTACGTGACACTATTAGTTTCACTGCCAGACATGGGAGGGACTGTTGCACTTGGGGATTTTATCCATCCTTGCACACTGTATGATACTTCTATTTTCTTTTTCTCTCTGTTTAAAATGTTGAATATTTTGTGTAGGTAATCCATACCAATACAGGAAGTAATCATTGCTGCAATGTATGGATTAACAAGAACTTGCATTCTTAATGATCAATAAATCCTATTGAAGAGAATAATCAATCCAGCCAGAAAATACTTTTGGCACTAAAGCTCAAGACAGGCAGTTGGAAGTTGTGGTACTGAGACCAAGACTCCCAGACAATCTGAAAAAAAAAAGGAAAACACAAAACCCAACCAACAAAACAGAAAACCAAACCAAAACCCCTTTGTTTTTTCTTGCAGGATTCTATCAGAAAACAAGAATCCTCTGTTTAATTGGCTTGGTTACCTTTTTTTTTAGGTTAATTAGCCCATGTATCAGTCCCATGATCTCTTAAGGGATTATGTCCGGTGCTGTACATCAGGAGTTGAGCAATCAATGAACCTCACCTTGTGAGAAATCACAAAAACTGTGTTATGTGTGGGAGGTGCAAAAAGTCAAGGTTTAAAATATAGAAGCAGCAGCTAACATCACACTTTTCTAGGTGTTTGGTGATGATAAAAAACCTGACACACTGTGAGATGGTTGGCTAGAAGGGTACAGGATCATGGAAGGTCTATTTCTGTTTACTGCAGACACATTTAATTGGATACATTGAAAAAATTGGAGACACTGAACAACTGTGAGAATTGTTGTGCATTTTGTGCTCAGATTGAAGGAAAATTCTGTCAATAAAATAATTGCATTCTTTTTGAAGGAATTTCTGTTTTCTTGAATGAAATTATGATTCTTTTGAAGACAGAGACATTAATTTCTCCTCTGGAACTATTATGTAAAATGAAAATGGTGGGGTTTTTGGTCTTGGTAGCAAAGCAGGACTTTAAAAATGCATAAATAATTTTAGAATTTCCCAGTGACTGGCTGTGAGCAAATTACTGATACTTCCTGTGTCTGTTTTACTTGATCAGCAGGAAAATACTAACTTTTTAATCTCTAGTATTGCAAAATTTATCTGTTGAAAAACCTTTTGTTTTTATTCTGTGTGTAGTAAGAAGGCATTGTACCCTGTCTTGGCAGGTGTGGAACAGCAAAGGAGGAAGAAAGCAAAAAAATGGTTAGGAAAAAATGGATAAGGTTTAATTTAGATCATGTGTTGTCATATTTCCTTATTGTCCTTCCCCAACTTGAACCCATGCATATACAATAACTTCTTGATGAAGCCTTTTAAGACTTCAGTGACCACAGAGACCAGACAATATACCCCACTAGCTGTTCAGCTCCAAAGCTGCTCTATAACGTTATTGCAGGCAGCAATACTGCTATTGCAAAAAAGAAATTTCAAACCAAATCTGTAGCTGAAATATGCTTGCTTTCGTATGTTTTTCAAAGTAGCTTCTTCTGGAGGAAAGACAAAAAACATCTGAATAATTAAGATAATCATCCATCAATTGTTCTGGTATGTCCATCTTGTGAATTTCACATTACTAATGGTCAGCTTTAGGAGTTTGAGATGCAATTGTCCTCTAACTTGTGTGTGCTGAAGCATCCTTTATTTTCACTGAGAAGTCTGGGCGATACTGGCAGAGGGTGATAGGGGAACACAATGAAAAATCTATATTTATATTTTCATTCCTTTTCCTACTTTATGTAGTTGTTGCGTTATCTCTTTATGTGGGGCTCTATGATCCATTCTCATTTGAAAAACCCTCCAAATTTCAAACTGGATTGGACTTGGTCTATCTCTCTGGGTTTTTTGATACTATATTTTAAAGGAATGAGCCTGGAAATACTGACATAACTGTTGTTTCACTTTAGTACTTTGCAGAACAAAATTTCTCAGTACCTTAAATTCCAGTCTGTGAAATGGGCATCATAATGTCTGCTTTATACTCCAGGCTGTAAGGGTTAACTAATGAGCTCTGAAAAAATGATAACTCAGTTTTTGAAGAAAAGTTCTATCTGTACGCTAACTGTAGAAGTGGTACAGAGTAAGTGCAGTCTTACATCCGAGACTGAGCATTGACAAAGAAAGGACCAGCTTAGCATTTCAAACATCCTCTGAAATAAGACAGCACAGAATGACCTGGAAGATGACTGATTTACAGGAAAAAACCCCTAGTGATAAAGTTGTATAGCATCAAATTTCCTCTTAGTATGTATGAGAACTGATCTTCTCACACTGATTTGGAAAAAGTTGAAATAATTCAGTTCCTATAAAGTATAATTTGCTGACGAAAGAACAAAATCAAGGACATATGTGTCAGTACTTTAGTTGTTTTTATTTTTACACTGATGCAAACACCACATGTATAAGCCATTTGCAGTCTGCCCATGTGTGTCATTCCCAGTAAAACAGACACCTAAAGGGCTTGATTTTAAAACACCATTTAAATGGGAATTATCTGTTGGCTTAAGGTTGTAGCTTTTGGGTTTAGTTTTCTCCTTAGGGGAAACAGAACATAAGTGACCAATGAAAAAGGTCTGTTCAAACACCAAAAGGTTTGTTCAGAGAAGAGCTGCTCTGCTATGCTGCCAGTTCAATGGCTTGACTGTTTGTTTTATTACATACATTTCTATTTAATCACTGGGTTCAGTTTTAATCTTTTATTGGTTCTTTTCCAGACAGTGATTTGGAGCTGCTTTCTTAGCTCCATCCTTATAATCCTAGATTTTGCTATTAAACTGTTAAATGGAAATTTAGCTTTAAGACTTGTGGGAATTCATGTTGGCTACAACTGTGTTATCTGTACAGCTGGCTTTATGTGTTCCTTGATCCTGGTGGAGAATTGAGAGTTGAGAAAGGTGGGTTAGGAGAGACGCTGGACAGAAAGTGTTGTTCACTGCTACAAAGGTGAGCATTTTGTTTTAAGTGCAGTTCTAATGGTGACTGGTGCATCTGATGACAGGAGAACACACAGCAGAGGCAGCATACAGCACACCCCAACTTCCTCTGGTGGATGGAATTGGGGTCACCTAGGCAATTTCTGAACTTACTGTTGATATTTCTAGCACTGACTTGGCATTCTGTCATAAACATTCTTAATTCAGTTAGCGTTTTAGTTCAGATTGCAAGTGAAAATAATCCTGCCACCTTCGAATTTAATGAATAAGGAATTAACTGTTAGAAATTATAGAGGCACACTCAATAGATGAATTCCACTGGAAAGGAGGAAAAATTATTCCATGCAGTTCTTTGTCATGGAAAGCCTTTAAAAGGAAAATGCATGTAAAAATAAAGTAGATGTGGGTGACTCTGAAGGTGATTTTTCCAAGTGCTGATGGGAGACTGTTATGGGAACCTTTTTAAAGGCTGTGGTCTGGAGAAGGAAAATAGTACTTCTTGTGGTATTAGTCTTTATACTGCAGTGTTAATTAATCAAGTTCACTTGAATTGGATAACAAAGAGCATTATTGGATATAGAGGATCTGTCCTCACCAAGACTGTAACTCTACATAAACCATAGTCCTATTTGGCTCTGCATGGAACATAAATGTGCTGGCACCAAACTCAGCACCATAATATAGTGGGGCAGGAAGTGTTGCTGCTGTTGAGAAAAGAGAAATGAACAAGTGAAGTGACAGAGACATCACTATATTTACTCATGCAGAATTCAGTTAGCATTGTTGTTGGCTGTGTTAAAATGTTTAACTGAGTTATCTGAGCTTTTTCAGCTCAAACAGTTAGGTAAGTTCATTAATATGTATTTTTTTACTGATGTTATTTTTTGCCTATCCCAATAAAAAGGGAACTCCTGATACAGACACCTAAAATAGACTAAGATGATTTTATGCTAAGGAGATTTCAGTTGTTCTGCAGTGCAGTCATGTATGTGACTGCAGAAACTGCTAAGAAAACTGGATACTACCAGTATGATATTAGGTTGTACAGGACAAATTTATCCTTACTGAATTTTGTGTTGTCATGGATACATTGCCATTGGTACCTGAGCTAGATACTATAAAACAGCTCAGGTATGTCAGTTGTATTGCAGTTTCTGCAAAGTTTTGGTCTAGAAAAGGCATCTTGTATGGTACAGAAGTGCTGATTCCAAAGCAGCAAAAGTTCTACTTTCTTCCTTCTGTTACTTCTGATATTACTGGTTGCACACTGAGCAATGTTTTTATTGTAAAGCACTGTAGAGCACTACTAGGCTAAGATCTTTCCTGTAGGACATTTGATTCATTAGCTGTTGGACAGTATTCTTGATGGAAGACTACTTTTTTGATGCTTTATTCCCCATGTTTCTCTTATTCCACCAAATGTGAGCATAAACATTCTGGAGAAATATAATGTAAGGATTTGTATTTATTAATGGAAATCACAGAGCTCAATCCCCATGCACGACTAAATATTTACCCTTCTGTGTAGATTTTAAGTGTATTCATAGACAGAACAGCCATTCTCAAAGTTCAGAAACAGTAAAAGGTGCCTTTCAAGAGCTATGGACCTCTTATTGAGAGAGTGAGTTTGAAACTAATATGAAAGATTAGAGTGGGTTCTGAAATGTAAAAAATTTGTGTCTTAAAGTATTTCAGTGATCATGATACAATGCTGTCAATTGTTTGGTTATCTGTTAGTCCAGCAAACCATTCAGCTTACTGGAACAGCCCCTGGTTAAGGAGTTAATAGTCTAAAGGGTCCAAGTGGCCAAAAATGTAGGATATCAAATGTTTATAAAATGAAGTAAAGTTTATTGCCAAGGGTACAGAGGTAAGTGAATCAGAAATGTGCTTATTGCTTCTTAGTCCCCATCAAGTACCCAATACACAGACTCATAGCCACTGGTTAAACTGGGAGGCATGCAGGCAGACCATATGAAATTGCCTGGGGCCAGAATCACAATGACAGGGTTACATGGCTCCTAGTTTTATTATGAATCTACTTCTGGCTTCCCAGACAGTGCAGGAAGGTCCTGCCTTTCACTGGCTCCATATGTCTGGGACACCACAGGGCAGAGAGATGCCTGAGCACCTGCAGGAAGGGGGACCCCAGGTACCCCAACCCAGCAAGTCACCCCCACACCTTAAAGGACGGCTCCAATAGAGACCTAGTTTGTACTGGAACTTCTTTTCCTTTGGTAGTATTTTGAAGGTGACAGTCGGAAAAACATCAGCAAACTTTCCCCAGAGTGAGACTCTAATTCCTTCTGTTACAGTCTCTCCTGCCTGCTTTTGAGGGGGTAAATCAGTGCTATTGTGCTTAAGGATGTATTGCATAGCTTTGCATATACCTGTGCTAGCAAATATGGCTTTATATATATATATATATATATATATATATATATATAAAGTGACAAAAGGACAAGTAATTACAAGACTGGAGTATATTAAATGTGGAATGCCTTGCTGAGGTTTTAGCTCACCAAAACCCTCTATATGATTAAGCCAGGAAAATAACTTATAGTTTAGATTCATTTTCTCTGCTTTTTGAGACCCAGGAAGGCTAATACTTTTATAATAACTGTTTATTGAATGTCTGACTTCATGAACCTGACCTATGCACTGAACAGGAAATCCCTACAGAAAATTTATGCCTCAAACCAGCATAGTATCTCCAACTATTATTAAATTGTAGCACTACAATATAGCTCACAATAAAGCTTGTAACAGCAGTGAGTTCTTTGCAGCTCTTTCTCTTTAAAATCTCCTGGTATACTTTTAAATCAATTTCTAACAGGGAAACATTTTTTCCCAGGGCAGTAAATAAAATGTTTATGGAGAGAAGACTCCTCTCTTGTCCCACTGTGCCTGAGCAATCCAGGAATTTCAATAGATCTGGACTCTCTTGCTTCCCCTTTGAGGGAAAGGATGACAGAAGATATACTCTATGGTGGCCTTGCCCACCACACAAATCCTTCTCCAGGCTAGATGACCCAGGCTTAGAGTCCACACAAATAGTATAACTCTCAGTAGTGCCCTTAAAATCCATCCTGCCATGGACTGTAGAGCTGTATTTTGTGCCAGTGGATGAAGCTTTTGGAATTTACAATATAAAGAGGAAGGATTATATAATTAATAAAGATTTAATGTTATGGTTACAGTGTTGTTGGTTTTTTTTTTCCCGAACAAGAAACTAGTAGCTGTCTTAAATCAAAACCAGTAATTGTAAACCTTGGGAACAGAGAGAAATTTGGGTTCATCTTCAGTTTTTCTGTTCTGATACTATCTCTTAAATAAGCACTGCTTTAATATAAGATGTGCATCTGAAGCTAAACATACAAAAATAATAACAAAAAACTCATACAACACCTGTTCTTCTGGAATAACATTGAGCTAGTTTGTTAATAATGAAAATAGCTTGAAGGGTTTGGAGAGGTAAATTGTATTGCTAGGTAAGTGAAAAGTGACAGTATCTATTTTTATTACATGATTTGCTCTGAATGAGAGAAAACCTCTGATCTGTTTTAACAAGCTACAATACAGATGTAATCTAAATAAGCTACATTTCTTATTCGTGTAATGTTCTCTGTAAGAAATTTAAAAGCCATATTTGTCCTATCCTATTATGTAGTGGCTGCCTATCAGGATTGTAATTTTTTTTGTTGCCAAAAGAAAAAAATGAAGAAATTAGAGTTACACATATTTATTAAGGGAAAGAGGTTGCTCAGTATTGATTACATTTTTAAGGGATTTTGATGATACCTTTTAAGAGCATGCACAGATAATAATTCAGAACCTTGCAGTTCAGTTAGGTCTGATTGGTAGAAAGCACATTCTACCTGCAGTGCAGTATCCTAAAAATCAAGTTGCTGCTAAACTTTACAAAATCCTATTGCAAATCATGAAATTGTTAAGCTTTCTCATAATGAATTGGTTTTTTTTTATATTTGAAAAATGCCCCTGCCTGAAAAAAGGATGAATTATTTTTCTAAAACTATATTTTAAATTACATTCAAAAGGGAGAATTTAGTCTCAAATATTTAAAGTGTAGTGTAATGACAGTAACTGCAAGACAGTTATATTGAGAAGTGGTTTTTTTTATATTAACTATGGGTATTTCTGTAAGCTCTATCTATATTGAAAATGACATAAATAGAAAAGTAAATGCTATTCTCCCTCCTTTTATTTTTTTTACTCTTTAAATAATCCTTCAAATAGGATTAATTTAATTTTTTTCTACAAGAAAACTGTGCTATCACACTGGTGATTTAATGGATAAATGTCTGTTTAAAAAGATTAATTTTACCCTGGGACTTCAGTGAAGACTCGAGCTCATTGTGCTCTGCAATAGTATAGTAAATTTCCTAGCTGTGGGCTTTGATGGAGAGCAGCCTGCCCTCTGCTCCAGAGAATGCCTCTCTGGGGAATGTTCACCGTAGTACTTTAGATGATAACCACTTCCAGAAAGTGTAATGGATGACAAAAGAAATGGCAAGATAGTTTGACCTATGCCAGTTTGAAGGCTTTAAAATTATTGACCTTACTCTAAACTTACAGTTTTTTGGCCTTTTTACTCCCCTGTATAGAAATGGAATACAAGTGTACTGTGATTCCTACCAGAAAGGCTTGCAGCAGGATGCCCTGTAGCTTTGTGTAAGTAGAGTTTCTTATGTAGTGTGTTTTGGCAAAGACAGAAATGCAGATCACTGCCATGGAGTTGTCGCCATGTGAGAGATCGTGTCGTAGGGAACTGGCTCTGGTTTTGGATGGTTATAAAGTTTTGGTTTCTGCTACCATCTGGACAACCATGATGGACAAGTGCAAAGTAGTGCCCTGTGCTTTTGTACATATTTTGAAGCTGACTTTAAACTTGCTTATCTAGACCAAGTTGTGTTGTCACAAGAACATTCAATGAAAGTTGAGACCATCCCTTGTGCTGCTGTTGCTTCATTGCTCATGTTATCTCGGTGAGCAGCTCTGCCATATCTCCTAAGTTATAGACATAGAAGTGACTCCATTGTTGATATGTCTTTTGGGTTTTCCTTGGTGCAAGATATGTAGGCAGAATTCTGCGAGATTGACACACCTCCCTTAGAGCAGTGCTGAGAAATTTTGCTGACCTAGACATAAAATATGCTTACTTGTGTTTTTTTTACTAAGATGCCATTACAAAACTAACATTTCACTCATGCATAAATAAGTAATTAAAGTAATTATTAAATAAGTAAAGTCAGACTTTGTGATGTAGACAAATATCAGTCCATCTTGACTGGATGTATGAAATTTATTGCTATTTTTTGACTTTAAGGTGTCAATATCGAGTTATCAAGAAAATAGAATTAATAAAATTTATCCATTTCTGTCAAACTTTCCTATAAAACCCATTACTGGCATTGTACAGGTTTTCATAGTGTGACACACATTCATTTTTCGGCTTCACCACTCAGAATTATTGAGGTTGTTCTAAATTTGTGCTGACAAAGTCTTTATACCGCTTCATGATATAATACATGCTTTATATAGTGTGCAGAGACATGGATGTATATACACTTATTCAGCTTATTTATTTGTCTTTAGACTTACATTGCATAAAGCTTAAGATCTCGTATTTTTAGTACTTCGATAGTACTAAAATGTCCATAAGTATAAAAGTAAATAGACTATGAAATTATATACTTAGCATCTGTAAAGAATAACACGTTTAGAAACCCAATGAAATAAATCTGTCACCACAAGACTACTTTAGAGAACGTGATTTCCATTTAGTTATTTTTTTGTACAGAATATCAGGAAAGATGATTCAGTTAGACAAAAAGTCCATAAGGGTGTGTGGAGTGGATGGGGGAGGGCCAAAAAATACATTTCAGTTACTTGAATTAAATAAAAGCAGTGAAAAAAATTCCATTTGGCCAAACCAGCCAATATTAGGTGTAATACAAATTGCCAACAAAATTCACACAGCAATGAAAATAATTTGGGATTTCTGAATGTCAGATATGGAAGTGGTATAGATGCTTCTTTGAAAGTGAAAAAAAAATTCAAATTATTTGAATTTTCCACAGTTAAGTTGTTATTTTATTTTGTGCTACCTTTTCTTACTAAGCTTAAATTTGTTTCAAAGCATTTAAAAATGCAGAAATCAGTTGAGGAGAGTGAAATGTTTCTACTTATGCTATCTGAATATTTAGTAATTGCAAAAGTAGGGTTATCTAAGACATCAGTATGAAAGGAAGCTTTACAGTAATTTGAATAGCAGTATAACAAACAGCAACAAGACCAAAGTATATAGTCTATAATCAATACCGAAAGCCAGCTAGCTCTTAAATGTAGAGTTATCATTTCTGCCTGAGGTACTTTCTGAAATGCAAAATTTGAAATTGGGAGACAGGATAGGAAAGTAAACTGTAGGTCTGCTCTGGTTTTTAAATTTTTCTGTGACAGCAGTAGTTGACCACCTTCCAAGACAGGACAGAGATTCAGGCAATTGGCTTATCCTGAGGGTCACTCCTGTATCAGCTTCTTTCATTGCTGAGAGTACCAAGCTTGAAGTTAACAAAAATTTCAGCAAAACAAGCTCTAGAAGATTCCATCACACTAAATATTATTCTTGTATGTAAAGCTGGACATGTACTTAATGTCTCTGAAAAAGAAAAAAACCTAAGCATATGAAGTACGGGATTATGTTACTTGAGTTAGAGTAATTGACCTCCTGTCTTTGTATTTTCAGCAAATGTTGATATTTTTATATGTGAGTCCCCTTAGTGAGACATGTCATCCATTTTGGGCCAGTCAGTGCACATTCTCCTCTTTTAAGATTAATATTTCAGAATTAAATATCAGATCCTGTTCAATAGTATATTCAATTCCATGAACATACCCTCTGAAGTGAGAATAGAGGGAAAGGTCAGATGATATCATCGGTGGCTAAGAACAGCTACAGGGTTTGAGAAGCAGCCTGAAGAGAAGAGAATGTTACTTGGACAGGAGCCAAAAGTCTGCACTGTGTTGAAAAATTTTTCTTTAAGTTTGAAGTACAGTAAGGCTCTTTGAGGATTACACCATCCAGCTTTCAGGGATTAAAAGTGACAGCAGCCTCAAGAATCTTGTTTGCCCAGGTTTTTAATTGTTAGAAATGCTGGTGTTAGTCTTCAAAGCAATAAGACCTGATCAAATGGTTAATTAAGATATATGTTTGCTCTCATCCTTCATTTAGAGAATGCAAACATTCTAATGGGATGTATTCTTGAATGGTGTATCTATTATTATGTTATCTGCAATTATGTAATAAGATTTGATATTTCAGGTTTATTCAGATACCTTTCAGGGTTTTTCAATACAAAAGCAGTTTAGTCCCTCAATGTATCTAAAAAAGTGAGTTCACTGAGATGACGTGTTGAAGATTAAAGAACTAAATCTTGCAATTATTGCAGTCATAAAACATGCTATGTAATAAACTGAGACGCATTTTATAGAATGATTTAGCACCTTTGGTAGTCAGTGGAAAGAAACAAATGAGATTGGTCCTAACGGACTTTGGTTGAAAATCAAGGAAGTCAAAGTTAGTTATGAAATCAGCATGAACAAGGCACGTAACAGCCTTAAACCTCTTAACATGTCTATAATGCTATGCAGATGCTTGCAAGAGGTAAAATAGGCAAAGCTCCTGACTGTGCAGCCATGTGTGAGTGTATCCCTGTGCCTGAGTTAAGCAGCCCACTGAACCACGTGCCGATGAGTCACGTGCCACATTTTGCTAAAGAAAGCAGTTCACTGCAGGACATGTATCTGTATAGGAGTCTGTACTTGAGCTCTGTGGACAGACCAGCTTGGACATCACCACACAGCTCTCCAGCCTGCAATGACAGCTATTCCCTTGGTTTCCAAATTTATGCAAACTTCCAAAGAATAAAAGATTCTATATATTCTCCACAGTGTTTATTCATTTCACACAGTAGCTTTCCACTACTCTCACTGCCATTTCTCTTGGCAGCTCCTTTTAAAAATGTAACCTATTCAATTGCCATCTTTCATTGTAATCCCAAATTTATAAATAAAAGAAAATGACTGCTTAAAAAAAAAATCAAAGCACTTGGCTGACTACTGGGATGTGTTATTACAAATCTCTTTGTTTGCTGTGAAAGAGCCTGTCTTTGCCTCCCAAATGCTAGTCTAATTTTCATAATAATGATTTTAGCTTTGCTTTCCTTTTCTAAAACAGCATTAAATTAAAAAATGAGTATGTTCCAGGGGTCAAATCTGTTGGTGGCAAAACATACTTGTTCTTAATGGGAGTATAACCTTGTTAAAGGCTGAGTGAAAGCTAAATGATGTTCTTACAAAGAGAAAAATAATGCATTTTGTTTCTGGTATAAATAAGGAGAGGGGGGAAAAAGGGGGAAGTGTGAGCTCTAAAAGAAATCTGTGCAATGGAGACCAGCTTGTGTCTAACAGGATAACTGACTATGTACAGAAATACTTGTAGGAGTAGTGACTGATAAAAGTTAATGACTGGCAGAGGAGAGGCTGCTGTGGTGACCCTTGGAAAAGCAGTTTTCTTCCATAGTCTGTGCTCTTCAGTATCCTTGGCTGAGGAAATAAATCACTGCACACTTACTAAAATGTATAGCCATGGTTTGTCTAAATGGGAACTCAGCCTTTGAATATCCCTATGCACAGTAGGGAGAAGCTTTCTCTTGGGAGTAAATCACACAGTTAACCTGAGTCTTGGGCATTAGAAGATGAACTTCTGCTGGAACTGCACTGATCTATATGAGCTGGCAAGCAGGACTTTAACTTTGGCAGCAATAGAAGACAATAATAGATGTGTCAAAAAATACAACTTTAAGGAATTGTAGTAATTTCAGATTTCCTATCCGAGGTTAAGGCAAGTACGTAAAATAGCAGTGAACTAAAAATATTTATTTCCCATAGACTTCAAAACGAGCCTAGCTGTGCTGAGATTGATTTGTATTTTTAATGGGAGAGAAATAATGAGGTAGAATTTTTAAATTAATGTTTTTAATTATCATTTCTTTACAGAGAAGAGGGAGGGTGTAAAGAAGTGTTAAAAATTAATATGTGGACATCCGAAGAAGTAACCTTAACTTTCAAATATGAAGTCAAAGCTGACTGAATTTCAGATGAATTCTAGCTATGGATTTTCTTTTCAATGGTTCACTCAATGTATGGGGGTTTAGGTGGCAATTGTGGTAAAAATTTTTTTTGGTTATGTGAATCTGCTCCTTATGAAAGATGTCAGATACCCTGTTTCCATTCGAGGGCATTAAATGGTTTGCAGTTAATTGCACTGTGAAAGGGCAGAGGTGTGAGAAGGGACTTAGCTGTGGTGCTGCCTCTGACCACAGCTTGAAGCCATGCTGCTGGAACACCCAACAAGCAGCACCTAACCAGGCTTGGCCCTGGTAGCGTTTTATGGCAAGGTTAGAGACTAAAAACTGTAATACATAAGTAAACCTAAAAAAGAAATGTTGGGGGTGTTTTTTTGGTTTTTAGTTTTTTTTTTCCAGACTATCCACAAGCATACAGAAGCTCAATGTTTAAATTAAAAGTTATATCAGTATCTAAGGAATAGTATAACTGGATGTAATCATTGCTATGACAACAATTTTTTCCAGATCAGTGGTGAAAATACATGTTTCAAACTTGTGTCTGTAACTTGTAAGTAGACTTATTTATCCTCTGTTTTATTTCCTTCTCTATTCTCAATGTAATTAGCAATGAAGCTTGCAAAGAGCACTTCTAAAGAGCACAGTACAACTGGTAAGCAAGTGGGCTCAATAATTCATATATTGACACAATGAATTCAATGGAAAACTAATTAATAACAATAATTGAAAAAAATATAGTGGTTTGCCCTTTATGGCTTCTTTCATCAAAGAAGCTCAAAGGGCTTTGCAAATATTAATTAAGCCTCAGAACACCCTGATAAGCATCTCTCTCTTTCTCTCATTTTTCTCCCTGTAACTAATATTAATTTCTGGATTACAGGTAATCAAAACTACAAACCAA
This sequence comes from Pithys albifrons albifrons, assembly GCF_047495875.1. Classification (NCBI taxonomy): domain Eukaryota; kingdom Metazoa; phylum Chordata; class Aves; order Passeriformes; family Thamnophilidae; genus Pithys; species Pithys albifrons. The sequence goes on from NC_092467.1 coordinate 13,091,419, forward strand.
GAAGAATTGGAAGGTAAAATCCTACCTTGTACTGTTTTAAGATTAGCCAGAGAATTAAAGCCTGCACAAGTGAAACCAAGTGCTGCGCTTGATGCTGTGCAGAATAATCTGTGCACCTGCCCCTGGACTCTCATTTGTGTGAGGTTTTTCAGTGTGTGCAGCCATCTAATCAGAATTTTTTATCAACATATAATTCTTTCCTAATCAGTACTAATTGTTCTTACTACTACATTTACAGTCTAACACACAGATTTAGTCCAAGTGATTTTTTTTAATTCCTATTTTAAGAAAGTATTCCCCAAAGCTTAATAAAGAGTTCATATATTCTAGCGTGCAGGAGGCTGGTCTAAGATCTTGAGATCTAATCCTATTTGCAAATGACTTGAATTGTAGCTTTGGAAAAAATATTTTAATCTCATTACTTCAATTTCCTGCTTTGGAGAAGAGATAAATAGTATTTGTTTATTTTCAGGGTTTCTAGAAAGATTATTTAAACATTGTTTTAACTGTGTAGCTGAGTGCATTGTCTCAGAACAGGAATAAGGCAATTATCTGTTTATTGAGGCATTTATTTATTATTCCCTAATTTTGTAAACTTGGTCTGGCTGATCTGAGCCATTCTACAGAGGATAGCATTTTGATGAGATTTTTTTTCTGCAACCTTATCAGAAGCTTCTACTTCCTGATCTCCCTTTAATCACCTAGAAGAATGCAATAATCTTAATTATTTTCCAGTGGAAAGTCAAACCTCGTCAGTCGTATAGTAAGTACACAGTGTCATTTCCCAAGTGCTGTTTTCTTTGGTTCTTGGAATACCTCTTCCACATTGCTGTTCCTCACCTCATAATACCTTTGTATTCTTGGGCCCTGTATAGTTCTTCAGTCCAGTAATTTAACTGCTGGCTCTAACCGTTTGTACTGGCTTTTGAAATGCAAGAATGAGTTGGTGTGATCCCTGCAGTCTGACCTAGTGAAAGGAAGAATGCCCAGACAGAAATTATTCACAGAAAGCTGTTTCATCTGGCTTGTACAGTTATTTCAGATAGGCAAATGATTCCTGCTCAAGTAAAGACAACAGTGTGGTGCCCCTGGACAAACTGCATGTGCTTGTTCAGGGCTGTGTGAAAATCACTGGTTTGGCAAACAAGCAGTCACCCTGGCGCCAGTCACATTCGTTCTCATCTTCTGAGCTTTACGCAGAATTTCATTTGCAGACTCATCTTGAAGATCTTAAACTAAAACTCTGTGGAACAGGGAAGCAAATGTGAGAGAGGGGAAGACAGGTGAAGATCTCTATGCAGCCAGTTCCTCTGACAAATATTTCTCACTCATTTAGAAAGTTGTGGCACAGGTTCTGATGCAGCAGGTCTTATCGAGAAGTCAGGGGTGTAAGTGGGTTTATTCTGGTTCTTCTGGGGACAACTTTAGAGAAACACAGTATTTCTTTATTCTAATTAATTATATACAAATACTTGACTAGTCACTGCAGAATAAAACTGCAGGTGGTCTTTAGATACAGGAAAATATTCTTTTCCTACATGTTCACAAGTTCAAAATGGAGAGACTGTTCAGGACAAATGCCCTTCCAGTGCCTGAGTGTGTACTATTAGCTTTCTAAAAGTTCTATCTTCTGAAGGCACTTAGGAGTCTGACTTTGAAAATGCAGGTTACTAAAACCCATGCTAGGGAAAGCCCAAGTTACTTGGGTTTTTACCACCTGGGGGTACTCCCACTGTCTCACCTGGGTCACTCAAAACTCTATCCTGGAGAAATCTCTGTTTCCAGTAATATTTTGAGAAACTAGGCTCCCTGATAATGCTCTGAACTGCACATAAACTGGTTGCTTAAGGCAGATGGTCTAAATATGACTTTTGGGTCTAATTCTCTGTGTTATGCTAGCAAGGAGGAAATGTGGTATACGGAAAATCTGAAATGAAATCTATTCTGATTACTAGCAAGGCCAAAAAAAAGGTAAATAAAACCAGTCAGAATAAATTTTCTAAAATACTAAGATTGATAAGGTAGACATATTTTGTTGCATTAACTCTCCAAATAAGAATAATTCTTTCTTAAGGTGGAAATTGGAATTTGCTGAGGTTACTCATTTGTGCAAAATTAGGTACCTTAGTGATTCTCTTAGTTTGTGCCCCAAATCTGTGATATTAAGAGTTTTAAACATATGTGCATGTATTATAAATTTCATTTCACAAGAAGTGTATAAGAAATAGTTCCAGTAATTATTCACTGCTACATGAGGTCAAAGAACAAATTTACAATTATGTTCACTCAGAACTTGCGTACATCTTTGTAAAGTTGTAAATCAAAAATATGAGGACTCTATTCTCTTGAAATGACTCTTGCAATTTAGAAGGTTTTTTAAAGATGCTTTTGATTTTCAAGGATAAGGTAAGAAAAATTTGTTCATCAGTTTAATTTACCATAAAAAAAATCCTGGTTAGCTTGTGCAGGCTGTTGCCTCTTACACAGAAATCAATGTTGTAACACAAACACTATGCCAAAAGGGGCAGGTTTAGCAGCCACTTATGAATATAATATCCAACTAAAGATTTAGTCATCCATTTCCCAAAATTTTGCTAATCCTACAGGATAACTTATTTGTATCACGTGTGAAAAATTTACTGTTTTGACTGAAGCACCTTAGCAGAGCCATCCTTTAGCATTTCCTTCAGGTTTCGGGTCTCATCACTGTGCTATTACTGTGGACTAATTAGCCTTTCCCAACAGAGTGCTGGTGTTAGAATATGAATGAAGTCCTGCAGCGATCCCTTTCAAGTATGGGATCACTGGGTTAATCTCTACATGAAACAGTTTGGTTACTGAATGGAAGAGCTGCCATGTGGGCTAAAGCTGGCAAAGTCAATATATTTTAAGAGATTTAGTAAGACACAGTCTTCAGAAGTATCTTCACAAGAACTGTGTGGTCTGCAATAATTTAATAAATTGGAATTACTTTTATATCTAATTGGAGTGCAGCTTTAATTTCCATCCTTTCCATTTGCTGTATAACAAAGACCTAAAGTAATTGAGTGTAATCCTGGGCTGTCACCCGAGGAGCTGGCAGAGCAGGGAGGGTGCTGCTTAAAAAGTTCTGATACATTCCAGCTACTACAGAAACATTAACTGAGTCCCATTTATTAACTTGTGGTTTTGTTATCTTTGACAGAGAAAAGCAACAAGACAGTGCCCACACACAAATCTGAGATTGGCCCCGTTGTGTTTTGGGAGTTGAAGTTAACCTCAGGATCCCCCACACACACACACTGCTTGTGTTGTCAGTAAAGGCTACATACTTGGCTTCCCTTGTCTGCTCTCTGTCATGCTTGTCACGTTTGCTTACTGTTAATATTTTGGGCATCCTACAAAGTGCTGGTAACTGAATTCTTCCCACAAATGCCATATGTCAAGTTGTCTAACACTAAGATTCTCACCTGAGTGATTTTTTTGCTTTGCTGACTGTCCCAGACTGGTGAAAAGGGGCTTGCATCCCTGTGTAGGGAACATGGGCATGGTAACAGGGGGGAAAGCACATCAATTGTATGAGCATTTTTCTCAGGGAGAGCAGTCCTAAACTGCAGCTGGATGTGTGACTTGTGGCTGGAATGAAAGCTGAGAGAATGTGATCCTTGTGCCAGAAACGACATGGACATTTCTTAGTGGACAAGTATTCTCAGTGGCAGCTTTCAGGATGTTCTTTCTCAGACAAGTTATTTTTACTTTTATTTTTCCATTAAATGGTCATTGTCTTGCCTAACTATACACCCTCCTTATTAGCAGAAGGAGAAAACTTCATTTTAAGTAAATATTCTTTGTTCTTACATTTGTCCACTCTGAAATTGTAGCTCAGCAGCAGTGATTAAGGTGGGTTAAACTTGTTTTGCCTGATTTCCAAGTAAATTTAACAAAGTGATTTCAAACATCTAACTCAAACATTATTTAGTTTGCCTTCCACTTAGAAAGGGCTGTGAAAGAAGCAGAGAGAGAAAAGGAAAAACCTGTGGAAAATATGAGAAAGAAATCAGGGGGGAGGAAAAGGAGGAGTGCATGAAACTTTTCATAGGTACACAACCTAAAAGAAATTATTAACTAGCAGATAAGTACCCTAGTAAGTGGTTTTTAGCTAGAAAGTCTCTTTCAGGTTGTAGATGATATTTATTATTCCAGATATCAAAAGTCCTTTTTTTTTTCTTTTTTCTTTTTTTTTTTAAAATTTTTATTTTTAATCTCAGTACAGACTAAAAGGAAGCATTAGCTGGAAAAGTTCCCAATTAGTGATAAATCTTGCTTTGCTAATTTCACTATACCTAAAACATTGCCATCAAAATTTATTTTAAAGTATTTTTTTACTGTATATTTTCAGTAGAACTGACTGTTACACATTTGAGGTTTTTTTCCTTTTTGCTTTTCTCTAGCACAGAATGAAAACTTCTTACTGTATGGAACAAGTGCACAGGAAAAATTAGTCTCCTTACTCTATGCAACATAATTTAGTGCTCATATTACCTATTCTGTAATTGTGTACATGTGTACACAGCCAAATAGGTACTTCTCAGTAGGACTTAACTTCTATCAACATATGATACTGTAAGTTGGCAGTGTTTGCATAAGGTTTAGCTAAATTGCTAAAATTCTAAAATCTGGTGATATAGAAACCTAAATGGTTTGGGTTTGGGTTTTTTTTTTTGTTCGTTTGTTTGTTTTTTGGTTGTGGTTTGGGTTTTTTTAAACATTGTAAATGTGGTTATCGTGAGATCAGCTGCAGTGCTGTTTGTCCTGGCTCCTGTGGATGCTTGGAAGTGCAGCTGAGCAGGAGTGACAGTGCTGCTTTGTGGTCCTATTGCAGTTCTAATGCTGCTGTTCTGCCACCATCCTAAACAATGTATTTCGAAAACTGACAGATCTCTGTTAAGTAGTTTTAGCCCTACTAGATCTTTTAAAAGAGTAGTGCCATTAGATTATGCTCTTTGCCTTCAGTTTCTTGATTATTGTACTGTGCGCAGGCTGCAGGTTTTGCATTTGAGCTGATGGGTAAAATCGTGAAATTGAAGAGACACAAGAGATGTGACAGGTTTGAGGCTTGCAATGGGTTTGTTCAGCTTCCTGTGCTTAATGACTGAACATCAGCCACAGTGAAATGACATTACAGGTCTAGGTCTAGTGAGCTGGCAAACAGATATTCTCTGAGAAATTAAGAGATGGGAGATTTTTGGTAGGAAATATTATTGTACTATTAATCTGCAGATGTTATGGCAGTAGATCTGTCTGTTCTTTGTGGATTTAAATAGGAGGATTTAATTGTTCCATTTTAATTTGCTTCATGCTTCAGCCTAACTTATAGAATTTGAGGAGAATAAGACTAGATTAATCAAATTTTATTATCTTCTACATTGGCAGGTTTCCTATGATGGAAATTTTTTTTTGTGTTGTCAACAGCCTTTTCAATGGATTATTTTAACATTTTCATTGGATTAAAAGGCAATTGACAGAGCGAGACTGATGTCTGAAGGAAAGGAAAAATGACTTCTGGGAGAAAAAAGTAATGCTATAACAGAAGGAAAAACCAGTAAAACACTAGTTTGGCTACTTGTTAAAGATGATCTTATCATACATTTAAAGGAAAGAAAAATTTTCATTTAATTTCCATGTAGTGACTTAACCCAAGGAAAGAAGAAAACTTCAAAACTTTCACCTCCAACTTCATCAACTGTTTACCACTTTTGATCTTTAGAATGACATTTTAATTTTTTCCTGAAGTACCATAAGAACCATAAACAAAGCCATCTTATATATCATTATACCTTTGATTTTCATCATGTCACTGTTACAATAAGATTAAAAGAATGAAAAAACACTGTCCACATACCATGCTATATGCTGTTTGTGCAAGTGATTTATGAACAATGGTGTAACACGAAATGAAATGACTGAATTCTGGATTCAAATAGCAGGCATTTGCTGTTATACAAAGGAGAGGTGGTCTCTAAAATCTCTTAACTGAAGCTCTGGAATTCTGTCAGGCTGAAGTGCCAAAAGAGAATGGAACCATAGGCACTGTAGAGGCAACAGTCTTGTGCTCAGTTCCTTCCATGGTGTGCTGAGAGAATAATTTGGCTAAATATCGGAAACATATGATGTAAGGAATAAACTCAGGTGACTTCAAGGTGTTTCTGTCAGCCTATACAAGCAGTGCATCTGGTTATAACTTGGTTTTTCTCAGTCCTTCAGGTATGCAATCAGTGTCATCCATGCTTATGGGCTGTGTTTAGAACCAGATAAATTTCATGCTCAGAGAAGAATAAAGAGACCCTTCAGATATCCGCTTATGACCCTACTTAGGGCTTATGCTTTGCAGATTTCAGTATCATTTTCTCCAGAGAGATCCAATTCAATAATGACATCATTAGCATTGCCTCTGTGTCCCACTGATGCTATAAAATCAGTTATAGGATCCAGATGATCAGTTGTGACTTCAAAACTGTGTAATACAGGAAACAATATTAACTCATAGTGCTTGATTAAAAAAGTGTTGTTGATTTTTTTGTTTTTAATAAACCCATTCATTGACTATTAAGATACCAAAACAACGAAGTAACTTCTCATTGTGAGGAGTCACTAGAGTCCTGTGTTATGGAAATAGTAAAAATGAGAAAATTCGTAGGTTGAAATAAAGGCAGTTTGACTGGTAAAGCAAAAGCTACATACACAAGCAAAGCAAAACAAGGAATTAATTCACCACTTCCCCTGGGTAGGTAGGTGTTCAGCCTTCCCTAGGAAAGCAAGGTTCCATCATGCTTAACAGTGACTTGAGAGGACAAATGCCTTTATGTGCTGAGCATGACTCCATATGGTCTGGGATATCCCTTTGGTCAGTTTGGGTCAGCTCTTCTGCCTGTATCTCCTCCCAGCTACTTGCACACCTTCAGCCTCCTCAGTCTGGGGTGTCACAAGAGTCAGAAAGGTCCTGGCTCTCTGTAAGACCTGCTCAGCAATAACAAAAACATCTCTTTATTATCAACAATGTGTTCAGCACAAATCTCAAATGTAGTCCCATACCCACTACTATGAAGAAAACTAACTCTATTGCAGCCTAAACCAGCACACTCAAGGCACCACTGAAAAGAGTTTGACTGAAAAACAGAAGGAAGTCCTTGCATGCACATGTATAATGCAGAGCATTCCTTGCTTCATGAAACTGAATATCATGGAAAAACACAGTGTGACAGGAGAGAGGAAATGACAAAGAAACAGGAAAGCAATTACATTTGTTATAGTGTGGGCCATTTATAATTTAATATGAATATAGGGTTTTTAAGAATGTCTAATATTGATGAGTTTTTTAGCTTTCTGTCTGAACAGGCACGTTTCATCTGCCTTTTGGTGTATTTTGCTGGATACTTAAGTTTTCCAGTTTGTAGCAAGGAAAACTATAGCACAATGACTTTATGGAGGCTGTAATATATGTATTTTATTCTTTCTCTTGAAAGACTGCTCATCATTAAAGCCCTTCTTAGGGCTTTAAAGCAGATTGCTCAGGACATGAAACATGAGGTTTTAAGATGACATTGCTGTGCTGTAGAAAGTCTTTATAAAAGTGCAGGTGTAAGAAAAATTTGATCTGTGATTACCCTATCAAGTCACATTTGTCTGCTAGTTTTAAAGCTTCTTTTAATCACAGGTCATAGTCTTTGATGTGCATGGCTACCTTTCATCCCTTTTCAAAATTCTCTTCTCTGCTTTTCTTACATGCCAAAATCATAATTCTCAGTGCTGCTAAATCCCCACGTCAGATGCTTTTATTTGTGTACTCAGAAATAGTTTTACGTTTTTAACTTTAAATTATTTCATTTCAATTCTAATCTTAGTACAAATAGTGACTGGAGTTTTGCTTTTAACCTTAAAATATTTTTCTATATATGCCTAAGGCTTGTTTTTATTGCTTAATGGTAATTTTGTTTTATCTGCTCATTACACTTCTAAAAGAGCTAGCAAAACTTTTTAATTACTTGTTAATTAAATACTAACTTATCCTTAACTTTATAAAGGACCTGTCTGTGGGCTAAATTGTGCCCTTGCCCCTCCATGGTGCTGATGCCTTCCCTTCTCCTTGTCAAGTTTCCATTTGTTGTACCTGGCACTCTTAATCTCATACACGTTGCTCTGACTTCACTGGGATTATTTTTAGAGTGAATTGCAATCTCTAGATAAGGTAGGCCAATATGATCTCACTCCTCCCTCGCTCTCTGTCTAAGGGTCCATTCAGGCAACAAATGAAGCACATTCACAATGAATCAGCACTAGGGGACTAGAATAATGTGTCACAATCCTTGCAGGGCTTGCGGTCAAAGGAGATGCTTGGTTTGATTTTGGAGTGTGTGGCATAAAGAGCAACACACTAGATAGCCATTGTACATATAAAAAGCCACAACACTGTGATTTTGTGCCTATTTTTCATCTGATTTTATCTTTTATTGTAATACACGGACTTGTTGAGGGACTATTACAGCATTTAAAAAAATTGACTCCTTAATCCTTCTGTTGTAATCATCCCTAACAACAGGAGCCTTGGAAAGTAACTGTGTGTTAAGTGTTTATTGCAGCAGAGCAGAAGTTAGGCATTTCATTACAGCTGTTCAAACTCAGGCCTAAATTTGGGAAATGTACTGGCTTCACAGATCTCAGATTCATTCAGTCAGAAGTCTTTGGCACTGGGAAGCAACTGATGAAAATTAGAGAAACAATAGGAGGCTCTGAGCTTTTTCGTTCCTTTTTTTCTACACAGTTGACAGCAAAATCCTACAATAAGAGAGTGAGCTACAATGGCATCTAATGATTTTCTGGGAAGCAGGGAGTACACTTCAGCAGGGAACCAGAAGCCAAGTCATACTGATGCTTAATATGCTGAAGTTTAGAACCTGAAGCCCCAGCAGTTAGTAACTGAGACATGCTGAGGAAGAAACAAGTAGCCCTGCATTTATTCACCAACTTCGATTTTACTAAAATTTATAACATCCTAATTTCAAAACACTGAATAAGCATACAGAAATGGGGGGAGATGTATGCTGACCTTAACCCAAATGAAGATTACAGCCTGCAGAAGGGTATTTCTTAGCAGCATGTCAGACATCTTTGGCTATTCAATTAAACCAAATTTCCTAGGCTGTAATTTTCAGTAATTTTAAAAGTGGAAGACTTATTTAGTCTACAAAACTTTTAACAAAATATATTACAAATTAATAATAATTAATAAAAATAATTTCAAAATAAGCTATGGAGCAACAGAGTGGCAGGAGATGTAATCAACAGCATTCAAAATTGTGCCAGATGCTTGTGTTCTGTGTGCCAGTACCTGCATCTGGGTGTCAGAGACAACCAGGTAACACCATAAAAAACAGAAAAAGTCTATTTTAGACAGTGCTACTTAGGTCACCTGTTGTAATCCTGTGTTTAATTCTATTACCTTCTGTTAGAAAGAAATCAGGCCCAGAATATATATATATATATATATCTCTCATATATTTACTACTTCCTTACAGGAAAAAAAAAAAAACAAGCCAAACCAAAACATCCTTCCTATCTATTTATATGCATTTGGAAAATAGCACATTTCCTCAGAGTATTCTTCCATCTTTTCCCCCCAAAGTCCTTCATCTGCACATCAATATCATTACAAGGAGATACATTTGTCTAAGGAGAACAATATCATTACAAGGAGATACATTTCTCTGAGTAGAAGCCAGATTTGTTTGAGTGATACTGTACATGTGAAATGGGGTTTATGGACTTTTTCTTCTATCCTCTAGGCTTAATAATGCACACAACTATTAAAAATATTTTATCCCTATGCAACAGCTGCAAATAATGTTTGCTGTTGTATTACAATGGAATGATATGTTGAATTATTAAAATATATTTATGCATGTTCTGATACATACAGGTGTAAAAATACCTATGAATATGTATTTCCTCTATATGTAAATGTTTAGAGTGCTTTTATTGTACTTCGGTGGTTACCAAATATGAGTTTTAAGTGTTTTATGAGACCTGTCTACAGCAAGAGCTTGTACTTTTAAAACAGATGGTTTTGTTCCTGCTGTTATAATTGTATTAATTACCTGATTTAGCAAGTTTTGGATGTGGGAATGGCAGATACAGTTTCATGCTGAAAAAAATCTTATGGATTTTTCATTTGTTTGTCTGCTCTGTGAGATGTATCTTGGTTCCTACTGCTCAAGTTTTGGGGAAAACATCTGGGAGGTCTGTGGAACATTATGCACTCAAGACTACAACATTGATAATATTTTAATATTTTTATGGGTATTGAATCATTTTGAATTGCAGGAATTTGCAGGCATAAATCCTTATACATGAAGTTGATAACATAGTCCTAAATGTTAGTGACTGATGGATTGATACAATTTGGATAAACTTGTGCTGATTTGAATAAATAGACAGGTGTAGTTTAACTCTGATGCAAAAAGAATATATTTGTTACTAGAAAGGAAAGAGTCATAGGGTGTCTCATATACATTTCTTATACAAAAGTATGCTTTGTGAGGTGTAAATCTGTAGGAGTGGCATGTTGATATGTAAAAGTTGTGTTAATAACTCTTTCACAGCTCTTATTGTGTATCCTGGAAAGGCAAACATTTCATTTAAATTTTTATTTGCAAAAATAAAAAAAAAATTCTGGTAAAATTTAATAACAGAGAGGAAATGCAAACCAAATTTAAATACCTTGTAATTAAACAAAACACAGTGTTTGGGTTTTGATACTGGTAAAAAGGATAAATCACATCATCAACAGTTTCATACATTCCTAACTGTATTTATTTGATTTCTGGATAGATTTTTGAAACTTTTTGTAACTAGTGAAGTGGTCCACCAGCATGAAGATTTTTTATATTTCTTCACTCTTAAACATCTAGCAACATAATAAAATCTGTAGAGATGAATGAACCATAACCAGCCCCAGGTGGGTAGCTGAGGTACTTCCTTTACATGTGTGAGACCTGTGCCTGTAACTTTTGTCTTCCCCTGAATTCCCAGAGTGCCCTGCCCATCAGCCACTCATATTCTTGAAGCTGTTCAACTTCCCAGGTTAACCCCAATCTCTAAGTGTCACAGAGCTGTCTCAACCACGGCTGCATTTTATTTTGCTCCAGTAAAAATCTCCTTTCCCTGAAAAAAGTGGGGAAGATACTGCAGGCCCTTAAAAAAAGTGTCATAAAGCTCTAATTCTTTGGATAGAATTAGACCTGACTCCTTTTTTTTTTTTTTTCATGACTGGTGCTTGTGATCTGGGAGCAAAAGCTTTTTTGTACTGAGTCTGTGTTAGATGTTTCTTGGGCCACAGTTGCAAACATCTGTAGGGCAGGGAATAAAGCTACTCCTGCAGTGTCTGAGCACACATCAGAAGCCCCCATTAGCACCACCTGGAACATTAATGAAGTGTAAAATTGATGTGAATGTTTCTTAATTGAGAGGTCACTGAAGTTTTTATAGTGACAGCTTTTATTCTGCTGTCTTTTTCTTGTAGGTAACAAGGGAACAGTCAAATGCATTTAAGCATTAAGAAGGAAGATAAATATATAGTAAATATGAGGTGAAAATAACTTTATAAAAGATACTGAAATAGAAATACAATGAAAAATCAAGACATACCTACCTTAGATCACTTACAAGTGGTGATCTAGGAGAAAAAATCTTTTTCAAATCTAAAGCGTTACACATCCTTAAGTTTCTCCTTTTTAAATTTCTTAAAAGCTTGTGGGGAGATCTACAGCTTCTCATCTTTGGTTTTCAGAAGTTGTCCTATGCAGATTGAATGATTTTGTCACTAAATTGAAAGGTTCTTTCATATATGGGCTTGATGGCTCCAAAAGATGAAGAAGAGAGTCCTGTTTTCTCAGAGTGTTCCCCTATTTTAATGAATGACTTAATGGGGCAGAAATCATGTTTCTTGTTTGGGCTGCCCAGTGCATCTAATCTGCCTTTCACTAAGTTGGAGAGGAGGTACCCTATTTATTATTTATATCTATAGCAGGCAATGGTATGATTTTAATAGTTATTACTTTGAGCATAAACAGCTCATTTCAAAATTAATTAGATTCTATGACCATCCATCCAACCTTTGAAAATCTTTGGGCTAAATGGAAGACAGTACCTTAACATCTATTTTCTGAAAGCCAATATTATCACTTAGCAAATTGTTTTGGCAAGGATATGTAATCTATGTAAATAAACACAAAATAAGGGAAATAATTATATTCAAAATGGTGATAGTCTCAGCTTAAGTAATGAATGTGTCAGTTTTTTAGTAACTATAGTGGGAAGTGTCAGTAAAGCTAAGCATCCAAATAGAAGTCAGCACATGTTCATACCAACCACACCAGTTTTTCTAAGTTTTGTCTTTTCCCCTTTTAAGTATTAGACATAATGTTCAGTATGTTTATTAAGATAAAAAGAATGATGCCTTCTATTACAGTGAATATAGAAATAATTTTATGTTAGTAATGCACAAGTCTCCATTTTAGAATCAATTATTTAAATAGAACTAAAACAGAAAAAACAAGTTTAGCATAACTCCTGAAGCAATTTCACATTATTATTCTCAAATTATCCATAACTTTATACTCCCTGCTTTATGACTGCTGTGCACAATTACTGTTGTAACTGTGAAGATTATTTTTTTTCATTTAAATTCCACAATAAAAGAATTAAAATTATATGATTAATCAAGATACATTGGTCCATATCAGCAGCTCTAAGAGTGTTTTAAGCTTTTCATTAAGTTGTCTCATCAGAGTTTCAGCAACAGCGCTGTGTCAATACATGGTCAAGCACTAAGGCTTTGTTGTTTGAACTGCAACAGAAATTTATTTTCCTGTAATTGGTAAGTTCATGAAGAAGGACTGGAATTATTAACTAAACCTCTTAAGCAGAAGTTAACTCACCTACAGAATGATTTGGGTTTTTCTCAGATCTTTCTAACTTGAATAGAGAAGTATTTTCTATTGCACTTGAAAGAAAGGCTGGCTGGGAGATATGACATGGTCAGATGCCTGAAGGAACACTAATTATTCCTCTAGTATTGTGTTGCACAAGATAGCAAGAGGTAAAATCTGTTCTCATTATGTTTTCATCACTACAGTTTGAAAAGCATATCTCTCATGCTTCTCCACATAAAACCATCAAGTATTTTTAAATGTTAATGGCTCTTAATGAGCATAATTTCATTTAGCCTTTTTGTGGTTTCTTTGATAATTCTATTGTTTTGTTCTTTAGATCACTTGTATTGCTCATTTTGGTGACTGACTTACAATGTTCATACTACTATTAATACCACTTTATTTCTTCATGCTGTTACGAGCAGGTTTTCAGATACTGGCATAAATCTGCATCCTTTCCAGGTGGTGAAAATTATCCCGTTTGTCTCCCTCAAGAGACCATAGAATTTGACTTTGGCAAACTTGCACACTGCTCTTTTATTTCTTTGATATTTGGTGGCTTGATCACCTTTCAGATAGAGGAGGAATAGGCAATTTCTCTGAATGTATTTGCTATTCTATGAGATTAGGCCCTTATGAATATCTGATCTTCTGTGCTTTCTGCCCTTGCACATGATTCTAAGCAGGCATGTCAGATTCCCCATCTCTGTTCTCTGGTGCTAAGACAGACTTGTGTTTTCTATCAAGGAAAATATTATACATTGAATACCAAACTCTCATCACCTGTCTCTTCTGTTGTAAAAATATTTTTCAAGGAAAAAAGCTACTGCAAATCATGATGAAAAGGCTTTTGATCCCCCCCCCCCCCCCCCCATTGTGTCTCTGGCAGTGTGTCTTTGCTTTCTACTTTGGAAGCGTATTTTTGAGCATTGAATATCACATGAAGTGTTAACATTAGGTAGAATCTTGTAAATTTAATCTGATTTTCATGTGGGATGTGGAAATCAATAGAAAAAATATATCTGTGTTTACCTAAAATGTTTTAACATCAAATAACAAAGGTCTATTGATATGGCAAATGCAGGACAAATTCAGTAAGAAAGACAAAAGGGTAGCACAGGGATTTGAAAACATTCTCATGTTTCACAGTGTCTTGTTAAATCATATTTCATAATGGATGGATAATGCAATGATAACTCCAGATGATGTCCCAGAGGTAGGTGGTTTGGAAACAAGTATTGGCAGGACTGTCTTGTCAATACTATTTTGTCCTACTGCCAGTTCTGAGAAGGAAATATAAGCCATTTTAAGATGTATGCCTGATTGTTATTTGGTAGAAGAATCTTTTTCTGTAAATCAGATATAACTCTTTTTCCATGCTACCAAGCTTGCAGTTGATTCATTTCTGCGTCTCATAGAATCGCTGTAGAAAATGACAGATTGGCTGTGTTGCTAAACTGCAACAGCTTCATTTTATCTGTTGATTAGAATGACTGAAGTTGCTGCTTATATGCATCTAAAGATTCATAGATATGAAAGGTGAAGATAAGCAGTACAACAGGGTAAATAAGACCTTAACTCTATCATGTGCTATTTTTTTCTGATTTAAATCGTAGAAACGTACTAAAAGAATTACCAGTAATATCTATTTGATTACTTTAACTGTTTTTTTTCTGCAAAATTCCTTTAACCATTTTCTACTCCCAGCCAGTGGTATTAATTTACTGAATATTGTATTTGAACTTTGCTAATGACTAAATTGTCCTTCAGTCTTCTAATGTTTTCTTGCAGATATATTTGTCTGTTCGGATACACACTTGGGCAGAGAGAGTTATGAAACTGCAAATTCTTCATTAAAGGATGTAAAGTTATTTTGTGAAACTGCTTGGAATTAACATGGTCCATTTGGATCCAAGTTCAGAACAAAAGTATACATAATTTGTGGCATTCTTTTGCTCTTTTTACTTGCCTTCTTTGCTGTAGTCTTTTGTTTGATTATACTGAACTGTGCTGCTAAAAGAGAAAATGAGATGCAGTATTGAGCAACTATGTTTCTAACAGTACTACAGCAACAATAATTAGAATCTTATATAATACCATTAATTTCACATGTTCCCAAAGTGCTTTACTAACTTAAAATTTAGACTTGGATTAGTTCTGCTCTTCCTGGATAAAACTTTTGCTAAGATCAAATAACTCTTACTTGCTTAAGACAAAAAAAAAAGAAAGCATGTCTTATTCAGATGGGAATTTAAAGGGGAATTTAGAAAAGGGGGATTTATTTCCTCATTTAAAATTCAAGTATGACATTACTTCTATCGCACATACTCTGAAAATGTCAGAGACAATTTTCAATGATCATGGAAGTGCACACTGATGTGGTGTCTTTTCAATAGCAAAGCCTTTCTGCTACCCTGAATGTCTGTCCTAGCTGCAGTGCACCCATCTGCTTGACTCCTGGGAGCACAGAGGGCTGCAGTCCCCCTAGTTGAGATACAATATACTCTGTTTCTGTTCAATGTTTTAAATGAGTGATATAAAAATTTAGAAAGAGGTTGAACATCAGCTTGAAAATATCGTGGTGCAAGCTGATATGGATTAGGCAAGAAGTGTAATAGCAAAAAGACAATGTATTAGAGAAAGTGCTTGTATAGAGGAGATGCCAACCTAAAATTAGGCTGAATTATAAAAAAAATAAAAAAATCAAGATTTCCTAAAGGCTTAAATAGATTATTTTTCAATTTCTAACACTCTCAGAGCTGGAGACTACAACAGCCAGATCCACAGCTTCACCTGATATTATTTCCTTAGGAGCCTTTTATTTGAACACAGCATCCTTCAACCATTCAAGAGAAGACCTTGAACTCTGCTTCCACTCATAGCAGAGGTTATGCTGAGAATACTTTTGATAACACTTCTTTTCTTCTAGGGATGCTTCTAGAATATATATGCTACTAGTTTCCTTGGAGACTGACATGCAGTCAGCACAATGGTTCTACAGCACCTGTAAATCAAACTTCAAAAGGAGACAGTGTCCTTGTTAGTGGAAATGGTATGCATGATGGCGAATGAAGAGAGTTTTGCTTTCTACTTGTCTTCCAGAGAATGATGGCTGTAGTGCTATAGAGAGACTGGGATGGTGTCAGATAGTGAGGGCTTGCTAGACTGTGTAGCAGACTGCAAGCTACCTGGAGATTTAATCAAAATATAGCATAGGACTACATTTGATTTGTAGAGAATAAGGCTTTGTTTTGCAAATGGTGTTGTGAATGCAGTAGTAACTGAGATAATTGTATATGTATCATTATCAGTTTAGATATGAAAAGATATATTAGTAATTGTGGTAAGCTTGAACATCTCTGTAGCATCTTATTTTATCAGATCCTGTAATCTTCGTGTTTCCCTTCTTCGTACCCTTCCTGCCTAAAGAGACTGGGCCAATACACTATGAGCAGGTGAGTTTGGATCTGTTTTATACAAGTCAAACACTTTATCCTTTTCTTCTGTCCTTTGCAGCATGCTTAAGGGATATGTCCTAATGGTTTCCTACTCCTTTCCCTTATGTCAGTGTTTTAAAATGTTATTAGTCTTGGCAGTTAGAAATTTGGCCAACATTTAGCTTCCAAGCTGTCACACAAAAACAAAATTATTTGCTTTTAGGTTAGCTACCGATTCAAAATGGTCTAAAAATAAATAATTGGAGACTTAACTTGGGAACAGGTGATGTACTACAAGTGAGGCAAAAAGGCTTCCCATAGGACCAGACACATGGAAAGTCAATAGAACAAAACTTATTCAAATAACAGTGTTATATGTAATCCTTATTGTTCACACTTTGGAATGAGCACTGTTACTGCCAATGTCAATATCCAAATTTCCTGTGACTTCACTTTTAGTTTCAAGTTTCTAGAGTAAATCCACAGGTAAAAATTGCCAGCAGTAGATACAATTTAACAAACATAACAGATGTCCTTCACAGTCTGAGCAAATTTGAAGAGCATGATTCTTGAATGTGTGATTTGATAGTGCTGTGGGCTGTTCACCTGTGCCTCCTGACTGAGGAGATCCTTTGACTGCTTACCCTTCGCTTTGTAAGGGGAGTGGGCAAGAGAAATCCCACAGCAAGAGTAAATGGTTATTACAGCTTACCAAGTGAAAATAGAGGGGCACAGTCAACTACTCTGTGATTTTTATAATCCAGAGCTTCAGAATCTGCTATATTAACATCTACAACAATGAGCAAAGCTACAGCCAAATGACATTTGATCAGGTATGATGTGTAGCCAAAGGGCAGTCCAAATTCTTGTGTTGTTTTCTGCAGTGGCCTCATCATGTGTGCATGATGAAGTTGCATATCTGCAAAGTTAATTAATCATCACTTTGCATTTCCTCCCACACGCTGCAGTTTTCAAATGCCTTATACCAGTTTATGTTATCACTAAGTGGGTGCAGGTATCAGACCTTTTGTTAGTGGATCAGCTTTTGATTCAATTCCTAGACCAGCAAATGCCCAGCCAGATTGTTTTGAACAGTAAAACTATCCAAACAGCAATGTCCCCTGTGAATTCTGAGAAGTGCATTGTCATTTGTAATGTACTGCCAGAGACTGGCAGTGGCTCTCTTCTACATAAAGGACTACACAGCCACTCTACCAAAACATATTCTGCAACACCTCCTCTAACCACCTGGACATAAGTCACATGGCAGAAGTACATCTGAGTAGATGTTTGGAGAGATCCTTTAATGTCCTTTGGATGAAAGCAGCAAGTTAAAAATATGAGACTTCAGAAAACCTCCAACATCTTGTAACCTCCTTTCAGCCCAAAAATGAGGGAGCAATAGAATGTGGTCTACAGCCAGAACTGTTTCTCAGATTGATTTCAGCATGATTAACAGTGGCTATTCCAGCCTCACAAGAACAGTGCACAAAGCACAGCTCAGCTCCAAATGAATCATCAACTACCCCTTCTTAATTACCGTCTGGGTTTCATTCAGTCCAGCATACTTATTTCCACTTTAATTTTATTTTTATTGTTATTTCCTACAACACTCACTGCTAGCGCAGACACTGTTGCTAAGGCCTCTGACACTTATCAGGACACAGCATTCTACAAGAGGTCCCATCACAAAATATATAGTTTGTAAGTCACTGGCGTGGGCTGAAAACATGGAGCCCCATAGCCAGCTTGTCTATTAGATTCAAATAAGACATAAGATAACTTGGAGAACCTATTATGAGTGTTGCCTTGATGAAATGCAAAAACCTCTTTGGAAATGAATTATATCACCCTCTGTGCCCTGATTTTGTAGCTCTGTGAATCTGGGATAATTGTGAACTTACATGCACACGCTTAGCGTTTTTATTTTCTAGTCAGAATGACAACTTCTATTATTCCCCTCCAAGTTTTAAAGTTGTTAGGTATGAAAATCATTAGCACATTATAGCACACATGAAACTCTTTAAAGAATTTTAATTAAATGTTCAGCATGAGAGGATTTGGTCTTCCCTTGATGTACAGGCTAAACTCCCATTAGCATTAATAGAACTTACATGTGTTCGATGAAAAGAAAATGAGACCACAGTTTGTAGGGGGAAAACTTGAAAGAAAATTAGTTTCTTAATTATAAATAAAATTTGCATTAATAAATGATATAGATATGCTATGAAAAAATCCTGAAACTCACAGTTTATACTAAGTAAACAAATTATTTTAAATTAAATACTTAGATAATAATAGCTTGTTTCAAATTCTTTTCATGAATTCATATATTTTGTAATGTCCACAGATCTTATCCAGGTGGAGTCTTTGTTATTGGTGCTGTATAAATATTTAATGAAATTAGTGATCCAAAGATATCTCAGTATTAATTTTATTTATAGCTCAAGCAAACCCTACTGTCTACAACATTGAGCTCCTACATAAGTAAAGTATTAGCTATCCATTACTGATAAGTTTCAGTGAAACATTACAAAACTAATTTTCCTTACTAGGTCTGGTTATATGAGTTAACGACTAACATTTGTCCCTGTTCATTAATTAGTATCCCTAATGTGTTCTTGGATAATCAAAGTGGACAGAAGAAATCTAGTTATTTTGATAGTTAAATAAGCATTTGGATTCTTGCAATTTTTCAATTCTATCTTGCCAGAACAAAAAGGCATTTTTCTCATCTAACTCAAAACTAGATGAGCAAGACTAATTCACAACTGATTTCAGGAATAAAGAAAACTTGTAACATATTTTCCAGGATGCAACAAAATACAGTTCTGGACCTCAATCAGGACTTTCTATAATTTGAAAAGATTCTTCCATGATTGGAATCAAAATCTTGTAATGATGAAATATTTCTGCAGAGTAAAACATTATTTTCAATATGTGATGAATAAAATGACACTTTACTGCTATGGTAAGGAATGCTTTTACTTTTTAATATCTTATATGGCATCAATTCTTTAAGTTTACTAATGCAAATGTATTTCTGCTATGGTTGTTACTGTCATTTGTGTGTGTCTATGTGCTGATTTGCTTAATCCATGGAAGTACATCCAACCTAGACCCATAATCTGTATGAAATAATGTATCTGTTGGCCACAAAATTTACCAATATATTATTCCAATTTTTTTGGTTGTTTTTTTTGTTGTTTTTTTTTTTTTTTTTTATCAAAGGATGTTGGTGTGGCTTATTAGTTAATAACAAGTGTGTGGATGCAAATCAGTGTCATGTCTAACTAAGAAGCACAGACTGTCTGGACACTCTGAGGAGGCACCAGTGTTCTTGGGGAGAACTTGGAAGCTCAGGACAGGGACAGTTTGTGTTCTTGAGCTCAGTCATGTGTCACAGACAGAGGGGTATGGAGTAGTGAAAGACTGGTTGTAGCAGCAGCAAAGGGGAAACTTTAGCAGTTTTTCTCTAGTGATTATGCCCAACTGCAAGGTTGGAACTCATCTGCATAAGTACTGGACTAGATCCAAATAAAGAGGAAGCCTTCAGAGGCCATATGTTCCATTTTTAAAAATACCCGGTCAACAATTCCTGAGTTCTTCCTGTTTGTATCTCAGGGACTTCTAGGGAGCTTGACATGTCTGGGTGACTCACGCATGACTTCAGTTACCACATTTGATAAGCCAAAGAGAACCTCACACTTAAATTTTCATTTCTGCACTTTGTGCTTTTTGTGGGAATCTGTTGGGATGCAGTTTCTATTAAGCTCTTTTGTACCTCCTGCTATTTGCTGGCAGGATAGTTGTATGAAGGTGATGCTGATGGCACATACCAGCTATTACATTCCTTCTGTTATCCTCCAGATCCTTCCCTGTTCCATTCACTCCTTACAGCATGAAGTTAGAAAAGTAGCAACAGAGGGTCATTTTAGCAATTCTGCTCTACTGTGCAAGTCCTATTAAACCAGCCATATGAAACACCTTAAACTCTCTTGTTTCTTCATGGCTTATAGACCTGGGACAGAACACCAGAACAACAGCAAAACAGATTTCTTTGCAGCCAGCCACCTGCTCAGTTGGTAACAGCAACTGGGTCATTGCAGCAGCAATGACGGGTTCATTTCTGAGCAGCTCTGTCCTGTATAAAACCCATTCCTGCTTTTCAAAAGCTTTTAATATTAGACATGGAAAAAAATGGTCAGCAAGACAGCAAAAGAGTTCTCTTTAAAAGTGGTCATGGAACTGAGCTTCTAAAATATTTGTATTCATGTCCTCCTTGCTGCTGGTTGTTCTCAAGAATCAGGGTGAACTAATTTGCTCACAATTTGCTGGAGACAGAAATATAAGTAGGAAGTTCCAAAGCACTTTGCTGACTTACAACCAGTGTAGATAGTTTTTGCAAATGGTTTATGCTATTATTCCCAATGCCAGTTAATTGAACTGCAAAATTCTTATTGTGCTGTTAAGTAATGTTTTCTCCTCCAGGTATGTGTATCTCAGTGTTGTGAGCCTTTTGCATTTTTAGGTCTTATTTCACTGGATGACACGCATATATATTTAATATCTTTTTGGAGTTTTGTCTCACACTGAACAAGTTTGGTTCAAACAGATGTATAGATGGTGAAGCGCAAGTTAAACTACTGAGCTTTATTTTAATAAATTTGGCATACATACTTTGGATTTAAAGATTTCCTTTCAGTACCATGTGGTTAATGAATCTATATAGCTGTCAGTTTTCAGTATAGCTATTGAAATTAAAGCTCACTAGCTGACCTGCTTCCAAGAACTTGCTTATAAAAGAGAAAACTTCAAAAAATGCATCAGATGATGGACAACAAAAAAAGGATTTCAAAACATTTTTCTAGGAAATGGATTCATGACCAGAGAGAACGAGAACAGAGGGAACTTGTATTTTTACAAAAACTAGTATTTAAATCCTAGTTATAAGCAAAAAAAAAAAAAAGATGAAACTAAAAAAAAATTTAAAATGTTAAAAAAAAAGAAAGAAAAAGTAACTGGGGGGAGTGGCAGCGAAGACAAAGTATTACTTAATCTTCTTGATCTTCTACAATAGCTGCTGAAACAGGCAGTGTAGTTTTCACCCTTTTCACTAGGCAGCAATTGCAGAGTTAATTGGTCTCCAGTGTTAGCAAGCGGGTGGCATTTACTTTTATAATAATAGGTCTATCTCTAAAAAGGAGATAGCACAGATCAGGATTGTGTACCTTCTTTTGAGGCAAGAACAGTAAAGACTCTGCAAACGGATTTAAGCAGAAAGTTAACTAAAAGCATTTTGCTCTGTCCCAAGGATGCTGTTTGTTCTAATTATAGAATGGCAAATAGAAATGATGCTGTGCTGGGGTGGTGCTGGTGACTCAGCGTTCACTACTCTAGAGCAAGCTGTCAGAGAGGGCTGCTTCTCTGACTCACTGTGTCTTGTAAATGAAGAAAGAAACAGGAGCTGTATTCATATTATATTCATACTTGCCATGTTATTTAATTCCAATGGTGTTTGGAGTTTTTGCTCAGTCCCTGAGCCCTTTGAACTGTTAGCTCCTTATTTAGAGGTAATGCATAATGACATTCCCAGTATTTTAGATATGGCTGTGGGATCAAGTGCCACACTTATACAATAATAACAATAATGGCAAAGGTAATACATTATTATAAGAGAAATGAAATCTTATCTGTGGCTCTTTTACATGAGTTTCAAACAAATACAGAAGCATATACACATTAAAGAGTTTTAATAGAAGATTTACTATAAAAAAAATTAAATCTGATTCCATTGTGAATGCTTGGCTAATTGAACAAAGAAACAAATAACTAGTCACACAGTGAAAATAATTTTTTTTTGAGGAGTGCCTTTTTCTAAAGAAACTTTGTTGTTACCTCATTTCCTTTTTACATCAGAAAAAGAGTTGTAATTCTGTGATATTAATTTATTACAATGCAATATAAACTATTAGCATGTATTTCAGGCTTTATACAAGAAAAGTTTTATTTGTGATTATCATTTCAACATTTGCTCACATTTCAGGGATGCTGAAGCCAGATAAGGCTCATCGCCTGCATGAAGTAAGGTATAATTCTGAGCTTCTTCAGAGGGGAATCTGGACCTTTTAAACTCAACTGCCAAACTGTTTTGCAGTGTCATACCTAGAGGAATAGGGAACTTTTTTCTCTAATTTCAGAAATTACTGATAATTTTACCATTAAAATGATCACAGATATTGTGTGGAATTCTACCTAACTCTGCTTTGAAAACTGGCTAGTTTCTTACATTGGAGTTTTAAATGAGACAAGTTTGTTGACAAATTGTACATTAAGTTGAAGAGACATTCAGTAGCTGAGTTGTAACTGATAGATATTTCTTTAAAATTTTCCCTTGAGAGTCCCCTCAGCTCTTCAAAATATATTCCTTTCTCCCTCCCCCCTCCATGCAACGCTTTATTATTTTCATCCAAATTTTAGAGTATTGTCCATAATAGCCAATATGCTAGAAGACCTCTTTGGAAGAGGTCTTTGGAACAAATCTGTGAGGAATTTATTTCATTTTTTTAATGGAATGTCTAGAAGGAAACTGCAGAACAGGTGGAAGAAATGCTATTGCAGATTGGCAAACAATGTGATCAAAGACATAGCTATTTAATGCCTGGCAATATTTTGGCTACATTTTTTTTTGATATTTGAGAGATCTCTTGCTAAGGATGGGTGAATTGGTTTTAAAAGTGAGATAAGAACTAACACATATAAATTATTTTCTCATTTTATTGCTTATTGTCCATTACATCCTATTGAAGTTGAGTGTAGTGGTTTGGTAGCATCACTTTGCTAAAACACAGACCAACTCAGTGAATGGATTCATGTCACAGACTGTTTGCTACTGCTGGGGATGGAGCTCTGATGACCTTTGGTCTATTTTCTGTTTGCTTTATTATTCCCTTTTTTGTAACCTGGGCTCAATATCAAACGTTTCAGAGGTTGATCTTCAGAGTCTTCCTTTCTGCACTATGCAGGGCTGGATTTCAATGTGGGTAATGAATATGTGTATATGTATATATCCATAATGAATTATATCTACAAAAAAAATTGGGGAGCTGTATTTTAGCCTAAGACAGGACTAGCATGCTGAGAAGAACTTGAAAGATAATATAAATTCATCTTAAATTTATTTTAATCTTGTTAAGACTGAATGCACATTCTTGAAAGTGCTTTTAAACTTTCAAAACTGTCTTTGCCCAATTTTCAACCAGTAACTCTCATACACACTGTATTTACCCTACAATTAAGGCATATTTTCAGTTTCTAGCTTCCAAGTTCTTTAGAGCCACTTAAAAACAAGAACAATTCACTTGTTATTATTTTGTTTTTAACTTTATCAGTAATCATCATGTGCCTTTTTAGCTGTGGAGCTACATTGTCTCAGTCACCTCTTATCAACTCTCTTTGATGACAAAGCACAGATATAATGAGCAGCAGTTTAGGAAAAGTAAATATACAGATCACCTATGCAGATACACATAAACACACAAAGAATCCAGGTCTCAGAAATGTTGGTTCCACAGACATAAAAGCAGTAATATATAGCAACAATCAGCAATTTCAGGCATACCAAGCAAATATGACAGATAAGTAGATGCCAATTTCTACCAGAACTGGGAAAGGTTAACAATTATTTTGATGGCGGTGGATCAGGGCAGAAAGAAAATTCTTTATATGTGAGCAGGTAACTTCTGTATATTTTGATTTTCAGAGATTTGTTTACTAATCAAATGATATTTTAATGTTTTGAAATAATGTGCTGTATGCTATCACCTTAACAGGCATAGTGGTTCACAGTGCTGTGCAGTGTTTTGTCTAAGATAGTTATGGTGTATTTGTTGTGTATTTTGATGCTGCAATGATGTGTGGTAAGTACTAAGATTTGAATGTATAATAGCATAAATAGGCTTTATTTTTCTTTCTAGCAGTAATATAAGTTCCTTTTTCCCTGCTATGCTTAAGATTATTCTACTGAAAAGAACAACAAACTGGTGGCACCACAGTATGATGATAAGACTGGAGGCAACTAATACAAGATGCCTGAAAAACTACTTTGAGGTGGGGTAGCTGAACAAATTCAGAAACAAGCTGCTGATCGAGGGCATTTATAGATGTACAACCTGTGAGTCTGATTTTGTCCAAAATGAATTGTGACTATATCACACCTTAAGTGAATATATGCTTGTGGATGAAATCTGTTCTTCAAAAACTAGGAAAAAAGCTGAAGTATAGTTCAAAAAAGCTGGTTTTTGTGTATGGTTTCAAGATCATAGGGCTGTGGAAATATTCCACTGACAGTTAATTATATTGTATGTACAGCAGTTGCAGACTGGTGTTTTTTTCTGACCTCTGCTCTGGATTCTTAACCGTGGTCTGGAGCTTTACTGCATAGCCTGAAATCTTTCCCTATTTGGAATGGAATGTCTTCATGAAGAAATGATGAAGATATGGCAGATTGAGAGGAAATTCAGATCAGGAAAGTGCTTGTTCTTTGCAGTTTACCTTGACTGATTATTTTTACAGTGTTAGTAACTATAAATTGAAATAGGCTCAAAATTTGTTCTAGATCTTATGCTATTGAGAAGATTGGGGTGTGTTTTGGTCCTGGCCGTGTTTGGACTGGAGGCTACAATCACATTGGTGTGGTATTAGATTTATTTTCTGAGGGCAGAATTTTGCTGTTAATCTTGCATTTCCTGCAGTGGATAGAGAAGGCACTTTAGCAACAGAGGTTAAGGCATTCAGACAGGGTAATGTCTTCCCCTCACTTTGGCATGTCTCTGTTCAACTCAGTCTGAAGACCTGTAACATGTTCACACCTCTGTCCTTCATTTTCAATTTATCTTTCCACAAAAAACCCAAATCTATTATTATTTTGCTTGAACAGGAAGTGGCACAATGGACTTAAGGAATCCTGCATTATTCTGTCTTCTTGATGTCCAGTGTATATTTGAGTTCTTTTCTCATGTTTAGTTCTTGAGAGCAGCAACTCTGGTTTTGTGCTGTTCCAAAACACCAAGAATGCAGCATTTTCTGTTGTATGTAATAAAAATGCCTTTTTTTTAAATTGAAGTGCCTCAAGTGGTTCTTGTTATGGATATATTCTCTTCTTGTCTTATGTCCAATCCCCTCATAATAAAAACATGTTAGTAAGAACCTATTCCCTCAGAGAAAGAGAAAACATCAGCAGCTCTGAATTTTCCTGTAATGTTGGGATTTGGGTGTTTTTGTGAAAGCATTCGGGTATTGTAGTAACAGGATAAACCCCTAAGAGATGATAAAATTATACAAAATCGATATAAGAGGTTTGTACAACACACTTCCAACATGTCCATCATATCATTTTTTTTCCTTGTGCTTCCTTGTAGAAGAAGCATTTCTGGTCTCAGCTCTGGTATTGGTAAGTGTTGCTTTAGCACTTGATTGTGCTTCACCCAGAGACTGGCAGTGCTGGAGGGGAAAGCACAGGGCAGTGTGTGTGAATGTTCCTCTGGGTTCAGCAGAATGACCAAGAATATGAACAGGGATATAGAGGGAAAGATGAAAAGAAAATCAAACAGCAGGTCTTTACCAAGAGGTGAACATGGAAATCCGAGTGTGCCAACTAGGCCCTCCAAGTGACTCAACACAGGGGTGGCAACACACTGCTGGGGAGTGCAGTCAGCCCTTGGCACTGCAAGTGCTTCAGCATGTCTGTCAATGCCCTCCCTGCTGCCTGGGTTACAGATTTAGTTGCTTCAGTCCTAAAAAACTGTTGGAGCAAGGGCTGTGGGTCATATCATCTCTCTGAACGTTATTGCACACAAGGGCTTGTACCAATTTACACCAGTTAAAACCTCAAGCTGAAGGAGCACCTCCAGTTCTTGGGAAAGTCTGCAAACCAATTTGCCCAAACACTGACAGTTCTCCCCCTTTTCATACTCCTACACTCCACCCCTCCCCCCTTCCATTTTTACATCGAAGAAACACATTTAAATGTGCTTTTTATGAACAATAGTAGTATAAATCACATGTATATGCTGACTGATTCTGTTACCTAATTTTCAGTACAAATCTCTTCAACAGAATCCCAGAAGATAGATGCATTACTGCTTTAATCTCTCAGCAATCAAGCAAAAGTATGTATTTTGTAACTTTTCATAGACAAATACTTAGATTGAACCATAATTTGCCTGTAGTACCGGAGTGTGTTGTTTTGACTTTAATGGCTTAACAGTTTTATATTATTATTCTAATTGAGTTTGGAATCTTTTATCAATATTTTCCCATCAATATTTATATCAATATTTTAATCAATATTATATTGATGTTGATGGGACCTTGCTGATATTGTCTTCTCTTACTTTGGCAATGCAGCTTTTCCACTTCATGGTAATAACCATAGGCCTTTGAATTCCTGAGAGGAAAAGAAAAAGAATACAGGCTTTACTAGAGTTTTGTCAACGGATCCTGTAAAGGCTTTGGATTAGATCATCTTGTCTGATCATTATAGCTCCACTGAGTTTAGTTGTGCCACTCTAATTTGGGTGGTTTGGGTTTGTGGGGTTATTGTAATGTGTTTTTCCTGAATAAAAACATCTCAGCGATAACTTAAACAGGTGGGTTTTGATTACCCTTCTGGTGATGCTAACAGCCTGCAGGAGGGCAGCTGCCAGAACAGTGGACTGCTTAGTTAGAAGCAGCAGAATTCACTTCCACAGCTGTTTGCAGCTAGCATGGAGAAATAAGTGATTTTAGCCAAAGGTAATGAAAGACAGAAGGTTAATGGTTATCTGTTCCTCACCACGAGTATTGAAAGTGTGCATTACTGTGCAGATTGCTCAAAAAATTCCCTGGCTTAAGTAAAACAATAAGAATTTTGAATTAACTTTGTTAGAGTTTGGTTTATTGACCTATGGCTTTGGAAACTTTTTCTGCCTTTTCTGTCTTTTTAGAAATTCTCAAAGGAAAAGTCTTTATCTGCAACAGATATAATATAAATTTTAAATAACTATTACAACACAATTCTCTGTAACTGCAGACATGAATTTCAATGATAATCTCTGAATATAATGAACTTCTGTCTGTTATTTTGCTCTCAGATTGATGCTTAGTTCCAGGTATCCAGTAGGGCAGAAAAATAACTTATCAGCATTCATTAGATACATGAAACTCTCTGGAATATTTTCTGTTGCCTGCAAAAGTTGCTTTCTATACTAGGAAAGGATATATGATAGGAGAGGTAAGGGAAAACAGAATTGAAACTGGAAAGGAGCCTTTCACATAGAGATTATTAGTTATCAAGAGCTATTCTTACAGGATGGCTCACCGGTATTCTCAATTTAATGTCATATGTGGGTGATCTCATCATTGCTACTTACTTATTAATATAACATCTGTCACATCTCTTATTTTTAAAACAGCTACCAGTGGTGGAACCTGAGTTTCTTGCTTGTGGTGGTTTGGGGTTTTTTGTCAAATATTTCACCAAATGAAAGAAACGTTGTTTTTCACTACTATATTTTCAGATTTAGACCTCTTTTCTTCACAAAATTTATGAGAAGAGCTGGTCTACAGAGGATGAACAACACCTCAAGGAAAAGGGTGAACAGAACCTCTTTCCTATGCTCTTTTCTTCCTAGACCTAATGGCAGTGCCACATCAATATCTGGTTTGCTGCAGTGCTGTTCACAAGTACAGGTGAGCTGCTAACCCTCCTCTTGTTCTACAATTGCAACTTGTGATGATTTGTTTTCACCTGGGGTGATTTGGTTGATCTAAGTCAGAGTGGATTTTTTTGGCCTCAGTGGCAGGAGCTCTCTGCTTTTTTTCCTAGATTTCTTCATAACAACACCAAGACAAAATCAGATTCAACAATTGCATCATATAAAACAAACAAAAAAAATGTTTGCAATTAAGAACAACTGGAAAAAAAAATCAGATGCCACAACTGTGTCAGACTTGTGACCTTCACTCATGATCCACATTTTCTTCAAGGCCAAAACCAAGCATTTGTGTGCAAGGATTATTTCTAAGGAGGATGTTGTTTCAAAACTGTAATATCTTGCAGATATCTAGTGAGTAACATCTACATTTTCTATAACAAATCTAATTTTTTTTCCTTAACAACTAAACAATAACATCCTGACCTCCAAGCATCCTTCACTGCCATATCTATCTTTGAAGAGCACAAGGCTGACAGATTTAAAAAAGAAAGCATGTTGTTATTTTTCAGGATACTACTTCAGTAATAGTTAAATAAGATCCCTTGTATTGATCTGGGCATGAAAACAAACACTTTGATGGCTTTGTTAACTTAATGTATGAATTTAATGCGTGAATTCAATTAACAGAGTCATAAACAATCAGGAAAAGATTAGCTCACCCTCATTTCTAGGTTACAGATGTAAGGAATGAAGACAAAAGACTTAAAAGGAATCTAATTATTTCTCTTACTCTACTAAGTCAGGGTAGAGGGCTGCCATGAACTTTAGACATTTAACTGTATCTGGATTTATGGAATACCAATATTTGTAAGGGATTTTATAGTTCTGCATTTTTTTAGAGGCTCTGAACATCAGAAATGCTTCATGTTCCTCCTTACTGCTAAAGTGACTTTCTAAACTGCTATTTGTTTAAATTGAAAACATCTTAAATTGAAAAAAATATACATATCATAAACCTGATCCATAAGACATGTTAAATTGATATTGTTTCCTAAGGTAAATTCTGCCATTTAAACCACTTATCTTTATTAGATTTTAATTGTGAGAAATTAATTAAAAGCTAATTGTAAATGTTAATTCATTTTTATGTGAGGAATACTGTAAAATTATAGCTATGACTTCAAAAATACAGTATAAGAGTTGTAGAATTATTTCGACTCCCAGAACTAAAATCGAGATTACAGGATGTAATGTGCTGTTTCAGACAGTTTTAGTGAGGGACATGGAATTCTCTCCTCATGACATATACAAGGAAAAGTGTAGTCAGTGAATATTATTTTTAAAGGACAATTTTAGTTTAAAGGAGCTCAGGTCTAGCACTGTTCTACAGAGTTTATTGTAGACCTATTCCTATTTATTATTCTTGCAAAATAGGTATTTGTAAAAATGTGTTTGACTAGAACATATAAAAAATACATGTTTTTATTATAGTAGTTTTCTTTGATGTTTTTAACATATTTTTGGTTTATGTAAATTTTTAATGCAACTAAGCAGAACAAAATAAAACATCAGAATATTTTTGCTTTAAGGGTAAACAAATTTGATATTCCTATATGAATTTTCTATAAAAATAAGTGAAATTAATATTGTCCAACTTTTACAGAAAGAAGGAGTTTCAGTCCTCTTTTAGTACATATAAATCTCTGGAGACCACTTAGCTCTGTTTCTATGGCTCCAGTGCCCTGTATTTAGAGGTGTTATTTCTGGGGGAAATCCCATCTGAAGCATGTTCTGATGACAGGGATGATTGCCTGGTTAAGTTGCTATTGAAGAAAGCATTCCCTGGAATTCCATTTTAATCCAGGCAGGAGAATTAGAATTTTAGCCTAATGATTCATGGATTTCATTGACTCAATGTCATCAGTTAGAAGTATTCCCATGTCTTTGTTTCCAGTGTAGATTTCTTTCTTTATTGGCTCTTACTGTTCTTACCTACATTTATAATATGGGTGCAACTTAGAAAAACATGCACTTTTTTTTTGTCTAGTACTCCTTGCAAGTGTTTTCATGAGAACGTCTCAACTGCCTTCCTGATCTCCGGACATGGACCTCAAAACATCGGGATGAGATAATACAAACACCGGACTTGTGAGAGAAAGGCTTATAACCAATTAGAAGTTCTAGGGTGTTGGGGTGAGACCTTTTTAGCCAATAAGATGTACCTCTAACCCTATATAAACCATGTGCTGTGTGAAATAAAATGTCTTCACTATAAACTTCATAAGCTTGTTGGTGAAGTCCTTTCTCTCACAAGTCCAGTGTTTGTATTATCTCATCCCGGTGTTTTGAGGTCCATGTCCGGAGACCAGGAAGGCAGTTGAGACATTCTCATGAAAACACTTGCAAGGAGTGACCATCGCCTACCGGACAAACAGCAGGTGTGTGTCCTTGCAGGCTGAAATATCAGCATGATTCTTACGGAGCTAAAGCAGTTTGGATTGCTCAGAAATTAACTTGTTGCAAGCAATCTCACAACATAGTACTCTACTTTTTAAATTTTTGTTGCACATTGAATGGAGCTTTTCAATAAGCCAGCCACAACAGTATTCCACTTTCTCATCTAAGTGGTTACAGCACAGGTTATTTGGGGCACAGCAATGTGTAAAAGTAAACTGCATTATTGCTTCCCAGATGCAGTTATCGCTTTGCAGATGGATTATCTGGCATCTGCAGACTTCAACCAGACCAATTATAGTTTTCTGACTCTTAGGCAGTATTTATTTAATGATAAAATATTAGCTTTTATCTGAAGTTGAGTCCCAACTGTTTGTAAAGAGGAGAGCAATCCTATACCGTAGTGCAAAAGGAAGTCAAACTACATTTGTTGAGCCACAGTCTGTGCTGGTCCCCTCGTCTGCATTCAGAATAAGCAGTGCAGGAATGAGGAAAGTCAACCATCTCTTCAAAGTAAGTGATGGAGTCTGTGAATGTCTGTTCTAGTCAGTGGACTGAAAATGTATCTGAGTAGAATCTTTGCTCTAATCTTGTCTCTGGTGGTTTTTTTTGGGGTTTTTTGGGTTTTTTTGTGTTTGTTTGTTTGTGTTTTTTTTTTTTTTTTTTTTTTTCCTGCAGGCATCTAATCACTGTTAGCTCAGAGATGCATCTAAATCTAGCTGTCTATCTGGTACTTCTGTGATTAAACCCCACAGTTTGCTGTGACAAATGCACAGAGAGGTACAATCAGTAAACACCTTCACTCCAGCTGACTGAATAGCTATTTGCTCTGAGGTTGATAGGTTCTTGGCACAAACCTAAAGTCAGGCTGATTTCAGGATCCATAGCAAGATGCTTTCAAGTATCCTTTCCTCATTCTCTGATGCTTTCTTGTAGTTGATGTACTTGAAAATGTGTACCTGGCTACTTCAAATGGTGTAGGAAATTATTCTAAATAAAATTCCATTCCATGCTTAAATATGCTTAAGTATAACTTCCTCTACCTTTAAATAATCTTCACATAGACAGTTAAAAATATTCCCCTAACCATACATGTACTCTTTATTACTCCAGAATTGTAATTTGGAATTTTCACTATTTCAGATCCAATTCCTTTATCAAATACTGTGATACTTCAAAAGGTTATTTTATGAAGTTGCTTTGTTGGTTATAAGTTTTCAATCAAATGATGTAAGGAAATACTCTCCACAGGGTCAGACTGTGTCCATAGCTGGGGAAAAAAAAACAAAACGTGATGCTGACATCCCACTGTTTATGATCAGACAATCTTAATCATTTGTTTTTGAATATACTTTCATCTTCTAACACTTTGGACATTATTGTGTATGAGAATCCTGCTCTGCTTCCTGTTTTCAGTAAAGGTCAGACCATAACCGCGGAAGAAAGCTGAGGATTCTTTGGTCCTGTTCAGAGATTTCTCAGGTCTTTAATTTCTAAAGATTTATGGTTAATTGACAATCTTTGAAACTGAAGTTATGAAAATTGCAAACCAGAAGCTTGTGTTTAAAAGCATAAAATAGAACTCAATAAGCTCTAGCAGAGAAAAAAGGTAGTGATTGTACCACCAGTGTTTCCAGGAATCTGTAAAAATATGATGTGTTGGTAAATAGGAGTCTGACTTAATTAGACATTAAGGATTCTTGAACTGAAATTCATCTAAGAATCAAGGAGCTGCAGTGAGCAGACTGATGCTGTTTCCACATTATCATCTGAAATTTTGTATGACTAATCTGAGAAACTTCGAGACTTGTACTGATTTAAGGTAAAGTGAGTCTGAAAACCATGGAGTACTTTTGTAAAAGTATATCTGGCTGTTTTACATTATTTTGAAATAGTTATTACAGTAAACTAACCACTGCAAAGTACAGAATGCAAACACAAATGGTGCACGTGTTGGCTTACTTTTTGTTGTAGACAATCCTGTGTATCTGTTAGTGCTCTATCTGTTGTCAACCACAGGCGGACAGATCAGGACTTCATCTAAAACTTGCTTATTTAGTTGCATTGAATTTCCCTTCTGACCTGCAGCTGAATGGCCCAGTCATACTGCAGAGATAGTTTATGTGATGCCTTCATTCTATCCCATTCGGCTGAAGATTTATGCTTAATGTAAACCTGAAATGGCTGAATGGGTTTTAAAAAATACAACTCTACAGTCCTTATATTTGCCTATTTTTGTTCTTTGCATTTTACTTCTGTTTCTGGTAATCATTCTTTCTTCCTCACACCATTTGCATTTCTCTCTGGTTGTTGAAGAGTGGAATTCATTCTTCCAAAACCCACAGGACCTGCAGGCATAAAGACAGCCACTTTGCAGCTCGTCTTCAAAAATGGAGATGGAAATATTGTGCTACTTGAGAACAAAAAAAATACGTAGAATTTTAACAAAAGAAGATATGAAGGGGTTACAGAGGGATGCAACCATAAAGCTTCCAGAAAGGGAGAACTAAAAACCTTGTCTAAAGCAGGCTTTTTCAGGGCATATGAGAGTAGAGATTTGTGTGTGTGTGTGTGTATGTATCTCCTATCATTTTATGCTATTCATAAAATCATCTAGGCCATCCCAGGACTTCAGGTCTGGTTTTCCCTACCCTGTTTTGTTCAAACAAATGGAAGGGTGAACAACCAATGAAAGGATGGAACATTGCAGAGGTCCTGCTGCTGCCCATCTTACATCATGCTTGTAATCAAAAATCTTCACAGCAAATGTGTGAAACTGTTACTGTTTCCTGGGCTCATTCATCATTGAATGTAACACTTCCGTTCATGTTCCTAAGATAATTTATTGTTCAGTGCAACCCATGTCTTCCAGCTATGAATTCATCAATTCCTGCTTCGGAGGAGCTCCTGTGGCTACTTAATGATGGGCTTGTGGAGAAAATCTCAATAGAAAGTAACAAAAAACCCCCCATGTAATTTATTCTATTTTGTCTTCCACTAACCACCCCCTTTCTCTAACAAGACATTGTGGAGGGGTGAAATTTAATATCTGATATGAGAACAAGTGTTGGTAATCTTATGACAGTGCATGAGACTAGGAACATTGAAGAGATTAATTTGATGAGGTTTGTTTATATCTTCTCTTTAAAACATTTTCTGGGAAATTCTAAAGTTTTTTTGTAATCTATGATTACATTCCAATATATCTCCCACTGAGTTAATCTTTTTTGTTTACTTAAGTAACATGTGTTGAATGCAAGAGATGTATTTTAATTTTTCAACCTAGAATGTTTATGTTGGGTTATCATTGTAAAGAGAAAACATTTGGGTAACATTGATGCTGCCTTCGTCAACATACACTGACTGCTTTATAATTTGACTTCTAGATGTTTTACTTTATTATGAAGAAATTGTGAGTACTGGGACACTGAGTCCCAACAACCTTCCTGTGTCATTACTACAAACTGTCCCCAGGAGCTCAGCAGCCTTGTGTCTGTCAGTGCTACTGGACTGTAGTGCCCATAGCTTGATGATACACTGGGACTGTGTGTCCACTGCATGCACTTCCCTTGGTCTTCCAAAGGATCCCATATAGCAGTAAGGCATCTCTCTCCCTGTAATGTGTCCATGTAACTGCATGTCCATGGGTCCTGCAGAGGCTGAGCTGTCCAACAGGTGAGCTGCATGTGATCTTTGGACACGCAACTGTGGGAATGTTTCCCAACAAGATAGCTGCTCTGCAATCTCTCCACTTCTGGTTCACCTAATAAAATCTTTGTCTTTCCTCACTTTCAGAGGTAGATAGGCATCCACAACTACTAAAATAAATGTGAAAAAAGAAAATTATGAGAAAAAAGGGTAATGAAATATAAGAGGAGAAAACAAACTGTTTTTTTCCTGAAGAGTTAGGTCTCAGAAATATATTTGATTAATCAACTAAAAAAAAAAAAGATAATTTTGTGAAATTCCATTGCTCTTGTAGTAGATAAAATTTATGTACAAAATACTCAATTATGAGATCTGCATTAATACCCAATTAGATACCTATCTTGAATAACCATATTAATGGAAATAATTCTAAAATATGCATCTGGTTGTACATTAAATTTGATTTTTCTCACTTATTTCTTTAATGTGAAATAAATAAAAACACAAACAACAAAAGAACAAGAAAAAACACCACAGGGTTTTCTTGACTGCTGCTGTGAGTGGGAAAAAGCCATGGCCAGTAACACTAAGTGACTGTTCCAAGTCTAGTGAAACAGGGAACAGGATGTGATATTCATTAAATTAATGAGTTTTTAAAGAATGAGTAGATTCAAACATCAGTTTGCAGAATGACATAGCAAGAGAGTCCAAAAACCCTTCCCTGAAGGGGAACACTCACTGGATGCCACTGTGCTACCAGAGACAGAGAACTGAGGGGATGACAGGCCAGGAGAGTAGGACTGGTGTAATAGATGTTAAATGAAGTGTGACTTTCATGTGATTGTGGCCTCTGGTCCTTTAGCACTTGAATGCAATACGTGTTTTTTAGATGATGACTATTAGAAAGTTGTTTATTGCCCAGGGGGATTTAGGTGCCCAAAGGCTTCAAATGAAGGATGGCAAAGAAAACATCAGAGCAAACATGAAACTATTAAGTGAACATCAGTCCACATATACAAGTATAGAAATAAAACCAAAATTATATTAATATCTTCCTCATTATTTTCCCTGAAAATAGGCCTTTACTCATCTGTCCTTTCATGTCCTTTAATTAAATGCGTTTAAATAAATAAAAAAGCCCAAAGCATATGTTATGACTAATGACATCATTCCAATGCCAGTTCACCAGGAGCAATCACAGCTGAATTGTTGGTACAT
Organism: Pithys albifrons albifrons; assembly: GCF_047495875.1. Lineage (NCBI taxonomy): Eukaryota > Metazoa > Chordata > Aves > Passeriformes > Thamnophilidae > Pithys > Pithys albifrons. The sequence goes on from NC_092467.1 coordinate 13,126,837, forward strand.
TTTCAATGAGGCCATAGTTCTTATTCACCAGGTTTTGTGAAAAAGAGTAGCATAGATTCACCATATTGATTAAATGATTATTACAGCAATTTCTAGGTTATTAAAGTGTGAATGTCTGTGCGTGTCAGGAGAGTGAATACTTTTTTAATTGAAAAAAGAATAAGTCAAGGAACAAGTATTTTGGAAGGCAATATTTTGTGACATTTTGTAATATATAAATTAATATAATGAAAAGAGTAGCAGAGTTTTTATGTGTGTCAAAGTAAACATTAATATTGATATTTTAAGTTATTTGCTCTGTCTCTGCTAAAATGTGTTCTCCTGTTTTTATGATTCTATGAAATAGGACTATCTAGCTCTGAGGGGGGAAAAAATAGTGGAGTATTCTGCCCATTGGAACGAAATGGATCCAATTTTATCTGTATACCCAGCCTCATAATTCTGGAAAAAAAATAGTTAAATGTTATATTTAAGATATTAGAGGTACAACATATACTAAGTTTTAAAAAATCGCCACATCTTGCACTCAGATTCACCATAATACTCAAAGTTAAGGCTTTTGTATAAAAGTATAACAAATGTTATATTTGTATTATGTGGGGGTGGGAGGAGGAGAAGAAGGAGCCGTTTGAACTACTGGTGAACTGCTTGTTGTAACTCTAACAACTTTTCTGGGAGTCTATTTGCACTGGCATTGGCCACAACAGCACGTTTTATGACTTTATTATAGATACTCATTTACTTTATTGCAGAGCCAGAATGCAGCTAGTTTGTTCCATATTTAGCACTTTAACTATTAATTGTCATGGCTGTCACCCTGTCCAAGTGTGTAACAGTGAGTGCCTTCAGTAATACACTAAGAAATCTCCATTAGCAGCCTAACAGTCATTAACACAGCACAACAAGTTGAACTAATAAAGTTGAAAACAACTAATAAATTTACCTGTTTTTTTTGTCAATTAAAATCTGCATACATACTATGACATTCATTAAAAATTAAGTAGATAGATACAATCAGAGATAATCATGCATGCCACTTACTACTGAGAACATGATGCATTGTTAATTCATAGGAACTGAAAGCCTAATTACTTCTATCACTGTAATTGATGGGCTTTGTATGTACTGCTTCATCATATAAATTAATGTGAAACAAAATTTCCTCTAATTTATTGGCACTTCTGAAATAAAAGAATACTAGTTAAATATGCAGAATTCTGCATCTGTATGCTATTGAAAATTTCAGTATTCATTTTTACAATCTTTCATAAGCTTTTTCTCAGCATAGCATTTAAGTATATGGTAATTAGTTCATTACCTAATTGTCTAATATGTTATTGACCATGTAGTAAAATTCATTTTTCATTAGTGAATATGTTCACTAACCATACAATTCTTCATTTGAGATATGAAGTAGCTCATGGTATTAAATCATCCCATAGTAACCTAAATACTTCATGAAACACACAGCCAAGAATATGTTAATATTCAAATAATATTTTTTCTGTATCTATGATGTTATTGGCATTTCTTTCCTTACCGCCTGTTAAGCATATTGAAGGTAGGAATGCTACCTTCCCTCTCTAACTTATTTTCTTATATTCCTCTAAATTCAGCAATATTGGCCAGGTTAATCTGATGGTTGCACAATTGGTAAGATTCTGCTCCCTTGATACTATGGGCAGGGAATACAATTCAGATTGCTGGAGTGAGCATGCTCTAAAATTATGTTGTGGCTTTTCTTACTCTCAGCTCACTACTGTGAATTTTTTTAATATATTTTTTATATATTGAGCCAAATAATTTCTCTGCTGTTTGAGGTTCTGTTTCTAGAATAAATGAACTATTCGCTAGAGAGATCACTGTAAGATGCAGAGTCTTGTCATTGTGCTATGTAGCAAGGACTGTTTGGGCATTTTGATCTCTGTTGTATACAAAACTTTAAATTAATGGTGAAGTTTTTAGGCAAGACAGATTAAGCTTCTCTTCTGAATAACTTGGGAAATGTCTCTCTTGTCCTTTCTCTTACTCTCTCTGGCTTCCAGTGTGATAATTCAGAAAATGAGTATCTCTGTATTCAGGTTTTAGGGTATTCATAAGGATTCTGTACTTTACCTCTCACAAAACTGACTGTTGTAAATAAAACACCTTGTTGAAGTGAAGAATGAAACAATTTTTATATGTTTCCCATATTCAAGCCAGGCAAGATGTCTTGGTGCTGGGATATGTAGAGTGGATTGACTTATGGCCTGTGGTTTAGGATTGGATTTGTCCTAATGCATATTTTTAGACCTGTCAAGATGTGTTTTTGATGATACAAGGTTCCTTTCCTTGCCCTTCTAGTTGCACTATCTGATCTGCTTTCTATTTTCACTTCCTGTGACTGTATTCCTGGAAGCACAAAAATAACAGTTACTTTTATAGTTTCATCCATTCTTCAGATAGAAAGAGTTGAAGGACTGTGTATTTACTTGCTTAATAGCTAAGTTGGCTGATTTTATACAAAATAAAGGACCCTGAGGATAAATGCAGACCTGTCCCGCATATTTTGCAGGTTGTATATTGCAGGATAAAGGCGCAGGATGTTTGATATTGTGGTGTCATTTTCTTGAGCCCTTTTAGGAAGCAGCTTAGAGGAGTATTTACAGAAAAAATGATTGACTCTTTCTATACCTTAAGTCACCTTTCTTCTCCCAGAGCTGCAGAAGAGAAAGAGCTGGGGGCAGCAGCTCATTCTCAGATGCTGCAAGAAAAAATCCTGAGTATTTAAGGTGGAAAAAACAGATGTCTCTGGGCTCAGGGGAGGGAACAGAGGTTTGATTTTGGTTTGTTTGTTTATTCGACTTTTAATATTGTAAAAAAATCAGATTGTATTACCTGAATGATTCTCTAAGAAGGAAGTGCAGAATCACAATATTTTCCCTGGGTTTATTTATATTGTAAAAATTACTTGTGTTGACACACCTAGATAAGCCTGAAAACTTGTCTAAGAATGTGCTCTAATTCAGTTGGCAGTTTCTCAGATAATTGAGAACACAGTAATAAAGAAAGGAGATATTTTTTCTCAGTAATATTTAAAAACTGTCTTTGATCTGTGGGATTTTATCATTGGAACAAATAAGCAAGAAGATATTCCTGTGAGTAGGTGTTTAACAAATACTGATTTAAAATGTAAAAGATCTGACATTACCCTCTAGAAAAATCATCAAAAGGATTTACATTAAAAGCTCATAAACACTTACAATGGAAACATTATTAAAAGGCAAAGCTGTAATTATAGGAAGAACGTGGATGACATACATGTGCAGAGAACTACTGTCTTGATTTTCCAAAACAGGGTATTGCTTTGGAATTTGAGCAAAGATATTATTCAGTTTTGAGAGGAGGAAAGAAAGACTGTTCTAGAAGAAAATTTTGAGTATTTCACTTGCAAAAGTTGTAATAGCCTAGGTTACGATCTCAAGAGAAAATTTTGAAGAAAAAGAGATGGAAAAAATGTTTTGTAAAGGTATTAGTGAATCACCCATGGTTTGTTTTTGTTTTTTATCCAGATGGATTTATCTAAAATAAATACATAAGAAAATTCTTTCAAAATAAGAATTTGCAATAATTTAGACTTACTGTTAGGCAATAATAACAAAGTTCAGAAATATCAAAGGACAACTACAGACTGTGATAGTTGACTATTCCTTTTTCCAACAAATTCATTTAAATAAATATAGATGACAAGAGATCTGAATGGGAAGGATTGGGTGCTCAGTAATGGCAATGAAGAACTGGGATTTATTTGCTGGATTTGCTATTGACTCATTCTCTAAGCATGAGCAGATGGTTGAAGTCTCGTGTCCCAACTTCCTTTTGTTGTGGTCCCATTTCCTTGTTACCAATCCACAGTTATTTTATCTGCCTCTTCTGAGCTGTTTCATTTTCAAGTTTACAAGTTTCTGTTGGGAGTGAATATACTGTATGAGTATGCTCAGTTTAATGGAACTTCAGAGTTTCTAAAGGCTATTCTGATACCAACAAATAATCAGTTTAAATAATATTTGAAAAATGTTTAACAAAATTTAGTGCTTTAGATTTCACTATAATTAGTTTTACTCCAGTGTTGCTGTGAAAAGAACCACATAATAAGTGATTAACTAAGACGTTTAGCACTGAATTACTTTTTCATGGTTCTTTGCTTTCATCAGAGAAAAAAAGATGAGATTTCTTTGGCTTCTGTTCTCTGGATTCAAAATGGATAAATTATATTGATAATTCTTCATAGCTTGTACTGGTTGGCTCTCAGCAATTGCATGGTCATTAGCCATTGTAACTACATTGGTAATACAAAAGTAAAGATCCTTCTATTTTGTTCCTAGAATGTCTTTATTACATGATGCAGTTTTAGAATAGGTTTATTTCCTCCAAACTGTGAATATTTTAGCTAGAGTGCAGAAAGTTTTTTGAAATTATTATATCACTCCTTCATACTGCTTGAATGCTTCAGTAAGTTGGATTCAGGATTGCTCTATTGCCACTACATTCAGTTTGCTGTTATCTATGAAAAATAATGTTATTTATGAATAGAATTTCTTGGTGAAAGTAGACTCAGCACTTTCTACTAAGCCCACAATCTGACCAGAGAACACTTTAATTCCACTGTAGCTCAAACTAATTCAAGACAGCGCAGTGTTGGAAACGAGCATATCTCTAAAAATGAGGATGTCTCTAGAAGTACTATACATTTGTGTGAAAAATCTTTTAAATGAGATTTTTAATCTTGCAACCTCAATCAGAGATTTGACAGATAGCAATAAAACTCTTCCAGCTACTCTTAAAGACACCAAATTTCTAGTGGATCCTACAGCTATTGTTAGAAAGAAGAAAGTAACAACATTATGTTGACAAATACACGTTTCAGCACAGAAAGTGAAAAACTCTCCTGGAGCCAAAACAAAGGCCAAACTTGTAATGCTATTATGACTGGAAATCTAAAAATTCCCAGTTGCTCTGAAGGGGAGAAGGTGTTCATAAGGATTTCTTCTCTTCGTTTCCTGCATTAAGACCCTGGAACATTAGTCTTTCTTGCCCTGCATTCCAGCTTGGCTGGTCTCAGAACTTGAAAATCACACCATGAAGATCTATTTCACCAGCATCTCTGACTCCCCATTATAGTCATTTTTCTACCTTTTTTTCCCCTTTTGTTTTCTTTAAACAATCAAACTAAAAAGGCAGCATATTATATCTATATGGCCAACTGCTGTGTTTTCCCTTGTACTGTCAAAGCCTTCCCTAGGCCATCTGAGTGTGCACTGTGATATAAATTATTTAAACTTCACAGCCTTTCATTTAATGCAACCTAGTGCCAAACATTTCTTCCTGTTTTCACAACTATCTTCTAACAGTTTCCTGTCTCAGACCTCTGCCTGAGTCTTAGTTGATGAGATCCATAAGTCTGTACATCTGTAAATTGTGTGACAAAGGCTTTGGTCTTTGCGCCTGTGGGTCTTTAAAGTATTATCTGAGCAAGAGGAATTTATTTACATTTACTTAGAATGTCACTCTCCCTTGACAAGAATACTAAGCAAGCTAAATGACTCTGTTTTATGTACAAAACCAGTGATTATATGCTAATTTCTGTCCCTTTACTGAAAGTCACTATCTTCAAAGTTGAGGTTGAAGAGTAAGAGATTCCTGAGAGTCCCCTACCTCTTCCTGCAATGCTCCTATTATTCTCTATTGTTTATTTATCTTCTTTATTTTCATTCTAGAATATTAATCTGCACAACTAGCAATTGTGTCTGATGTATGTTTCTGAAACAACATTTAGGAGGAATTAATAGTAGGCCTCGAACTCTAACTTAGCAGATTTTATTTTCTCTTAATTGTCATTGACAATTGCATATGTTTGGACCAGTATCAGGTCTAGCCACAGCTGTAGATGTAAAAAGAGATATACTTTAAAGAGAGTGATATGATGATCTTCATTTACCTGAGGATACAGTTTCAGAAATATTTGCTGGGTGAAACTTATTTATGAGTTGACATATTGTCATATCCATTGTTCTAAAAATCCTTAATTGGCAAATGTCTTCACACTCTGCAAGAAAATGGTCATGAAAGGGAACAGATCGTGATCAAAATGAGATGTAAAGAGTGATGGAGGAGCAGAGTCAAAAATAGATTTTTCACTTTGAAGGACTCATAAAATAAGCTTGAATTTGTATTACGAGGCAGTGCATGCACTTTTCTGATTACCAGAAACTGCGTGGCTCTATCATATGCAAATGCAGGAGATTTTGCTTGATAAGGGTTTGACCTGATTAGGATGCAGGAAAAATCAACATCAACGCAGGAGTCATCAGTGTGAATTACAGCTGGGATGAAAAATCAGGCTGGCTCTGGAGAGGGCATAATGCAGGGCTGTTCATCTCTACCATGTGCCTTTGCACTCCGGACTGATCATAGAGCAGTGCAAACTGTGGCACGTGCTATGCATAGAGCTAGTCATGAGACAAACTCCACGCTGAAGGCAGATTTTATGTCTTGTTACTGTGTTAGTTCTCAGTGACATTGATATTTGCCATCTGTTAGCTGAGGGCTGATAGAAATAAACTTCAACCTATGGAACAATTATCCAACAGAGCAAGGTAAAAATGCAGAGAGAAATTAAAGAGTTTTTCAAGGAAAATATTCAAGTACTGAGATATTTACAAAGATTAAGGATTTATATTGATTTGCCTATTGGACCTTTTCCTAAATTTCACTCCCATGCCTTGCAATGCCTAAAAAACCCACAAAGTTCAACCGTAAAAATCTGTGAAGCTAAAAAAAATAAAAATTAAACAATGTTGACTTATTAAAACAAAAACAAAAAAAAAAAGAAAAGGAAAATAATCACTTCAGAAACACAGTATTGATCTGACCTGAAACAATGCTGATGGACTTTGCTTAAAAGAACACAAAGGAAGAATACGAGAAAGCGATTCCAGAGGAAAGGTGCTGCATGTGGAATAGTGATATGCAATTTGCAAGTAAGAACTTCAAAGAAGTTAAAGTATGTTTTTATGTTCAATAGAAAAGCAGAAATGAGAAAAGAATTTGCCCCATTGGGTAATATTGATGAATTAGAAGGTTATGAAAAAGTTTAGAGCACTGATTCAAATCAGGTCTTGGAGACAGAATATATAATGTGCCGTGTCTTAATTCTTTTTATTTTAAGTGGTTTTTCTTAACAGTCTTCAATATCTGATTTAAAATGCAAACAAGAATCAGTTATAAAGGGGCAAGCCTCCCGAATGCCTGGTAGTCCCATATACAACAGGCATACTGCTTTCAGGTGGCCATCATTTATTATTTGCAGAGATATAGCATGAAAGTGAAAAAAGAACCCATCTAAAAATCCCTGGAATATTAACCTTTACTTCTGGTCTCAATGCCTGGAGTTGTCACATGAACATCGAGAGTCATGTATTTGTCTGAGTGTAGGTGACTGAATGGCTATGAATAGGAATATTTTTTTAAAAATAAAGGAAAATAAATAATTTGCAAAGAATAAGAAGTCCATGACAAAAATTACTTCAGGGAAACAGCACTAATGTGGCTACTGAGAAGTAGCAAACTCTACAAACTTCACTCTCGCAGCTCTAAGTTTTCAAAAAATATACAGGGCAGTGAGTTTTGGTATAATTTTGGGTTTTTTTGGTCTGATAGCTACTCCATTTCAACTAAAAAACATGGGGATTTGAGCAGGGAAGTGGGGGGGACGGGGGGGGGGGGGGGGGAAGGACTGAATAAAAAAAAAGTTTTTCTGAATTCCAGTGCAAGATTGGACTTGTTAGGGTAAAAAAATGGCATTTCAGGAAATGTTGGGTTTTTTCCTATCATTATGAGATTTATCCACATTTAAAGTCTGAAGAATCTGTTAATAGCCCCTAATAATCTTGTTATTTTCCATCACAAATTAACATTGAGCTTGAATTTAAAGGAAATGTTTCTGCAACAACTCAGCAGGAAGCTGGAACAGTCTACCTTAGAATTCCAGGCTTATGGAGAGTAAAGCACTGATTACACAGTCTGTTCATGTTTCAAATGTGTTCTTTAGGAATTAATTGGAAAGTATATTCAATGTCCAAAAATGAAAAAAATTGCAACTTAACAGCTCCTTTCATATTTTGAAGCCATGTTAAATGATTGCTTCTCATTCAAAGACAAGGTAGTCTTGTATTTTGCCCTTAAAACCAGTGGAAAAGAGGTTCTTCACTACTTTTGAGAATTGTAACCAGTACAAACTATAGCTCTGTGACTTTATAGGAATTCTACTGATGTCAAGCCTGATACCATGATTCATCAGTGGGAATCATGTATAGTTACATCAGTGCAACCAAGACCACAATAAAGCCCTGACAGCACCTTTGAATATAGCAAAGCAACACCAGAAACCCCTAGAGAGCTTCAGAAATGTTTCTGGGGTTCCTTTAGTATGGGTCAGCCTCTTCAATCCTAATGATGAGTATAGAAAACCAGGAGAGATTGTTTTCTTTGTGCTGCATGCTTTTCCCCCTTTAATCTTATGCTAATGCCTATGATAGTAACCAAATTAGACATAGTAGAGGCAATCTGTGTTTTTCTTCAGAAGGTTCTGTAATTGTGGCACGTTTTTCAGTGTAACTAAATGACACTGAGATATCAAAGTAGTATTTTTGCATCTAATAATGGTGTTTATAATGTAAAAACCAAATCAAACCAAAACACCACCAAAAACCCACAGCAAAACCAAAAACCCAAACCAAACAAAGCAAAACATATAAAGAAAACCCCACCCGTAGAGTTACATATGAATACCAAATTTATTACTTTTCTAGCATATAAGTAATCCAAACAGATTGATAGTTTAAAATGTTGATCCCAGAAATTCTTGTTAGAAGCAAGGAGACGTTATACCAATGGTGAGCATTGTCTATAATCTTTACAAACCTGGGGTTAAGGCACAAGGGCTCATCTCACTGTTTTGGTCAACTCACATTCTAATATTGAGACGTTAATGCTTAATCTGCAGCCTCAAATAGCTACAGGCAGACAAGTTTTGATAGCGGACTGCATTGGAAATATCTTCCTTGCATATATTAAGTAGGATCTCATTTTTAACCTTCTTATCATATTGAATATTAGTGTCAAAATTGACAGCTTTTCCTTATTTCAAATAATCAAACAAAAAACCTGCTAAATAAAATAATACATATTTTTTAAAAAAATATTGCTTTTCACTTAATTTTAAATTAAATTCGTTTTACATTTTATTCACCAACACTTGGATGTTGTCAGTACTCAGGCTGTTGACACTATAGGAACAGGGAATAAAACACAAAGGGGTTTTTTCTTGTGCTGGTTTCTGCCCTTCCAAGCAGCTTGCCTTTTGCATGAACATGGCTACAGTTTCCTTGGCAATATTCTTAGGAAAGCTCTTTCCCTCAGGAACAGGAGAGCATTTAAGCATATTTTTAGCCAACTCACATTTTGCAGATTGGAACTTTACCTATGATAAATGAAGGTCAGTATTTGGCCTACAGGGGAGGAGAGAAAAGTGACTGTGGAGCTGAATGGCTGTCCTCAGTGAGTTTGGTTTGTTCCTGGAAATACTTTGTCTATTGCTGTGCTTTCCAAGGTCTTCCAGTGCTGCTGGGTGTCTCCTGGGGATGCAGAAGCCACTTCTTCCATCCTTCTGGCATGGATGAGGAGGGTGGCCCAAGGGCAGCTGTTCCCACTCCCACATCTGCCTTGGTAGGAGCTCCTGTGAAAGTGCCTTGCTGAGAGAAGGTGAAAAGCTGCTTCTTCCCACTGATCCTAAATGGACACAGCAGAGAAATGGGCTCAGTCTGTACAGCTTCTGGCCTGGTCAAAGGCAAAAATGTCAGTGCTGCAGTTTAAAGGACATTATAAAGTAACAATCTGCTTCAAAATAAGAGGAAGGCGCTACACAGCTGATTTCTCACACTTCCTTCCCATGTGGCCTTTAGTGGGCAAAATGTACTTTAATTTTAGGTATGACGTGCAGCCTTAATACAGAAGCAGAGGTCTGGGGAGTATTTCTGGCAAATGCTGCACCGGTTCAGTTCCACACATGCACTGCTTTGGTGCAGTGTTTGCAAAAGGGATAAGGATCTTGCATAGGCTAAATGGATCTGTTTAACCCTCTAACTTCATCAGCTATGGATATCAATGTGTGGGGTATTGGTTATTTTAAATGCCTATTAGCACGTAATGTGTGGATGCCACACTCACGAGACTATGGACACGATAGCTTGTACTTTGTTTTTCTTTTAAAATTTGTACTCTCTTTTGCATTGGAAGAATTTAATATAATAGTAATTTGGGGCTTTGAACAAGAAATTAATGTCTAAAGTCATGCATTAATTGTAAGTTGTGGTGCTATTCCTTCTTAAAACCCAGGCACGTGATCTCTTCTTTCCTTCAAATCTGCATTGGTTGCATGTTAGCTATACTTAAAAATTAGTAATAAAATTTGGCAAACTAATTCTATTCAATAAAATAAAGGTAGGTCCACTTTTTATTATCTGTTACTTATGCAGAAAGCAAAATCCATATGGCAGTAGAATGAAATCCCAGGATATAAACCCAAATAAAATATGTTTGCTATATTTAACTATCCAGTGATTCAGTGGTGGTTTGCATTGACTTTGGTCTGGGCCTGACAGGGAAAAATGTGATATATTGAAATAGTAGAAATTGTAATTATTATTATCATCATGATTGATATTCATTTATCTCCAGGTCTTGTACATAGTGAATAATATTTCAATTTTTTTAGTTTAGTGTAGATAATTTTACTATTCATATGTTAATATAATTTTTATTTCATTATTTTAATACAGATATAGTCCATGACAGTATGTAGGAAATTATGAATATTAAAAGAGTGGTTAGGGGGAAAAAACCCTCAGAAAAAGATAAAAGTTTTGTTGTTGCTTAGGCTGGGCCAATTTTTATATCATTGTTTATTAGTTCAGACTGGGCCAGTTGGGGTTTTTTGTCTTTGGACAATTAACTGTAGAAGTTCTGTATCATTTGAATTATGTTTACAGGATTATAGTAATTGGAAGCACACATTAGGCATAGGGACTATAAACATTTAGAGAAAGAAGAAAACAAAAGCAAACTTTACAAGATGCAGAGAGGAGTTCTCTAAATTGCCTGTGATGGATTTTTTCCCCCCTTTTGTCTAACAGTGTAGGGAAAATAAATAAGGTGTGATAGAGAACAATTAAAATGCAATTATTAGCTGGATCATATTTCAGGAAACACTAGTGTTTTTCCTAATTTTTGATTGGACCTCATTTTTCTACCACTTAAGCCAAAAGGAGTGTTCCCATTTTCTTCAGTGGAAACGAGATCAAGCCAGGAATTTTAGGTTTATTAAACAGTTTCAGAAAAGAGGAAAGCATTGAGGGTTAGGCTTCAGGTACCATCTGTGCTATTCACCACTGTGAAGTAATCTAAGATAAAGATTCAGGGGCATGAACAATTTTAATCTATGCATTAAGTATAAACACATTGGAAGCACACAATCAAGTACTTCACAGCTTGGAAGTGTCAAAACAAATCTGCAACCTTCAAATTCTCCCACTTTTCTACCTGCTTTGTGTGTCTACATAGTGATGATGCCCCTATTTACATGATTACTTACAATCTCCCCCAACAAGACATCTGATGTGATCAGTATTTTATTACATGACTAAGATCTAAAAAGACATTTTAGAACTGTACTTGAGAGATCTGAGGTTTTACCAGGAACTCAGAGATCCTCATCAACTTACATTAGAATTGAAAAGATGGATTTTTTAATATCCAAACCCTAATTCTGAAAGCATATTATATACTAATAACTACCTTATTGTGTAGGAACAAGGGTGTTTTGAAGTTAAAAATACAATTATTTTCAGTAGAGTTTAAAAATTTGTAAACTGTCAATCTGATGTTACAGAATTTCCTTTGATGGACAGGATTTTTTTCCCAATATTTCCATTTAATATTACTATATACATAGTTACAGTATTTCAACATTTATATTTTTATGATATTAATATTTTTACGTGAGCAGAGAGAAGCATTCGAAGAACCTCAGGTGTTCTTAGTGTCATACAAAAAGTTAGACATTAAGTCTTTGAAGTTGAGAAATAAAACCACACTCCACACACCCCTCCAAAATCTCACTGTCATTTCCAAGAACATATTTTTCCTTTAAAGGTAAATAAGAAAAAACCCCTGTATTTACAACAAATTCATTCAATTCCATTTTATTTTTCTACTCAGGAAATGGTTTGACAAAAATATCTACTGAAAAGGCACTGTTTTGGTGTAAGCAATGTTTTATGTTTTTCAGACAACATTATGATTTTTTTTTTGAAACTAGAACTACAGTTTAGCACAATCTCTAAGTAATTAACATTTTCTTGCTTGGAATGAGTGTTGAATCACAAATTAGGTACAGCAAGCTTTTAACCGGTGAGTGAGAGCCTGAACTCTGATCAGAATCTCTTTTTACATTGTTTTTTTAGGGAACTAGTTCCCCCCATTTTATTATTTAAAATATTTATAAATGGTTTTCTTGGAAAAAAATCACTTGCTTCTTTTGGCATTATTCGTGACTGAGAATTTACCTGAAAGCAGTGACATGTTTTGTTCTCAATGCACCTTGGCAAAGAACTTCCTTTTGTTTTCAAAAGCTTTGATAGTTCATGGAAGAGATCTCTTAAATAAGTAGTAAATCTTGTAGTATAACATCAGTTAAAACACACAATAAAACTCAGGTTACTGACTGTGTTAGCTAAAGCAGCAGTGAGAGGTTCTAAATTGGTCATTTGATAGAAACAGTCAGCTGACTGTGTGTTTTACAAGAAGGTTGGCCTATTTGTTGGTCAGGGCATAACCAATACCAACAAATGTTTGTTGCTTTTATTGACTGGTCTATTACAGTAACATGTAAATATCCAGAGGATTGTGAGGTAATTAACAATAGGAATAGCTTTGCCATGGATTTACATTGTAGTGTAGTTAAGTAATATAAAGATTGATTCTGTTTTGTAACTTGATTTCATTGTCTATTTCTGATCTGTGTTTTGGTTTCGTTGTTGTTGTTGGGGGGTTTTGTTTGGGTTTTTTTGTTTGGTTGGTTGGGGGGTATGTGTGTGTTAATTATTTTTATTTTCCCTAGGACAGTCCTTAAAGAGAGAAAATTGGACTCTACCAAACTTCAGATGAAAAGTTCCCTGACTTATTGCTATTTTGAATACCTTCTCACAATAAAAGGTAATTCTTGGAAACTGCCAGATCAGTTCTAGAACTTTAACAAATAACTTAGAACATTATCTGACCCTAAATCTATGGTAAATTCTTTTTCCTTCCCCCTTCTCTCTAAGTTTTTACATTGAGATGATACCTGCAAGATTTACTTGAGAAGAAACATCACCGTGAAACCCTGTCCTACCATGTCAGTAGAGAAATATGCAATTGTGAAGGGTTTTAGAGAGATTTGTTCTGCAGATTCCTATTAGCTGGTTCAACAAAATACAAGTTGTAGACTGTTACTGTAGCATAGGCTATAAGGAGCCTTTTATGCTGAAATTACTTTGATATATAGTAATCTTTAACAGTGTGGAATTTTTAGAACAAAGATACAAGGAAGGAATAATAATAAAAAATTGAAGACAGATTTTATTGAATGCTCACAATTGCATTATACAGATTGAAATCATCTCATCCTATTTAGTTTTCTTCCAAGATTAAGAAGCTAGAGTCGCTTGGAAAGATCTTTTAAAATTTCACTTAAAATTAGGCTACTGGTAAAATTAAGATTTCAATATTTACTACAGAAAAAGAGCCAATTCTGGTGAACTATGAAGAATACAGTATTTGGAATCCATAGAGCAGGAAGCCAGAGCTGGAAGGTCATCTGCAAAAAGACTTCACACAAAGATTACAGTGAAGCAAAGGTGGAAAGTCACCGACCAATGGTTGACTTTCTTCCAGTTCCTCAGAATCAGTCAGTGGAATAATTCATTAAATCAATCAGATATTCCTGTTTCTTGCCCCATCATTCCCCACCACTGGCAGGACAGAAGGGGAACAAAACTTGTACTCTAGATCCCTTAACAGGTTGTCCCTCTTGATCATCTTCAGCCTTCTTGTTGGGACTTCATGGGTAGCCACCTGGAAAACCAGTAGCAGGTAACAGTCAGTGGGCTATACTGGGCTGGGAAGTTTCTTGCTGATGTCTCTTACCTGGGCCCTAAGGAGGCAACACAGCTCCCTGTGGTTTGGGTCCAGGAAGCATATCCTCTCAGAAAGGAGTCACCAATGACCAGCACCTCTCTTTTTTAATTAATTGAGGAGGTCACAGTGTAGTGGCTAGGCTGCCCTGTCTACATGTCCCTCCAACCTGGACTGAACTTCATCCACATTCTCATTTCCCACATCCTCAGATTCCTGGGCCTCACAAATATTGTGTAAGGACACCTGGAGAGGTGAGGTGGGTTGGGAGGGCGTTTGCCTGCTGCTGAGAGCAGTAACCCATTTCCACTTCCCTCCATCTGTAAGGTCCCCTCCTTCTGGCTGCTGCTCAGTGGGTAGGGGATACATTGCTTCTTGTGCAGTGAGTGGTGGGTCCACTTGTTTGTGGTATTCCAACTGCTACTTTTTCTTCTCAAGATAAAAGCACTGTGAAAGCAAATGGAAAAATTAAGTTTTCATTGCAAGGAACTACACAGTTTTTATTTTGTTAGCAAGTTGTCCACTAGTCAGCTTAGACAGCATAACATTGTAATAATTTAAAACTATATTCTAAAGCTCATTCACAGTGGGTTGTTTTGCTATGCCACATTAAGATTTAATTTATGGAAGTATGTTCAGGTATATAGGCTTGCTTTCCTCAGTTTGTGGCTGGAAAAGAAGATAACAAAAAGATGGTTGGAAGAAGGAAAAAACCAATATTCACATGTGCTGGATTTTTATTCTTATCTACCCTTGCACCCCAAATTCAGTAGTATGGTAATCCTGAATTCTTTATACAAGGCTACTGGAATGTCCCTTTCCTGTCTTTATAGTTTATAAGTATGCACGTATATATCCCTGAAAAATAATATAATCACAGAAAAATATGAACGAATTTACCAAACTTTTTGCTTTCCTTTAACAATACAGGGAAGTATTGATTTATTTTAACGGTTACTTTTTTCCCCATTTCTTTTGTTTAAGTATCTTCATCCTTATAGGTTTGTTTTTTTCCACAGCCTCTTCATCCAGTTAGTAAGTGCTTTGCCTACTCCTTAAAAGCAGAATGACAAAATATAACAGTTTTATTCCCATCTATTTTTTCACAGCTCTGTTTGAAGACACTCTGGCCCCGATTTACTACAGTGTGTAGGCTCCTATGCCTATTCAGCAAAAAACAGGGAAATTAACATAGGCATTAAATAATGTCTCTGTGTTTTGTACCTGGTTGAGTGTAGGCAGCAGAAAGGTGAACAGTTCCTGTTTGTATAGTGCTTCTTGTATTTGCATAATAGTAATATAAAAAATGACAGTAAGAGCAAAACCTGTTGGTTTATGAAATAAACCTAAATATTCTAAAAATACAGTATGACAAGATGTAACCTACCATCTGCAGGCTTTTTCAGTCTAGCTGCTTCTGTCTCTATACCACATATCTGGGTTGTATTGATATCTGTGGCTTAGAACCAGCTTCATTGTAAATTATAACTTTCAGAGTTATGATTACTATCAATTGATTTCATCCTACTTGTTTAATAGTGAGTGTAATAAATAATTACTGTAAATAGTACCATCAGAAGGAACTCATACTACATACTTTTTTTTACCTACAGGACTGATGTCTTTTACCAGTTAGCTAAAATAGTGTATTTGTAGACAAATGTTTGCACATCACAAGGCACAGTGAGAAACATCTTTCTGTATAAGGAGAGCTACTACCAAAATGAATGAAATTCAGTCTTGACATTTCTGACAGTCAGAGCAGATTCAGTTCTTTCCCAACATTTTTATCCCATAATGACCTGCCATCATTGTTCTTTCAAGACTGACAAAAAATTCTCTCCTTTTAAAAAGTAACTTGTGTATGTGAAGTCCCTATTTAGATATCCCACGCACCTCTGAGGCATTTGAAATGTTTGATTTCTTGTCATAGACATATTAAACATAACAAACCCTCCACTGCAGTAAGTTGCCTCTACCAACTGCACCATGGCAAGGAAAATATTAAGATTTTTTATTATATTGGAAGGTTTAATTATGTATTTGGCATGTAGAATTAATGGTGATGAGTGAAACAGAGAGGGGTTATCAATATCCAAGCCATGATATGCTGCCAATGCAGAATTTCAGTAAAACTATTTGACAGTCAGCAAGGCTATTGAATGTTCTAGAATCCACATAGCTAAAAGTCATATGGTGTCAGGTACTTCCTAGGATTTGGATTACTAATAACCTTTTAAGAGACAATAGCTTTCTGAAAACCTTTTCGTTCTCAAGGTCATTCCAAACTTGTTTTTATCCTCAGGGTTTTTTTTAACATGAGCTAAAATTTAGTTAATTAACTCTCAGCTAAGAGATGAAGAAATTTCATAAATTTCTTTGTCTCAAATGCTAATTTTTTCCAACACAACATGGTAGCTTTTTGATTTGACCCTTTTTTGGAATCTTGTGCTTCTCCTCCAGTTGTTTCTGAGAGTGCTTTAAGCCAACGCAGACGTAAAACTACACCTCCTTCCTCCTAAATATTTTTATTCCATTTTGTAACAAGACAATTTGAAATAAGTTAACTGCAAGTTGATCATACAAATCCTGTTAAAGGCAACTATTTTTAACCTTCTAAGCAAAAAGTCAAATCTCTGGAGCCATTAAGGGGTGATTCAGTAATGCTGAATGTACTAATTGGTTTAATTTTTTCCTCCATGGATCCTCTCTGGGTCCTGATACATTTCACCTGTGTCAAATATGGTGCATAACAATTTTTTTGTTTAGTAAACATGTAATAATAATTTTACACCTATGTTTTGTTTACTTATGATGATTTTTTTGAGTTTGAAAGAATCATATCTCTGAACCTGTCTGCTCAAGTGGGGGTTTGTGACAATTGAACTATTATTTGACCTAATCAATCTTCTCTTTGCTCAGAAATACTTGTTTGAGGCCATTTTTTCTGATGGGATATTTAAGTAAGTGTTCATGGATCTGGGTTGCTGCAAAAATTTTTTTGCACCTGTTTTCATATCTATTCCATTGGAACTGGTAACTTGAATTCCTTTGAGAATCTGATCCCTCAAGCTGCAGATATCAGAGTAATTTGTAAAGTGGCCCAGCCAAATTAATGTATTTCAGTCTTGACAGATGTTGAGTTTGTATCAACATCCTTTTGCTGGCATATGCCCACACTGACCATTCTGTTAATCAACTTCTAGTAACTATTCTTAGATTCAAAACAAAAATCCATTTTCAGTGCATTACTATATGTATTGAAGCTCTCTTATGAGATAACAAAAATGTCATAATCATGCATCTGTGTCTGCATTTTCAAATAGAAAATAAAAATTGAATAAAATAAAGCAAGTGATATTCCATAGGTCTCAATGAAATGTAAAGTTTCCTGGAAAACAATATAATTTTCATGTTGTGTCTTTTACAGTTGGGACAGGAAATCTCAATGACATGACTGAAAAAAAAAAGAGATTCTTTGACATGCAAACTCTCTGCTTATATATTGAAGGCTCCTTTATATAATATTGGTTTTATAGAACACATAAAATTAATTGTCATGCTATACCTAGAAACTAACAAATCATAACATGTCTGCGAATAAGTGTTGTGCTCAGGTCAGCATGTAAGAGGTTATGGCAAACCCTCTCAGTGTCCTGGAAGGCTAAACCATTTCCTGGCTGGACTAGACTCTATATTAAAACCTGCTGTAGTCAAGTTAGCATATATCTGCTTTCCCATATATTCACTTATCCTGTCTTATCCTATATCATTGAAGAACTAAAAAATTGACTGTAAGAGACATCAGCTATACCTTTTCATGTTGTACATTTTAGTTAATTATGCTTTTTTGTGGCCTTTCTTGGGAAAGGGCGTAATGAGGGCTTTTACTTTAGATTAATTGATAGTTTTTGTCTGATGGTGCTCCTGGCTCTAGTTTACAAGTGAAAAAACATTATTTACAATCTCACTAATGCAATATTTTAAATTGTTTCCTGTCTAGAGATTAGAATCCTTTATTATAGCATTCTAGGGATTTATCTACCCATCTAACAGAGGGAACACTGTATATTGATGTATAGGATGTATACTTCTGTTGTTGAGGAATTAATTCATAACATGAGTAATTTTAACAATCTGAAAAGTGTACAAACCTCCAAAAATGTGTTGTCAATACTGTCTTATGTTCATTACCAAACAGATTTTATTAAGCTATCGATCCATGCATTATGGACATATGGATGGAATACTCTGTGACAGATATCCCATCCGCAGAGCTGAAAAGAAATTTTTATTATATCATAGGAGGATGAAGCCATTTCCTAACTTAAGGAATGTCACCACTATATGATTTTTTCTAAAATATGTTTTTCCAAGTGAAGATTGCTTATTTCTTCCTCTGCATGTCTTTTGTATTCCTAAGATGATATACTGATTTTACGTGTATACATTGATACTTTTAATTACACTTATCCCTGCTTTTTGCATTTTTAACCATCAGTTACTTCCATTATAACTAGAGGAGGAAAGCATTCTCCCTGTTACCTACAACTCAGTGTATTTGTAATGTATTTTGTTGCTATCTGAGTGGTTTAGATACAAAAATTTGTAAGTAAATGTTTGTCCTTAGTATATTAACACATGAAGAGCAATGTTTGTGATATTTGAGTGTGATTAACTCTTGAAAAATTCATCAAATGTCCTGAGATCTGCATTGCTTTTTAAAAATTCATACCAAGTTTTGAAGAGTGAAAATGGTTTGACAAGTAGGCAGGCCACAAAGAATCTGACACATCAAGGGAGGCAGATCAAACAGCAATATAGCAGGCATATTCATACTGCAGGCTGGAGAGCCTGGCTGCACTCCAAGGAGGTTGAAAGAACAAGTAGACATGAAATATAGAGAAAGAATAGAGGCAGGAATCTCAAGGTGGGGAAATGAAAGATCATTTGACATTCAAAAAGGATTTTTTAAAACATCTTTGACATGCAGTCAATAAATTCACTTCTGCTTTGCTTATTTAACTAAATGCAAAAGTTTTTTCACAATGGAAATGTACACTGTATGAAATTTTCAAGAAAATGTCTCCTATTTAGAAAGGAAATACTCAAAGGATTTGGGAAGAGTCTGAAAATAATCATTGTAGCTTTGATGTGGGGTTCTGAGTCGAATAGGGTCTATGATGATAGCTGTGATGTAATCTTAAACCTCTAATGATTTATGCCTGCTACACTAAACATGAACTGTATCTGTTAAATACTGGTTATTAAAAGATCCCACTATTTTTATTTTAAGTATTTTATTAAAGGTGCGGTCTTATTTATGCAGAGAAAGTCTACTAGTTATATGTGTAGGTGTTCCTAAATTAGAAGTGAACGGTAAACCAGAAAGAAGTTTCATTAGTAACATTTAATTTATTTCTTTTGTATTAAGCAAGCATTTAGGAACATGTCATGAGGGAGATATCTATTGAAGTGTCAGTGTAAAATATGTTTAATGATGTTTAACCATGCTTTCATCAATGGCTATACCAGCCAGGCTACAGTGATACTCAACCATTCATAACATTTACACATATATGGTATGTGAAGAGGACAGAAAATGGTTCTTTTGCCTTTCACACTTGTTTGCCACATATCTGTTATGCCATTGATGCCATCCATCAAGGAATTTCAAAGGGCAATTGGTAAAAGAAAACATAAGACATTCATCTCAAGAGGCCTGATTCTGTTTTATTAGATTCTCCCCAGGTTTTTCCCATGCTTTGAAGGAGAGGTAGCAGCAAGGGATCAAGCAGTAAAAGCCTTTTAAAACTTGAGCCTCCTCTCCAGCTGGGTTTCAAATCAATTCTTTTTTCACTGGGCCAGCAGTAGTGCTGTATGAGTGTAGGATGCACTGCAGTATTAAAAACTAGACAAAACTTACCTCACCCTTTCTTTATTCAAGGGGAATTTTACTGGGCCAACACAACGGACAAAGCATCAGCAAGATTCCAAATGTCAGAATATATGTTTTGGTTTGGTTTCCAGAACTTTATGTTTGAATCTAGAAGAATAATCAAAATATTGTCTTCTTGAAGGTGAATTTCCCTCATGTTCTTGTGGTTTCTCATGCCCCAGTGGCCACACACAGCTGTGCTGGGCAATTCTCAGTGAGTACTCTAGGATGGAAGTAAGTAATTTTATCCACTCGATATCTCTGAGAGTCCTGTTATGAAACGTTTTTGAAGTTCATTTTTACAGAAGATCTAAATGAGTCAGAAAATTTACAAGACTCTTACAAATTTGGAACAAGGCATGGTAATTTCTTCTTCTTTCTCTTGTGTCGGTGATACTGCTACAGAAAACATGCCAGTCTGCAGTCCCAGAAGCTATTTACATAAGAAATGTACTCTGTGGTTCGGACAATAACAAAACAATTAATTGACATATCTCAAAATATTTTAAGAAATCTCTTTTGGTGTATTGTTTAAAGTAAAAAGTATCAGAAGACAGAACCTTCCTATTTTGCTTTGTAATTGTTTGGTTTTGTTTCTTTCCTTCTGCAGTGGCTGACTCGTCTCTGGAGGTGCAGGTGTGTGATTTGTGCCTTCGCTGAAGCGCAGCTGGGACCCAACTTGAGCAAGTTGGAGTTCGTGCCGCAGGTGCGCGGTGAGTGCCCGGAGCCCTAATGACCTCGGGTGCGGTCACCCCGCTCGCGCCAGGTGCAATTAGTGCCTCATTAATTGCCTGCAGCTGGAGGGGAGGCGGGAAACTGCCTGAGGTCTCAGGAATAAGGGTTGTTGAGCCCGGGAGCTGGTGCTGCTCCTCAGGTCGTGCACTTCTTGATCCGCTCAGGTAATTTTTGTTGTCTGTAGGAGAGTTGCCTAAGTTTGATCCTAGTGAGGGATAATTCTCCATAGCTTTCGGACATTACTACCTGAGTTGTTGCCTTTGCCTCTCTGATGTCGGATGGTCCCCCTCCAGCTCCCCGGTGCGGTGGGATCGAGCTCGTGGGGCGTGCGATTCCTCCCACCACTTGCTCCGCTCAGCCCTCTGGAGTCCTTGGCTTTTCTCGGTGTTTAAGTGGTGGCTTGTATACTCTGTGCGTGTACTTATATATATGTATATGTTTTATAAATATAGGAGCAGTTTTCCTGTTAGATCGCAGACACGCAGCGACCTCTCGGCTCCTCTGGGGTGGGTGTGTATGGTACCTCTGTGCGCCGTATCTGCGCTTCTGCCTCCAGCACCGCCCTGAGGAGCTCCCGCACGCGGCCCAAGAGGGAGCGGCGGTGCCGCCTGTCCCGCAGCCTGGGAACAGCCTAGCCAGGGTGTGGACGCGGTGGGTAGAGACTGAGACTCCTTTGTAGTGCCATTAATGGCCCTTCATACCCTTCCTGGAGGACAATGACTATTGTTTCTGGTCATTATTACCATGCTCGTTACGATTCCCGTCTCTTCTGGGCTTTTATCCTAAATAGGTTTCTTTCCGGCATTCTGCTAATGTGTCATTGGTAGCCACTCGGGAGAACCGAGTCACGGCAGGTTAGCTGAACCCTGGGGAGCCCTTTCTTTGCAATTAACTCAGCTGTGTGCCAGGTTTTCATTAGAACACGATAATTGGTAAGCCGAGGTATTGCAGGACGCTGCAATATTTTCATTGCTTATGATTTATTTTCCTCTGTAGAGGTGGTCATGTTGTGTAGGTCGTTTCTGGTTGGAATGACAGAGAAGCTGTGCTACAGTGAAGTGATTTACCACAGCTGTAAACACGTGTGTAATATACTTCTAGTCTCTTTGCCATGTATGCTATGTGTCATGAAATATTACCATTGAGTGTTTAATATACCAGAGCACAGCAGGAGATGATATCAGATTAATTACACTCGTTAAGTATATAAATCATGGCTTTGAAGCTGCAGTTGCTCAAGTACATATGCTACTTTCTTTATACACTACCTCAAAGGGTGTCAGGTGAGCTGCTGCCTGCACTGCTCAGGTTTGTTGTTTTCCATAGAGGTCAAGTACTCTCATTTCCCAGCTTTGCTGAGGCTTCTCATCTTTACCATCTTTAGGATAAAAGCAGTACAAGCTTGTTCTAGAAAAATAAATTTTTAGACCACAGTAAAGCTGAAAACTGGACTAATATTAACATGCAGTTATGGAAGTTCATGTGTTGGGGTGACTGTGAAGTGTGCGTGGTGTTGTCTTTTCCTCCTTTATTGAGTCAAAGCTCTCACTATTACAGCCCTCCAATGCTGCATTTAGAAAACTTTTTGTTCTAGTTGCTTTCTCCATATTCTCCACGTGACCTGCACATTCCAAGTCTTGAGGGACACTTTGTGCTCAGCTGTACTTTTCCACCAGCATTTGCTGATAATTAGAATCTGTTCTTTCTACCAAGGGCCTTGAGGTAGGCAGCTCCTACTGCAATTCCTTAGGTTCCTTTTCACTTTTCCATCCCTTAAGACTTTGAACAAAGCTGGGTTCCTGTGAACTGTGAGCTTCAAAGTACCTCTATATCCCTCTCTCCCTTCTTGTTTTATCCCTTCAAGAATTGTATTATTATTCCAAACTTTCTAGTCCTCCTTTGATACTGAATTTAGACTACTCAAAGGGCCAAAGAATGGGATTTAGGTCTAAGCCAGTGTCTGCTAAAAAATCAGTAGTCAATTTTTCGCTGGAGAAGAAGAACATTTTGGAAGTGAATGGGAGTTAGGCCCTTTCATTAGTGCTTTGTTCCATTTGTTAGCTGGTCTCAGGCATATGCCAGAAATTGATACACATGTCAGTTTGCTTCTTAACAGCAATTCTGTTTTGTTACCAACTACATAAAACTGTCATATTTAGAAGAATTTGCACATATAATATGTGTTTCATGTTTAATGCAGGGAGTGCATGCTGCTCTACTCGCATCTTCCTCTTGCTAACAAGTTTGAACCTATTTTTACATGAGCTGTTATGCTGCCCCCTTTCTTAGCAAAACAGGAAATTTCAGGTATACATACCTAACCTGTGTGCTTAGCCTTGCAAACAGCAAACACTTGCAAGTCAGTGTTTGGTTAGGTCTAGTCACAACATGTATTTTACAGCACATGTGCGGAGAGATCTTCAAGAAGACCTTTGTGTGAAAACAAGGAGTGAAAGCTCCATACTTTGCAGCAGCAGGATTTTGACCGTTTTGTGATCTGTGTGTTCCTGCTAAACCACTTCTCTGCATCTGTTTACAACTAATTTTCTTTGTCAGAAGTTTTTCTCCCCCGCCTTCCAAAACATCTGTTTATGATACTTTTTACATTTCTATGACTGAATCATGGTCTGATGTGTAACTACCAGTGGTTTCTTTAGATGAAAATTAAAAAATAGTAACAGCCTGTATGTATTACAAGAATCTGTTGAAGTCTTTATGGCCTAGACCATTAATAGCAGAATTCTTTTTCTTGTCAGACTTGGTAGCATCATATCTGAATTTTGCTAAATCAGAATTGAGTCTTTCAGAAACCATTGTGCAATACTTGCTTAGAATTCAGTTGATATCAACCATCAGACTCAATGCAGCTGTTCTCTCTTAAGTTCAAAAAACAAAACTTCCACAAACATGTCAGCATATTCAGAACAAAGTTAAACCATTCATACAGTCATTATCAATGACACTGGTATGTTCAGGGTAATCTTGAAATTCCAAGGTTAGTCAGTTGTCGAGGGGAAGAGTAGGATGGAAGCTGATTACCCACTATGTGTACCTAGAAGTTCTCCTTAAAACTGTTTAATAATAAACTCTACCCACTTCTATGAACTTAAATTCTTAATGTACTGAAACAGAAGTTTCACAAATGTGAAAACTGAGCATCTCTCTAGGAGATTTTCCTTTGTTCTTGAACAAATAAAAGAGTATAACAAAAGCTTGTGACAATTGCTTGGTATGATTTAGTTCAGACTCAGGCCTGTGATTTCTTTTGGCTCGTATACAGTGAGTATTACGCTGTGTTAAAAGAAAAGCTACCATAGTCCTCGGAATTATTTACAGTTTAAAATATTTGGTCTACTTTAAGGGTCCTATGGGATTGTTCTGGTATACACTATGATTTTCCAGTGTTGCCTGTGAATTTCTTGATAGCACTTGTGATTCAAATTGACCTGTCTACAGTCTGTGTGAATCTCCATACAAAAGAAGGATATGTACAACTACTCTATTAGGAGGGTAATAATTTTTGAAGTGTTTTCTGGACATCTTATAAGAACAGAAGGCAATGGAACAGCTTGTTCTGCTCTTTTTTCAATGAGTAATGAAGTGTTGAATTTTTATACTCTTTAAAGCAAATTCAGGGAAAAATAGCATTAGAGATTTTGGATGTTAGAACTGTTTGTGTGATGTTTCAGATATAGGTAAGAGATATTCTAATGTTTGTTCCTAGTTCTGGTGAGCTGATCCTGGCTCTCCAGTATGAGGATGTACTGGTGTTTTGTGCCTGGGATACATGATGTTATAAATGCTGCCTTTGGCCTTAACTCCTGTAACCCTACATATCAACATGCCAGTACGAGAGTCCTTTACAGGTTGGGATACCCCTTGCCACATTTTTTTTCAAGCTATTCTGACTTTCTTGTGTAATGCTGTTTTTCTTTCCCCACCCTGTACATAGGAAGAAATATGTTAATGAGAATACAAAACTATTGTTTCATAAAAGATGAAATAGACATTATTCCATGCCAGTATAAACTGCCGGTATAAACTACCGGTTTTTCTGTCTCCAGCAAACTGGATTCTTTGCATTCTTTTGTCCCAAAATTGCCTTTTGGCACACATGCTTTGGTGTCAAATTAGTTTTTTTGATAGGATGGTGTTTGATATTTTGTGTAAGATCATATTTAACTACTTTGTTTTGGACTTTTCCAGATAAAACTCCTTTCTTGTTTGTTATGACCTTTACTGTTTCATTTAGTTTGTTTGCTTTCCAATTTCCACACTTCTTGTGGAAGTGTCTGTTTTCCACTGCTATTGCTTCATTCCAGTGTCACTGATTACTGAAGTTCTTTCATCTGTCAATATACACCATGTCTATTAAATCCCTCTCACTGTGACTTTCACCTCCTATTTTTTTTTCTATTGCTGATGACTTTGTCTTTGTAATGATGTTGCTTGATTTACCATTGTTAGCTGTTACTCAGGCTCCAAACTCTATTTCAAATCTGTCTTTTTTTTCTTTGAACTCAGGAACTGACTGGGGGAGTTTGTGTCTTTCTAAGGAGATGCTATAAAAATTAATAGCTTAACCTGCAATCAGTGTGGTAAAGTGGGGGTTTTAGGGAATTCACTGGTTTTAAACTTTTTCTGCATTTAATTGTTGCTGTGATATGTTAACATTTTACAGCACAGGATTGCCTTGTATGTCTAATTCATACATGAAGACAAAGACCGGCTGTTCTTTTCCCATCAAAATGTAGTCATTGATGTTGCATTGTTAGTAAGTAGGTGCACTAAAGCCTACTAGTAATAAGAAAAGGCTGAATAGCAATTTCTGATGCACAGAAAGCACAATAGTCTTTTGCTAGATTTGGTTTTATGTGTGTTCTTAGCAGAATGCAAGCATTTCCTGAGGATTGCTCACGTGGAGCTGCTGAGGAATTAACTTTCTTAAAGGATAGAAGAGCAAAACTAAAATTCCTGAAGGTGAAATACTCTCTGCAGTCAGTCTGTCCTCTGTGTTCATACAGCATTGTTTACTCTTTAAAGTTCCTTTAGCTTAACATTGGAAGCTGCTTTGTTTCCTTTATACTATTCTTGACATTAAATAAATGCTTCTTTTACAGAGTGCTTTTTTTATACCTGAGTAGTACAGGATTAGAAGTATTGCTTATACACTTACATGATGCAGAAGCAAAGTTAGGCTCATGCTTCACTTCTTCCTAAGTCCTTCTCTGCTTACTTTAGTTTCTGTTAAAATTATATGCAAATGGAGCATATCTGGATTTTTTTTATAAATGAGAATTTCATAGGTGCAAATTTCTTTTTTTATCTGATAGAAATTATGATTTAATCATCATGTACATAAATAATATTTTAAAGAAAAGTCTTAGTGCTATTGTGGAATTTAGCAAAAATCTGTTCTCTCAGATTGAGAACTGATGTCTGTTTTTGTGAAGATTGTGGTTTAAAGTATTCATCTAGTGCTTAAAGAATTTTAGTGACTTTGGCCTGTAAACTATATGCCATTGCTCTAAATGCACCAATATTTCATAGAATCATAGAATAATTTGAGTTGGAAGAGACCTTAAAGTTCATGCCATAGCAGGGACACCTTCCATTACATTAGGCTCGTCTGGGCCCCGTCCAACCTGGCCTTGAACACTATACCAGGGCTAGGATATCCACAACTTCTCTGGGCAACATGTTCCAGTGCCTTACCACCTCACAGTAAAGGATTTCTTCCTAATGTCTAATCTAAACATACCCTCTTTCAGTTTAGGTACTTGTAAAAAGTCCCTCACCTCCTCTTTTGGTTCCCTTTGGGTACTGGAAGGTGCTGCAAATGTCTCTAGGGAGACCTTTGCTCCAGGCTGAAAAACCACATCTCCCTCAGCCTGTCTTCACAGTGGAGGTGCCCCAGCCCTCTGAGCATATTTGTAGCCTCTTCTGGATTTGTTCCAACAGTATTCCAAAGCCTTTTTTGTGCTGGGGGCTCCGGAGCTGATTGCAGTAGTTCAGGTGGGGTCTCATGATGACCTGCTGTTTTCCAGCTTTAGTGATTCTATGGTTCTGTTGTTTAATGAGATGAAGAATAGAAACATCACTGATGGGAAGACAGTGGCACTGGAAAGGGAGACCATATTTAAAATTAATACAATAGGCTTTTATTGGAAATGAGGAGCACTAGCTATTCTGTGTTGGGTAGGCATCTCTAAAACATCAGAATGTAATAACTTTGTCACAACGTCTTTGTTGAACTTAGGATGTGAAGGTTGAAAATTACTTTATGCACTAATTTTAGTATTTTCAGCATTTATGTTTCGCATTGTTACAAGGAATTAGACTGAGTAAGTAATTAAAATCCATAATTAATAGGAAAGAACTTCCAAAAGGCAGGAGCAGGGCTGAGAGATGCAAGAAGCTTAGAGAGTCATGTTCTAGGACAGTACAGATCCTGATGGCAGTTCTGTACTCTCTGGGATGGAACTAGAGCTAAAAATGGTTGGCTAGGGACAGGTTGACAGAACTAATCAAGGACAGGAAGAAAGGTCAGACAGAATTATTCAGAATGTGAAAATTCTAACAGCCAGGGGAAGCAGCACTGTTTCTCTGAGTAATTACTCTTTGGTCACTGAGCAGTATTAGCAATTATCCTGCACCAGGGGTATGCAGACTACTTTTCTGTTTGCCTTTGGAATTAGATGAAGGTACTAGCAAGAAAACCCCCCTTATGTTGGAAACATTAATGCTCTTTCCTCATAACCTCCCTTCATCAAAGCTCCGTACATACTTTTTGGTCAACTTTTTGTAATTTGTGCTACAGCGGATGCTAAACAGCTCAAATTGCTGTCCATAAGACAAAGTGAGATCAGCTCAAGGTCAGAAGTTGCTTACTCAGCATTTAAATTTGGAAGTGTCATTGGCACCAAGAGAGTGTGAAGATGCATAGAAAAATCAAATTCTTCTTATAGTATTAAGTTTTTATATCTCTCAGAGTTAGAATTTTTACAGGGACAAACCAATAGATAAGATCCCCACTTGTCTACTGGCTGAAAACAAATGCCCTGCACTTTAAGCATGATGTGCAAAAAGATGACTGGCAAAATGTATTTACTTCTTGAGCTGAGGACTAGATTGGGAATTAAACATGTTTTCCACTGTCAA
This sequence comes from Pithys albifrons albifrons, assembly GCF_047495875.1. Lineage (NCBI taxonomy): Eukaryota > Metazoa > Chordata > Aves > Passeriformes > Thamnophilidae > Pithys > Pithys albifrons. The sequence continues at coordinate 13,154,942 of NC_092467.1, forward strand.
TATTTACTGTTTTTTAAATGCACTAGGGATAATTATTTTTCTGTCAGTGGATATTGAGTGAGAATTGGTGGCAAGACAAGTAAAATGTTTGTGTGGAACCAGGCCAAAAGTGTGTGTCTATATATATCTCAAGCCTTCTGCTGTATGAGGTCAGCTGTTCTTTTCTTCTCTGCAGAGTGAACCTGTGTCACTTTAGGGGTCTGAGGTTATTGCAGGAGAATTCTAATAGATGATTTTTTTTTGTTCTCTAACAGTAATCGTGGTAGCTTTTATATTCTGCCGCCAGAAAAGAAATACCATATTGTATATTGGGAAAATGTACTATGTTCATAAAAGTATAATGTTATACTTTGAAAGTTATCTTTCAGTGTCCTTGGAATTTTTTTTTTCATATTTTCCTGCTGATTGTGCTGGAAATTCTGCAATGTATTTTCAAAGACATTTATATCATCATTCTTTTCTGTTAAGAGAGGTGATGTTGGTACCATTTGTGGTTGGGTGACAACCAGCAGTCAGTGAACATGGTAACATTACTAACCCAATGTCAATCTGCAGAGATAATCCTTAGAGAGACAGGTTGAGTTTTTAGAAGTGTTTTACAAAGACTGCTTTAGTTTTATGGTGTGAATAAATGATGTAAACACATTGCTAAAATTTGTGCGTAACAGCAATTGATATGGTAACAAATAATGAGAAAATCACGGCTGGAGAATTCTATATCATCTGCTAATATTTTGTTCCAGTCGTGCGTGGCACTATGTATTCATTTCTCGTACTATGTCAGTGTGTTCATGGGAATACTTGAGATTTATCGATATCCTTGTTCTTCTTAATAAGTGTGCATTCCTTGCAGATGTCCATGTTAAGATGCAGTAGAACACAATTTTACACTGAGATTTTTAAGCCCCTCTGTGTTGTAATATTTTTCTTATTTTTTCAGTTTTGAGGATTTATTTTAGGTCAAAGGTCTTGTTACTCTGTCTCAGTCAGTGGTTAGCTACTCAATATTGTACAGCAAAAATGATTATGCATACCAGAGGTCAATAGTACAGAAGTATTATAGATCACATTGCCCTGTCCTAATCAATTGAACTATATTACACAATTCAAGGTTGTAATAATATTTTACTCAAGCATGATTAGGATGTAAAGGAAGTAGACTTTGGGATTTTAAGCTACATACCTGTGATGGGATATATTCTCTTTTATTCAAGAGTATCAAGAATGTATAAGTAGATTGCCACTGTGTCCTGCTGTCAACTGTAATTGCACAAAGGTATTGGCCAAAGACTGATAGTCCTGCCAATGTGTCAGTTTGTTACCACTGACTGCAGTGGAACTCCTACTGGATTGCATTGACTTGAATAAGGGGAGTTTGACCACATTTCTTGGTTACTGAACCAGTCTGGTACTTAAATGCAGTTAGCTATTCTGTTGCTGCACAACAATAAGATCCTGTTACATTTTGTTATTAAGTTTCTTGAAATATTGTAAGAATTTTGATTGTTTCCACTGTTCTGATCTTTAAGAACTGTGTTTCAAAAACTTTCTAATCTCCTTACATGGTCAGACTTCATTGCACTTCGTTACCTGACTTTGTGCATGAAAGTCCTTTTAAAAAGTAGAAAAAGAGAAGTTTCATTTTTAAGAATAGTCGCTTTTTTGAGGTTCCTTTATTTCACCAGTTCTAATACAGTCTAGCAATGATGTCTCTCTCTTAGTGCTGACTCTTACAGAAAGCTTGCTGCAGACATATGTGGAATGTCTAAGCCTTTCTCTTCTAGGATTTTCATAGAGCTTTTTCTGTTTACTGCAATGTCTGACCTGGATTCAAATCTGGTAATTACCAGAGTCAAGAAAGTCATCAGCTAACTGTCAGTTTTACATATGTGTTTGCTGAGGCTCACTTTCAAAATGAAAACCACATTCTTTTCCAGATATCTTGCTTTACAGTAATTTGCAGAGAATTAAAAATAGATACCCTGTTTAGGAATTAAATAGCTCCAGTGTCTGGTTGGGCTTTACAGACCAACATGCACTGAAGATTCTTCAGGCAAACAGAATAGTCTAAGTACGTGTTTTTCTATTTAATGGGTAAATTTTACAAAATCTAATTAATTATAACCAGAATGTAATTGTTGTTGTTGAAATACTTGTTATTCACATCTTAAACACATACTGGCTCTTACTCAGGGACCTACTGAATTGTGTTGCTTTGTCGGGTGTTTCCTCCAGTTGCTACTTTAAATCAAACCTATAGTGTGTACTCTTGCTTATATCTGTAGTAACTTTGTTGCCAATATGTGAGATGTCATTGATATTATACTCTTCACTGAAAAATGGCGTCTCTGGAAATTAAAGCTGATGCCAACTTTGTCCTTTCATGGGTTAGCTGAATGTTTGAAATGTGTAAAGGGAGGTAATAAACCAAATGGCCAAGCTGCCAGTTACCGTGCTCTTTGTTGGCTGCTGTCTCTCCAGGTTTCAATGTCCATCAGAAAAATCAGAGATCTCTTAATCACACCTACTTCATGTCTAAGAAATTGGTAATTGTTGCTGACATGAGTTTGATATGGGAGGCATGTATCTTAAAATATCGTTTTGAATTGTATAGAAACACATTAAAAGGGAATAATTACTTGTGAAATCAGCAACAGTGTTAAACCTAAGTCACCATAGTTCAGAGGATTCCAGTTTTCTTAATTTGGATTTACTTCAATATGGACTGGAGGTGAAGTGATGATTGTGAACCCATCTGTTATTGGGGATGTTAATATCATGTTTCCTTGAAACTATATAACTTTCTTCTACAACTGAAATTATAATCAGATATATGGGTTCATCATGTAAAGATCGTGAATCTCCTCGAAAAATACCGATATAGATCAGACTTTTGCTCCTTGTTACCTTCCATATAGACCTGCATAATGTTCAGCCATTGTTCTTCATTGTGTTGTTTTGGGTTATGATTTTTGGTACTATTAAAGATTCCAGCACACTTTGTGGCCAACAGTGAAATTGTCTAACTTAATTAGCAAGGAGGTTTTTTGGGTGTTTGGGTTTGGGTATCCTTACTGTATAAAAACTTTTAAACCTAACATTTCTGTAATAAAAAGGTCTTATTTAAATAATATTTTCAAGAATTGCAGAAAATTCTTTTCTGTTCTAGTAGAGTATTTTTTTATAAGAGTTGAGATGTAATCATGCAGGCAAATGCAGAGTATGCTGCCATGTACATAAGGAACCATTTACTGAGTCACTGTCATTTTAACAGCAGGGAACTTGACTCCCCAAGCTGTTTCTAAAGCATTACAGGCTCATTGAGTCAGGACTAAATAACACCCAGCTGAGTAAGAACAAACACCTGTCAGATAATCCAGGTAATAGCTGGTTTAGTTATCAGTGCCCTTCTCTAGCTGCTTCATCTTCCCTGCCTCTCTGAATGTATGATGTATTTCCTACAACATCATGTTTAAAATCTTCAATAATCCTGTAATGACAGCTGATGGAGGCCTTTTATATGTTGATTCCTTTTCTTCCTTGGTTTTGGAAAAATAGCAAAAGTTTGCATGATGAAATCCTCTTTAGACTGTTTCTTTTTGTGTGTAGATGTATTTCAGATGGGTTTTCCCCTCTTTGGAGAAGCATAAGTCTGTCAATGTTAGTAATTGCTTCTGGAATACGTGTCATCTTTTTCTTCAGTGAGAATACAACTATTTAAATTGAATTCTTCTGTGAATATGCTGATTTCATAAATATGGCTTTACATTGCACATTTAATGTCAGTGATACAAAGGTGACATGGGAAAGTTGTAGATTGAGAATAACCAGACTTCTGAGTCTGCCTTTGCATTTGGGGTGGCTCTGCATCCTTGCCCAGGAAACAGGACAAACAGCTTACAATGAGCTCTTTTAAAAGTTGTTTCAAGTATGTTTCCTGTTGTTCAGGTATAGAGGAAACTCTAATTCTGGTACTTGTTGAGTCTTGAGTTAGTCTGCAATCTTCCCGCTGTCCTAGCATAGTTTTCTGTAATGCACATTTCTGTTTTAATTCAGAATATATTACATCCTGCTGTATCTGGGTGCAACATGATACTGTCAGCTTTGACAGTTTGATCCTCAGTGTTGCTGTAAAGCATATAATTCTCAGCAAATCTGATTGCTTAATTAGCTGAATATTATTAACCTCATAAATTCAAATGGAGGTTTTTCTGTTACAAGCTGTCCAGTGTAACTGTACTTCAGCAAACTGGCTTAACTGTTTTTAGTCTTTTTTTAATGGAAACTTTATCTAGGCTGAAAATCTGTCAGCGTTTAGTCTGAATCAAATCAACACAGTTAATGCTTAGGCTAGGCTGTTTCTTTGCTCTCTTGTGGTAAACTGTGACATGCAGTCCTTGAGTTAGGTGTCTGATCTGCAGTGCGGGAAGTGGCTTTGAGAAGACTGGAGGCAAATGCAGACAGCCATTAAAGGGAAGGAATACCTTTCTGTCATTCTGCTCAAATGCTCTGGGAAATGAGAAACTGGCATTAATGGGTTCCAAGCAATGTGATCAAACCATATTGTTGTGCTGGCAGAAAGGGGAGATGGCAGTAGGGAAGATCAGACAGTGGGTGTAAGTTAAAAGGGATCATGTGACACTCGACAGAGTGGCAGATATATGTTGTTGGCTGATGGAAGCAAAGAGAGGAAAAAGTAGTCAGGAATCCATTGTGTATATATCACATGCTAGCAGCCTGTAATGCTCCAACTGAAATGCCTCATACTGTGTAAGTTTTCTGGTGCAGCTTCTACTAGTTCCTCATCAGAAGTTGGGCTTTTCCTACCTTGGCACCTTTCAGTCCTCCAGTCTCACGAAGTGTTCTGCTACCTGGCCTCTTCATGTTTGAGTTCAAGGCTAATCCTGTTCTCTAATGCTTGTTGGTAATGTCTCAGCTCCTCAGAGGTATTTAGGTGGGTTCTGTAGCTGGGTTCTCTTCCACATCCCTTTCTACAAATACATGTCAGTAATTGATTTTGTACAGCTGTGTTTTGCTTATTGAAATCTGTCTTTAAATTTAAATCTTTCTCAGAGCCTTATTCTGCAACAGCAGTAATATAGGAGAGAATAAATGTGTCTCTGGCAAACCCTGAAATCTGATACACAATCCCCTGGGAAAGTGTCTTATTAGTGCTTTTGGAATATAATTTTGCCTTTACTGTGACAGAACTGTGAACTTAAAATTGTAAGCAGAACCAAACTGAATTTTCAAGACTCAGAAATTTCATTTCTTAAATCATACTGACAAAGAAAGCAGGTTTTCTGTGAGACAGTGCGTTGGGAGAAGCTACTAACCATTATTAATAAAAGGGCCTAAAGGAGGCAACTTGCTGAAAATAAAGCTGATAGGGCAAATGACTTTAATTTCCAGGATCATGGGGGAATCTAATGGGGTAGTTTGGGGAAATCAGGCCAATAGTTATGCCTATGATCATCTGTATCTGATCTGTGATGCTTTAGAGTTAGGATACTTTGCTGGTATTAAAGAAAAAAGATTAATCTTGTTAAGGGGCAGTCCAGGATGACTAATTAGCTGATACAGGATGTTGTACCTTGATCTGGCTCTGCTTCAAGTCATATTATAATGATAGTGGTATTTTAGGAGCTATGAACTTCGGTATCATGGAATTTGGATGAAATATTTCTGACAATCTGACAGACAAGATGACAACTAATAAACAGCTAATACCAACACAGGTTACCCAGCATCTGCTGAGGCTGGCTGGGTGTGCATGCGAAGATTTACTCACGTGTTAGAACTTCTTATTCATGCAAACATACTTGTATTGTTGTTATGCCAATAAAAGAGGTTATGCTGCAGAAATCACTTTGCATTCAGCGTGTGATTACCTTGAACTCTTTTGAGTGGTACAAACTGAAGATATCTTCACTTCTGGAATGCTATTAGTTCAAGTTGAAGACACTATACACAAAGTGAGATATGAAGTTAATCTGGGTCAAGGCTCTAGGCTTATGTATTCACCATGTTTGGTGAGATATACTTTTTAAACCATTTTCTGTAATGTTCTCCATGGCACATAATAGATTTGTCATTTGCTATCTTCAGGATTTAAAGATAAGTACTGAATCTTAGTTAAAAAAACATTGGAAGATGCTACTTAGATCAAACTTGGTATTTCCCCAGGTAGTAATGCGCTACCTGCAGCTCACTTCCAAGGAAGAGACTGGTGTATTTGCTACAGGCCACAGCTCATTCTGGGCTGCGACCACGCTTTTGGAATAGTCACATTTAAGGTGTGACACTAAGTCCTTGTACTCCAGAAACAAGTGCAGGATTGTGAAGAGGTGCATAGCTCTTACATAATACACCTAAAGGAAAACTAGAGGCAGGCTCTGAAAGCCTTTGTACAGCAGGGAGGGGTTTGCTTTTCAAATGCAGTGCCAGGAAATATCTTGTAGTAAAAGGGTAATTGTGTTGTACTGTGCCTTGGTGATTGTCAGAAAAAACAGAGGCATTTTGTTGCTGGTAAAGTTGCTTTGCACAGGAGTTTAATGTCATGGAGGTGTCCTATCAGTTGCAGGCTGATGTTGCATCATCATGCCCTCTTTGACTTTTACTGTGTAGTAGCAATGTTTAGCTTTAGTTTGAACCCAGAGATGTGGGATTTTCTTGTTCTGCCACAAAGGATTGTATGACTTCATAATATGATGAAAAAGTAAGATGAAGAATTTAAATTTGTGATTCCTTTAACATTGAAAACATAGGTTTGTATTGGTTTAGTTAAGATATGACTTTTCAAGGAGATAATGAATCCGTTGTGCCTGGTCTGCAGTGGGGTAGAAATCCATGCAGATGGCTCTCATTTCACCCTCTATTACTACTAACCACGGAGTAACTTTGAAAGCTTCAACCTCTCATTTCACTTCTTGTAATCTTACATCAAAGCCTATTTCTAGCTGTGCTTAATAATACTTTGTTTTATCCAGATACAAATCAGACTTATTAATTGCCCTTATTCTCTATTCTTGACCTGTTTGAATTTTAGTCAGTAGCAGAATTATTGCTACATGCTGATAACTCTGTTGTCATTTTGCCGTTGACTTTTTGTTATTTTTACTAAAAAACTCCAAACACAATCTTTTGTACTAATTTTAATTTTGAAGTCTTGATATATTCCCACAGGCCCTTTGCAGTTAACTTGTAAAATGTTTATCTTGCATGCTGTCATCTTACAAAACCAAAACTAAGGGCTGTGTTTTGGGGTCTGGTGCTGTGTACTTACGTGAGTGGACTCACATGAATTCTCCACAGCACTGCTAAAACTGTTGCATGAGCACAGAGACCAGGATGCTGTAGTTTTCAATATTATGCAACATCTTTCAGATTCACAAAAAAAAAATTAAGTGCCCAGATACCACTAGTGAACTGATTGTGCCCAATGTGCCTTTGATGAAGGTAGTTAAGCTGTTGACAGGTGTCTTGGAAACTTGTTCCTCTGTAATTGAACATAAGTCCTCCTAGACACTCCCTTTACTCAGCAGTGTCCATTCAGGAGGAAAATAAACTCTATTTTCTGACTTAAGATTTCCTGCAGATTTTTATAATTTTTGGGCTTTCACATTTCAAAGCATTGATAAATTAGACTTTTGATACCAAAGCCCTTTCTTTACATAGAATAGACACTGCGCTTTGATAATTGTTTTTTCTAAATTTTTTTTCATCTTTGCAATTCACAGCTGCTTGGTGTTGCTGTTGATGGGCTCTAAGCAGCAGCCAAGGATAATAAGTTCAGAAAAACTGATTCCTAGCTCTGTACAAGACAGAAGGCATGTTGCCATGGCAGTGTGCTGTATGGTCTGTAAAGTATTTGGAGGTGTTTGTGAATTATCGCTCTTAGTAGAAGGCCACACAGAGTGGTCCTGTAGCACAAGGCCTCAGGAGCTGTCTGGGCTTGTGTTGGCCTGAGCTGGATGGGGCTTGTATTCATGTGCCCAGTGGCCATGTGCCTATGGCCACCTTGGGGTGGTTGTGGCACAGTCCTGGAGGACTGGTGTGTGGCAACACCCAGCCTGGGCTTGGCTGAGCCTGGAGCAGGCATGTGTGCACCTGCTTGGCTGTGGCTGGGATCCAGTGAGAAGGAAGCAGAATGTGGTAAGAAAATTTGTGGAAACAAACCCCTGTGTGTCTGAGACTGAGCAGGAAAACATGTTCTCCACATGGTCCTTCTCACGCCACTGGGCATGGCCAGCTGTACACCTAGGGGTGCACCAGGATAGTGAACACACTAGGTTGCCTTTGCATAATATTTTTCCTTTCATAAGGTCTTATCTTACTAAATAGTATGGATTTTTAGCTCCATTTGAATGTTGTTCCCCTTTACCTGTAATAACCTTTTGATTAAAGAAACTCCTCTTTAATTGCAGAATGCTGAACAAATAAACTACTCACAATGTTCACTCTTTGCACATATCTAGTCTTTTGACACAATAACCAGTAGTTTAACTGCATTATTTCACCTGATGAATGACCTAATTATATTCAGGTTTCTAAAAAGAGGTGTTTCTTCCATTTTTATATTTTTTTTTTCCTTCTGTGAAATAAGCTTGGTATTTTTAAATATTTTTTAAGTAGCTTTTATTGAAATGTAATAGTTATCAGAGGAGTAATGTCAGAAGAGTTCATTATCTCTTCAGACTTTATTGTGAAGTATGTGCAATACTCTTCATCATTCATTAAAACTTTTTATAATTATTTACATGTGTTTTAGAATATTTTTTGATTTCATGCATAATCATGAAGGTATAGATTTGAGGGAGGAATATTAGCATTTTGAATTAAATATTTCTTAACCTCAAACCCAAATGAGTTCTTGAAGGATTTAAAGATTTGGATTATCAGAATACAAAAGGATGAAAGACAGGATGGCAAATACTAAGGATAATAACAAAGAACTGCCATTTTAGCTTTTTAATTCATGTCTGTTCTTAAGTACTTCATGTATCCTGCTGTGAAACAGATACTGCTAGTGTATAATAAAGAAAGACCCACAAACTATTCTTTTCCTATTTATTGAAATATTTAAAGATGTCTACAATTTTAACTGTTAGCATAAGAATTTTGAGTAAGCTGCTGTGACAGAAAGCTACAAAATAAACAGCCACTTTGAAATGCAGTTTTGCATTGGATGGATGGATCCTTTCAATACAGGTCTGATTACTTTTCAGAACAGGACTCTTCCTCTCGCTTTGAGCAGCAAGTCCAATTGGGCTGGTAAACATCATGACATCCTGGATGTCCTTTATACATGTGTGCATGTGAAGAAAAACTACGCAGAGTGAAAGAATGCACATAACCCATTTTTATGACTAGTAATTGTGTGACAACCCTCTGGTTGCTGCTTCACTTCTGGCCTCTCAAATCACAATACAGACTAGGTCTTGGCTACTGCTTTACATTATTGATCTTTCTTGTACTTTCCTATAAGAGACAAAGACATTTGGGGAGTCTGCACATAGTCCTAGCCATGTGATGAAGTTACCAAGTCACTGGTGTTTTGGTTTATTTCTTGTTGTTGTTATTACTAGAAATCACTGCTTCTGAAGTGGACTCTCTCTTTACTTGTAAGCAATCTCTAGTGATGTTTTCATCTCAATGATTATGAACCTTTAACTATATTTTAGTGGATAACAGCAGCGCAACCCACGTTGTGTACTCCTACTCCGTACACCATCTTAATATATTCACTCTGTACCTTCATATTAAAAAAAAATACTGTAGGAGAGCTGACAGTAATGCTGTGAGAGCGTTGTGTGGTAATTGCACAGTGCTCTATAAACTCCCCTGTGAGCCCTGCAAATGAGGAGGGCAGAGCTTTGTCTTGGTGGCAAAATGTGGTCCCAAGAGGGGCTTTCTGCAGTGGAAAACTCTTGTTCAGTTCATGTATGAGTAAATTATACAAATCAATTTATGAAGCCAAGATTTCTGTTAGGCTTGTCATCTGAAAACAAATGAGCAGAACTCAAATAAGTGTATTCTGGTTAACTGTGTGCACTTCAGTGTATGCTGTATACTCCTTTGATTTGAAAATCTTTGCAGTGACTCTGTTGTCACTCCCAAGTGAGTGGCAGACCTGGTGTTTTTCATGTTACTGTTTATATTTTCTTTCTATTTTTAGTTTGGACAGTGCACTTCAGTCTGTCTTTATTAGTTCTGTAGTTTTCTCTAAGAATGAGTATAAAAACAGTATTTCTTACTAGCATCTAAGGAAAAGAGAGAATGAGATTCAGTACCTCTCTTGTATGCATATATGCAAGCTGGGTAAATGGGCTGGCAGGAATCTTGGGAAGTTCAAAAAGAAGTGCAAAGTCCTGCATCTGGGAAGGAACAGTCTCATGCATCAGTGTACACTGAGGGCCATGGTACTGAAAAGCAGCCTGGCAGAAAAGGACCTGGGGGTGTCAGTAGGCACCAAGCTGAACCCAAGTCAGCAGTATGTTCTTGTGGCAAAGGTGGATGGTATCCTGGGCTACATAAAGCTAAGTGTTCTGATCAATTGTTATTTGATATTCAAACTGAAAGATGATGATAAATTTCTGTAATGATTGTATTTTTTGCTCAGCATATGTAACTTGTTAAGTTTGTGACTGAATAACACATTTTAGCTCTTGAAAATGCTGTGCATGCTTCGGATACATGACTTAGTTGGATGCATTTGCTGATGTCTGAGCCTCTAGATGATAGCAATGATTCCAAGTCCCTCAGGGGCAGTTATGCAAGTCTTATTAGCCATGAGCAGTAATAAATGTTCTTAACACATGCAACCAGCTGGAATCCTGAAAAAGTCACTCAGGGTATTCCTGCCTTAAGCTGATAAGTGTGATTGCAATTCCATGTCAGATTTAGTTTAAATAAGTTGATAATATGTTGGTCTCAGTATTGGTGGTTCTCCACAGAATGCAAGACCCTTAAAAATATTTGGGTGCTTACTCTGTGGTTCATGCTGTTGTGATTAAACTGCTATCAGGAGTGCAAGTGGTAGAAGCAGTTAATGTGGGCTCTAACAGAGTATATGTGCTGCAGCAGCACCTTCTTCTCTAGACCATTCATGTTGTGTTTCCAGTCACCTTGAATTCCAGGCTGGGCTGCCCGAGAGTTTAACTTGATACAGCTCAAATTGTGTAGAGGATCTTAGAAATTGCATTAAGTAACATTTGTAAACAAATTGCAGAAAAGAGCTTTAGTAGCTAACCTCTCTAATGAGCTTGAAACCATGAGGGAATCCTTTTGTTACTTCTTGTTCCATTTCCCCTCTCTTTGTCAAGAACTACAGCTTAGTTTTTCTTAAATTACACAGATAGAAAAATATAAAGGGGAAGATATGTTTCCAGGTGTATCAGCTTTCCAGCTGTTTTGAAAAATCATGGAAGTGGTTTGCAAAACTTTGTGTGAAAGGACTACTAGGTTTCAAGTTATTTGCAAGTGTCTCTAGTTCTGATAATATAAAGCAAAGCTGAAAGTCCCTTTCAGTCGCTATTTTTAGTTCAATATATTCACCCTTAGGATACATTCAATCAAGGCAGGATCTTACAACCCTGAGCAAACTTATTCCACTTCGATATTTATTTTCTTAAAAGGATTTCAGTTGGGTTTAACTTAAATTTTGTAAAGAGTGTATTATTAGACCTTCTTATTATGCCTAATTAAATAGTTATGTTAAAGTTGCAGTTTATGTACATGCCCAAAATAACAATTAAAAACACCCTTCCTCTGGCTTAGTCATGAGTGAGCACCTCTGGGGGAGAAGGGAAGCTGCAGCTTCATCCACTAAACAGGACTTTGGCCATTATCACCAGATGATAGGACTAAAAGGCGTAAATGACAGCAATTTTTGCCATTGGTATAGGCTTGTATTGTCCTGAGCAAGGCCACAGGAAGCAGAGTGGAATAAGAAAACGTGTAAAACAAATTCCCATGTGGGAGTTGTCCCCCCACCTCTGCTTTAGTATAGCTGAGATTGTCAAATCTTCCATGCTGGGTGATGTGGGAAAGTAGGAGCACAGCACCAGAGAATTATTTGGATGCTTGAAAGCTTTTTTTGAGTAAGTTTTTTGTATTAGTAGTGAGACTTTTTAATATGTGTATTGGCAATGAGGTTGCTTAGATTCCTCTAATGAGACAGTTGCCTGGACTATTGGACTGATAAAACATGAAGTACCAGCATGTTCTTGGAACTATTTAAACTGCATTTTCTGTTGCTTGGTTCTGAATAAAGAAGCACAAGAGATGTTACAATATACAAAGGAGAGTTATTCCTGATTTGCACTTAGTGAAGCTTAGTACTTATGACTAACTCTTGTAGTGCTTCCAATGATATGTGCAATAGCTAGTCCATACTTGAAAGGTCACTCTACTCTGTCTTCATATATATCTTTTTAAATTGAAAAGTAACTTTTATAGTTACTTTTCATTTAGACGGGGGGGGGGGGGGGGGGGGGGGGGAGTGGGGGGGAAGCTGATATACCTTTTGTAAAAAGAAAAAAAATAGGAAAAAATATTGTGAGGAATAAATTTTCGAAGTAATTTACAAAAGTTGATGTGTTTTGTATCAATGAGTTTTTTAATGTTATTAGGAATTGTTAGTTTATGTTGCCAGTTGTACATACTCAGTAGGAATATGTAACACTGCCAAGTACCAAATGTATTGTACAGCCATGTTGCCAACTTTTACCTTTTCAAGATTTCAGTGGGAATTAATCTCCCCTTTTCCAGTAGCATTACTAAAGAAAAGTTATGAACATCTGTGTGAGAAATCTAATGCAAAAATACTCAGGTTCTTATGCAGTGTGACACCAAAATATGTGCCTGTTTGTAAGACTGCACAGCAACAATCAGTGTGTGAAATTATGATAATGTAATGTATTAAACTTGCACGAACTGGTGTTTAGCTAAACATAGAGCACTATTAAAAAGCCTTAGAAACTAAGTAGTCAAGTACTGTGTTAGAATCAGCTGGACTACTTGTAAGCTACCTCTTCTATTAATAGTTTGCTGAGAGATATTTGAAAAGTTTATAAAGCTCATTATTAGAAAAATGAATTGAAGTTCTGTCACTCCCTATTTCCACTCGCTGTTTTCACCTGAGCAGCACCTTCCAGTCCTGGCTTCTGGTATAGTTTGCAAATGACAGCAGAACAGCAGCAATCTCTTACACTGCTTTAACCTTTACACTGTGTTTATTTGGAGAAGGCAGCCATTCCATTTCTCTGTTGCTCACAGAATATTAAGGCTGCAGACAGAGGAAACAAAAAGAATGGCCAACAACTAAAATTTGAAAATTTTGAAAAGGTCAAAATAGCATGGCTTAGACTGTCTGTATGCTTTCTTTTCATCAGATGACAACTGACCAAATACTAATAAACTACAAGCTATATATGTTTTTAAATATCCATACGAGAAGTGTCTCAACAGTCAGTTTAAATGGCACTCTTTCTGTTTTCACTTGTTGATACCCAGAAGTTATCAAATTTAATAATTTTGATTTCTTTATTGCTGTGGGGTTTATTGCCACTTCATTTTCTTGGCACATGCATGTTTTCATATAGCAAATGTGGTATTGTAGCAAAGACCTTTGGGGGTTGCTCTGAACAGTATGTGTGGAGTTTCATTTAGTAGAATCCGGTGTAGAAATACACCTGTTTTACATGGCATCAATTGTCAGAACAGCAAATCACCAGCAGGCTACTTGTCCATTCAAATACCGTGCTTCAGGTAGGCATGTTGAGCCATATGGAATAAGCACTTAGTGTACACATTCAAATGTGAAATGTTTTAGAGGGGAGGAGAAAAATAAACAGGTTGTCATGAAATTGATGACAGCTGAAACTTCACTGAAGATATCCCTCTGCAACAAACTTGTGTCCGTTATATCTAATGGATATCTCAAACACTCAGAGGAGCGTGTCACTAGACAGTGCTCCTGGCTACTGACCTGTTTATGAAGATTACACTGTTTTAGCTTTGTTATTCAATCTAAGCCTCTTGCAAGATTGAAATATTTCCCGTTCTGTGCATAGTGGTCTATGAAAACAATTTACTTCTTTCATCCTGGCAGTTATCTTTTGTCTTGTTTTCCCAAGGTGTTCTCTCCTTCAGGTGTAAACCGTCCTGGATCTGTATGCGTTTGTTTGCTAATGATTGACATGTGATCCCACCCAAGTGTAGCATTTGAAGATTGAAATCTAGTGTTACAGTTTGTCCTCCAGCCTTGTCTTTTTAACAGACAGAAATAGTTGCCTTCAGGAGGCAGTTTGCATTTCCCTGCAGTTGCCGTCTCCCTTCATTGGCCATGGAGGTGAACTAAACCAGGAGCAATGTACTTCTTGGACCTTTAGGGATGGTTATACTTGTGTGAGAGTAACAGTTGGATATGTATGAAGGTGGCATAGAAGGAAAGAAAGGAAGATGGTGTTATGTATACCTTAAAGCCAATGGACATAGAACATGTTTGTAGACCCTTAATTTTTATTGCTCTAGATTCTTTTAAGTCTAGCAGACTGAAACAGTTGTTAATTAGTGACTGTTACTCCTTTAGAAGTCCCTTCTCTGAAAGACCCAGGAAGCATTATGTACTATAATTAGTTCCATGCCACTTAATCAGTTTACAGCACAGCATGTCTTGGGAAAGGGTTTATTGCTCTCTTCCATTTAGCAGAGCAGTCCTCTGACAATGTGAAGGTGTCTGATGCATGACGAATTAATACAATCTCCACAATGAACTGTGTCCTGCTAAACTGCTGACTTTATTTTGGATGCATGTCCTTTTACCTTCTTCAGTGTTTGCTCACTTCTGTGTTGAGATGAAATGAGAACAAAGCCCTAAAAAGAGAAGCTCATTAAATGCAGATGGTCTTCTGTTTTAACACGAACATCTGAGATAATAATGGAGCTCTTACCAGTAAAATTGTGTTGTTAGGGAAGAGGTTACCTTGGCAACAAGGTCACCTGGCAGGGCCTTCAGCGTGAAGTGATGAGGCAGCACATGATGGCAGAGCCTCAAAGATGATAAAAGAGCAGGAGGTCAAACCTTCACACTTCTCAGTGACTTCACTCAGCTGAAGGTGAGTTACTCCAGGAGTTTCATAAACCTGGTTTTCTGAATTATAATGATCTGTGTGAATTCTCAAGGGCATGGAGAACCAGAGGAAAGGACTTTACACTCCAGAAATTATCATCAAACCCTTTTTTTTATTAAGAGGGGAGAATTATTTGTGAAGCTCGTTTGTGGTTACATGCTCATAACACTGAACTGTGTATGCTCCTGGAGAAGGATCACAGGCTTTAGATGTTGAGAAGGGAGAAGCGGGATGCAGCGAGTGCAGGGCCAGGTGAACTGACAGTGGGTTCCAGCTCACTGCTGTCCGTGTTAAAGAGGTATCCTGTAGGCTTCTGTCCAGCAGCTCTAAAATGAGCTGGAGAACAGGTGTTTGACTGGGAGCTTGTGACAAGCCAACAGTGTGCTTAAAAGAAAACCAACCAAAAATGAAAGGGATAATTTCTATCTAAGGAACAAAGGAGAAAAGCAAAGAAGAAAAATTGAAGATAAAGCACATGTTTTGGGAACAATAACTTGCTCTTCTGGCTTACTCCTTTTTTTTCTATACTGTGAGAAAAATTAAATAGGGAAATTTAATAGGCAACCTACTTGAAGCAGATAAATCAATACAGCACTGTAATTAACAGGTGAACCTTAATCACTCCTTCTGTTTATCTTTTATCTGTTTTTATTTTCTTTACTAAACCGTTAGTTTTGTATAGTGTACTGTTTGATTGCTGGGTTCTGGAAGAAATTCATTGCCGTCCTTAAGGCAATTTTCTCTTGGTTCAGGATTTTCAGTGAGGTAGCGTCATTGTGTTCTGTCTCTTTGTAATTAGTATGCCTGCTAACCATGTCTGCAGTCTAAACTAAATTGCTCAGCTGGAAGCTAATGAGACAATGTAGTGATGTTATTCTGTATTCAGTGCTCAAGTCTGGGTCTGTTTTTCAGTCCAAGAATTACCATCTTTTTCCATTTTGAAAGCAGGATTCTGCAAAAGTGTAAACGACACCACCTCCTCTCTTGTGTTGTGCAAGACTGCATGTCTAACTGCAGTGAGGAGAGAATTGAACTTGTGACTTCGTTAGTGAGGAAATTATGTTCTCGATACTTTGCTCAGTCCTCCTCACCCATCACCTCAGGCAAAACTAACCTACTCCTCCACAATCCTGTTGTTAAGTGAAGATATGAAGAAAGACACAGCCAGTGCTGATAACAGAAAAGGCAAACACTGTTTAGGAACTGCTAACTTATTCAATGCTGCTCTCAATTTTCAAGGTCTACTTCCTTTGTTTGTGCTGAAATTAGTGAGTGATGAAGCTAAAAAAATCACCTCTTAGGATTCACTCATTCAGTGCCATGAATATTTCTTGTTCGGGGAAGGTAACGGTCATACTGCCATGAGGACTGCAGTGACCTAAAATGTGTTTGAAACTGTTTGTTTTCACCTCTATGCTTACTTCTACTACATTTTAAAGGTACAAAGGAATTATGATATTACCAAATTGATATTGGCTGACGTTGACTGAGGACCGTTCATGTTCAAAGATGTGTGTATTTTCATGTATTTCCTCCAGATTTGTTTCCTGATAAAATCAGCTGAAGATTTAACTGTACTTGCTATGTGTGTGAATTGGATAAAAGCTCAAGTTACTGTATGTGCAACACTGTTTTTTTGAGAAACCAGAAAATATTAAGTAATTCTGTGAAATGCACAAACAAAAAGTGAATACTGGAAGTTCTAGAAGGAAAATTATTACTAAGGAAGTAGGAGTTGAGGCTCAAGTTCTCAGAGCTTTCATCTCTCTTTTGTCTTGTATGTTTGTACATGCTAGTCTAGGCATAGGGCACAATCCAAGCTCTCAGACACCTGTCCTGTCATTTGTTCACCATGAGAATTCAAGGAACATTAGAAAAAGAAGCAACAAGTACTATC
The DNA here is from genome assembly GCF_047495875.1 of Pithys albifrons albifrons. Classification (NCBI taxonomy): domain Eukaryota; kingdom Metazoa; phylum Chordata; class Aves; order Passeriformes; family Thamnophilidae; genus Pithys; species Pithys albifrons. Next base: position 13,171,973 of record NC_092467.1, read on the forward strand.
CAAACATGATGCTCAATTTTGTTTTAAGTAGTGTCTTCTGCCTCAGTTTGTGTAGCTTTTAAATATGGGTGTAGAAATAGTCTGCTCTTTCTCCAAATGAGGTGCTGCTGTTATCCTGGTTATAAAGATGTCAATCTCTTAAATGGTAGTTAATAAAACTACTGAAACATGATAATAAGATAACAGTTTACTGCTAAAATACTACCTGATAATTTGAAAAGCTGTAACTTCCTTGCATAAGCAGTTTTGTCAAATTCTAATTAAAGATGTAGACATTTTCTTGCAAATTTAATTTAGTAACATCTATTGCTTCTCCAGTAATTGCTTGACTTTGTTCTCCTGCATACTATTCACTTACATAACTTTCTAATAATTGATTGCTATGGTCCTGTGCAGTCAGACTAAACAAAACATTGCATCAGAGGTTTTGTCCAAGTGCCCAAACTATATCATTCACAGTAAGGCTGATGGGCAAGTCTGTTTGTAAAGTTGCCGCCACAGCCAGTCATCAACAGGGTGCTCAGCTGTGTACCACGTAATGCAGGCTGCCTGGTGACAAATCTAAAATTGCAAGAAATAGTTCTCAGTTTGGGCAAGGAATAGTAATATTTCAAAGTTACAGGTATTTAAAAAGGCCCATTATCTCTTATCTGTAGCTCACTTTTCTTTGAAGCTACTTGCATAGGACCCATCTAGGAGTACTAGTGGTCTTCCTCTCTGCATTACTGGCTGTAACTTGGGCTTGAAGCATCCATGCTGAACTTAAAAATTCAGTATCTCTTACAAGCAGTCAGCTCATGGCTTGTGCTTTGTCTGCCTGTGTTGGTGAACTCGAGTCTACGCTGGTGTGGTGTGTGCTGGAGCACTGCTTTTCCAAGTAGCTCTGGTGCGGGTGGCTTCTTAGCACTTGCTTTGGAGCTTGAACCGGAGTGGTGGGTGGCACACTGGAGAGTAGGATCGGCCATCTAGCTGTCTGTGGTGATACCGAAGGGGGTTTGATTTTTTGATTTCTATAGATTTTAGAATTACTTGTAACTGTAGTAAAATGTAGATTTAGTGTGCTAATATTCTAGCAGCTTAAGTTCAATGTTTATAAATGCCAACCTATGCCACATATCAGTAGCTCAAATGCTTTTAGTTGTTTAGACGTCTTTTAAAGGTAAAGAGTTGAAGAATATCAGAAAGGCCTGCAGAATGAGACATAAACATAAGTCAACAATCTTGGGTCTGAGAACACGGGAAAAGCTCCAAGAGCCCTATATGTGCTGAGGAAGAGGAAGACTGATGAAGACAGGGTCCCACTGACCCCAGACTCAAATCCTAAGGGGGTGGAACTGGAAGGAGACCGGGGTTGAACCGAGAGGTGTGTAAAGTAATGATTGGATGGATCATATAATAAAAGCCATGGCAATTAGAGCTTGCATATGTGCGCATCAATATGTATTCCAATGGCCCTAGGCCTGTTATTAAAGGACTTTCACTTTTTATCTTATCCCACACTAAGTTGGCTCAGAGTCCTGCTTTGTTGGCATCACTCATGACATCAATGGCAATGGCATGGTTTTTGTAGGTGGTTAGGGCTTTAGCTTTGCTATAGGTACATGCACATCAATAGCATGAAGAAAGGCTAGGAGAACAGTAACATGAAGAAGGCAAATATAGGTTGTTTTTAAGATAATGTTATCAAAATGAACTATTTAGTTGTAACACATTGGAAAAATAAACATTACCATATAAAGGAATTTGTAACTCTTTCCTGTATGTTGCTCTGTATGCTCTGGCTGAGATACTGCATGTGCATCTGAGAGCTTATTAATGGGTGGTGAAATTGCTGTGAAGGACCTAGTGCAGGAATACCTGAGAGCTGGGTAAATCACTGTAAGCATTATTTAAATAAAAGTTATAGCAGCTGTTTAAATGTAATTTCTTTTAAGTTGGGATTTCTGTATATAAAATCTTTTACTTGTTTTAAAATGTAAAAATGATGCCATTATTTAATAAAATAAGAGTCTTTTGAAGAAGTGGATCCAAAACTTCTATTGATTGTGTAATAGCACAGGAGGGATCCTAATATTTAGTCCACCTGAACATTGTGAGCCTATGATTTTTCTTGCTACTTATAAAATATTTAAGGAATATAAGCAATCAAAATATGCTAATTTGAAACGTTATGTTTCTCACTTTAGTGTTTATATTTTTTTTAATTCTGTGGGAGTTTGAGTTGATTGCTATAAAATGGTAGCTGTTGACAGATGTACATTTGAAGTTCTGTATTCGTGTTTTCTCAATAGTGTTAGACTCTTTAGTAAAGGTGACTTTTGATGTTATACAAGATTGCTGGTAATTTATATTTGAGGTTGCATACTAAATACAACTGTACAACTTGAATTTGTAAACATATTTGTAATTAAAAGTGACTTTATTTATTCTTTTTACATAATAACTGTAAGCATTAGGAAGCTTCAAATATGAATTAGGCAACTTCATGTGGATTAAGAGAGGCTAGTTGGATTTGGCCCTTGGAAGAGAAAATGTTGCTTGTAGGCAACTTGCTAGTATTTTTTTCAACTGTTCTTAGCTGTATTTTCATTCTTTTTTTAAACCTTTTTATCATTCCCCACTTTCATAATTGTAGCTGTGGCTGCTGCTTCAGGAACAGAACAAACTTGCTTCCCAGGCTTGGAGTCATATCTTGCCTGTTGACAAGGAATTACTGTTCTGTCACTCATGAGTGCTCTTTTCCCTGTTGCGAGGTAGTGCAGCATCTTCATTCTTCATGGGCATCATTAATCTTTTCCTGTTGAGAAGCTGGTCTGAGGCTGATAAGGGTTTCCTGCATCTTTCCAGCTTTCCCAGGGTTCTGGGAGACTCTGAATCTCTGGGATACGGCTGCAGTGGCCCTGTGAAAGTCAGTCACATGACTTACAACCTCCTTGTTTAGACTTTGACAGTATGCTTTGTGGAAGAACTTTTCACGTTTATATTTTTATTCCTCCTTTTACCTCAAAATAAGACTTCCCTGCCCCTCATTCAGTGTCTTCTGGAGTCATGGGTTAAAATGTCTTTTTCATACCTCAGGTACAGTTTATGTTGTATTGGGAGCAGCAGTTGGTAAAAGTTTGGAATACAGATGATTAAAGTGATTTAAATGCAAAATGACCTGCAATCAGTCTACTAAATATAAGTGTACAGTTCATGATGAAGAAACAATTGCAAATATTTATTTTAATCAGAAGATTTTTTTCTCTGCCCTCTCCCAGCTGTAGTCCCAGGAGGTTCCTAATCCTAATTTAATTGTACAGTATGGAGCTATATTTTTCATTATGAATGAAATAATCAAAATATTTAAGCAGTTACTTATACTGTTTAGACTGTATTGAAGTTTTTGGGAAGAATGGGATACTTATTTTGAAAATGTGTGAGTGCAAACAGACTATGCAGCAATTATAATTAAAACAATACTGCCGTGATTGATGTACATCAAGCTTTTTTTCTCCAGTTCACCATTGGGAAAAATCTCAGAATTAACAAAAAGAACACAAATGTACTTACAGAGCACTGTATATTACAGACATAAGCTTTAGGTGAATTCTTCAGAAAGATCTGTAGGATTCAGACTGTAGTTTGAAAAAGAAAACTACTATATCAATTCAGTATAAACAAGGTAGGATTTTATTAATTACCTATAGCATGATCAATGTTGTCTGTATTACTAGAAACTATCAATGCATAAATTTGACTTAAAACTTTAAATATTTGAATTAGTTCAACAGTATCTATTCTAGAGGTGCTTAAATATATATATATATATGTGTGTGTGTATAAGTGAAAATTATATCTCTGACCCAAGTTTTGAGAGAGAAATTATAATTAAATAATGCTGTGAGGTGCAGTGCAGCTCCTTTTTGTGAGCCAGTCTGAAATTCTCTCTGGAAGCAGCATCTCTGGCTAACAAAGCTACATGTGACTGAGCTGATGTTGGCTGAGCCCCTTTGGGGACGTGTGTAGCTGTTCCATGGCACACCCACATGGTGTTCAGAAGGGTACCACACCCAGTGGAAGAATCTTTGAGGAATAAACCATCCCTTACATGGATCCAGATTATTCCACATCATGGGTAAGTACAAGCAGGACTGTTGCAACAAGCAGTAGGATGGCCACTACTGAGTTTGCACGTCTGGCAGTAAAGGCTGTGGCGACTACCAGGTCCCAGATCAATGTACAGCACTTTTTACTGGTTTCGCTGATGCACAGAAATGCTGCTTGCAAAGGCTGAACTTTCTTCTTTGTACCTAGGTTTTGTTTGGAATTTTATGGAACCTAGTGAGATAATAGTGTGCAACTCACTAGGCTGGTCTTCTGCAGCCAAAAGCATGCTTGGCATATGCTTCTAAATTTTTACTCTTGAAGGTGTTTTCTGATGGCAGCACTGCAAGCCCTGCAGGTTTCTTTTTGGCTTCCAGAAATCCTTTTGCAAAACTGTGTCTTTTGGAGCATGTTACTGTTATCTTTGTTAACATTAAGCAATTTTCTCTTTTGCCTTCTGTTATAATTAAGTTCTGAGTGCTTCTGTTTATGAGGCCACAAGTGCTTTTTAGTCTTTATGGAAGCTGCAACTAGTTTACATGTTGTTGGGCTTACACTGGACTAGGTAAAGAGCAGATAATTTTTGGGAAAAGTGATATTTAGAATAAAGTCAAATTATCATATATTCAGTGTCTATGCATGGATGCATAAATGGAGAGAACTAGATATTCCCTCCTAATTTGGGATGGTAATCTAGGGTGTGGGTTTTGGAGCTGAATCTAATTTAAACTTGAACTTGAGCTGGCAACAGTAAATGAAGCAACAGCAGCCACTGCAGGAAGTGGTTCAGTCAGCCTGTGTTTTGGCTTCCTCTGGGGGTTGCTTCTTTTTCTTAATTTGTTAGGTATCCAGCCTAGGGTAATGCTCTCCTTAGATACCTTAGACAAAAAACATTATTATGTCTTTTGGACCAAACCAATTTCCTTATGCAAAGTCTTAAGCAAAAAGTGCCTTAAATATCTATTTGTGCTTTGTGAATGGCCATAATTATTTTGTTTTGATTCAGCTAATTACATTTTCAGCGAAAATAACTAAAGATAACTGCACTGGATTATCACTGATTGAATGCTAACTGCCTTATGAATTTTTAATTTTTGTGATATTAATTGATTGCTGCTTCATCCTGTAATTTACTGATAGGGAAATTTTAAATAATTATTTTTCAGGCCAAACTTCAGAATGTATTTGAGTACTTTGCAGCAAGCTGTGGTTGTTTCAGAAGCAGTAAGTGATTGTGTCAAAATTCAAATGGCTTATCAGTTCAATCAGTTTATACTTTCAAAAGTAAGGTCATTTAGAAAGCCTTTAGAAGCATCAAACTAGTCCATTTGAGAATTTCTAGCATTGGAAAACTAGTAGGAAAAAAGACATGTAAAATTCCGCATTCTCTTCTCTGCTGGAATGCGGCAGTTCTGGAGCAGTAGAAGATTCATCGCCCCTTAATAAAAATATCATCACCCAAATTGGTTTTCTTTTAATTGTTATCGATTTCTAGAAGTTGTCTTAGTGTCCTTGAAACTTTTTAAAGAACAGAGTGGCAATGTCCTGACTTCATCAGTTGTAAGAGTTGTAGAAGAGAGTCAGAACTGCATCCTATTTGTTGAAGATGTTAAAGGCAATGTGGAAAGTGTTTAAAATGAGGACAAATGCTCAAAGCACTGCACTTTCACTGCTTCTTAGATAGGACTTTATGGCTGTTGACCTTGGAGCTGACAGTTCTGGAGATTAACCTATGCTTCTCCATGTGTTTTTTTGTAATGCCGCCTTACCACACAGGTCGTGTTGGGCTTGAATGGGGAAACTCAATATCTGTATAGATAAAGGACCAATGTAAATCCAATTTCTGGCACACTGATATTCAGGGTACACAAAAGAGCTCACACAGCTGCCCCTCTGTTCATAAAGCTGGAAGGCTAGGTCTTGGTGCTTAAAGCAGTATGAGCACTGAAGTTGTAAATCTAAACCAAAGTACCCTCAAAATTCTGTCTTTAACCCAGCAAGGATTAATTATAGGGCAACCTCCTCTCGGTTATCTGCCATGTTTTTAGAATTCTTTAGTAAAACTCTGGATGCTTATGTCAATTCTGTATCCATTTTCTGAAAAAATAATACTGTGTTCAGAAGTTTGTCTTCTACACTTTAGAAAGAAAAAGATAATAGCTGTTTACACTAAATTAAGGCTTGAAGGAGCCTTTTTTTAAATTTCAGACACTAAAACTTGTGATTTCAAGCAAAGCTGAGAGATTAAGTCCCCTGTCAGTTGAAGAATAATTCATGCTTTATTTATGAGAAAATGCAAATATGCTAACTAGAAGATGATTCATCTTGGGATGAATATTTGATCTCTGATGTACCTTAGGACAGGCAAAGTTTTTCATCTAGAAGAATCACACTGAAGTGATGGCCATAAGTTTGAAGTTTGGTTATCCTCAAGTGTATAAATGAAGTATTTGCAAATTTGCTTAATTCATGTCAATAAGCAGTATTTTTGTTATCTTTGCATTAGACTGTATTTAAACAACTCTAGAAAGCAACAGTGCTGCTTGTTATGTTAGACATCTGTGCTTCAAAATACAAAATCCAAAGACTGACCACCCAACTACTAGTATCCACATAGCAATGAAAGTATACCTTGTACAACTTCTCATATGCTTATTGGTACATTCAGGTTGGGGTTTTTTGGTCAGAAGCAATGGATTTTGGCTGTGAGCTTGTTCTTGCTGCTGGATTCCCAGCTACTTGCATGCTGGTTTTGGTGCTTGCCAGTTCTGGAAACAGGAATTGAAACACATCTGTTCAATCAAGGGCTGCTTTTACAGTGCTTTCGAAATAATAGGATTTGGTTTCTTAAAACACATCATAGGGCTTCACTTCATGAAGCTCTTTTACAGGACATTGGATCTTTTCTCATGGTTTGAAGACAATATCTTTTTTTAATAACATAGGTTTTAGAATAGAAAATGGTTTCTATGCTTGATTTTATATTTCTGTGTGGTTCTACTTGTTTGTGAAGTATTATTAAAAGAATTTAGCTCTCACAAAAATAGCAAGAAGAAATTTAGGTAAGAAAGATACATTGATTATAGGACCAGTACTTTGTCCTTGGAATGCTCAGGTAAGAGGTGTGAAGTAGGATGAAGTCAGTTTTATGGGCTATTCCCAACCATATTCCCCTCTGTCTCCTTTGCTCACATGCAGAGGTGCACAGTCTGCAGATCTTCAGAGCCCACAAAGTTCAATCTATTCCCCTTTATGCTGAAAATGCTGACCAGAAGTCAAAGGGGAATAGTGAGTTCAGGCGGGGGGAGCTCCATCTGTGACTCACTGTTTTTCATCATGTACAGCATGAAATATCATCCCAAATTTGAAGCTTGTATCCACACTGAGGAGTAACAGATGCAATGTGAAGAGACCTGCATCCAAATATCTGGATTTTCTTGCTGTCAGATATTTTTGTTTGTTTGTGATGCAGTTGCTCACTTTTTAGAAAAAACAATAAATTAATTATGTCAATGCAGTAAAAGTTATACTAGTTGGTTTTGCAATTTGTTAAGCTAATAGGATTACTTTTGGTGATATTCTTCATATGTATTCTTAGCATTTCCCATTATCAAGTCCCATGAAAGCACTTTAGTGTGTGCTGCAAATGTTTATTGCCAATATGATAAATTGTTTAACAATGCTCAAACAATCATGAAAGATTTACTGAGCAAGTTTAAATCTCTTATTTTAACAGAAACCCTCCTGGACCCCTCAGAAGAGGTAAACAAACCTTCAAACCATTCCAGGTACATAAAAAAAGAAAAAGCCAGCAGTTGGTGTGACGGATATCTTTATATTTTTCCTATGATACAACTAGGAAATCATGCAAGTGATCTATTTAAGATTTTCTAGGTTTTTTTTTACCTAGTATATGCATAACACAGTCATTTTGTAGCTATTCTATAACAAGATGTAATAAAGCAAGGTCAGTCGTGCACAAGGAAATTTTTTTAATTGTGGTCTGTGAAAGCTCACAGTTTTTAATTAATGCCTGTTTATGTTGTTTCTTGCGATAGCACTGGCACCTTTGTGATGTCAGGAGAACTGTGCTAATTCATCTCTTGAGACTTGTATGTAATTTTCTAATTTCTGAATAAAACAATAAAACTCTTCTTGTGAGTATTTATACATTGGAGGAATAAACTTATATGAGGATTAATGTATATCAGCTTCACATCCCTTGTATTTTATAGAGAATAGAATCTTTCTCTAAGCCTATTCTAAAGTGGAATGTTATAAGGCAGGTTCACTTGGGAAGGTAATGTGTCTTCACTTCCCTTTTGTGTTCAAATTCATGGACCAGATGGGATTCACTCTGGTGGTGTAGGAGACTGCCCATGTGATTACAAGGCTGCAAGGTCACAGTTAAAGGAGGTCCTTGACAACTGGAGAAATGGTTATATTATACCCATCTTGATAAACCAACAGTAAAAGGAAGATTTGGGGAATGTAGTTCAGTCCCTGGAAAGGTCATGGTAGACATCTTTGGAGTGCCAGTTGCAAACATAAAGGATTAGTGCACAAGCAGTAGTCACCATTGATTTACCCATAGGAGCTGTTCTTTGCCAACCTTAACTGTTTTCTGTTTCAAAGGGCCTGGCAATGTGGATGAAGGGAGATCAGTGAAGGTATAATATGTTTTGCCCTTAGTATCACTTTGATTTATTTTGTTGTGTTCACATGTAGAAACTTGGGAAGTATGGACTGGATAATGGTAGGCTGAAAGGGTTGGTGAACAACAGTGAGCTGAGTGCCCCAGGAGTTGCTACAGATGCCATACTTTTTTTCCCCTAAGATGTGTTGCATCAAAGAAATATTGGTTGCAAGCAACTTCTGGATCTTGATATTTTCTAGAAGAGTTTGAACTCCATCTTTGATGTTATCATCAAAGCTTGGAGGAACTTCTGAATTGCTCCTTAGCCTCTCCTCAAACAGACTAAGTAAGCTCAAGTCCCTCAGCCTTTCCTTCTAGATGATGTACCAGAGGCCCCTCTCCACAGTAGTAGTCCCCCAGTGTACCTCCTCAAACTTCTGAGCATTCTATTTGAACTAGGCTACCCAAAACTAGGCATTATACTCCAGATGCAATCTCACCAGGGTTGAATGATGGCCGTAAACTATGTTTTGAGAGGTTTAGGTAGAGCTTTAGGGAGACAAAAATTGCAGCACAGAGAGAGATTGCTCAGACATTCTGGAGTCTGTGTGCTTGGAGGTTCTCAAGACTTTGCTATGTGGACTTGTGACTGATCTAATTTAGTGGTGATTATATTCTAGTTTACAGTGGGAACTTGAACTAGATGACCTTTTGGGATCCCTTTCCAAAAACATTTCTATGATGGTATCCTTCATTCAGTATACAAGAGCTGATTTTTATACTTAAATTCATGTTTTCTACTTAGAATTTTCCTTTCTTCTGTATTGATCAGCAGTACTCAAAAGAACCGAGTGATAGAACTAAAATATTTGTTTAAAAATGATGTTTCAAACTGATACTGTTCAGTTAAGTAACCTCTTGATGGGAAAAAAGTTCTAGTTTGAAGGAACTTGTATCAGATTTTTAAAAATAATACAGAATGATGTCACCTGATCAGTTTATTTAAGTCAAAGACACGTGGCTAAAGTCTTTGCTCAGGACAAACTTCATTTTAAAAAAAGAATCCCTATTTTCCTAGAGCCACAATCCAATTTGGGAGAAAGGAGGGTGCCAGTTCACAGGATGGATACATTTCTGCCTTTTGTATGCTGGGGATGCATTGAATATTTCATAGTTTAATTTCTTTTCATAATCCTAGCTGAAGTTTCTGATTTTTTTTTCCAAAGGAAAGGACTAATTTCATTATAGTTGCAGAAAATTCCACATTGAAATCACTAGGCTTGCAGGGAATGGAAATTAAAGAAGAGTTTGATCTGGAGTAGTTTCAAATACTCCCCATGCTCATAAATAAATGAATAAAAGAAGACCTCAGGACCGTATTGATGTTCGTATATGTCTGCTTCTATGGGAGCCAGTGTGGTTGGGGTTTTTCAGTTATCAAGGCATAGATTTCAGTCATTGGGAAGACTGTACCATGTCAGGGTTTGAGCAGCAGGCTGGACTGAGGTCCCTGCCAGCCTCAGTTATCCTGTTGTGATCCAGTGGACTGAGCCAGAGGGTCTTCTGTATTGGTACCCTCTGGTGCTGCTCCTTGGAGATGCCCTGTAGTCTGCCTCAATGGGAGCAAACTGCTCCCCAGATTTTATGTGGTGAAATATGAAGGTGGACATTTAACTGTCAAGCACCCTTCCTGTGTCCTTTCAGAGCACGTGCTGCACCGTGTAACATGTGAAGGGATGCTGGGCACTTTGCAAAGCAGAAGGAAGCAGCAGCATTCCCTGGACTATTTATTGATAGTGGACAAGAGCAAAGTGAAGTGAGACTAAAGCAGAACTAACAGATAACATCTCAGGGAGCAGTTTAGATCAGGTGTGTGTACCTGGTTCTCTTTAAAAAAATGTAACCTTTCATATACATTTTTGTAAGCAATGATAATGAGGGTGTATTGTATGGGGAGTGCTAAGCAAAGTATTAGAAGGGTTTTGGACAGAAAATGAGCAAAGACATAACGGTACTGCCAGGTTTTGGAGGAGGGAGTTTGTGGAGGCCACTTGAATGGTGTCTCTGAAGTGCATTGTTCCAAGCCTCTTCCAGCTGTGGGTGCTGGGAAGGCTGTCAGTGTAGAGGGAACTGCAAACAAAGAGGAAGACCTCCTTTTATTTATACTTTTCATTCTCTAGCTGTGTTTTAGGTATACTCTTATAGATGATTTTAGTTATAATGTATAAGCTTTTATATGTTGCAATTCTTTGCCATCGGTGACCATTTTCTGGCTAATTTTCACCCACCTGTAGTGTTCCGTTGCCCAACAAATCAGCTTTCTTAATAATCTGCTTTCTGGGCCTACCTCTCTTTAGAAAGAAAGTGAGCTGTAGTCTGATTTTCATAACAGTCACACAGTGTAAATGGAATGGGAATAATTTGTTTTTCCTCTGCTGAACAAAAGATAGTGTGTTTGTTCAGGAACTTCTTATTAAAAAAAAAATCATATGCCAAGGAATATGTAGCAGTGAGATAACACACGCCTGAAGGAACTCTGTGAGGCACATACCTTTGAAAATATTTTATTTCTATATTTCTTTTTGAAAAGAAGTGTCAAAATACGGAAACCCAACAGGGAGCTCTCACTAATGTACCAAACAGATTTTATTTACAACATATTTGCACATAGGGCTTTCCAGTCAAAAAAGGCATAATTAATGTCCCAGAATACTGGTATATAAGTTTTAGTGCTTTTGAAGGTGAAAAAAAACATAGAGATAAAAGTGGAAAATAAGGATCACAGTGTGCAAACACTTGCACACAAAATTCGATCCTATCTGTGTACTCTTATATAACTGGATTGCATGGCTGTGACCTAAGTATGTCTTTACTGATCTGGGAACAAATGGCTTCAGAACTTCAGAAAAATTCTGGCACCTTTAACTTAAGGGAAAAACCCCCATCTGCTTGTTTTAAGTGTACTGTATCTTTATTTTCTGTCTAGCTATTTTGGGATTTTTTCATCTCATCCTTTGATGAACATAGGCAAGAAGTCCTGTCCTGTTCTTGATCATGCTAAATTTGCTGTCAGCTGTTTCTTTGCGTAATCTTGAAATAGTATTTTACATGGGACTTGGGGCTTTTTCTTTTTCTTTTCCTCCCTGATTTCCTGTATAAATTTAGTAAAAGCACAATCTAGCCATGTTTAGTAAGAAATCCTTTGGCATGTCTTTGTTCCAAAGCAGTGACTGTGACTCACTTAAGACTTTTACATGCTTTGTAAAATAGGAGGTCTGTGTATACAGATGTTGTAATTGATCACTGGTATTCTTTGCTATTGCTTGACTCTGTGGCATTCTGATGTCTTTGTCCTTTCCTCACTGTTTAATGAGCAGTGGCAGCTCACCAAGAGCCCCCAAGCCAGGTTGTATGTGGAGTGGTCCCAGCTGAGCCACCAGCCCCGTGCCTGTCATTGTCTTTTCACCTGTCCAACCTTCCCTGTCTGTGCTTCCTCGTAATACCTTTGGTATTTGTTGATGACTGAAGAACCAGGAAGTGCTATTGAATCTTTGCAACTACCTGAAATAATTTATCAAAGGTATGCAGAAAGGAAAGCAAGGTGTACAGATGATGGTAGCTTTCTTTCCTTCTTCAGGTCTTACCCAGGACTTCTTTACAGCAAAGGAATACATCTTCTGTTGTGTCTAATATACTTGTGCCTCCACTGGAATGTCTGAACTGTTTTGTAATGTAGATGTTTTGTAGTAACCTAAGTATGATGTTTTCTTCTACGTATCTCATTTTTTTTGGGGTAACAACTTTCTAGTTGTACTGATCTCAGATATAAAACAAACAGGAGATGATATTGCAAAATAAATCTTAGAAAACAAGTGTGATTTTCCTAAGAAGTTTTAGAAGGCTGGCTTTATTTTTTCTCCTTGAAAAAACACTATTTAAATTATTTCATGAAGGCCATGAGGTTTTAAGCAACTTGCCTGTTGCATTACAACATCATCAATACAATAGTTACATTGCATTTCAGTTCAATTATTAGGGCTTTTTTTTACATTTTATTTCAATTGGCTATTTGTATATTCCTGTTTTATCATATTTTTGTGCAGTCATCCTGTAGTTGTCCAAGCGTGGGAGTTTTCTGCTTGTTTGCTTGTTTGTTTTACCCCTATGACTGAACAGCCCTTTGATATTTAAGGCAGTATCTTCAAATAAAGAAGTAATGCAACCTGAGGTGAAGGCTTTTCAGAGATCTGGTACAGCAGAGAGAAAAGTATTGTTTTTCCACAACCCCTTTCCTGCTCTGGTAGGTTGTGCTGTAAGGAAGCAATTAGTGGTCAGATTTCACCTCGATGAAACACCATTTTGTAAGATAAAATAAGGTCTGGTAAGTAGCACTTTTCTTCAGAAAAAAAGAGCATCTGTTACGCTATTGCCAGTTCGGTGAGTGGAAGATGATTTTCATTCCCAAAGTTACTTTGCAGGAGCTATCTAAGGAAACTTGGGAGATTGCAGGATGAAGCAGGTCACGGGACAGGATTTTTCTAAGTATCATTTTGAAGCAGAGAAAACAACTCTTCCTGTTTTCAGGCTTTGCTGTTGGAGAAGGTGCTGCTGTACCTGATCTGCAGTGTGTTTTTCAGCAACCTCTGAAGCTGTTCCCAATCTCTTCCTGTGCATGAGGCTGGGGTGCAAGGAGAGGTGAAAGAGCAAAACCCAGACAATTCTTAAACTGGGTCATTGTCATAATTAAGGTAGTTCAAGTGCAAAATGGAGTTGAGGGGGAAGTGTCTCAAGACTGCAGGTAGAATCTCTATGTAGGAGAAACTGGTGTTAAGTATAGAAGATAGAGTTGTGTGGTGAAGTTTTCCCCAAGATGCCAAGGTTTGTAAAGGTGTTCTGAAGGTTTGGTGAAGCCTTTGCTTTATGGCAAAGATTCTTGAGTATTTAGGAAGATGAGTAATCCTTTTGAATTAAGTTATCTATTCACAAGTTTCAGTGCAGATGTGCTCAAGTACTATAGTCTTTTCTCAGCCATGTAAAACTAATAACTGCACACAGCATTCACGCTGCTAATGTTATGTAATATTTAACCATCTTGCCCTTGCTTTTGTCTCTTTGTTCAAATCCCCTACCTCTTCAGCAGTTTAAATTGTATTTAAATAATGATTAAAATGAAGATTTGTAGAACACAGATTTAGGAAGAAAGCTTGAAAGGAGGAGGAGGTAAATGTAACTTTTTGGGAGATTTTTATCACTTTTTTTTTTCCTTCTGTCATTTTCATTTCACCCATTTTCTGATTTCAAACTGGCTGGACCTGGTTCAAATACTCATGCTATTTTGATGATATTTATGGATCAAAAGAATATGATTTCCATGGCAACTACTCCAGGTTTTGAGCAAATATCAGCTTTGAAGGTCCTTTTTCTTTTTTTTTTTTTTTTGTTTGTATTTTGTGCTTATTTGATTATCCCCAGGAGGGGTTTAGATCTTGTTTATAAACAGAGAACTTAATTTGAAGAAGAAAAGCAAATTTCAAAATAGAATGGAGCGTTCAAGATATTAGATCCAGCTGCAGAGTTCTATCAGACTCTTGTTTTGTCCTTGAGTGTTTAAGCTACTACAAGTTTTAAAAAGCAATCTTTAGCATAAAGAGATGATGTTGTTTATAATTATGTTATTTCATAGTTTCTAAGTAAGAGTTCTGAAAGAGTATTCATGTTAGTTATTCATATTTATAGTTCTGTGGGCCACTGGCTGTCCATTTGATGGTGCTGTATAAGATGCAGGTAGATAGATAGTGAAAATGTAGCTGCTAAGGTGAATTGAGGGACAAGTGTTCTGAATGGGAAACTGTAAGCCCTGATGATAATAACTGAACCTGATTGTTGCTTGCATGTAGCAAAATGCTTTGGGGCAAAGTTTTCCCCTTTTGAATGCCTAGTCTGCCTGCATCTTAGCTCCTACCACTCGCAAATCTTACTCTTGAAATATCTGTAATATCCCAATATTCAGCGTACACAGCACTGTATTCTTTTAAAAGAGACAGTATTTATTGCCTACCATTATTTAAAAAAAATCAAATTGAGAGATTCATGAAATGCATATCAAATTTTGATAAGCATTTCATGAATTGTCAAGAAGTTAGTGATACATAAAAATATTGAATCCATGACTTTAAAGATGGAATAATTCCTGCTAAGGCTCAACTTTCATGACTGTGGTTCAGAATTGTTGTTGTGTGCATGTATGTGTTTATACAATTACGTTCCTGCGTGTGATCAGTTTTGGGAATCCCTGTTTGTCAGTGTAACATTTGTTCTTTATTATACCTTGGTGCTGGTATGTCAGGGAGTGATGTCAGGGAGTGAGGTCAGGGACTTCTCGGGCACAAAAGAATGCGATTATCTCATAAGTAAGTTTTAACTAACTATGTGTCATGATACCTAGCCATTAGAAGGCAAAACTGAGGGTACACAGGCATTTTCTTCTTCTCCTGTGTGCAGATAAAATGTATTTTATAGAAAAAAATAAAGGTATTGATTATAAGCAGCAACACCTCCCTGGCAAGGTTAGAAATCTTAATTTTGGGCATTGAGGTATCAGTTGCTAACTCCTGGGTTGTTGAAGTAGCTACAGCTGGTGGAAGCACAAAGATCCTAGAGATGGATAAACAGCTGGAATCTGTGTAGAAGAAAGAGAAACTGAAAGGAGGCTTCCACTGTGGACCAGTTCAGTGGTAACACTGAGTACTTAAGGCCATTTCCCCTCCATTTTCCTCCCTAAAATCCACATGGTAAATAAAGATACATGCAGAACCAGGCAGGAATACTTTGGGGTGAGCTGGCAGTGTTGAAGGGCAGGTATTTGGGTGGGGATGGGAGTCTGAGTGCCAGTGGGGCAGGTATATTAGACAGTGCTTCATTCCTGCTGTTCCTTGGTTACACGGTGCCGTGCCATGTGCTGCTGGGAGTGCACACGGTGTGTCACCGTGCACTGGGCAGCAGAGCTCAGTGGCAGACTCCACAGTCACCGCACTTGCCTTGCTTCGTTGTTGTACCTGTGCTATCTCTTCATTTGTTTTCCATTATGTGTGACTAATGTGTCCACGAGGCACTGGGCATCTTAAGTGGTATTAGCCTAGTTGGTTTTAGTTAAATCATTGTCAGAAGTTTTCCAGTCTGTCAGTACGCAATAAAAACCATGGATATGGTTTTTAGTTTCTGTAAGGGACTGCTCTCTAAATGTTCTGGTTAGGTTATAAGGAGCTACATTTTTTGATCACCAGCCTTTAAATACATGTGGTATATGCATGTGGTTTAGGGGATGTTAGGGGGAAAAAAGGCGTTAGAACACTTTTCTTCATATTTTTCTGTATCACCACCCACATTGTCAGCTGCCGTCATATTTTTCTGGCTTTGATACTGTTATTCATTAAAGAAGATAACAGATTAATGTAGCTTTTGCTACTCAGCTTCTTGCAGTCTCAAAGTTTGTGTGCCATTTTGTGATATCACATGACTGGGAAGTCCTGGATGATGACACTAATGTTCTTTAAAAAGCCAGATAGCAACAGGCTTTTCCTGTTTTTGTTTCTTACTTTGCTACTCAGAGAGCTTTAACATGACTGTCTTTACAGTGTATTTATTTATTTTCTCATACTTACAAAGAAATGGAAATACTTGATAAAATGCTATAAATTTTTCCCTAATATTTTTTTACTTTTTGTGAGGAAACCCCTCCTGTGGGGAGCCTCATGCACTTGCACAGAGCATTTTGTCTTTGCCACCCCCAGATACTGCTTTTATTGCAATCAGATTACAGATAAAGCTGCAGATTGCAGCTAAGAACTGACGAAAAACTGGCAAAAGTTTTAGTGAGGATTCTTTCACTAAATTCCACATTTGAATTATGATATTAGAATGAAAGAGAATCAGAGAAATTTTTCCAGGATTTTAACTGGAAGTGTGAAATCAAGATGAGCAATATTTCAAAAGTCTATGCAATCAAGCTCCATGTTGCAATGAGTACCTTATGATTTAAATTCACCCACACAAATAAACTCTAGTTTGGTGTATTCCTATGAAAAGTTTTGTAAACTCTGGACAATCTATTATGGATCACGAGTTACAAGTTCCTGCTCTAATGAAAAATTAGAAAGTTTCTTTTTTGCGGTTTGTCTACTGATATTCATGTTTTAAGACTCTGAACAGTATAAAAAAATGTTGTTGCTGCAAGATTTCACGTGAATATTTCTCATAGTTCTAACTGTGAAGTATTTCTGGCCTTTTGAATAGCTCATTTTCACATACTTCGTGAAACCAAGAGCTGGTCTTACAAAGATTTGTTAGGATGACTTCTTCAGCGATGTGTTTTTAATATTTGAGAATTGTAAGTGAAATTATGAGTAGACATACCTCGTTGGTTCAGCCTGTATATTTTGAATACTAATCCTTCTAGAGCTATTTAATTCAACAGAGCTACCTTCAATGTTTGTAGGAGTGCAGAAGTAAAACTGCTCTTTTCTAACTCATAACTTGTAAAGGGATATTCGCCGGAGTCCTGTGCACCTCAACTCCTTGTACAGTACTACAGTTATGTAGCACTTTGGTCATGCCAAGGATACCCTGATACTCTGTTTTTTCACAGTAAGGCTAATTTGTTGATTTCCTTGCTATGGGGTAACATTTTTGACTGTTGGCTAGAGTATCATTTTTTCCCCAAATATATACAGAGGTCCTACTTTCAGTAATAGCTAAACTAGTAAAAAAAGTGTTTGCAAATCCCACTTAAAAGGGATTAACAATTTCTGTTTGATAGATATTTCCGTGTTCCAGGACTACATACAATTGAAATCCTGACAAATGGGATTCTATGACTTCAGAAGAGATAATATCATGAGAAACTACCATTTGCTGCACAATTTGCCAAAGAGTAAGAGTCATTTGTATGTCATGGCTTCACTGGCCTGTGTGAAATGAGTTAATGGCTTCAGTTTGCTTCATGGAGGAGAATTTTCCATGTTACATATATCAAAAGTTGTTGATGGCTCTTCCAGGAGAGATATTAGTGTTTGCCAGTGGAAGCAGATGCCATCCTTCTGCACAGGAAGAACAAAGACAAGGGAGAGTAGGGACACTTGTGCTGCTGCTGTCCCTACAAACATGCAGTGAGTGCCAGAGCTGCTACACTATTGAGACCAAAGAAATGCCTCTTTTGTTTAAATATGTCAGAAGGAAAAATAATAACTAGAATGCTTAAATGAGGAGTAAATAATGACTAAGGAGTCAGAGTGAAGTTCTGTGCTGTGTTGAACCTCTATTTGTGCTACTCTGGGGGTCCCTGGACCTGTGAAACTAAATATGGACCAATTTGGGTCCTCTGGGCCTAGAGGTGCTGTTAGCCCTGCTCATCACTCTGGCTCTCCATGGCATTATCTGGGCCTGCTTCTGCTTTGTTTCCCACACCTTTGTTATCGGCAGTGCCTGGCTCTGAGCAGTGTCTTGCAGCCTGGCTGGGCTTGCTGTACTGGGCTGGGCTGTCTAGTGGTGTAACACTGCTGGCCACAGCTCATTTGCTGCTCTTTAGTCACAGGTGCTACATCGCAACTAATAGCCTTTATCACCAAATGTATTTCTCTCCTTTCTAGTTCACAGTTGAGAAACTACCATTTGCTCGTGCAGAATCACAATTGAAAATGTCAAGTCATTTTGAATTTGCCAGATCAGGAGAGGAAGGGAGAAAGCCCCATAACAGAAATAACTTTGAGGGTGAGCCAAGACAGGCATTTAACTCCTCTTCATCATATGGTTCTATTATGTAATGCTTTAAATAGAGAAAAGAAAGACAGGTGGCAGTCAAAGAGCAGGAGAGGACACTAGTCACTGGATAACAGGACTATGTGCTCCCTAGTTAGTGGAGATGAGTAAGAGAAAAGTAATACAGCCACAGATGACATAAGATTAATGGAAGAGTACAGGATTGACCCAAATTTGAGATTTTAAAGAACAGATAGAGGGTTCACACTTCATGATATCTACTGTCCCCTGCTCTCTCTCCCCATGATGTTTTGGATTTATTTTACTCCATGACTCTGGAACAGTTGTGATTTCTTTCTCTCGGGGATTGGCTGTCTATTACTTTTGGCTATTATGTAGATTTCATTTTTGTTTAATGTCGTCTAGGTGTTTATGCAAAATAGTCTGAGATGGTTGTGTTTTTCATGAGTCATAAATCACTACTTGTCCTGTTTATGGCACTGATACTGATGTGAGACTAGGGGTATTAGATAATTACAGACAAAATTATTTGGATTCTTGTTGATTCTGTAAATGTCCAAGTTTAAATAGCTATCAGTTGGTCCCATGAACTAGTTGTTCAGCATTTTGAAAATAACTAAATAAAAATAAAAGAACAGTGCTTCGACTTCTCCAGTTACATGAAGAATCTGATCATGGGGATGCTGCTTCACATTAACAAAACATTCTTCTTTACAGCCCTACAAGTCTCAAAGTTACCATGGTTTTTAAAAGGCAATATTTCACTGGCTTTAGATATTTCTTTATGCAGACCAGATTAGCTTGACATGAGTTCCAGGTAGCCAGTTTCTAGAGTTTTAGCAATGAGGAGTTAAGGTAGCAGCAGTGATACAGGAAAAATCAGTTCATATGACTAAGTACTTTTTGTGTGTGCTGTACACCCTCGAATGCTAGTGCTTGAAATACTTGATACCTTACAAAATCCTACCATTCTAGAAAGAGAAAAGCATCCAAGGTGTTTTGCAATTATCTGATCAAAGTCACTTTAGCCTATAGAAGTGCCAGGTACAATCATTATTATTCTTCAGTCAGAGTACCAGTAACATCTATTACCGCATTTCACTTATTCCTCAAAAATTTAGAGAAAAGATTCTCTGTCACTAGAGATGAGAAGAGTTTTAGTATCTCTATCATCCCACACTTTTTACCTTTTACTTATTTGTCTCTTTGTCAAAAATGGTTCTCCCAGCTTTCTTCTAAAGCCTTGACAGGTGGAAGTTTTTATTTAAGAGTTAAAACCAGAAGTAGCTATTTTACTAAGATTACTTGTGTGTTCTCTTTACTTTTCATCATCCTAAAGCACAGAGTTTGCATGAATAATTATCCTAATAGTAGTTTTTGTTCTCGTTGTAGCTGGATTTTGTTGAAATTCATTTGGACTTTTGCAAGAAGTAGCCATGTTTGAATATTTTAAATTAACTCTTTCAAAAGGCTCAAAACATGGAAATATTCTTATGCTGTCCTTTGTAATACAATTGCAGAAATGTAGTCACCCTTGTCAGATCTAGCTGCAAAGTTAGTTTTTTTATAGCCTGAATGCTCTGATACAGGGGACATCGCATTGCAATCATCTCACTCACTGAAAAATAGAGCCGCTGCTTTTAGACTCTTTCTCTAGTCAGTGGAGAGGGCCAGCAGCTCCACAGGGCAGTTTATCCCCTACAAAAAGACCATTTTTAGAATGATTGAGTTTTTCTCTGGAGGCACTTACCTTTCAGTGCTATGGAGATACATAGATAATCAACCTCAGCTAGATACCCATGTTTCAATGTTAAAAATAATCTGATTTGATTCTTACTCTAAAGTCTCGTATTAACACAACCAAATAATATGCTTTTGGCATCTGACATGAAGAGGACTATAATTAGTCTTTATATCTGAATCATTACTCAAGCAAACCTTTAAAGGAATTGCTCCTGATTAATGGTTGCAGGACCAGGATCTGTAAGAATCTTTGTAGGACAGACTGTGACCTCTGCTACTTGAATGAGTTTTAGTTCTGAGATTCATTATAGCTGAGCTGGCTTTGTGAGTGGCCCTGAAAAATACTGTCTCTCCAAGTATGCCACCAGCACTGAGCTGGATAAGTATTTGCAAACATACTATTTTTTTTTCCCTTAAAATCGAGTCCACTTCTGTTTCTTTTAGCCATGCCTCTTGGTCCTCCTTTTGTAGAATGTGGAGAAACAGGGCTAGAAACTCGTGGTTGTATTCTTGGCTATGTAAATCAGAGTAACTTTGTTGGGTGAAACCATTATCCTACTGTTTCATTAAAAGATGAAAGCCATGATTGAGGTCTTTCTTTACGCTTGTATGTATGATTCTCCCACTCAGGAGACTTGTGCTTGTAGTCTAATATTGAAAATGGGGAATCCTCTGTGTGTCTGCTTTCTACTGTTGATAAAACTGAAGTAGGCATGCCAAGAGGATGTGTGAATAATTTGTTAGAAACATTACATGTTTGAATTGAAGGCAACTGAGAATTTAATCTAAATTTTTAATTTATCTGTACTGTAAATACAGTCAATTTAATAGAAGTATTTATTAAGATTGGAAAAGGGAAAAAGACAATTTTCTTAGAAAGTGGTGGAGAATTTTTTTCTTTAAGATGACCTTTGACAAAGCAACAATAAAACTTAATGGCAACTTCATATATTCTTTGAGTTTTATTCTCTAAAGAGAATCTTTTGATAGGCATTTTGGATCTTAGCAGTGGGGTCTCGAATGTTAGTTTCAGAAGGAGTTGGGCTGGAATAAGAAAAAACAGAGATTACTCTAATTCCTTTATTCCTTTTTTACTCTCTGTTTTGTTGGGAAGGGGGGTGTGTGTGTTTTGTTTTTTTGGTGTTTTGTTTGTTTCTTTTTGTGGGGTTTGTTTAGTTGGTTGGTTTTTTCCCTTTGCCTCCTAATTGTTTCCCTCCTCCTCCACTAGAATTGGCATCCTCTTTGAAAGGGCATCATCAAGGAACTTATTGATCATCTTGTTGTAATGTTGTGTATGTCTGTGATTCACTGCAGTGGTGGTTTTTTAATTTATAAGTGCTTGCTCTTTTCTGAAACCAAAGTGTTTGTGTGCAGTACTATTTTTTTTTAACCCGCAGTGTGTGCTTTTTAGTGCAATGTGTTAGTGTTATTTTAAACATCTTATAATGGAAGAACTTTATCCTCCTTCAATTAGCCACAAAAGGATGTTTTGTGTTTGGATTGTGTTTTTCAACCTCATTTACGATTAGCTTAACAGGTAATTTTTATGAGATCTGTACTCTTGTATCAGGTGACAATTGATCTCTTCTACCTTAATAATCCAGCTGGTGGCCGGTCACCAGTGGTGTTCCCCAGGGGTCTGTGTTGGGTCCAGTCCTGTTTAACATCTTTATTGATGATTTAGATGAGGGGATTGAGTCCATCATCAGCAAATTTGCTGATGACACCAAGCTGGGAGGGAGTGTCGATCTGCTGGAAGGCAGGAGGGCTCTGCAGAGGGATAGACTTGAGAGATGAGCTGATTCCAATGGGATGAAGTTCAATAAAGCCAAGTGCCGGGTCCTGCTCTTTGGCCACAACAACCCCCTGCAGCGCTACAGGCTGGGCACAGAGTGGCTGGAGAGCAGCCAGGCAGAAAGGGACCTTGGAGTAGTAATTGACAGGAAGCTCAACATGAGCCAACAGTGTGCCCAGGTGGCCAAGAAGGCCAATGGGATCCTGTCCTGTATCAAAAGTAGCGTGACCAGCAGGACCAGGGAAGTGATCCTTCCCCTGTACTCTGCGTTGGTGAGGCCACACCTTGAGTACTGTGTTCAGTTCTGGGCCCCTCAGTTCAGAAAGGATATTGAGGTGCTGGAGCAGGTTCAGAGAAGAGCAACAAGGCTGGTGAAGGGACTGGAGCACAAGCCCTATGGGGAGAGGCTGAGGGAGCTGGGGTTGTTCAGCCTGGAGAAGAGGAGGCTCAGAGGTGACCTCATCACTGTCTAGAACTACCTGAAGGGAAGTTATAGCCAGGTGGGGGCTGGTCTCTTCTCCCAGGCATTCAGCAATAGGACAAGGGGGCACGGGCTTAAGCTCTGCCAGGGGAAATTTAAGTTGGATATCAGAAAAAAATTCTTTACAGAGAGAGTAATCAGGCATTGGAATGGGCTGCCCGGAGAGGTGGTGGATTCACCATCCCTAGAGATTTTTAAACACAGATTGGACGTGGCGCTGAGTGCCATGATCTGGTAAATGGACTAGAGTTGGACCAAGGGTTGGACTCGATGATCTCCGAGGTCTTTTCCAACCCAATCGATTCTATGATTCTATGTACTGCTGGGATTTGAAGTTTGAATCTACCATTGACTAAGAATGCCAACTGCTGAAGCCTGGGAGAGATTTCAGTTCTGAAGGTTTCTAGATTACTTTTAATAGAGTTGTCTACTGCAATAATAATATTAACATGGTACTTCAAATAGAAGTTAAAGATTTACTCTGTTGCTTCCATCCTCTTTGTTGTCTTTTACGCCCAGGAAGTCTGTCTGACTAGACTTTGAAAATAGTACACTTAATTTCTCTTTAAAAAATGAATAGGAAATATTAAAACCTTTTCTTTTTCTCCTTGGCAGCTGTCTGTAGCAATGTCTTCCACAAAGTTCCCTTTCTTTAATTTTTGCAGAAGCAAAGACTCAAAGCTTAGAGTGACTCAGTACAAGATGTAGAACACTGTAGTTTTTTGAATGGGATCTTAGCTGTCTCTAGGCCTGTTTACTGCTGTGGTTTCCATCTACTTCCCCCAAAACTAGTCTAGATAAGAGGAACGTCATTAGGAAGCAATTGCACATGTATAAATAGAATTTATAGTGCTATTTACATTTTCTTACCCAAGAGACTGCAGTATTACTGTTGAGTGTGTGTGCACGTGAATACGAATACACATGTGCCTATGTGGTCTTCTGGTCCCAACTATTATTTCTAAAACTCATGTTCTTTTAATTTTCCTTGTTGTTATTTTGGAATTGTCTGCTTTTCAATAAGCTGCTAGGGGGAATATTTTATAAGCTAATTGGAGACTACAGAAAGAAAAAAAAAAAAGATGGATCTCTTTGGTCAAACTTCAAATTTTTCCACATGTATTAGTGGAACAGACAATTCCATTCATCCGGGCAGGAAATTAAATGCTTCTCCACCAACGTGAATTACTAAATTAACAGAAAGACACAAAAGGGAGAGTGTATATTACCTGGTTAATAGGTGCTGTACAGAATGAATCCTTCTGAAGAGTGTTTTAAGCACAAATAATATTATACCTGCAAATCTCAAATTGTTTGTGGAGAGAAATTTCATGGATACCTTTATTTGTATATCTATTTTTTGAATCACGTAACCTATGTGGAATCAGTGCTATATATAAAACAGAAATTTTGGGAAGGATACTGGCTTAACTGATTTACATGACTCTGAACTAAGGTTTAAACAGACTGTCATAAGTATTATTGTTTATTCAGATTGGTTTATGTTCTAATCTTACACTTTGCAAATAGAAAATCTGATATAAATGTGAGCAAACCCTGAACATTTAATTTCTTTTCTGATTTTGAAATACAAGATATTCATAGAAGTATTTACAAAGGACTCTTATTTCTCTCCTTTCACCTCACCTTTAGTAATGGTACATAATGTAGTGATAATCCAGGGAAACCTTGAAGCTGTTTGATTTTTTCAAAGGGCTGCTGGTGTTCCTTTGAGAAAATCTATTTCCCATGCATTGCCATCAGGCAATCTTGAAAAATCTTAATCTTTATTTAGAATAGCAAGCAATTTGCAGTGTTCATGCAGTTGTAGCATAAAACCTTGTAAAAACAGGTATGGTTCACAAGATATGAAGTGTGAAAATGAGCAGTATGATATGAAAGAATAAAAATACTTGTATTTTGCAGTTCAGCTGTCTTCTAATGAGCAATTCAATTAAGTTTGGCCTTGTTAAGTAGGTGCTTGAAAAATAAGTCAAGTGATGCGGTAATTATGAACATGGAAAAACAAATCCCTCCCTCTTTTAAACAGCAATCAAAATATTTATGTGGAGAAGTTACTACCGTGCAGCTTTTTAAACATATTTTAAAATCCTTAGACAGCTACACTGAAGAAAAACCCGGTGTGCGAAAACACAGGGTTGGAAGTCCTGAGGAGGCATCCAATGCACATCCCTCTCAGTTTCAGGACTCCAAAGGGTAACCATTTAAAGATTATGTAACTTTGTAGTAGGAACAAATTGTACTTCTACTGAATTGTAAGCAAATTGAGCATAAAAAGTGAATAATGATGTTTCACAGTTGGTATTTGTTTCCAATTAATGCAGAAAACTTAGCAAGCTCTAAAGTAATAGATGATATGTAAGTTAGGCATTAATAGTGAAAATGATTTCTGGGCCATGCATTGTGCATGTGTTTGTGAGAACGTTGGCTGCATTTAAGTGATAACTTACTGGGTTGCCCCACACACTTCTGTTTTGCTCATGGTCAATTGTTTTTTTCTCTAGAATTGCAAAATTAAGCTAAAGAGCAGCAGCAAAACATTGTCTAGTGTTCAACAGAGTGGCATTTTGTTTAACTTCAGCAATGTCACAAAAGTTGAGAGCTCATTTACCCATTGCCATGTGGAATTTGTAAAGCAATCTGTAAACAGCAGCTTCTGTCCAAGTAACTTGTCTGTTTGGTAAAATTCCACTTCAGTGATGAGAAAGAGTTGGTCTTCATTTTACCTCCCTTTGCCTTTCTCACTGTCGCTAGTGGTCACTATGGAACACATCACTCTGCTTCAGTCAGACTTCTGTCTGATGCAGTAGGGGATGGGCTGGTCAGTTTTTTTGCTGGGCTCAGTGGAGCCTGTCCCTGTCAGAGTTTTACTGAGCAACATCTTTTAAACATCTGTAAGTCTGGCCTGTGCCCCAATTAAGAG
Organism: Pithys albifrons albifrons; assembly: GCF_047495875.1. Taxonomy (NCBI): domain Eukaryota; kingdom Metazoa; phylum Chordata; class Aves; order Passeriformes; family Thamnophilidae; genus Pithys; species Pithys albifrons. The sequence continues at coordinate 13,197,432 of NC_092467.1, forward strand.
TAACATTGTGGAACAAAAAAAAAATTAGATCTTCAATTTGACATCCTCCTGTCTTGCACTAGGAAAAGCGGTGTACTACACTTTTTAAGACTGGTTTACCTCATGGAGGAAATGGTAAACCCAAAAATGTTGGCAGAACTTCAGGCAGTATTGCAAGACTGCAGCAGCAGTTTACATATTTCAGTAAAAAAAAAATTAATTGTGCCACTAAAAGATTTTTCCCCTTTTGATGCTACATAAAGAAGCATCTATGTATTGTGAATGTTGAAAACTGACTCCCTAACTTAGTTTCATTAGTGTAGCTGTAGTGCTGCTAACAACAATTTTCTTAGAGATCATATCAATAGAAAAAGATAAATGGTTACACCTTAAAAGTAAAAGCCAAGAACTGGCATTTCTGAGGTACACTGGGTGCTGTAGCATGTCTGTCACAAGGTTTTTCTGCTTCCTGACCATGTCCATCCGCTACTTTTGGATGTGCTGAAGCCTATTTGGAGATTCTAGAACTGTTATGCTTCAAAGTCCAAGATGAGAATTGAAAATCTTTGGATTTAGGGGTGTAACTCCTTTCTCCTCAGAAAGGAATGGTGTGAAATGCTCAGAAAAACTCTGTTGAACAGTACTCTTACTGAAGGCTATGTTCATTGACTTAATGCCTATATTACGACTGCTTTTGTTTTTTAAGATATGTGTGTGCTCAGCATTCTAGAACTGTGTAGTTGTACTGTTATTACAGTGTATTCAAGAACCTGCAAGTGATAGGCAATACCTGAATTTTACAAAGAATTGCAGAGTCAGATATGACAAAATCTGTGGTATTTGACCTTACATAAGTGAGAATTTTACATTTGCCCCATAGCTGTGGTTGTGATGTAGGTGAGTATCATGGCTTTGCATGTGTGCACTTAATAACTGTTTCCATGGCGCTCTGCATAGATAGGATGGTGGACTGACTGGGGGGAGGAGGGGGTCACAGCTTCCAACCAGCTTCAAAACAAAGTCTTAGACTAGTGTTAATAGGAGTTTTTCCAGATAAAAATATTGGACTGTCCCAGAGACTGTCTCTGGCAGCTCAGACTGTGCATTCTTCATTTTTTAGCAACAGATTATGTGTTTAAATATGTTGATTAACATCCTGGGTGGACAATATGGCAGTTCTAGTGATTTTCTGCAGCAGAAATTGCCTGGAATTGACCAGAGTGAACATAAACAATATAAAGTAGTCAGTAAAAACTGTTCTGTGTAGATGTGGGGACTAAAAAGAAAAAATGCAAAATTCACTCAAAACACACAGCTTTGAGATACAAAGAGTAATGTTGCATTGTTGAAGCCCTTTGGGAATCACTGTGACAGTAATTTCGATGAGACAGAAGCTTGCTTCATGTAGATGAGAGAAACAAATGGCTTGACTTGGCTTTTATCTATGTGAAGTGTTTCAGATTACTTATATTTTATGGGTGTTCTCTTTTCCAAATGTACCTTGCATTACCACTGTGACTGTTGATTTCTGATCCTTTGGGAAGAAAATTGCATAAAGTCTCTTATTACCAACACTTAATTGACATTTTATTCATATAATTTATTTCAATTGCAGGACTTGAATGTCACTTAAACAGCAATTATTTCCCCTATATTATATGTTGCAAAGTATATAGCAAAACAACCTGCATTACAATGAGTTCATTTAAAGGAAGATGATTCTGATCAGGGAAAGAATGTTTGCATAATAATTTGGTAGAGTGGGACTATCAAATGGATCATGAGGTGGTTTGCCTGTTTGTGATCTTGTGAAGTCAATGTGAGGTTATTAAAATACTTAAGACAGATAATCTGTACTAGAGACTTGATATGGAAATGATGTATGGTGTGGGACTTACATATAATGGAGTCCCTGACTGCTGTGCTGAAGTGTTTTGACACTACACTGAAGCATCAAATCCATTTGATTCTTGTTCTTTCTTCTGAAATTACTACAAAACACTAGTAGTGATTATTGTATTCTGAGCACTTTGTTGCTAGGCAGTGCCTTGAGCCTGGTGCTAAGTTTCACACATATCACCAGCTAGCTGAGATTTTTTTTTAAATATAGTTCACTTTGTAAAGAAAAAATACTCTGTAGACAGTGATCAGGAATTGGAAGTATCACTGTTATTGATCATGCTTTTCTTTTTTCTCTGTAGACTGATCTTCAGAGTTTTCTGCTGGCGAAGAAGAAAACTGGTTAAAAGACAAGAACTTAGTTGGAGGCTTCAAACCTGATTGTAAGAACAGTCAAGAGAGTGACATAATGGCAATGACAGAAATGTCACCAGCAATATTAGAATAGCTGAGGAAAAGGGAATAAATGGTTACTGCCCTTCTGTTTCTTTATGGGATGGAGTTAATGATGGAATCTTCATACTTCTCAGGACCAAGAGGTAGAGGAACTGGGTTTTGCTGTGATGCATTTTGGTAGTTAATAATCCAAAAAGTAGAGGGAGTGGAATGTCCTGGAGTTGCTGTACTTGGTTCAAACTGTAGGTGTTGTGGAGCAGCCTGCACCTGTGCAGGTAAATAGCATTCTGCTGTCCTGGATGTACTTGTCTGGTCAGATGCAAGTGTTTTATGTGTTTGTGGGTCATTTATCCTTGGGCAGGGTGATTATCTCGAGGCATTGCACTAATGACATAATCATCATAGAACTCTTAAAGAGGGTGGTACTGAAATGACACCATATTTTGAGATTTTTAACACACGCAGTTTATGTGCATCACACTTCAGGTTAATTTTCCCTCTGGCAGTTGGTGAGGTATCTGGCCAGACTGCCTTTTGCTGTCACTCCATTCCTCTATTTTTTAACTTCTTTGAGTAAAATATGCTGAACTTTCTAAAATTACCAATTTTTCTCATGAGCTATTACTGGAAGGTGATAATTGTTTTATCAATACAAGATGGTGTCAGTTACATTTCAGATACATTCATAGCCAGTTATCACATTTGCAGGCAGCTTTGTTATTGTGTGTGTTTGATTTTGGCACTTAGTGAATTATAAACAGTAGGTGTGTAATAATGAGTAACTTCCTCTGCTTAGGAGTGGCTCAGCTTCAGGCCCAGCTCCCAGTGTGAACAGGCCACACTTTAGGCAGATGTGTAGGAAGATTGCTGGGGTGGGGGATGACTGCCCTGTGATCCACAGCTGGCATTGCAGCTGTTCTCCCAGAAAAAAATGTGAAGGTTGTCAAATAGACTGACATTTGATATTGCTTCTTAATTGTTCCTGAAGACTTGTCCCAGCAGGGCAGTGGATAGGAACGGTTCTCACTAGCTGGTGTTTGGGTTGTTTGGTGTTTGGTTTGTTGAGACCCACCTGTTCCCTTAGCACAAAATGATACTTAAGATGACTGGAGGTACTGGAGGGCAGTGCCCAAAATAGTACTACATTTTGCATTGTAACTTGTATTGCTGACTTGGGGTTGTGGTGGTTGTGTCATTGATTTGGTGGAAGGAACTGCTTAGGATGCTCATAATGACAGAATTTAGCATCTCAAAATCAGCACAAAGTAGTGCTGGTTTGGTAGTGAAGGGACTGGGTGGTGTAGGCATGGCTGACTAATCTCCCTTCTCTGCTGTGCTGTTGCTGCAAAGTCATTTGCTCTGGATGGTCGAAGTACAGATACTAATGCTTAAAAGAAAACTACTTTGTTGTTGTTGTTCAATTAATAGAACAGGTTTTATAAATTACCAAAATTAAGATACATGATGCTTACAGACTTACCTACAGTGCTGTGATTCAGCAGCCAGATAGTAATGAATATATATGAGGAATCATAAATTGTACAGGGCCTGTACTTGTTGCTGGGTGACTGTACATAGAACTCTGTTATGTCCTTACCTGATTCTTTGCCTAGTTAATGCTCCCTGCACTGCTGAGGGATGTTTCTTTCCTTTTAGACTGCTTTATAAACCTAATTAAATGCTTGTAAATTGTAATTATTTAAACTTCAGCTAGAAGAGTTACGCACTAATGGAATTTGATCTTTTTGGACATACTAAATTTGATTTAATGTTTTGTTTTCATCTTCTGTATTCCTGAATTTAAAAGTGGAATAATGTCTCCGAAAAAAAGAATAACTGAAGTGCAGTCTGGTAAAACTTAGGCCATGTGAAATTAGCTACAGAGCTTGGTAAAATCATTTCTTTTCTGTGCTTAGTCACTCCAGACTTAGCTAAAATCTGAAAATAACAATGTTGAATTGAATTTTCAGTACATATCTTAGGCTTTTCTTACTATTAATGAAAAAAAAGAAAATAGAAAGCAACCAGGCAATCTGAAATAAAACCATGGCATAGATACAGTTTGACCTGATTAGGTCATTTTATAGTGTATGCCTCAAGAATATCAGCTGCCATCAGTCTCTCACTTTCAAAGCTTCCACTCTCTCCATTTAAAAATTACAAGCCACCTAAGAAAACCTAAGTTTCATATTAGTTGTTGATACAAGTCAGAGCTCATAACGAACCACTTGCAACTCAGGGTCACTTCCAAACATCTTACTGTGTGAATGATGAAATTCTTTCCTTTTGAAGGATTCAGATTTCTTTTAGAAAATTAAGGGAGATGTACTGTCTAAAATGTGTTTATAAAGAGAGCTTGGGGATTTTCCCAGGGGAAATATGACAGTAGTTTCATATCATAGTTCCATGCATAGTACCAGCTTTTAGTGCATATCTCTATTCATTTTATAGACTGTTAGCTATTATTTTCAAGAATGTACATTAAGCTGTGACCATCTTGCTATTTAGAGTGGACCAGTGGATTATATTTCTGCTTTTGACATTGGAATAACTTTTTTAACATTAAGCATAGGTATGTCTTTTATGCTTTTATTTATTTATATACCATGTCTACACAATTTCAACAAAATTCTGTGTAAACATAACTGCAATCTGTATACATGAACTAAAATATGTGCTTTACTTCAGTAAGGGCTGGAACTTTAATGAAATGGAAATGGTATCTCATTATTTTGAAATATTTAAACTAAATAAATGGACCAGCATTCCTAAGACATGAAAACATATAGCCTGCCCTTGTACTGAAGTGTAACCAAGTCCTTCATGCTGGAAATATTTAATACATTTGAATGGGTACAGATACATATAACAGAGAAAAATGCTGTTTGATGAGATAGAAATGGGAAGAATGGCATAGGACATTGAAAATCAAAAGAATATTTAATATGGGGCAAATCTCTTTAAGAGCTGCCTGTTCTTAAGCAGATGAGAGAAAAACTGGGCAAAGACAACTTAGCTGCTTTCAAAATATCAACTCACATCCTCCTTTCTGTCATGAACAAGGAGTGTTTTATTCATTTTCCTCGGAAGGATTCCTACTGATGTGTAATGTTTAGGCTTGCACATACACAGGAAATGCTGTGTTGTGAACCCTTTGATTGACTGGGTGGTGTCAACAATGCTGGTTCAATGTGGTGCTGGTGGGGTGAGAGGGCAGTGCAGGCTGTACTCTTTGTGTAGCTGAAGGCCTGGAAATAGTGTGGTGGGATTTTGTAGCTGTGCAGTGGGAGTACAGGGAGCTCAGGAATGTGACTGACAATAGACTCATGAGCAGAACGTCAGAAATGCACCAAAAAAAAGCACAAAGGTTTACACTAGGCATGTGTGGTCTCGAATGGGAAGCAGCACAGAAAATATCCAAACATGACAGAAATATAAGCACGAATTGATCTCATTGTGCTTTTAATGACTGGTGTGCATCTGTATGCTCAGCTTCTAAGCAAAATTAAATATTTTAGAGGTTTGTTTTGCTTGAAATGTAGAAAACATAGAGGTTTTGGTAAGTGCAGAAGTTTTTGATTAAAGAATTGATTACAATATATAAAGGTGAGGTGTGGGCTGGATTCTTTAAATTTATATACTATGTAGTTCATTTCCTCTGAGAGCTACTGAATGACTTGTACAAAGTGTGCAGTCTGCTTTCTGCAGCCATTAGCATTTGGTTAAAGCGTGATGCTACTTGGTCTGAAGTAACACCAGGCTTTCAGAAGTTAAAAGATGGATATAAGTTCTGATAATGCTTTGATTTCTACATTCATAACAATATGTTTCTGTTACTCTATCTCCCCCATGGTCTGCTGCTTTGATGTTTCAGGATTTGGAAATAGAAGGAGGAAGCAATACAAGCATGTACCCATTTTCGTAGGGCTACAGTTCCTCAAGTCCCAGCCCTCATCTTGAAGTATGACCAAGTTTGAGTTTAGGCCAGGTTGCTCAAGGGCAGTTGAGGTATGGATATCTCCAAGGATGGTTATTCCTCCATCTCACTTGACACCTGTTTCACTGCTCATCAGAGATGTGTCTCTTAGTTGGTCAGTAGCCTGAGAAGGACACATCACTAGGGGTTCTCACAGTGTATTCCAGTAGATTTCATTTTGTGGATCTCACAATGATCTCCTGGGTAATTTAGAATAATTTAAATGTTTGGAGTGTTTTATGTTGTTTACCCTTTTTACTAAATGTCTTCCCTAAACAGGTGTATCCCTATTGTATTTATCTTAAGCAATTAAAAATTAGCTTATGCCTAAAATTTTTTTCCCACTGGCTCAGTTGGGAGAGTAATTGGAACAAACAATTTCCATTAAAATAGGATTTTCAGACTATTGATGAAATTTCATATTTATGCAAACTAAGAGAAGGATAGTCAACTTTCCTACTTCCTGCCAATATGTTGATCATCACAGGAGTTCAGGAGAAAGTTTTCTTCAGATTTAAGCACTAAAGAACTTGCTGTTCTTCAGTTTCTCTGTAGAATTCTCTTGTTAGTTTGCTAATGGACAAAAGCTGCTGGAATTGAAGGGTTTCATTAACCAAAACCTGGACTCTCTTTCTCATGTCCTCTGCTTGTTCAGTGTAATAGGATGGAATTTTCAGGCCTTTTTTGAGTCTACTTTTACAGTCTGTGGCAGTGAAGGAAGTTTGGCATGTCCTTTTAATGAGTAATGCCAAGAACCATCAGTACAAGGTTAGAAGGGAATGTTGTGTATACATGCAAACTTAGGACTCTTGTCAGTGGCTTTTTGAATTTTGTCGTAAACCTGCACAAAATTGTGTAACTAAATCTGCAATAAACAACCTTAAACTGAATTTTTAGTGAGTTTAGTCTGAATGCTCTGTGTGGTAACAAGGGAAGCAATGCCAGTCCTCCAAATGCCTTTGTAAGCACACGTTTTTGTGCTAACCGTGTCAGGCAAGATTGAGTGCCTTTTCTGCAGACATTGGAGAGGCTCTTCCTCTGCTTCCTTGAAGACCCCAGTGATTGCTGTATCCAGTGAGATGACAGCACTGCTGCTTCAGGACTGCTGAAGAACTGGCAGGTGTTACTGTGTCTTCCAAACACGTCTCAAGGAGAGGAGGAGGAGATGATCAAGGCACTCTTCCGTCTCCACAGTGGGCCATGAACTTCTTCCATTCTGAATGTGTAAAATAGACCTTCCAAAAAAAGGGTTCCTGTAACATCTTGCATCACTGCTTATAATGGACTACCTGCCTGAATTTAAATTGCAATCTTGAAACCTCTTATATGCTCCAAAAGTGGAAGTGGCGAATTTATATTGATTGGGAGTCCAAAACTCCACCACACATAGTGATGTCATCTCACTAGGTGGTGCTACAGAATCATTTTGCTTGGAGAGAGAAAAAATGTGCTTTGTGTGATGATTAATGGCTACTATATTTCTGAGAAAAAGCTGAATTGGATGCTAGAGTTCTCGTCTAAGAAAGTTACAGGTTTCATACTTTAAACTTTTTTATGAATAATTGAATCTGAACTGTAATAAAGAATTTTAGCTGAGGAAGAGTTGAAGTAAGGACTAAGACTAAATCATCATTGCATATATATATATATATATATATGTAACATATAAATAATGCCCATTTTCAAATCTGAAATTAAAGATTAGATAAAGACAGAATATAAAAGCAACAAAGAAAAGGTAGAAAAGGGTCAAACTGCTTCCTATGAGCAAATATTTGAAATTTTTGATGGGTTTTGTGGTGCTGCACCACCATGATGGAGATTTACTTTTTGAAAAATCTTGTTTTAGAATACTCTTGATTTAAATTACATCTTGCTGTTTTGCACTTTTCTGAATATTAATGGTAAAACTTAAAGGATGATTTTTTTTTAGACATTTACTTGTATTTCTATAAAATTTGGGATGCAGAGAGCTAGTTTGCAAACTGAACATGATTCATTATCCTAACCTGAAGTAGTCTCAGGACATGCTAAACATAGAAGCAATATTACACATTGTTATTCCAAATGCCTATCCTTATAGTTCCCCAAGGTGAGGTACGAATAGGCAACTCTTGCTCTGGAATGACAAGGAGAAAGTCTTCTGCTGAAAACACACAAGATTAAATGACAGGACTTAGCTTAAGCCAGGTCCCTGCAAAACCAAGGAACCCAGTGCAACACATAAGCCAGTCAGTCAGGTATAGAGACAGGGACAAAGTGCTTAGCAGTGTTATTGGACTCACTGAGCATAAGCCCATCAGTAATATCACCTGGACATGTCAGATCAAAGAAGAAGTCAGAATATTTTGAATATGGGGTATAAGTACTCATCACTGTCTGCAGAACCTCAAAGTTCATGGACAGAATTAGGCACAATGTGCCCAAGAGGCTGAATAGCGAGAACACCTGCAACTTTCACTGAAAATCTGTGGTGATCTGGAATTTTTCACACTGCATTCTGTTAAAGATAATCATAATTAGACATAGTTTGTACCTCTGAGAAGGATTGCTACTAAGAACGCTTAGCATACAGCAGAGTTCCAACTGTGGTTGATTGTGAGTGGCTTCCATTGGTAGTGATTGGTATGCTGTCCTGTACTCAGTTCCTGGGAGCACCTTAAAAACATTAAGTAAAGCAGAGCAGAACTGAGCAAATAATGGATTTTTGCTTGACTGCTGAAACAAAAAGAAAGTAAAAAGAAATTAAAGAAAATATATCCATCTGGTTTGTGGTTTGTTTTTTTTTTTTAGGCACTTTGACTAATACCACTTGGAGAGAAAAAAATTATCAGTACTTGACAGAGAGGAATTCTTTTTAACTCTTTAATTTTTACAAAGTTATATTTGACATAATGCTATTGGAAAGTGAAAAGTTGTGTTTTATCTTGGAAGTATATAAAATTGCTGCTATTTCCACAATTTTTCATTTGAAAATGGATGGCGTGCTTCATATATACAAGTGCCATTTTTATAGATAATTCTTGCCCTTGCAAGAAGCTGCAGCTCTGTCTTCTAGGGAATATGATATTCATTAATAGAAATAGAGCAGAATACAGAATGTGAAATGGACTATTTGAGATAAAATTGCCAATGGATGGCTAACAAGTCTGTCTTCTGTTATTAGGACTGCTTCATCATCTGACTCTTAGGGCTTATGCACACTGATGCATGACATGATTCCTGTAATGACAGAAATGCAGAAGTTATTTGTGTAAATGGTGTAATCTTATTGTTTAGTATATAGCTTTCTTCTCTCAAATACTCTTCTCTAAAACCAGAATAATTTTTATTGAATAGTTTAAAGCTGCACTTAGTGTTATTGATGTTGTAAGAAATCATAACAATTTTGGGTTAAATATGAGGTTTCTGTTTATTCCAGTGAATATGATGTTCCTTTTTAATCATCCTTTAACAAATAATCTTGCTCTTTTTTTCTGAGTGAATAAAGAACAGCTATGCTCAGGGGAAATTGTTTTGATCTCTAAGATGTTCGGCATATTATGCTTAAAATATTTGTTTACAAACAGAATTTATCAAAACTATTGGAATTTAGCTAAAAGTTAAGACAAAGCTGCCCTAACTTTCAATTTTAGTGTAGGGCAGAAAATCAGTAGAATTGGATAGCAGCCTGTATCTGGTTTAATCACAAGGCTGAAATTAGTGGTCCCAGTATTAAGCTCCTTTAGAAATCCTTGTCCAGGCAGTACAGCTGCTCTGACAGAATATATCCTCTGCTGAAGGGCGGAGGGGGTGTTTCTAACAGGATAATAACCTGGACTTGTGACAGCTCACATTGTTAGAGTTCTTTCTAGATTTGGTGTGCTCTCTGCCCCTCCAACTGCCCGGCCTCAGGGAACCTGAGCCCTACAATGCAACCCCTGCTCCTGTGCTGGGACCGCTGCCTCCAACACTGTCACCTGCCATGCATGGGAGGCTGTTGCTCTCTGCACCAGGCCTGCCAGCCAGGGGGGAAGGAGCAGATTATTCCTTTCTTCCTTGTATAGGCACACTGCTGATGGCAGAGGTGCAGAGAGCCTGGCAGAGCACTGATGGCGAGAGTTTGGAGAGAGGCCAGAGTGGATTAGGTGCCTGAAGGGAGTATGGTCACTGCATGCCCGAGATGGTTATACCGACCCTGAGCTAAGGATTTCACAACAGATTCCAATCTGAAGGTGAATCATATGCCTTCAAAACCCTCTGAAATCACAATTTCTTTTCTCGACAGCCAAATCATCAAGCTAATGATGCCAAGTGAGGAAGATTTAGCTTAGTTGCTATGGCAAAACTAGGGAGGGCACAAAGCTGATACAAAAGTGTGTCATCTTCAGTGTCTGCTCCAGCTTTCTTTTTTTTTCCTTTTGCTTTCTTTCCCAAGGCAGGAAAGATTTGAGAAGGAAAGAAAAAGGAGTCCTGTATATGTTATTGTGTATACATTTTTGTAGTAGGTGCAAGGTATACATACTGGCATTTCATACAAATTAATAGACTTCTAGAGAATTAATTTTCATTATGAGATTTACTCATAACGATTGCCAATTTGGCAGCTTCCTGCAGTACTTAATATTACATCTGCTTAACAGGCCAGATGATAATACTGCAAACTGAACCTAGATGATTTGCTGAACCTTAGAGCCAGTGGCTGTGAAAATAAATATATTACAAAAAAGGAATATTTCATTACAACATCTATATTTTCTATTGTTTTTTGTTTGACTTGGCTTGTTATCTTGCTTTAAGGGAACAAAACCAAACCCAAAATAATATGAACTTTTGCTTGCTTTCTCTTTTGCAGCAATAAGAGTAGTATGTACTTTGAAAAAAAAATCCAAAATGTGTTAGAAGATTGTCTAAAGCATTTGCTACAATATTGTAGGAATTTGTCCCAAGTGGAGCTATACCCCAATATCACAGACTTCATTCCACTGGTTAAGCTGTATGTAAGAAATCCTGGAAGGTTACCTTGGCCGAGAGAGAATTGTGAATGGTTTATAAACTGGAAAGCCCTGGAGTATCTCAAGTCTCTTGATGAAGTCATTGAGAACGTGACCACCTATCCCTGGCTTTGGGCTGCAGATTGCATCAATCAAGAAATCTGACTGTCCCATGAATAGGGCCTTTCAGCTAAGAAAAACCGAAACTTTTAACAATCTTTATTCTTTGGTTTAAGGAAAACTGTATGTTCCTACTATAAGCAAAATCTCAAATATGACGCATGACTTACTCTTTCAGTCTTCATGTTAATCCCATTCCATAAGTGGGGCTGGTAAAGAGCATGGTCATGAAACATTCCAACTTGTTTATTTGATCAATTCAACAGTTAAAGTCAAGAAAAGTTTGATTTGAAGCATACTAAAATTTTTTATCGGAATGTCATTGCTGTCATTGTACAATATCTACTATGGAAGCAACATCAAAAGATAAATCAATCGTAGAAAGAAACTGCAATATCTATATTGGTATGAAAACTGGTGATCTTTATTGGGAAAAATATGCAATTCTTTATTTTGCAATAAAACACGTCAATATTTCCTTCCTTACATTTAGCAAACATCAGATTGATATTTTAACATAGCTATTTTTGAACAGTTTTCTGTATAACTTGAAGGCAGACTCAGACTTTTTTCCTGGTTTTAAAGAATGACAGCAAAAGCACCTTTATCTGACATTTAGGATGATTAAATTTTGAAAAATCACTTGGCATATTCAGTATGACTCCACAGGGTACTTTTGCTTTATAAGGCAATGGATCATGTTAGCTTAACTTATATTTAAGATTTGCTGGCCTGATATTATTGTGTTAGGCAGTATTGCTGAAATGGAAACATAAAATTTTGCTGCCAGGAGATCAAGTCTGTGCCTGCCCTGCACTATAAATTACTTCCATAAAGTTTTAAAATGCAATATTTGCTTTAACCCAACTAGAGTTGTAAGCCAACAAACTGTGCTTAAATATATAAAATTAAATACCAGATCGAAAATGTATGCATTTCTTTTTTGTCATCTTAGAAGCTATACAAAATACACTGCTATTCTAAAAAAGAAATTAGCATCAATTGTATATGTTTAAAATATGAATAACTTTTTTTTTTTAATCCATAGCGCTGATGTAGAGACAGATTTGGGAGTATCAAAACTTTCTCTTCTAGGTTCCTAAAGGCTAATGTGTTCATTGTGTCTTAGTGAGTTGAGTCCAAGGCAACACTGTGCTTGAAAAAAAAGTATATTCAAAATTTTTAAGAAGTCATGGATCTGAAATTTCATTTGAGAAATTGTGTTGATATTAATTACCTGAAAGAAAAAGTATTAATTTTTCTACTCTTCTGTGCTTCAAGTTTTGAGCAATGCTAGTTCCTGCCATTGATGTGTGACTGTGGTGAGGATGTTCTGTGTGACACCCTGGTACAGCCTCCTTTCTGACTTCACCCTTCACCTTCTGAGGAGGGCCGGTATAAAGCCAGCGTGGAGATTCCTACAGATCCCCTTTGCGTGCCTGTTTGAGTCATTTGAACTTCCCTAGTTTTCTTTTCTCTACAATGGGGGCCTGTTGTGCCGCTTGATTGAGCAAAAATAGCTTCTGTTAACGTGCAGCCTCTGAGGGTCATGGAAAATCCTTTTTTCTTCAAAAGAGAGAAGTAAGTTTGTCGCAAAGCTGGGAAACAGGCACTTGTCTTTGTCCTGAGAAACAGACTTGCTGGGTTAAGAGAATGCCAGGTTTGCAGCTATTCTAATCACAAATAGAATATTGTACCCTTCACAATAGATTTGTGGAAGAGAGAATTTAGCAAGTCATTTACTTGCAGTAGTATAGCAAAAAAGGACAAGAAGAGCAGGGGTTAAAGTGAAGCAGATGGTCTTGACATCTTCAGGTCAGAAAAATTCTTTTAGCAGCGTGTCCATTTTGTGTTGCCTTTTCCCTCCATGCCTGTATAGGTTTAATATCTTTGAGAGTACTGACTGTTGTATGTAGTCTTTAGTCTTTGTTAATAGTATCCTATTAAGAATTTTGTTGGTTAAGTGAAATGTAAATCAAGAGAACAGCTCCAACTGTAGTGTGGCAGTCTGGGAGTGGAGGGGACAGGGCTCTCACTGCTTTAATGCAGAATGCATAGGAGTGCGAGGAGCAGGGAATGGGTTCACTTACCTGTCACAGTCGCTGTGCTTGGAGCTTCACTCAAACTTTGGTGGCTGAAGGACTCCGAACAAATTGTACTGGTGCCTCGCAGGCTCCCAGGTGAGGTACAGCAAGGAGTGCTGCACCATGCCTGCAAAACTGACACAAAGCACTGAGGTGTCTGTAAGGGATCCCAACAAAGGTGGCAACACCGATTTGAATGAGTGGATTTTCTCTTGTCTGACAGCGGCAGCAGTGATTGTTCAGGGCTGCAGATGCAGCAGAAACCTATTTGCAATCTAATCACACTGTGAATTAGATGAACTAATAGAGTGGTTATAAGGCTTTTCAAATCTGTATTAATGCCTGTTGTTTGTCACATTTGGCTGGGAAAGGCAAGCACAGGGAATGCTTTTCAGTGTCTGATGTGTATTGGTTAGAGCTGGTGGCTGTGCAGGACCTCTGGAAATGAGCTGCAGCTTGGGCAGTGACCTCTCTCTTACTCTTGTTCCCAGTGCTTTCTATGCAGCAGAGTGTTTGGGTTGGTAAATTAGCCAGAATTTTCCAGTGCACTAGTAAGTTAATGCCTGCTTTGCGTTATGGTTGTTTATAAATCATTTTGAAAATTGCAGTTGCACTGCTGGTCTCTTCACTGGATTTCTCCCTTTGCAAGTTTGTTCTGGAAAAGATGAAAAATGTTAAGCTGAAGCTAAAATATCAGATTTCAGGAAGGATGCAAATTTTGCAGCATTTGAGTAATAGAAGCCAGGAGAGTCGTACAAATATGTCAAAGAAGCTGAGCATTAATTCAAGTGATAAATTTTTGAAGAAATATATCTGATTGTTTATAACATCATTTATTTATTAGTTAATTATATGTCCTAAAGGATCAACAGACTTTGTGAAAGCTCATTCACTGAGTTAATTGAAAATAAATTAGTTACAGAAAAGGACAACTATTAAGATAGGTGCTACCCAAAACTACAGTCCTCTGCTCCCAGCCTCACATTTAATGTCTGTACAAGCTGTGACACATGAATGCTGCCAGTACTGCCCATTCTGACAGTTTGGGTTTTAGCTCCTTTGTCTTTTTGGTTTCAAAGTCTATATAAAAACTGGATCATATTTTAAAGCTTATTTCATCTAAGGACAGATACCTGGTGTAATTACATGCCTCTGGTGGCTGTGAATCTCAAGTAAATACTAAACACCACAGAGTTCTTGTGTTAAAATCAAGAAAGGTGGCTCTAAATCCTAAACATGCCTTGCATGTTGCAGCCATCCTGAATAGACTGTTTGGCTTCTCTAAGTTAGTAACTCCTGGCACTGGGTATCCTAGTGTTGTCCATGGTAAGAAATGTGTTTTGGTGTCATTTCAGCAACAGTTAGAAAGCCATTCCACCCTGTTGACTTCATATTATACAAGCCAAGAATTCTTCCAACAGAGGAGAGGGAATTTTATCTTGATCTACAAAGCATCTGCTTTGGCTCAGCCATGCAGATTGCTCTGTGCAACAGTTGGCTTCTGAACTGTCACTTTGCCAATGTTTCTGTAAGTTTTCAGTCAGTGCTCTGAAGAAGGCTCACATTAGTGGGCACTTGATAATTGGCAAGTGCTAACATAATATTAAAATGGAATTTCTGTAGACTGATTGTGTCAAACAGTACAGATAAAGGGAGTACAAATTAAGATACCACTCTGAATGAAGTTATCAACAATCTGGCTCTGAATTATTTGTATTAGGCTTGTTTCTCTTCCTTGTTTTTTGTTGGCTTGGGTTGTTTGTTTTTTGTTGGGTTTTTGTTTGTTTATTTGTTTTTTTAAACGTGATGGTGTGTATCTGTATTTCCAAAGCTCATTTAGTAAATACTGATATACTTTTGGCATTGAGTCTGATACAGCAGAAAGGCTGACATGACCAAACTGAATACCTAGCTACAATTTTCAGTTTCAAGTGTATTATATCTACCCAGAAATAAAGCATATTGTGTGCTTCATTAAAAAAAAAAAAAAAAAAAGGTTTTCTGTACCTGTGATCAGGAAAGTCTAAAAAATACTTTGGTTTATTCTGAGACAATATTACATCAAGTGCCAAAATCTTTGTCCTTCCACTTTGCCATGAAGCTGTTGTAGCTTATACCATCTTGGGACTAGTTTCTTGGACACCTGTCTGTCCACTTGGTCCAGATGTAGGTGACATGGGCTGAATTTTGCATGATCTGAAATGTGTAAGGATTTTTACAATGGTTATGTGTTCCACAGGAAAAGAGGGAGAAGTGGCTGAAGCAGTTGGACAAAGATATCTATACCTCTCTGTTGAGGAATGCACTCAGTGCAGCTGCAGGGAGAGCTGCAGGCTGAGCTCTGGGTGATGGAGTCCAAGCCCATGTCAATAGGCCTTGAACTGCTGATCCTTTCATGGTAAAGGGCACAGGGACCTGTGGCCCAGGTGGGTGACCAGAGGCTCAGAGACATGCCAGGAGATGACAACCCAAAGATTTTATTGTGTTTAGACTGTGAGGGTGTAAAAGCCTATGGGTTCCTTTCAGGGTTGGGCTGTGCATGAACTGGAGATATTGTTGTTTTAACTTTTCTTAAATGCATGAAATGTAATAAAGATTTACCAGGGAAGGTGATTGTACATTCAGTGTTGTCTTGACCATGAAAACAGATAGAAATAAGTTTTAAACTAAGTTAAGGAGAGAAACAAATAATCTGTTACTATTTGTGTCTTAAGTTTCTGAAGTTCCATACTGATGGTACTCTTTTTCTGTCCTTCAGTCCTGACTTTTGACTTTCTGTGGAAATAATAAGAATACTAATAATCAGTATATTCCTAAATGTTTGCTGCAGATTGTTACCTACAATGTGGTAATCCATGCCTATGAATGTGCTTCTGATTTTCTTTTTCCTGTGGCGTCCTTCAGGGGTGCTCTAAACTTGGGCATAGTGATGTTTGTCTCCTCCAGTGCTTTAGAATCCTTTGTAGCATCTTCAAAGTGTAATTTTCATCTTGGGTTAAGCATGGATAATGCATGTGATAGTGCCAAGCCCCTCAGTGAAACGTGTTGGAACAAGAAGTGTTCTGTATCTGCACAGTAGTCCTCCATGGCAATTTTTATGGCTGTCCCTGAGCTTGCAGAGAATAGAAATGTCCACAGATTTTAGGCGAACCCTGTGTAGAAACTTAAATTGTAATTTCCAGCTGATATATTGATTTTTCCTTGTTTCTTCTGGGATTCACTGTAGTTCTACTAACTTTTGGGGTGTTCTTGTTAATATAGAACAACTCCAATAAAACCTTTTTTATTTGTTGACCTCATTAAGTAACTTACAAGTAAGCTGAACTGAAATAGTTGTCTATAAATAAATATAACAGCCACTGTAACATCAGTTCTGATTTGACAAAAGAAATAAGTGCAGAATAAAGGCAGATTGGTTTATTTGAGGGGGTGGTTGTTTGTTTGGTTTGGGTTTTTTTAAGGAATATTTTTCAATTATATGCTGTTACAATGAGGTAGGAGTAAAAATCAGTTGTATTACAGAATCATATTGAAGAATAGGAGCTGATTAACAGGAAACAAAATATGACTGATAGTCCATATTGACAAGAGGTTTCAAGGGAACTAGCACATACTATTTAAATATCACTATGAGAAGAGATTACAGTATTACATCAACGATTTCTAAAGGTCTGAGTGACAATGAAATTGAGATGTAAGGCAAAACAAAATGTCAAGTTCACCTTACAAAGTAACAAGGAGCCACTATGGGACCCTTGAGAAGCAGGTAGTTCAGTGTCAAATGAATAACATAAGCAGTGGAAAAGCAAACTGTGGGGGAAACTAGAAAGTAACAAATTTCATCATGTATCAGAGGATTCTTTCCCGGTATTGCTGTGTGTTGTTCCAATGTCCCCCCACACCTGTCTACTGGACCTCTCTGTACAGAGAATTTGTTTTCATTGACTATGTCATCTTTATCGGGGAATAAGAAATCTTGGAATTGTTGTTCAGGTTGTTGGATCATTTCCTGAGGGCCAGTGATGTCTGCAATGCCAGTTGTCATCAGGCTTGTCTAGAGGTCCCTTTCAGAGCAGAGAACAGCACATAGCGCACAAAATGCTGTATGCCCTCAAAGGGGGGAGGGTGGCATG
This sequence comes from Pithys albifrons albifrons, assembly GCF_047495875.1. Classification (NCBI taxonomy): domain Eukaryota; kingdom Metazoa; phylum Chordata; class Aves; order Passeriformes; family Thamnophilidae; genus Pithys; species Pithys albifrons. The sequence goes on from NC_092467.1 coordinate 13,214,992, forward strand.
TAATGCATTGTAGTCAAATGCTAAATGAAATAATAGGAAGATTTAATTTGAAGAATGAAAAAAAATGCTCTGAAATATTTTTTAAGGAAAATAATTTTGTCTTTCCCAATAGTTATGTACAGTCAAAGTATTTCAAAAGGGTGATTAGATTGCTTATGAGGGAGAAAAATATTTTTTTCTGACTGGGTCAAGAAAATACTTACAAAAGATTTCATTATATAACCAAAAGAATGTGTTTCATTGTATCTCCAAAGAGTGCCAAATACTTTAACCTTCACTGGAGTAAACTTAATCCCTTGAAACTTCTAAGTAGGAAAGTCAGAGTGGTGCCTTAACATTCAGTACTTGGTAATTTGTTTCTTCTCAACCAAACAGATGCAAATCACTCTCAAACCATCACTTTACATTTGAGGTTTTCCTCTGGAATCCAAATACCAACTGTATGTTGTACCATACTGCATGGCTGTAAAGTACCTGTACCTTCCCGTTGGCAAGATGCAGTATGATCTCTGTTTTCCTGGATTTGTGGTGCCCAAGTCACATCAACTATGAGGAGCAATTTATATGGCTGTGATCTATGTCAAATATCACCACCTGGTTACAAAAGTGGGATCCTCTTCAAGTTGAAGCTTTTTCCAGTTGTTTATTTCATGTCTGAATTGCGTAGTATGTTCCTTTTCCTTTTTTTTGTATAATGCTTTTTGTACATATATTTAAGATTGCAACAGTATATTTTTTATCACTTGCTCTTCTCTTTCTTATTTATTTCACAAAATCCTTTTGATCTCCTTTCTCTCTCCCCTCCCTTAGTAGTGTGGGTTTTATCACACAAGATATAAGAGTAAATTCTCGCATCTTCAGCTGTGTGCTGGTATTTATCTGAGAAAAGGGAGCCGAGAGTCAAGGTAGCATATGATTCTGAAAATAAATTTTTGTGGCTATGTTGAGTTTTCAGGATAGGCTGGTTGAATGGATGTAACTGTAGTTTCCAGCACAAATGTTTTACTGGGTCAAACACTTTATATGCTTTACTGCATGATAGAAAATGAGATTAACAAAGAAGATCCCTATGACTAATACTTACTCTTGAGTATTGTTGCTGACTTGTTGCTATTTCCTTGATAGCATTTAGAAAACAAATATCTTGGCCAGCAAGTATATTATCTCAGTGCAAGTTGTGCTACTTGCTAAGTGTACAATAATAGTACCTGCAGACATAAAAAAAAGGTCCTGAGGTTTTTGTGCAGTGTTGAATCCATAGTAACACTAGGAAACTTTAAGAAAAGCAATCTTTGTCATAGAAATTAGGTACCATCAGGAAAACATCAGTAACCTAAGAGAAAATTGGAATCCATAATATTTTCCTTCCATTGTAAACATACTTGAGTAATAGCTTGAAGTTAGTAATAATTTCATTATCTTATATGTATTAATATACATTTCATTTTCATGCTGGCAATACACGAGACTATATAAGAAATATATAGGATATAAATAGAATCTGTTTTTCTTTTGTTTTCATTTCAGGACTTAATAGAATAGAGTTCTATGGTTAGAGCTATAATGTTTTCAAGAAAATTATTTGCAGGTGATTAATTTTGCTACTAAAGCAATCTCTTATTCCCATTGGAGTTCACCTAATGGGGGACGCTTTTAAAATGGATTAGTTGACCAGTTGAGTTAATTCTGTAATTTTATATGTTTAGAGTACCATAAATCAGATTAAGAGATGTAAGTATTAAATATTGTTTCTGTAAAACCATTACAAGGTTTATTAAGATTATTTATTGTGGGTTCAGAATTTAAAATTTCAATTTTGACTTAGTTTCTTTGAAAACAATGGCTGTGAAAAAATGTATTGAGCCATGTTTACAAAACCTGTTCATATTTGCATTTGAGCAACATTGTGAACACCATTAACATCTAACATCTAAGTGCTGCTCCAAAATACCTTAAATTTATAAAGTCTTGCAATGCGTTTATGAAGACAGCTTACCTGCATTGGTTTGTTGGATATTCAGCATCAGAAAATCCTTTGCCATTTTGTTTAGCCTGCATAATAATGACTTTTGTTTGTCTGATATGTGCTTTGAAGTAATTATAAAAGGATAAACTTTTATTGGTAATCTATATCTTTGGCAGAGTTGTGTTGATTTTAACAGAAAAACAATGACAAAAAGGATATTAGCTTCAGTGAACCAAACATTTGCAATTAATTCGGAGGATTGGGGAAAGGATTAACACTAATGAGGTGAATAGTATGGATTACAGGATCTACATTTTGTCCAATTAACTTCAGAATCTTAGTATTTAGATAAAACAATGCTTAGAGTAGATAATGGCTAATAATTGTCAATCATATGTGAAATAGTGTTTTGACAGAATACATTAGTGGATTGTTCATTCAAGTTGTTGTCTAAATTAGGATTTGACTGGCTGGCCTTCTCCCTAGACCTGTTAGCAGCCTTTGCACTGACATATGGAAGGTGGGCTGAGTGCTCTACTCCTGCTGGGAGGTGCAGGACACTTTGGGATAATGTGAACGAGAAAAGTCGCTGCAACAGCCCAGTCTGCATCCCAGACAGGTCCTTTTTAACTCTGGTAGTACAGGACATGCAAAAAACAGTGACATTTGCTTGGATCCTTTGTTTGTTGGACATTAATACACCACATGAAAAAACTGATCCTTTAATTTGTTTCTAACAGTAACAGCATATGAGAAAACTATTTGTCACAAAATCTTATCTTCTTCATAAATTACTCCTTATAGTAACTCTCTTCATTCTCTGTGCAAAGTAATGTTGGTGGGTTTCGTTTTGTGTTATTTTGTTGGGTTTTTTTTCAAAAGGAGGGAAAATTCTTGCAAGGTTTAATGTTCTTTTTAATAACTTAATCTTCTTAAAGAATTTATTTTCTATTGAACACAATAAGATATATAAGCAAGAGGAAGCTTTTCCAACAGCTGAGCATTGTGAAGGTTGAATCTGTTGTTGAAGCTGACGATATTTTTTTTCTATCTGAAAGCCCTGAAATTTTGCACATATGATCTCCTAAAATGCGATATGACTGAAATTTTGTGAAAAACATACAACAAACACTCTTTCATGGAAATTAGTGAATGGTTACAAAGAAGTGGAAGAAATGTAGGTAGCTTGAATCTTAACCACAGAAAACATTCTTTCCAGACATACTGATGCTTAATGTAGACTTGAATAATTTGCCAATTTTTGTCCTCACTTGAGATGTTTTTAGACATCCCTTAAGAATAGTCTTAATTGAATTTTCATATATACTTATGATAGTATGATATGGTGTTTCTCTTGCAGTCTTGAAAATTCTAATGTAAAAGAGTATTTATTTCACTTGCAAAACCAATATGCAGAAGTAGTATTGTCTTCACCCTCCCTGCCTCCCCTCCCCCCGAAAATAAATGTTCACATTGCTCTATATCTGGAAGATGCTTAAATGTCCTAAAATAATAATAAAAAATATGTATAAGCCTAATTTAAGCAGAATCATAGTGATACAGAGGCAACTTCTCCCAGTGCTCCTTTCTTTGAACAAGCTGACTGGCCCAGTCTGCCCAAGAGTTGAAAAGAAATTTCAGCTGCTGTTGTACGAAGTGGTAATCCATAATTATATTATGTTTGTTAATTATAACAGAATAGCAATTTACAATGAAACAGACTGAACTTTATGCTACTTTAGGGGGTTTGGATTGTGCATTTTTAGTTTTTTTAGGGGAGGGTGTGTGTTAAAATTTCATACATAAGATTGATTATGTTTCTAGAAATTGACTTTCTTATATTGCCAATGTTTGCCTGGAGGAAGCTGGATTTGTTTTCAGCTACACACAGAATATAATAATGAAAATATGATCAAGCATTAATGAATGCTCAACGTATTAGAGATCAAAGAATAGTGTGGTGAAATGAATTTTTTGAATAATGTTTTTTCTGTTTCCTTGGCTGATTACTTGTGAAGGTAGTTAACACACAAAGGATGAACCATTGCATAATTAATTTATAACTGTAATACTGCATATACTCTAAACAAAAGTGTAAAATTAGAATATTAATATATGCAGTGTTGATTATGCTGAATTCCTTTTTGCCCAAACCATGTAATTATTTAATGCAGTATTTAGCTGTGACTAACACTATGAAAGGGAAATAGAATAACTGAGTGATTTAAAGTGTTTATAAGTACTTGCCAGTGTCTTGTTTTGTTTTTAAATTGTAGTAACTTGAGATGATTTTTGGAACACTAAGTCTGGGTAAATTTCTTATTAATTTTATATCTTACCAGTGATAACATGCCATGAGAGTAAAAAAAAAAGGTGGATTTTTTTTGTTGTTGCTAAAAAAGAAAGAGAAAAAAGAGATGTAGTAGTGGATTTTTATCCTTTTCAGGTTTTCATGCTCAGTTTTCCATTACCGCAATTAAAATTCCCTTGTAAATTACTGCTAATTATTTCTGAAAAGATGAATCTTGGGCAAACATGAAAATGGTCCATGAATTTTGTGCTGAGTGCTGCTGTGGGTAAAAAGCAAGGTGGGAGTAGGAAGAAGTGTCTGCCTCACTTGAGTCAGAGGGAGCTTCAATGCTTGCAGATTAAGACAAAAAAATTGCATTAAGAGTAAATATTTCAAAGGTGTCTAAGTAATGTGGCATCCACTGTTTGACATTCAAAAGGAAGTGGTACAATACCCAGATTTGTGAGGACAAAACTGTTGTAATTTTCCAGCACAAACAGAGCTAATTTAAATAATCAATCCAATAAATCTAAAGGTATTTATGTTAAAAATTACCAGAAGTTTACCAAGAAAGAGTTATAATGGTCACGACTTCTCAGTTAATTGAAACTCTTCGTGTTTCACGTACACAGATCTTAGGTAAGCTGCAGTAGTACTGGGCTCCTATGTTTTAGTGGTGCTTATAGCAGTTATCTCAAAACATGTACCAAAGCGACCAAATAGTTGTCATATTGTGAAACAAAAAAATTTTGAATCTACACAAATATTAAGCCAGAAAAGAACTTTGTGTTTAGGTGGAATATTTTGAACTGCCTCCTCTCTGCAGAGTACACTTAATGACCACTTAGCTCATCAGTCCTATAAACAATGCTGCAACTTTTGAATATTCAAGCTCTGGCTTTGCCAAGGGGGTTCTGTCACAGTTCTTCAGAATTCAATTAACCTGGTAAAGATACCTTTGAAAGAGGACTCCTAGACTGGTAAGCACAGTTTGAATGAATTTTAGGACCTGTTTAATTAGATAGCATTGTTTCTATTTTGAATGCTCTTTCCAAATATTTGGAATGTAAGTGTTTTAAATTGCTCTCTATACATCACATCATAAATATTCAGATCATCATTTGACACCTATTGCTAGTTTATAGTCTACAAAGCAATTGCAAAGTGCTGAAACATTTTCCTTATCCCGGTGGAAGACAAAACAAAAAATAGCACAACTTTTTTCAAGAAGGTATGAAGGTAAAGACACTGAGGATTTTAAACACTATCTAATTAATTCTAGTGCCTGTAATGTTGCAAAATGAACTGTATAAAATTTCCTTGAGCAAATTAGGGTTTATTTTTGATGTGTAAATGTGATGATGCATGCAAATTATATCCAATAGTAATTAATTACTCTGGGATGTTCTTAAAATTTAAATATTAAATTATGAAATAGTTTGGAGAATAAGGGAAATCTTGCCATCATTCTGCCTATAACGCTGCTCTTCTGAGCTTCACTAGAACTATTGTTCAAGGTCTACAAGGATCATAAGATGTGAATGCCAATGGAAATGATGTGCTTTTATTGTGTAAAGGAGACATTCCTGTAGTCAATTGCCTGAAAACTGGTTAATCTACACCTTCCCACCCATGGGAGAAGGATGAGAGATTATTTTTCAGCTGAGGCTTATTATGCTGATGAGTTCAAGAAAGTAATAAGAGGACCATCTGAAGATCAAGAGTTTTGCAGTTAATAGAAAAGAAGTCCAGCAAAAATCTTACTTGGAAACAGATGCGTTTAACTCAGTGAAATTTTTATTTATTTATTTCTTTTTATCAATTCCAATTTACTGCTAAGCTCTCTGCTTTGAGGTATATTAAGGAGCATTTCCATTTATTCAGGATTTTAAGGAGCATCAAGCTGCTGTTGTATATTTGCACATGTGAAAATACACACACTACATGTGTATATTGCTGTCAGGGAATTGGAGATTGTTGTGATGTGAGTTTCAGAAAATAACAGATTGGGCCAGTTTTCAATTTGTTCACTAATAGCACTTCTCAGTAGCAGTCAATTCTTCATATTAATCATCATGATGAAGTACACAAAACTTTTAGCAATGCTATTCTAAGTTAGCTGCAGGTATCCTGTTAAATGGAGCTGACTCTGGAGCTCCTGTGTAGTTACTGTCCATGGCTTATTGTCTTTAGTGGTTTGCGCCTGCTGAGGTTAAAGCTTGAGAACTGTTTGAAAGAAGGTGGCAATGGAGTGGTCCTGTCATTTCTTCTTTGATATTCTATGCAAATGTCTTCTGTTTTTATGCTGGTTTGTTTGTTATGTCTTCTGATTTCATGCTGGTTTCTTTGTTATGCCCTCCAAAAGGGGATGGGAATCTTCTCTGCTGTGCCTAGATACTGCATATCCCGTTTTCTATCCTCCTGTTCGTGATAATTTCTGTTCTGGTGGATATGCTGTCTATTTGCAAACCACTGTGCTTGTCTTTTCCCTTGTGTGGCAAGTATTGTTACCTGGGTAGTTGTGTGTGTCTTTGATGTTGTTTTGGTGACTGCCTCATATGAGTACTCATGTAAAATTGTCTGGCCAGTGATTATTTTATAATATTATAATCCTTTGATCATTGTAAGTTGAGCAAAACAGCTCAAAACTTTGTGTCTGATGTTCAGGTTGCAGAGCTATGCCAAGTAGTCCAAGAAACTGGCTTGCAGAAGTCCATGTCTCTTCAGACTGAGGACTTTGGAATTGGCCCTTTTTCTTATGCAGCTGAAGGTTTGTAGAGGCTGCACTACAAATCACAAAGGGAACATTTAATAAATCAGCTTCCACATGTCTTATCAGAGTATCAGGGTACTTGTTAGTTTGTCTGTCTATTTTAGTGGTCTTATTTTAATGGGAGGTGTTTCTTATCTTAAAAGCTAAAAAGAGATTGGACAACTCAGTCTGAACTCTTGTCAGGCTTCGTACTGTGACCACTTCCCTGGGGAGACTGTTTCAGTGCCCAATCACTCTCTTAGTGAAGTAGTTCTCCCAAAGTTCCATCTGAACTTGCCTTGAGACAGCTTCATTCCCTTTCCTCATGCCCTATTTGTGGTCACCATAGAGAGGAGGTCAGCTCCTCTGTCTCTGCTTCCCACCTTGAGGGCATCATAGGCTGTGATGAGGGCACTCCTCAGCCTTCCCTTCTCGGAGTTGAACAAGCCTAGTGAACTCAGCCATTCCTCATAAATCTTGCCCTTGAGGCTTTTCACCATCTTGGTTGCCCTCTGGGCACGCTCTCAGTGTTTCATGTCTTTCCTCTATTGAGGTCCCTTAAACTGCACACAGTGCTCAAGATGGGGCCACGCCAGTGCAGGTGGAGTACTGATATTTGAAGTTGTTCAAGTGGAGAGCAGTTACCTGTAGCTCACCTAAGATCCTGAGGTATTCGATTATTACACTTTTCCTCTTAAGGTAAAAGAAGTAGTAATTTGTGTGAATAGGTCATGATGAGCCAGTTCAGTGGATTTAGCTCTGTGCAGGAGTAGGGTCTCAGTACTGAAGGTCTGGCTGGGGTTTAAAAAGCGTTTCAGGACTGTAATGCTTAAAGAGGTAAACATTGTTTATTCCTGTGACTGACTGAGATAATGTCTGTTTTTCTGTTACTGGGTTAAGAAAATACAAACAACTGACTCTTACTACTTCTAATAAACTGACTGGAAGAATTTGTAAAGATGGAATATTACAATTTTGTTTTTCTCTTTTTTTGTTTAACCAACCAGCGATTATTTAAATACTATGAAAAAAAAATTGCCTGAATTTATCTAAATAAACAAATAATTACACCTATTTTTAAAAGATGCTCTTGTAGAAAAGCATTAGACAGGGTTCTGGAGAAGCATCACAATAGATTTGTGCTATTATTGTGCTTTTCTTTGGACGTTTGCTGTTTGCCATTATGGAGATGAAGTGCCAGGTTAAACAGGCCTTTTCTCTCATCTGGTATGGCTGGCTGCTCTCACATAAGCTATGTAAAAAAAAAAATCTGCTTACTGAAAAGGGTAGTAATATTTTTTCATTAAAAACCCTTTTGTTCCCTTTTTATCAGAATTCTTAAAGTGGCCTCAGTAGTGCTTTGTAGATTTTTACTTTGATTTTAAAACTGCTGTTAGACTCTTAAACATTTTAAATTACTAAAAAACAAATCCAAATTAAAAGAGAACATGAAAAACCCCAAAGTTTTTCTTATAGGGAGAGAAGATTAGCTAAAAAGTAAGGAGATTAATTTCTTCCTGTCAACTTTAAATGCTGATATATACAATGGGGCATAAACCAGGAAAGTTCAGACAATAAAATGAAGTGATTCCAGAGAGAAAAATTAACAAAATGAGCAATATTGCTCTTGGGGATGATCAAAGTGAATGTTTCATCACGGGCCTATATAATTGAGAAGCAGTGGCATATTCCTAAAGTATCCTTTGAGTTGCTGTAAATCTATTTCAGTGTTAAAAGAATTCACACCCACATTTTTAGGAATTTGGGAAGACTAAAGTTTGTATGTGTCAGAGACAGAGATACTGTATTTGGTTTTCTTTCTCAGAAGGGGAAATTACTTCCTCAAACACTTTTAGCAAAGTGAAGTAAATTTGTAGACCATCTTTAAAAGAAAGAGGGTGTTGTAATGGAAATAGCAGTGGTTCTAATATTCAAATTAGCATTCTGTCATAAATCTATATGCATAATTCTGGGATTTAGTTATTTATGGAAGCTCACAAAGTTTTCTTATTCTTTCATGAAGTTGAGGGTAAAGATTTTGGTATTTAGATTTTTTAAAAAAACACAAATACTTTTTTTTTTGCTGAACATTTGCATCGTGAAATCTGAATTGATTAATACATTTTTCTGAACTGTATTCTCATGTCTGATTTCTGTAATATATTAAGCAGAAGAGGTGCCTCATTCTACCTGAGATTTTGCAATACAGTCCTTTATGTTTTTGAGTGCAAGAAAACTTAGATTTCTGATTTATTAACTTTATAAATCTGATTTTGTCCTTATTCATTGTTTATACCTCAGTTTTTTCCTTTGATATTTGAAGTGCTGGTTCAGTTTTCATAAAAGTCAAGTAGAAATATGACTTGAACTTCAAAAGAGCTGAGAGTCAACTCTTAAACAAGTAAAGATTTAAGTAAATATGTACTTAAAATGCCATACAAATTCCATCTATTTTCTCTTACTATTGTGAAGACTTCTTCCCAATGGGTAAATATTTTTTATATATGATTAGCTTAAGCCAATTAAAATACAGTTTGAGTGTTCTATCAGACTTGAAGCCAAAATTTACGTTTCCTTATCAAGCTTAAGTTTAAGAGGTCACCAAGGCACTCAGGATTATTTTTTGGTTTTTGTTTTCAAACTACACTTTTATTTGGGCATGTCTGCACATGTACATAAAGTTTTGTAATACAGCATATGTGTTCTTTCAAGGTTAATCTTTAGTTTGCTGCCTCCAGAGCAGCTCTTCAGACCCCCACGATCCTGAAAAACTCTCTTCAATTTATAACAGATTCTGGAAATATTTGAGGGTTTTCTTGGTATTTAAAAAAAACGATCATTGGTGTATGGTTCTCCATTGTACATGTGTCTCAGCCAAGCCAGAGAGATCAGGGAAATCAGAGTGAGATTATGGTGCAGTTAACAGTCCCTCTCATTTCTGTAGGGTTTCAACATCAACTTCTGATGGATTATGAATGCCAGAGGGTGAATGATTTTCAGACAGATAGTTTACTTAGACTCGTGGTAAGAACATGTGGTTGAAGTTGCCCCAAACCCTTCCCTGATGAATCACTGTGGTTCTCTCTATTTTTAGGACTGGTTTCACAGGGTGAGTTTGATTGATATGTTGATGTCAGGTCCTGTATGTTTACAGCTACTGAGGAGGAGAAAAATGAGAACTGCTTGCAGACTTCAAGAACTCTGACTGTGGTCCTGGGCTAATTTTACATTCTAAACACTGGCAGGCACAGTGGTGGGCCTGAGTGAAAGGGTGGATTGGTTGTCCTCCATGTTTTCATAGCAGCAAATCTGAACAAGGGACTTCAATATCTCCTTCTGAACAGGGCACAACAAGTGTGCCCCTGAACCCTCGCCCTGGACACAGCAATACCTGAGGATTCACACCTATGTGCACATAAATGCATGGGGGTCTGTCATTGAATCCTACTTCCACATGCGTGTCATCCTCCACTGGTGTGTTCAAACCAGTATTCTGATGATAAGACTTTGTTTCTGTCCTGGGAAAAATTCCCATGTTCATGATCTACGCTGAGCAGATCTGAGAGCAGGGTTTCAATGTTATTGTCTTTATAACACTACTGCTGGAGCATTTGAAATACTGTGGATGGCTCTAGAAGTGACTTCAGTGATCCTATTTCCTCCCTTATTATTGGCTTAGTGCTCAGGCTCTTTCTCATTTTTTCCTTCCCACTGCACTTCTCATGCCTATCACACTATTGGTTATTAAATTAGTTGCTCTGAATGCCACTGGTCACTACTTAGCTCAGGTCTGGCTATAAACAAATTGTGGATTTTTTTTCCCTGAAGTATCTTTAAAAGTGATAGAACTTCGATGAAACTAAAATGTTTCTAACATCTATGTTACTATCAGGAGATACCATTGTAATGACCAGTAATTCTCTTCTCATTAATAAAATAGCTTTGATTACATGACAGCGAATCAGCAGTCACACCTTGCAGCTATAATCCCATTGTAGAAAGGGGAGGTCTGCAGCAATAGTCAACCATGAAAGTAGAATAGGTATTTTCTCTGGCGTTGGTTGGTCTTTAATCGGCCTAGTGGCATGCTCCTGATGCTTTCTTGCAGGCAATATCTAAAACATCTCAGACTGTAGAAAATCTCATTGATTGCTCTCTAAAGAAGAGGAGAGATGAGGTAATTTTTGTGTTTGGGCGTTGTCTTTTCTGAGTGGGTCTGTGTTAGTGTTTCAGCCCACACCAGTACTGCTCTTCTGCAGTGGATTTCTTGACTGTTCCTCACTACCTTCATTTGGTTCCCATTGTAGGGCAGCCCTGGAGCATTCTCAGAGGGATTTCTTCCCAATGACACTAGCCCAGAAGGTGAAAGCAGGGATATGCCAGTAGTGGCAGTTCATGTCAGCAGCAGATTGGCATTAGTGTGAGGTGTGTACTGTGCGGACACTGGTCACTTAGCAGCAATAATTTTGATCTACAGGTCTGCTCCCATTGCATGGCACTACTTGGCAACTCAGACATGACTGCTCCATGAAGTTCTATTTTTATTTAGCTGCTGTCAGTGGCAATTGAAGATAGACTACAAGTCAATCCTGCTATAATGTCAGTAAAGTTAGCTATGAAATAAAAGGCTTCTTGGGGAAATGGAAAACCATAACTGTTGCTATGACAGACCTTCATCTTTTCATTTAAGTATTTTCTCTTTTAGAAATTGCATGGAAGGAATTTGATATGCATCACAGGATGCATTCTGTGTGTATCTATGTGACTTCATTTGCTGACTCTTCCATCTCATGAATGGTAGGTACACACCACGTGAAATGGGAAATGCTAGTAACTAATGGGCGTTTTTATGGAATAGCAGAATAAATAGGCACATAAAACCTTGCAGTGGTTACTGCTGCCTTTCAGCTCTAGTGACTCACTGGAGTACACTTTCAAAGAGAAATGTGGGGTCGAGGAGTAAGCACACAAAATCTTTGTATGTTTGTAGAATTACCAAGGCATTGTGGTGTTATGTTATTTTGGTTGATTTTTTTTTGTTTTGTTTCATTTGTCTCTTTTGTGTTAATTTTGTTTTTCAGGGACAGGGGGAGAAGGTTTGAGTTTTTGAGGTGTATTTGGTTTTGCTTAGTTTTTTCTGGAATGCTATTTGACTCAATTCATTGTGAAAGTTCCTCTTTGTTCTCCAATTAAAAACACATTTAATTTGCAGGCTCTCATTTTCCATGTAATTTCAAGATCTTTGGTTTTCAGTGTCCTTCTTTCTAAATCTCATACTTAGCTGGTTGCCATCGCTAAACAGAAAACAAAAAGTCTGATTCCAGTGTTTGGGGGAAGTTTTTAATGTAACTGGAGGTGGAAAAGAGGGAAAAACTGCATTTTCTATTTTTGCAGATTAAATGCTCAATACATACATTACCTCAATTTGCCAAGAAAGGTATTTTCCTAAGCACCTTTTCCTTTGATTCTGGTCCAAGATTGGTAAAGAAGGACAAGTTATTATCAAGAAATGTATTGCACAATGGTTAAAAATATATGCTTAAGAACTTCAGTATCCCAAAATGTCATTCTTGTCCCTAGAAGTGAACATGACTCTTTGGATAAAACCTCCTGCTGTGCTCTTGTATTGTGTCCTACATGCTGTGTCTACAAAACAACCTGAAGGCATTGATACTGTTAGCATGATCAGAGAATGGATTGGGATGTGGAAAAAATAATTATAAAAATCACTGTTGAAATAGGTCAGTGTGAAAGTGCAAACTCCTTCTGGATGCACCCTAGGGAAGATACTTTTCTGTGCCTTTAAGTGCATGAGAGCAAAAAGGTGATTTTAAGGCAGTTCTGCTCTTTACTGTGGCTGGCTGTAGTGGGCTGACCCTGGCTGGACATCAAGGTACCCACTGAAACTGCTCTCTCCCTCCGCTCTGCAACTGGACAGAGAGAAAAATACAATGAAGGATTCACGAGCTGAGGTAAGAGCTGGGAGGGGTCACTTACTGATCACCACCATGGGCAAAACAGACTCAAAGTGGAGATATTAATTAAATTTATTACTAATAGGATCAGAGCATGACAAGACCAGTTTCGATCAGTGTGCCTTTAGTTACAAAGGAATCCATGTGGTGTGTGAGAGCTGCATGGTTTTTTCACCTACATTTTACTATGGTGTCTGCAGTCTGGAGGAAGCTCTGATAGCAGGTGTGAGGAAGCCTTCCATCATTTAGTATGAGCCAGTATGGATTCCTACCATGTTGTTCTCAGCAGAGTGGTGTTTGGCCTGACCTGACCTGTGCCACAAGAGCTGTGGAATATCAGAGCCCCATGTTGCAGCCCTGATTCAGGTGGGTCTGGAGGACCACATTACAGGTTTCGTTTTCACCTTAAAAGGACATGTTTCCAGCCTCAACCAATTGCAGTCAGACCACCACACCTGGGGCGGGGTCACTTGAGGTCATATATACCTGTGTTTTTGAATAAACTAGAGATTTGCTTAAACATCACATTGGTGTGTGCAGTCTCCTCTAGGCAAGTTTGCAACAGCCCCAGGTGCACAGGAGGTCTCTGTGGAGGCATTGTCAAAGCAAGGTTACCCGTGTCCTGAAATCTCCTAGAGAACCCCATGGCTGGTTTCTTGCCTTTCCCTGTGGAGGGATAATGGGAACTCCTGGCATTTCCTGTGCCCAGGTGAGTGCCCCTGCAGAGAGCAGTAGAGAGCAGTCTGGGAGCCTGAGGGCCAGCAGAGCTGGGCATTCGTCCCCTCTGTGCGAGGTGCTTTCTTGGGGCATCTCTGCTTGGCACAGAGCCTGCTCCCCTATAAAGGAATTATATAACTCTCCCCTCACCTCCCATACACATTTCACTGGGTTGATTGGGGTTCTTTTGTGTATGTGTGTTTCTTTGGTTTTGTTTTGTTTTTCTAAGCTATCATTTGCACCTCTGGATAATTATAGGACCTGGGTAGTTACCACCAAAGGGTACAATTCAATTTAAAGAAGAAAATATGTTTAGGCTCCTACGTTGCAGATGGTCATGCTGGGCTGCTGAAGGCCTCTGTGGCATCACGTGGGCTATTCTAGACTGGAAGCCAAACACTGTTGCTGATTTGAGACCTAAATGATTATTTAAATTTAGACTGAGGAAGGGATTAATTTTTCTTTAAAGTATGCTGTCAGAATTAGTGCAGGTTCATTCTTTTCTCTGGTGTGTCTTCTTGTTGGAAAGACCATCTGTTTGTCTAGGGAGGTCATAAAATAATATTCAATGTGAGATTTGCACTGAAATTCTGACATCTACTAACTGCAGTTATGAAAATTATCTAAATGTGCCTAATTCATTTATATTTTAATTCCAATCCATCAGTGTCAGATAAAATAAATTATTACTCCTTCTATTCCTGCATGGCACCTATAATAGCTTAATGTTGTCTGGATAGAAAAGGGGTTAAGTTTTGAAGTCTTGCTGCTAGTCAGAGGCTTATTTTATTGACAAGGGCTGCCCAGATGAAACCTGGGTTTAGAAATAATTAAACTTAATATTTCTTTAGTTAATCATTATATTTAATTTCTTTAAAATTATTTGCCTATCACAGTTGTTGGAAGGCATATGTGAAAAGAATATGACTTAAGGATAAAGCTAAAGCAGGTAAAAAGTTCTGGATATGAGGACAGTGATGAGACTTGAGAAAAACCAGATTCTGTTGGCTAATCAAATTGAGACAGTTTCCTTTTTATGTTGCAAAATTGGTAAAATACCTTGAAAATTAACAAAGCAATTGCATGCTTCTAATTTGACTCATCCCATTAAATCGGTGATTGCACTCTTCTTTCAAATAGTCTTATCTTTCTTTTCAAAGGTTGACTACCAACACTTAAAAATACATATTTCAGATACATAGCTGCTATGTAAGACCTCCCTAGACTTTTTGTTAAGCACTTCTTAAGGAGCGTTTATAGTTTCAGGCTTTCTGTGACTTCCAGAGAAGATGTGTCTTTGTTAGTGTCAGGGAGATACTTTTAGGATAATCCAAGTTGTTTTCCTTTAGCAAGACTCAGAAAACAGTGTCCTTCACATGCTCTAAAGGTTAATATCTAGACAAGTCATGGTATCATACTGTTTTCTATAGGCGTTAGTATGATGATTTCCTTTAAATAAACTTCATTTCAGGCTGCTATTTCACTAACCTTTGTTCTTTGTGCCTAAATCCATTAGTAATCAGAGTCTTTTGTCTGCCAAATAGCAACAGAGACATGTACTCTTACACTGTTGCATGTAACGAAACATCAGAGTCTGAAGTCAGGTTTCCAGAAACACTGGTCTGCAGGGTTTATCTACCTTTATAAGTAGTATCTTCATGTCTTGGAACTAATTTGGCCTTGAATGCACCACAGAGTATGCTGTTTGTTTCTTCCATAGCCTCCCACTAAAAAGTGACAAAAATACATAAAGTCCATAGCCTGCTAATTCTGTCTTTTAAATGTTTTCTCATGTAGCAACATGAAAATTGACCATTTTATTGCCACATAAATGGCAGCTACAATTAACCATTTCTGGAACATACCCCTTCTTAAAACTCCCATTTATTTTTGCCATTCAAGACTTGTCTCCTCAGGGCGTAGATCTCATTATCAGCCTAAATACCTCTGAAGATGTGGGCTAAAGTGACTTTATCATTTGCAAAACCACATGAGCGTATTAGAAACAACCTGGACATTTTGGGCCGAGCTGGATATGATTTAGGCCTTGAGCAGTTTGCAAAGAGTCATGAATAAACAGGTGTGAAGTGATGAACAGGGAAACAAAAGAATCCTGCCTTGTTTCATGTCTGCTTTTGATCTGCTATTGACAGAACAAAGGAATGTATTGTAACTATATCCTCTTTTAGACAAAAAATGGAAATATGACAGCCACATCACACGGATTAATTTAAGAACTTCTAATGGGTGAAATGTTTTTGTTTCTATAGCTTGAAACTCAGGTGTTTTCTTTATAATGCCAAAGGCTTTACACAATGTTGTTTTTACAAAATATTCAATGGCAAATTCTTTAATCTGAAAGCTTGATTTTTAGAGGACTGTTTATTCCATTTCATTAATTTGCACTATGCAAACTGAGAGGTTCTGACCTCTGTTTTACAGGAGAAAAGTGAAGTATATTTTATCTCTTGGTATGCTAAGCTTCTTTTCTTCACTTGTCTCTTTACTGAAAGTAATACAGCTATTCTTGCAATAAAATATCCTTGTGTTAGTGGGAAGCAAGTGAGGCAGGAAGCTTTGTTCTGAGGTTCTGAAAATGAGACTGATTTTCAGTAGCTGGCTAATTTGCTATGAGCATGCTAAAGCTCTTCATACAGAATATGATGAATTCACAGGGTTTTAATTTTTATTTTCTGGCTTTTGTGTGCATGAGCAAAAGCTTGTTTCGGTGAATGTAGGCACAGCTGAGAGCAAGACTTGAGAGGGACAGTCTTGTAGGTATTGTGTCATACCATGGGCTGCCAGTCATCCTGGGCAGTGCAGTTGCCCCTTTTCTGTGAAAGTTCTGAGTCTCCTTTTCAGATGGACTTGGGACTGCGTCAGGGCACACAGCTGGTTTGGGTTCAGAAGGACTAAAACCTGGCTTTGATTTTGTTTTCTATTCTGCCAAGGAATAGTAAACTTGGTAGTTTCTTGCATATTCTGACAACCACCTCTCAAATGTTTTTCTACATTGTTGTCTTCATGAATGAAAGGAGCTTATTATAAAAACCTGCAAAACAATTGCCATTACAGTCTGAAAATAATACCAGCAGAAACAGAGCTTAATTGTTGAGTCAGTGGACAGTGGGGTGCTGTTTCTCATCACAGTCATCAGGACTACATCCTCTTTCGCTTTTATGCTGCACAGAGTGAAGCTCACCCACTAATTAAATTCCATTATTGAATAGCATATTCATTCTAGCACAAAATACTAAATTTGCCAGATCTTTTCTCTAAAGAAATACCCCTAATTCTGTCACCAAATTGGAGAGTACCTACTGTGTAGTTGAACCTATAGCTATGACAGAAAAAAAGATATTCTGGAAAGCAGATGGACTGACTTTCCACTGCATATAAGGGGTGCCAAATATGTCTTTTGTCAGCTATTTTCCTCCAAATAATTGTAACAATAAAAATTATTTTCAGATGTCCATTTATGGTGGTCATTTTTGTAAATGAAGAATTCAATGAACGTTTGTTGGTTAGAAAATTGTTTTAGTTTTTTTTTCTTTTAAGTCAGAAAAATAGTCATCCCTTCTGAAAGGTAAAATAAGTGTCCTGTCTATTTCTTGGTCTGCTTTTTATGTACGGTTAGCAAAACAAAATAAAATAATGTGAAATAATTATTTCTTCTGTCAAACATGAAAATATCATTCTTGGCTATATCGTGCATATAAATTTGACAATAGCTAATTAATCAGTCTGATCTTTGCATTTCCCTGAGAAGAAATACTCTTTTCCATTCCTTTCCCTGATGCTTTGTATCTGCAGTTTCAAGAGCCAAACCTCAGGATATGATGTTTTAATTTAACTAGACCTATGTCTGAATCTGGGCCATTTCTGTTTTCTTTTTGTGCTAGTTTTCCCCTATTTCACTGCACATTTCTTCTGCCTATGCTTCTTCTTATAAAAATAAGTTAAGCATTTCAAACTGCAATGAATTATCTTTTTAAAAAATTGAATAAGTGGCTTTATTTATACCCACTGTAAGCTTCTTTTCTTTGTCTAGTTTTGCAGAGAGAAATACCTACATTGTGTCTAGAAAAGATTTTCAAATACTGTGCTATTCACCAGGTACTTAGGGGCAGTATATTTAGGACCAGAGTGGGCACTGTGTATGCTTTTCTATCTGCTGCTGACACTGTCCCTTCAGTCAGTGGGCACGGCAGGAAATAGCTTTGATGCTGAAAACCAGGGGTTTGTATAATACTTACAGATGAAGAAAGAAGAATGACACTTTCCTTGTTATTTTAGAATTTTCTCCTGTGCATGTAACAAAGGAGTGCATTTCTTCAAGTGAGAACTCTTTTACTCTAAAAGTGAGGTAGCATGAGAATCTGAATCAGTATTATCTTATTTAGTTCATTATTTACTCATACCTGGTTAAAGAAAATATGGATTCTTTTACCTAAATAACAAAAGTATAAACAAAAAATAACATGAGAATAAATTCTGGAATTAGAGATTGCTTAGTTTCATATTCTAAATAGCATGTCTACATTAAAAACTGTTTTAATTTTTAAAGTCCTACAGGGCCAGGATTTGCAAATGTTTCTCTATCAGGAACACCCTATAAATGTGCTGTTGACACTGTCTCAGTCCTTTGATAGCCTCTCCAAATAAAAAGAAACACTAATTTATATAATTTTCACATATAATTGTCAAGATGAAGAGAGAAGATTTCAACAGAAGGTTCCTTAAGTACTGCATATTGTGGCTTCAGGATAGTTCCTTTAACTCTTTATGTTCTGGTCTTCCTTCCTACTGTTTTCTGTTTAGACTAAAAACTTTAAGGTCAGACCAATCCTGGTGTGGGTTTGTTCAGTTTCCAACATGGTGAAACAGTTTTGGTTGTGGGCCTTCTCGGGTTTTTTCTACATTCAGAGGTGAAATACTAGACCACCCATTAAAAAGTAGTTCATAGATGACTTAAGAAGGGGTTTCTGACATACCTTTGCCAACAACTAAATAAATCTTTTTTGGCTCTGTATCAGACTCTTTAGCTTTAAACTGATTTACACTTTTTTGTATCACCCTTTTGTGAATTTCAGAAAAAAAATTGGTAGCAGACCATCAAGTTTCATTAATCTTCCTTTCACTCTACTTCCCTCCCAATATATAACTGTTCTGCTACTTCTTATCTAAAGAGAAACTTAAATCTAAGCTTTAAAACTGTGTGTGAGATGTATGATACCATCTTTGTCACAGCATCACAAAGGCTGCTGCTGTGGCTTGCAGGGAACAATGTAGGAAAAAGTGTCTGAAGAAGTGGCTATCACTTATGAAGATAAAAGGTGAGGATAATGAATTGTTATGTACTGTATTTCTTTGAGATAAATCAGCCAAAGTCCCATTGAAATATTTAGACAAAATTAGGTGAGTAAGCCTTCATAGCACAAACCAGTCTGTTGATTGTACCACTAAGCCTATATATGTAACTGAAATCTGAATTTTGTACTTTCTGCCTCTATCTCAAATCTAGTAGAATATTTTGCATTGGGATGTGAACTTTGTTTTCTGTAGATGATGGTTAAAAACAGAAATGCACCATGACTCTTTCAACTTTGCCTTGCTATCTCACTCCCACTGAGTGCCTACCTCGATACCACCACTTGTATCTTGCTCTGTGAGAACCAATGTGTTGCTAAAGAAGTCTTGTGTAAAATGTGAATTTTCAAAATTTTCATCATGTTAGATTGTATTTTTTCAGTACAAGTCAGACCTCAGAAGGTATTATACAGTGCTAACAATAGTAGAATCTTCCTATTGGTGAGTTTTTTCTTGCGTTTGTTTTTTTTTTCCCCTGAATTAGCCAAGAACTTTCAGGTACACAAGCAGAACCTGCTGCTAAGCAACGAAATGGCATTACCTGGGGAATAATATTACTCTACACTGAATGCTGACAGAATTGGCACATGGTCTCAAAGGAAGGGGATCAGTCACCATTCTTTTACAAACCTGTAAATGCAGATGGTAACAGGGATTAGCAGTCTAGAGGTTTTCTGGCTTAATAACTTACAAACTGGTTTTTCAAATCATGCATTTCAATTGAAGTCTGGCTTATCATGGCCTTTAATATATTAAGTGTTATGAAATCTACGGACTATCAATTTTGAGGAATACAGGTACAATCTATCAGGCTATGAACATCTAGTTTAGTTATAGGATTAAGAAAATTCTTTAGAAATGCCAAACTTGTAAATGTTGCAATTTCCTAAAAGCTGAATCTTTTCAATTTGGTATTCAGTGGTGTGTAGGTCAAAAATAAAGACCATTTACAATGATAAAATTTTCCAGCTATAGACAGCAGAATATTATTCCACAGTTGATGGAATATCTCTGAAGAGGAAAACTGAAAATGTATTTTTCTGAGATTCATTCTGGTAATAGGCCATTTTATGCATTTCGATATATACTAGTTTGTAACATGTCATATGCATTTTTTGCTTTATATATGAGATGTCTTTAGCATTGATGTTACGCTGGATAAACCTCAAATCCATGTCTTTGCTTTCATGGGTGCCTAGTCAATGCATAGTCAATGCTCTGTGAAGGATGCCTCATTCCGGTGGTGCTGTGTAAAACACAGAAACAACCAGTTCTATACCTACTTGACGATATGTACCCTGTATATCTGAAAAAATAAGCTTAGTGTCTTCCTGCTTAGTGCACTTCGCTACTGCAGAATGGTCTGGTGAGCCAGCAGGTCCATCAGTCTGTCCTGTGTTTGGACAGCCCTTCACATCTGGCTACTATGGCCAGCAAGGGTGGGAGTGGGCCACACCTTCCCTCTACTGCTGCAGTCCAGGTGCTCTCCATTCCAGTTTACAAAGGGATTCAAGCAATTATAACCTTCTTCACATAAATGAGTTCTAAGAAAGTAGAACAGCTCACCCATGTGTGTTGTGTTTTCACACTTTTGCTACCGTTTTCATGAGGTTGTAATGGAGTTCTGTGTAGAGGGTGTCCTGCAAGCATCAGGCATCAGTCTCTGCTTCAGCAGTGAGAGCCAACTTGTAATTTATCTGACACACCTTTGTGACTTTCCTCTGAATTCCCAAGTAAACGGCTTTCTCACATCATTCATTCGAAAGCACAACCAGGTTTTCAGCAGCTGCCACTTTTCCGCCTAGCAGCACAAAAAGAACATAAAATGCCCCTTGCCCTTAACACAGTTCTTTATGTGCTTCTCTCAGCATGACCATTGGTGAGTCTCCTGCCTTTCCCTTAGACCACTTGTGAATAAAACTCGCAGTTGTTACGACTAGATGAAAAGGAGATGAGAAGGAATAATATTCATTATAAGTAGGTCACATGGAAGTTAGACTTGCTCTGTCCATGCAGCCAAATCTATCCATGTACTTACTCTTTAATAAGAGTTGATGCAAATTCTCTGGGTCTAAATGAACCTTGAAAACATTGGTTACCAAATAGAACTGGTTTGTGAGGCTCTGTTTCCATAAATAAACTGGGGAATTATTATTCTGGTCCTAAGTCTTAAAAATACTCTGTACTCAGCAGTTCACAGGTCATTGCAGAAATTTACAGGTCAACTAAACAGAGAATCCTTTTTCTGTATGGTTGGTTTTCCCCAGCTGCACTTGCTTACTGTCACAGCAACTCAGTTTATGTTTGTGTAAGGTAGAGTTAGCTCACTCCACACAGGCATGCTAATGAAGTGTATTTATGTGAAGTAAAACAGTTTTTCTGGTTCCAACCTTGTAGTTTTATTTACTCAATATCTTGACCATTTTGAGTTTAGTGCACTCTTTAAGCAGGGGGCTAGGTCTAACTCAGTTAACTGTTTCTCCTGTCAGCTATCAAATAAGAGTCATTCCTTATCAAAAACTTATTGTTACCATCTTCATCATGAAAACACTCCCGAGATTTGTTTTTCAACCATTATTACATGTTCTTGGTGTATAGCACTAGGTATTTGAACCGATTTATTTTCCTTTGTAAGGATTATTTTGCATTTCATTTTCATTTCTGACCTTTTTCAGAGACACCGGTTTATGTTGTGATTGTGATTCTCATAGATGGTGACATTTTCTGAGTTGGTGGGGTCACTGAAGGGATGTTTTCTTTAAACAAACCTTTAATATTTTTCTTTAATTTTTTTTATTGCTGTTGTTGGTTCCACCATATACTCTTCAGATGGTCATTATAAGCAGTGGCTTCAAAGCATAAAGGAACATTCTAAAGCTATTGCAGTCATTCTACTTTCAGCCAGATTAACGTCATAGCTTTCTGGTGTCGAGTTTCTGATGATGATCATGTGAACAGTACTGCATCCAACAATTTATTCAGGCCAGTGTCTGCTGACAATCTGAGGATGATTTCCAACAAGACTACTTCATCCTTCTTTGTCTCTTACAAATTATTCAATATAGATAGTCTGGACAGGTCTATGCAATAGACCATCACCATGTTAGTATCATTTTTCTGAATTACAAGTGCAAAAGTTTCAGTATTTTAAAATGAACACAAAACCTATTAAGGACTGCGGACTTCTGTAACCCTAGAAACCATGATACATGTTCATTTGAGAGACAGATGATTTATTACTGCCGTGTCAAATTGTTTGGGAGAGAAAGTGAATGAGACTGTTTTATTTGTTAAAATGTATTTACATGACTCATCTGCTGTTGTTAATCACTCTTAAACTATTACTACTACTAGTAGTACATTTAATGAACATTTCCTTGTTTTGTAGCACTGGAGAACTTCATTGAGGAGTAAAGCATGAAGTCTTGGGATTCTGTTCAGACAGTCGTTGCTTTGGAGAGATCATGCTCAAAGGCCTGATGGGGACAGGTAGAGTTGTTACTTCCTAAAGACATTTCAGAGGGCTTTAAAAGAGGAGTCCTATTTATAGTCAGTGCATTTTCCTTTTTTGTTTCAAATTACAAATTTAATATTGCACAACATTGCCTACACTTCTACAGGGCATGCTTTCAATTTTAATTATGGATTTCTATTTCAAATTATAGTTTTAACGTTGGTTTAAAATGGATACAGGTGAAAAACACTAATCTATTGGAGGACTGCCCTCATCTTTCAGTGTTACTGGTAGTTACATAGATTCAGCAAGACATGTTTTTTCCATTATTATCTTATTCAAAAATGAGAAAAAAAATCCCAATTGGTGCTCGCTCTTTCTGATTTGACATGAGTGAAGTATGTTTATAGCTTTCCATAGCTGTAATAAAGTGTGTAGATCAGATACAGAATGTCATCATACTGCTCTTTAGTCACAATCTTCTAAAATCCCAGCCTTGGTTTTTCACTGTACTATCTGACTTAACCTCTATTTCACAGCTACATATGGCTGCTGGCTGAACTTCAAAAAAAAAAAAATAGTAAAAGCAGCTATGTGGGAAAACTGGGGTCTTTTAAAATATTCTAGGGATTATTTCATAGAGGTTTTGCAAAGCAGGTGTGAATTTGGTGAATGCTGGAAGAATACAGTTGTCACTAGATGTACCTTTGAAATGGTACAGTGGGCTTTGCTGTTTGCTCTCAGCACCACGCTTCAAAAGGGGCATTCTGCTGTTGTCTGCAGCAAAACAGAGTTTCACAGTAAGGGTGTATTCAAATGCTGTTGACAAATAACTCATGTTTAATTCCTCTGGAGCTTCTATTCCAAAATGTCCCTGACACTATCAACTCTTTGGGAGTTTTCAGTTCTTCCCCACAACAGCTTTGGTTTGATTTTTTTTCTCACACTGGACTGAAAATAAAGTATTTTGAATGTTTTCTTGCAATAGAATTGTGTCAGAACAGATGCTCTCAATTTAGAAGTCTTGATTTTTCTTCAAAAAGTTTCAAAATATTTCTAAATTTCAGTACTAAAAAGCATTGTAGGAAAACAAAATGTTTCCATTACAGTTTTGGTTTGAATGCAAGGCCATAGCACACCTTCTATGAATTCTACAAAGAACTGAAAATCTTTTCCTGGAACAAAAACTTACTTCTCGGAAAGTCTTCAATCATTATGGCACAAATAGAACTTCCTTCACTAAAGATAACCAAAATTCATATGGAAAAGGGGAAAAAATATCTATCTCAATAAGTAATAGTAAAATAACTTATCGGAAAGGGATGGGGTTTTTTATGGCCCAGTGTTACTCACATCAAGTACAGTTAGCTGAGTGCCTTGTCCCTCTAAGTTTCTGGATATCAGAACAGTTTTTAGCACTGGGAGTAGTATGCCACTCGACATAAGATTGGGAAGGCTGCTTCTGTAGCCAAGTGGAGCCATTCTTTTTGGCCTCACATCTTTAAGTAATTGTTCTATGCATTCCTACTGCATGCCATGGTAAATGAATGCCTGCAAGTCCATGTGCTGTGTAGAAGCAACAGCAGGAGAAATATTTGAAACCTGCCTTTCCATTTGAGTGATGAATACAATCACAGAAAAAAGCAAAACACATGAACACCTTAAGAACTTAATGGTTCCCCCGTAAAATTGTTGCTTGATGTTAATATGTCCTGAAATATCTTTAATTTTTCATTATACTTGTAATTATGCAAATTTTTATAATATTATTTTTATATATAAATATTCATTTTCTTATATGGAAGTATTAAGGTATGTAGAGGTCAGATTAGTGTGCTGCAGTGAATCACAGCTGAGAAAAACAACAGCTTAGCTCGATATGTTTTTAACTGGAAATGGGCAGTGAGAGCTGCTCTGGACTGAAAGGACAGCTGGCATGGCAGCATTTGACATCCTGTGTGTAATTGATTTGGAATGCTTGACAGATTTTTATAATAGTGCAGAGGCACTTAGACCAGCAGGTAACTGCTGGGAATAGATTGAGTGGTGGTGAGCCCCTTTTCATATTACTCTTACTTGAGAATCCTTTAGACACACTTGACATCAAAGATATGTTCTCTTTTAAGTTCAAGTGCTTGTCAACTGTTACACCCCCTTTCATCAAATTCCAGAAAGGCAGAACAACATAAAACACCTGTATGTTATTTAACTAAGTGATCATTGTTAAAGATGAAATTTCAAGTGCAGTTTATATATAGTAGGAGTGGGAAATAGAGTATTGGCTGGCGAACCAGCCTTTAGTTTCTATGTTGAAATTATTTTTGTTGGAAGCCCTGAGCAGATGATCACTTGTGAAATTTATGTCAGAATTAGATCAATGAGCCCAGCAATTATAACCAAAAGACAAGCTGTTTCTGTCTGGTTGAAGTTTTGTGGGTTTTTTAATAATGTGCTAAATGGGCTGATCAAAACAATGCAACACTTCTTGGAGAGCTACTGATTTTGTTTTGCATTGTGGGGCTTGAAATTGTTAAAGAGACGATTACGTGGCTATATAGCTTTGTTTTTAAACTAGGGTTCGTTACTAGATCAGGATTTTAGAAAGAGATTAGTGGAATGGCTTCATTCTGAGATTGAGTTTACTACGTAGTAAAAGAGTTTGTACTGCATAATGAAACATAAAGCAGTCTCTGAAATCAGGTTCCTGGAATCAAGCATGCAGATATTGAAGACTAAAAAATGACTGGTTGGTACAAAAATCTAGATTGTAAATTTGTAGACTTTTGGTCTTCAAACTGGTGGAAAAGTATTTTGTTCTTAAAGGATATCTTTTTAAGTCTGTCATAACTTGCTGTTAAAGGTTTAGCGTTTTGTATCAAGTCCATTAATGTTGGAATCTGAGTGAATATTTGAATTTGGGACAATAAAATATCTCAGTGCACTGTAAATATCCAAACCAACTGCTATGTTAAATTTAATAGATTGTGCCAAGCGATGTCCATAATATTTTATTAATGGCTGTGGATTGGATCTAGAAATTTTTACAGTAGTTGAATTGACCATTCATCCAAAAGATACAGGCACCTAATTGTGTCTAAGCAGCTGTCAATTTTGTATGCCCTTAAGATGTCCCTTTCTCACTTGGCTGATCACATCATGTTCAGAACCTCTGAAATGTTCAGACTTGAATGAGAAGGGAGAATTTTGCTTGTGACAAAACTGGAATGGCTTAACCATTATGGTGCATGTCTACATCTTTATATTTTTCTGAAAAACCACTGAGTTACCAGAAAGGACAAAGACAGTTGAAGTAAGCCTTTATAGAAATCTAGCTTATGTATTTTGCAGTGGTTCTTGCAAAGTATTTTTATGAAACAAGGCATTTTGGTAACAGATGAGAGTATATCCAAACTGACAGAACCAGCATTGCTGTGCTCCTTAAAACTTAATTTCACCAGAGATTATATTTTTGAACAAAACCATGAGAGGATAGTCCCCTGGAGGCTACAATTTTCAAAGAAATAGAGGTTAACGGCCTTGGTATTTTATTTTACAAAGTTAATCAGATAATTTCAAGTCTGGCTACTCAGACCCCTTTAGTTATACAAACTTCATTTGCTGTTCTACAAATGTGTGATGTTTTATGTTAAACTAAAAATACAATGTCATCTCTTAGTGCCATTTGCAATTACTAGAGTATAAGAGGTAAAAAAAAGATAAATCGAGAGATAAAATCTTACACTAGAGGAGTATCTTGGGTGATCCTGCAACAGTAAGTTATTATGGAAATCTGAAAAGTGGTGTGGCTCAGAAAATAACTGTAGCTGTTATAAATTGCTTGAGTGACTATACATTTTAACCTGTTAATTAGTTCAGAGCTCATAAACAGACACTTAAGTATTGCAGTTAATCTCACCAAATCTAGCAGCATCACCTTCTGAAGTTTGTTTGGGTACTAGAGACTTCTTGACTCGTTGGAGGGAGACATTTCACTAATATTAGGTATTTATTATAAATTTCTAACCAATGATTGATTTAATATTTCTTCATTAATAGAAAAATAATAGTTATATTTTTAAATAGATTTTTCCCAGTTATTTAGAAATTAATTTCTTGATGATTTATGTTCCCTTAAAGGGACCCAGAAATCTCAGCTTAAGCATTGCTATGAAATCCAAAAGTCTGCATGACTTCTAGAACATTTATTAAAGGAAAGACATATTTGAATCTTTAAACTAAGGGAAATCTTGTTAGTCTTTGTCCTAGTTCAGCAGGTGGGATCAGTTTATCACTGTGTGTGGGTGACCAAAGCTATGTATTCCACACCCTCTATTCATTTCCCAAGAACTCTTAACAATGGACCATTGGCAGCAGCTACCCAGGGCACACCTAACACCTCAGGGTCTGAGCTGGGTGTGAAAAACACCTGCCAGGTAAGAGCTGTTATAACTCCCCTCTAGGAAGTCGTTGGCACCTTCCACCCAGCCTGAGGGGGAGTGTCTGCTAATGAGCCAGCAGCTATTCCAAAATACCCCCTGAATCACAGAGTCAGATCACCCATTGTGTAACTCTCCACCCTGGGGAGGTATTGGGTGCTCCCACCTGGACCTGAGGGTACATAATCTTGGGGTTTGAAGACCTTAGGGAACCATTCATCAGATCTGGAGGAGGATCAGGACCTCGACAGGAGAAGACCACCACTCTCGACCAGACTGTGACCACCACTCTTCACCAGACTGCAACCGTCATCTGCACCAACAAGTTTTTTCACCTCCTTTTGCTTTGGACTTGGGCAACCACGTGGGATTCAGCACAGGGGCTAACAAACCCCATTGTGTTTACACCCCAGGGTGCTGGGTTATATTTCTGCGTCTTGTGAGTTAAAACCAATTTCTCTTTGTGCCATTGCACTTATTGTAATATTGTTATTAAATTGTAGCTCTGATTTATAATCTCTTTTGAGTTGTTTGTTTCTCCTGCTGGTTTACACTTAAACCAGCACAGTCATAAAACCAAACAACTAAGACCTACTTGATCTCTGCAGTTAAAAACTGGGGAAATCCTGTGGGTGGAGACACTGTTTCTTGCATTAAAATATGACAGAGTGGCAATATAAATTATGAAGCAGGGCCAGTTCCCACTGAACCCTATCTAAGCAGAATTTAGCATACCTGTCACAGTCCATTTCATTTCCTGGAGCATTACACATCTGCTGCCTCCCAAAAGATAATCTTCAGAAACCAATTTGTATCAATACTTGACTTACATATTAAAACCTTCTGTCCTGTCCTAACCACTCCATGTATCAATTTAAATATTCTGGGCTCTACCAGTATTGTAACTCTGTGTTTCAGATGGTAAAAATATAGATTGTCTACATTCGTGGCTGCAAATTTTATCAGAAGCAAAATGTGGTCTTTTATATCCTTCCTAAGTTATTTTGATTTTTTTATCACAAAAATATAGATTATTTAGAACTGATTTTTGTATTCCATTAGAGTATTATTCTTAAGTATTTGTATGTCCCAGTGTTTGAAAATGCTCACCTATAGTCCTCTTTCTGTATGTAACTACATACAACTGTATTTTGTACAGTTATAGAAAATATTTATTAAAGGCAGATTTTGAGTGCTGGCTCATGGTAATCACTTCAGACCTGATATAACTTTTCCTATGATGGATATTGACAGGTTTCTGATTTTCCTCTTCCAGACATGCAGTCAGCTTTCTTGTTTTCCTCATACCATTTACAGTCATCATATGTGGTCAAAAGTTGGAGCGGAATCCCTTTGTAGCAGTTTAAAATATACTAGTTAAATCTTTATTTAAATCACTTTTAGAAGGTACATCCAATATAGTTCCTTTCATTTATTTGTAGGTCCTGCAGCCTTAATACTGGTGAAAGTGATTTCTAGTGATTCTAGATGAGTTTTGAAGAATACTTTCCTTCCAAGGAACCGCAGTTTCTGTGCTGCAAGACTGTCCCTGTTCCTGGGAGTTTTTGCTTTTAGCTGACAGAAGCTGGACACCACAGAAGTAATAGGTAAGTTCTTCTATTCTTTTTCCAGCATCTTTTCACTAATTGGAAGCCAAACACAGATCAGCAGCATTTGTTAATTTTGCTCTTTCCTACCCTGTACAGGTGATTTAAATTATCCTTATATATAAAAGACAGGCAGTTGTCAGCACTACACAGGCTTTAGTCTTCATAGAGTTTAGACATAAATAACATTTGTAGCTGTATCCAAGAATACAGTTATTTGTAATTTATCTGTGTAACCCTTGATCTTAGTTGGAAACTTTCTGTAGTTGTTAAATGTACTTTATTGCAATTGCATAATTTATTGTATGAAGGCAATGGTTGCTTTCCCTATCAAAGCCATTAAATATTCCCTATCAGAATTGCATTACACCAGTCAGGTTTCAAAATTATTTACTTCACATGATCACAGCACAATCATTACACTTTGAGAAAACATGAATTTCTGCTGGGCCAGATGGTAATGAGTATTGACATTTTTTTCAGTGAAAAAGATAGGAAGCTTCTAAACTCCTTTTCTTCCAAAAGTTATGCCTTCCCACCCAACTTGATTCCCACCTGTCAGCTAAGACAGATTTTTCAGAAGTTACTTGATATCTTGCACTGAGAGTAGTGGATGTATTTTAGCAAAAGTTTAGTGTAATAGAAAGTTCACTTCTGTTCTGTGTCTAAAGACAAATCTTTTGGAATATTTTTGGGCAAAAGCTGTTGCCTTGGAATTCTGTTGGTTTTGTCATGACCCAAGGAGTTAGCAGCTGGTTTGGGATTTCAGCTGTCTGTGGGCAGCTCACAGGAGCGATTGTGTTGGTGCAACTCACACGGGAGCAAGGCAAAGCTGCTGCAGCCTGAGACTTGGGTAATGTGATTTCCAGCAGGGGAAATCACAGGCTGCATGAGCTCAGTCAGCCTAAATTCAGGAAGGTTTTACAATTTACACCAGTGCTTGGTGCTATTGTCTGTAGTTGGGGCAGCTCCTTAATGGAGGACAGGCCCCAGATGCTCCATATTAACTAACCTCTGTGCTATTTTTTCATATTCAGTCTTCAGTTTGCAGTTTTGACAGCAAGGTCTTGTATTTATCCCAAGTTAATCATAGGCCTATTATTCAGGATAATGATGCTGGTGGTGTTGTTTTTAAGACTAGACTAAAGGACATCTGACTGCCTCAGGCTGTAGATCAGTTAATATTACTTACTACTACAAATGTGTTTAACCTTGAACTCTTACTAGCACAAGTAATTTTTTAGCATAAACATCTGTAAAGGTTAGTTTATTTTTTTTAATTGAGCTGTACTGTTGCTGTAAGAAAACTTCAAGTGTAAAGCAGCAGTAGGAGAGTTTCTACTATGTAGTTTTCATGCAGAGAGAAAAAGTAGATTTATGTCACTTTGGATAGGAAAATGATGCCTATTCAGGTGATAAATTGGGTGCTATATGCTATGACAAGTACTCAAAAATCCAGATTTATCTGGAAGAGTAGCTCTAATGATAAAATAGGACTTTGAAGGACTGACTAGAGTCTCCAAACAACCATAAGTTTGTTGATATGCATTGGCTACTTGATTTTCTTTAGTGGCCAAATTTAGTCAGGCTTCGGATCTTACCAAATGTGCCAAAATCTCTTTGTTAAAGGAAACTGTAGAATGGGCAGTAGAAAAGAGTAAACATATTGAGGTTTTCTGAAATAACCTGATGCCTACATTAGAAAAGAGATATTTTCTTGGTTTAAAATTTGATTGAAAAAGAAGTAAAATCCCAGAAGAAAAGTTTTGATCAGATCTAAAATATGTGTTGAAACTTGTAGCATTATGTAAAGTCATAGGAAGAAATGTGAGAAGGGGACTTGAGTTAATAGAAGACAAAACCATTCTACAAGCCTGAGGATCAGTAGAACATAAAATAATGCTTAGAAGTGATATTAATTCAAAATCAATTAGCTTTCCAAAATAGCCTTTATTATCACTCCCTGCTTTCTCAAATATACCAGAAACTGATTTCTCGTTCTATTATTTATAACATTTTCTTAACAGTGTAACTCACCCAATCAGATTGATGAGGCTTCTCATAGTTTCTCACTATTCTTATAAGCTGTGCTGACTGGTGAAATCAAATTATTTTGTTTCATTTATGGAGCTGTAGTGCTACTAAGTTCTGTGGAGAAACATTGATGCAAGATTGATATAATAAAGTAATGAATTAGTGAGGTTATGAGTGTTAAATTACTGTGTTAATCTACTTTAGACCAGTATTCCAGCATAAAGGATATGGCCTTGGAAGCATTCATGTTAAAACAAACAAGCAAAAGTTCAACTCAGAGTCAACAAAGGGGATGGCAGGTATGGGTTTATAAATCAATGGCCTTAAGCCACTCAACACGGTCATTTTTGTGTTTATTCTTGTGTATCCTTGTCTACAAATAAAACACAGGGTTAATATCTATATGCTTTAAATGTGTAATAATGCTTTAGATAAAGTAGCTGTTCTCGGTAACCAGCTTTGATCAGTGAACAATTATACTTGCTTTTTTATGTTAACATTATTCCATTTATATTAGTCTATTAATTGTTCATAACTACTTTATTTAAATAACGTTGTTATTGCAAGAAAGCTAGGATGTCAATGTGAATTTTCTTATCATTGTATGCTCTGCCAGAGTTATTGTTGCTATATGTAAGACAAACATGCTGTTAAAACCACTCCTGAACAAGGTTACCTCAGTGATGACCCTTTCTGATGTAACAAATAGATTCTGCCGAGCAGAATATTTGTATTTGTCATCGACACTAAGAGTTGTATGATACTCGTAATGAGATTTATCAGGTATTGTCTGTCTTGGAAAGCAGAGTGAGATCTCTGTGTGGAGTGATGCTCTAAGTGCAGTTCCCTACTTAGTGTACGCGATGACTGAGCCAGAAACCCTAAGATCAGTTAGTAATTTTGGGTCCACTTGCATTTCTTCTCAAGCCTGTGTTTGGCAAATGCTGCTAGTGTGGTCACAATGGTGATCTTGGTGGTGTTGATGGGATAATTATGCTTCCTTTGAACGTCACAACTGTGTTTATTTTGTGCTAATCTTCCAATAGTCAAGTTAATTACAAGTCCTGATTAGTGCAATGAGTCAGTTCAGGGTTGTACCGAGTTAATAGGGATGGGGAATTCACTCGGAATGGGTGGGAAGCTGAGTAGATGTCTAGGGCTGACTCTGCACACCTACCACGTGAGTAAACGAAGTGCCTGGAAATTTTTTTGTGAAGCAGATGTCTCTGCAGTGAGCTACTGAATAGACTTTTTGTAATCATGTGTGGCCAGGCTAGTTATAAAAACCAATGACTTTATGATCTTACTCTGGGTGAGACCTGACTGAATTTTGAAGCAATTTTATGTTCAACTTACGGTAAAGATGAGAGTGGACAATTTTATTTTAGTGCTGAATACAAAGAGAGAGATGCAGATTGATTTTCAAAATTCACACTGGTTTTGTGTGTTATTCTACTCAGCTGTGAAGGTGCTACATATTCTGTCCAGAACAATTCTTTTTCTCATAGTAATTGAATTTTAATCAGAAAAGGAAAAAAATGCTCTAGGGTATAAAACCTGCTAACATTCTTTAGTCCTTGAATTAGGAAGTTACATAAGCCAGCAGTCTTGCAGCTCAGTGGGTGTATGGCAGTGGGGGTGGATCCCTGAACTTACAAAGGAGTGTCACTGAAGTCAGGTGTAGGATCAGAACAACTTTGTGAATGTAATCATTCCCACTCTTAACAGAAGCCTCTTCAAATTATGTAGGATCTCCTTCCCACGTCTTTCAAGTGCTGTTTAAAACACACACACACACACACACACAAAGGAAAAAAAGCTGTAAAAGTAGTTGGAATCAATTCTTGTGTAAAGAGGTTTAAGTCAAATGATACTGCACAGATATGAATTGCATTACAGGAATTGCTTCTGTACATATTCCTTACCCATTGCTAACAGATGGCCAACAATTTAGAATTTCCCTTTAATGAATCCTTAGCAATATCACCCATACTGGTGAATTTGCTATCAAAACTAGTGCCTACTATGTTTGAATATTTTCTGAGTACATTGAACTTTTATCTATTTCTGATCCTCAGAACTGAATGAAATGATCCATTCAATTCAGCCAGCTGCTAGCCAGCCTCATTTGAAGCCTAAATGCCATGAACTAATTTTTCTCTTAATTGGTGAAATTTGTGAGACCACAAGTCTCTTAACTGAACATGACTCTCAGTGGCCAATATTTTAAAAGGTTACCAGCATGAATACCAGCTCTGTTATGTTTTCTGTCATTTAGAACTAGCACTGCTGCAGTTGGCATTATGACAGAGAATCCCCCAAAACAGTCAGTTCTTCAGGAATATTTGCAGCTTTACATATATAATTAAATTCTTCAATTTCTCCCCAAAGAAAGTCCCTAATTAATTCATTACTATATTTCTGGGCAGACTTCCTGTTACAGTCTCTAAGAGAACCACATCCATGGTAGTTAATTAAATACTTCTGTAATAAGTCTTTAAAGGACTTGAAGATAAAGAGTTGTTTGACCCCCATTTAATCTGGAAGGTCTTGGATTGTGATGTATTGTTTGTCTGGCATTGACTGTGTTCGGAATAAGAGGGTTTGAATTTGAGGATTTCCCCTCCTATTACTGGAGGGGAACCACCTGAGGGACATGAGCAAGGAGTTTTTCAACCATGCCTTTTTCTGTCACTGTAGCAGGGTGATTTTGCTTGCACTGCCATTTTGACCAAATGGTTCTCTGCTTACGTGTAAATTCCTAACACGTACTACACTGTGTTCTTTCTCTTCCTCATTTTCTCTTGTTCTGCCTGTGCAAACCTCTTTAGCTTTAACTTCCCTCTAGTTTTGCTAAATCTAATGTAGCTAACTCCTTGTTTTATTTTCCCGTTATTCATCTCCATGATATTTGGACCACTTAAAGCTTTTCTGCTTGGTTGCAATAAAAATATGTTTCATCTAACCTAGGTTTCTACCTTTTGCTCCCAGTTCCTGTCTGGTACCATTTCCATTGTGGCAGGAAAACTCAATTAAAAAAAAAATAGAAAAAAAAAGAAATCAAGTTTAATGATGAGAATTAGGATCACTCTGCTTGCTGTCACTGTCTGCCTAGTTGTTTCTGTAATGCTTTGGTCAGAGGTGCACTCAAGTTTGTACAGAATTCCTCTTTGTAGAGGAATAAATTCTTAGGTTTTTTCTCATGACAAGATTTATAGCTGCAGTAATTCTTGGAATAATCTTCCATTTCGGTATACCCATTTTTCTTTCATCTTCAAGTCTAGTAAAATTTCTTTCTTCCATTATCCTCCATAGTTGTGTTGTTGTGGTTGTTAAAATGGTCGGGTCCTCCAGTTAAGGACACACTGTTGAGTCAGTATTGAATCAGTGGTGTTACACCTGTAGTGCCATACTTTCTTCCCTCCAGAACCTGAAATCTGTACCCTACTAAAGGCTGTCATGGGATAATAAAGTTTCTTGGGGTTATGCTTCTAATCACGAAGCTCCAGGTGGAGGTTTCTCAGTATTTGATGAGTCTCAGATATCTGGAGAGCCTTGAAGACCTCCAGCACTAAAGAAGATCTAGTATGCAATGTTATTACCAATATTACTGTATTAATTTCTGCTAATGAAAACATTCTGTAATCTTCTACATTAAAATAAATTTCAAGAGAAATTCAGAAAAATAGGGCGTGTTTTTTAAAAAATTGAAATTACATTGTCATAAGGATTTCTACTTTCAGGCATATGAAAGCAGGATAATTTCATATGAAAAATGTTGTAAAAATATGGTGATTTCTCATGTCTAGATCATAGTATTATTTCATAAAAAATGATTATAAGCCTCCAGAATTAATATCCTATTCAGCCATTGAAGACAAATTAAATGCAAATGAAACTCCTCAAATGAACACATAATGCTGACTGCATTGAGGTTTCAAAATACATTTCTGATGCTGAGTAGAAAAAAGAAATCAGACTTCACTGAATGTACTGTGCAAATGCAAATGTCATCATCCATTTTTTTTTCATGCTTTTCTGGTTTGTGCTCTTTGTTTTGCAAATATGGTAATTGTAATGCAGTTGTATTAAAATTGGAAGAAGTCATTGAAATTCACCCAGCAAACACACTCTTCTTCCAAAGTTATTTGACTCAAAAGTGTAAAATTGATTTTGAATTTTAAGTCAGCAGTTTTAAAGCTTATCATGTTACATTTATATATTCTACTGTGTAATGAATTAGATAAGAAATACTGATGTGTTAGTATGGAACTATGGGGGGAGGGGAAGCATGTTTTAATCTCCAATTTTTTTTTTTATGGAAGACCATCTGATGACATTTCTTTTGGAAAGACAGCTGTTTTAATTCATATAGTGATGCCTTTACTTAAACTTGGAAAGGTGTACTTCTGCCGTTCCAGTATCTTAATTTCAAGAGTTACCTTAACATATCAATTTCCCTGTACAAGTCCTGTAGGAAATAACTTTTTAAGTGTTCAAATCTAAAAATCTCTGTTGACAGGAGTGCAAGAAAAACCTCAGCTTTGGACATGAGGAAAGCAGACTTCAGGCTGTTTAGGGAATTAATAGGTAAGATCCCTGGAAAAATGTCTTTGCAAGTGCTGGGGTCCATCAGTGCTGGTCACTTTTCAAATACCACCTCCTAAGAGCACAGGAGCAGGCAATTCCTGAATCTCAGAAGTCAAACAGGTGAGGCAGAAGGCTGGCTTGGCTGACCAGTGACACTCTCTTGGAAATAAGGCAAAAAAGGAAGTTGTATGCCCAGTGCAAGCAAGGTCAAGTGTTGTGGGAAGGATTCAGGGATGCTACTTTCTGCTGTAAGGAGAAAATTCATGTGGCCAGAGCTCAGCTAGAGTTGAGGATGCCACAAATGTAGGGGACAACAATAGGCAGTATAGGGATATCATTGGCCCGTTACAGGACGAGGGTGGTCACCTCATAAACAGGAACAGAGACAAGGCAGGGGTGTTTAATGCTTTCTTTGCCTCTGTCTTCAACATGGATGATGGATCAAGGGGGTCTCAGTGACCTGAGCTGAAGAACCACAGCTGTGAGAATAATTACTCCCAGTTCAGTCTAAAATTTTGTGGGAGCTACTGCTCCAGCTGGATCCCTACAAATCTCTGAGGCCTGATGGGATTCGTTCCAGAATCTTCAGAGAGCTGGCTGGTGTTATCACAAAACCTCTCAAAAATGTTTAGACAGTGTTGGGAATCCGGAGAAGTCCCAGCTGACAGGAAGCTGGTGAACATTGTCCCGATTTTCAAGAAGGAGCACTCTGGAAACCATGGGCCCGTCAGTCTCACTTCAGTGCCTGGTGAACTTACGGAGAAGATTAAAATGGGAAGTATTGAAAAACACCTGAAACACAATGCAGTCATTAGTCACAGCTAGGACAGCTTCATGACAGGAAAGTCCAGCTTATCAAACCTGATTTCCTTCTAAGAACTTCTACTTGAAAGCCAAAGTGGTTTCAGGGCCAATAGGAGTACCACAGACACGGTATTTGTTCTCAGACAACTGCAAGAAAAGTGTAGGGAACAGAACAAAGGTCTCTATGTAACTTGCATCGACCTCACCAAAGCTTTTGGCACTGTGAGTAGAAAACGCCTATGGCAGATCTTGGAACATTTAGGATGTCCCCCCAAGTTCCTCAAAATGACCATCCTGCTACATGAAGATAAGCGTGGACAAGTCAGATCTGGCGATGCACTCTCTGAGCCCTTTCCAATAACCAATGGTGTGAAACAAGGTTGCGTTCTTGCACCAACTCTATTCACAATCTTCTTCAGCATGATGCTCCAAAGAGCCACAGCAGACCTCAATGGAGTAAACGGCATCTACATCCGATATCGTACCGATGGAAGCCTATTCAATCTAAGGCGACTGAAGGCCCACACCAAGACCCTGAATCACCTTGTCTGTGAGCTGCTTTTTGCTGATAAAGCCACCCTTGTTGCTTACACAGAAGCAGCTCTGCAGTGCTTAACATCCTGCTTTGCAGAGGCTGCTGAGCTTTTTGGGCTGGAAGTCAGTTTGAAGAAGACAGAAGTTCTCTACCAACCTGCAGCTCAGGAAGTCTTCCATCATCCCCACATCACCACAGGTGAATCAGAGCTTAAGTCAGTCCAGCAGTTCACCTATCTGGGAAGCATCATTTCCTTGGACAGTAAGATTGACAAAGAGAAAGACAACAGTCTAGCAAAGGCATACAGAGCCTTCGGAAAACTTCATAAAAGAGTGACAGGACTCGAGGAAATGGCATGAAGCCAAGTCAGGGAAGGTTTAGGTTGGATATTAGAAAAATGTTCTTTACCTACAGGGTAGGTGGGTACTAGAACAGGCTCCCCAGGGAAGTGGTCACAGCACCCCAAGCCTGGCAGAACTCAACAAACACTTGGATCATATTCTCAGGCACATGATGTGACTCTTGGGAATGGTACTGTGCAGGGTTAAGAGTTGGACTCGATCCTTGTGGGTCGCTTCCAGTCAGCATATTCTGTGATTCTACTTGGAAAGAAAGTAATTTTTGTTCAGTTTATAGGGATCTCCATTATCATTTAGAGAGGATTTTAGAATTACTGCTGGTTTTGGCTGGAAGTAAGTATTTTTGTGTGTGTGTGTGTATATCAAAAACCCAGTGTCAGTGTAAACAGAACTATAGTTTTGACACTTTTCTATAATGTCTTAGTTATGTGCTCCAGTCTATTAGAAATTTGCTTTAGCTACTGACAATCCCAAATTATATGCTTGCTTCAAAGATATGTGTAACTCTGATGACATAGGAACAAATGCCATTTAATATCCATGATACTACAGAGTGTATACTTTACAGAAAGTAGCTATACAATAGAAATATTGAATGCTATAATTGTTCTAAACCCTTTAATTGTATCTGACCATGAAGCAGAATGTGAGTAGATAAGATCAGTCTCTCAACTGATATGAACTAGGTTATTTCTGAGAATCAGTAGAGTTATGCTGGTTTGGTAAGGAGGAATTGAATAAAAATCTGTAAAAGTTGATATGATTTTTGATCTATATTGGTCAGTCTATTAAAAATATATATTTTAAAAATTTTTAGTGGAGGAATTGTTGCCCTGTGACGCAGATTACAGCAAATAACAGTGTTCCTTAATGAGGTGGTTCCAGGTGTTACACACACAGTGGTGCTTAAAAACTTAAAATAGCTTTCATCAAGTTCTGTCATCAAGTGTACAGCTGAACCAACATCAATTGCAAGGCAAAACCATGTGATGACTGCAAACCAGGAAAAGAGGTTTGATGCTATGCAAGCTATGTGCTAAAGGAGGCAAGGACTTTGTGTTGGCAAACATGGTGTTTGCACAACCACTGGCTGATGGTTTTCGAGAATTTGAGTAAAGCTGACTGTTTGCTTCTGATAATCTCTTTGCCTCTTGACTCTGTGTTCCTTAGACTTCTGTTTATGTACATCTCTTTCTTAATGAGACTGTGCATGTGAGGCCTATAAAAATACATTTGAGTTATATGAATTAAGAAAACTAAATACAGCTGGCCTTTCAGTGTGTGTGGGAAGGAGTCACTAAAATATGTAACTGCTGCAGGTAGCAGTTTTTCAGTAGGTGAAGTTTTCCTTTGAGTCACTGTAAGTAGATCAATTTTCCACTGTGGTAGGTCATAATCTATCAATGATTCGCTGTCTTCAGAGGTGTTCTCATTCCATTGAGATGTAAACATGAGGGGAGTTTAGTGAGAGGTTTACTGTGTAGCTTTCCTCTCAATCTTATTTTTAGTGCATAAGTGAAGGGACTAGAGCTGTTGGCAAATAAATTTAGAGAGAGAGAGAGAGAAATGAAGAGATTATGAACATAAAAATTAAGAGCTTTCACTTTTGTATATTAATGTTAGTTACTCTTTTGTTCCAAAATCTGTTTTTTAAGGGCTAAATTACATATAACGTTTTGTGTTAGGTTGTAAGATTTAATCAGTTTCAACAATATTCATTTTAAGGTCTATCTGAGCCCATAATTTTTCCGTGTTTTTTTCAGACTAGTCAATGCTTTTGTAATTTTTTGCCATGCTAAACCTGATTTTCAAACAGCATTTAAGATCCCTAAGTAGAAAAAAGTGTGCACCTGGCTCTATTCAGATATTTCAAGTCCTGTTTTGCAGATGTGCTGACGCTTATAAAACCATCAAGCTTTGATCATATTGGTTAATCCAGTTTATAGGTGTTTATAATTTTTTTTTAACCTTCAGCTTGTGATAACTGGTGGTGGTGATTTCAGAGAGGGAGTGATAGCATCATCAGGAGAAATACCATATGCAAGCATTTGCAACCATTACCATTTAAATAGCCTGTGTCAGCCTAAACAATACACAAGGGTTTAGGATGACATTTTTTGTGGGAATTTGATTCCAAGGGTCTTTATGGTATGATAAGTACATGATCCAAATTGACACATTATGGAGGTATTCTGAGCTGGAGTGAATGCAGATCTCAAGCAAAGGATGATAGGCAAAACTGCATCCCAACACAGAAAGAGCAAGAAATTACAAATAGATGGAAAGCACTTCAAACAATTTCCTCCACTATGTACAGCACTGTGTTGTGACATTCATCAGAGGAATCTCATCTTCCCAAGCTGCTTCCAATTTTCTGCAGCCTATTTGAATAGGTCAACTTCTATTAGGGACAAATTTAATGGACAGGTAGTGTTTTCATTCTAGCTGCATCAGTACTGCTGCGAGAATCTCTCTGAACTCTGAATTCCTTATTCTGTAAATATCAAATAGTTGCTTGCAGGTACGCACCTGAATAACTCATTAAGGTTAGTGTTTCAAGTACAGCTAGAAGGAATTTTTAGAATTGAGGATTAGGGGAAATTGTAATTTTGGGCTTTTTTTCTTTTATCATATAAAAATCCTTGGTAGTTCTTTTATGAGAAACTCCAGAAAAATGAGTGCTATAAATAAACTAAAGTCTGAAACAAAATAAGGTCCAGGGGCTTTCAGAGTTATAATCTTGCACTTGAAATGTTAGGCAGGAATGAGCAGTGCTTGGGACCTCCTCCTGCAGTGCTGGGTTGCAGAGAGCTGCGAGTACAGGGCTGGAGGGAGTGCTGGTACTGACCAGAGACAAGCAGAGGAAAATCAAGAGGGAGAGTGCAACTTTTGGTATCAAGATCTGCTGTCTAGGATGATTTTTAGAACACCAAATGTGTGATAAATTATAGCTTAACTCTTAATTGTGTAAGTGTGGCGCTTTCATAATAAACACAGGGTGCTTGGGTTCATCTGAAAACAATCTTACATGTTTGATTCATTTTTTTCATGGGGACAGTTTTTATGTCATCTGCTGAGTGGGTTTGGTGCCTTTCCCCTTTTTTTTTCCAAATGTAGCTCCTAGTGTTTGCAAGTAAAGAAGAAAACAGACACCAAGAGGAACTGAAGTTGTTCATTGTGGGAAGTGTGCCTACAAAATTGGTCTTAAAGCTTTGAATATTTTATTTTTGTAACAAGAAAGAGCTCAAAGACAAGAACAGATTTTTCTGTCTGTGTTGTTTATCTGCAAAGATTTTTAATCTCTTGCCTAAAAGGATTGTTTTCTCTTTAATAAATGGACTACAATGCATTGGTCAATACTAATATTGAAGACATAGTTTCTGTTTGTGAACAGAAAGTTTTACTTGCACCAGTTATAGGAAAGGTGATGTGTGGCCCAAAGCAGTATGCATATTGTAACATGAATCTTACCTTTGGGATACCATAGGAGAAATAGTGTGAATGGCAATATTGACAGTGATGTTGAATTACTGTTATTAATGCCTGCAGATGTGCTGTAAAGTGTCCTATCCTTGGGAATCTCCCTGGTTTGGTATTTTGCCAGTGCTGTGTTTAACTGCGCTATATACTATTGATTTATTTTGTTATCTATGTAAATGTTCTTTTTATAGCTGCAAGTCCATTATCTGCCTCTAACGTACTCCTTCAAAAATGATTATTTACTTTTACCTTTTTGCTTTTTCAATATTATCTATGGAGAGCTATGTATGTGTGTATACATATATACAGGAATACACACTGCTGCATTTGTGTGGCCTGTGAGAGCTGTGGAGATGGTTGTTCACACCTCAGCTACTTCCTATGAACTGATTACAGTTTTAAAAGCTCACTGTAATATCAAACATGCGTTTGATGATCTTCCAATTGAAAGCTAGTCTGATGTATACTGATACCTTGCTAATGTTGTGCTACATGTGTTCAAACAAAAAACTCCTAACATTTAAAAATGGCACTGGGAATCACTGGCAATGTTAAATGATACAACCCCATCAGTTTTGAATCAATTTGGGCTTTATTATCATTTATCATTAATTTGAATTCCTCTGAAACTATGCTTCAAGCATCTTCTAGGTGTTTAGACTGCAGAAAGATAGAATGCATAGATATATATTGCTGCCTAGTAAATCTTTCATGTTTTTCACTTGCAGAGACAGCGTAGTCTGACCTTGGAAAAGGGCTATAATCTACTGTCTTTATAGAGATGAGGAAGCAGCTTTGACAAGTAGAAGTTAAACCCTAGATAGTCCAGGGCTATCTAGCCATTGCTTAATCTTCTTAATATGGTAAGACAAATCCCATTCTTCATTTTTATATTAACATATTTCAATTTTATTACAGTTTTTAACTCTTAAGCAGAGCTGTAGAAGCTTGGATAGAAATGCCAGACAAGCACACATATTCAGAAGCAAAAGAATTCCTCAGCTCAGCAAGCTCATAAGTTTCAAAAAGCTTATTTTAAATGGCTTTAAGTGAGGAAAAATTGGGACATTGAGCAAGTCCATGTAACCAATGCAGAGACAATATAATAAGGAGTGTAAGATGAGAATTAATTGCTATTAACAATAAAATAAATTCAATCTGAGTAGGACTTGCTGTCAAGATAGGTTTCCTAAGTGGACACAGGCTTAGAAATGGCCACTTGTGATTGTAACCTGAATCATTAGCAAGTTTCATATTTTTGGGAGCAGCATATGATTATCCCCATTTTTTTCTGTAAGGGAAAATATAATGTCAAGTTTAATCTCTGAGGTGATTGCCTGCTATTATACCCTGTTATGTTGCAGTCAGTTTGACCAGAAGGATTCCTCTTTGAAAACTATGTCTGGAAATGTAGGTTTCTTCTTTTAAATATCTCTTTGTCATTATTCTCTCCCAAACTAGTATAACAGATATTGTTCTGTATTTGAAGAAATTGTCTGACACTGAATGGGTTACACATGCCATTAAAGCAGCCAAAGAACTGAGTGGTGTTTGAAGTTGGTCAGATTGTACTGTGGACACAGATAATATTTTAAACAATGTATACTTTTTGTTTAAAGAATAGTTAAATGTTTTATGGTTAACTTTAAAAAAAAAGTCTCCTTTTCCAAATGTCGGGACAGAGAATCTGTGGCATCTACTCAGTGTGTGCTTCAGACACTTAAAACCTGTAATTTGAGTTACAGTGTTGTTGTGGTATGTCAGTGGTTTAGTTGTTCTAATTAGATCATATGACATTTTGGAGGAAACCTGTTTACTTCTGGGCTACTGTCTTCAATAAACTGGAGGTTTTTGGTTAAATAAAAAGTTACTAATAATTTTAAAAATTTCAATATTTGCAAAGATGTGTAAAAATCCACTAAATTAGTAACATATTCTACATAGTTAACATCAAAATGCATTCTGCTCAAGTGAGTTGTTATTAAAACATTTCCCATTTGCCATCCAAGTGAAAACCCCCCAAACCAAGCTTTTTACCATCACTGAAAGGGTGTTACCAATATTTAGGAATCTGTATTTTGAAGAGAGGATTTTAAATCTAACTTCTCAGATACTGGTTCTGTTCAGCGTGCTTGTAAATAATCTTGGAAAGGGCTGATTAGTTATGAGTTACAGGCTGTTTGTTGATTGATTCAATTTTTTTGAATGCTCAAATGTAAAGCTGATTCTAAAGAAGTAAAACATGTTTTTTATGAAGCTGAATGGCAGACAAAATTCAATTTTGGTAAATGCGAAGGAACTAATGTATTTAAATATGCATTTTGATTTAGTAGTTACTATTCAGGAGGGAGATATTGGCATTATTGTGATTAGTTCAATAAAGCTGTCACCTCAGCATCACTTAGAGAGGAAAATAAAATTCTATAAAACATCCAGGGGAAAAAATAAAGTCGACTAATGAGTGCAATCCTTTTGAAATCTAGGTTGCATTTTTATCTTGAATATTTGACTAGAGTGTTAAAAAAGTTCACAAAAGACAGGTAAGTGTTTCTTGTTGAGGACCAATTAAATCACTACATATTTGCTTCGTAAAAAAGAGAGGACTAGGTTTGTGGTAAGAGTCTGTTAAAGTGAGAAATGGTGTAGGAAAGGTAGGATTTATTATTGGTTCTTATGATGTAAGGGTGAAGGTGTACTGAATAAAATAATCATGCAACAGTTTTAAAACCAACAAAAGGAAATATTTTTTTCATAAATGATTAATTAAATTATGGAATTCCTTGTCAGAGGGTATGGTGGAGGTGAAATGTGAATAGGCTCAAATGGGAGTTGATTACTTTGTGCTGTAATGACTCAGTATGATTTTTGTGAATTTTAAAGAAAACATGGTCTTCAGATATCATTTCTGCCTCTGCTTTCAGATACACTATCCTGCTGCAAGTATATCCTGTTCTGTACTCTCCTGGTTACTTATAATATTTTTCAACTGTGAACCTTTTTTGAAACAAAATATGGCTGCTCTTATGATCTTCAGACGTTTGAAAACAGGATTAATTTTATCAGGATAAACACTTTCTTTATGAAGTGTGATATTAAACGCTTGCATATGTTTGCACTCTAATCTTGTGAAGTGCACCTGCAAGGCACCCATTCTCCAATGTGCTGTGCTGGAGAGGAACTCTCTGCTGCTCTGGGGCTCTCGTGGTGTGTTCACGTCTGAGCTTTGCTGCTCACTGCCAGCATTTCTGGCTGTCACAAAAGAGCAGGGGCAAGTTTAGGGACTGGCATTTGCTGCCATGTGGTTACTGGGGCTTTTGGTCAGAAGGTTTGCTTCTGATAATAAAGCTGCATCAGCTGTCATCCTGAACTTTAGAGCTAACAATTGTGTCTGAATGGAAATCAAAACTAAAGAGAGGATAACATGGAGCTGCTCTTTCCCTGTTTGGGGTTTGGTACCCCTCAATGCATTCTGTTACCAAATTGCACATCGGTCCTCAAACTGGAGCTGAAATGTACCTGTTATGTGCACCTATAATTCTGTTATTGTACCTATATTTTTTCCTTACCTGTGAAGAAGCAATTTAAATGAGTTTGGAATGCTTGTGCTCTTAGGTTTTTGGAGAAGTGTCTCTAGCCTGTTTCATATTTTGGTTATCAATTTCAGGACCAAGTAATTATTAAAAGGTTTTTAATTTTTGTTCTTTGCTTTTGTGATCCGTAACAGGTGTTCTCTAGATTTATGGTCAGTGATACAAATTTTTGGATGTCTGTCAGGTTTCTCAGTTTATAGGATTCCTTTTCTTAACAAAGAGAGTCACAAAGGTTGCAGGACAACGGATTAAAAAAGAAATAAGGGAACAAAACCAGACGGAGTTAAAAATACTCACTAGAATTTTGAAATAGCTCAAAATGAAGAAGAAATGTATTCAGAAATGCAGGATGCACTTAAAATCCCTAAAGCCTCTCTTTTCTACTTTGGCCAAAATTTGACATGGCTGGCATTTCTTCCTCATAGCAAAGATCAAGGAAAGCCAAGATTCATGCAGCTGGTCCCTGGCTAGTTTGTTGCTAAGGGGAAATCTTAATTAAAGCCTTGTTCATTATGTATTACCATGTCCTTGGAAAGGGTGAGATGTTGCATAGAGTATTCAATGTCAAGGCCAGATTCAGAGAACACTGATCAGGGAATACAAGTTTTTTTGAGAATTAGGTGTTTTTAAAATACATAATTGTATGCAGAGTTAGAGTTTGGAAAATTTGGCCTTTGCTTTAGATTTGCAATACTTTGGGCATTCTGCCTGTAACTGTACACACATATCCTGGAATTTCTGCCAGTCACCTGCCAGTTGGTGTGGTAACATCCAGACATTCCTCTTGCCAAGTCCCACAAGACTCCTCATTTCTCTATGCTCGAAGATTGAAACCAGATTAAAAAGCAACCATGAGAACCAGAGCACGAAAAGAAGCCTTAAATAACTAAAGCATGCACTGGCCTCTTGCAAGTGACAGCACTCTTTGGCATTGTACAAATGGTCTAAATTCCAGTGGATATCAGCTGAGAGTGAGAGCAAG
Source organism: Pithys albifrons albifrons (assembly GCF_047495875.1). Taxonomy (NCBI): domain Eukaryota; kingdom Metazoa; phylum Chordata; class Aves; order Passeriformes; family Thamnophilidae; genus Pithys; species Pithys albifrons. The sequence goes on from NC_092467.1 coordinate 13,259,933, forward strand.
CTGCTGGTAGACACTGCAGAGAGTTTCTGTGGGACACTCGAGCTCTATGAGTAGCTTAAGCAAAATGTTGCATTGACTCAAAAAGCGTATTTTGCAATATTGCAACTGCAGTATTTCAAGCTGGCATAATTCTGCTTGAAATATATGTATAATTTTAATTTTCCTCATGGGAAAAATGAAAAAATGTTGATCGAACCATTTTTCACTAGAATCCTGAAACTGCACATTTTAGTAATTTGTTTAACAGAAAAATGCTCAGCTTAGTATCTGGGAATTTGAGATTAATAACCTTGGCTAAAAATTGTCTCTTGATCCAAGTAAAAAAATCTTTTACTCTTTAAACATTGGCTTAGGTGTGTTGACATAAATGAAAAAAAACCTGTACTTTTAGGCTTCTGAGTTTACAAATTATTGATGCATATGGGTAAGAGAACACCCTTTTCATTTTCAAATTACAGAGGAGATGAACTTTCAGCATAATGTTTCATATTTTCCTAGAGAAGCTTTAAAAAGTCTTCTCTCCTGAATAGATTTTACTTAGAGGATTTGTATAAGCACAAATGTTTGGCTCATCCATTTCCTTTAGCACATAGCAAAGTCTAGAAAGTCCAGTTATTTCTTTTAAAATGTATTTTGCTCTTCCTGGGCTTTTTCAGTTCCACATATTTCTTAAATCTTGCAGCTAAAGTATTGGGAAAACTTGTCTCATTGTGGTAGCAGACATGGCCAACTCAATAATGCAATGACTCTGTCAGGACAACTGGGGGAAGAGATCATTTTATTGTGTATGTATATTTTCCCAGATACCATTGCCTTATGCTTACATACGAGTTTAGCCAAACAGATAAACCAGTAATGCTTTTTGTGTGGTGTTTGTTAATGGTGTCTGCTGGAACCCTTTTCTTCTGTTGTATGAATAAGGAATGTGCAGAAATTCTCAGAAATACTTCACTAGCTGTTCTGTAGCTCAGTGAAATGAAACCTACAGAGGTTTAATCTGGTTTTTAATTATTATGTCTCTATAAGAACAAATCCAGTAGGATCTTACTGACAGTATTAACTCTGCTGAGACTATGCTGCATATCAGCATTCTTTCAAATAGAATTGAAAGGAAATAGTAGTTAAATTTCAATTTGTTCAGAAAATTTTGAATTTGCAGTTATTTTATCAGTTTGGTAATGTATTAAAATATCTTTCTGTTTTATTGTTTAAAATGTTTGCACAATAGAAAATGTGTGTCTGCTCAGAAATAAGTACAATTGGTTATATTTAGCTTATTCTCAGTATTTCCAAGGTCGGACCAACAGCACCATTCAAGGACTCAAGAATCAGATTCTGATTTGTGTCTCAGCACTGTAAACCTATGCTAAGATATTACATTTCAGTGGTTTTACTTTGACTGTATTTTTGAGACCAGAATATGGCTTGTATTGTTACAAAGAATACAATTTTACATATAAAAAAATCAGGGGAAAAAAACCGATAAGCTCAAAGTACTTTAGAACCATCATTTAAGCCCAAATTCTTTAAAATTAAATTCTGCAGAAGAAAACCCATTGGCATTTCAGGCTCAGACATTGACTGAAAACTGCTTTTATGTACAGATTCATACTGACAACTTTCTGTCCAGCAGGTGACTTTCTGCATTAAAAGGTTTGTATAAGTGGAGATTGTAATAGGATGAACAACCTTGATAAAATGCTTTGATTTTTATCTTTGAAATTTTTTCCCCATTACATTTGCTTCAGCTGGTGCTGCTGCAGTTAAGAGGATGTCAATGCTCCCATTGTAAACTCCTTTCACAGGGTTTTATGACTTCATGGTAAAAAATGGCTTTTGTCTGAAATACAGCAGATTTTTTTTCATGCTGCTTTGTTCAGTTAAATAGTGAATGTTAACTTGAAAAAACACATTTGTTGTAAATGAAAGGGCAATCTTCAGCTCAGTAATACCACCTCAGATTAATAAAAATGACAGTATTTTAAAAATCCAATTTTGTTTTCACAGTTAAGGTTGTTTGTTTGATTACCTTTTTTGCATTACACTTTGTTTAGACAGGCAAAATGGATGAAGTTAGTTGCAGTGGGCTGGTAATCATTCTCACTCTCGGGTCGTTAGTACCACAATATTTAAGATGCAATAGCTGCAAGGTAAGTTTGATGAAAACAACTACACGCATTGGAATTTTTTGAAAAGTTTTAGTGTTATATCCATCTATTTTTTGGTTTCATCTACTTGCCACAGCCCAGCAGAGTTCACCTGCATGGCTCTGATTTCTATTCTCTTGCCTGTGAGTCTGACTGCAAAGAGCCCAGCTGTCAGAAATGCTATCTGCAGTCCTTCCTTTCTCCTGATTCTGAGGGCACATTTTCACAATCAGGAGCTGGAACATGAACGAGCCAGGAATTCAGAGGCCTGAGCTTCATTCCCTGCCCTCCTTGCTTTGTTTCCTTGTGAGAGCCCAAGCTTTGCCCTTTCTTGTTTCTTGACTTGTGAAAATGCCCCTGACTTGTTTGTTGAGCTGTCCTGGCTTTTCAGTGTATGTTCTAAGCAGAGTCTTTGCTGTCCTGTAGCTTAGCAAAAATGCATTGTAATGGAAATATCAGTCACTTCTGCCACAGTGACCTCAGTGCTGTAAGAAAACCTTTCTGGCCAAAGGTGTGAGTTTAGTTACCAGGTTTTGTTGGGGTAGATGTCAGAGAATGGTGATGCTTCTTTTTCAGTCTTGGCTTGTTGAAAATGGTTTTGTTATTGCACGGAGGGCTAACTGAGGCATCCACTTTTAAAGGTTTTTTCTTTTGAACTTACTGTAAGGATTCAAGACTTGGGAAAAGACAAGTCAGGGGAGCAGAAGCAGCGTGGAGCTCTGTGTGCCATCCAATGCAGCTCCCCTGTGGAATAGGATAGCATATGGAGATGTTTGCTCTTTTAGTAAATGCTGGGAAATTGGTCTGGTTTTCTTTCCTTGATGAAACACAGCAGAACAAAGGCCTGCATTTACTCTTGCTTTAGGACTCTGCAGCTCAGATCTTCTATGTCCTGTGAGCTCATTTTGTTGTCTTTACATATGAGTTTATGCAAGGTCCATACTGTGACATACAGGAACCAGCAGCTGAGTACTAAGTGTTTTGTTACTGAATATTCTTATTCTTGCTTATGCTGTTTTCCCCATATTTACAATACAGAATTAACTACTTTTGCTCATTTAGAATTGTTGCACTCCAGTTTCCAAATACTGGAGTTTTCTATTGGAGAAGGCCCTGTCAAAGGGTAGCAATGATAGCATAAGGAATAGTCTCCAGGCACTTGCAAAAACAGTCTCATACAGCATGGATTGTGTCACTGTTGGCAAACAGGAGCCACTAGATTTGATTGTGATGTATTTTTAAATCTGCAAATCCTTTAAGAGATTTTCAAAATGCCTAGTTCAGTTCATTGAAAATCTGAGCCTCACCTAAAGTCCACTGCACAGGCTGGAAGGGCACACCCACGTGGGGACAGCCCTTCCCAAATCTTCATTCACGAAGCTGAGCCACACACACACCCTCATTTAAGGTTTGTAGACTGAATATATTGTTTTTGTAATCCTGAACACTAGGCAAATTCTTTTTTTTTGTGTGTTGGGAAATATTAGAACCAATCAAAAGTGATATGAAGGCTTTAATTAGAAAAGGTTCAGATTTTTTATGCAAATGAATTCATGAAAATGATCCACTTTCAGTAGATGAATAATGGAACTAAGTTATTGGAAACTAAAGATAATAGCATATCTGGGATCTCATTGTTCAAGAACTGCCTATAAATACAGAACATTTTTGCTCAAGCATTAACAGTTTATCTCCACGTTGCTGAAATTATGTGAAAGGGTTTTCACTACCTTTGGGAAAAAATGGTATGAGAAGATCTGACTATTTTGACTTTTGGTTGTTCACTTTTACCATGTAGAATGCAGACTGAAAGAGATCAGAGTTGCGTTCCTAGAGACAAGTGACATGGTTATCCAAGAAGGAGCTTGAGAAAAGATTTCTTTGTTATTCATGCCCTTCAATTACATTGTAATTAATCAGGAAACTCAATTCAACTGTGAAATGAAGTAAGTGAAGAAAGCAATCTCCTTTGAACATAGCCTTTACCAATCCCTGACACCACACTGATTCCTTGATATTGCTTAAGCTGTTCTGTCATTTACAAACCTTGTTCCTTCCACTCACTTTGAAGGAAAGGTTGCAGAGCATGTTGTGTTGGGCCCTACCTCCCAAATACAGACAGGAACGACTGTGACAGCAGCCAGGAATGGGAGTCCCAAAGCTCAGGAGTTGTCCCTATTGCCTCCAACCAAAGGCAAAGAGCTGCGGCACTACCCCTTTTACAATGGTTGCTTTATGAAAATTAAATTATAGTAGAGGCTGAGATGTTCATACCATGACCACTTTCGCTTCCTGTATTATATATGTTTTAAATTTCTATGTTATGCAGTGAGAGGACTGCTGTACAACTGCCTTCAATCAGTGGCAGCCTATAACTGGACAGCCTTCATTTTCATTGCCTGGTAAGAGAAGCAGCAGTAAATCCTTCAGCAGAGAAAGTGCATTTTAATATTCTATACTCATCTGTATCATCATTTCAACTACTCAACTGGAAGTGTGCTTAATAAACTTATTTTCTCATCTGGCTTTCTTTTTGTGTTTTGGTTTAGTTGTTTTGCCTTTAAAGAAAGGCACAAGTTGTGCATAGTTTTTGGAACAGAGGCTATTTTCAGGGAGGAACTTCAGACAGTGTACTGCAAATGAAGCCTCAGCCATCAGTGAAGTGGGGTTGAGCAGCCACGTGATTTCAGGTGTTTTCTTTTGCAGGTTTCTCCTGTCGACCACAGGCAACTCTGCTCTCTGTGCTACACTGTGTGCCTTTGTGCTTGGCATGGGCCATTGTGATGAACTAAGTTTGGATTTAATGATGGGAGATGTCACTTACCAGATAATAGTCACAGAATTTATTTTTATGGTTTTTTGTTCTTTTTTAGTATAGCACTATATGGCAAGGGCATTTGTTGTTTCCAAAGATGATTAGGTGACATCACCATCTTTTGTGAGACTGAAACTGCAGATATTTTGGGCTGTGTATGTAAGCCTGTATTCTTTAGGGAATAAAGTGTAAGAGCCTGCAAAAACTCTAGCTAATGAGCAGTAAATTCATCTGACAAGTTATTGTCCTTTTCCCTTGTTTATTCTTAGTCTGCAAAACTTAGTTTAGAATACAAATAGAAATGAATGTATTCCCTTGTTTCTCTTGCCCCCTCTCCATGCTTCTCTGTGATACAGAAGGGTTCCCATTGCACACAGTTGTCCCTGTTTCAAAATATCATCTGCTCTGTCAGCAGGAAAAGCATGATAGATTATATGAGAGTTTATTTTGATAATTTTGCTGTAGTATATGTCTGTGTGAGAAGACAGGGGTTTAGGTAAGCTGGGATTCCCCAGTACTGAAAGCTTACTGGTGTCATAAAATCAACACTGATTGCATCTCTAGTAATGTTCCACATTCTAATCTTGTTTCTGGTTTTCAGGGTGTTAATTGTCCTGAAATAATTTGAAGAAGCTGAAGTTTTCTTTTTCAAACTTCAAGAGAATAAACAATATAGCCAAACTACTAGAGTGAGAGAATGCCTTGGTCTGTCAGGTGAAAGTGTTACAATGATATGGACTATATGCAATAGAATGTCAATGTAGCATCATCTTTCAGCTTCATTAACTCCTTCTGATCTCCAACTGACTCAATTTTAATAATTATCTCCTCCCCTCTTCACTTTACCTTGAGATTTCCATTTCATCAATTATTTACAGATATTTCAGTCTTCCTGCAGTGTATCAGTTTGGCTATAGAAGCAGTATAACAGAGAGACTTGTGCAGCTGCTTGTGATATGAAAAGATACTGATTTCTCAATCCATTTTAGCTTTCCTCTTCAGGCTATTTACTGGCATGCTATTATAATGCTGGAGGGTTTGGGGTTGTTGGTTTTTTTTTTTGTTTGTTTGATTTGAGATTTTGTTATTGACTTTGGAGTCCTTTTTGTTGTTTTTTTTTTTGTTTGGTTGTGTTGTTGGTTTTGTTTTGGGGTTTTTATATGTACAAATCTGTATACTGCCCTACAGTGCTGCACACCGTCACCCACAGGACGATCGGGCACTAGAATGGGCTCCCCAGGGCAGTGGTCAGAGCAACAAGCCTACCAGAGCTCAAAACGTTTGTGTGGATGATACTCTCAGGCACATGGTGTGACTCTTGGGGACAGTCCTGTGCAGGCCCAGGAAATGGACTTTGATGATCCTTGTTGTTGCCTTCCAACTCAGCACATCCTATGATTCTGTGATAATGATGTCTGACTTACATCAACTTAAACACACTTTCAAGTGAGCTCCCAAAGCTGATGAGTTCTGGTTGTAGTTACTTTTTTGTTCTCACATGAAAAATCATAGTATTACACTAAATAGTTTTTTGAAGTGGATTTTTACTAAGAAGGAGCAAAATTATTTATTGATTTACTTATTTATTACAGGGCAATCTCTTTCTGGGTATGCTTCTTCAGTGAGTACTTCTATTCTCTCCTTTTGTGGTTTGTTTTCCTGTCTCTAAAACTGATCCTGGCTGAGTTGTATGGCTCAAGTAAACCAGGAGAAAACTGGAGAGGTAATTGAGGAAGAAACCAGAAAACAGACTGCGCCTGGCCCAGAATGCACTCCATGTACTGAACAGCTTCACTTAATTGTCTGTCTCTCCCTCTCTTTTTCTAAGACTTACTGTAAAATGCTTTCATGACTGGACCATTTTCAGAGGAGTTAAGATAAGTCAAAGCTGGAATACTACAGGGTATGCTCTGTGCTGAAATGGCTTTCTTACAGTTATGGAGACTTGGTTGAGGTGCTGTGAATATCTATTCCTTATTCCTATGTCTCAACTTCATTCTTGTGTTAACATTATAGAACATAAAATGTCCAGAACCATTGGGCCATATGATGAAATATTGCTCACTAGGTGTCTTAATATGTAAAAGTTTTATATTTGGTCTCACATTTTTTATATGTAGTCATAAAAATTTAATTCATTTCAAGTACTGGAAATATCCATACTCTTAACTGTTATTAAAATATAGTTTAAAAATATAAACATATGGAAAAAAGTCAATACAGTGTTAATGTGGCAGCACTTTAGAATAATTTGTTTCATTTATTTTCATGCTTGTCCTTTGTTAAGCCTTTTTCCATATCTGATGCATTTGGAGGCTGTGTACAGTCCAGCTTTGTATTCTAATGGTACTGTTCATATATAGCACATAATTTCTTAAATCTTATTCTCCATTTCTCTCCGTGTGTTTTAAGACAAAATGACTTGTTGGGTTACTCAGTGATTAAATGCTGATATCTGTCGCACAGATCTGTGTAAGACTCTAGGTTTATTAAAATATTTGATGTAGATTAAAACATCATCATATATTAAACTGCAGTTCCTATCTCCTTGGAATATTAAGTAAATGCAGATAAATGACACATTATCTGATTAGATGTGTAGAGAAAAATAATTTCAGCTGTTTTCATCATGAGTTGCGGCAGGAGAAAAATGTCCTGTGGTGCTTTAGGTAATGCAGTTCTGAAGCAGAACTTGTTGCCCCACTTCGAGCATAGTCCATGTAATGGCTATATTTAAATGAGGGTAAGATCATCCTATAAGTACCATAAGTGCACAATCTGCCATGTTTACCCTGTTCTTCCTTTTCCAGTTCCTTTATAAAATCAGACTTAAATAGATTCCCAGCAGTTGTTTATCTGTGCTATATCATGAGACAGATATTTTGGGTTAGTAAGAACAAAAAGCCCTATAGGTAGTAATTGCTGCTCTCATGAACTGTTAGTACAGAGCATCTTATTCCTCCAAAGCAAAAAATAAAAAAAACCCAAACAACAAAACCCCCAAGCATGTTATTTTCAGGCACCCCTGCAAGTAGAAATCATCCTAAACTATGCATCTTAATAGGGAAAAATACTGCCATATGTAATTAGAAAGGCATTTACCTCTGCGATGAAAGAGGTTTGTTATAATGTTAAGATCCACAGCTGCTGACAAGGACAGCTATAGAAAGCAAGTAATGTTCCATTTTAATACCAATTGTGACATTCATTAATATTTTAGAATCCAGGGATCATGTCTGTAAAGATCAAATGCTATGGGAAAGCAGTACTTTACCAAATGCTTCTTAAAAGAACTGTATTGTTGAGCTTTGTATGGTCTGGCTGGGTCATTTATTCGGACCATGTTCATGATGTATTTGTTATCAGCATGTCTGGATACACTTAAATAGTAATGTAGTAAAAGTACTTCTCAAAGCACTGAGGGAGCCATCTGAAGCTCTATTGTGTATGTGCTTTTTAAGAGAATGATTCTGATGAAGGTATCTAAAACTTTCCATAGGTATGTATAACCCTAATAAATAAGGGTATTGGTCCATCCAACATGTCCTAGGTATCATTGCTCCTCTTCCTTGAAATTCTGTAGAAACTTGTGGGTTAGTGGTATCTGTTGTGTTGGTTTTATTCTTGTAAGAATCAACATGTTTTTTCCAGTTCAGGCAAGTAGGAAAGCCTGTTATGGAAAGTTATTTACTGTTGTTGCCTTTAACGAGCAGTAGTGAGAAGGTAAGTAGGGAGGGAGGGTTTGAGACAGGTGTGGAAACATGATTTATTCCACTGCTCTCTGCTAATCCAGTCAAACACCTTTATTCTTATGGTGTTTTTCTCCTGCTTTTCATCCATGTCCATATAAGCAGTACTTATTGTAATAGTGCTTATTCCATCTTTAAAGAGTTAAGATTTCACAAATGTAATTTTTTTTGGTTGCAAAGAGTAAAAACAGAACAAATTAATTACTGCAACTCTTTTCACCTGTAGCATTGTCTACTGATCTGAGATGCTTAAGAAAGGTTATTTCAAACTGTAGAAAGGAGACACAGGCCAGAGAAGAGCAGGAAGTCTTTTCAAAATGAAAATATTGCATTGTCAGCCTTGAAATAAAGTTGAAATTCATTTAGTTAGAATGAAAGAACTGCATCAAACAGTATTGCCCTCAGTAATTACAAGGTAGTGTTGTGTTCTGAATATCTGACAGAGTAAGTCGACCGGTTTCAGATTCTCCAAGTAGGAATGCCTTGTGGGACTTGCGCGCAAAATCCAAATGGAGTAAGACATGTTATTTGTTTAATTTGTGTAGTCCCAGAGAGCCATTGGCATACCTGTCCAGCAATATGTGGCAAAGCTGTCTTTCAAAGTAAAAGCAACTTCTCAACTTTCTTCGCCAGTTAACAGTGGCTGAAGCTCAGAAGGTGGTTGCTCTGACAGTTACTCTCTTTGGGTATTTTTTACTGACCTTGAGGTCTGCCACCTCTGGCTTGTGTATCTCAGCATCCTGTTTGGACCAGAATGGTGTGAGTCATTTACAGGTGGATGGCTCAGTGTTTGCGGAGCTCCTTCCAAGCAGTGACACTCTGACCTTGAAGTTCATGATCCTAAAGAGTGTCCAGAAAGAGTGCTGTTTCCACACTATGCCAGCATGCATGGATGTTTGCTTGCATCTTGAAGGCATTTAAAAGTACCACCTGTAGCTCAGGTTTGAGCTTGGCTGCTTGTCTCTACCTTAGGACTAAGTTGTTTTATGTTCTGTAGTAAGATACTGGTCTAGCCAGTAATGAGTTATGGACTCTACAGTACTGTCTGTGAGTCTCTTCAGCTTGGTATTGAACATACAACTCTTCTGATTTTTATTTTTTTTAGTTAGTTTATATTTTATGGGAAGTACAGCTTGTTTCAGATTTGTCATTTATTTGGGACTAAGCTCTGGCTTATTTCACTGATAACTTTTCTGTGCATTAGGGTTAAACAGTGTTTAAACATTCCCCATCGACTGTCTTAATTTTCACAGATTTTTCAGTTCTCCTGGATATTTAACTTCTCCCTTATTCCATTCACGATTTTATTAGGTCATGTTATTTCTACTACTTCATCCTTTTCTGCAATCAGTAGGAGGTGGGATGTTGGATAGGCATGTTTTGCTCAGGATCTGAATTCTGGCCAGAGCCTCAACATAACAGAATAATTGACTCCAGATCAGCTTGGACCGATGACTGTGAAAGATACAGTTCCTCATCTGCAGCTCTGCTTCTGTTTTTGCTCTCTTCCACCTAAAATGTCTTCTGAGAAGATGAATCATAGGGGAGCTATTACCCCTTATAGGTCATCTGCTCTGCTGTGTACTTTTAATACCAAATCTATTGGCCTAGAAAAGTAAAAAACATTGAAAAAGGCATATTTCTCTTCTTGATTTGTAAAACCAAGTAATTGAGCTTTGTGTAAAAATTATTTGACATGTTCATGAATAGGGTGAGGTATTCATGAGCCTTGTTGCTTTAATGTTTTTTTAAATTTCACTCTTTCTGATAGAATCCTTCTCTTTAGAGGATTCTCTCTTGAATAGAGAATCAAACAGTGAGTGAATTCCTGGCCCCTTGGAGTACAAACAAAACCTCTGTTTACTTCAGAGCTTCACTCACCCTTCTGTCCAGTGTCTTGAGTTGACAGCCAGCCTGCAGAAATCAGTGACATTCCATAATACACATTTCCCAGCTTCTTGTGACTCTCCCTGCTTTGGCTGAGAATTGAAGAATCAACCATACAGAAACTTTCTTGCAGTGGCCTGCTGGGAAAATAACCCAGGCACTGGACCAGAAATTCTTTATATTGTGGATGTTCCTTGATACTGTGGATGAAAATACTTACGTTGGAGAAAGATAACACAGAGGAATCTGAAGCACTTTTCCTGTTTTTCTTTTAATAAGAATAATATAACTCCTTCTAGTGGCTTGGATTTCTGAGGGCCATATTTCTGCTGACATGAATAACCCCACATCCTTTTGCAGCCAGCAGTATTGTGTGCATTTTGGAATCGAACAGAATCTCCCAAACTTCTCTGGCCGGAAGAATCTTTTAACATTTTTTGAATGTAACCTCTTTAGTTATGTAGGAAAAAAAGGTAAAAAAGAGATGCTAAAATTGTGAGCTCTCATTGCCTGAGTAATTCGAGACTCTTGGTCTCATAGCCAGTTTCCAGGTGTTCTGTCTTTATTGACACCGATGAGCCAAATTAGTGTGGTCTGTCAAGCCCATCTAAGACTGCCATACCCAAAGAAAGGGTTTGTCATATTGTTTGCGTAATTATGTTCTAATGTTTTGCCTTGGTTAGTACTCTATTCCTTGCTAGAGCTCTATATCACCATGGATTTGCGGCTGCAAAGGTGAATCAAGCCTATAGGTGAATACAGATTTGCACTCAGCAACCCTTCCCTACTAACCTGGATCTTCACACCAGTTTAATCATTGTGAAAGGCCAGTTTTATTCTGTACAAATTAAAAAAAAAAAGAGAAATAAACCTCCCTGTCATTTTCTGCATTAGACAAAGTGACTTTGAAAGAGCAGCATGATTTTTGTTTCTTGAAGGGCATCATGAGCTTTCCATGATATTGAGAAATCCCAACTTTGCCATGCAAAGGGTATTGGTGCCTGAGGCAATGCAAGTAAAGATCTTGCCAAACTTAAATGTTTATTCTCTTGGGAATATATCGTAACCACCATAATTTCACAAGTTGATTCAGTTACCCCATGGCTTATTTAAAAAATGTTAAAATGTTAAACACAATTAGTATAAGCATTCTAATCTCTCTAGAGACTCTTTGCTCATAGTATTGCTTGGAGCTTGTGTAAAATAGTCTGGAGAGTTTGATCTTGTTTTTGTTTGCTTTTATATTCTGAGACTGAATGGAAAAGGAAATCTCAAAGATATTTTCTTTCTTCTTGCAGGCTACTACACTCTGCTGGTGAAGCTGAGGTAGGCTGGTTCTATCCTGCAGCAATATGATATGATTTGGGTAGATGTGATTGTATGCAGTGCTTTAATTTTTTTATTAATCATCATATGATAAGAGCATTGTAATATGGTCTGTATAGGACTATTTCTTGTCATCAGATGTAATTATGCTGGAAGAACATAAAACCAGCATTCTGTTTGTTGCAACAGTGGTCTGTGTCTACCTAGGAAGACTCAGAAAATAGGTCAGGTATTTGTATGATTTTTAAAGACTTAAATATTTTGGGACCTGGTCTTTTGACATTTTTTTTTTGTGTGATGCTGTCTCATTTATAGTCAGACAAGGTAAAAATACTGCAGCTTCATCCTGTAATGCTTGGCAGCTGGATAAGAATGCAGCTCCTTTGGTGAACCTGCTGGCATTCTTTAGCTGCCCTTTTAGTTTCCCAAGTTTTGGTGGTAGAGTTGGTCTTCAGTGATCATAATAACTAGATGAAAGGAGGAGTGGTATTAGTGGGGTTTGCCATGTCAGAAAACATGACAAGAAGTAATGATGAATTTAGATTTTAGGTTTAGTTGTGTGTGCTTTGTTAAAATATCTGTCCTGTTTGATACTTACTAGTCTTTTGAGTAATTTCACTTTTCTAACGGTACACTCATCACTAATGGCTAGCAGGAGAGGGTCATCCTTCTAATTGAGCCTTTTTAGGCTGGAGATATTAATTCACACATTGACTCTTAACATGCTTAATTGTGTGAAAAGTGATTTTTAATGGATAGACACTAAAAAGGAACTCATAGCTTCTCATCGTTATGAAGGGCTCTGTCAACTTACGGATTCAGTGTCAATGAATTTTATTATTTTTATCTGCTAGGATAGTTAAAAAAATGTGGATATTGCGTTGGAATTTGTTGCCAAAATTTCAAAGCAAATAATAGGCATAAAAATTGTGGAATAAAGATATCAACTCCATAAAATCTCACAAATGACAGCTTAATATTTGTCAAGCACATGTTAGAGATTCAAGTGACTTTAGACATTGTATAGGACAAAGCCAGGTGGAACAGAGCTTGCTGTAGATGTGATTTGACAACAAGAGAGATTTCTCCTTAGTGTTCAGTAAGTTTTGGGCTCACCTTTTTCTGAATTTGCTGTGTTCAACAGCAAAAGCAATAAAACCTTGAATAATCTTAAAAATTCAAGGAAATATTTCTACCTGTTTTATTGAATGAAAGTGAATTTGACTGTTAAGATCACCTGTGAACAGAAAAGCACACAAATACAAAAAAGCAAGACAAAACACAAACAAGATACATAGACGATAGACCTAAAGGAAACCTTTGTATCAGTAATTCTCACTTATACATATGTTTATGAACGGTAGCAATTTGCTGAAAAGGATTTCTGTTTCTGAGCTTCATGGAGGAAACATTTAAATAAGGATTGTGTGAAAAGGGGGATAAGAGGCAGTGAATTTTGATGGATGTTAGAAACCATAGAGAAAGAAGAAAATGGGAACAGGGGAAATGTGCTTCTCAATATAGTTTTTGGTAGCAATCTTTTGAGCCTAAGAACTTCTAGTTAAGGAAAGAAATGCATTAAGGCCTCTGCTGGCCGTACTGATGGGGAGATAACATCTCTTTAGTGGTGATGCTGGGCCATAACTGCAATAGGTGGCCACAGACTACGTGAAGTATAGTTTGTTCTTTGTGTTATCACGTTCCCAGAAAATGGTGGTTTATTTCTGCTGCCACTGATTTCAGTAGTAATGATTGTTTAATTTGTGGCCTGATACTATGAAGTGAACTGATAACATCTAAAATATTTTCCATTTGTTTAGCTTAGGATTTTGCTGCTGTGATTTATTTTTCGCCTTTTATTGTCCCATCCACAACAAAAATATGTCTCAAAGAAAGATTTATATGAAATGACTTTGCCTATGACAACAAGCAGATTGTAAATGAGACGAGACAAGGCAGAGGGTGGATATTCTGGTTTAATAACTACAATTAATCAATTGATCAATCACTAAGTTCCTAGGGAAAATGATACATTATAGGTATACAGATGCCTTATTTTATGATCTGTTGTATTGCCCTCGGGGAAGTTCAGGTTCTTCTGTGTGATAATCATGTGCTCAGAAATGACAGTCAATTTAAAATACCACCTTTACGATCTCCCTAGATTGGTGGATCATCAGATTGGGTGATACAATCAAGAATCAGTGTAGGTGATCTCTGTCTCGGTTCTACCCAAAGTGAGTAAGAGAAGTTTTGTTCATGTTTTCTGAATGTTCACTATAACTAAGGTAAAAATTAGTCATTTTAAGATATCCTTTATGATTACATACACTTAGTTATATGAAGTGGTGAATACAGAGAAATAAACTAGATGGACAGTTTAACAGAAAAACTACAGGTGTATCTTTTGCAGAAATCCTAGCTTAGTCTAAATTACAGGTATGGTTACATTTTGTTCTCAACATTAAAAACAGCCTTAAATCTAATTACTTTGTCTTTGAACTTGAAATGTGATTTCTTGGCATGAAATCTTGACACCTGGCAAGTGAAAGGTAAGAGTTTTTTTCTTGACAGTGAATGTTTTCCCCTTTGTCGCTAACTCCAAAGCCCGAGATATTTTAACATAACATAAATACTCTTTTGTTTGAATGAGCCTTGTAGAAAACAGTGTGATTAAACAATCCTGTCAGTATGTATCACCTGCAGCCTATTTGCTTCTCATTTCTTTTTTTTTCTACAGCCTTTTCACAAATAACAGGATTTTTAGCCCTTATTACAGCTTATCTATTCTTGCAGTTTTTTCCCCTCACCTAGAAATAATAATCCTCTATTTGCAGCACTGTCAGCATCCTCACAGTAACCAGCTGTGATCTCACATGCAGCAGTGGATTATCATTTCTATTAAAGAACATATAACATTTTAAAACCAGCATATTTTCAAGACCCAATGTACACATTAATGAGAATTAGTTTTGTTGTTCATCTAGATAACAATAGTAAAATCCAGTTGTTTTAAATGTCATGGTACGTAAATAGAATAAAGAACACTTCCCATGGTGTAAGCAATGTATAGTTGACAGGATTGTATTCTCAGTTTTACAATAAGGAATAACTATTTTCTTGCTATTATTAAGCTCTGATTTTATTAGATGTATAAACATACTAGACAAAAAAGGTGAAGAATAAGAAACTGTATTGCTTCGACAAACTAAAGGAAATGCAGAGTATGGAAAAACTTACTGTGAACCATTCTGATTTAGCAGAATTTTTTTTTCCAGTGATACTAGTGAGTCTTGTTAAAACAACTTGCAGTTATATCTCCTTCAGTTAGAAGTTTGGGGTTTTTTAAGAACTTATTTTCTAATATTTTTTCATAAAGAATATACTGTGATTTGAACCATTAATCCATTTTGAATATGTGAATAGGAAAGTCTTCAGAAAACAGTCTTTCAGAGGATTGTATTTTATTAGGATAAAGTAATAAAAGTATGTTAATACTACTTAGAAAAATATATTAAGATATTTCATTTTGTTCTTTAGCAGAATTTAAAGTTCCAACTGACATTTTTAACTCTCACTATAATGTTTAAACCAATAAAGCATTACTGTCCTCTGTCAGTGAGTAGCTAAGAAATTTAAGATGTTCATGCTTTACCAGTTATTTGTCTCAAAAAGATCTTATGTGGTCACTGAAAAGGAGATCTAGGAGGCATTTAATGTGGTCAGTCCTTAGTGTATTTTGGTCTGAACAAGAACCAACTGATCATTTGCAGCACAGCTTCCCACAGCTGGAAAGAGAACAGTAATAATTGGGGAGCAAATAAAAGTAAAAAGTAGTCCAAAATGCTGTTTACTTTTCTGGAGCCTTCTTAAACTTGCATATTTACTGCTCCAGGAAGTGTCTTCATGGAGAGTCATACTCAATGTGAGATGGCCTGGCAGATTTGGTGGAGGATCCTGTTCCTGTGGAATGTGCACAATTGCTTGAACTGGTGAGCAGTTGGATGTGCCAGGCAGATGCTGGTGGGACCATCTTTGGCTGCGATTTCCCTTATGGTGGAAGCCTCCAAAGGTAGGGTAACTATTAGATTTAATGGAGAACTGCTAAAGTGAAGTACATATGATACGCCTGGTAGAAACGTTTATGGGCCAGATCAGGTAATCACAATAATGTTACTTCAATAATAAGTCTAAACAGTATGTTTGAAACATATACAATGCATACAGTAATTTGTGTTGGAATTTTAGTGCAGATTATGTTGGTTCGCATGAAGAATATGGTTTGGTCCAGCAGATCAGGGAATAATTGTCAAATTGATTTTACTAGTTAGGGAGACATTGTCAGAGAAATGACAGTAAGCACTAGCTATATACCTGTTGTGTGGAAAATCAGCCAGTGGAAATGTGACAGGTAGATCCATCATTGCTCTGTATGGAACACACCAGCTCGTGGCATATTGGAAACACTTACTGCTGTC
The DNA here is from genome assembly GCF_047495875.1 of Pithys albifrons albifrons. NCBI lineage: Eukaryota > Metazoa > Chordata > Aves > Passeriformes > Thamnophilidae > Pithys > Pithys albifrons. The sequence continues at coordinate 13,276,335 of NC_092467.1, forward strand.
TCAAGAACAAAAACTCAATATTTGGGATCAGCAATTAATTTCTCTTGCTCTAAAAACAGTCTACCTGTTACCACGGTATTTGGAGATATGAGAAAAATACCTGGACTGAGGGGAAAATTTGCAGAAAAGAAATTAGTTGATTATTTTAGCCCTTGGTTTTATTAGCTTTGTCAGTTGAACATGTCACCTCAGTGGAATGAGACTTTAATTCTGGAATTTTATTCCCAGATATTCAGGGATAATTCATAGCTGTTCATATCCTGTTAGGTACAGTTTCTTGGATACACTGTGGGATCCTGCTTCTACTCCTTCTTCATTAAAATATTATAGACTATATAAGTATTTTTGATCATGAGCATTTGTAAATATAACAATGAAATATCTTCTTCTGTAGACATTAATGAAGAAGAACTTAATTGTAAGAGTGTTTTTAGAAGGTACCAACAAAGCTGTTTAAAAAGAATAAGAATTGGAATGAGTATTGACACTCTTTTGTGAGTGAAATGATTTCACTATTTTTCAGAGGTAACAGTTGACCAGATTTTTGACTGGAAAATTTTTCAGGGTAAAGAATTCTCTTCCTTTAAAAGTACAGGTCTCATCTTCTTTCTGAAATAAAGTGAAAAGATATGCAATTTCTTCTACCTGAAATGATTTAAGAAAAAATACATTAGGAATTCCAAATTCTTTTCCCTCTACCCCAAAAAATATGCTTTCAGCTAAGAAATCACCTCAAGTCCATATTGATAATTTTGGAGCCTTAGTGCCTAAAGCCTAGTATTAAAATCTGTTATTTTGTGTAGGTAGGGAAACATCTTTTTCACACCTTTTGTTCAGAAGAATCAAAACATGCAGTAACTTCCATAAGATATTTGCATATTTAGAAGACAAGAAGACCTCTAAATTTGACAGACTTTTTTTGTGGTCTTGAATGCATCTCAGTAGCCTTTTAATTTTTCTGTCTTAACTCTTCAGTGCTAAGTAATGCTAAATGCTAAGTATTTGCTTTAGTTGCAAAGGTATTAAAAGCTTCATGTTTTTACTTAGGTGAGTCACTATAGTTTCATTATTTTTATTCTTATAACCCCAAATAATATTTTTGGATGCATTTACTGAAATGAAAACCCACTTCAAAATGGTGTTTCTGAACAGAATTTTCATTGCCTCCAATCCTTCACCTGGATTGTGGCATGTGCCTGTGTTGTAGCAGCATTCTTTTCTCTGTGCGTGTTACACTACAAGCAGCGTGGCTGTTGTGACCAGTTCACTTCTGTGGTACACAACTGACCATTACATGTGACCAACCAGAAGGTACTGTATACATAAGAAAATCCTAGATTTACTTAATATGAGAATGGGTTCATCTACTGGTCATACCAAAATTTTTCATTATTTTAAACTGTCTGTCATTTATGTTAACTAGAATGCACATAAGAACCATTCTTAATGACTTTGTGTTGTTTCAATTAAGTTGTTCTTGGATCAAATCAAATAATGGTAGGATTTGTTGATCTGCACAACTGCCTTCCCCATATGGATTGGTATGAGATTATCCCGCCAGGGGTTTAGTATCCAGGAAATTAAAAAAAATATATCTGAATGACTAAATTTTTTCAAAAGGAGGAAACATCTATAATAATGAAACTGAGTTTATTTTAAAATGCAGGGCATGCTCTTGAAAGCCAGTACTAAGCATGCTCAAAGAAAACATTGTGCATGAAACACTGTGCATTATGATTATGAAACTAGGTCTCATTTAATCCATTTTGGTATGTTTATATTTAAACGGTCTTTTAAAACCATTATTCAGAAAACCTTGGGATAAGAATTATTTTAGAAATGACAAAGCATACAAGAATGGAAGTTAATTTGACCTTTATCACTGTATTGTCATTAGTTAAAGAAATTCAATTGCAGCAGTAGTCTACATATATATGTAATCTGCATCTTTTCAATACAGGAGAATACATTAGAGCATTTTCCATAATTTTGAGGGTTTTACAAATCAATTTCATAATAGAATATGAAACAATAATAAATGCAGTTATGCATCCCAAATATATGCCAACTGTGATTTTGTGCCCCTACTCACAGGATTTCTTCAAGAGAGGGGTAGAACATTAAAGCCATCCATATATCAAAGCCAGAGGCTGGATTTGCAGAATTGCCATATACTGGATTATGTCATAACAACCACAACTTTCGAAGTGTCATAGAATGCCAAATACTCAGAACAAGAAAGTATTTTAAAGTAGATTCCTCAAATGTACATAAACCCTTTACATTTGCAGGGACATTGAGTTATGAGGACAACCAAAATTGCTGTGGGCGGCAGGATAAATGGTCCTAAAAGAATTCACACGTGTCATAGACAAACTGCTACTGACTTGTTCAAATTCTGTGAATGCTTTTATGACACATTGATAAGTAGCTCAGTTGGTCAGAGCAGAGTGCTAACAACACTATGATCATGGGTTTGATCCCCACATGGGCCATTCACCGAAGAGATGAACTCGATTATCCTTGTTGGTCCCTTCCAATTCATGATATTCTGTGATGCTGGTGTAACCCAGTCATAACAGGGTGGATGTACTGTCTGTGCCTCAGTTCTTCACTGGAGATAAGGGAATACAGCTTTACACCCTTATGCTAAATTGGTTGCTGTCTATTACTCATTCACATGATGCAGCACAAAGCTTGACAGAAGAAGAGTTTGGCATGTGCTTCCTCAGCAGAGAGCAATGGAAGCTGTTATGCCCAAGCATAACCTGGCTATACAGTAAATAATTTTTAGAGATATATCTTTCACTGACATTCTACCTTGAACAAGCTTAACTTCAATGAACTCCAACTCTCTAGTAATACTTTGCCTTCATTTTCTTTTCCAGACCCTGAAAACTGTTTTGTGCATTTTGCAAGCTTAAGACTGTGATGTGTCTCTGAGTCCTCTTAATTTTTATGATGGTGCATATTTGCTTTTCATCAGCACCAATATAAGAGGAAATAATAAAAATTAAGTCTGCATTCAAGTTGTCTAGTACATGGCATTGCTTCTATCTGCCCCCACACCTCTCCATTGAGGGCAGGCCCTCGCACCAGGGTGCTGGTTCAAGGGGCAAATGTATGGCAGTGGTAGGGCAGAAATCAGAATTTTCACACTGGAATCTGCTTGTGGTGTGCAAGGAAGACCTGAAGATAAGAGACTGTTGCTTGGACTTTATTACATGAAAAGTCATTACATGGCTCAGGCGTTGGCCTTTTCCCTTTGGCATTGACACACTGCTGTTTAGAGCTGTACTTAGAGCTCCCAAGTGAGCTGTGGGGGGGTCTCAGAGTGCTGAATGTGGTGCTAGATAAATGCACACAAGTTAGTTACACAGTGGGAGATACAAAAAGCTTAAAGGGGCATGGATGTCTAGCAGAAAATTAACAGAAACCGGGCCAATAGTCTGTACACCGTATAAAGAAAACAAATATTGAATGGATTTAAACCTGTTCAGATTCTAAGTTGCCACATATATTTTTACAAATAATAACAATATGAATATTGTGAATTGATGCAAAGGTCGCTTATTATTTCCTTTGGAAAAAGGAGGCAGGAAAAAAGCAATGTTGTATATTGTTAAAGACTTTTTGACTGTTTTCAAATGCTCCTAAATATATACCACTCAACATTTGGAGCTAACTACTGAGAGAGTATAAACTTTGCATTTTATATCACTGTTTATTTTCAGTGCTAATAAATAAATACATGCAGGAAGAAAGAAAAGATGATTTGTTTGCAGAAGGTGGATATTGTTTTCAGTATTTTCCAAAGTGAAAATGAGCTGAGTATAAAAAGAAATCATGTTTGTCCATAGCATATTGATAAGGAATAATATAAGTCTTAGCTTTTAATAATCTGATCTGGTAAGTAAGACAATTTATAGTACTTGAGTAGTATACCATAGTTTGCTAATCATGCATTTGTTTCAAAATACTGAAGAGCTTATGTAAGAGGTTAATACTGTTCTCTGACATTTGAGGCTGGGCTCTGCAGGTTTATATAACACTTGTTAATGACTTAGGGTTTTCTACCAGTTTGCAGCCACTGTACAATTCTCTTTGCAAAATTTGTAAAAGCTACAACCTATGAATGAAATGTTTATGCTGGAAAGTTTGAGCCAGGTGTTATCTGGTAAATTTTTCAAGTCAGCTTCCATCAGTGGGAATGTGGTAGGGTCTTAGCAGCCTTTATGCCTATGAAAGCTACAGTATAACACGAGCAGACCCCAGTCAGGGCTTTTCTGTCAGAGTGCTGGTTGCTGGGATCCTATTTCTGTCAGGGCTTGTAATGTCTGCTTGGAGGCAAGTGGATTCAGGGGCCTGAAACACGTATAAATTCTTCCAAAATTTCATTGAGATTCTGTATGAACAACTAAGAAAGATGAGAAAATGCATTTCATTTTCACACTAGGTGACTGGAGTTGATGACCATTTGAGGCAGCACAATGCTGTCAAATGATTGCCAAGGAAGACTGATTCACTGGCAGCAGGTGCTCCACTGTAATACTAAGCACAAGTAGTAGTTAACATGCTGAGAGGGAGAGTGAGTTGCACAGGACTGAGTTGCATTATTTTCTGGCATTGTGGAACCAAGACGGTTGTGTCTGGGTGATCCAAAGCTTTGTTTATCAGATAATGATGAAAACTCGTTTCTGAGTCTTGCTGCCACTGGTTTTGACATAGCATTTTTTGTAATTTTGTCTCTTTGTAAAGGGAGGTGACACAGACAAAAGGCTGACTTTCTGAAGTGGTCTCCTGATGGGTGTGAATGTGTGTGCAAGGCTCTGTGTGAGATGTTTCCAGAACCACCAAGCTGAGAGCAGTGTGGTGCCTGGACAATTCATTCCAAAGCAAGTGTGCAGGTATGCAGTTTCAAACAGGCTGAGAAAGCTGAGGTCTCTGCAGTGTGGAAAGCTCAATGCTCAGGCTATCTTTAGGTTATGGGTAGATATTTCCACATATTAGAGAAGAGAGGATACCTTTGTACTATTAAACCATGTGGTTATCTGGATTTTTTTAAACATCTGGCCACAACTGGGTTGAAATTGGCAGGCAGCAAATAGCCCATCAGAAAATGCAGGTGTATGCAAGAGTTAGTGGATTTTGTTTACTGGCTGAACCCAAATTTCTCCCAGTGTTTGGTAATATAATAAAAATATGTTCTTTTGCCTGTAAAGTGGTTTGATGACTATAGAATGTCCTGTGTAAATCAGCTGGTGGTCTTTTTCTTCTGCAATATGGGTATCTATAAACTAGGTCATATCAGCCCCTGCTAGGTATTTCACTAGCTGACAGTCTTGTAGGAGAGAACAAGGTTAGGATGAACACAGAAAATGAATTTCTCTTTTATCCCTGCAGGAAGGTTGCCCCTGCCAGGTCTGGGTTTAGCTGTGTGGCTGGTCAGTGGCAGGAGTTTGTGCTCTCTGGTGCTGATTATATTGGGCTTGTTCTGGGAACAAAAGGGTTTGGTTTCTGCTGATGTCAATTTGATTCCTTTTAGAAGCACTAAATTCAATTAAAAAAACCCTCTTTATGGCATCTTTTGCCCTAATCTTTACCTTTGTGGTGTGGAGATTTTTTCCTTTTTTTTTATTTTTAAAATTTGATTATTCAGTTTTTCCTCTGATTGAATTTGACTTGATCACCTCTGTCTCATCAAAAAGTGTTTCAGACCTGAGGACAGCTTGACTTCTCCAAGTTCTTCCTTTGAACTTTCAATTCTAGATTTTAATGAGCATCCATCTGATTCTACTCAAGCTGCAGCAGGTTATTACATCTGCTGTGATACGGATTTAATTGTGTGCTGCCTGTTACTATGCTGAGATTCCTGGAATCTCTGTAACTACTTTGATTTAGTGTATGTTTAAAAATGGTGAGAATTATATTTTTCCCTCAGAGGTAAGGAAAATGTTTTTAATTCAGGCTGAAATTATAGAAGGACAAAGGAACATAAGGAGACAGAGAACATTTGTAGTCTTTCTGATCCATTGTTGTTAAAAATTTTGGCTGCAGTATCACAGAGACATGCTTTGGTAATATTTCAGAGGACTTCTCATCTTTGGCATTTTTGGGTTTAATTTTTGTGTTTTTTAACTTCTTCCTCTTGATTTATTCTATCTTGTATCATGTCTTTTGACAATCAACATTATTACAGCATTTATGCTACTAGAAGTGTCATGATTTACATAGCTGAAAACCACGTGTCTTTGATAAAGAGGAATTGCTTTTAAGGCTCTTCTATTGACAAGTAATCTACAAATGTCATTAAGATTCTTTGATACAAATCTCTATAGTTGATTTTAACTGTGTGGAGGAAGAGTTCCTATTATTGCCGAATTCACTGCTGCTGTTCTGTTACAATAAAGTCTTACTTTGAGTGTTGTTTATATTATTTTCCTTTTACGCATTTGTGATTTGTATTTTGCTGATCAGGTTTTTTTCCCTGTGAAATTAGTAGGGGTTCAAATCATAGCAATGGTTGCATTACAAGCAAATGATTTATGAAAAAAATGTTCATAAGCTTAGCACTGATAAAACAACAGCATATTAAGGAGTTTTTTGATAGCCAGTAAAATTTGTTTTCTATATTTCTTTGGAAATATTTGAAGGAATCTGCTATGTAGTACAAACTGAAATACCTTCCAATATAGAAAACCCATTAACTTTCTATTTGCGTTCTAGTAAAAGATTGACTTAAGAAGAGGGGATTATAATTTACAAAATCGAAATATTATTATAAAAAATATTTAGATTTCTCACCAAAATCCCCTGGAAAATATAGGGACATCCATTTGAAAAAGGAATGCTGTTCAATAGGAAAGAATGGTTGACATAGATTTTTTTTTTAATGGAGAAATTCAATTCCTTCTATGAAGTGGTGAAATTGTGTTTTTAATTGAAGCATCTTTGTCACTTTCCATGTAGCCAGCCTACTATGTTAGCTCTCTTTTTGACATATTTCTTCAGCTGGGAAGTGGTTTCAATCCTTTTGAATCTCACAGTACTAATTTTGTGTTTTACAGTGAATTAAACACAGCACTCTTTCAGAAATATCTGGTTCCCTTCATTTAATATTTATATCTAAGATTCATAATTTGTTTTTTTTCTTTTTGTGAAGATTATGTGCAATTTTCTTTGACATTTGTCTTGATTCAAGGACAGTGTTAATTCATTTCAGCTTGGCTTTGTAATATCTGTCATTCAGTGAAAGGGATTGTCTGTATCTCTGTGAGAAAGAAACTAATTTATTGACTTGTAATATAATTCTGGTTTAAATTAAAAGATTCTTAATTTTCCTATACATGACTTTATGTTGTTCATGATTTTACTTCATATTCTGGATAATGCCCTGCTGGTTTATAGGCTAACATGTGCAAATGTTGTCTTTGTTTACAAAACATTGGTGTGGCGGGTCTTCTTGGTTTTCTTTCTGATGATCTAAAGTTTAAATTTTCTACTTTAGCCAAGTTTAGGTTTTAGTATGTAGAAGTGTGGACCTACCTTTTGTCATGGAAAGTAGTTTCCTGTGTTTATTTTCTCTCTGTCGGTTATGATGATTTTTCAGCATTTCAAGTCCTTTTCTGGAAGAACACAGCATTGTTGATGGTTTCATCACTTTCAAATTTAGATACAGAATTGAAGTTGCTTTTCTGTGATCACTAGCACAGTCTGTTTGCTTGCTCTTTCTCCATTGGTCTGCAGTCCCTTGTTATATCTGAGTTTATAAGGTATCTTTTGCATGTGTAGGATTTTTTTGTTTTACCTAAAGTTGTTTTTTCCCAAGATTTCATTCTTTGACCAGAAACTGACCCACTGGTAAGATATTTGCAGCCACAAGTCATCCCATATCATCCTGTGCCTGCACCTTCAAGACCTCACCTTTCACCCTGTGCTTATTCTCCTGGATTTTTATTCTAAGGTCATACAGATAGTTCATTCCGTTCAGACTGAAGGTTTGCTATTAGTTAAAAGCAATGTTATCCATTAGTTAAAAGAAGTGTCTAACAACAGATGGGGCACTGTACAATTGTACAAAGCAAAAAATGCTAAGTCAGATAAAGGTTCATTGGGTCCTTAGACAGTGGGTTTGCAGGTAAATAAGCTAAGGCAAAGCTCCAGCAGCATCAACAAGGTCTGACAAGCCCTGAAGCTTGCATTGTTAGCTACCTGCACAGCATGGGACTAGCAACAGCAGCAACACATACGTGTACTTGGTTGCAAGGCCATATAGAAAATATAAATTAATTTTTCATTTCCATACAAAAAAGAAAGATTTCTACAGTTTTGGAAAGAATCACATGTGATGTCAGAGTAAAAGACAAAACATCATCCTTTTCTCAGGTCACATATTCTTGGGGGATTTTCCAGTCCTTTTTTAAACTCTCTCTGTCCCAGCCACTCTTTAGCAGTCTCAGCCCAGGCTTTCAGGTGGGAGACAAAGCAGAGGAAGCTGCTCCCAAGTCACCGTGTTGCTTCTTTTCTAAAGCCTTTTTTGGAATTCACGTTTGTGTTACATTTGATTTCATGCTTTTTCCACTTTATTCTCAATTTATGCATTTTAATTTTAGATTATTTCGATTGAGGCACCTTAAAAAGCTCTGGAATTGTGTTTGTTACCTATCATTTATACATTTGGACATGCTGTATCACAGAGATGAGTAGGGATTTTATTTTAGTCACTTTTTAAATTATGGTCAGAAAATACGGCAACTTCTTGTGTTTTTCTTTCATTTATTTCTAATTAATTGTGTAGACTTGCTGAATGATATGCCTGTTGCTTGTGCTTATAATTGCATATCGATCTATTTTTTTTTCATTGTGACTTTAAAATAGGAGTTGCTGTGGAATACCATGATGATGGTCAGTAACCTCATGTTGACAACTCCAGGGAAATTCTATAATTAAATTGGTAAACATGACTAGTAACCGAAAATACAATATTCTCAATTTCTGTTTAAATGTAGAAGAGAAGATAATTTTTGATACTAAATTTACCAGAAATGGTTGTAGTTACGGTCCTTTATGTGGAATCATCTTTAAATGTTATACGTTTGTTGCCATGTAACTAGTTGTAAATTATGCTTGTCAAGCCAGGGAACAAAGGATGAATTTAGACTACTCATTGTAGAAACCACGTAAGTGAAGTATTCAACTCCTATTTATTGTGGCTCTTACAACAGCTGTTATGGAAAGAGAGATGTTGTATTTTATATATCACTTGATACATGTAGCATAAATATATGTGTTTGTTTATTATAGTTGGGATACATTTTATTGCAGGTATTTTTATAAAGTTTCAAAATGTTGAATACCTCAAGGGTGTGGATTCTTACAATTTTTTGAGCATTCCTTCCTTGGATGAAAACAAAGAAACAAACGAACAAAACCAACCAACGAAAGCACAAAAAAAACCCTAAAGAAACCCAACCCACAAAAGACCTGAAGCCACAAAAAAACCCTGTTTGTCCCAGGCTGGTGTACTGTACCAATAAAGTATGATCTCCATTATAATAACCTACTTTATGAAGATTAAATGGTTTTGCAATTCAAACAAGGTAAAATTGGTTTAAAGCAAAATCAAACACTAGTTTGCTAGTTTAGGATTTGAATAGTGGAATGAGAAATCTTTTTTTATATTGCTATTGTGCACTGGTCAGCTAAGAAGTAATTGCTTTTTATAAGGCAAATTTGCTTTTACTTTTCCAAGGTAATGAAATGAACCTGAAACATTTCCTTTGAAATCAAAGTCACTATCACTCAAATGTCACCACCAGAATTTCATCATATGGTTTCAGCAAATACATAATGAGAAAGTAGTGCTTGGAAATGATTGACAGCTTTCTATTAAAAAGCTTTACTACACATTCATCCCTAATTATCTGTGTTGTAAATCAATAGTGATTTGATTTTTTTTTCCTAGTTACATGTTAGTAACATGTACAGAGAGACATCTGGCTGCATTTGGAGAAGAATAGCTTCAAGCTGTAAGTTGGAAACTGCAAAGGCATTAAAGGAAGTGACTCTGAACTTCTTTTTTTTAAAACATTTAATGTCATTCTGTGCAAAAAAGGTATGATCACTGGCACACGAAAGCCTTAAAATATGTAAAATTATTCAAGAAAAGAAATCAGCTATGATTTAATCAAATCTTTAAACAGATGTGTAGAGGTCTAACAAAGAAATTATTCCCACAAGTAAAGGTATTCTGTGGCATGAAATCAAAGCTTCTTAAGGGAAAAATTATGTCAAATATAGTTTAGCTCTTCTGCGACCTAATCATCAGTTTGGAAGAGGAGACCTAATTTTTAGCCTGGCAAATGCCTTTTAGAGAGAGGAAGACAGGGAATATAAATTCAGCCTCAGTGAGAGGGCAGCACTTTTAGCAAAATAGACAGATATTGGAAGGAATGTTACACTAGGCCTGTAGAGCAGAACGATTTTCAAGCCTGTCCCAGTGATTCTGATACATTTCCTCTTGTAAACAAGGATAGAGTGAAGGCTGTAAAGTTAAAATGTGAATTAAACAAACATGGTTCCATGCAAATGTAAAGCTATTATGGCACTATCATGGGAGACTGTATTCAGAAGGTATTCTAAAGCTGCTCAGCAACTGAGGAGAAAAACTAAGAGATACAATAAATACCACTATGACAACACTCAAGCCCAGTGGCACAACTCACATGCCTCAATATTTAGTATATTGGGGAAGACTTAAGTGGCAGAAGGGGGAGGAAAATGATGCTTTATACCAAATACTGTTTTAGCCATTTGAATTACAAATAGCTTGAGAAGCTTCCAGTGACAATGGATGAATCTTGCAAGAACTGAAGTTCAAAATGGTAACAGTGGGTGTCTGCTTTATATTGATCAGTCCCAAGAACAGAATGACAGTTCTGTAAAGGCTTATTTATGTGTAGAAAATAAAAAAAAATCCTTCATTGTGAAGATCATGGAAATTTTTACATGAAGTTTTCATGCTAAACCCTGCATTTAACTAAATTTAAAGTAATTTCAAAATGTCTCAGTATCCTAGAAGCCAATTCCTGATTCAATTGTAGCCCGAATGCTACTAATCAAAAATATTAATTTGGATTTAATCCAGACTGAAAATGAAATCTTTGTCACAGCTCATTGCAAAGAATTTGACAGTTCTCTGCTCACTTAAGAAATGTGATTGAATAATTTAGAAGATAAAATTAAATTGGCATAATAGAATAGAAATTGAGAAGTTTCAGAATATTCAGTGAATTTTATAGAAAAACCTAATGCCACATACTATAAACACCCCCTTTTAATTTTGAAAACAACAAATAACCCAGCTCTATCTCAGGGAGAAGTTAAATGCAGCTCTATAATGTTAGAAAACAAGTTTTAACCTAAGGAATAGTACAGAAATAGAGAAAATACAAAGTAAGTAATTGCAGAAAGCAAGATGATGGGTAAGGAAGAACATCAAAAATATCTAAGACTTGATGGTTTTGGTTAAATGGTATAGTCTAATAATGGTACTGAATGTATCAACATACTTGAAATAACTAACCTGTTATGTTCAATTGAGATTGAACAGATGTGTGCAATTACCACAACCCAGCTGAGGAGGAATTAAATTTAAACATCTGTATCACACTTGTGATTAATAATGCAGTTAACAAAGTTTACATTTATGTGGAATGTAAACATATTAGGGAAAGTATAAATAAAAAGTTTTTATAGTAAATAACTGAATGCACGTAACAAATGTTATGAAAAATGGAAAGCCATTCAAAAAACCCACCTAATTTTCAAAAATTTCTTTCTAAAGAGTGCATTAAGAAGAGCTTCAAAATTGACATTTTCTTGGTTCTTTTTTTTTGAAAAATGAAAGAGGTTTCTTTCAAGAGAACAAAAGAAAATTAACACTTTTCCCAACTGTTATGACTCAAAGTCTTCATCTTTACTGCAGTCTGTGCAAAATAATAGAATGACTGAGAAAAGGCTTGAATAATAAAGAGCAGAAAGTGGAAAGTATAATTAATGACCCCATAACAGGTTTGATGGAAGATAAATCTTGCCAAGTTGGCTTGGTATAATTTTTAATGTGATTTTGATTGGCTGATGCAGGCAATGGTGTTTGATTTGATAGATTCATGTAAGCACTCGTTTAAGATTTTGAGTGAGAAAATGTAAGGGATGCTAAGTCAAGCTGTAGCCCTTGAATAGATAGAATTCCTAAGTTAGTAGTTTAAGCAATATTTGGGCTAGTGATAGTTTTTTCAGACTACTGTTTGGAATAGTTTTTCTCATTGAGCAGGAAGCAAATACAAAATTATTAAAAGGGGTGGTGCAATGACAGGAGTATGTTGAGGAACAATGAATAATGATTACAAAATTGTACTGTTGCTGATCCATAGTCAATTGAATGTATATTGCTAGGGTGATGTTGTGGCCAAAGGATAATATATCTTTTGGTGTTGAAACAGAAAAATTAAATTAGAGATGTTATTTTCATTGCATCTGTCACCTTTATAATCAAAATAGAATAGTGTATTCAGCTTTGGAGTCACCAGCTCAAAAAATATGTCAGTAAATTGAGACAGGTTCATAAAGCTGTGACAGTGATGGAAAACATGCCAATATTTCATGGTGAAAGATAAAACTTATTCCATGCTGAATGTGCTACTTAGAGTGCAAATTGGAACAACTTGTAAAAAATACTCTACTAATACTACTTGAGGAAATTGCCAAAATACAGCAATATTGTTCCACTGTTCATAAAGTATAATGAACTTTTCCTGTGCCTCTGTACCTGGCCAAGTAGGAGAAAAGTGAGGCTTGACTCTGCCATGCAGCGCTTTCTTTGATAGAGGTAGTGCATAGCCTTGTTCTTTTTGTTTCTGGCTTCCAGTTTGAAGTGGTGAGTTGCCCAGCCAGAATGGATGACTGGTGGTGGTAATCCCCCTTCCTCCAGAAAGACTATGGCAGTGGGCAGAAAGGAGCACCCACTGAAGCTGTTCTGAGACAATGAAGACCTCTGTGCACAGTACCATGTATAATCAAACACTCAGCCTTCATAGCAATGTATGTGCTTTCAGAAATAAAACAAATAGGTTTCCCTGGGTGTTACCACAGATGTAGCTGCATCAGGCTCATTGTGGTGGGAGCTCTCATGTAGATGAATCTTTGGCTGATTCTGAAGTTTGTTGGCAGCACATGTGGTCTTTCTGAAGATTAAAGAAATTTCTGGAACCTTTCTATAAATGTGCCCTTGCTTCCCCTGCGTTGCTGACTGTGGTCATATCTCCTGGGACAGATTTCCTTTTCGTGCTCGTCTGAGGCCTGTGAATAGTAAAATGGGGTACTGGCCTTATAGGAATTTACAAAGCTACTTACTTATTAGAATATGCCAGTTTGTAATTAAATCTCACTCAAATTATTTATCAAGCATATTTCAATCCCTCTTGCTTATGTTTTGCAGGAAGAAGACGACACAAATCTGAATCTTTTGCATAAATTTGCATTTTTTTTCAGTAACTCAATGAAATAATGCAGATTTAAACCATCTGCCCTCACTGTCTGTAAGGACAGAAACTCTGAAATTTGTCTCCAAGAAAATTTAAAAAGTGTCTTCTGCAATATCAAACCTCTTAGATTTGTTGTTGGAGGACATTTTTCTGCTAGTATAGGTAAACTTGTTTTTTATTTCTTTCTAACATGTAGTTGGACTGTTATAATTAGCCATGATAACATATGGAATCTTCTGTGAGGGTAGCTCTAGTGACATTTTCCACTTGGCAATCATAAAAGAGAAGAAAGCAAACCTTTCTTTGTGGTGTAAGCTACTGTTTTATGTAGGCATTTATAAGAATACAGCAATAGAAGTGGTAAAACCTGTCCTATCTTAGACAGATCTTGAATTCCACAGTAAAAATTTTAACTGAGTTTATGGTGCATTCCATGTCCTCAGCCCTTGATATAAGAAATGTGAAGAAAACTTACAGGACTATGTGGCACTTTGTTCTTCAACAGTTTGTTGATGTATTTACATTTTGGTCCAATTGTCTTGGGGATCAGTGAGATGGCATAAAACACTGGGGTGCTGAGTCATGTTTGCAGGGTTCAAGGTGATGTTTCTGTGAAACTATCAACTTTTAGAAACTTTGCATAACTTGTCCAGAAAAGTGGTGGATGCCCCATCCCTGGAAGTGTCCAAGGTGGGATTGGATGGACCTTGGTGTAACCTGGTCTAGTGGCAGGTGTCTCTGCCCATGAAAGGGAGGTTGGAACTATATGATCTTTAAGGTCCCTTCCAATCCAAACCATTCAATGAAATTATATGACTTGTTAATATGCTTTCCAAATATGTAATACTCAAATATATACATATACTTTTTCTTCAAATGAAGAATTAAAGTATCAGTGATATGCTGCCATAAGCAGAGAAGAGACTTCCCTTTTCTGCCTTCCCTAATGCTGCACTCAGAACCACCTTGTTTCCTGGAGCAATCCATCATGTTGATTTACAAGTGCTTCTACCATCTGTATTGTGCTAATAGGAAGCTCATGGCATCTGTCCTCCTACTGAAAGCAAGCCAGCAACAAACAACTCCATGATTACTAGATGATGTACTATCAGTGGATAAGGCAGGGAAGGCTAGGCAAGATTATGGACAACTTCTGGATCTTTTGATTAGATTCTCTTTTCATAAAAAAAGTCTCATCTCCTGGTTAAGACTATGCAATACCTTAATATTTAGATTGATCACAGCATATTGCATGTCCTTGACTGTATCACAAAGGAGTGGGAAAATTTTAATTGGTTGGTTGTTTCTTTCCTGCTACTCTGTGTGTCTGCTTTCCTTATGGGCCCAGCTAAAACTTCTGGAGTTAGCTCTAGCCTCTTCACTATTCACTGTGAAGGCGAATGAGAGATGTGTGGATTTCTCCTTTGAATCCTCTTCTATTCTACTTCCTGCTGCTTTAGTGAGGGCAGAATTTGATTTCTTAAATGAAGAATTTGATTTTGTCTTGCCAAAGGCAAAACTTTTTCATATTCTTTTGTTCCCCTTGTGTTTTTTTTCCTCTTCCTAGATTCAAGATCTTAGGATTTTTATGTGAATAGGATGCTGCATTTTACTGCTGTTTGTCTCCTGTTATTTCTTCACCTTTATCTCCATAAAAGCCTCTAATTTTTAAGTTCAAACATGTTTGTTTTTTTCCAGTTGAAGTTCTGTTCAGAAAAACCTTCTATGAGTAACACTCTGCAAAATGTGGAATAGCACTTGAGAGGACCTTATTCTGAGTTTCCTTTAAATGATTAAGGCCATATTAACTTCTGGGTTCTAATTGATTCACTGAGCAAAGAGGCTGCTATGAAGAGTTGGCCCTGAAGTAAGAGCATTATTGTTCAAAGTTCTGTCTGTTTCTTCAGAACTGGTCATGATGCAGTGTGTCCCTCTGCAAAATAAACAGCAGGATTCAAAGATCCTCAATGCTTTTTGCATAATCCACATTTACGGAAATAAATCAGGACTGTGTGTTACCTTTTTGAGAACAGGAAGCTGTGAGTGCTTGGTGCTCCAGCTCGTGTCTGGATGAGAACAAGGCCTTTGAGAATTGTTCAGTGTCCTAATGACCAGTTGACCAAGAAAGCATCCTTCTATTTCAGGCACTGCTTATGTGGACAGGAACACTTTAGCCCTTAATTTTTTGATGATTGTCAGTGTCTCATTTCTGTAGTGTGAGCTAAAGTGATGTGTTTTGGGTGCTCTTTGGTTTTTTGTTTGTGGGGTTTTTTTGATGCAACTCAATAATTTTAAACATCTGTTCCTCCCAGTAGGCTGTGAAAGGGAGAGTCTTAAGGAGGTGTGATGATTTAGTAGAGTTTATAATCTCTTACTGTTCCTAGGGACTGGTGAGCTAGTGAGCATTACAACCCATGGATTTACCTTTCTCAGGTAGCATTGTTAGGTGGTTTTATGGTTTGAAGTATCCTCTCACCATAGTGTTTGTGGTCAACAAGAAATGATGCAAGTCGGATAACGTCTGGCAGTACCAATGGCAAAAAGGCTGGGATAAATGTAACTGACTGTGATACCGAGTTTTCTCAAGAATGTATGCAATGGCTCTGCTGAGTTCTGTTAAAAGATAAGCAATTTCATATAGCTGACAGCTTGTTTAATCTAGATTCCCTTTTTCCATGAAGTAATTTGTATGGTTCCATGATGAGGAAATGGCTTGTTTGGCAGAGACTAGTCTGCTCCAAATATCTGCTACTTCTATAACAACAGCACGGAAACTTCAGGAGATGAGTTCTTTTCAATTTCAACTACAAATTGGATTTACTCATTGAAGTTACCTGTGGTAATGTTCTGAAACAAAATCCTCTCTTTGCATTTCTGTCCAACAGCCAGGGAGTACTTAATTCTTTACAGTGTAAACAAGTAATCCTAAAGACAGCAAAGTTTCTTTGGAAAGTAGAGGTTTGTCTACCTCCAAGTCATCTGTCTTGTTATTCAACTTTGTTGATATGTGTATTCCTTATGTAGTATATTGAAAACATGGATAGTAAAATTAAAACCAAATGCAGGAGCTCAGCAAGCTTCAGTATATTTTGGGAAATACTCTTAGTAAACTGCTCAAGGCCAGGATGTTGTGTAAGATAATGCTGTGGCCATGTAACTAACTTCTCTAATGAAGCTAAGAAATATCAAGCTGCAACTAAAGATTGATGTTAAAGTATTGGGATATTTTTATTATCCTTTTTTTTTCTATTCATATGGAAATACTTTACATCTTTTTGAAGGAAACAACATTGACCCTTTTAATTTATAAAAACTGCAATCATTTTGGTTTTATTTTACATGACAAGTTTCAGAACTAAACCACATTTTTTTCTCATGAATGAAATAATACTTTCTAACCTTCCTTGAATTTCAGCCTTCTATATTTGAATAGAACTGTGGAGAGATGAGTGAATGTAATCTGTCATCTGTCGGATGCTATTCACTAATTTTGGCAGGAAAATGTATTGAAGTGGTTTAGGTAATGTTAAAATAGAGGCCATATATAAAGGAAAAATAAAGGAGATGATACTTGACTCCAACTGGATTAAGTGGCATAACAAAATTAAGCATTTTACCTCTGAACTCTCTCTTCCACTGCTGCAAATTAGAGGAGGCTGGAATTATGTTGGGATTTTGGAACTATTCCCAAGGCTCAAGTTGTCTGAAAATTATGAAAAGACTGCAGGTAACACTCATATGTGAAAATGGGTATTGCAGTAAGATATCATCAGTAGATACTGGGATCTGACACATTAGAATCATTATTGAAATCCTAATTCATTTGTCCTCATCTCATTTATGATTTAACAAGAAGCTTGAAAACAACCTTGAGTATCTCCTACATTTCATTTAGTTTAGAAGGAAATATGCTCTTGGATGAAAAATATAAACTTAGTAGCTGTGTGTATTTCTAGGTACCTGAGAACTAAAAGTGAGTGTGACTTGTTCTCTGTTTTTTAAAAAAATAACTGCTAACATGATGAAAAAAAAGTTTTATTGTCATAAGTCTTGTTTTACATTTCATTATAGTGTTTTAATAATTCGAGGCAGAAAGTATAACAATTCAGGGCCCTCAATAGTATTTGTTTGGATTATAGTAAATAAAGTAACTATTACTGTCATTCTTTATTTATTTATCATTGACAGATTGCACCTTAGTAGACAATATCCACAATCTGCAAAGTGTCAGAAGTATATAAAAATATGTATGAATAAATCAGGCTACTTATCACTCTCAGGTTTTAATTCGTGTCTGGCATTACTACAGTTTTTGGGGGGTCAGACTAGTCAAAAAAATCTACACTAATTGCAGATCTACCTTGACTGAATGCCTGTGCTCTGCTGCTTAACACTTCAAACAAACAACTCCACCTATTTTATATATTTTATACAAACCATGTTCTGTTGCTAATTTATAGTTTTTGAAGGAGAGCAAGAGTTGACCAAAGAACTATTGTGTGTCTGATGTTTAATGAACTTGAAAATTCTGGTTGCTTAAAGCTTCTGTGGTAAAAAGTGAGAACATCTTTTGTCTGTTGAAAGTCTCCAAAGTTTTGGTGGGTTTGAGTATTTTTGTCTGATTTAAATAAAAGACATTTTTGGAAAAGTAGATATTTGCTATATTTAAGAAGAAAATCCTACCTCTAAATGTTTTATGTAGAAGTTTTCGAAGATGTCTTACAACTATTAAGTATTTAGAAACATATTTTTAAAATTGTGAGGGAACAGGCTATATATTTCCTTTGGCACCTCTGCAAACCTCAAACAAAAGTCCATATTCCTGATTTATATCAAGTATAAGGCAAATGGCATAAGTAGCATTACATGTGTCATCACTCTGTACAGAAGTTGGACTTTTGCTGAGAGACAATACAGGAAATATTTTTATGGAGCTGCAAATATTTTTCCACAACAGGTATTCACAGAATAACTTAAGATGATAGTACAAATCTTGTATTCTGAAGGAAGAGATCTTGTTTCAAGAGTTGAAACTTTAGGGATTTTTTAATTTGGCACACAAAAGGGCATGTGAAGACAGGAGAATCCATAAATAATGCTAAGGTTCTAGGCAGCCTGCCATTCTGACAGCATATTTTATAAACAACCATAAATAACCCTCAGTGCAGCATATCAGAGACAATTATCCCATGCCATCAGCACCATTGCTCTGATTTACTGGGATCTTTGAAGAAAAGAAATACTCACCTGTCATGCAAAACTGCAGAGCTCTAATATGGTTGATATTTTTTCTTCAGAGTTCATTGTGTTTGACTTTTGTTTTCTGTGATTTTCTGCTTGTTTTGTGTTTCAAAATACAGTCAAGAATGAACTTCGATAATTGTTTTGGAATTGAAATGCCTGAATGGCTGCAGCAGAGTATAGGTGCAAATCCTGTTGTACTGCTAAATAAGAATAATGCATTAATGAAAAGTGCTTTTCTTCTGTCTCTTCTAAGCAAAATCCTTTTGTTTTCAAAGTGACTCAAGGAGCAGAAGCAAAATAAACAGGATTAGAAGGATAATGAGAAAGTGAAGGCAGGATTCCCAAGAAAGGGCTATGAAGTATGTTTCTCTGCTGGCACTGCAGTGATGCTCAGGTGTCTCTGGAGCACAAGTGATGTGGTACAAGGAACAGCACATTGGCTGGGAGGATCTGCAGGTGCCAAATAGCTTCACTGGTGAAGGCGTGACCCTAGGAAAGCTTTCTCATAAGAGTTGTATTGTATAGGGCACAAACTCCTATTGGAAATTAGAAATGACAGCAAACAACAGACTTGGGAACCGTAACATTTTAAACTACAAGTAGAAATGTCTACCCCACTGCCTTGGACATCCAGTACTGTGAGACCCACTGATCCTATGTAAGCTTTTAGAGGAAAAAAAATATTGGATATTCTGAGGTATTTTCTGGAGTGCAGAGGTCAAACAAAAATTTAGAAGATTACATGGCATGGTGCTCCAGCGGGTGAGGCATGATGTCCATGCTCCCATTTTTAACAGTACCATGGACATGTAGGCTGGATTCTCTTGGACATGTCTGCTTTGCTGTCTGTGTGGAGCTTGTGTAGACTTGCTGCCACTATGCAGCAAGGTGGGGCAGGTGCTAGATCATTTTCTTGACAGCCTGGGCCTGAGTCTGTCACTGACTGCACAGGGTTTTGGCTTGGTGTACACTGAAGGTCCTAAGGCCATTCTGTCTGGTGGTGAGTGTTGGTTATTTCATTTGTTTAAGGGTGGAGGGGCTGTGTTTTAGTTTTTTTGTTGTTCTTGCTGTTTAGTTTTGGTGGCTTGCTAAAATTGCATATCAAATCTAGATAAGCCACACTACAAAATAAGTATAGCCTTGGAAATTTAGAAGATCAGAGGTCTTAATATGCTGGCTTCAAAGGCATCCTACAGCAGTTCTTAACAAGAGAAAGCTTGGCCACATAACTTGGCCAGAATGCAAGTTAAGCAGTTTCTCTTGTCTGCTTCCAGTTCCACAGACTGCTATAGTCTTTAGCCTATGTTTTGAAAAGGTCTTTAATATCATACGTAACTTAAAAGATGGATTTCTCAGGTCAGTCAATTTTTTCCCATAGTTCATGAATATTTTGAAGAAAGATTTTAGAAAATGCAAGTGTATTATCTAATGTCACTGTATTTCAAAACTGGTGCTTTTCAAAAGGAATAGCATTATTTAGCTAGCCCACAGCATGCCTGATTTAGAAAGCAGAGTTTCATGAGGTATGGACACTTGACAAAACAAGATTCTCTGTCTTCCAGGAAGTATGTGTCAGTAAGAAGGATAATGCTCTAAATTAATGCAAATAGATGGCTATTAAATGGTAACCATCTGGTGTAGAAGCAATATTGCATGCAAATTTTCATGAGATTAATTTTCTGTGCAGTGGATAACAGGTCACTCAGAGCTGTCTGGTTTGTAAAAAGTGCCTGTATTTTATGTAATGTGAGCATTCTTATTAAGCAATTACTTGATCAGAAATTTTCTTGCAAATGCAGTTTACTTTATCACTTGTTGATTTCTTCTTAATTATTTATTTTACACACACATTTCAGATTTTCCAAGTCCCAATGATATATTAGGGGTATAGGTGGATTAGAATAAAGAGCTACTAAAAATACTGTTTGAGGTGTGATGCTGATGAAAGTTAGTTTGAGCAGTGAAACAGCCAAATGGGCCTAACTTGATAAGGAGGAATCCTAGATAGTTACCAGTGTGCACTTGGAGCTTGTTCTTTTAAATTTGTTTGTGATTACAGAAGAAACTCATGAGTTGTTTTGGTAAGTAAAAGGCTTGGCTGTTTCTTGGCTTCAAAGGCTGTTTAAAACCCAGACCAATACAAATTGACAATATGCAGGATTTTTATTCAAAACTCACTAGATTTATGATTGGAAACTTGTGCTATGCTTTTGTTCATCCTGCGTGCTGTTGTGGCCCATGGAATGCTGACTTCCAATTGTGCAAATATTCCCATAGGATTTTTCTGGTATACTCAGTATTTAATCTTTCATAAGACTCTTTCAGCAGATGGTTTCTGCATTGTACATATTCATTGTAATTTCTATGAACACAAACATTTAATGACTTACCTCTGAAACAAATCCAGAGTTCTGTATTGGTTTCTATTGAAGCTTCTAATTTAAGGAGGCATTTGACTGCTTCTTACTTTCTAAATGTCTCTTTGTCTGTTGAAGTCCAGGAGCTGACTTTTCATTGAAACAAAATCACAACCAGATGTGACTCAGATTAAAACTAGTTGTCAGAAGTAGCTGAATAGAATTACAAACCTCCAGATTCACTGTTTCACTGGACTATGCCTGGGTAAACTTGTTCACATTGGAGAGGTACAGATTCACCAGGTCAAAAATTAAAAAAAAAAAAAAATTAGGCAGGCAATTGACATTCTGTAAAATCTCAGAGTCCATATCTGAAACCCATACAGCTAAAAAATAATTAATGATTAATAAAATTAGTAGTAGACTATGTTTGGGGAAAGATATGATTTTTGAATAGACACAGAAAAGGAACATTTTATGTCCTCCTAATACCTTTTTTTCCCTCTTTTTCCTGATTATGGCATATGATTCAGGGACAAATGATTCTAAAAACAATCTCTTTTTCTTACACTGATGTGAACGATGTTCTAGTGAGAATTATATGTTAAAGTATGGTGTTACCTAGCAAAAATTTCAGAACTGCCTGTGGGAAGTGCAAATCATTGAAGAAATTTATTGTAATTTTTTTTGACAGATGAATTCCAGAGAAAATTAAAAATGATAGAGGGAAAAAGGAGAATCTAGTTACTATTTTTGTGTATTTTGGCTCAGGCATTTTCTCAGAACCAGTTACTTGGCTGATGTCAAATGGAGGGTTAAAACCACAAGGTTGCAATTCGAAAGCAATGGCTGTTTGCAGCAATGCCTGGAAACTGGTAATTGCCTCCATTCCATAACTGAAAATGTACAGAAAGCTCTTTGACTTTTGTTATGTGCCCCAACTGCACCAAACCTCTGCTGAGGCAGTGAAACAGGGTACAAAACACCATGCATTCACTGGGCAGTGCATGGGAGAGCACAGATGGCACATCCAGAGACAGAAACTTAGATCCCAGAGCAGGGAAGGTGTGTTCAAGTGGGCATTTCGGGACATGGCTGTGGCTGGGTGGGTTTGTGGCTGTCTGCAGCTCAGGTAATCCTTTGCTTATTTTCATCATGTCATATAGATGTGCATCAAAGTAAGGTTTTTGGCCATGATTCATTTTGCAATAATTTAGACTTGTGTCATTGACTGTGAATCATAGGAGCATTCATCATCATCATTGCGGCTAGGCTTTGTGAACAAAGATTTGGAAAGGGCACTACCCACACTTGCTGCAAGTATGCTGGTGGCTAAAAAGGCTGATGCGGGATAGGCAAGTCTGGTCACAAAAAACACAGTGAAAAGTCTCCTTAGGCCATATTGGCAAGGAACGGTTCTTTCTGCGTTGTCTTTTCTCCTCGAGACTGACTCTGTGTGCATTCTCAAAGGAAGCAACAGCATTGTGAATAGTGTGTCTCCACGAATCCCAATTGGAGGCCAGAGTGGACCATTGATGGCAGTCAATATGGCCAAGGCTAAGGTATTATTTCAGGGAGTCCTTGTATCTCTTCTTCAGGGCTCCTCTCTTGTGGCAGCTGGTGGTGAGTTCACCACAGAGCAGTCTTAGGGAGTCAGTGACCCTCCGTTCTGGAGACGTGCCCTGCCCAGCGAGTTGCATTCTCAGCAGCATGGCCTTGATACTGGTGACCCTGCCTGTTCAAGGACAGACACGTCAGTCATATAATCAGTCTAGTGAATGTTTGGGATTGAACGGAGGCAGCGCTGATGGAAGCGTTCAATGAGCCACAGGTGGTGGCAGCAGATGACCCATGATTCAGACCCATAAAAAGAGCAGACAGTACAATGAAGACTCCTAATCATGAACCCTATGTGGGCCATTGCCAGTATAGAAACTTACACTTATTTCATTCAGAGACTTACTATTTGATTCTTGTATTCAGGAGTTCTGCACCATTTTAACTGAGAATCTGGCACATTTGAATCACTCTTGTGGAGAAGTCTAGTTCAGCAGGTTTTGAAATTGAGAGGAAAAAAGACACTGTCCTGAAAGTTGTTCAGGGAAAATTGTTGACTGCTAGTTATTTATTATTTATTGACAATGGGAAAGTTCAGGACTGAAAATATTTCAAACTCTAGATAGCCAGTCAATCCCATGTTGTTCAAGGCAGATAAAACATATAGACAGCATAGTACACATGTAAGATCTAAGTGAAAGTTGTCTGATTTTTTTTTCCTTTTGGACCTCCCCTCATGTTTCAGCCTTAATGTCTTAAGTTTAACAGAATTGTCTTTTTAGGATTACACTATTGTCTGCAATACAGCAAACCTCAGAATGACTTGTGCATGATTTTGGGTGCAATTGAGGTTAGATAAATAAAAACCCCTGTATTTAGAAATACCTATGTGTAGCATTTGATAATGTTAATATTCAATAACTGATGATTAAGCAGAAGATATAATTCTAGCTATTGCAAGTATGTACATAACTGGCAATATTATTAGAACTATTAAACTCTCTTGGTAAAGTGGAATAAAT
The DNA here is from genome assembly GCF_047495875.1 of Pithys albifrons albifrons. Taxonomy (NCBI): domain Eukaryota; kingdom Metazoa; phylum Chordata; class Aves; order Passeriformes; family Thamnophilidae; genus Pithys; species Pithys albifrons. The sequence continues at coordinate 13,300,059 of NC_092467.1, forward strand.
GAAATTAAAATGTTTCCTTGTGCACTCAAACTCCAAATTTAACATGTTTTAAAGCCTTTTTAAATTTTTTTGCTGTTAATATTACTGAAGTAAAAGAAGTATAAATGTCAAATTATACCCATTTACCCTTAATAATAGAACATAAATGCATTGACATTGTGGTAGGGATGGAATAACTGTGTATGCTAGTAGAAGTTTTTCCATTCTAATTCTTTATTTTCTTTCTGTTATAAAGATTCAAGAGGGTCTCAGCCCAGATGTCTTTGTTCAGCATATTTTACTTACAATGGATCTTTTCTGTATTCAAAACTGGATGCTGACTTTTTAAAATGACTGTATTGTTATTTCAACCCAAGAAATACTAAGAAAGTGGGTAAAAAAAATTAAACGATATGTTTGAAAGCCAAAATCCTTAGTATGCTAGTAGAATTATAGCACCAACAGAATAATATTTACTGTCAGTCTTTTTGAAGTTTATTTCTGCTTTTCAGCTACTTTTCTTTTGCTTAGTAGAAGGAGCAGAGTTTGATATTTTCATAATTTTACAAGAGTCAATATACAAGATAAGTGTACCAAGTATTTTTAAATTTTATTTTAGTGGATTGAGCAGTATCATGAAGTAGAGGGTAGAAAAGGAACTGTCTCATCTCTGGGACATCATCTTTATTTTTACCACAGTATGTCAGAAGATCCTGTTTTTCAGAAAAATCTTTGAAAAGAGCAAGATTGCCAAGGTGTGGCAGGAGAAAACAGAAGTGAATAGCTAAAATATACATGAAGTAGACAATATGAAAAAAAAATGATTCTGTGTGTGTTGGGTAACTGCATTGCACAGCAAACTAATTTTGTGTTACTTTTGCTTATGGAGAAGTCCTTTCGAAGAATCAGAAGACACTTGTAAAAAGTTACTATGTGGTTTCTTGCTGCCCCTATCCTTTGATTTCTCTCAGATGTTCTTATCATTATCTTCAGAATTTGTGGATAAGCTGGGACATCGGTATTAGCTGCGATGATGTAATGTGTGTTTTCTCTCCACTGCTAACCTCCACTGAATCTTGGAAGAAATGCTTTTCCAACTGAGGCTCACTTTCATGCAGCACTTCCTACCATTTAGAAACTTCTACTGGTGTCTGTTATTGCATGATCAGAATATTGTTGCTCTGTTATGCCTGTTCCTTCTAATTTATTACCAGTTTTTATTTATAGAGAGGCCAAGAAGGCTTTTAAAGGTTTAAAAAACCCATACTGCTCTGTAGAGGAGAGAAAACCTGCACTGGATTGGACTGCCTTACCTTCTCTCAGTAATATTTTTGTTGCTGTTTTTAATTTCTAAGTGGGTTTTTATGTAAAGTAAGGAGGATCGAAATATTGATGCAGGAAATACCTTGAAAGAGGAGGATCTGACAAGGCTGGAGTTAAAAGGTTTAAAGGAGCACAAGGAATAGAGTAAGGCATGACTGTGGCCCATTTTGAAGCACCCTCCTGTGAAGGACACAAGCTTCACAGAGGATACTTTGACCCAAATGACAAATATTTCCTGGAGGAGTAAAATGTTACAAGACCTTATGATCCTGGTAATGAAACATAGAGAATTCATTATGAAAACACTCAAATTCTCACTGCTACTCAGCTCACTCTAAAAATGAAAGGTGGAGGAAGGAAAGAAGGTGAAAGCTGGTGAAATGTACAGCCAAAGGTGCTGTGAGAGCTGTGACTGCCAATATGCAATGTCCCGCTGCCATGTCTCAAAGCACAGTGTGAGAAATAGTGACGTGAACTGCCTGGTTAAACTAAAATAGACTTAGAGGTGTTACCAGTTGCTGATAGAACTGGCCAAACAGGTCCAGTATCAGAGATAACTTTGAGATGAGCAGGTGAAAAGGTGAAGGGGGAAAAAAACCATGTTTTTAAACAGAGTAATGTGTGTACTGCTCCCAGAATGTAAGTAGTTCTCTCTGGAATGGTATAGAGTTAACTTTGAAAGTCAGAAGTTAACCCTATAATAAGTGGTTTTAATACATGTATTTAAAAAGTGTGTCTTTGAAGTGTAAATGAGAAACAAAAAAGGAATGATGAAATCTATGTACAAGTATCATGACTACTATCACTGTTAACATTGTGTGTTACTAAGATGAAACTAAGGGTGAACTACCAAGAATAGAAGATTGATGATTAATAAACAGTTTTTGAAAAGTATTGAGAAAAATGTATTAAATAGCAATAATACACGTTTGTGAAACAAATACACTAAGTAGCCTTAATAGCACCTGAAAATCTTATGGTGGGAGATGCTTTATATTTTTTAACTAAGGTAAGTATTGATTGAAAGTCTGAATTATTTTTCTCTTCCACTGATACCACAGTAAATACTCCTTTCTGACTCCATTCAAACTCCATTTGGCTATCATTAGTATTGATGATTCTTTGATAGCTTTTTAAAATTTTGTTTTATTAGCTAACATGAATATTTGAATACAGACACCTGTAAGCTTTTTCTGTGTCTGTTGTGGCTGAAATTGTGAATAAGTAATAATTAATAAGGAAAAATATATCCAGTTTCAGGTGTTTCTATATTCAAACAAGAGCAGCCTTGTTTCCTTGAGTGAGGGTAGTTGTTCCTTGTATTATTAATAATAGTAATAATTAGTAGAATCCTGATATATAAAGCCTATTTTTGCAGCATTATCATATAGACTCTATAAAATGATGAAATTTATTATGTTCTTATTAGCAAGTGTAGATCTGTATTACCACGACTTCAATTCATGCTGTCCTGGGATATTTTAAAACAAATGGTGTGAAAATTCTGCTATGGAAGTATCAAAACACTACATATGTGTATATTATTTAACAATTTCTGAATTTGATTGAAAGAGTTCTTTTTGATGACTAAGAGTATGATTGGGTAACTTTGGAACTGTGTTATACTGTTTCTGAGATATCTTATCTATGAGGATGAGCCACTCACCAGATGAAATGTTCCAAACTGTCTAGAGAATTTTGCCCCTGAACAGCAGCTATATGTGCTATATGTATGAATGTACTAGTTTTCAAGCTTTAGTTATGGAATTGGTGTTTTCAAAATCAACCTGGAATCATATATATGGAAACTAACTGTGTTTGCATATTTAGTCAGTGCTTAGAAATTTTTATAAATTACCTTATTGATTATGACTTGCCCTACTGTGGTCTGCAACAACTGCAACAATTTTGAGCTTAGCTTTATGATCTTTAGTTGTAAGTTCTACAATCAGTGTTGTTGCTGCTTGTGAAAATTTCATAGGCTATAAAAATCAATCACTTACCAGGTGAAGTAATAGCCATGCATGATGAAAAATAAATGCCTCACCTGAACTTGTGCTGGTTGTCATTAGACAAGACCAGACAGGATAAAAACAGGACAGCATTAAGGTATGTTTCTTATGTTTGATCCAGAATCCTGAGGGGTTGTGGAGTTTGTGATGTCTTTGCTCTGCTCCTGAGTTACAGCCTGTGGCTCAGCAACTAAGCATAGAGGGTTTGAAGCTCAGCATTTTTGCTGTTTCCAGGAGCAGGCCATAGCTTTTTCTTGTCCTGGCAGAGCAAGGCCCTGAGAGTTGTCAGGATTTGTGTTGGCTAGAGCTGGTTGGGACTTCTTTTCCTGCAGTCTTGTGCCAGTGGCCTCCCCGGTTGTAGCTTTTGCTTTGCAAGTGCCAGGGCTGGCAGCCCTGGGATGTTGGTGCTTCACAGCTTCAGGGGTCAGTGGGTGGCAGTCATACCCTGGCTATGGCTGAGACTGAGGAAGTCATGTGAGCAGTGTCTGACATCCAGTGGAAAGGAAGCAGAAAGTGGTGTAAAAATGTGTAAAAACTAACCTAAGCATAGACAAGACTTCTTTTCACAGTGAAGAGATCTTAATTCCTTCCTTCCCTGCCCCTTTCCTCATCTGGTAAGCATCATATTCATCCTGGCAAAGACATCAGCATCCTGGTGATTGAGCTGCTTGAACACTGGAGTAGTTAGACTGTATGACACTGCACTATTCTTCCAACAGAATATGAAGCAACTTGATTTAGTGCTGATGCCGAAAGGGTTTTTGTTCTGATTTTCACATTTTGTAGATTTTAGGAACACAGTAGTTGTAGATTTTTAGAGGGTTAATATTTCTGACAGTTTAAGTTTAATGCCTTTCTATCACTACCCCTGTCCCAGAACAGGGAGCTCAAATTCCTTTAGTTAATTAATCTTGTTTAGACTCCTTTCCAAGGTAAAGAGCTGAAGGATATCAGAAGGCCTACAGAATGAAACATAAACATAGGTCAGAGTGACCCAAAAGCCAGAATTGGATGAACTCCAAGAGACCTTTGTGTGCCTGAGGAAGAAGAGCTGATGAAGACAGAGGGTCCTGACGACTCCAGACCCAATTCCAGGGGGTTGGACCAGGGGTGGGACTGGGGCTGAACTGAGAAATGTGTAAAGCAATGATTGGAAGAATCTTATTATAAAAGCCATGGAAACAAGAACTAAGACACATGCATGTCATCCTGTATTCCTCTGGGCTGTAGGCCCTGTGTTATTAAAGGACCTTTACTTTTTATCTTACCCTACACTAGTGTGGCTCGAAGTCCTGTTTTTGGGGGGAAGGGTCATTCACGGCATCAGTGCGAATTTAGGAAGTTGATCAAAAGCTCTGGTTCTAACTTAGCAGTGTTGTGAACATAATACAATGAATTAATTTATTTTTATTCTTTAAATCTTGCCTTAAACTTACAGGAAATACTTGCAACATAGGCTGACAGGGTAAACATACTGCCTTGTATGTCTGGAAGGGGAAAAGTTCTGTTAGAGTGACGGGTAGTAGCCTAAATCATTCTTTATCCTGTGTATAAATTGAGAATTCTCCCCAGCTCTTAAAACTGATTTTTTGCCATTCTGCTTATGGAGGATTAACTAACTACTGGGATGTACAATTCCCCTATGAGTTCAGTATGCACATAGGAGTGCTTATGGCTTACAGAGCACTTTCAACAGAAGTGCCCGAGTCTTTAATGGGATGCAAGGTACTATGCATTATACTCTTAATTGCTCTTCTGTGCTGCTGTGGACAGATGTTCCTCTACAGTTTCTGACTGAGGAAAATTAATCTTGGTAAGAAATGGTCAGGTTTATCAATGGGTGGTGTTCTTCAGGTAGCAGTTCTTTCTCTTCTCGAAGCAAACATTCCTTCAAACAAATATCTTGTGCATACTGCTGAGGTCTAGAGTGATTGTGACAGATGGCAGTGGAAACAAACACTTTTGGTCTAACAAAACATTAAAAATAAAAGAAAACAAAGTATTTCACAAGGTCAGTGCAAGAATTGATTTTCTGTTTGAAGAATGCATTGAAGTGTTTGACTCTGCCTTATTAGAAGGATCAGGTCTCATAACTCCTGTTTTATGTGGTGGACTTGTATTCAAACATTACAGAGGTCTCAAGTGAAATTTCTGGATTTTATTTAAGTACGTGTTAAAAATTAGTTTTTCCTAAATATGTATGCTTTTCTAAATAAACTTTTGTGGTGTTTAGATAGAAAGGAGGAAGAAAGGAATAATTTTTAAATCTTCATTCTTAATTTCTGTTTTTAAAGGTAAGAATAAGGTTTTTGGGAGGCTTACTCACTGAGAGCTCAGGTCTGCAAGAACTTGCAGGATGTCACTTTCCTTTGCATTGCTCTGATTCAGAGACACCAGTCTATATGTGGCTGTGTATTTATTTTGCCAGAAATCTTGTTAGGTTTTTTATGTCCTGAGCCATCATGCCACAGTCCGACAAGTCCTCTGCTCTTCCCTGGAACTGCCAGCTGTGCTGGGAAGCACCAGGAGCTCTGCTCGACAGGGCTGGAGCCAGGACATGAAATTGAGATTTACATTTCTGTCTCCCCTCATAAATTGCATTGTTATGAAAAAGTTTCCTCCCAGTTCTCTCTCCTCCTTTTTTTTTGCAAATGAAATAAACTGGTTGGTTAGGGCCCTTGTATTGGACCCCTGATAAGCCTAAATGGCCATGAGGAGCTGCCCTGGGGCCCTCCAGCCCCAGTCGCGTGGGCCCCCAGTGCCCACCTTGTATGTGCCCACGTCTGGGAGTGCCTGCCCAGCCTGAGCCCAATTCCAGGGGCCTGCCCAGGCCTCAGGCGCCACAGCCCAGCCCTGGCCAGCACAGCCCTACTGGTGTTCCTCTGTTAGAAAATGTGGCAGAGTTTGGCTTGCCATTTGAATATCAGCAGTTGTGTTAAAGTCAAGCACATGTGTTACCAGCTAGCTGCAGATTTAGTGAAACTTAGAAATATTTTAACTCACGGGCTTGTGATTTTACAACAGATATGCTAACTGGGTCCCTGGCATGCTGGGAGTGTGTTTTGGAGGGATTAATTAGCGTGAGGATAGCATTCTTCCGGGCAGAGGAGAAAGCCGATTTATGCCTTCAGGAATTGGCGTCAGCTGAGGAATAAATACATTATCTGTTTGCAGATCAGCACAGCACGTTATGCCGTCAGGTCACGAGGGCCCAACTTCGCTCCCCCCCCCACTACCGAACACCTTAATTAGAGGAACCTTCTAGAAACTTTTGGCATTGTGAAATTTGTTGTAGCATGGTATGAATTTGCGGCATCCTAAATGAAGTAAGTTCCAGGGTTCTAGTGTCCTGGATGAAAAACAAATTTCTCAAAGCAGTGAATCACAATTAATGAACAACCATGCGTCAGTTATTGACATTCCCTTCAGAATATGCTGCACAGCACCAAGATACTTTCTTCTTCTAATAAGGCCTAACGTGACATAAGGTTCTATCTGAAGGACCTTCTTGCTTTATTAATCTCATTATGACCACTTGAATTGCTACATCCTCTGTAATGACTAAAACATTTGACTCCCAAGTGTGACATTATAATGAGGATGGAGTTCACAGAATAAGGCATTGTATCATTCTCAAAGGCTGTCAGCAAATGGAAATATAAGTCAAATTTCTCATGTACTTTTGCTACTGTTTCCATGGAAGAACAAACTCAAAAATTTTTCATACTTGTGCATGCAGGATTCCAAACACAACTAAGTATCCTGTCATTAAAGATATGTTTTTTGCATATTGAAATCTTTAAAAATATAGATGCCTGGAGCACCAATTTTAAAACAAGTATGGTTTAATTATGTGAGTTGCTAAACCTAAAATTGACACTTGTAATGTGTGTATATTTTTGGGAAGGACTGGGGCTGAGTCATGGGCCAAATTATATATTTTCTCTTGTTCTTTGCACTTCTCCTGTTCTTGAAAATTTATAAATTGTTCTGCATTTTCTTGAATGTGCCATTGTTCAGTGGGAGCGTATGATTAAATACTCATTCAGAAACATACATTCATTAAAAAAGTCATCTCTTACTCAAAAACCTAAAATATCCTGTATAAAATTTGAAAACAAATCTTGTTTCTAAGGAATAAAGTTAAACAAAAGAAAGATAGGAAATAAAATTTAATTCTGCCACTTTTTCTTCTGCAGGGATCTTGAGAGAGAAAACCTCAGACATTCTTCAGCATGATGGTCTAGAATAAAAAGGCATAATATATGTTGGTGAAGCAATTCTGAGGTATGAAATGAGTTAGCAGCAACTGAGAGTAAGACTTTATTTTGGAGAATTTTAAGTCTTTCTTGTTTGATTTTTCAGCTGTGTGGAGAGGGTTGTATTGTTTTCTATAGAATTAGTTAATCCAGCATATTTCTGGTTTAAGAGAAATTTCTCTGTATGTAATCGCTGCCTTAAAATCTTTCAGCCTTGGCACTACTCGTTGTGATTGTCTGCCCGCAGTTTGTCTGTCCGAGCACTAAAAACCCAGTGGCTTCAATTGACTGCATATTCAGGATTTTTTTATACTGTCTTTTTTTAGTGTAATTACCTACCTAATGGATACATCCAATTCCCGAAGCTATGGCTTGTTTTCTAATCTTACTGTATGCAGGAAGAGGAGCATAAAAGAATATGTATAATTAAAAAAAAAGGTTAATTTTTGAATGCAACTTAAAAAACTGTGGAGAACTCCTGCTTTTGAAACTGTCTGGGAAATGCTCCCCAGGTAGTCAGGGAGCCTGGGTTGTATTTGTTTGCGGTAAAATTGATATACAAGGGACTATATCTAGGGCTAGAAACCTGCTGACATTTTAGATAGACATATTTCCAAATTACATTTTTACTACTACTTTGTCTTTGAATGAGTCAAATTTTGCTCAGACTTTTGCCTTTGTCTTGCTATTTGGCAAAATTCTGCTGTTGAAAACCATTAAGGGAAGCAACAAATAGGATAGGTAAGTGGAATCTAATTATCAGTGAGGTAGGGAAAGGGTCATCCATCATCTCAGGTTTAGTCTAGTGAGAGACAGTGTGTAAGAATGTTAAAATCTTGTTAGGACACCATTCTCTGCATTCCTGATCATTTCATATTGTATGCATTGCAGAGAGTGAAAAGAATGTAAAATACACTTCCTTTTCCCCTGCCCCTGATTAGCGAGGTAAACAGGGAGCCCAGAGGATAGACTGTGATAAACTATTGTAAGAAAGCTAGTAAAAGATGCTGTCATATACTGAAAGATTTTTTTTCTGAGGGCTGTTTTTACTGTTAGTTATTTGTTTTATAAGGTCACTTTCCTACAATGCTATTTGAGAGCGTCTGATGAACCAACATAAAAATTAGTTCCTTTATTTATTGTATGGAAGGGATTGTGAGCTTTTGAAAGCTGTATGGTTTGCTAATTATATCATTGTCATTAAATTGTCAAGTTAACTGAATTTTCAGCTTGGTCTAGGATTGGGCAGAATTTGTTCTCGTTAGTCTTAATAAGAGAGAGAAAACAATTGCACCAGAAGGAGTAATATTTTTCTTAATGTTCTTGGAAAACGAAACTGCTTCAGGTCATTATAGCACATGTGTGTGATAAATATTTTATCACTGTAAATTGGGCTTAGGCTGGCTCTTTTGGTTTGGGACTCAAGTGTCAAGAGTGAGCCTGAGTTCCATCTTTCTGCAGTTTTTGTGGTCCATTTTGATTTCATAATTATATTAGAAGTTTTGCTTTATCCTGTGGCACAGGAATTCATACTGGATATATAAGGCTGTTGCAATCTTGTCAAGAAGACAAGAAAGGTGTTGTTTGGGTTCTTGGGGAAAATTTTTGGAAGGAAAATCATGGATTGAAAAGAAGGTCTAACCTTCATTTTTCTATTCTTATTTCTTAGTTGGTTGTTCAAGCTGAAGTTGTAACTGCAGTGATGCAAAACTAGAGGCAGGAATAAGGTAATCACTACCTAGAAAAAAAGTAATGGATGGTCTGGTATAACAAGATGGTTTTGTTGGTACTTATTTGAAAAGTCTTCTTAATAGGAAAATGAATAGCTGTAGCATTTTTAGCCTAGGCTGACTAGACCACACAATGTTTTATACTTATAAAGTTATGTGTATTGAAACTTATGGGTACTCAGTGTTTGCAAATGGTTTACTTACACTTGCAAGGCTTTGCTCTGTGCATATATGCAATATTCAATGTATCTATATAACATCTCACAATGTTTTGTTAACACTGCAAACATTCTACCTAAATAGACAATTTGCATTCATTTTAGAATGCTTGGAGAGAAATGTGGCAGTTTTAATATCCATCTATATGTATATCTATCTGTGTGTGCAGGATGACTGTCAACGTGGTAGTTTGTATTTGCCAAATCATGATGCTTTCCCATTAATGAATAGACTTGGGACCTAAATAACTTTATAGCTAAGTGATTCAGAAATTAATAAAAGATTAAAAAAAAGTTTCCCATACTATTTTGTTTATTCTACTTGTTTGCAGGCATTACAACACAGTCTCAAGACACAAAATCATAGGACTGTGGGAGATTTTGATCTCCCCTAATTTTTTACATGGTCCCAAAATTAAATCAACTTTACTGTATATTCCTAAAATATATTTGTCTAGCCCTTTCATAAATGTTTGCAATTATGGAGAGTCAAAATCCTCATCTGTGAGGCTGTGATCTCAGACTATAGTTTCATTAGGATGGCTGTATTACTTAGTCCAAAGGTTGCTCACTTATAATACAACACTGATTACCTTCCATTTTATTGATCTTTATGTGCATCTGAGTTTATTTATTACATCTATTTTAAACTTGGCTGTCAAGGCAGAATTAATAATATCTGAGGTGTTCATCAATAGATTCTTTTTTTTGGCTAATTTGATGCATTTCTTCAGTCCCTCTGTAATTCAAGAAGCTGATATCTGTATCTTGTAAATTAAGTAGTTATAAATTCCAAAATATCCAGAACTGCTAACTCTTAAATTTGAGACATTCAGGACCCTTTTGCAGTTTGTTCTCCAATCCCAAAGCAGTTCTTCCACTGACCTTACTGAAAGCTGTGAGTGTTCTGCAAACCTCTTTAATCTCCCAAGTCTACGTATTTAGAAAATGAATGATCAGTTAATGCCTAACTTGGGAGAAGTGGTCCCCACCTTGTGATTTGGAAGGTAGTATTGGTGCCAGAGCTGTACATCTGGCTTATACTCTGCTACCTAAATTGAAAAAAGTACAGCCAGGAGGTAATTATGGTCTACATACATCATCCTGGTGGTGGGAACTGATTCTGCCTCTCTGTTATGGTCCCCTTGGGTATGGGCAAGGTGCAGCCATTCTTCAAACTTATATAGTAAATATCAGTCTATTCCAGTTCAAGTCCCAGCAGTTTTCTGAGAGGGCACAGGCTGATTTTCCACTATGATCCAAAACTCTCTGTCACAGTAGAAAAGTAGATTATACTGTATCCGTCTGATTAAACTCCTGGGTAAACAGTGTGGAATATTGAACCCTTTACACAAATTTATATGGAGCTTTTCTGACAGGAAAAAGGTTAATCTATGGCTCTGGAAAGAACTGCACTAGATGTGAGTACAGGTACTCTGGCTTAGCTCCTTACCCGGTGTCCCTCAACATAGTAAGTTTGTATCTTCTGCTCATTCATTTATTATGATTCCTGTTATATTCTGCTTCCCTGCAACTCCTCTCTTCATTCATTCATCTCAAAATCCTCTAGAGATATGCTGTGTTTACTTCAAGTCAGTGGTTCTCTGTGTCAGCCTCCAGCAAGAGCTCTGCTCTCTCAGGCTCGTTTCTCTGGCTCTGAGGCTGACTGAAGATCAGCCCTTTCAACATTGCAGCTCTTAGCAGACCTCTCCTTGGATCCTCTGTATTTGGGAGCCATCTCTGTTGCTTCTAGTTTGTTCTGCTGCTGGCCTGATACATTTTTGTCCAAGATGTAAGGTGAATTAGACTGCATGGCACCTGAAAGAGTTACAATCACATCATGACAAAAGTTCATCTCTCATGTGGTAATTGTTCCTCAGCATCTGCAGAACTAAATTTAGGTATTCTCACTTCATGAATATATCTGTCAGGTAGGGTTGACTTCTGCTTTCCTTGAGACTACCACTGAGTTCCATGGGACCTAAGCAGGACGGGATCTATCTGTTAATGCAATTTGTAGTCCCTTTGGGGCAATGAACAGGTTTTTTTAGCTAACTCCACCTGTTTTCACTTCTGTATCCTTGTGATTATTCTGAAGGAAAGAAGAGTAAGATGGGGTAAAAGCCATCAGAATTTTAGTACCTGATTGATTTTTACTGTAATTTTGTTCTCCACTTCTAATCTCTTCATGTAAATAGCCACTAAGAGCTCCATTAAAAAGTTCTTTGATCAGGGTCAAAGAATTATCAACCCAGCAAACTAAAAGTTGAATTGGCAACCAGATGCTTGCAAGAAATGAGCACCATTTGGATTTGAAATACCTTTAACCAAGATTTAATTACAATATTCATTACTTCAGAGACTAGGAAAACTCAATATGACAATCTTAAGGGACCAATAGTAATAAAATAATGAATGAAAAATTATAAAATATAAGCCAAGTGAGAGAGTATATCTGTAACAGTAAAAAAATATAATTAAAACAGTCATTTAATTTTGAACATGATTGTTTTGTGTAGCCTTTAGAGAAAAAGGATAAAGAGAGAATCTACTGAAAAAAACCCACTGAAATACGTCTGCTTGTGCTCCTGCAGGATGCTCAAGATGGTTATTCTGTCAGTTATGAGTGCTTGCTGTGTATTTGGGTCAATCATAGATCTATCCTGCTGTAACCACTGAAACTTTTTATTCCTTATTGGCCCAGTTCCTTTGCTGTCACACCAGTGTTAAATCCCTGCCTCTCTGGTACATTACAGAAGAGCCCAAAGGTCAAGGGCTGCTGTAGCAAAATATACCTGATGTCTAGTCATGATGACCCTCCTGGCAAATTGTAAATAGTTATTACTTGATTTTGTTTCAGAGCAGAAAAATATTTTGAGTTTTAATTCAATTATAATTTCTGCAGAATTTGTTTTAATCTTTGTTTCATGCTAGCAAATGTATTTTAATAAATTGTGCATCAGCTCTAGACAGCTCATATAAATTTTAAAACTAATCCAGGAGTTCAGATGTCAAGTAGTCGTTTTTCAAATGTCAGCAATTTCTGAGACTGCATTTATCCTGGCATTAATGTTTTTACTTGCACTGTGCTGTGTGATACTGACATTAATCTATTCTGTGTACGAAAGCCACACCTTTTGTAGATAGTATCATGTTGCCACTGAGTGCTTGCTGATGCTGTTTCCTGCTGTTATGTATATCAAACTGCTGAAATTGTCATCACCTGTAAACAGCTCAGGCCTTTTTGAAGTACTTTCACTGATCTCAGTGAGATTTCTGGTAACCTGTGGAGGAGAAAAAAGGATACTATTTTTTGAGACAATATTTTGGGTATTGTTTTTACAGTTTGCTACCCCATCTACTTTCTGTATTGTACAGATTTCACTTTTTTTTTATGGCATCACAATGTGCAAGTATATTTTGAAGGCTAAAATACATGTTTAAAAACACATTTTATTTCCATCTGAAAGATTTTTTTTGTCATTTCTAAAATGAAAAGCTTTCAGCTGACTTTTTTATTATTTCATCTTTTGAGGAGATAATTTACTATTCAAACTGTACAAGGCATTTTCTTTTCTGTATGTTATTTATATGTGTGTCTAAGAATATGTAGTCTTGTGACTGCTATTATCTCTTTCATTCATTGGTAAGTATTTAATTTACTGCTGTATGTCCCTAAGGATGAAGACTGTTGCATTTGATTGGATTTTAAAATCTATTTGATGAATTAGGTCCACTGAAGCACACCTTTGATGTGACATGAGTTCTACAGAAAGTATTGGGCATGCTAAGAAATGTATGCAAACAATTCTGTTTTCAAAGTCTGCTCCTAAAAATGCAGTAGATTTAACCTAAAGCAATTAAGAAACACAGAAACTGGGTATTATTCCTAGCAACAATTCCACATACAATCTTTAAAGTCAAGTCCATTCTTTATGCTTCTCCATAAATCTGCTTTACTCAAAGAAGCAAGGCATGTGGGCAGAATATAAAGAGGTGGTAAACTTAAGTAATTTTTAATGAACAGCCATCAGATTGTTGTGCTTTGAAGAAAAGATATACCATGAAAATTCCTCTAGTCATGTGCTCTGGGCTGTGTATGGCCAATAGCACTTCACTCTTGAAAAACTATAAAGTGGCTGTATCTTCTCCACAGCCAAATATCAATCCAGTTTATAAATAACACAAAAGCAGAACTTGCCCCCAAATATGGATTCAGTGACCTCTCAGATGATGAGCTGTCTGTAAAATGTAGATCTTGGATTAGATTTGACAGCTGGACTAAAGATTTTGTGGGGCTCTATGTAGAGAGCCTAAATGATATGAATGGTTTTCCAAATATGCATTAACCTGTTTATATCTGTTAAAATGTATTAGTTTAGTTGTTTTGATTCACATTATTTAACTTCAGTAATTCAGTCTTTTAAAAATAAAAAGCACCTCACTCATTCTGAGGGAAGTGGCATTTTTGTGAATAAATTCCACAGAGATCATTAACAGAAGAAATTAGGCTACCAATATTTTTCAAATAATATGTGAATGAGAAGGGTCAAGGGTAGAATATGGGACGTGTGCTTATGACTGACATTCCATTAGCAGTATTAAGATTCCAGTGTAACTGTTGGCTTTACTTCCATATCATCCATATGCAAAACAGTAGCACCTTTGAAAGTATTAATAATAGTGTTACTTATTACAAATTATTTCAGCAATTCTGAAGAAAGAAAAAAGAGAATTTATTTCTAAAAGACAAAAAGGACAGGAAATGGAAACCTAACTGAAGAAGTTTTGAAGGATGTATATTTGATCAGAAGATCGATGACGTGTAAGTTTTATTTTCTAAATTGGTGCTTTCTCTATTATATTTAACTTTATTTCTATCATGTTCCTGGAATGTATTGCTTAATATTTTTTTTTCATTCACTATTGAAGAAGAATAAAGACTTTCTACTAGTTTTAGATTCTGGTAAACAAGATCTGTCAAACTAGGTTTTAGGTTCATTGCAATCTAGTTGACTCAAACTGGAAAAATGTGACTTTCATGATATGTGTCACAAAGATCTTCACTGTGGAGATAAACCATGAATGCCTATTAGTAATAATCTTCTAAAGCTGTGCAATAGTCTTTTGCCATTAGAAAATGAATTTGCTCAAAAACTCAAACTTCTGCAGGAATTCAGTGGTTTCTGTTATTTTTATGTGGGAAACACAGGTCTGTGAGCACCAGTGGTTTAGGAGCTCACAACTATGAAAGAAAATAATTAAAATACATACACAGGATTGGAGGACTTTAACAAGTTGATCTACGTGACAAAATTTATGCACTCCCTCTGTTGGCAAATAACCCACCAAAACTGAAGTGGATTTTGAAATTTTGTGAGATGGACATGTCTGCCTGATGGAACAGTCTGGTCCTTATAACCCAGTGGACCCCTCTGTGTCTGGGGCCAATACTACCTACTTAATTCAAAGTTTGTGTTGCATACTACTGTGTAGAATTCAAAACCCTTCTTCTGTCTGAGCATTTCTTATTCCCTATGTTTGCATTATTCATATTCTTTCCTTATATGCTCCCAGATCAAATATTCTTTGTAACAATCATACTATAAACCAGAATCTACAGTAGTAATAATATAGCCTTTGCTCTGTCTAAAGAGCAAAGAATATTTCAAACTTTAGAACTCTAACACAAAAGAACTAAAATAAAATGAACTCTATGGAAAAAAAATTTTGTGAAAATTTGTGAGTTAAGTTTCTTTCAACCATAGGTGATGCATGTCACAGGGCTTATTACCAGCCTGGTTTAGTTGTAAAAGGTTTTCAAAAATGTGATAATGTTTTCATTCCATAGTAGAGTGATTTCGTGTGGAGCATCCTCAGTTGCATGGTAGGACTCTCATAAGGTAACCAAGTGGACTTCCTTTGTAATGAGTTCAATCTCTGGTCTCATTAGCTTAGCTTGGATATGTTATAATTTTTGATATTATTTAAACTTAGTAAGAAACTGTATGTTTTTTTTTTCCAAAATAAAGAGATATGTGTGATCCTAATTTAAAATTATTAGTCTCTGCTAGAAGTACTGAAGAATTTTGCCTGAGATCAGATAAGATATTTTCACCAGAGATGTTCAGGACTTTGTCAAAATAGTTTGGATAGTTCCCACAAACTTTGTAACATCTAGATGTTAGTACTTAGAGCCACACTTGTAGATGGATTGCTGGGGTTATATTCTTATTGCTATTATTCTTTTCATTTATACTTTGCAGTTGACAGTATTAATGATACCTGCTTGCTTCAATCCACAAACCCACGGCCTGCATATTGCCTGGCTGTGTTCCTTCCCTGCCACAGTAGTACTGCAAAACTCTATCCACTGGGAAAGGAGGATGCTTGTCCTGTGAGTGCTTTCAGGGAAGGGGAGAGCTGATTCTATGAGAGCAGATGAAAGCTTGTCTTATTTAGGCTGGAAGAACTGTTTGCATACTAATATGGGTGCATTCCATAAATAGACTGCCATTAGGAGGGAGGAGGAAGGAGTTTTGTGTGTGTATGTTTAGGCAAAAGTCTAGTTTGCAGTGTAAGGATGAAGTAATTTATTTTCCAACATTCATAACTAGCTTGGAAATTACAAGTATATATTTGCTACAGTGCTAACATAGGGATATGCTCAATACTCCTCTGAGAGGTGGAATAAGGATTACATTGGAAGGCTGTTAGTGATAGTAAGTGCTCATGGTTTCTAACGCAGAGCTATGAAATACAAACTTTTTTGGGGGGGTGTGGAGTGGGTTGTGGTGGTGTTGGATTTTTCTTTTTTGTATCACTGTTGTCTGCAAGAATTAAGATTACTCCTTCCATGTGTGTATAATGGGTTTTCAGTGCTGCTGATCAGTGCTTAGGGACTGTTTTTCAATATGTTTGTTTATTTTGACCCATTAATTTTTTAAACTAAATTTTGACAATGTAAAATGTGAATTACTTGCCCATCCTTGATTTTCTGCCCTACTTTAACCTTTTGAATAATCTCATATTAAGACATTCTAAAGATGTATTTATTTATTTATTTCTAATTCATTGTTCCTAAATTGCTGTCACTCACTTTCTGGAGGTGTTTTCATATCGTGATCATGCAAACAGTATAATCTATGTATTTATGTTCAGAATATTTGTAGTAGTTACATTCCTGAGAACATCTCTTGACTGTTGGAAAAAAAAGCTTAGTAAACAGTGCTTCTCCAGTATTGCCATGCCTTCATCTGACAATGAAGCTATTTCATAGGGTAAATTATAATGGCTTGAGAGTGTTACAGATTAGTTGCATTCTATTCACTCTAACACTACTGGAGAATACAAATTACATCGTTTGAAATGACTGTTTCCATTTTCTTGCTTTCAAGGTCAATGGGTATTTTGTGCCCACTTGATACCACTTACTGACAATTCTTTCTGAGTGGCTCACTTGCCATTGAGATAGGTTTGAAAAGCTGCACAAAAATAAGCACTTTTCAGAGATTCTCAAATTTGGAAAGTGGTTTTTCATTAAATAAAATGGTATGTTTAAGCACAAGATTAGGAACTTGGAATTTATGACTCAATTCACTACATAATCATACTTGGGATCACCATCTTACATTGCTTTCTGTGTGCATGGACGTGTGCCTTCATAAATAACTAGAGAAACCAATGGGAATATTATTTACCTTTTGTGGATATGTAGAGTTTAGTTTTAGCATGCAATGATATGCTAGATAACCTATATAATAAATAGAGATAAAATAAATTATTCATTATGACATTGTTTTCTTTCCAATATTTTTGAATGTATTGTATTTACAGGTAGAAAGCCTTTTATGTTAGTGTACATGATTTCATGTGTACTGCTAATGACCCTAATTCTGTTTTTTTCATATTGAAAATAGTTTTGTTCTCTTGAGGGACAATATAGCTGAGAATGCTCCAGAAAGTTGAGATTAAAACATGAGCGATACTTTTTCTTTTATTTTTTTTGTTCTTGGGTTTTATAAATCACAGAACCATAAAATGGTTTGGGGTGGAAGGGATCCTAAATATCATTTAGTTTCCATTGCCCTGCTTTAGGCAGGGATGCCACCCACTAGATCAGGTTGCTCAGGGCCCCATCCAATCTGGCCTAAGGTCTTAAATTCATTTCTACAACTTTGCAAACAAGGCAGATCACTCATCTTCATATTAAATGTGAAAGTGATGTACCTTAGTTACAATAGCTACTGTCCTCTTTATACAAAGGTTTGCCAAATCGTAAATGCAATTGCAATGTAGTAGCAACTGCTTTCTTGTGATTTCCCTGCACACAGAATAAATTTACTGCTACATGGGTGAGGAGTTTGATAAAAAGCATGTAATGAAACCTGACTTGATTTCTAAACTGAACTAAAATCTATTTCAGTCGCTGGATTGAACTAGGTACAATCAACAGCAGACACACTTCAAAAAGGGGTAAGTAGGGAAGGTGTTACTGACAGATTATACAAGTTTTATTAGGGCTATCTGGGACAGCTCTGAGAACAACTTTGCATTTCAGTAGATGCATGAGATCTAGATATTGCATTTTTACAAAGACATGCATACTCTGCATGCAGAGATGAGGGTTTCCAACTGTGGTCTCATTGTAGAGCCCTAATGCCAAACGTAGACTCATCCTTTGGTTACTTCCTTGTCCTTGGAGATAATATGAGTTGCAACTACATAGGGGCTTGTTTAAACATACAAATTAGTATGAAATTTGATAGGATGAACATACAAAGTCTACTAGTTCTTTATTAATATTCATGCAATCATACTATATTAAAATTTAAACTACTTTGAAAGTTCATTATATTAGTCAGTAAAAAGGCACTCTTTTCTGGAATAAAAGTAGTTTCATGTGTGAATAATTTGTAGTAGCATATGCATAAGGAAGCTTGTAAATAAGTTCATTTTTTGAATCTGAGTATCGGTGCAGGCATTTTTTCGAGTTTTGCTTTGAAGATTATCTTTGAAGATGTCTTTGGATATACCAGAAGTCTATAACACCATATTCCTTTATTTGATCATTTATTCTGTTAGTATTTACACCAAAAACTGCCTTTGTCTTTTTTTTTTAATTTTAATATAAGGAATAGCTTCACTAGCATGCACATAAAAAAAAGCCCCAGGTGGTTGCAGAGAGTGATAAAATCTCCCCTGAGTCTCCTCTTCTCCAGGCTGAACAGTCCCAGCTCCCTCAGCCACTCATGGGACTTGTGCTTCAGTCCCTTCACCAGCCACATTGCCCACTCCAGCACCTCAATATCCTTCCTAAACTGGTGGACCCAGAACTGGACACAGCACTCAAGGTGTGGCCTCACCAGTGCTGAGTTCAGGGAAAGAATCACTTCCCTGGTGCTGCTGGCCACACTATTCCTGATACAGGCCAGGATGCCATTGGCCTTCTTGGCCTCCTGGGCACACTGCTGGTCATGTTCAGTTCCCTGTCAAGTAGAACCCCCAGATCCCTTTCTGCCATGGCCACTGTCCAGCCACTTTGTCCCCAGCCTGTAGTGCTGCAGGGACTTGTGGCCAAAGTGCAGGACCCAGCACTTGGTCTTGAACTGCACACTGTTGGATTTGGTCAATCTCTCCAGCCTATCCAGGTCCTTCTGCAGAGCCCTCCTGCCTTCCATCAGATCGACACCCTCCCAAGTCTGACCCTGTCCTTTGTGCAGTAAATACTCAGGTCCCTTGTCATCAAATCTTGTTAAACCAGTGTTGTATTTACCAATGAATGTTGTTAACTCACTGTTATATCAATCAAATGCATTGATGCTTCTGTCTTGTGACTAAAGTATATCGCTTCTTCTGTGACTCTTCTCTGCAAAAAGATGTATATGGACTAGAAAACATAAGAAGTTGTTTTCAATAGCCCAAAATTACTGTGGTAGATTGAAAGGAAAGGAGATGCCCAAATTCCTAAGTATATCTTTAATGATTTCATGTACTTCTAAAATGTAGATGGGTATTTCTCTGGAGAAAAAAACAAAATTGGCAGAAATTTGACTGAAAATATTAATTATGGAGCTTAAGAACTCTATGATATAAGCCTGTATATAAAGGTCATTCAGGCACATTACAGACATGGGAGTAGGAATTCAATGAGGGCAGAAATTTACGGCAGAAAGTCATGACCCTTTCATGCCTTAGCAGGGTAGAGGAGAATGATTTTCTTGTGGTGAAAGCCACTGTGCCCAGTGGAATAGGTAGTGGTGTGCTGCCCCATCACACCATTTGTAATGCATGTTGAGGTTTCGATGGGGGCAGCTATTTTTAGATTCTTTGCAAATGTGAGTACTGTTTCAAAGGGTAAGTGTTGCACGTATTTGTTCTCCTGGTGCAGTGGAACCAGTCAGTATGCAGAGTGGATTGGTAAATGTAGAAAACATATACACATTGCAAATGTGTGTAAAAAATTAAATGTTGTCTTAATATACGTCTCTTATGAAAAGTCTGCACTGTTTTTATGCATGTGACTCAGTGGGCTGATTTATTTTTCAGTATTTTATTTCATTTTTTCTCACCATCCCAAATCTATGGGGTATATGCTTATTACAGTTCAAAATAAATGCCTTGCATAAGAATTCCTTCAATAAGAATGGTAGCTGTGCTTTAATGTTTAGAGTCTTTTAGTTTGCTTATATCTTTGGATTTTTCAGAAAAATATTCTAATATTTGACCAGAGTCTAATTTCATATTTCCAGATCAGCTGAGTAGCTGATTTTCAGCCATCTCCTTGGTGAGTTTTATGCAAGTTTTAACCTGCATGCATTTTTGATACATGTGGAAATTGACTTTCATTTC
This sequence comes from Pithys albifrons albifrons, assembly GCF_047495875.1. Taxonomy (NCBI): domain Eukaryota; kingdom Metazoa; phylum Chordata; class Aves; order Passeriformes; family Thamnophilidae; genus Pithys; species Pithys albifrons. The sequence continues at coordinate 13,320,431 of NC_092467.1, forward strand.
CTGCATGCCTAAAATAATTCCGTGTCTTTTTAGATTAATGCCATACATCATATTTACCTTAATAAGTTAAGAAAATGTCTTCAGAGATGTCTCCCTTAGAGCTAAAACTGGAATTGGGTCTTAAAGATTAATCAGTTAGTGGGTAACTTGCATTACATAAGGTGGAAATACAGGCTGGAAATAATTTTGTTTAAAACAGTATACTTATCTCTTGATATGATGTATTTTCCTATGTTAATAATTTGCTATTTTAAAGTTGGATAACTGCCACTAGGGTCAGCACATGATGTCTATTTTTGGCTTCTTCAGAAAATATTAGAGTTTAAATGCAATTAAAAAACTCTTGATCTGTGACCTTCTATGATGTTCCTGGTCTGCTCTGCAGTTATGTTAAAGAACACACATGCCAGTGGCACAGACCAGCTGACTGATTTTCCCCAAATACTTTATACAATCACTTTTCATTGCTTGGGTTTTTTGCTTTCTCTGGTTGCAAATATTGGTATACAACCAAATGGCACCCTCTCAGCCTATTTCATTGTTCTTATGGAGAATAGTAATGGAAATTATCTATTTATTCGGTGAAAGACGCTCTGCAGAATGAAGACACGGACTTGAATGGTAGTTACAATTTTGAACATTGCATGTTTTTTCACCAAAATAAACAGTCTTTAAGGCATGAGATGATATGAAGCACATGATAGGAATTGTGCAGAAGACATAAGTGTTGGCAAGTTTCATCCTGTAATGGATATCAGAGTTAAGAACCATAATCCTCTTCTTGTATGCTGAAGTTTAAGCACTGCCTAACTCCCCATTGAAACAAACAGCTAGTAATTTATGGTTTAAATTTAAACCAACATGAAGCTTCCAGAGTTGAAGTATTTCGTTTAACCTTTGCCTTGGTTCCACATCATATCTGCAGTAAACTATAGAAAGGAGTTCTATGTGATTATTTGGTATAGGATGCAGTAGCCCCCATGGTTTCCTTAATGTGGTTAAGTGTTCACTTGAATTTAGGCTGTGAGATCTACACTGCCTGGGCAGAAGGAATCAAAATGATTAAATATTTTCAGCACTTCTTGTACTGCTCTACTGTAAAAGACCATAATCAGGATTTTGCAATTCGGTACATGGAATGCAATCTTCAATATGCTGAGTTTTAAGTAGTTTTGAAATGCTTGCATGTATTTAGATGCGAGATGTTTGTTGCTATAGCTTCACATCCAAGTAGAAGTTTTCACTGACATGAATGAAAGTATTCAGGGCAACCAAGGTCACAATGAGAAGTTGTGTCCTTGAAAGCAAACTCCTTGATTTTTTGGGATCATAGATTAAGTTCTGGTAACTTAGATACTTACTGAGGTAAATATCCTTATTGGAGATGTTAATTAGGTGTTTAGTCACACCTGTACAATCATTTGCATGTCTTTTTTCATATATAAGGAGTTTGCATGATTATTGTGCTGTCATAGAGCTGAACTAGTTTTGTGTCAAATAATCTTTCCCAAAATGTATTTGTCTGATGCTCCTCACATCTGCAGACTTGATGGCATTGTTTTGTTGTGGTGATATTGTGGCATATGTTTTCTTGTCCACTGCATGCTTGCGATGCTATCAGTGAGATAAATTTATCTTGATGCTATGAGTGAGATAAATTTAACTTCCCTTGCAAAACTAGTGCATGCGGGGGATGTTCTCATCAGACATGGATTTTATCTACAAGTTGAAAAGAATAAGAATATAGCACTTAAAAGCACTGTTTGCCTTCTCAAAGGGCTGCAGGAAGTCTCTTTGTAGAAATTGTAAGACTTTTCAAACAGCTGTTTAAAGGTTTTGTGTGCGTGAGAGAGGACTTTGTCCTCCTGGTTCTTTTAAGTAAAAAGCAGGCTGTGTAAAACAGGGGGAAATGCTTTAAAAGTTTTACTGCAGTATATTTCTTTGCCTAGGAGGATGGAGGACTTTATTATATTCTTTTTGTTTTCCTCCTTTATCTTTCGCAATATGTTCCCTGGTCCTTGGGCTCTGTCAGAGAGAGCGGTGACGTTCTTGAGATGCATCCTGCCAATACTGGGTCAGATGGTTAATATCACTAGATTGGGGAAACCATGCTGCCTGTTTCTCATTCCTGCTTTGCATTTATATGAGCCATTGTTCTGTGGGGTTGAAAAAAGAGCCCCAGCTGAAAAATACCTCACTTGCTACACATTCAAACAGTTTTAAACAAGCATTTGGCTGGTTTTCAGACTGTATCCTGCTGTAATTTCTGCCCTTCAGGGAAGAGGGAAGGTTCTCCTGCATAATTATAGCTGTCATTTTGCGGCAATACAAGGATAACTATGGGGGGCAAAAATCTTTTCTAGAGAGTACATACAAAAGCTAAATATATATTGAAATAGATATATGTAGATTTTTTTCCAAATTTTTCTGCAGAAATACCAACCTAATTTGGAAAATATTATATGAAATTAAAATAATGTAATGTGTACTCATACAGTGTTTCCTAATTGGTCCCTGCCAAATTACACTGTGCAATTACAGGTTCATTCATCCTAGAATAAAACTCTAGAATTGCTAATCCACCAGTCTCAATTAGAAACTGGTAATATATTTTATTTATTTTATGATTACATATTACAGATTACATGTGACAAATATTTTGTAAGAACAGCATGACTTCCAATTATTCACAACCCTGAACAGACGAAGTCGTAGACTGTTAAAAACCACAGAATGAAGAGCTTCTGGCAGGGAAAGAGACATTTTTCTTAATATAAAATTTATCAATGATGAAAAAAAATTCTGTGCACTGTATCTAGAAGTTGAGAGTGGCTTATAGAGGTAAATACTTTCAGCAGTTCAGGAACTGACTTAGGTCTAAAGCTGGGAGCTTTCTGTCTTTATATATTTTAATCTTTATTTTATCCTTTACTGCATGATCTTCTCCATTTGTCATCTTCCCCTGCTTTCTAGGAAGCTGCTTAATTAAGAACAAAGGTGTTAATTGGCATCAACCCAAAGGTATATTCTAATGACATAACTTTATTTGATCTTAAAAGGAATCACACTATATTCTCAGGCTGTAGGAGGTCAGGATTTCCTCTCTTAGCTTCTCAAGGGTGATTTGGAGAACAAATACTGTGAAGAATGTTAGGATCCCGATAATAATAAGTTTATCTTTAATATTTTATCAAACACTTATTTTTCATCTCTGTTTTGAACCATCAGGAAATAATTTATTTTAGACTTCATTATGGATGTTTGGGGAACCAAAACCAGGTATGATGTTTCATCGAGAGAATGTTTGTATAGAGCACTTAAAAGGAATCACAGAAATCACAGACTATTCTGAGCTGTGAAATGCTGGCTGGGTACTCCCTTTGGGAGGGGAAGCTGTTGACAAGTAGTTTTCCTTCAGGGATCCACTTTCTGATTGGTGTTCTAGAGAAGAACTTCATAATTTTGCATGAAGCACCACTCTGTTTTCAGGCCACCTAGCAAAGAGCCGTGTCATGTATTTGTTTTCAGTTTTTAGACTGCATGTGTTGATCTTTGAGTAAGTAGAGGAAACAACTGGCAGCTGCTGTAGCACAGTGGGATTCTCTGTCGTTTGGTCTTCCTTTCTCCTCATTTCTCTTTTACTTTTGTGTTATGTTTTTCTGTGTATTTTCTTTCTTTTTACTTTCCCAATGCTGTTAATTCTTGTAGAATTCAGCAGTCTTTGTTTCCTCTGTTGTATAAGAACTTGGGCACTGAAGATGATGGAGATGTTTTCATTGAATTCAATGTGCGCAATTCAAAATTGAAACTGTGACTGTACAAAGGGATATGTAATGGGACAATACCTTTGAGTCTGGGTGATACCTAGCTCATGGTGTCTACTGCATGAAATTTAGATCTCTTGAGTTACTGTTTTGAAGACAGTTCTAACTGGTGTCACTGCTGGCAGGCTAGCTGGTATGGCCAAACACAAGCAACTGGGAGAGAGACAAAACCTAGGAACAGAGAGATTATTTGCACCTTTTACATGCCCTCCTGCTCTGAGTACTTAATCTCTGTTACACTCCAATGGAGACAGTTGACAGAGAGGAATCCTGTACCTAAAAAATGAATTTCAAACCAAACACTGAAGTCGATGTCAAAGGTTATTTTCCTCATAATATTTCCACATGGTAAGACATAAAGTGACACTGAAAAGTGTTGCGAATTTCAGAATGTAACCATGTTGGATTTTTAACTAGTGGAAATCAATGAAATTTCATTAATTTTAAAAGGGCTAGGAATATTTTTGCCAGTTGAAGTTTTGTGGTAAGATCAGCATTTATGTAAAAGCTTCTGCATGTTTGGTTTGCACTGAAGAAAAACAATCAGCATCATCTAGTGTTCATAAAGCCTTTCCATACTATAAATCATCAACCACTTTAAAAATCTAGTAATTATTTTATAAAAAAGAGGAATTTAAAGATTTAAATTAGTAACTTTGTACACGGTTGATAAGTGTAGGTCCTGAGATGTCCTGAAACAAACAGCCTTTTTAAAAACAAAAAACTCTCAAACAACGCCTCTGCCATAAATGTGGGTTTATAGCTGTTAGAATCATGTGATTTCTCAGACTTTTTCACTATCAGAAGTTGGTGTTTTTGTTAGGAATTCCTCTGTTGTCACTTGCCTTCTTTTTTTCCTCTGTTTTTTAGCCTTTCTGTGAGGAAGGAAAGTAAAAGAAGCATAAGGTTTAAGGCAATTAAGTAAACCACCTACAGCTAATACAGACAATTTTCAGAAGATAGTCACAAAATGAGAGGGAATTTGTTAAAAAAATGGAGGTTAAATCTCTCTGTGTATCCAAAAAGAGCTGGCTGAGGTCACAGATCACAGATATGTAGGACAAAACAGTGTGTTTTAGTCTAGAAAAAAAAAAAACGGCTGGTTGAAATTTCTTTGAGTCCAAATTTGGAAAACTATTTTTACCATTTATCTTTCAGTGTATTTCTCCTCTTGTACCAAGCTAGTCTGGCAGCCTAGAATGTACTTGAAATGTCTTCCCTTACTGTCTAAAATGATAGCTTTCATTTCAGGACTTGGCTTATTATTATTTGATCCTGTAACCCCTTAAGGCCAGTGTTAGCAGTTGGTGTCAGGAAATCCCAGTTCCCAGTGCCAAGGGGTTAATTGCTTTTTACCGTTTGATCTTTTTATGCCCACTTTATATGCCACCTGACCCTTTTACCATCTATAGGAGGTACTCATACTTTTCTTTACTGGCCTACTTCTTGAATCTCCCCATAGCTTTCCTCACTTCTGCCTTGCCAATTTTGCATTACATCTTTTCAACCAAAACTATTGCACTTGACCTGAATTTTTCCTTCTTATGCTATCCAATTTTCTTGGCAGGAAATGTGCAGTGTACTGTCATTGTACTTCTAGGAACTGAAATAGATCAATAGGATGGACATACAATATGTTATAAAGAAAAAAATTTTAATATGTATAGCTATGAAATTGAAATGCTGATATGTTAAATATGGAGAGCTTTGTTGCATAAAAATAATTGTTACGTCTTTTCAAACAATAGAGTTAAAGTGTGGGGGATGAGGGTCAGGTGGAGGGGGAAACCCCTCAAAACTAAATTAAGACATCTCAGATTTTATTGTTGTCTTATCTTCAAGCAAAATATGATCAGATTTGTCAGAAAGATTTGCTTTGTCAAGGCTTACACTACATTCATTGAAAATTTTGGTTCGCTGCCAGGTTTCAAGCATAATACATGAATTTCTTTAGGGTTGCTTGGTTTAAGAATGGAATTCTATTTATGTTTTCTTCATATTCCACAAAGTTAGCAATCAAGCTGATATTATGCCATAGTACTTTTTGAAATCTTTGCAGTTATTTGTCAGCAATTGACATTTTGTTACATACTTTAATTTCCTTGAGAAAGTGAGAAAATATTGAAAATTATTGAAAAAATTAAAAAACCCCACCCAAATCTATCACCATATACTTCAATGGTTATAATTCAGTGAAATACTTGTCTTCTGGACTGTTTCTCAAACTGTATGTGCCACTAAAACTTTCAGATTTTTTAAATAACTATATTACTAGTAAAGTAAACAGTCATAAGTAGGTAGGAAACTTGGACAGTTCATCTGTATGGAAAGGTCAATAACAGGTCTTAGTATTAAACAAATAAAAGGGGTTAGTTTAGATGGGTAAAAACAGTTCTACCAGCACTAAAATTTCCACACATTCTAGTATATCCATATCTCATGATAAATTGGTCTCAGTTTTCAATTTTTCCTGCAGTTTGTGATTTTATTAAATATTTTCCATGATGTTTATCTGGTCTGACAGAATGAGAACTCACGCATCAAGATTTTTCATTTAGCAGAGTGCTTAGGTCTTGTCACTAGTCTTTCAGGCTGCCTATTTTTCACAACAGCAGTAGATACTTGATTCTCTTGTAAACCTTAGTGATATTCAGGTTTGACAAAACTGTATTGCCAAATTAGTAAATGATTTTTTTAAATGAAAGTGAGAGACAAGGAAAGAAGCATGCAAAAACCTAGTGCATTGATGTGAGATTTATTGACTTCAGAAAATAGATTTAAAAATAAGAGTAAAGTTTTAGCTTTAATGGATCATGATTTGTTTAAAAGCTTAGTTGAATTCTGCTAGTTCTTTGAAATATATTCAGTATGACTGTGCAGGTCTTTCAAAATGTAACTTAAAGTAAAATTTACATGCGCTTGAGTTTTAGTATGAAGATAAAAACCTGCAAAGATCATTTGAAAATCCACATGGAAGTTATGAACTTCGCAGACCTTTATGCTTGTGAATTTCATCTATTTTGAGTTCATTTTTCTCCTCCTCAGCTACAATTTGCTTCCTCTGCAGCAAAGGAACTAATCCTTTATCACCTTTAGAAGAGGCCATTGTTTCCATCCTGGCGTTTGCCTTTAAGAGCCCACAAGGATGGAGCCTTTTTTCAAAGATGCAATTGCCTGTCCTGTCTTCACTGCTGCTTTCTTTCAGCTCTTGTTCTGGGGGCAGAGTACATGGATTCCTATTCTTTTGTTCAGGTGCTGCTGTGCTAGATCCTTCTAACTCTAGGACTGATTGTTGTCTTAGAGAGCATATGGCCCTTATAGAGAGTTGGGAATGTCATTAAGTTTGCATAATGCCTACAGCACTTTCTGTCTCTCAAAGGTGAAAGACTGCAGAGCAGAATCCTTTCCGTTTTGGCTGCTTTGCCACATGAGTCTGCAGGAAGAAGAGGGATCTTAATGTAGGTGGGATAGCCTGGTCCTGCCAGTCATTGCTTTTACTGTCTCTCAGGATATTGTGTGAGTAAAGTCAGAATGGGCCCCTCACTAACCAAGAAATCATGAAAATAAAGTGGTGAATTTGGGGAATTAGGCATTAGTAGATATGTTTACTATTTTCCATAGATGCTAATAGTGTCTGGAAGTAGACTCCTTCAATATGAAAGCAAAAAGAACCACAACCCCCCCTCTTAGAGTCATGTCTGACAGCCAGCAGAAAATAGTATCCCATGAATTCATCTGTATTTCTGACAGTATAATCCCCATCTTAAAAAAATTTTAAGCTTGGCTGCCTTAGCAGTGGGTCAGCCTTCTAATAATTTTCTCGTTCATTATCCAGACTTCTATCTTGCTACACAATAATAATTAGTTTAATTTCCCTTAGGCAGCTATAAGTTTTGTTGTTAGGGAAGTGCAATTGCTGTATCTTCAGATCCTTTTTGGATGACAGTATATTTTTCCTTCAAAATGCAAACTGAGAAATACAATTGGTATTTCATTGAAAAAATATGAGGAAAATAGAAATGTTTCATTTCTCTTTCTTGATGCAATATTTCATATCTTTCATGTTGAATTAGCTCAGCAGAATTGTTTATTGAATTTCTTTTCCAATGGGCAAACATAAGACTGTTTTTTCTAGAAATTATTGTAAACTAGTATGAAATGTTGCAACAAAAGTTATAGTTGAGAGTTGTTTTGGACTGACAAAGCCAAAACAGAAAGTACAATAGTGAGTTGGTTTGCCAGAAATGTCTTTCTGATTGCCCAGGTTGTTTTTTCAGTGGCATGGAGCTGCACATTTGAAGGAAGGGTTATCAGAGGTCGATGCCCATCCCACTGGGATTCTGACTTTTAGCTAAACCGCAGCCGCAAACAGATTTATGGTAAACTATCCTCTAAATAAATGGCAGCAATTCTGAGCTACTGAATTACCTGGTTTGCTTATGTCTTTAGGCTTCATATGAGTAAACAAACAAAAAAAAATCACTGTTGTACTGAGGAAAAGGGTAGGTGAGATGCTGTACTGCTCCTCTGCATGTTTAATTTGCTCTTCTGACTACTTCCTTGAACGTTGCTAAAAAGGGGGCTGATTAATTATTTATTTTTGCCATAGTAGCAGATTGTAAGTCACAAGATCAAAGTACTTATCAAAATCTCTGAGTCTGTGTGCTTGAAAGCCAAGGACAAACCTACGTGAATTCTGTGGACTACAAACCTCTCTATTGTGTGGCACATTTGCACTGCCAAGCTATTACCTGAAGTGCCTTGTAGATATTCCCCATTTAAACCTGACTTTGACCTTTTATTGTTTTCTTTCCCATGACCTCTTTTCCCCTCTTGTCCAGTTTGAAGGGTGTCAAATCTGTCTGGCACCAAATGGTGCCAAGTACTCAGGAGCCTGAGTAAATGTTACAAAATAAGAGAGCTAATTAAAAATCTGTAGTGTTGACATCTGCTTAATATATGCAATATTTCCAGAACTTGATAGCAAGTCACCTTACAGTAGCAAGGGTCTAAGTCAGACTGTTTAAATAAAGCAATAATGAAGTATAGTGATATAGTTTTAAACTTGGAACTGTTCCAAATGGAGTCATAAAGTGTGCTAATTGGTTCTGTGAATTGGAATGCAGTAAAAGTCAAATTTTACAACAGTGACTATTATGCAGCGGAATTAACTTGGCTACTCTAGAGGTTTAAAATATACCTTACCATTAAGAAACAAAGTCAAAAGATTATAGGGATTTTACTTGGCTAACAGAGAGACTGACAAGTCTGTTTTCATTGTTGAAGATTAAGATAACAAGAACAAGTGAATTAGCATAGTTAGTTAAATGTAAAATGCTGTTTGTTTGAACAAATTAGTATTACTGTCAGAATTGATTAGGTAACACATTAGAACGGTAACAAAAATTTAAGTATTTTTTGAGTCACTTAAAATATACTTATTTGTTCTACCATCAAAGTTACAGAGCAACTTAAAGTAATTAAATTCATTAAGTTAAAAACAAGTACAGAGATTACTGCTTTGACATTGTTGAATCATCTGCAATGTTTAAGATTATAAAACACAAGCCAGATCATTTTGTGCCAAAGTCCTAATCTGAATGAAATGCATCAAAAATGTCATATCTATTTAGTATATTTCTGTAAATTTTAAATCAAAACAAACTGTTAAAGGATTTCAGTGTCTACTTTTACTTGAGGCACTCCATTTTCTGTGGCAGGAACTTTTCAATCCATCCAAACCTCTGTCTACTAAAGCTTGGGGGTGGGGCGGGGGAGCGAGGTGGGGGGGGAGGGTTGATATGATCTCTTATTGTAACTTAATGAAATTATCACTATTTTCCAATCTTTTCTGTATCTTCAAGAAAATTATTATTGGCAGTCAGTAAGCCATGGGTATGGCAATCCGCTACAGTAGCCTTAGCAGCTCAGATCACTGCCTGCCCAGTCCTGTGTCTTTTCTTACAATGGGAAATTCAGACTCAGAGAAAAATGCAAAATACCTTTAACTGGACAGCTAAACTAAAAGGGGTAGACAGGGAGCATTTAGTTCATCCCCTGTTATTCTTTGAGTCTGTTCTAATCTGAACTCATTCTCTAACATGAAATCCAGTGTTACTAGTTTATTTGAAGCCAACTGTGGTCTGTCCAGTCTTTCCTGGTGGGTGCCTCAGGAATATGTGATGGAACAGAACTTTGATGTACTTCATAGGATCTGCTTTGTGTAGAGGCATCTGCTACAAATAACCTGTTTCTGAATGTGAAGAAGCTGTCAGGTATGGAGAAACTTGCTGGAGAAGGATAGCAAGGAGTAGATGCAAGCAAGAAGATCTTTTGCTTTGTCTCTGAATTCTCTGTAACTGAAGTAAAACAATTTAGAAGGATAAAATTTAAAATATGGATCATGAAAGTTAAAAACAGACAAGCATTGTGTGTCATTGTCCTCTTTAGGTTTACTGTAGCAAGTGAAAAGATAACTGTAATAGACCAGCCATTAATAATTCAATTGGAAACAGGTGCAACAGTTGAAGTATTTAAACTGCACAAAGATTATATTAGTTTACTATCAATCAACAGCTGTAGAATAATTGCCCTTTTAAAATGTAGTTATAAAATTGTTACCAACAATAACAGTAAGCCAAATCTATGACAATGTTGCTAATTTGGTACTTGGATCACCAGCAGATGCTCAGAAAAAAAGCAAGCTTTTCATTGACAGTTGAATTTGTGGGTAGCTTTGTTGCAAAAAAATTATTATTGACATGATCAGGTAATAAAATGCATTGATTTAGTCTGCTAAATTTGGATAAAAGCTTACCATTTTAATGTACTCAACTGTTAGTGTAATATGATATGAAAGAAAATCTTCTGCTTGAGCCATTTGTTTTTAAAACAAAATATTTGCATTTAAACATTGCAGAACTAAAAAGAGGCATTGTAAAATGAATCTGATTCATATCAGATTTATTATAAGGAAAAGCTTATATGATGAGTATATGATCCTTAAGGTGTACCAAGGGAGCAGATACAAACTTGTTGACACTGTCATGTGGAGTACTGCCAGAAAAGATAATGTAAAACTAGACAACCTAGGTTGTCTCTAGGTGTGAATTTAACAAACAAACAAACAACAAAAACAACCAACCCCCCAGAAAAACCGGAGAGTTTATTGAGCTGTTTGTTCAAAACTCTCTATGGAAAACAAGCTTTAGAGTGTGAATTACTTTGAATTATGTAGTTTAAAAAAGTTTATGAAGAAATTCAGGATGTCAGGATAAAAAGCACATTGTCAAGACCTCAAATGTTTTTCAGCAATGGGATGACTAGAAACTAAGCACAGGAGCTTTTGTGCTGGGAGGGAAATGAAGCAGCAGTGAGCATTTTAAAGAATCAAAGCGTCTTAGCCAACTAGTCCTTGTTCTCTTATTATGAACTGAAACCTATACTTTATATTAAATATTAGGAAATAATTACTTACTGTGAGGGTGGTGAGCCCCTGGAATGGATTACCCAGAGAAGTGGTGGATGCCCTGTCCCTGAAAGTGGTCAAGGACAGGTCAAATGGGGCTTTGAGCAATCTGGTCTAGTGGAAGGTGACCTGCCCATGGCAGGGGGGTGGAACTGGATGTTCTCTTAGTGTTCTCTTAGGTCTTTTCCAACCCAAACCATTCTATGAATTTATTATTTGATTGTCTGGCATTCAAAAGGAAAAGGAGAACCTTGCTTAATTCAAAATGCACTGTGAAAATACATTAAGGCTGGACCAGACAGCTTTACTCCTCTTTTCAGGCTTACAGCCACTACACAGCAAGTAGAGTTCTAGTACTTGTACACAGCTGGAGAAGTCAAAGAGGAATCAGGAGAAGAAACAAACACATTTTTCATTTTATTTAATTTCTCAGACTCTCTGACTCCTGCTTTACTGCAGGGAAGATACCCTGGCTAGTCTAGTTCTCTACCTGCCTAGAAGCCTTTGCTGCCCCCTGATGTTTGCTTTATTGTTTTATACATACAAAATGAATCTTGAAGATAATTTCCACTTGATCCTACTGGTCTTTTCTATGCATTTCTACAGCATCAAGCACTGCAGAATTCCTTCTCAGTGAAGGGGTGTGTGTGTGTTAATGTCATCTGTAAGTCTTAAATCAGCTTCTAAATGATCCATTTCCTAGAAAAGCCTCTCTGTCCTCTAGTGCAGTTAAAACAGGGGTAATATTTTTATGTATTTTCATAATATTTTTCCTCTTCAGGATGCCTGTAAATACTGTGAGAAGGTATGAGCTCACAAATTTCTGCCAAAATCCTGAATTACATTAAAACAAGCCAACAAACAAGTGGACCCCCTTTCATGAGCTCATTCAGTCTGTCACCATTGGAAAAAAAATTGTAATCTAGTGCCTAAAATCTTTTCATAATAAATGGCAGGATAGAAACACTAACTAAAGTTGACTGATACTGTTATTAAAGTAGACTGAGTGGATTTTTTTTAGTGTATGCTAACAGATTTACACTTATTTGCAGAAGTAAATAAAAATAACAATTTTAGCAGTCAAGAATTCATTCTACAGGTTTTCAATGCTCTGCAGGTAATTACTACCTCAGCAACAGTGTGATGTGATGAAAAGCTTAATTTATAAGAAGGGGTTTTGCAAATTTCTCCAAAAGCCTTCAAGAATGAAGATGCTGGAAGAAGAAGATGTCTTTGTACATAAATGGACTTTGAATCTTTATTTCTATTTCTCTTGTAGGACGGTTGCTAGAGATCACTACTGCCTTGCAGCTGGGATGATGTCTGGGAAGTAGGTACTTTTCTGAATGAAAGGTCACACACAGCTGGTAGAGTTCATTTTCAGGTACTTTCTAGTTGCACAGGATTGTGTTGATGCAGAACAATATGCCTGAATGAGAAGTTTTACAGGTACCTTAAAATTTGAATGTGGAAAAATTCTGCTTATTTACTGTTCTGATTTTCAAGGACTTTCTTTTTGGGTGCATATGTGGTATTCCTGTGAAGGAAGCACAGCTACAAATGGCAATGTTTATTATCTCCTATTCTAAGCAAACACTCAAAGGGAAAAAAATCAGGTAAATTATATATAAATTACATTATTAGATGTGAAATCACTTTTTTATTGGTAAATCACCATCCAATGTCAGCAGTGTATGTTATAATAATTCAAATGCATGGTCATTAAATTAGTTTGCTACTTTTCTTATGTTTAGTTAAATCTGTGTAATGAAAGAAGGAAATGTAATTATTTGGACAAGAAGGATATTTATATTTTCCTGCCCTGCCATGGAATTCTGTTTCTCCTCTTTCTCTGTGAGCTTACTTGAGTAGTACAGAATGGAAAGTGAAATTTGACTTCAAATTATTTACTCATCTCTCTTCTTTCTTGACTATATTTCCTGTCATCTAAAGTCTTTTCTCAGGTCCTCATAAATGTCATCTTCACAACTTCATGTAAGACTGTTGGCTCCCTCCCTTACTTCCAGAAGTATTTTCCTTTTTAGCCATATGAAGCAGAGCTCCTTACCCATTTTCTCTTACTTAGATTCATTTTCTACTATCTGATGCAAGTATTTTTGTACTATTTGATAATTATTCTTGGCAACCTTATTAGCTTTGCAGTTACACTGGGAGGATGCAATTGTTACTTTTTTATTTTTATCTTTAACCTCAAATTTATTGGAAAGTTATTTTGAGCAGTCTGGTTTTGTTATGAAGTATCATTATACACTGTTTTTATTTACCAAGACATACCTTATAGTTTTATATGTACTTTTACTGGGCAATTAACTGCAATAAGTCTCCAGTTGACTGAAGTGATTGTTTGGGGAATTAAACATTATCATTTTCTGCTCAACTTGAAGTTCTCTATTTGTCCTGTCCTACTCCTGTGAAGAGGGATGCAGATGATTTTGGATAGGCAAGTTGAAGAAGTGAGACTTAGTTAGGCTGATGTGACTGAGGCTTGATGGATACTGTAGGGGGTCCTCTGGGACCAGCAGTGGAGGCAGCTTTAAAATGCACGGAGGAATTTGTAGAGACACTGTGGCAGACAAGCAAAACTGACAAGCTGCTTCTAAGCTTTCCTTCTGTGCTAAAAGGTTTTGAAGTCTACTGAACTCAGCCCAGACATGCTGAAGCTCTGTTCAAAGCATCATAGGACATCACAGTGTTGGAGGCACCCTGAAAGGTCACCTGGTCCAACATTTTGTGGAACATGGAGCCTAGGTGACATTGTGTAATGCCTTGTCCCATTCTGTCTGGAAAAGTTCCAGTGATGGGGACCCTACCATATACCTTGGAAGGTTGCTCCAGTGACTGATTGCTCTCCCGCTTAAAAAAAAATCTTTCTTGTATCAAAATGAAATCTTTCCAGGTGCAACTTTTACACATTGTCCCTTGTTCTCTTTTCATGTGGTTCCCTGTGAGGAGAGACCTTTCATGCTGTACCTGCCCTTTAAGCACTGGAAAACTGTGATGTGTTCCCATCTAAGCCTTCTGTTCTCCAGGGCAAAAAGATCTAATATTTTAATCTTTCCTCTCAGGGCAGGTTCTTCAGCCTTTGATAAACTTTGTGGTCCTACTTTGGATGCTCTCCAGTCTTTTTGAATTGGAGGGACCAGAAAAGGACATAGTGCTTCATACAGATAAAGCCTGACCAGTGCTGACTAGAGAGGTCAGGTGGATCTGCTCTTGCTGTTGACATGATGAAGTAGATTGTGTTGTTGTAATGTTTCTACAGTGAGATATGGATGATGAAATTGCTTATAATTACCTCTTATGAGCAAAAAAACTTTATAACCTTAGTTCCCAATGTAAGTCTATGTAACTTGGTTTCCAAATCAAGGGCTATTTTCAGGTAAGAAATACATATTCTGCACGTTAACTAGGTCATAAATGCATGTGAGAAGGAAATAATGTGGTAAGTATAAAAATAAATTTATAACATCTGGATTGGATGGTGACTGCTGCTCCATAAATATCTTCAACAAAAATTAACATATTTCAGGTAAAACTGGAAATATACCTAGAAATGAAGGGAGATGGCCAAAAATAAAGCAGACGAGCCTGTCTAATAAGAATATATCTAATAAAAAAACACTGGAGAGGATACAAACTGCATGGCTTCACAATCCCACATTCCAGCACAGTTAGAAAGGTAAATAAAACTAGAAAGGAGTTATCACAGTGGTCAAAATTAATCTTTGTTAAAAAAATCTTTTCTAGTGGCATGGAATAGTTTTGTATTCCAGCAGCACTGGGACAATCATCCGCATTCTTAATAAATCAGATTAGGAAACAGGGTCAATATCCATTGTGATGAAGTCTGTACCTAAAGAAGCAAATGTTCCAGACTTTATTTCTTTTACAAAGTCATACTTTATTGCTGAATCAGGAATTTGACTTTGGAGTTATTAGTTGAATGGGATTGTCTGAATTCTCTCCAAGTTTCCCTCTGAAAGAATGTGGAACAACATAAGATATAAACAATGGTTTTCCTATACTTATGGATGTTTTAATAAGCTCATAAACAGTAGAAAAAAATTGCCCTAAAATAGTTGCCTGGCCTTGTACCTGTTATGACCAGTTAATGTTTGGCACCAAACAGAGGGAAGGAACATAGACAGGAAAAGGGAGAAAACAAGAGCTGTAAGAGACAAAATGATGCTTTTTTAGTTGAAAGGAAAAAAAAAATTAAAAAAAGGAGAAAATAATTTTCAGAACTTAGTGTAGGAATAAAATTTGGAGATGCATTGCATTGTCATTTTAAGAATGTAAACTTTGCCACCATATATAATTTTTCAGCAAGATACTGGATTAACATTATGTTTTGCTATTCCTATGTACTCTGTATAGTGTCAGATCAGATTTTATTTCAACATTCATGCAAAAAGAATCTGAAAGTAAATCCATAGCTTTTTAATTTTAGAGGGTTTTTTCAGTGTAATAAATAGTAAATTACAGGTTCAAGATGAGACATACTTCTTTATGAAGCTTGGTGCTTTTCTGTTTCTGTGGGATTTCTTTTAAAGGGGAGAGGTAACGTTTGTGGCTGGCTCTTCTGAGATTGATGTTATTATTAATGCTGCTATGCTTGTATTGGACAACACCTCAGTGGCCTGTTTAAAAGTATGTGATACATATATTGGTTACTTTTCTAGTAGATTTTGCTTTTGTATTATGTAGGCCAAACCCTTTCTTTTTTAAATGTATTTTCCTTTTGTTTTCAGATACACCTTATATACCAAGTAGCACATTTGCTGCTTTATAAATTTGCCTGATTGATATATCCAATCCTATTTAGCTTAGTCAGTGAGCAGATCTTTTTTTATTTATTCCTCCTCAAAACAAATGCTCTACTGACAAAAGCTTAGTAATTGTTCTGAAATTAGATGGACAGAATCATCCATACCCAAACAGTAGCCCTTTAGATTGTGTCAGCTTTTGGTCTTTCTTTAATCAATATATTCAGCAGTAATACAGGATGAAGTGGTCAGGTGTGCACTGACCAGTCTACAACAATTCCGTATGTGGAATTTGAAACACTGAGAATTGATTTTGTCCCAGAGTGGAATGTTTCAAATACATTAATTAAAAGTTTGGTCTGCACTGTGGAAAATTCTGATTTGGATGCTATTACCCAGATTCAGACCAGGTTTTATTCCCAGGTTGTATTGGGAAAGTTAAATGGAACATGAAGAGCTTTGACTTTACAGAACACTCAAAATGGTGATGGTGAGAGTTATTTTTGTAAACTTATTTTGGAGTCAGTTTCATATGACTACTGAAAATATCTTGCAATGATTTTGAATGTTTGGCATCAGGAGTAATGGAGCATATGTGGTAATACATATTTGAAAAATGTATTGCTTTATAATGTATTAGTCCAGATACAAGTGTGAAGAGAGTAACAGAATGTCAGGAGTCTTCTATGACCACTCCCTTTGTGAAAATCTAATTTTTTATACTTTTGAGGTTTTCTACACTTTTGAGGATTTTTACAAAGTCACATTTGCATGTAGACTGACCACATAACGAAAGGTTTTGAAATAATTTTTTTAATTATAAAATTGTCCATGATAAACTGCTGTTTCCCAAAGCACCTCACAGCACAGTCCTCAATCTGAGAACATTAGACATGTTTGTTCAGAGTGCAGGGCTCAGGTAAGCTATACTGTTTCCTGGTGTCTAGGATTTGTCTTCAGGAATTAAAATCCATAATTCAGTTAATCCTTACAAAGAAGGTGTTAAAATACATGTTGGTTTTGTCCAGGAGAATGTGTGCTGCTTTGTTTCCAATTGAATGGAGAGAACTTTTCCGGAAGTGGAGTTTCTACTTAAAGTAGTTATTCAAGGAATGAAAACTCATTCTTTCCTTGAAAAAAGGAATAATGAAGCTATTACATAAAGAATAGTATTAATGTATTAAATAGAAAATGATGAACATGTCAATTTAGCCTTCTGCCCCCTCTGACCCAAGCATCAAATAGTATTCAAATTATATTTAATATGTTTAATAATATTTAATTATGTCTGCTACTAATGCTGTCCCTTAACACAGAGAAATGAAAAAGCATGACCTAGAAGTTTGGAGTTTGGGTGTCGCGTTGACATTTTAGTTTTTTAGCTTTTATTTCTTTGCTGGTGGAGTTGTTGTTTTTCTTCAGTTTGTAGTGTTGAGGTTTTTTCTTTTTTCTTTCTTTTTCTTTTTTTTGTTTAAGTGAACAACTAAAGGTCACTGTAGCAATAAATTAGTTTGTTCCCACAAAACAATTTAAACAGCTAACTCCTTGCCTTCCTCTTTTCATCCTGTACATTCCAGTTATTCATACAGTACTTCAGCACAGCCAGAAGTCAAACAGAAAGGTCGCTCCCTGGGTTCCTTGTGTTTTGGTGCACCATCCAGTCAGTCTGTCTGCTGCATTACATTGTCAAAGTTAGCCTTTCTATTGACAGGCATATTGATTTCCTGATTAATGTACCTCTGTTTTATTGGCGTTTACTACAGGAGGCATAATTTTAATGTTTCCATGATCAATAGCTCCATCAACACCAAGAATTCCTACTGTTAGCTTGCACAGCTCTAACTATGGGGAGCTGTATATTTCTTAATAAATACTACATGGAAGTTGTAAACATTAGAAAAGCAAAGAAAAATTATGTTCTCTGTGGATTCCTGTTGTATTGCAGCCCTAGGAGAGAATGCAAAAACTTTCAAGTAATTCTCTAGAGGAAAGGAAACCAACAGGTACCAGCACTCTGGGCTGGAATACAAATGCATGGGAAATAATTACTTTTAGAATTCCCACTGCGTAGTCACTTTATCTCAAATGTGTAAATACCCATAAGAGAAATTATGGCTTTTATTCAGTTTTAGTTTAAGAAATGGCATTTTAAATACCTTTAGTTAATTTCATTATAGGAGGGGAATTCTGTGGCTCTCATATGTGTTTCTAGACTTGAATCTGTCTATAAATTATACAACATACCTGAAGGTATCTTTTCAAAATGTAGCAGTTTTTGTCTTGGAATTGTAACAGAATTTACAATCTCCCATTTGTTCTCAAATAATTTCTTTTCTTCCTCCTTCCTGCCTACCTGCTCTGTTTCTGACTTTTAAAAACAGAGAATTAAGAGACTGATTTTTTCCATTCAGATAAAGCAGTAAACATGAACCATCACTTTTTGTTAAGCTTTGAAATTAGATAATGGTAGAATGACAATAAATTGTGTGCCATTTACTGGAAATTTTACCTAAATATTTTCCAGATTAGGTTTCTTAATTTCATTAAAATTTTAGATTCCCCTGTGGATAGCTAGTTTACTGTATGATCTAAAGGAGGTATTTCAATGGCTTTTCTCAGTATCTGAGGAGAAAATGCTCGTGTTTGAATGTTCTGAAAAACACAATTTTGTATGAATGCTCAGCTTAAATCAGTGCTGGGTTGTCCTTACAGAAATAGGAAAATTATGGTTATCAGGTAATTTATGCATTATAAAGCTTACAGCCTGTTCTTTCAATCAGCAATCAGAACAAAGGCTATGTATCTTGAGAGATCAAGTTCCCACCACTAATTAAGAAAACAGAAGGATGAAGTGAAAGCTATTGCAAATTTCCCATCTGCAAAAAGCAGGTATCCTTCTCTAATTTTTTTGTCAAGACTAAAATAGGACCAGTAATATCCCAACAGTTTCCAAGCACACAATTCAAGTCTTTTGATCTTTTGGTACAAATTTCAGAGGCTGGAGTGTTTATCACCTGCTTCCAGCACTGACATATCCCAGTGAATGAAACTCTAAAGCAAAAAAGAACCTTGGTGCGATCATGAAATCCACTAAAATTACAACTATGAGGATCACTGAAGAAGGTGCTGGTGATGTGGAGCCAAATGCTGTGGTGTATGGAACTAGAAAGAAATGAAGTTAGTAATGAAGCTTTAGTGAGGCATTAGTTTCCCATATTTGTCCATTGAACTGTCTTCAAATATGTCTGTCTTGCTGAAATATTTTACCAACCTGATGTCATACAAATCTAGAGATATCTGTGCCTATGAAAGCATGGAACAGTAGTGAATGTTTGGCTAAAACAATAATAGAATGTTATAAGTAGGTTCTACTCCTGATTTCTACCTCTGTCTTAATTTTAATAGAATGTTAATTATTCCACTTGCAGCAAGTCAGCTAACTTGAGTCACAGCTTTGAAGTGAGTGTTTTAACTGTTAGAAACTCTTTAAAGCCACAGGGATCCCTGAGGGGATGCTGATGTGCCTTTTATGTCAGTAACTTTGGGTCCCAACTTCTGTTTCTTTCCCTGCTGTTGTTGAGCAGAGACTTGCTGTTCTGAGGTTTTGCTGATTTATTTTGTACACTGTGGGACTCACAGTTCTTCCTAAGAGTCTGTCAGAGGATGGCAGTCACCTTCCTAGTGGGCCACAGGAGGGCAAAGGGGCATGGCAGCTGATGAAGGACTATGTAGATGATGTATGTATTCAGAGTCCAGTGCAGGCTGGGCTTTTTAGGTTCACTGAGGGAAAGTGTGAAATTTAAGCTTTAAACCAAAAGGACTCCAAGGCCTAAAATGCTTACTTTGATTAGATGTTTTGTTCTAATTTTGTGTTTCCTCTATGAACTGGTTGAGCATATAAACATTCATTACCTGATGAAGTGCCTGTGTACATCTGTGTTTTTGTTAAGTAAAGGGCTTTAATGTATAAATCTTTACCTGAAACAGTAATGTAGAATGATGGAGATCAGGCTTCGGGAAGCAAGGATCCCTTTTAGCCTCAGGCATCTTATTTAACTTCCTTGTAATTTAAATAATTTTGCGTTACATAAAGTTAATTTTATTTCCATTTGATCCTGGAACAAAAATCGGAGGTATATACAAAATTAATATACAGAATTTTTTTCACTGTTTCACTTTACTTATTTTTTATGATATCACTTCAATACAGGTACCAACCAGAAAGATTTAATAGAAGAAACAAATTCCCTTTATTTCATAAAGTAGAATATACTCCCTTATAGGTCCAGCTGAATTCAGGAAAAATGGTACTTAGGTTTCATTTTAAGGACTGGTAATTTAACCATCTTCTAGCCTCAGGGTTCTCCACAATTCTGCTTTCACTTTTTTCTCTTTCTTAAGCAATCACTATAGCAACCCAGTGTTATCTGATGGGCAGTGCACACAGAGGGCAGATACCCATAAATGCAGCATAAGATTAAGGATAAAAAAAAAGAGCCAGGTGTACCAGTGAGGTACTATATTAGCCTGTCACACAGAAGATCTGAGTCCAAGCTGCAGTTTTGAAGTTTATTAGCAGGGACAAAATGTTTCAGATATTATCCCCCTTAGCAGAAATTTCAGCTTGATTGGTGGTTTCCGCTATAAAGTCATCTGGCTGAAATAGCAGTGTAGCTGAGGGATTCTGTGATTGCATAAAAGCTGTATGAAAAATTGATCAGGTTTTAAATACTGTGTATTTACTTGTATTTGTAAGCACTGTGGTAGCACAGATGTAGAGGTAAAATTATGTATTCCTCTTGGTAGCTGTGTTTAGCCAAGAAAAGATGAGTGGGGACAATGTGAGATGAGGAAAGGTAAGCTTTAGATAAGTTTTAGATAAAGATCTGAATCTGAACTTAACTAATACTCCACAGGCTCTGACAGACTGTGTCAACCTTTGAAACCTGCAGTATCATAATACATGAATTCCAATGACTCAATTCTTCAAACTTTATTCTTGATGATTAGCCCTTAATGAAGTATTAATTGTGATGAAAGACTCATTGGAATGGAGTAGCATCCAAAGGGCAAAGTAGTGCTGTACATCTCAACCGCAGATCTGTGGAGTTAATGAAGCAGTAACAGGCTGGTGTATGAATGGATCACTTCAAGAAAAGGTGCACCTAATTCATCTGGTGGGTACTCCTGTGGATTTGTCTCTGTTCAGGAGGAATGTAGTATTTTAATTGCATGCTTTTCTTCCCCTCTTTCTGCTCCTGGTGGACAATAGAGGACTTTCTATCCCTGTACATCCCAGGTTTGTTCTTACAACTCTGTACTGATTAGCTGACTTTCTATATGGTTTGTGCCAGTGAGAGCAGCTCTGAGAGCGGGGAGAGGTCAGTACTCAGCACTTTCACTTCAATGCATAGTTTGTTATAGTCAAGGATTTTAGTTTCAAAAGAAATGCCTGAAAACTTCTCTATGATATGTGAAAAGAAAGAGGAATTTGAACGTGCTTTGTGTGCTGTCCCACACCAGAACAGACCCCCTTGTCTCTGTGGTGCTAATTCTCTGTGCAACTGGAAAAGTGCAAAGAGCGTATTTCTACTTGTTCCTGTGGAAGAGGAGATGTTTTAAATAGCACTTTTCAAGAAATGCCTTTTTCTTACTTTGATCATGGGTGCCAGAGCTCTGCCTGTACGCATGCCTCGATTGCAAAGTAAGGTTAATTGCACCTCATCCTTCACCTTCTGAATAGACATTATTTTTACATCAATTTATACTGGTATTTTTACTAAGGGAGGTAATTGTATTCTTCAGCTCAGCAGTTGTCAATTTACTTTTTATATCCTCACTGCAGGCTCTACAAGAGCTAGGGAACTTAGTGAAATTCTCAGCTTTCTGGAGGGCAATGCATTCAGCTGCCTCTATGGGGTCCCTTTGTGGAATTTCTCATCCTTGAGCTCTTGTGACAAAAGCTGGAGAGCAAGAATCAACCATGTAAAACTACTTGCAGGGGTAAGGGTGTTAGGAGTGCCTTGGCTGCAGAGGGAAAAAAGTAGTTCTTTATCCGAAAAAGAGTAGTTTTGCCTTGTGTTTCAGGCAAATTTCATGGCAGAGAGACGACATAATTCAGGTAAGTGGTATGACTGTATCAAGTCATGTTTTGCAGGGATGTATGTAGCTGATTGAATAAAGTCAGCAGATTACAGTAATATGAAGGACCTTTGTTCAGAACTGTTAGCTACTAGGTGTTTTATACTAACAGAGTTTCAGATGAAAGTCTCAAACCAGTTCTGTACTAAGTACAAAATTAAGCTACAAATTTGGCAATTTTAGAGTAACTAAGATCTTTACCTTTAAAACCTTTTAAATCTAAGGTAGAAAAGAATGGGTTATCAAAATACTCCCAAGCAGTTATTTATGGAGTTTAAAATCCTCCACCCCTCACCCTGAAGCAAAATCTGTACACCAGAAAGCCCATCTTACTAGTATAATATAATTTCTTTTTAAAATCTAGAGAGTAAGGCTTAATGTTTTTCTGGCACTTCTTAATCCTAAATTATAGGACAAATTTGGACTGCTGGGAATGGCCTGATTTATACAAAAGTAGCTTTATTCTTCTCTACTCTATTTGAAAACAATGAAATGATCTCCTCAGGCTCTGCTTTCAGCCCAGTTACCTTATGCTTTTAATTGAACATATGAAATCAATATCAATTTAGCAGAGATCTAAGAATCTATGACTTGAACAGTAGGTATCTGATGTGAACAGTAGGCATTTGATGAACAGCCTTTTAAGGATAGATGCTCAAAGACCAAATGTTTTTAAAGAGAATGCAACAAGCTATAAATGCTCTTATGAAATGGTGCAGAGAGAAAGGTCTGCTTGTTCAGTTGTGGGGTCAGGTTAGGTTGCTTTTTCTGCTGAACTTTGTTCCTCAGTCTTTCAGCCTTGCAACTGAAATTGCTGTGGAAACCCCAAAGAATAAACAATATTGAAAGTTTCAAGCATGATTTAGCGTTACTAAGGTAACCAATTGTAATTAATTTTAAGCACCAGCTGGCTTATGATGAGCATGAAACCTGACGAAGTCTCTCAGAAGGTCTGTTTCCCATTTTCTGAGCTTCAGTAATAAGAATATGGGAAAATTCTTTAAATAAAGCATCTACAGCAACAAGTCAAGGCACAGCTGTGATACTGGTCAGTTAAAAGATACCTGGGAGAAGAGACCAACCCACACCTCGCTACAGCCTCCATTCCGGTAGTTGTGGAGAGTGACAAGGTCCCCTGTGACCCCTCCACTTCTCCAGGCTAAACAGCCCCAGCTCCCTCAGCCTCTCCTCCTAAGACTTGTGCTCCACACACTTCCTCAGCTTCATTGCCATGCTCTGGACATTGGCCAGCAGCTCAGTGGCTTTCCTGTAGTGAGAGGCCTAAAATGGAATGCAGGACTTGCTGCAGCTTCACCACAGTTGAGTATGAGGAACTTGATGAGCCATGGAGACTGGATAAAAACATATGATCGTTTAGGATCATATTTTCAGTTTTTTCTTTCACCCTTTGGCACTAGAATTGTTTATTTTCATTGCTAGTTTTTTCTTGAATTAATGTTATGCTCATTGTATAATTCCTGGACTATGTAACCTAATATTTTGGACAATCATAATGAATCAGAAATATAGAAAAGTTCTCCTTTAAATAGTAAAGCATAAAAATAAGACAGCTTTAAAGGTCTTAGTGTTCAATTAAAAAAAAAAACACAGAAGAAAGCAGAGTGCCCTAATACTTAGAAATTGAGCTAAATTACTTACATGGCTTAATCATTTTGCTTTCTGAATGTCAGCTTTGGACTGGAGAATTTGAGTTATTCTATGTGATGGGGTAATAAAACGTCAAAGCAATCACAAATGGAGTGTTTTTTCCTTCATTTTAAAAGAGAAGGTATTCAAAGCTGAAAAATTGCCAATACTTTATGTTAAAATAAATATCCTGTCTTAAATTAAGAAGTTATTAAACTCAAGTAAGCAAAATTGCTCAATTTTTCATTTGGTTTTGGTGCTGATCTCCTTAATCACAACTGAAAGCTTAAGATTAGGGAAAGCTTAAACATTACTTGTGCTCAAAAGGAACATCTTTGAAAAAGAATTTACTTTCTCAGTCCTACAAATGCAAGCCATGCTGTATTGGATGTATATAAATATCCAAGTCAAAATTTAGTTTCAAGTAGCTTACCGTGAATCAGCATGGCTATAGACCTGTGCAAGACCTGGTAGGATCTGTTTGGAAGAATGACCCTGATCCTAACCTTGTTTATGCTGGAGTACATCCACAGCAAACTAATGAATGATTCCGAGACTATGGAAGATAGAGAAATTAGAGTGGAATCATTCCATAATAACTGAGATAAAAATCTGTCCTAGTTATATTGTTTCACTTGGCACAATATGTCCCTAATGACCCACATTTCACTTGCCTTGAATTTGCTGGTAGAACTTTAATAGTGGAAAGTTAATTTACACAAAATGGTGATTTTTCAGTAAAGAAGTAATTGCAAATACTCGTTCCATGGGCAAGGTCACAGCCTGAATATATAGGACTCAGGGTAGCTAGTTGCAGTTTATTGTGTGATGCAGAGCATCCTGTCAGGAGAGTGCTGTGCACGTCCTGTGGCTCTGCCAAAGGCCACCCCTGAATGTGTGGGGCAGACTGGGGGGTGCCAGGCAGCCTGCCCGAGCCTGGCCTCTCCCTGCTGCCTCTGCCCACTTAAGTGTGGCTGCATTGAAACTGAAAGGGAGGAATTTTGCTGAGATATTTTCTTCCTTCTTTTGTGTATTTCTTCTCACTATTGTGAGAAGAGGATGCACCCTACTTAAAACACTTTATCCTCATTGCCTTGAAGAGGGAAAAAACATATTTTTATCTCTCAGTTGTCCTTTATTCTTGGTGGCTTTTCAAGGCAGCAGCCTGGAACTGATACAATGCTTAGGGGTTTTACTGCTGCCAGAGTTCTGAATGGCAATAATAAAACAGATCCATCTTACGAGTTTCATTCTGCTCTTATATTGAAATGTAGAAGCAATATCAGAAGTACTTGTTATTAATCTGCAGTATTATAGTTCCTTTTCCAAACCTGTGTCGCAAAGAGCATCCTGGGTTTAAAATCCTTGAAGCTGGGGAATCTTCTACTGGTGCAGGTCAGCAGAGTCCACCCCTGTGCCACAACAACCCCTAACTCAAAAGCAGAATGGACAGTAGAAAGAAAAAGTGCAGCTTTTTTCTTTGTGTGCTTTATTTTGCATGTTTATGGTTAGTTAGGATTTTTTTGTTCTTTTTTTTTGGTGATTTTTTTTTTCCAGGGAAGGGTGAGGAGAGACTTACTGTCCCACTACAAATCAATTTTGCTTTCAAAGCATGTTTCAAAACCTAAGTATTTAGTGCCTGTTAGCTAATTATGCTTTCAGAGCATGAAAACTTTGAAAACCATATATTTATTTTGATAAGTGTTCTCATCAGCAGTTGATTTGTCTTATAATTAATTGCTTCTGCAACTCTCCCGTTATATTTTTGCTGTGAATTTAGAGAAATAAGAACTGCTCTATCCAAATAAAACTGTCTGTACAGACAGATAACTTACCAGAATACAGTTGGAATCTCATTTGGCCTTAATATCTAATACTCTCTTTGTTCAAAAGTATTTGTGTCCTGACTTACATGAAACTTGTGTTATTTTTCTTATTTGTTTCTAGTCGTTTAAGGGGAAAGTGGAACCCTACTAAATGGATTTTAATTGCTTTGTCCACAATTATAAACTGACAAGGGATAAATCAGTGTTGTATGTCTTTTTTTTTCTAAGTCAAGTGATGTTTATGCATTCATTGAAAAGCTGGCCTTCAAATCTCACTAGCAAAATGCAGCCTCTGATGTAACAATGAAATGCAGTCAGCATATGATACATGTTGTATTTTCTGTAATGAATTATTTATAAGGGCAGATGGATTTTTAATTATTTTTGGTACTCGGTTGTGTGAAACTTGTCTGTGAGACTCCATGTGATGGCTAAACAAAGAATTGAGAAACTTCTAAAAACTTTGAAGGATAACATTTAAGGGCTAAGAGCATTTGTAGCCTCAGGCTATGCCATGGAACAGCCACTGCATTAGTCTGCCTCAAAATTCACAGCAGAGTTTTAAAGAATTGCTATGGGAGTATTCAGAGGAGTGGGGGAAAGGCTTAGAAGTGTTTGACTTCTGGTATTTCTGCATACATACAGGATAAAAGGCATTAGATCATTACCATATCTAAACTGGTTTCATTTTTGTGTTACAGAATCTCTTTGTATTTTTATAAAAGAAATGAGGATGAAAAGATTGAGACTGGGATGGTGGGTGGAAAGAACCCTTCTATTTTCATATTAGACCATTCTAAGAGTAGGACTTAAAACTGGTTAGGAATGATTTTTAGTTTCAGGAATATGTCCTCATGTTGTAATAAAAAATCTTGAATAGGTTGCTCACAAATTTAAGACACATACATGATAAAGTCACACCCACTTAAATCACAATATTAAATTTTATTATCCAGATTTTCTTTCTGTCTCATTAATCCATGCCACTGAATTGCATGTTCTCCATATTTGTATCAGTTCAGTTTTACACTGAATCCTGGCAGCATCATCTCTGTCACCCATGAGTCTTACTCTCAGTGATTGTTTCTTAATAGCCCTCACACTGCAGTTATTTATTGCCAGCAGTTGAAATTAAGGGTAGTGCCTCTGCCCACAAGAAACAAAATTTCCAAATTAGAGGCCCAGCACTTTTCATTTCTCAGAAAGCCAATAGAAGTTATTTTAGCAATTTACGTCTTGGTAAATGATTTGATTTTTTTTTTTATTAATTCAGGCTTTGTAGTAAAATGCTGCTTAAAATCAGTTAGGATTTTAATGTGTATCTGGAACAGGAGTATGAATGAGAGAAGCTGCTGTGCAAAGCTGCCTAGCTGGTTTTTCTGCTTCCCACTGCTCTGCCCTACAGCGTCACTGCTATTTCTGTCCAGTGCCGGTTTTGAAACAGGACATCTCTGTACTTGTGCACTAGAAGAGGCTGGGGAAAAGTAGTCCTGCCAGGGGCTGTCAAAGTGTAACGAAGCCCAGTCTTAACATGAAAGTGCTGTTGTGCTGGTGTGGTTGGCTGGGATTGAAATGGGTAGTCCTTTAGCAGAGTAACAGTCTATTGCCCTCGCCTACAGGCCCAAAGCACTCTACTAAAATCACAAGGTCCTTGGGCTGAGGCTTCTCAGATTTTGTCTGAACTCATCTTGACTTTCTTGAAGCTTTGTTTGTTCTTGTACTTGCTATGACAACAATTTTTTTTTCTGACCAGGTGGTTGTTAATTTGTTTTACCTATGCATGTCTCTGCATGGCACAAAATTAGTTTTCATATAGGTAAGAGTAACAAATAGTGATTCTGTGTAGAATGAGATGTTTATAACTCTAGAGGCCTTAGCAAGGGAAATGTAAGCACACAGAGCTGAGCTGATTCCTGAGCTTGGGGTCTGGTGTAGCATATGGCACATTTTCTTGAGCAGAGCCCTCCTGTTGGAAATCTTGGAAATTTTCATGATTACTTTCTTTCACTGTGACTTGGAGTTCTATGATAGTGAGGGAAGATGGGCCTGCTTGTAATGTTTTTACAAATTCTGGTGAAAACTGTTTTATTGTAGAGAGGTCTGCAAGGTCTGCATTTATCAGAGAATCAAGGGAGGTCAACTTATTAATTACTTAAGTTATATACATATATGTGTGTGACACACATATACATATATGCATGTACACATATACATATCTATATGTGTGTGTGTCTGTGACACACACACATATATATGGATAAATGTGACAGGAGATGGGAGTAGAGAAAATTCTTTTTGTTATCTGTTCTTCCCTAAAATAAACTGGTGATGTAACCATTAACAACAAATTAATTTATACTCGCGGAATTAATTCTAAGTGTTAATGTCTGTGCATGATGTTGCTATTCTGTCTTCAATATCTTCCTTTTTGTGGGGTAAGAACTGTAATGCATTGTTTTGCTGTATTTACTTGACACTTTGGAATATATTACAGATAATGGATTGTGGAAATAGAGTGCTCAGTATGTTAAAGACTGTGAAGTTTTAGGTCAGCAACTCATCAGGAAAAGTTTTGTGTTTGCTACAGCTATTTCTTGCCATAGATAGATGCTAAAATATGTCTACAAATAGTCTAAAAATAATGAGGAACTGATAATGCTGAAAATATGCAACCAGTTCAAAAGGTTTGTGTCTGAACAGTGTGCTTTCCATATGTGTCATGGCAAGCTTTTTCCCTGAGGTCACTGTTTTGAACAGAATGATTGACCTCTCCTGCAGAAGATAGGTTTTAAATGTAAATCAGTTACATATGCTGCTTTCTGGTTTCTAGACGTAAAGAGAGGTTACTTATTTTTCTTTCACTCAGAAAGGCGTGTCAGAGGATTCTTTTCAGCCTTTTTAGGCATTATCAGGAAAATTGTGAAGACATCATTGATCTAACAGTTAAGATTTTTCTAATTTCTAGCCTACACAATAAGCTAATATCTGTTTGGTTTGGTTTTGTTTTTTCTTTTGTTAGCATTATCCTTTAGCATCAAAGTAGTTCTTTAGAGTTGTGTATGCCTTTGCTCTACATGTGCAAATTCTTTTGTTTAGATGTTTATATTTAACACCCCCTCCCCAAAACCAACCAATCAACTCAGAACTCCCTTTATATTCAGCTCCTTATGTTCCTGTTTAGTCTCTGAGTCTTGTTCTGTGCCAATTCTAATTTAGCTAACTCCTTCTTGAAGGAATTTTATGAATGTGTTATGCATTGATCCAGAGAATGTCTCATACAATTACATTATTTTTCTTGTTTGGTGTGTCCTAAGGTCGTATTAGATTCTCTTGTGTCTGTATCACAGTGTTATCATCAACTTTACATTCCTCCACATCCTTTCTTGAGATGCTTTCTGTGCATGAATTCCAAGTTAGCCAAGAAAATTACTTTTTTTTTATACTATTGAATTTTTGTGCTTCTCCTACTGCAGTCCTCAAGATTTTCATTTCTCTGATAACTTCATCTTCCTCTTTATTAAAAATAGTGTCACTCTCTCACTTGTGTTTGTGTCCATGCCATTGATAAGAGTACTAAATGAAATAGTTCATGAGAGTAATCCTTGAGGAATTGGAAATAACCCGTTTCTTACCAGATGTGTTCCCTTTCACTGCTGTCGTTTTACTTCTCCCTTCAACTCAATTCCTTTGCGTGCTTTAAATTTGGCTGCTAATCCTTTCTTTATGACTTTAATACAAGCTCTAATGTGACACCATCTGTAATGTGTTCCTGAAATCCCGTTAGATAAGATTCTCTTTGTACCTCACTTATGTTGTATTGAAAATCTATTGAAGAAAAGCTGTCAGGTTAGCCCAGTGTGATCCATAGCTGGTAAAATTGCATTGAGCTCCATCGTGTTTTCCAGGTTGAACTAAATTTTTAATTAGAGCTGTTGCATGGTCTTTAAAACAATCTGTTGCACAGTCAATGTTTTGGGTTTTTTGTATTGGGAGGTGTTTTTTTTGGAGGGGGATGGTGGTGTTTATGTCCAAGTGTGCACTTTCAAAGGGGCAGTAGCAATAATGAAAATTAACTCTGAGAATAAAGGCATTGCAGACTGCAAGGCTCCTGAGTGTCAAAATTAATTTGTGGTGGAAATTAGATTTTAAACTACTACTAACAATGCTAAGCCACTTAAGTATATCTAAATAAACCTGAAATTTACTCAAATAATACTAGACTAGATTTTTTTTTTAATGTGTGTAATACTAGTGATCCAAATGAAATTCAATAGATATAACTGTAAAGGCAGAATTTCATCTGTTTAAGTTTCATGTGAGCCATAGGATACTGTAGGGAGAGCACTTCTGGAGAATTTAAAGTTTTGCCAAAGGTCAAAGAGCTTTTTTGCATCCATAGAGCACTTCCACTTGATGTAGTGAAAGTTATAGTAATGTCAAGATAACATAGAACTCACACTTATTTTAAAATCCTGGCAGCTGAAAGAGTGTTGAAAGTATTGTTGGAAGTTTTCTTCTTCCCACCACTCCCCTCCTTCAGTTTTCTTTATACATTGTGCCATTGCATTCATTGCTCAATGTAAATATTTCTAGCTTAAGTCGGAGCACACAAAGCCAAGGCTGTTTGATTGCGGGAGATTTTTATTCTATTTAAACATTAATTTAGTAATGCAAGGCAGATGTGTATGATAGTAAGTAATTTTCTGAATAGGAATAATTGATGGAAAGTGGATTTTGATCATATTCTTTGACTTTCTGGGAGAATGCTGCTGCATATGCAATAAACTGATGTCAATTGGAAGGGAAGTAACTGTGAGTATATCATTTGAGTCTCCTACCGTAATTGGTCAAATAACTGTCACAGACCAGACACTTCCATAGGGAATGTGCACATACAATGAAAGAACAATGCAATCTGCTCTAGGCCAAAAAATCAACCTGCTTCACTGTGGCCCACTGTCCTTAGTGTTGTATTTGACATCCCTTTCATGGACTTTTGAACAATTTTATGGAGTTTTGAACAATTTTATAGACTTTTGAATACTATGAGGTTTTTAATTCATTTAGTCTTCAGCTTAAACCAATTAATTTGTCCTTTTTTCCAGAATTAGAAGTAAGAAGTGACATGTTTAAAACTGTAGTTGTAGTGCCTGTGGTATAAGCATTTTTTACAACTTTCATATAGTTGACTTGCTTTTGGTTTGGTATTCTAAGAGGTAGATTAGCAAATAGTATTTCAATTTGAACTTGTTATTCTGTCATTGTTTTTATTGTGACTTGTTCTGCCACCTGATATACTGTGAATTGATCCCATTGAAAAGGTGGGATACCTGCAAAATTAATTGGTATCACTCTAAGATTCTGTTAACTGAAGCACTTATTTCCTGACCTAAATCAACATGTTTGAATGTAATTAAAATGATGGCCTCTGCTGGTTTTTCTTGTTATCTTGAGCCAAATAAAAGTTTAATGGACTTTCTGGAACAGAAACAGGCACAGTGGTCAGACAAAAGCAAAACAAAAGATATAAACTGACAGCACAATGTGATGTTATAAATAAAGGCTGGCTCTCATTTGAGGGCATGCATCTCTGGCATGATGACTGAATATGTTTGTCACATGAACAATAGGAGCAACATGTATATGTTAATGTGAAAAGAGTTAAGTTTTCAATTCACTGTTTATATAAAAGAATTTTAAATCCTCAGTCCTCAAATTTCTTGAAATGGAAGGTTTGGGATTTTTTTTTAAATTAAACCTAAAAATTTAATTCAGGCACTTTAGAACCGTTTTCTAAGGTATAAGAAAAAATTGCAACTTTTTTAAAAAAGCATGGCAATGGTGTTTGCTTTTGTGTTTAATTACCTTACTCTCACTCTTCCTTTCTATATTTCTTTCTTTCACTACATGTTAAATTTTACAGTAAATGGAAAGTTGTCATAATTTACAGTCTTACTTCTGTTGCTCTCTTCATTAATATGTCTCAGTTTGGTCCCAACAATTGATATTCCCAAGAATGGTTTGAAAAGGTGATAATGGTCCTTAGTGATATAAACACTGTGGTTATAAGAGTAGTTGTTACTAGAGTTGGTTGGTTCTTCTGTGCTTAGAGGTAGTTGGAGTATTATTTTTTAAGCAATGATACTTTGAAATGTCTGCCAGGATGTCCTTTTGCTTTGTTTCCCAAATAACTGTAAAGTATTCCTAAAAAAAAAAAAAAAAGAAAAGAAAAAAAAGGACAAATTTCCCTAAAACTACTGTTTTAAACCCGGATCTGTGTGAAGTTACCTTTCTTTTTCAAAATTTTCGGTAGTTCAGTATGTGGTAGAGAGGGTTTATAGTCCTACAGAAATACTAAAAATGTGTCAGAAATGAGGAGTCAAAGTTAGAAAATTCTCTCCCTTGGGGAATTCAGGTTCTAGCTAAAGGTCAGTGGGTGTTAAGCCTACAGAAGAATTAAAGAGAAAAAGAGAAGTCTTAACTAAAAAGTCCTATGCTGCAATCACATTGTGGACTTGACTTCAAAGGAACTATTCTAAATGAAATTGCCAACAGTTACTCTCTTCTACAGAGAAATGCCACTACTTCTTGATATGCCTTCTATATGCAAAATATCTTATTTTCTGATGTAGGCTTGTATTTCTGTATCTGTAAGACTCAACAGTATGTAGACTTAGAGAAGTCAAGGGCCAGTCTCTGACTGCAAGGAAGCAGCTTGGACAAAAGCTCTCCCTGTTTTCCCCCTACACTTCTCTTAGCTGTGCTTCCCCAAAGTTAGATGGTTTGACATTCCAGTTTTAGCTCCTATCTGAATGACTGAAGCAGTATTAGTTTCTTGAGTTCTGTATGTAGCTATACTCAACATGACTACTGTTTTATAGCTACAAGTATGTAGGTTGAGTGCAGTCTGATGGGTTTTTAGGTTAAAAGTTTTGCAGGAACACATTTAAAAGGACATATTAAAACCCCAAACAATGGAATTTGGATGACAATAGTCTAAGAATCTCAGTGTTTTCAGCCAGTTTATGAAATGGTACCTTCAACTTCTGGAGCCCAGTCAACTATAGAGCAAGTCTGCACTGGGGAAGTGCTACTCAAAGCAGGGTAATCTTACAGAGAAACCCACTTGGTAGAGTGACTCAGAGGTACATTTTGAGTAGCTTGGTCTAATCTTTATCCTTGCTGTTGTGCTAATAGTCTGAGTAATACTTTGCTTTGTGCTAGATAGGTTCCTATTTCCTGTTGACTTCAGAAGTCTGCAGGGCTCAAACATTGTGCCAGTGGTTTCCAAGGAGTTGCAGCTGGCACCTTAAACCTCCAGTGGCAGCATTTACCAAGTTTCTTGGCTGCCTGTTACATTAATTTTCAGCGTTTTTATGACAGGTAGTTTATTTAGTGTGGAGTGGCAGTATTAAGGTAGTGTAAGTCAGTTCACTAAGTTTAGCACCCTGAGTGAGGGCCAAGAGTGACCAGCATACAATCTATCTCCTCTAAAAGAACACATTTTCTGAGGATGTATTTTTTTGTTGTTTAATTTTGGGAAAGAGAAAACGGAAGATTCAAGGATCAGACACACCAGAGTTACTAGTACCATTGAAACACAGTGAGGAAAACCAGCTCAAAAAAGCTGTTTTCTTGTCTCTCCTCTGTTCTCAGTGTTATTCATCCCAGTATGTTTTCATTGCAGATAAAGTTATGTGAACTTATTTCTGGAAACAATACTTTGAGCATCTATGGTATTTACTGATTTTTCTCCCCAGACCTGCCGAAATCAGGATTAACATATCAGGAGAGTGAACTGTGCCCCTGTTGCAAGAACATTGACAAGTTAGCCTGTGAGTAGTGGGTTGGGAAATTTTCTGAGCTAGGTACAACTCAATCACAGCTGATTTTCTTGAACGGACAGTCTTGTTGCATTGATGACTTGTGTCATTGACAGATGCTAAAGCAGTGTGAGAATTGCGTCATGACAATACTGTCTGAAACCACTACCAAAATCAAGCTCAACTGTTGATGGTTTTCAGGCACATGATTGAGAGGGTACTAGTTTTCTTAATTCTTGTATGCAAGTGTTTGTGGCAGTAATTCTGAGAAGATTGATGTTAGGAACACAAAATTTGGCATGTGACTTTATCATGAGAAAAAACAAAATTATATTTTCCTGTGCATTTCCAGAGTTCCTATAAATGTTGGCTATGTCAGATGCTCTGACCTTTGGCTTTCTCACACGTGCACACTGGTGGTATGAGTGCACATGTATGCATGCATACTTCAGATGTGAATTCCAAGTACCCAAGGGAATGAATTAATCATAACTGTGAAGAATTTCTTGGCTATAAACCATTTACTGTTACAAGGTGAAGACTGTGCTGTTTTGTGCTCACCTCTGCACATCACAGTGTGTGGCTGAGCAGCTCCTCAGGGAGGTCTGTGAACTTATCCCTCCCTGGGGCCCACAATTTGGTGATAATGTTTGCAGCAGGGCAACCTTCTGCCTTTGTTTCTTTCAGGCTTCAGGAAGATCATACTCACTGTCTTCTTACTGAAACGTGGGTCTAAAGTTGCAAAGTACAGGGATGTGCATGGGGGCTAATCATTCTCTTAATGTGTCCACCTAATTGTTATGGCATGCAATGAGCATTTACTATTGGATTGGATTAACTAGTAATAAATTAAATTCCCCTCAACATCTACTGAGATTTGGAGCATGATTTTCTTATCTTTCAAACTTCATTTCCAAAATAAGCAACTCATATCCATGTTTTGCTCATTCTTTTTAGAGAGTTAAGTTTAATGTATGAGAGATTAAATTGGGTAAAAGGGAATTTGTACTGAAATTTTGCACTAGTTACCATCTGTATGCAGCTATAATTACAACTTAGTAGTTTTTACATGTTGATTTAGAATGTGACTATGGCAGACTATGGTACCCTTTCCAATAATTTATCTTCTTTGATGCCAAAAAGACTCCTAAAGACAGTTAGAAATTGTTTTTGTAGGTATCTTTAGTATCTTTATGTACAGTTGTACACATGCTAAGTATGGTTTACTTGTTAGTGTCAAACAGGAGTTGTAAACTGATGCAGAGGTGTGTGAGTCTTTCATTGGAACAACAATATAGTGTTTTGTTTCCTGTGAGGACAGATAGGGATTATGCAGTGCATAATCCAGCTACTGCCATAACAGACTTAATAGTGGATATATGGAATACTGAAACCTGAAAGAAATAATATCTGAAAAGGAAATTATGCTAAACTCTGTATTTTCCCATTTCTTTTGTCTCTAGATGACAATAATAAAAAATAAGACTTTATATCGAGGCTAGTTACATAAAGTCCAAACAGACAAGTAAGCTTTAATGGGAAACTTTAGTGACATAGAAAGATGGTCAATTGGGACATTTTTAGTCTGTCTATAATGTAAGAAATCTTTACAGAATCTTCTATAAAAGCTAAAATAGGAGCATGAATAACCATCTCTGAATATTCTAGTGTAACAAACTCTTCAGTGTATCTACAGGATGTGGTTCACAATTCTCAATTACATAAAAAGAAATGAATATATCAGTATACAACAGAAGATTTAATTAGTTCAGATTTCTGATTTAATTAGATTTTTTAAGGAGTGGTATTTCAGGGCAGTGATGAAATTTGAAATCTGAAACTGGTGAAGTGTCACATTTGGTATAGTTTGATTTTTCTTCTGTGTTTACTGAACAACAGCTTGATCTTTCCGTTTGACCCTCTCTTGTAGAATTCTTCTCTCCGTCTGCTTTGCGACCTGTGTCTGTCACTTAATTTCTCTGTAGACTTTACCTTGCGGATACTGAGAAGTATTTGCTGGGTATTTTCAACACATCACTCCACTCTTTTTTTACATTTGCTACGTCTCTTACACCTGATGGCTGCAGCTGTATATTGAACTCTCTTTTATGTTAAAGTTTTATTTGTATCTGAGGTTTTATATCAGTGTTGCTGTTCCAGAAGCTTCAGTGTGAGGAGGTTATTCTAAACAGTCCTTGCATGTTTTCATCATGTAATAGTAGTCATGAGTTTCAGTTGCATCAGAATGAGATGTAGGTCATTAAATACTTGATCCAAAACAGACAAGTCGGGGAAAAACTTGGCTTTGTAGGAATCTGTTAAAAAGTGCTAGGGACAAACGTTTTGGAATAAACCCTCAAACAATAACAAGAAAAATGTGCCTTTTACTCAAATTCATATTAGTGACAGATTTAAATTTTGACATTACAAAAAATATTATGCTTTTGGGTGCTCTTCGTCTGTACTGCAAAGCTGTCAAACAGTAAGAATGAAATTCAGATTATATTGATGACAGTAGTTTTGGTGGTGACATTACCAGGACTAGGGTTGCTCTTTGAAAATGTAATCCTGTTAGCTCTTCAGGTTATTCTTCTCTAAATTCCTTGTTGTCATTAGGATTTTATCAGAGTGATTCCCTATGTAATAGCAATTAATTAGAAGTAAAGCCTGTGGGGAGACCTTATTGTAGCTTTTCAATTCTTAAGGGGGCCTTATTGTAAGAGTGATGGTGACAGACATTTTAACAGGACCTGTTGCAATAAGACAAAGGGTACTAGTTTTAAACTAAAAGAGGGTAGATTTAGACTAGGTATAAGAGAGAATTTTTTAATGAGGGTGAAGAAACACTGCCACAGATTATCCAGGGAGGTGGTTGATGCCTCATCCCTGAAAACATTCAAGGTCAGATTGGATGGGGTTCTGAGCAACCTGATTTAGCTCAGGATGTCCCAGCTCACTGAAATTTGGGGTGTGTGAACTAGATGGTCTGTAAAGTCCCTTCCAACCCATACTATTCTATGTTTCTAATGAATCTAATCTCATAATGTCTGAGTTTGGAGCTTATCAGTGCATCTTTTAACAAAGTAAGAAACTTTTTAGACCGATTGTTATACATGTCAGGCTCTGACATGTTATGAAAATGTTATGAAAGGTAGCACACTGTTAAGTTTGATATTTGGCTAACATCTTGATCTGGAAGACTTTTTTGAATTTCAGTGTGAGTAGCCTTGATTTCTCATTACCAGAGTAATGCACATGTTTTGCATATATAAAATTGCTTGCTAAAGTGATTTTGGCATGATTGTGTTGAAAGTTAAAGCATTGATTCAAAATGTAACATACCTGCTATTTCTAAACTTTCAAGTAATTGTCTTTCTTTCTGCAGAAATAAATAGGAAAATTATCTGAGGCAGTAAAGTTTTGCACTTTTCTCTTTAATGGTTAAGTGTCCTGGAATTGCTTGCACATGCAAGATAGTTGAAAGAGTATGTTTTTCATTTATATCAGATGTTGAATAAGACCTACTAGAAACCTAAATGGATCAGTAAGAGATTAACCAAAATTCTGAGAATGCAGTTAGAGGAAAAATTATCTTTCTGTCGGTAACTTATAATGGCAGCTCACAAATTGTAATTAAAGGTACTAAAACTCTGAAACTCCCTAAATACTCGCTGCTGAAAGAAAATTAAAACAAACCCAAACAATCCTAAAAGCAGTATTTTGTTTTGCTTCATTTAAGTCACAAGATTCAACAGAAACAGATCACAGTGGTGGAAGTTTTTGGATTTATTTTTTCTGGGCTACAGCATCCACTTACCAACTTTACTTTTCCCCTCTCATCTTTGTTCAGTAGAATTGCATGGATGTGTCGAACTTAAAATTCTCAGCATGGAAAGGAGGGAACTCCTGCAACTTTCTTCAAGTTTTAATAACACTTTTAGGTAGGACTGGCCATTCAGCTTGTTTGCTTTTGTTTTCTTTTCTTTCTCTGCTACGTGGGTCAGATAAACGATCAGCCTAACCCAGCGTGTGCCTGCAGCGACAGGTAATGCTGTTTTGGGAAGGCACTGCAGCTGGACCACTTTCTGCTGTCCAGGCTATCCCTACCCTGCTCCTTACTGCCTCCAGCAGTAACACTCATGTCAGAGATGTTGAGGGTTATACAGTGGAGATGAAACAGTACAAATGACAGATGCAGCTGTCTGGAGTTTATTTGAAAATTGTCATTTGTAGTAGAGAAAATGTTAGTTGTTTTTAAACAAAGTGATGCAAAACTATCTTTCTGTTCACCCTCCCAATCTCTATTACCTTTTATTTATACACTTCCTTTTTAACTAAACATGTTGCTCTGACTTTATGGCAAAAAGAAAATCCCTTTTCATTAATTCCTGCAGAAAACATTGCTCTAAAACAACTTGGGCAAAAGCAGTGCAAGAAGAGAAGTACAACATTTACGTAGTTCAGATTCCTGCCTGAAAAAGAAAGGGGGAAAAAAGTCTGTGCCAGACTTTCAAGTTTCCCAAATTTGTGCCAGAAAATTCTGGAAACCTACATTTTTGCCTTTGGCCATGACCCTAATCCTCCTTGACAGGCTGAGCAGTCAGGCTTCTGAAGTGCACTGGGACCCTGTCCAGATTCACTGATAGTGATGAGGAGGCTTCCCCCGAGATGGGCTCTGGTGACATATCATGGAAACTGTCTGCCTCTTGTCAAAGACTCTGCTCTGAGTGGAGTACTGGGCCAGTCTTTGGCCAAGAGGGAGAGAGCAGGGCCCTACAGCCACGTCATTAGATCAGTGCATCTGCTTTGGCTTCAGAAGGTGTTTGGAGATCATGTCCCTACTGGAAATCAGTGGCAGGTTCCCAAGACTTCACAGACTTATGCCCTAACTAGTGCTAATTTAAAAAAAAAACAAAAAAAACAAAACAAAAAAAAAAAACAGAGAGAGAGAGAGACAAACACAAACCAGCTGCAAACAGGAAGGCACAGTAGAATATTCAATTTTGTTCTGGTAACTTAAGATTAAATATTATCTGCTATTTCTAATGCTTTTGTAACATTAAATAAATGTATCTCCATTGAGATGTGATTGGAGAGTGTCTCAGTGCCATTACTAAGGTGTTACTGAACTTAGAAGGTACTACAGTCTCTTGATAAGCAAGCAAGGATAATTTCTCCAGAGGGAGTGTCCTTTCAGAGAACATATCTGGATCCTTATGAAGAAATACATAACAGCTAAGGGCTAAACTGAGTATTAGTTTCTCCTGGCGAAGTTATAATGAGGTTTTGGAGGCCATTTTTAATGCCTCAGTTAACCTGTTTCAATTACTTTGTCTTTTCTAATGTTGATTATGTACTAGAAAGCAATGTAGGATTTGTCCTCTCATTTTATCAGTGCTAAGTAGAAATCAACTGTATTCCTCTCTCAAGACATGTAAGGGGTTGATGAAAAAGTTGGAAATAGAATGACACCTCTCCATCTGGTGCTCATGTGTCTACATCTTTATAAAAGATGTTCTATCAAGTGTAAAAAAAGTGTAAGCGCTAAATAAGTTTCTTTAATCTCAGTAATGGCCAATGCTTATCTTGTACATGCCTAGTAGTATGATACTTAGTTGAAATGTGAAACTCATAGGTACTGTTGGTTTATCTCATTTGATAATATTTTTAGAAAACTCTGCCTTCTGGCAGATACTCTGTGGAAGTGTTTTGAGTGGAAAAATGCAGCAGATAAATTGTAACTTTAGGTCCTGCTCTAGCATCTTTGACAGGTCTGTAAAAACAAACTGATGGATAATGTCATGAGTGCCCAGGAGGAGTTGCGCAGTAATGACTGTGATCATCAGGAGAGAAAGGACTGTTATTTTAATGCTGTAGAAACATTTTCAATGAGATGGGGTTCTGTACATGGAAATTTTATTTACCAGTAATATTTTGACACATATAAGGAAAGCAATTTCCCTTAATAATTTTCTTAAAGACTCCAGTCTAGAGCTTGCTTGTTTAGATGTGCATCTTTTCAATTACTTTGAGATTTTTCATCCTCCAGGTTTTGTTTTAAATGGGACCCATAATTGATGGATAGTTTTTCTCTCCCACCAAGTTCAGACTGAACTAATTCTATATAAACAATCTTATGTCTTTGAAATTTGTTGGCAAATTTTCTGAGAGGTGATACCTTATCTGATTTGCAAGCATGGCAAAAAATTGTGTGACAATTTCAGAAAATGTTTATTATACAGAATAAAGAAACAAACAATTTTAGAAGTTAGAGCCCTTTTTCATCACTGTTGTCTGTGTTCCTGTTTAGACTAATAATAATAATTTTCTTTTTAAATTACTTCAACTGATTCTTTATGTACTGTGTGGAAATAATAGGAAACATTTGTTGTAGTGGGAATCATCTGCCTGGCTTTTCAAGCAGTGCTATTTATCTTTGTCTTATTGCACATCCCTAGCAGAACTGAATGAGATGCTGATTAGCTTTGTGCTCCCCTGTGCAAGGTAGTTGGATCTGTAGTTACATGTGTGTGCACTGTACCCTCATGGTGTCTGTGATTGTACTTGGCATATATTGTTGAATCTTTTCTGGAAGACTGTGTAATTTTTCAGCGCTCAAGTAGTAAGATAAGAACGATAATTTTCCTCCTAGAATAAGTGTTTGTGTTTAGTCCATGAGCATCCTTGTGTAATGCCTTCCCAAAGGGGAAACATACCTCTGCTGTCAGCTGCTCTAAACCTGTGTCTGCTCACACAGGGCTTCAAGATGCAGCACTCCCAGTGTACCTGGCCATATGGGGAGCCTCTGTGTTTTCCTTTTAGGCAGCCTGAATAAGGATTAGCTATGCTGAATGCCCATGGTATCAGAGAGTCAGTCATACCTCTAGAACATGTTACACTCCAAAAGAGACTTAATCTTAGTTTTGCAAGAATTTAGTATTATGTAATCTCCATGGACTTTCAGGAGTGAATATGCTGTATATTCTCAGGTTTTGAAGCTTCTGTAACATGTTCCTCATCATCCTGCAGCTGAAAAGTTTAATCTTCTTGATTAAACTGGTATTTCAGGGAGGTGGGCTTTGTGGCCTGACTGAGGCTGTAGTCAGGGGCTGGACATTTGCAGAAAGGGTTTATTCATTCGTCTCTGTTATCTGGAATTTGCCTGTTCTTGCAATCAAACAGATGAGTAAACTAGAGAAGTGGAGAATATAGATGATGAATAGATATTTTGTTCTGACCATTAATCTAATGGGACACTGTCGTGCATCACTTTGGCAAGTCTCCAGCTGACTCTTTTTACAACTGCCTTCAACTGAGACTGAAAATATTTTTGATAAAAAATTAATTTTGAACTAATTATTAATTATTCAGTGCTGTCTTGCAGAATTGGAATCTGTCCAATAGGTACCTGGAAATGCCCCCTGCTCACACATATGATACCATTGGATCTTGTTGACTGAATTCAGCACAGTCACATCCAAAGAAGATGTGGTGTATATCCATTCTCCTCTAAAAAGTGTATTGTTGACAGCCTGCTGTTCTCTGTATTCTTCCTGTGCACCGGACTGAGATTTTTTCATTTCATGCATCATCATTCACAGCTTACTGGAGTAACTCCATGAAGTCAGTACATATCCTTCATACACACAAACAGAAGAGGGAATAATATATTTTTGCTGTTGTTTTTGAAAGCTGGACACATTTGCATAGGTTTAATTTTTCTTTTCACCTGCTGGTGAAGTCAATTGGGCGAGAAGGGAGAGTAACAACCTCTAGTTCTTTTAAAGTCATTGTAAGCTTAGAGTCCATTACTACTTTGTAACAGAGTTTGTTTTTCTGTATGGTTTTTAGCAGTATAGTTACTATGAATAACAACCTTGATTTAAGGGAAGAGGTGCTGTGTAGTCTAGCTGAAATCACCTTGATAATGCTTCACTTCCAAGGATTAAGACATTTAAATAATTACTTGTGATATAAATGTTATCTGGGCTTTGATATAGATGTGTGTATGGACCTACAGCGTCATATTCTGCTACATAGCCATGTCTATTAATTCATGCTGATCAGCAAGAAACTGGCTCATTGCTCTGAGTTTTTTAGTGTGAGGGGACCTCAACTGATGAGGAGGGAATAAAATGAAGTGTCAGGGGTGTGGGACAGAAATCTGCTTTTCTCTGGGCTTGACCTTTGCATGCCTTTCACTACCTGGTGTAGCTTAAAACATAAAAATTACCCTGAATTGTATGAACCAATATCAAGTTGGCTTTTTGTATCTTTGTGATGGGAAATACAATGTCTTGTTTCTTTAGTCAAGGTATGCTTACGCTGCTTGCTGCCCATGCTCCAGGCTGTAGCTGCAAACCTTTGGCAGTGATGTCAAACTGAGGATCTCCCACTGCTGATCCTCCTTTCTGTCCCTTCGCTGATCCCTGACTGCTTGTTCGTGTCTTTGTGATATCCCATCAGTCACAGAGTCATACTGAGAGCAGGGCATGAAGAAAGAAATAGCCTGCCGTGACAGGGATGGCAAACAGGAAACGTGACTCCTTCAGCTGCCTGGATAGCTGCATGTGTCTGAAACCTCAGACCACTGATTGCAAGGCATCGAAATATAATGACCAGTGAATCATCAGGAGAGGAGAGGGACATGTTGGCTGTAGTAATTTTTTATATCTATACAGGGATATCCATTCACTTCTCTAAAAGATAGCTGAAAACTCTCATCAATTTTGTCCACAACAGAAAGTGTTAGGGTTGAACTGAGACCGAACTGCATGGTTTGGAGACTGATAAAATAAACATGTGATTTAGGTGCTGGTTAAAGATGTATGTGTTTATGAGGAAAAACAGCAGGAAGTTCTGAAAGGTAGATAAAGGGGAATAAACAATATCAGTGCCGTGTTTCAAAACAAGACAGAAGGGAAGGGGGCTGTTTTGGGGTTCATTGCTGACTGCTAGAGGCACAGTATTATGAAAAATCTTGCTGGTTTGAGTTTTTCTTTGTTTAAGGGAAATTACCTGATATGTTCTTAATTATTTAACAAAACTGCACCAAATTTATGTGAGACTGGTTTTTCTGATTGGTCAAGTGAAAAAAAAATTGTTAGTATTTAGATTTTTTTCTCCATCTGTTTTTGAAAGTTGGACGCTACTTCTTTTTAGAGACAGTAGTTCATACATTGAGCTTTTCAGGTTAAACCTGGTTCAGTGCTTTATATTGATCACTTAGGATAAGTATGATTACTTGTGGCAACTGAGGCCTCATTTCTGGAAGTTATATTTTTCCTGTAGATTTGTGAAGGGGTTTTTTTTTTTCTTTTGGGGGTGTTTCTTGATGCTTAAGTTCCTGGATGTTAAGATTTGTTAAAGGTCATATGGCAGCTGACAGTGATCCAAACTTTTGGTAGAGCTTCTGACCCAAGACTGAGTTCTGTATTGCATTGTGTGGAAAGTACAGGCAGTGCTAGAAATAGATATTTGTGGGTAAGCCTCAGACTCTCTGTGCTTTGTAGTGCCCCAGGTGATGTGTGGCTGATGACTGGTCACTGAGGCACCTGCACAAGGGTGAGTTGTGTGACCTTTGTCTGCACGTCACTGGAAAAGTGATCATTGTAAGTTAAGGCACTTCTGTGTGCTTCAAACTTTTACATAGAATATATACTTAGCTCTGTTGATATCCTGACAGTAAAGATAATTTCAAGGTTTTTAATTGAGGGAGTTTTGCCTCAGCCTTTTTTTTTATACTCAGCTTGAATATAAAGGGAAATGTGAGTCTATATTCTTGTTGGTATTTCGAACTGCCTATACTGTGTGTTAACATTCTGAGCTGTCCAAAACTATTTATCTAAGAGAAGAAATAAATCTTTCTTTTTCCAGTTTCAGCAATATTGCTCGAATAATGTGACATGTATAGATTGAACTCTGCTCACTTCAGCAATACAGCACTGCAAGAAATGATCATGTACTGTTTGGGATGCTTTTTAGGAAGCTCACTGTTTCCTGATACAGACTAGTTTGATAAACTGTTAAAGAGAATCAACAGCAGGGACCAAAAATATACCAGGAATTGCAGATTTAGCCTTTCCACAGTGCTAACAATTCCCTTATTAGCTCTCCAGCTGAAAAGAAGCTCCCTGTCTTTAACAGTGTGTGACCAGTGAGGGTGATGGGCCCAGATCAAGCTGCTGAGACAGTGTTGTGGAGAGAGACAGTAGTATGTGGCCATTGAAAGTGTCAATACATCTTTAAGAAAGGTAGACCCTGAAAGATGCTGGATCTCACAATTTTTCGACATCTGCTAGTTTGCATGTGGGCAATACTGACAGAGAAATTAAACCTTAAGTATTAGTTCTTCCTTCCTTTTTTCTCTTTTATAAAGTAATTTCATCTATGCTGTAGACAGTTTGAGGCCAAATGAGAATGTGGGACCTGGTATCTTGCTACAGAAACCAAATTGCAAAGCTGCTACTGTGTGCCTGTGAGCAGAGTCCCAGACCATCACTTTCCAGGCTCAGGCAGGACCAGGATCCTGGACTCTTGAGACATGGAACCAACTAAAGGTCTGCCTGGGAAGTCATGAAGACTACTTTCCTAAAGGTTGGAAATGGATCGAAGTGTTGCTTCTATCATCTTTATTTTTATCTAAGCCACCTTATTTTAGATGAGGAGTACTTGCCAGAGACTTCCAACATTGTGAAAGGAAATATGGCTTGCCTCTTACTCCTCAGAAGATGAGCAACTTCCATAAAAATCCCAGGCCATGGCTGGAAACTGTATTTAAACTTATCCTATAGCAGAAAAATCTTTTTTGTAGTGATAGGAGGAAGCTTATAAAGTTGCACTAATGAGATTTTTAAAGCTCTATATTGTATTTCATGAATTCAAACTAACCTGTCAAAATTAGTTCTGTAATAGTGGATCTTATTTGTTTTCTAAGCTTCAGTTCACTTAACAGTCATGACACATTTTGATTTTAAGTTTCAATGGGAAAAAAGACAGAAGTGAAATATTTGTGTAACTTTTTTAAACTTCGAAAAAATATCATTAGTTCTACTTTCAAGGATGATCAGTTTGTGTTAGTAGGCATAGAATCAGGCTCAAGGAACTGAAACCAAGCC
Organism: Pithys albifrons albifrons; assembly: GCF_047495875.1. Lineage (NCBI taxonomy): Eukaryota > Metazoa > Chordata > Aves > Passeriformes > Thamnophilidae > Pithys > Pithys albifrons. Next base: position 13,365,064 of record NC_092467.1, read on the forward strand.
CTGTATTTAAATTGCAGTGAGAAATTACTCCGCTTTAACTGTTCCTTCTCTTTTTTTTTGGATAGTTTTTCTCACATGTGAGCATGAATAAAATATTAGATAAAATTTAATACTTTCAGAGGAATGCAACACAGTAAAAATCTGCAATTAAACTCCAAACATTTTAACCAGGTCTGTGTAATAGAAATAATAACAGTTTATACTAAGTTATAAGGTGGATTAAAACTCAAAGTCCGAATTCTAATCTTAATTAATAACAGCATAAATCTACAGTAAGTTCACTGAACATAATATTACACCAGGATCCCTGAAAATAGATTGGGGTGTCAATGTACCACAAAATACTGTGCTCTTCTTGTTCATTTAACACAGTTCCCTGACATCCGATCCCATCAGATCTCAGAAGCTAAGCAGGGTCAGCCCCGGATTAGTACTTGGATGGGAGATCTCCTGGGAAATGCCGGGTGCTGTAGGTTCTAGTCCTGAGGACTTCACTGGCTCTGTCCAAGCTCGCTCGGCCGTGGCAGATGAACCTCAGGACTTAAAACGGTGGGGCCAGTTCTGCGCACACTGAGCCTCACCTAAAATCCACTGTGCAGGCTGGAAGGGCACACCCATGTGGAGACAGCCCTTCTCAAATCTTCGTTCGCGAAGCCGAGCCACACACACACATTTGTATAGAAATGTAAATCTAATTGTCCAACACTAAGTTTAGCACATTATATTGGTCTGCAGCTCTTAATTAACAGAACAGGCTCTTAAGCAATTTGGAAGTACAGTGTATTTTAAGTTCACAAGGAATTTAGGATGTATTAAAGGTAAAATCATAGATAAGTCATTACAGTGACAATTTAATTCCATATTCCTAAATACTGGATTTAGCACACAGTTCATCATTGCCAGCTACATAAACAGCTCTCATGCATGAGGAGAGACCTCCAGCCCTTCCTGCCCCCAGCGGCAGGGGCAGCTCCTTCAGGAGGGGCCTGCAGGGCACCTGGGCCATCGCCAACTGAGCCACTCTGCATTCAAATACAGAAACTAACTTCCTCTGTCCTACCTCCCCAAAGGTAACTTGTGCTCCCAGATTAAAAGTTGACAAATCATTAGATTGTCGAAACCAGCAGCATAAATTTAGAATAATTATGTCACATTTGTAAAATTCAATTGCTGTATTTTATGGATAAGAGCAACCCACAATTAACTGTCTTTGCAGAGTCATAACAGTACAGCTGTCAAAAGCTTAGTAAGGCAATATTATTTTGGATGAAAATTCCTTGTGTAAAGCTTTTCTACAGTGTTGCCAGAGTTTTTTCAACACTTGGTGCTAATAAGGCACCTCATTATCACAATGACACAAATGCTATTGTGTTCAGAGTATGTGATGAATATGATTGTCACATCTTATGAAAAAGAAGACTTTGGTATCATTTTAACCTATCATTAGGAGACAAGACGTACCATAATTCTTACTTTTATTATGGTAATCCTACAGCTATCTAGAAACACAGAAATTGCTATGTCTCATGTGTCTTGGCATCTGATCCAGTGACGAGAAGACAGTAGGTCTGCATGGCCTTCTTTGCATTGAAGGGGTGAACTCCTGTTGCAAAGTCTGGACAGTACCAGTTCTGACCAGTCCTCTTGTTATTTTGAAAAGCATCTCATTCAAGCCATAGAGTGTCTTTTTACAAAAACTTTATGAAAACCTTCTTGGAAATTTGAATTTGCATTACTTGTTAAGGAGAGGAATGGCACATTTCAACAATAATATCTATGGGTGACCTAGAGAATTTTAAGTTTCCCTCTCCAGTAACTTTTCAATGGAAACCAAGTTGGCACAAAGGCATAATGTAGATCTTCCCCTCACTCCTTCTTGTATTTCATGTGCTTTGAATAGAAAGTAGAATCTGAACACAGACCTGGCATTTAAAGTGAAACTCGCCTCTTTTCCTCCTTTCTTTTCCCAGGAGACATAGGAAAATCTAAATGAAAATGTCTTGCCTCTTTTTCACTGGTTTCCCAACACAAGAATCTACATCTCCAAAGTGATTATTGTGTTAAAAATATGTAACGTACCTTGAGGAGGGTGGAGATCTCCTTCAGTCTTGACTATGTGTGTTTATCCATATTCTTATCACTATCAGCCTTCCCAGTGGATCCCAGCCATGGCTTGGCAGCTGCCCAGTCTCAGCTGACACCAAGTTGTGGGTTGTCACCCAGTGACCCCCAGCCCTCTTCCAGCTTTGGCACTCGCAGAGCTGAAGCCACAGGAAGGAGGGCACAAAGCCTCTGGAGACAGGATGAGTCCCACTCAGCTCTGCCCAACACAAGCCCAGACAGCTCTTGGGGTCCTGTGCTCCAGGAAAATGCAAACATTTGGCATTCTACCGGCAATGGCAAAATTCATATTTACAAGGTCACATCGGTCATACTTATGCTGGATTTGAGAAAACTGTTGACAGTGGCATTATCAAGGACACATTGAAAATTAGAAAGAAATTGCCCTGTTGAGCAGCCTGTGTGAGAACCTGGATGCTCCCTTACCAGCAGTCTTACCTCAGATACAGGATTAAGGGACTAAGTATAACATAATCTATTTGTATGTGTTCCTTTAGGACCACCCAGCTGCAGAGAAGATTCAATATGTTTTGTGGCTAAAGCAGGAGACAGTCAGTAGGTATTCTGTCATGCTTACTATGGCAGAGACTGTGGTAAAAGGCAATAATGTATTTTGTCCTTCTACCTTTCTATAATCACCCAGGCAAAACTACAAGAACAAACCAACCCCATGTGCCAAAATGAATGCATTTCAGTATATGAAAACTATTTCACATTGACTCATCATCTGGTTTGTAGCTTCAGCAGAAAAAACTGAATCTCCCACACCCAAGCTATGCTACATGACAGAAAGATATTTTCTATAATATTTTCTTAGAAAAACACAGGACATGATTCCTGGTCCTCCTTTTTCCTATGTGGGTGCTGTAACTATTAGAACCTGGATAGAGGCAAAAAAAGGCAGACTGAACTTCCTTCAGCCTTTTATAAGAAAGGAAGGGAGTAGACACCTTGTTTTAGAGGAAATGTGGACATGCAGATCTGAGAGAAATGCTACCAAAGAGTATGACACTTGGCATCCCTCTGTCCTTTTTGCTGGTTATTGAAGAAAATGCAGTGTTTAGGCTGGTCAGCATCTGCAGTTTAATTAAAAGTGAGTTCTGCCACATTCTTACGTTGGTCTCTGCTGAGAGATTCAGCATCATATTCAGGGTGCTAGATTTTTTTTTTACATATCTGTATTTCAACCCCTGTTTTATAATCTTTTTTTATTAGATCTGGTGCTTGATCTCTCTGTCCCTTCTTGAAATCAGGGGACAAAAAAAGAATGTGTTTGTACCATAGAGGATAGAGGCATCAGATGTAAAGCATTCAGACAGTTTGATAAAAAAAAACAGTTATGGAAGAAGATGGATATTTCTTAAAAATAATTTGTGACTGATCTTGTGGCACACTTAGAACTTACAATGTGTTTTGAAAAGGCATATTAATGTTCAGTCTGAAGTCCAGTTTGGACTGAGAAAGAAGAGAATTTTGCTGCAGATGTGATGGATACAGAGAGGCATGGTGTTTTCTGGCTGAAATAATCCTGAAGGAACTGATTCTTGCAATGCTGGTAGCACTGGCATTTGGTATGCTACAGCTGAAGTAACATGCCCAGAAAATTTATTGTAAATTCAGTGTGACAGTTCTTAAGGTGGCATTAAATAGAAATTAGCAATTTGTAGAAGTATTTTCCAGAGTTTTATCAAAGGAGTGGAAGATGCACAGGGCAATAAGTCAAGTTTCAGGAAAGATGTTCAAATTAGACTTTTGGAAATATAAGTGTTTTGATTCATGTGGGGATTACAAATAAGACCTGCAGGAGCAAGACGCTCACTCACAATCTGAAACCAAAGTATTGTTTTTCTCTCCAAGTTTCCAGCACAGTAAATTTACTTATATATTAGTATCATATTATAACTTTGGAAATTAATTTTTAAACATGGGCTCTTTTACCAATCCATAAAAATGACATTTGTGTTTCATGGAGGATTATTAAAGATCTGTACAAACAGGAGTTTTTAAAGTACTAATTAAATGTATTTTTTGCTTTTATTGGAATGATTGATTTTTAAAAATCTGAATCCAGTCATATCTGTGAAACCTAAATTATATAATTTTGCTTTATAAATTTTATACTAGAATTCCTTGGTATTATTTTGAAATTGAATAGAAATAAAAAAGACTCTAATGAGATACTAATTTTTCAGTTTATTCAGTCCATTTCTCTTATTACTTCTAGCGTGCTAATCCTTGTATGCCCTTTTGTGCATTTTTAAGGTGACCTTTATTTGCACTCAATCTCTTTTAGATGCAGTTCAGTGAAGGTTAACAATATTTACATCTGTCTATAAACTGAAGAGATAAAAAGGTGGATATTTTTAGTTTCGTCTTTAGGGCACCTAGGAGTTCACACTTGTCTCCAGCTGGTCTATTCTGCCCAGTGCAGATGACTAGCTGGGGAGTTTCCGGACCATCTAAGGAATTGCTCAGTCACCCAGTTAAACAACTATAACAAAAGGACATAAAAATTCCATAGCTTTTGCCCCAGTGGTAAAATTGTTCTAATTTATCACAGTTCAAACCAAGCCCGGATGCAAAATCAGTTGCTTGCTTAACTACATGAATGTACTTTTGCAGTAACAGCAGATGGAAAAACAAGAAGAGATTTTCCCATTATTTCAAAGTGAGGTTTTAATCTAAGTTATGAAGGTTCTTCAGATGTAAAGGTTATATCCGCTCATCATGATTTGCTTGTACTTTGAAAAGATGCACATTGATAGTCAACGTGCTAGTCAAGTACTTTCAGTTCTTTGCTGCTGCCATCTGCGAGCAAATTGACCTGGGTTCTTACCCTTTCCAAATAAAATATATGGCTCTTATGCTGAGATTTCTGTCAGTAAAAGGTGAGACCATAAAGTAGTGCATTTTTGCTGAATGATAATCTACTTGAAAACAGAGCTGAGGGAAAATGAGTCCTCAAGCGTTATATTTATGTGTTAGAAGCAACAATCCAAAGCTGATTTTCTGCTTTCTGTGTCTTGGTTTTACACTTACAGCCATCCTCAAATGAACTGTTTCTTGTTTTATAAGTGAGAGTAATTGCTGTACATACAAGTAATCTCGTGATTTGTCACTCTTTGCTTAAGTGCTAACTTCTAAGTTACATTAAATTACATGGAAATTAATTACATTACAATATTTAATGTAACTTGCTGATTTGAGGGTTCTCAAGCAATTGCAGAGATAAATTAATTTTAATGAATTTTTTCATATTTTTATATCGCTTTTCTATTTGGAATTTAAATGGAAATGGGATATAAAAAGGGGAAAAGTTGGATATTTAAAAGGGGAAAAAGAAAGCTTAAAAATACTTCATAGAATAGTTAGAAAATCTCAAATCTTACTTGCTTCCCAAGATCTAGTTATCCCACTCTCAGCTTTTGATTATTTGCTGTAAAATGACTTTTTATTACTTGGAGCGCTATAGTAGATAAAGACAGATTTTTCTAACACATGACTGCATATGAGCAATTGTTTGCACTATTGCAAAGAAGGTTCTAGCCATAATAGATGATACTAAAGCAGTTCTTAGTGAATTCCATAGGAAAAATCCACAGAACTGGAAAATTAAAGTTGATGGTATTACTGGTAAATGAAATGCAAGGTAGATTTTGATGATGTTACACCTTAGTACTTAGTACTAGTTAATTTATGGCTCCCAGACAGGTTTTTGTTCAACATGTTAGTAATTTTTAGATATAATTTATCTGAATCACTAATTAAACTTTTTTAAAGAAAAATAGCAAATGTGATCTGAACACAGCTTAAAATGTTTGTCTTAATATAGGGCTAGAATCAGCTCTGTCTGATTAATTTTTAAGACATTACCATAAAATTAGAGGGCTTAAGACCAATTAACTGCTCAAAGACATTTCTGAAAAGGAGTACATCTCTCTGTTTTCCCTGTTTCATATTCATTGCAGTATCACAATCACTCAGTAGCTTCATCACTGAGTTAGGCTGCCTCCTTCACTGCATCCTCTTCCACTAGGAGAATATGAGAACAATCAGTGCAATGATGATGATGTGTTGTGGCAGCATTTCTAACTTGAAGTCTTTAGGGGTTTTGGCTGTAATGTTTTGGTATACATGCTGCTGTTGAAAATCTAGTGCTTCATTAAAAAAATAGCAGCAAAAAAGATTAAACTCAGGTTTTGAAAAAGCAATGTTGTCACACCTTCACAGAAGCATCTGGGAATGCTTTAAACTTCATTTAATTAATTTTAACTGAGCTATTTGAAAATATACATGAATGTAACTGCACCTGCTGTTGCCTGCATAGTTCTTGCATGCCTTTTTTATTCCTACTAGGAAAAAAGTATATTGGAACATATAAATATGTACAAAAGCTGCTCAGTGAGAAGACAGACCATAGGCTGCCCTTAGGAGCAGCACAGGACTATGGATTTGGAATAGCAGTAATTGCCAGGTGTAACATACATGTTGGTCTGGTGAGTACAGGTGCATACAAAACAGGTAAGTAATATCTACATAGTGCTTTGCTAGGGATGGGGGTATACAGAAATTTTCTGTCGTACAAGAGAGAGAGCAATTGAATTAGTTTGCAAAAGTTTGTTTCAGTTCTGAAAACTACTCCATAAAAAATGGGGGTTTTTAATTAATTGCATTTTGTTTGGTTAAATTCCTTCAGGATTTTTGTAAATTTATAAAAAATGAATTATTTTATTTAGTTATTTTATTCTGATTTCATGGAGAGTAGAGGGGAGAGTTTGGTCCATTCTATTCCAACAAAGTCTCATTTACAGGTGAGAAGTTGCAAGTCTCCCTACTGAGCCATGGTTTACAAGGTAAATAGCAAATGCCAAAGATTAAGTGATGGTTTTCCCTTGTTTGTTGCTTAAAGGAAGAAATAGGTTACTTCTGTGTTTAACTTGGACGAAGTAATGCCACTCTTACAGTTTATCATTCTGTGCAAGTGCTTCACTTCTTCAATATGGGCTTCTTGGGAACCGAGCATGTCAGAAATGAGTGTTTTAAACATGATGCCCTTTTTAGCCGAGGGAGATAATTCTTTCTTGTCCTTTTCTTACTTCTGACTGCAGGTTTTAAAATTCCTCAAAAGAAAAACAATGTGGGGAATGAGGGAGAGCTCCTACTGAATATCTTTCCAGCCTAGTTGACCATATAAAAGGCAATTTTATGTTAATTGCTTGATTGTCTCAATTTCTAAAGCAAATATTAACATGAAGATATTGAATGTTATCTGCAAGTGAATTATGCAGACACCAAACATAGCAGACCTCTTGAAGTAAAATTCCTTAAACACAATGAATTGTCAAGTTTGCTCTGCAAGGAAAGCAATTGACACAGAACTGAGAAAACCAGAATAATTGTGTGCACATTCCATGTGCAGACAAAACCCCAATATGCTGAGCCAGCGCTGCCTGCTTTTGTTCCTGTCCTTTGGACAACAACAAGCACTGTATCACTAACTTGAAGAAACACATACAGATGATTATTACATTAGGAACACTTCACTTTCATATTCTCAGAGAATAAAAATCTACTGTGAATTATTAGCAACAGTAAGAGAGAAATTAAGTCATGAAAGCTTTAAATCAGAGGGCTTAAGACCAAGCCCACAGATGAGATGGGATTTAAAAGGGAAGCAGGCACAAGGCATAGTCAGGGCTATGACATCACTGGAATTACAAATTCAAAACAGATCACATAGCTGAGCATTCTGCTGGACAACTTCAGGGCAATTTAGGAAAGTTAGGAAAGATGAGAAAGTGGGTTGTGCTGAAAGACATGGAGGTAGCAGGAGATAAGGTTGTTGAGAACTTAAGAGTCATAGAATTGTGGGATGGTGGGGGTTGGAAGGGACCTTAAAGATCATCTAGTGCCAACCGCCGTGTCATGGGCTGAGATACCACCCAATAGATGAGGTTGCTCAGGGCCCCATCCAGCCCGGCCTTCAACACTTCCAGGGACGGGACATCCATTGCTTCTCTGGGTAACCTGTTTTAACCCCCTTTAAGTACTGAAAGGCCACAGTGAGGTCTCCCTGGAGCTTCTCTTTTCCAGGTTGAACAACCCCAGCTCTTGCAGCCTGTCTTTGTATGAGAGGTGCTTCAGCCCTGGGATCATTTTTGTGGCTTCCTCTGGGCCCACTCTAACAGGTCAGTGTCTTTTTTGTGCTCCAGAGGACTCCAGAGCTGGATGCAGTGCTCCAGGTGGGGTCTCACAAGGGCAGAGTTAGAGGGGCAGAATCATCTCCCTCAGCCTCTGCCCCACCCCTTGTTTGCGGCACCTCAGAATGCAGTGGGCCCTCTGGGCTGTGAGCACATGCTGTTGGTTCGTATCTGCTTTTTCATCCACAATGATGAGAATTATAAGTCGAGATTTTTAACTAAATATTTCTTCAGATTTCTTCAATTATACACAGTTGGGCATTTTCAGGTAGTGGTGGCTTGCTTTTGAACAAAGTGGAGCCTGTTGCCTTACTTTTTGAGACTTACTGACTCTTGTGACTTGCCTGTGTGTGCTACTGTGTAGTGGGAATAGAATCTCCAGGTGCTGTTCCATCTGTTTGGGAAAAACTGCCCTGTACCTGACTCTTAATTTTGCAAATGAAGAGTAATACTTAGTGCTTGGGGATTATTTAGAAAAGCAAACTTATTTGAAAATACCAATGAATGTGTCTCCTTTCTAATAAGGCTTTTTTTTATTTTGTTAAATTTAAAAATTGCACAAGCATGTTCAAGATTTTCGGTTCTCTCTTGTTACTGCAGAAAAAAAAAGAAGTCTAAATGTTTCCAGGAAACAATAATCATAAAGGCTTTGGTAAAATTAGTGTGGACCTAACATTTAACAAGTTTTATTACTGTCTTCGTTAGCAAATACAATTTCTTGTGCAAATTGCATAATATGATCTTCAACATATGCTAGTTCCAAATTCTAAATATTGTCTATTCAGTCTGGGCAGTAGAGTTGATTGGAAATGGTAGTATTTTCTTTATGGAGAGTGGTTAGAAATTGCTGGTGTAGCTTTTAGCCTTCTATTTTATGTACTTCAGCATTTTTTTCTCCTGGACCCTTTAATTTTAAATCTATGAAAACATTACATGTGGTCTCTCAATAAGGATTAGAACTTTTGTTGTATTGAGTACTGCCCATCCATAGACGAATACATTACCCTACTCCCATTTGAATGGATAAGAGAGACAACTCTGGTATTCAGGTGCTGGTTTTAATGTTCACCTGAGCTAGGGACAGAGTTGCAATTTTGTACATTTTTATCTATAGATGTCTTAAGGCTCAACTATTGTTATACAAGGGACAAGGAAATTTTTTCATGGGACAGTGCCAAAATTTGGACCTAGATCAATTGGTTTAGGATTGCAGTGAAGGTTTGTGGACAAGCTCAGCACTGAATCCTAACTGACTCCATTTTTAGCTAGAAATTTGAATTCCAAGGTCATTTTCCTTTGCACTTGAGTCTGTGGTGTTGCATTGTTCTTGAAGACAATAAAGTGCCAGCTTACTCTGTTGGAGTAGCTCTGCACCTACGAGTCCTGGGATGTTTCTCTCAAGGTACTTGTGCTTCGATAGGCCTAAAGTTGGGAGACCACAGAGGTTTAATGAATGAGTGCATTTCCTTCTTCAATTAGTATTTTCTTCAGTCAATGTGAGAGTAACTGGAAAAGCTGAAATAAAAAGTTTCGCTGGGTAAATACTACTGGTAGTACATAAATATGTAACTTAACTCCTTTTGATGCAATAATGGTTCCCCCCATAATACAGTCTGAGCTATGTGATGCAGGGAGTGGATTATTTATATGTATTAGGTGCTTTTTATGGAAAAGCTGATAGAAGGCTAAAGACATAAGGCTGTTGAGCTACAAATGGCCCTCAAAGCAAATTGAGTCAGTTCTAATGTAACCAATAAACTGGTTTCAGAAGTACTAATACCAAAAAAACAGTTTACTGTGTTCATATTGCAATCAAGCACATATCTACTCCCAGACTTAGAAATATTTAAAAGGTACAGTACACGAGTGAAAAAATTCATTAAAAAGCAGTATGGTACACATGAGTGAGAAAATTCATTTAAACCATGCATTTCTGTAGCATTTAGTCATTGCTACCATTTATGAAGCTTAATCTCTCATTGATAAATATGTTTTCCCCAATGGTTTATCTGAATTGCTTCTTTACAATCTGAGGTGGATCATATACTAGGCTAATCCTGAACTTCTTGATCATGCATATTTTGCTAATACTAAGTGAGGTTTTGTTCAAATTAAACCAGAGTAAAAATCTGGGGATGTATTTTATACAGAAGAGATACACCAGGGACCAGGCCACGTGATGAATGTTTCACAGTGTGTTTAGGTTTAGGGAAATGTGATTTTAGCCTTGGTCTTCTTGATTCATTTGCAAACTAAATTCTGTTTTGAACACCACAGAAACCAGAATACAGCTGGGCAAACAACAGTTTGTTGTTGCTGACAGATTTTAAAAGATCTTTCTAATTATGTCAGCAGTCCAATGACAACAGCAGGTTATTAATTGTACAAATTATGTTCAGTTCTTACAGTACTTTTTATTCACTGCCGCCAAGAACACAATAGTGTTTTTTTGTCAGTATTGCAAATATAACGTATGGGCCTTACCTTATTATAAAAAACATGCAATCTAGTGAACACTGAACTTATAAATGCATTTTTACAAGACTGTTAAAACTCTATCTATATTTTAAAAACTGATGAGTAAATTGAAGCAAGACAAAGGCTTGCAAAGTCTGAGTGTGAACACCTAAATATTTTCATGTGGAAAGTATAGCCTTTATTACTATTTTGTTAGATTTATACTGCACTGGAGCTATTAATGCCAGATGTGATTGGTTTCCTGCTTTTTCCACCTAGAAGTATGATGACATGTTGTATTTTCTTTAATTATGGCACAATTATTTGCTACTCACACTCTTTCCATTATAAACTGAGTTACCCTTTTGGCCTTTTCTATTACTAGTCTCACAGTGTGCTCTCCAATGTCTGAAATACCTAGAATTTATCCACACTATTATCTTTGCAATCTGCAAAGTGAAATATGACATGGAAATACCATTAGCAATATTAAACATTTAGCTGAACACTTCTAACCTATACAAGCTTATGATAAAGTGTCCAATGCTGTACTTCATTAGATAACACAAATTGAATAGATCAATGCAGTAAGCCATTAACAACATTGTGCAGAGATATTTTTAGCCACTGCAGCTATGCTTCATCCAAATGTGTCTAGTGCCTCCTTCCTCTTCCTGTTTGAATCCCCTCACTGACCTATTCATTGTGGTGCTACCATAAACTTTCAAACCCACAACTAGTAGAGAGGTTTTATTATAAATACTAATGCAGCTCTAAACTTTTAGCTTTCAGGGCAGGACCACTTGAAGTTTCACCTTTCAAAGTACTTTTGTCTGTGTTTTTTATGTTCCCATTGCAGGCAAAAGTGTAATGGACCAATTAATAATTCATAAAATACTTGGCACAGTAAAGGGATTTACTTCCATGTCAGGTTGTTTTAAATAATATTGGGAACCCTGGTACTGATTTTTAAGACATTGAAAAGCTACAGTATCAGATCCTTTTTACATTTCCTTGGAGGGATTGTGAAAGAGTATACTGCACCAAAAAGGCTTTTAATGAGATGTGTCCCTGAAGGGAAGTAGATAAGCAAGACAAGCTCACTTTTTGTCGCAGAATGCAGTGACTTGAGCACAACATTAAGAAAAAATACCCATTTGAAACAAATGAGAAGATGGTTGAACATAATTTTGGGTTAAATGGTGTATATTTATGACCAAGGTTTTATTTCATCACTAGTGTATCAACTATGCACAAAGATTGGAAAATGAGAGGGTGCAATCTAATATCCAAGGTGTAAGCTTCTGCTTATTCATCATCTGTGGTAGTCCCCTAAGAACATTAGTAACAACCTTTTAAAACTACTGATTACAGAGGGAGCTGCTGTGCATATTAACAGCTGGTCTTTGCCCAAGAGAATCTACAACCAGACTGACAAAGGCAAAAAAAGAAGCAAGTCAAGTGAAAAAAGCAACTGTGTTTGAGTAGAATGATAAAGATGCACTTGAACAAAACCAAGTTTAGTAGATGACATTGCAATAGAAGAAGAGAGTTGTTTAAAGTGCCTCTTTCTTAACAGATTACTTTAATGGGCTTGGAAATGCAAAAAGTGGAAGTTAGTAGTTTATGTGTAGAAATCTGCACAGCAAAAGATATGTGAATTTTATCTCCCTGCTTTAAGGACCATGCACAATCTTTGGCTGCTGGTTGTTTATTGCGGTACAACTTCTTTCAAGTGAATAAAGTTACACTGGATCTACACCACTGTAACAAAAAATAGAATTTAGACACTCACCAACCTAGGGGGTTTCCATGAGAAGTAAAAGTACTTTTCTTAACTGCAAATTATTGCAGAAATTTGTATAGCTTTTATTTAAACACATTTTTTAATCTAATTAAAAGGTAGCCAGTAAAGTACATTTTCAAAAGTTTAAAAATTTTTCACTTTACTTAAAAGAACAGCATAGCATTATACTGTCTGAACTGATTTGGCATGAAATAAAATCTAGGCTTTCCTAATATCATTATTCTCAAAACAAAAATTACTAAGAAATGTTGGATTTTAAAAAGTGTTTGAAAACTATGGCACTAAACTGCAGTGCAGGAAATGTTTAAATTGGGCACTTAGTTGTCCATACATTTATTTTATAAATCATGTCTGCTGCAAGATTTTGGATGTTAATCAGTATGAACAGAGTTATGCAAAAAGAAATCTAAAATTATTATGGGGCAAGATTAAACATAATTGCAATTACGTTTAAAATGCTTGAAAGAATAAAGTTTATTTTAATTAGGGATTTGCCCTTGGTTTTTTACAGTATTTGCTTTGGTCTTGCTTGTTAAGAAACCTTTGTAACCCAGCTTCCCCATGCACCCAATATTTTAATCCATATAATTTGGTGGCGCCACCTGTGTGTTGCCTTCATTTCTCTGTATGCCCATTTCCAGACAACTTGATTCTGAAATTTATCCAGGGTAGCTGACCTGATTTTCCTGACCCTGGAATGAGACCAGGAGGAGCTGAAAATCTTTCACTCCACAGAGGAAGTAGCACAGTGTCCTCCTTTGCATGGGCTTAAGGCAGCAGAGATAGAGAAGGACTGTACCCTCACTGAAGGCTGCTGTCCATCTGTGGTCCTGTCAACACTCTCCATCTGAAAGGTTTAAAAAGACATATGTGACAACGTGCACATTCAATGCACAGAGCTCTCCTTTGGTTTTGGATATGTAAGTGGGCATCACATGCCTTTGAAGAGATTTTCAAGAACCCTTTGTCTTTTTGCTTCCTATGATAGAACCTGACATAAGACATAAGAAAGGTGATTGGTACCATGGGAGAGCTATCTCTGAATCCTTTCAGCTGGGTTTTGGATCAGCCCCATGTGTGCAGAGAGGACAACTGTGATGTACTTGTTATTTAAAAAAGAAATCAAAATCTCTGTTAATAGATCAGAAAATATTCATTCACCTTTCTGGTGCAGTGCTAAAAGGAACAATTAATAGAATGCTGCAGATATTAATCTTTGCTATTCATCTTTCCTTTTAACATCAAAGCATATTTTATTTGCATACCTGGGAGAGTATCCTGGCAGTGGCTTTTCACAGTCCTTCCTTTTTATTTCTGTAGATGGTTAGGGTTTTGGAATTGCAGCCCAAATCATTTCCTTCTGCATAGTCCTGCTTATTACTGTTTCACATCGTGACAGTGCTGGCTTAAATAGTTATTAAGTAGGAGAAAGCAGACAAGGCAGTAGTTTAAATTTTTGAATTATCAGTTCCTGGTCATATTAATTATTCTGAAAAGCATTCAACAGCTTAATAAGACAAGGTTTGACCATAAATGTTACTTTCATTTTTTTGTGTTATTTGAGACTGTTGTAACTGGCTGCTTAATGGTCTGTGTCATGTAGGTGTATTATTATCTCTCATTGGCACATTTTACTCAGTTGTCATTAATGGCACAGAATGATTTTCCCATCATTTTCCCTTGGAATCCCAGATAGGGAGCAATATCAGTGACAGTTTTATCAGTGAGTTACATTAAGCTGCTCTTTGCCACTCATGAATCAATGTATTTTCATCTCAGACTGGTCCCTGCTATACATACGTCAGTGCCACTCCACTGTCTTATTTGCTAAATGAATAACAGAGCTCTCATTAAATGAATGCTGAGATTTTTTGCACTGGATTACTGGCAATATGTTCCGTTTGCTCTTTTGATTTTACTGAAAAATGACTCTCAAGTACCAAAGCATAAATAACCACAGTTAAATAAGGACTAAAAGAAAATAAAATGGTATTTGAGTTATAAAATCAGTCATGGTTCTTGACTGAAAATTCAGCAGTAATTGAGGAGGTTAGAGGCAGTGAAGCACATTAGTTCAGCTTCCAGACCTACAGTGTGGTCACTTGTCTTTTTATTTGTGCTAAGTAATACAGTGGGTACAAGAGAAGAAAAAACAACTTAGTCACTCTTGTCTGCATAAGTCTGCACCTGACAGGTTTATAGATAGAAAAATCAAGATAGATCTTAGATATCTATGAGCTTTAAAGGAATGAAATTTTCGTTTTCTGACTAAAGAAATCCAAAGCTCCTCAGTATTTAACCCCAGGGAAACAACAATCCTTCTATAATCAGTAGACAATGATGTGTGTTCCTATTTTATCTTAGATGTGGAGGAGGGTAAGCAGAAGGAACAGTAACCAGTTTGCAATATTCTGGTGATGGAAATTGCTGGTAAAGCAGGAAATCCAAGCACACAGCCATTCCTTTATCCTAGTAAACCCTTTCTGGTTTGAAAGTGGTTCTGTGTCAATGTTTGTTGACTGCTGGTCAAATGTGAGAGTTATTGTCAAGGGGTTGAGCTAAAGATTCTTGCAAATCAGTGAAAACAAAGTAAAAAGAATAATAAACTGTTAAAGAAGAGAGAGGGGCAATGTTCATGCAGGGTTTGGCAGTCAATTTGCCTTATCAATCAGCACAGAAGCAGTTAGAAGACAAGTAAAGGCAAGTGAGCTTGTAGAAAGCACAGGGTATGACATGAAGGTGAGAGAGGCTGTGAAAAGAGCAGAATTTTAAAATCAGGTGACTTTGTGAATCACAAATTCATTACTGAGTTAATTTAGATTAAAAAGAGCAAAAGGAACCATAAAAATGGAGTACCTTTGTGAATTTATTGAGGGTTTGAGGTTGATTTAAATCAGGCATATTACCATGTGTCATTGGTCATGATGTCCTATTTGAAGACTTGTGACCTGAGCATCCCTTCAGGTTTTAATTGTCATGTTGTCTTGTTCTGACACCACAGCAAAACAATGCTGTGTGTACAGGGCTGCCTTGGCTGGCATTGCTAAACAAGGCATCACTAGTGCTGGAAAACTTTAAAACTCCAGTACAGACATCTCCAGTGTAGAGGATATTTCTTGTTTGACGCTGCTGGTGCTTGCAGTATTTCAGAGAATCACAGAATGGTTTAGGCTTGGAAGGGATCTTAAAGATAATGTAGATCAACATTTGATGGTATTAAGAATATAATTAAGCAGGATACAGGAGCATCTGCTCTTTCTAAGAAATTTCAGCATTTATGTCTTATTTGTGACTAGCTAGTAGGTTAGATGCACTGCTATTCTGATCAAGATTGGCAGATCTTTACATTGTTGTACACATTGTAGTTCACTTGAAGAACCTATTACTTTAAAAATAAAATGAAAACAAAAGTAAATGAAGCAACTCCTAAAGAAAATTTGGAAAGCAGTGGTTAGTTTTTGACAACTCAAAAGAAATAAGAATTTTAGATATTTTCTCTGGTTTCAGGAAATGAATGACCATACCTCAAATGCCTTCATTTAATTTTCAGGGCTACTAATCTTTTTATGCCAAAGTCTCATAAGGGCAGGAGATGAGGCCATTTTCTTATCCTTCTCTGTAGCAATCAGGAAAGTTGTACATCTACTTCCTCTTCAAGATGCTTTACTCTGTCAGAGCTGAGATACCTGCTGTGCTGCCCCACTTAGTATGTGTCATTGTCAGCTTCCAGCTTTCCACACCACCCCTTTTTAGGGACATATTACAGAGTGCCACCTCTCCAGGTTTTTGAATTGAGCAGGATAATGCACTGGGGGCAAGTAAGTTCTAAAAACCCTCAGAATATAAAGATTGTTTTGGCATGCTGGACATGTGATCATTGAAGGAACACTTCAAATTGTGTGCTGACCACATTAATGTGAGCAATATGTCATAGCAGACTTTTATGTGTTACAGGGTCACCATCAGAGAAATTGTTTGTATTATCCTGCTAAACTTTGGTTGACAGAGAAGCTTTAAATCAGATAAAGAGGCCTTTTTTAATCTTTGCAAATAGTCAGCTGCCCATTTGCTGAGTTTTTTTCCAGTGTCTGTCAAACCACTAAATTAACTGAATTCTATGCAGCATAACATCTGACATTTGAAACAAGAAAGTGGTGTAGTAAAGATCAACATGGGCCACCGCATGTTGAAGTTAATAAATACAGATTTTTGATGTGTATTTTGTACCTAAGTATTTCACACTTATCTGTGATGTCATGATAGTTTTTATCAGCACCTTATTCATTTTTTTTTCAGAAGTGGTAGAAGATTGTAAAATGCATAGCTAGAAATAAAGGAAAATAATTTGAAATTAGAATTCTTTAAACTAAGGTAAGATGCCAATTAGCTGTGCACTGGAACAGGTTATTCAAAAAGAATGTGGAAACTCCAACCCTGCAGATTTAAAAATCTTGCCTGAGCAAGGCCTCGAACAACCTGACCACACTTGGAAGCTGCTCTGTGCAGACCTTCAGATGTGCCTTCCAATTTAAACATTTCCATTCCTTTAAAGCATAAAATCTGGCTTAAACATTTTGAGCAATGCTTCCTGACTGTGTTTCTCATTTGCTGAAGTCTTTGCAGAAGTATCTGAGAAGTGGGGTTGTCATGTATAAGCTGTTGTTGCACAGGTCTCAGTTAAACAGATGGATGACAAGTAACATGATCAAAGGAATGCTTATTTTTGTGTATATTGATAGGGGTCTATAAAACAACGTGGAAAAGCTTTATGATAAGGCTGTATTACATGTAAAATAATACTCTTCCTTTTTTTTTTTCCCTGCAAGGCATATATTAGCATGATGTACATTTATAAGGAGGCAATATAAACTTATTATTTTATTCCTGTGATAAAATATTTCTTTTTTTTAAAGACATCTTGCTGTCCCCAGTTTGTTGCAGAATGGTCTGAACTTTTTAATTCAAAAAACAGTATTCTTCCTAGAAAGGAATATACAAAAGTAATAAAATTCTTTAACTGGGAAGATGGAATTTTTTCCTCATTTTATTCAATACTAATTGGCTTCCAGTTGTCAATAATAACATAAACCATGCAAAAAATTATTTTTAAACTTGTTGGCATATCACATGTTTGCTGTGGAATTTTCTCTGGTGTGTTAGCTGATAGTTGGGTCACTTTTTAAAACTTCTTTCGGGAGACTTCATATCATTCATTTTGTAATTCTGTATTTTGTCACATCAGCCTTCTTTGTGGAAATAATATTCTCTTGCTTAATAGAACAAGACATTACCCTTGAGATATTTATTTTGCTATAAATTTTCTTGTTCAGTAATAATATGCTGACATTTCTGCTGAGAGAACTTGATGAAATCTTGTGGTTTTGACCTATCCTTGAGAAACACTCCTGGGAAAAGTGCACACTACAGCAGAAAATGTTGGAGTTGTGCTGTGATGATGTCATGTTAAATTCATTAGAAGTACACAGAAATTGAAATTTTGTTTGCCTCAGAAGAGGGTGAAGTATGAACCTCTGTACTAGAGAGGAAAGAGATGCGTGGAACGGAAAGAAAAAAATGGTTTGTTCTTGCCGGTTTTGTGACATTCCTGAACTTATGTTGTCAGTACAGATAGAAAAGACCAATGAGCTTGCTTTCTTTTCTTCTGTTACCCATTTTGGATAAATCTGAATCTTCTTGCATTTCAGTTTCTAGCAGGGTTTTTTTTTATTACGGTTTGACTTAGGGCTTTTGTCATTACTCTGTCATTTGTTTTTCAATTTTAATAATCCCAATAATTATAATTGGAGTTACAGAGTTCCTAAAATAAGCTATTATTCCAACTGGGCCCAAGGTGACCTTCTGTACCTTAGTGCTGTATTCCCAATCTCTCAGGTGTATTTAGGTGAGCAAGGTAGGCCCTAACAGTGGAAACAAAGACGTCCATATCAAGTTTGGGGTTTAGTCTCCAAGGCAGATTATTTATTTTATTCCAAGTTAGAAGTGTAACATAGGTCAGCTGCATAGTTTCTCTTGATGAATTATTAGGGTATGATCAGCACAGGTGGGAGCTGTCAGAAGTCCAGTGATAGATCCCTGTGCTGCGCTTTACAAATAGGGACCTAAGGTATTGCTCATACAAAGGACTCATCTGGATAAGAAAAACTTGACCCTAAATGAAGCTAAAACGTTTTTTAAACATTGACCTGGGGTCAAAACTGGATCCCAAGACAGAATAAATTGGTTTGCATGTTCAGCATCAGTTAGGAGAGCCCTGAGGCCTCGTGGGCTCTGTTTCTGGCTTTCTTATTTGAACAGTGCTGTGGTATGCACTCTGTCCGGATACCAAACTAGTTTTTCATTACAGAATGTTGTAGCATTAAGCTCAGCAATTTCTGAAGTACTGCTAGTATTTCAGCTTGTCTTCATAAAAGGTGAATTACTTCTGAAAGCAGAATGAAAGCTGAAGAGCTCTCTTTCAGTGGCATGGCTGCATCCAGAGCCTTTGAGAAGACTTACTAGAGAAACACTTGAATGTTGAGAGAGGCAAGATCTCAGTACCTTTCCAGGGCTCTGACACCTGACAGATGAGTTGTAAAATGTACAGACTGTGCTCTAACTTGCAAGTCCTATGTGAGAAAGATAGTTTTTTGTTTGTTTGTTTGGGTTTTTTCATTGCCAATGATAAAGTAATACCATTTCAGAACACACTATGGAAAAGCATTAAGCTTTTTAATAAGATTGAAAATGGTTTAATTACTGGTCACTAAATTACTTAACATAGTTTTGTTTCATTCTTTGAGATTTCCAGGATTTGTTTATTCCTTTTAAATGTAGTTAGCACAACTAATAAGGAAAGGTAGATACCACGTACCAGTTTTTTATTCTTTAGCAAATAGTTTACTTAAACTTCTTGGAATGCTGCTGTTGAGGAGAAATTACTTGAGTATTGCTGATATAAAGTGATGTCTTTTTCTTTATACTTGTGGTTGGACGTAGATTTTACTTTTGCATGAGCCTGTGTCACTGCATTTTAAGTCAAACAATAATACTTTTTTTTGAAATGCCATGTTCTGTGATTAAAAAACATTGTCTTCATTAAGATCATGTTTCTTTCTGACTGTCTGGTAGTGAGACACACATCACTGTGCAGATTTGGGGCTTTTTTCTTCTTTGTGCACTCTGAGGGAGCACATGTTATCTAATGGCAGCTGGGCTTTGTTTCAGTGTGACCCATGGGCTCTGGTTGGCATTGCAGCAAGCAGGGTTTGGTTTAGATCCCGTGGAGGTCTCATGGTTTAAGCCCAGCTGACAACTGAACCCCAGGCAACTGCTCACTGCGGGATGGGGAAGAGAATCAGGGGTAAAAGTGAGAAAACTCAGGGCTTGAGATGAAGGTGGTTTAATGGGGAAAGCAACAGCTGCACATACAGGCAAAACAAATACAAATAAGCTTCCCATGTTAAATAATTTGCTTTTCTTGAGCCTAGTTTGTTTTCCTTTCCCTCCCCCTTTTCACCTTTTTGTTTTACTTTCTTTTTCATTATTTTATTTTCTATTAGTCTATTTTGAATGAAAGGGAGAAGAGAAGAAAGATGAAAGAGAAGCACAGCTCAAACAGTACTTTTTTTGCAGTGGAGTAAAAGAAAACTAAGAATTAGGACCAAGTCTTCTCTCCCAACTGTGTTTATCAATTCTTCTAAAAATCAACATGATAATCTCTGGAAACTCTTATCTATTCTTGACATCTACCTAAAGCTGCCTCATTGGAGGAATCACAAGTTTCATGCACATTTTATCAAACTAAGCTAAAAATAAGAAAAGAAAGATGAACTGGCTGAACGGTGATTTCTTCTGTGCAGCTACTTGGGTTCAAGTAGCAAACAAACAAAATACTTCATTATTGTGTGTCAGAGGCATAGGCTTAGGTATTACAATGCTTCTTCCAGTAACTTTATTATAGAACCTCTGAACTGAAATGAAAGAATGAAAGAAAAGGTTAAACATACTTCTTTGTTTTGGGGAGTCTGTGTGTTGTTGCTTTGTTTGTTGGTTTGGGGGTTTTTTTTGTTTTGTTTTGTTTTTTTTTAACTGGGCACACAGCAAAATCAGAAATTTTCAGTAAAAGTTCAAATGCCTTTAGGGAAAATGTGATAAGAGTTTAATTGGTTTTCATTCTTCATGAAAAACTGAAGACAAGGTTTGAAATTGTCCTAAAGAAACATTGTTGATTTTTGAAGCATAGTTACCCTTTCTGAGACCTGCTCTATTGTGCCTTGGCCATCTCCAAGGAGATGTAGACATGGTCTGTGTTTCTTCTTTTTTCTCTCTACAGTGCTGTACTTAAGAGCTCTCAAGTGTAAAGGGGTAAAAATGGACTGTACTTTTCTAAGACTTAGAATACTTAAGTTTTTCTGATGTAAGACAGACACAGTATCTAGTGAGACACCAGGATTTCTGAAATCTTTTAAGAAATGCAGCAATTCTGTCACTGTGAATAGTACTTTTTAAAAATGCAACTCTGAAACTGTTTGTTACAAAACATTTCATGCTGTATTACTTGTCATTCGATTTATTAATTCTGAAATAACCAGTATCTGAAATTCATTTCATGACTACTATTTGCCACCAATCTAGTTAATTCCTTTTGATTGCTACAATTCTGTGTAGAGTATTTTAATTTATATGTTATTGAAACTTGCTTTTGACATTCAAGTCCTTCAGATTCTCAATTTTGTTCGGTGCATGATAGTATTTCTCAAAGATTCTATTCCAATTACAGAACACTCTCAGTTCTAGTCTGAGGAGCACTGAATGATAAAGGGAGGAAAGTATATTCTGTAGAAAAAAATCCCCAAAATGCTTTTTGATACTGAACACAAATTTCAGTGAGTTTCCTGCCATGACACTGTGAGTAGAGCATTTTAGTGCTGAGAGATTAAGTACCTCTGTTGAACGAAAATACAAATTTACTTCATTGCAATAAAATACCCAATCTTGCACCAGAACTTTACACAGTGATTGCTTTCTTCTCCTGCTCTCAGGTTTCATACCATCTTGCCTTCTCAAAAGCTGGAAAGAATATTCAACCTCATTCTCCAGAAACTGCAGCTTGAGGAGAATGAACTTGTTTTACTTCAGTGTTGTGTGTATGTGTCATATTTGTATATGCTATAAATCAGATGAAGGAATCAGAGGACACTAAGGCAGCACTGGCTGCAGACTCCAGTAGGGTTGGCTGCTGCTTGGGCTTGGCAAAATGGCCACAGCCCCACCTGGCAGAAATCTGTAAAGAGCGTGTGCAGAGTAGTGCATTCTGTGGGGAGAGGCAGCTTTTCCTGGCAGCATTGATCATACCAGTGTGAGCTGCAGCAACAAGTGCAGGTATCAAGGACCTACCCCTGATCTGCTCTCCCCCTTTCATGGAAGAAGCAGCATGACCCAAATTGGAACATAGGCTCTTTTAGGATTTGATTCGGATTAGAGAAATAATAGTTTGTTTTGGCCTTATTGCAATTAGGTTTGTTTTGATTTCTTAATGTGCTTTTGTTTGATTGCTGTCTTAAAATGTCAACACTGCTTTTATCGTAAGTTTCACTGGCATCCTACTAGCAAGGAAAGGTATTATGAAGAAACCTCTTCCTGTATGTGTAAATACTCCTAACTGGATGTACAGTCTTCTTGTGAACTGTTGACTTCTGCTATTTGGCGGCTGTAAAGTTGGCCTAATAAATTATCTACACAGATGTGTTTATGTGTAAATTCCAATGTTAGTCCCATCAGTATCAATCTGTATTTGAAAATCTGTATGCAGATAGTATTTTTTCCCATGGCAGACTCTTGGAAACTCCAGTTTAGTTCTGCAGTTGCAAGAGGACATATTTGTGAATATGATCAAATATGTTTGGAACTGAAAACTCCACTGAGCCAAGTCAGACAGATCTGCCACCATTGGTTAGATTAAACATTCAGCAGTACTTCTGACAGTTTGTCATACACACAGCTTTTAATTATGTAACTCCTGTCTTCTTTTAAGCTGTGTAGAACATTGCCAAACCATAACAATTCTTTCCTTGATGTTATACTTTTTGGGTATGGCAAACCTTTTGACATTGAAGATATTTTGCCTTGATGGTGAACTTGCCTTTTTTTTTTTTTTTTTTTTTTTGTCTGACAACATCTATGGAGCAACTTGCCAAGAAGTTTGTTGGGATTAGGAAGTATGGGGAAAGGAGAGTAATGAATTTTACCTTTAGGAAATATTTCTTCAAAGACACCTTCTTTCATCTCATCTCAGTGTTTTTCCTGTCCTTCATGGTATGACTCTTAATGCCAGGGGGATGTGAGTCTTTTTCAGGTAGTTTTTTTTGAGAACTGAATTTGACAGTGTAGTTTTTTCTAGAGAAGGGGCTGTGTAGATAGCATTTGACATAATATGCATGTTGGTATGCTTTTTAATGAAGAAAGGAAAATACTTATTAGCTGAAGTAGTATCATCAGCCATGGAATGCCTATTCTTATCCTTTCATAGCACAGGCATGCTATGACAATGTTTTAAAGGTTTGGAATAGGGTAATGAGATGCTGTGATGGCATGGAAGTGTACATGTTATTCATCTGTAACTCCTCAAGAGTTTTAGCCTAAAGATTTCTCTGCTTAGCATTTCCCAGAGCTATTTTTACTTTTGAGAATTTGAGAATGTTCTTTTATCATTTTTAATTATGCTGGAAAATAAGGCGTTCCTACTTTAATGAAGCTGTTTGTTTTAGATAGAAAAAAAAAAAGAACAAGCCACCTTAGAATTAAAGTATTAGAATAAAATTGGTGAAAATTTAAGTAAGGCATGGTTCTTAAAATTACATATGACTAAGCACAAGCTAAAAGCTGCAGTTCAGAAACAGGCTGTTCTGATTTTAAGATGATTATTGTCTCTACTGCAGTGCCCCATAAATGATATTAAAAGTCATTCTTTTTTCTAGCTAGATAAATAGCAGTCTTTTCTTCATCTTCTTTCATTTGGGAAGTTTTCAGAGATCAGGTTTTTTGAGGTGTTTTTTTGTCTGTTGGTGGGATATATATGTAAGCAGTCCAGACTGGAAAAAAGACTGGTGCCCGTTGTACTTCACAAAATAAAGGTTTTGGTTCTTCTTTAGTTTTTCAGTAATTTTACCATATGCTAACGTTTTATGTGAATACCCCACCTAATCTAGGCAGGACCAAGTACTAGAGGGCAGTGTGGTTACACAGCTGCCCCTTACCACAACTGTGGGATGGAGCAGTAAGGACAAGGGGCACGAGTATCGCTTTAAGTTCCTGCCTGCAATCAAGAGCTCAGGCTGAGGGCCCAGCAATGACCCTCTGCAACAGGGGTGCAGCAGTGTAATTGCAACTTGCTTCTAAGTACCCTCCTTCCTCTGCCTCATCAGTAGGGTAGAGCAGGGTTTAGTTATTTACTTTTAACCTGGGGCAATTGGGTATGGGCAGGGGAGATTTAGAGGAAATTTCGGTGAAAGAAGAACAATCATGGCCTGTAGCCATGATATTCCATATTATTGTGAGGAAAAACTGCATAAGAAATCAGTAAGTGCTACCATACAAACACCCCTCCCGGAATGCACTGCATCATTACTACAGAACTGCACCCTTTTCTCTTACCACCTAAATGGGTTCAAATGCACTCAAGCTCTTTTCTCTTTCCTATATTTTCTGCTGGAGAAATAATAGTACCAAGCAAGTCTCATTTCCTTAATTGTTCTTGTCATTATATCTGATAACTATCACAAAGAGAAGAAATTATTTGTTTTGCATATTGTAGGCTGTTAACATCCTCTACTTGTCAAATTGTAGAATACTACAGACAGGCCTGTCACTCTGTATTACTTTGCCCCAAAGCAAAACAAAGGTACGTGTTGTACTCGGTGTAAAGCTAAAATGACAGAGTCCTTTACACAACTAAAATAAATATATCCCTGTCACTTTGAAATCGGAGGTGTTCTCTGGCATTATTTTACAGGTGTTAGTGGAGGTTAAAGGAGGAAATGAGAGAGAGCAAGCTTATTGACTTTCCTTGCATATATATATCTCCATACTGATTTTAACCTTGCCCATAAAAGGTCAAGCATAAAATTATTTCCTCAGAGCAGCTGTCTTCAGAGGTTTGAATTAACATAGATGGAGAGTGCTGTAGAAAAAAAAGTTCATTTTACCCTAATTGGATTAAGATCAGTCTCATGCATACAGCAAGGGTGAGGCTTCACTTGAGTACAAACTGCTGGGTTGACAGAAAAGGATTAATTTATGTGCCTCTTCTCAGGTTGTTGACTAATAACATATCGATCGTACCTGTAAGATATGCAGAGTGTCTGTCAGAGAGGAAGACACTTTGGAATTGAAAATTGCTGGCATATCTGACGTGATCAAAGCTAGATTAATACCGTTAAGGAGCAATAAGTAGGCTGCAGCATGTATCAGATGCAGAGTTTTGTCACCAGTCTTGGAGCAGGACATCATAACCAGGCATAATTCCCAAGCTCAGCAATGAGTGACTGATTTGTGTAGTTCCTGACATTTTTTTTCTGCTTTTCTTTTATGTGTTCCTGCAGACATATTGAACTACTACAGTTTAATCCCAGAAGAGCCTGCAGGAGGTATTGTCCTTGCATTGAGGAGTTATTAAATTCTTAAGGTCACTATAAAAAAGGTTCCATTAAATTGAGTTAATAAAAACATCGGGCAAAGGTTTGCTAAGAGTGTAGGTATCAAAGCCTTAGGAATTTGACTGTCTATTATAACATCAAACTAAAAGAATATTTTAAACACATAGCAATATGAAGATGCCAGAAATGCTGCTTCTGTGAAGTTTTGGCTTGAGTAGCATAGAGACACCTGTGATTTGCTGAAGGAAATAGCCTGTTTAATATTCATGTATTTTCAGGAGGAATAGGCTATAGCAATTTTCACTTAAGAAAGCTTTAGATTTTCTACAAAGAAATACTAACTCTTTCTTCTATATTTATGCATAGGGAGACACAAAGATAAATAGGTGTACATAAAAATGCAGATTAGATATATAGATCCATGGGTGATCTGTTGTTAACCTTTGTTTTATACTTAACAAGGGCAACTGAGCCTGCTGTTTTTCCAATAATACTGAGATATGCTGAATAGTTTTAATCGGTGAAGCTCCTGAAGAAGAGCAGAATTTAAAACCATTCAAAGACAATTTCCTTAACCAGCTTTGGGATTAGACCTCTGATGAGAGAAATAATAATAATAAATTGGACTTCTCTTTTTAATATGTTATGACTGATGGCTTCTTTAAATGTTAGCATGAGATTTCAGCTTCACTGAGGTAAACAGTGAATCCTCCATTTACTTTAATACAACCCAAATTTCAGCACAGGAAAAATGCATATAGTTTTGCTGAAGTATTTTATTGTGGCTTTAAAATGAATAGCTGATGCCATTTTCAACTCCAAAATATCAAGATGTGATGAATTAAAAACTTTGGTTTCTGCATTTATTGGGCAATGAAGTAAAAGGAAATCGCTATATTAGCAATTAATTTAGAACTAATCTCTCCAAGGCTTTAGTTTTGGATGACAAAACATGCAGTAAATTACACATTTAATTATATAAAACAATAAATTTCATGTGGTGAATGAGAGTTTTATAGGATGGTTTTAAGTTATCAGCTTCTTCCCTCACAAAGCTGATAAAGTTCCATTTATTTGCAATGCGACTGCTTTTTTTCTTTTTGCTTTTTTTTAAGTGAAAATTTTAGTACATATAAAATGTGGGGATTTTCTCTTAAAGGTCTGTTCTGTAAACTATATTAATTTGTGTGTTTGCTGGTTAGAGTTTGAGAGGTTTTAAACACGAGGTATAAAATTGATAGAAATTCTGTTCACAAATAGCATCAAATTCCATGTATTCATGTATAGCTTGTTGCAACAAGCAAATGTTGAGCATAGCAAACACTTTATTGTTTAGTGAGGGAATACCATGGGACTTGATACACAGCATGTTAATAATGAAAATGGATATAAGTAAAATAGTGATAAACGAAACACAGCTCAGAAATGTGTTACACATGGAATTCAACCCTATCAAACAGCCTTAATCTGGTAAACCCTTTGACTGCTAAACTCAGACAAGTTTCCCTAATTTTTCATATACATTTTTAATAGGATAATTTTTCATTGGGTGTCTGCTTTTCCATGGAAATGTGTCGATTTAGCCCTTGTCCTTAGATGGAACCTCATATTAACTAAGACTACGTAGGACTGAAATAACATTTTGACATTTTTTCCCCATTTCCAGTCATAAGTGCATATCTCAGAAGCTTCTACAAGTTAATAGATTCTCTTACTGTATTCAGAAAGCAAAAGTAGCAATTATTAAAGAGAACATATGGCAGGTGCTTTAAAACTCTAGGGTGACAGTAAAGCATATGACTTCAGCTCATTATAAGTATTTTCTAGGTTGTTCTTAATTGCTCTAGTAATTAAAATCCACCAAAAACTGTGAAAATGCCAAACAAATAATATATTCCTAATATATGTATTGCAATATTGCATGTAATAAAATTGCATATTTTTAAAATTTTAAATGAAGCTACTTGGTCATATGTGTGGTTACAGGGATTTATTTATTTTCATTTTACTTTTTCAGCTTTCATATTTGTTTTTCAATTAAGAAATAATGTGTTTGAACATTCAGGTAAAACTAATTTAACTTAGGTTGTCACTGGAAGCAAGAGTAAAGTGCAATGAATGACAGATTATATCTCTGGAACTGATGGGAATATTTATCAGTACTGACAAATCCATCTGTGGTCAATGAATGGCATTAAAAGGTACTGATGAAATAGTTTGGGAATGGTCATAAAAGACTTTGAGAGGTCTTATTCAATCTTATATTTCATCAAAGCCACTGATGTTAAAAAATAACTTCAGGATCAGACAGTGTGGAATATATGTTAGAGGGAGAGTTTGAATATTTTTACTGGAATGTGAAGGCTGGATTTGTAACAGAGTTATTTTTCTATATGAAATTGGATTCTTAAATGCAAACATTTAAATGGTTAGTGGTATTAGAGAATAGGTAATACCCTTGAGGAAACAGTTATTTTAAAAATGTAATCTGAAATGCTTGGCAGCAAGACCATTGGAATCTGCTGTTCAAAAGTAGGTTTAGTTATTATGTGTTTAACCTATCCTAGCTGTAAGGAAATTAAGGAAATAGTGTAAACAGAGGAAAACACAGCTCTTAAAGGCAAAAAGAACAAATTACAAACAACTCAGGTTTAGGTTTACAGGAAAGTTCTCTTGCTGGAATTTAAACAGAAGGAGGGGGAATTGATTATCTATGAGCAAAATTTTATTACATCCAAAAGGACCTCCAGCCCTTTAACTAAATAGAAAAATTAAAAATTACATTATGAAACTAAACACTTCATCTAGAATGATTGTTCATGTAGCTCAGGTGGTGCTTGCTGGGCACTCAGAATATCAGGAGTCTGTAATTAGTAACTGGTAGAACAAAAATTGTTTAAGTATCATCTCTACTTTGTAAAATTCTGGAGCTATGGTGTTTTGGTACTAATGACGTGCTGTAGGCCTAAAACTGTAATTTTGCTTTCTTGTGAATGCATTTTCCCCTGCACTTTATCTTTATGCTGTGCAGAATTTTAGCCTTGACAGAGAAAAAAAAATCTCTTTGGGGAGAAACTTCCTGATTAGGATTGAAAACAGATTTTTAGACACCTCTGCAGGGCAGTGGATGTCCTCCTGTGTCCTCCTATACTGTATTTTGGATTTTTTACTCCTGTGGCATTCCTCCCAAGCGTGTATATGGATTATATCTCTGTACAGTCATCTGGGCACTCATTATGTACTTCTTTTTTTAAACCTTTAGTAGATCTTTCACTGATCTGCCACGATGTTTTGTAAGAGAGAGAGGCCTGTACAAAATCAGCCGGTGAAATACATGCCATGTCTGTGCAACGTAAGATGTGGAATTGCCCAGTTTACAGCCTGCCTTGGACAGTGTGTGCAGTCAGAGACAGGGGTGGCTGCAGGGGCAGCCAGAGCTGGGGCATTTCCTAAAGAGCATGTGCCCAGTTTTGTAAGCTTTGGGCTCCATCAGCCAACACCACCTTGGAGCAGGTGCAGATTTCAGGCCTGGGAATCCATAGTTCAGAGGCACTTTGTTCAGCTGGCAAAGAAGATTGGTACTAATACAGTGAAACAATCAGAATTGCTCCTGGTTTGCATTAGTTCCACCTTTCTTAAATTTTGTGAAGTGGTTTGGTGCAGGCTGATTTTTTTTATTTTTCTTTTTAGAAATGGTGATTATTTAGAGATGAATGCTAAGGTGAAAACATGCTAAATCTTGAATTATGCTTAAAAAGTTCTTTACTGGATCATTCCATCAAATTTACCATAAAACACCTGTTTTATACTTAGTTTAGCAGCTAGACTAAATCTATCATGCATACAGCTGTTTCCAAGTAGAGAATTACTATTAAGCAAGTCTAGAGCAGTTTGTTCACATCTGTTGAAAGAAAAAAGAAAAGGAAGGAAGGCTGTCCATCTGCAAGAATGCATCCATCTGCTGTTCTCTTTATGACATGCAAAAGTCAGTCAAAGGTGCCTGTTTCATTTATGTGCATCCTGTGTGTACTTACATTGCAGGGAACAGTTCAAGGAGGAAACGCGCTGCCTGGAGGTGGGATTGCACTTGTGCCTCTGGAATGGCAGTTCTTAACGAATGTTTGAGAGACTGCTGTGGATCTGTGCAGGGTACAAGAAGAAACTGAGACATCTGAGAGAGATCAAAGATATTTTCTGCTTGATTTGCATGAATGTGACACTGAGAAAGTGAGTAGAACTTATATATGCCAAAAATTCAGAACAATTAAGGAAAATATTAATGACATTGTATTGTAAAGTACTATTTTAGCTCACTACTGTTACATAGCTAACTTTGGGCATTAATGTTTGACTCATTTGGCCTAGTGAGTTGGTCACAATTAAGCAGTGTCCACATTAAGATGAAATTTGGGAATCTTCTACCAAGGAAAACTGTATGTGTTGTTTTTTTATTTTATATTGTTTTGTTTTAATGCCAATAAAGCTCTAGTAGATTTAGATTCTAGTAGATCTAGGCATAGATTCAGCAAGTATTAGTGCCTATGAGGTTTTCTTTGCTTTGAGGTATTCTGCAGAAATTTTCAGTTAATATAGATTGCCATGGTAGCTTGAAGGTCTTTAGAGAATTTTAATTTTTTGCCCCCTTAAAAAAAACCAAAACAAAACAAACAAAACCAAAAAACCCCACCAAAAAATAACAACCCAAAAACAAACCAAAAAACCCCAAAAAATCTTTTACCTTTGTGGTTCTTGTGTTTTACTTTTGTGGAAAGGGAAATGATACATCTGATAGTCAAGAATATTGGCTTTTTAGGGCAGGGGATTAATTAATGCAGGTTTTTATTTGAGATTTAATAAGATTTTTTATTTTGTTTCCCAACACCATTGAAAAATCCCAGAAGACCTTTGCTGAAACAGGAGTGAAAAAAGTTAGCAGGTGTTATTAAGAGAACATGTCTGTTGCCTTTGCAAAATGCCAAAAGTTGATTGCAGAGCAACTGGGGAAGACCTATGAGATCCTTCCAGAGTACACAAAAGGAATGAACCTATAATTAAATTACAGTTAAACACAGATGGTTATTTTATGGCAGGTGCTCAACTTTGAAAGTGTATCTCTGGACTATTTGTGTTCCAACATGGTGTTTGGTCCCTGTTGGGTTTCTGGCATCATTTTGTGGTTAGATAAAAATATTCCTTTGCTTATTTTTTTTCCAGGGTACAAAGCTATCAAATGCTGCTATGTTTTAAAGGAAAATTTGAAGAAAAACATGAAATAAAGTTTAAAGATAGCACAAGGAAAAATAAATATCAGATTTTATAATCTAATAAGGACATCTGCATACCAGTTATGAGTTCTAGAGGACTAAAATGCAATTAAATTAAGGATTAAGAATTTGTAGTTATTCAAGGTAAAATACTCACAATGCAAATATTATAACAAAATATATTTTTCTTTTAATGCCAAAAAAATTACACTAGAATATTAAATCATTGCAAGGTATAGTTATATGATTTATATATAGTATAAACATTTCAAGGACTATGTCAGCTTCATATGTGACCTAAGTCACCAGATATGAAAAATGCGTCTTAGAAGTACCTGAGTATCACATGCTGAGATAAACATAATTTGCTTGAAAATCAAATATTATTTCATATTTGATTTTAAATATGACACAAATCTATCTCGCAGATGTTCACGATCATGGGAAGATACAAAAACTAGTACTGCAGTCACCTTGCCTTTGCATGAACATTCAGATTGTGGACACAGGTTGATAACTGAGTGAAGTTTTGGTGAAATCTATGAATCTACTATTACTATGACGTTGCATACTGAATTAGACTTTAGAAGTTCGCTTTGTCAAGATTTTGCTCAAATAGCTGAGGTTAATAGTTCAGCTTGGGTATATTAATGAATGTCCAGAGGGCATTTCACTTGCTGTAACCAGTCGGGCCAGCCTGTATAAATAAACCATGAGTAGCGATATGGGAGTTACAGAAGAGTTTCAAGAGCAGCTTAGGTAAGCTTTCCAGTTCTCTTATTGTTCAGCTCATGTTTTTAATGTGCATCTCCACCTTCAAACACAGAGTTAGTTTTTGCAGCCCTGAGGCTGCAGAAATCTCATGGCATGTCCAAAGAGTGAGAGGAATTTTGATGCCTTTACCAGTTCAAGTGTTGCCTAACAAAAAGAGTCCACATTTGCTTGGACAGTAAAATATCTTCTTTCTGTAGCTGATGAGCTTACTATTTCTAGATATCTAAATATCTTTTTTGTAGGAGGAGTCTTTATAACTATCTGATTTCATAAACTGTAGAAGCATGTTTTCTGGTAATATATTCCCTTTGGTCATTTGTTTAGGTAAGAAATGAAGATGCAGTTAAAGAAAAAGCAATTTGCTTGCAGTGGACAGGTCATCACTTATAAATGGCCAACCCCTCTCACCTTTCAAGAAAACCCAGGAATTTTTACTCCTGCTACAGTCACTGGTCTGAGCAAGTTAATAGTAGGTAGGTGCTGTGCATACACGGTGAGAGGCAGTCCTCGTCCTTGAGAGTCTGAAAGGTGAAGTTAACAAAGTAACAAATCCTGACCACTGCTGTCTTGCTTTATTCTCTCTTTTTCCTTCTCTGCATCTGCTTTCATTAGAAGGAAGGAGTGAAGAGGTACACAGACACTTTCTTTCTCATCTCCCATCATGGTCTTCCCAGACTCTGATCCATCATGGGGCCTCCCTTGCCCCCATATGATTCTGCTTTGCCTTCTGCCACATGAGAGCTGTGACTCTCCTCAGGTGTTGGACCACTGCTCCTGGGGCACATCCATAGCACTGGCCCTGGCTTTGCTTACTGTTTTGGGTCAAACTCCAGACTGTGTTTTAGACAAGATGCCCCTGCTCTTCCCAAGACAGAGGGGAACATCTTTGGCCCCATGGGGCTCAAACTAACTGCAAGTGTGGCTTTTCAACCTTAACCCACTACAATAAATACACTTTTAATCTCTGAAATATTGAAGTTCTCTACATTCACTTATATGTGAGTGAAGTGCTTAGAAAAATCTTACTTTGCAAATAAAGTAAATCCTGAAAGAATTTTTTAATATTTGCAATCCATTTTCACCTTTAACCAGTTTCTGAGGTAACTAGTTTTTTATCTTAGTTACAACTTTGGACTGTTTTTTCTTATCCCTCATGTCATGAGATGACATTTCTAATAAAACTTAAATTGATAACTTTCAAAATATACCTTACTGTGCTTTATTGCTTGGAAGGAACATCTTAGAATTTTGAAAAATACAAGAAACAAAATAAAAAATATAAAAAACCCCAGAGAAATATCACAGGAAATATCACAGAGACATGTTTGTTTGTTTTATTCCATATTAGAATTTTCTATTTGCTTTTTTTCAGGACATATCTTTGATTTTATCTTTAATTTTACTTATTTACTCTTTACTGATCTGTAATATCAAGACATTAAGATTGAATATTTCCTTGTTACACATGAAATATGACAATTCTGCTTGAGCACTAGTACATGATATTCAGAGCTTATTTTTGAAAATTAGGATGAATTTCAGTATTTATTCTGTTAGAGTTATGTGAAAAGACTACGGTGTTTTGAATTAGTATTATACAAGATTGGGTAGCTGTGCATTGTTTCTAGCTGAGATCACCTTTATGGATTTTAAATTAAAATACTTAACCTTAGAGAGGCAAGCATTATAGTTCTATCAGCGGTCAATACAATAAAATGGAAAATGTAATGGTAACAGGGCAGAAAAATATTTATAACATAATAAAATACAAAGCTGCTTTTTTTTCTTTTTTAAGATCAATTCACATTCTTTGCTAATATCTAATCAGTCATACTGACACAGTGATTTACTTGGCATTACTGCTGATGCATTCCACTGAGGCTTTGATTCTTAAATTATTTGTCTTTGAACTCACCATGACCTATATTCAGTCTTCTGTGGCTGATGAAAATTATGCCTTTACCTTTCACTGCTGATGACTAAACCACCAAAAAAAGAAATATGCATTGACATTCTTAATAGCTGCATTAAGTTAGTCTTAAAGTATTAACATATGAGAACTCTTTTGTCTTGTATACTTATTGTTGCTTGTATACTTATTGTAGTGAAGAGCAGCCATGCAGGTCGTGTCACTTCTGAGGGTTGCAAGTGCAGCCCACCACATGGATTTCAGCTGTGGCAGCAGGGAGAAGAGAGATGCTGGAGTTTGCAAAACTGATCACCATCTAACGGTGGTCTCCATGGGAAACTGTCAGGAACAAAGAGAGCAAACCAAGTGTGTCACAACAGCAGTATGATAGACACAATCCAATTACTGTAATATTATGCAAGATAAATTGAGCTGTTAACACTAATTTGGATTCTTGAACTTCCTAGTCTGTTATTTCCCCTTTGTCATCTTGGTTTTTTCCATTTAGCTAATGGACATTCTTTCTATTACACAAGAGGCCTTTTTTCCTCTCTCTACTTGCTTTTGCTGCCAACTGTTGCATCTTGTATCTAGGAAGAACAGGTGTATGAAAAATACTGGATTTGGCAAATACTCATTTCAATCACACATATTTGTATAATTTTTAATTAATTACCATATATTCTGGGATCTCTGGCAGACATTATCTACAGATTTTAAAGAACTAAACAAACAGGAGTTAAGACACAATTTATATCCTGCACCCGCTTTCCTCTGGTGCTGCTGTTACCCCAGTCAGTGACACAGTGGTAGCGACAGAGTCTGAAGAGGTTTTTGATGTGGCCATGTGTCATATGCACAGAAAGTATAACTGCCTGTAATGAGAAGTAAAAGCCAAGAAATTATGGACACTCTGCTTGTCTTCTTACTGTTTACAGTGTGAAACATTACTCTTGTAGAAATGCTGGTTCTTGAAACCAATTTCCTCTGCTTAAATCTTGGCTCGGCAAATCCTGTGAGGGAGTGTCTTTCAAGCCCACAAAATTAGGCTGTGTGGGTTTGGGATGCACCTACATCTGCAAATCTTTGTGTGCCTCACCTGAAGAACACTGTGAAATCCTGTGTCCTGTTGACACAAAAGTCGCAGAATATGCTGGATACCCACTCCAAGTTCTTGCTCAGCTGACAAGGAAGACGTAGAAAAAACTAATTAGATCTTCCATCTTGGAAGGAAACACTAAGTTACGTCTTCCCCTTGAAAGGGAAAAGTGGTGAGATTTTTGTGGGGTTTTTTCCTGCCTCCAAACCCAACAGACTGACAGGAAAACCTGGACAAAAGTAGTAAGAAGTCATCAGGAGACAAAAGAGGAATAACTGATCTGCCAAAGATAAATAAGTAAATTGTGATAGAGTTCTCAAGACATTGAAACAAGCTGCCTGGGGACCTGCATGGAGAAGGAGGTAGGAAAGACAACTGTATGGCAAGGAATGCACTGCCTGCTTACCTCTGAGAAAGCCCATGGTACAATCTCCTTCTCTAACCTGTCCACATTTGTTTTATTTGAAAATCACTTAACAGTTGACAACTGCATCTCAGAGCTGAGGTACCTTTCCCTCTAGAAAGTCCTAGCCTAAATTTTATGTTGTCCTTTGAGCCTGTCTTTTTTTTGTGCCTTCCACTTTTCCTAGCCTTCCACTTTGCCGAACCTTCTCACCAGAAACTGTACCTGTCTTAGAGAAATGGTTTCCTGAATAATTTTTAAAGTAATGGTATACATAGACTCATGTCTCTCGCCTTTCTTCCCCCCTCAGTAGATAAATAAGTTATATATAAATATATAAAAAATATATGTAATATACTTTCTTTAAGTACAACAAAGATGTAGTTAAAAATATATATGCATAAAAGACCAAGCACCCTTTTTCATTGCCAAAAATCTTGTTTTCCAGTTGGCATTGCAGTCAGAGGTCAGAAACTCTCAGCTGATAGGTGTTATCTAGGGATTTCTCAGATAGATAGTCTGCTATATCTTAGGGGTTATCTACAACTAGGAGGCGTCTCATGCTCTTTTTAACTGTAAAAGCATTATATTTGTCCCCTTTTCTTCTCTATACAGTATGAAACTGTAAAGACACCCTACAAGCTTGACCCTTCAACATTTCACTGTGAACTCCTGGGACTGCTGCTCTGATTTGTAAAATGTAAAAAAGTTTCAATGCATTATCAGTGAGATGCTCAACAATCTCTGTCTTTGCATCTCACTCTTATGAATGGTATACTCACTTTATTATTATATTTTCCCCATTGCTGCCTTTAATTAAATTGTGAAGCTGTTGTCTTTGTGTACTTGACTCCCAAAGGGGGAATTACAGCTAGACAAACTATTACTGACAATATTGTCAGAAGAGTGATGCGGAGATATTATGTTCATGGTAATAATGGAGAAGGAATTCTCAAAGCTGACTTTTAATGTGTATGCCATTCCCATTCAGAAAGCAGGACCCATAGGTCGATTCTTCTTTTGGGTAGAGAGAATGACAGTATGAATTAATTTCCTTGGATTCTTTAGTGTCACTAAACCTTCTTTCAGTCAGCTCTGTGGAAAACAGAGATGCCACCTTCAGTCTGATGCCATGGGGACCAATATGGTATGCTAAGCAGGACATCCACCACTGCTTCTGGTAACTCCTTGTTACCAGAAACAATGTACATTTTCATAAGGGAAGAAAGAAAATTTGTATTTAAAGAAGTGAACTTTTTCATCAAAAGCAAAGCCAATATTTAGAAATCCAATTCCTTTGTTGTATCCCTAGACTTAAGAAAAATAGACCTAGCTTTGCTGTAGTTTTCCTTTTCTACTGAAGATAGGAGTAGTATTCTGAGATTCAGCAGAGAGCTGAATCACCACTGCCTGATTAGGATGCTTGTAGGAAACAGTTTGGGTATAAAGAGCCTTCTGAGGAAGCATTGATTTCCAAGTGGATTCTGGGAACATATGGACTTATTTGTATGCAGCATATTGAAATTTAGTGCATGAAAATGGACAGGACAAATATCCTCTCCATATCTATATATCGCTAAACTCAAAGTCTTGTTTTGTGCAAAAAGGGACAGTGCTGCATCACGTATGTGAAGCCCAGAATTTATTGTTAATTTAATTAGGAATAGGATCAAAATAAAACAGTGGTGACTAGTTCAGTTACAATGGTACTACTATTTGCAGCATTATGTTAGTTGCATAGTTTAGCTACGTTTGAAAAATTAGAAGACAAAAGCCCTTGAATATTGAATTTTTCTTCTTTTTGATGTTTTGCTTAACCTGCTGCTGCACTTCCATTTGCAGAGGTCATCTCAGATCAGGATCACAGAGCATTGTCAACAGCCTGTGGGGGTCCTGCAAGGAATTACATGTTACAGGTGGTTTCTTCCTTCTCTTTGCTGGGAGAATCATGCTGATATTTATGCTCCTCTCCAAAGGTTTGACTGTTTCTGTGTTTTTGAAGGACTCTATACTTGGCTCTTCATTGGGCTGTGACTCCACATTCTTCCTGCTTTGCTACATGTATGATACGTTTTGTGTATGCTCAGTTATTGTTCTGTGTCCTTTCTCTTGCCCATGAAACTGGTTTGAGTAAATTTCATTCATCCATTTGCATAGTTCTGGGCCCATAGATGGGATTAAAGAGCAAGGAACGATGGTCCTGCCTTGGAAAAGCTGTGAGCTGCAGCCTGGGCAATGGGACTTGCATTCCTGCTCTGCTGCACACAGGACTCTGCAGAGCTGTGTGGCATCAGATGCGAAAGAGAGCTCGGCTTTTAAACATAAATAAAGATTGAATGTGAGCCAATATATTTTTTAATATAATCCTTTATATCCTATCAAGTAAGAATTTTTTAGCTATCTACATGGCTTATGCAGAGAAAGAAGTACTGTATGATTTAAAAGCTTATTTTTTTGAGCAAAATTTGCAGCTGTTTCTTCAAGTCTCAAGAGAGTATTAATATTTTCATTAATGTGGAAATAATTCCTAGAAAAATTTGTTATAGTGCTGTAAACATAATTAGAAATTATTTCCAGAAGAATGCTCAGGCAAAATAATAGAAATCTCAGACTGTGTTATCATGAGTAGGTGTCCTATTGCTTTTAATCAGCATATATTTATGTAACCGAGTGTTTTGATGAATAGAAGGAAAACATACTACTCCTCTCTTGCTTTTTTTGAGATAGATCCTGAAAGGCATTTACTAGTAGCTGATGTGTTTTCAGATTATTTTCTGCAGTTAGTTCAAGTAAATTTTGGGTATATGAAATCAAACTTGTGTTTAATTGAGATTCCTCATATGTAAAGAAAAATAATTCACAGATAAGAGCTGTCATACTGTATTTCTAAATAATTTCTTCTAAATCTAAATGAAGCACCTAAATTAATGCATGTATGGTTTTTTTAGAAGCCAGTTGCTAGCTGTATTTCATCCCTTTATTGAACTGTGTAATAAGCAGAGGTTACAAAAAATGTGATTTTGTAGAATATAGTACATCAATTTCAATTTGCTTTTATTCACTACAGTAAATCACTTCCTTTTTTTAACTTAAATAATAAGCTTAAATTAATATTGAACACTTTTCAAATACATTTACCTCAATGATAGTATTTTACCAATATTATAACTTGCAGCAGCTTTTAATTACTGTACTTTAGGATGTGTTTCTCTGAATAAAATAGATCCCTATAATAGCCATAGTAAGTTGTTTAATACTTGGACTGTTGGTTGAATCACTGATGAGAGGCATAACATGTTCTCCATGGTAATTGGTTGATGAATCTGCAGTCTAAATTTATACAATTTGATTAGTTCCACTGGCAGATAATTGGTAATTAGATGGTACACAAAATGTCATTTTCTTCCATGCTTCGTCTTTCAATCTTATTTTCCAAATAACATTTGTTGGAATATAAAATCATAGGCTAGCATGAAAACAGCTTTGTATCCTAGATAATGCAATGGAATAGAGAATTTGGGTTGACTGGTTGATATGATTTTGTATACTGATGGTAACAATTAATTTATTCCTTTTAAAGAAAATGTAATTTAGGTTTATTTTTCACCCTAGCATTTTAAAGACAGACTATCTAAATTTCAAGCCCTTTATCTTGCAGGAACAAAGCATGCAATGACACTGCCCGTGTGGTTTGTCATGTTCAATTTTAATTTTTTTTTTATTAAAAACTGTTCTCTCTTTAAGGCTTTCACAATGGATTGCTTTGACATATATGAAAACCTTATTGAAAGTTTGAGATATTGATTACTCGTTAGTTATAAGACAAATGACTGTAGAATTTGCCTGTTAGCTTAGCAGAGCAGTGGTGCACATCCTATTATTTCAACAGGATAAGGCAGCAGTTTCATTAATTTGGAGACCAACAGTATCTAGAAAAGTTGTCTTCAGACTTTTTAGCTTCTTGATTCCCTACTGAATGCTCTTCTAAGATGTGGTTTCCATTGAAGGTTGAAAACCAAAGAAAGGCAACATTTGTTAAAAGGGACAATAACACCCTCAATTCTGAGCCTGTCTTCAGAAATGTGTTAGTGATCAATTCATTCCAGGGTGGGGAGGAAGTGGAGTTACAATAAATAGGGAATAATCTGATAGAGAAAATAATAGAGAAAATGAGTGTGCAAAAAGTTACATGATTTGGACTTTAAAAAGCAACAAGCCTCAATACATTGAGAGTTATAGTAAGTTCTGGAATCCCCTAATGTTTCTTTGGCAGTGTATTCTTGGTTTATTTAAACTCTTTGCTTCCACTTCACTCATAATTAAGTAGCAACAAAGGGAAACAAAGGGTTTGAATCTGCAAGTTCTTGCACTACACATATTCACCTGTGTGCTAACACTTCATAATTCATCACCCCATGAGGACAGCAGTACTCTGAACCCATTTGGAGCAGACTTAAATTACTTGGCAAAATTAAAGTCAGTAGAGGTCATATGAAGCTTATATAATTTT
Organism: Pithys albifrons albifrons; assembly: GCF_047495875.1. Classification (NCBI taxonomy): domain Eukaryota; kingdom Metazoa; phylum Chordata; class Aves; order Passeriformes; family Thamnophilidae; genus Pithys; species Pithys albifrons. The sequence goes on from NC_092467.1 coordinate 13,404,261, forward strand.
TCTGATTCAATTGATGTTTTTAAACTTCAAACCCTGTATAGCTGAGGAGAAGCTCCACTATGGATTTGCACATCCTTATGTTGATTGTGTATAAACCTATCGCGAAGCATAGTTGTCATGGAGATCAGAGGGCACGCTCATCTTCTTCTGTGGCTTTTCCTGGGACAGATCAGAAGGAGCTCTGAGTTACTGTAAGGAAAAGAAATGGAAAGCTGGGTAAAGTGAGAAGCAAGTCTGCAGCCTAACCTAGAGTAAGTCATAAGTGAATGAAAAATAAACCAAAAGTGTGTGATATTAGCTCTGAAATGAGTATGTGATTCAAAGCATATTCTGTCTACATAGCATTATGATTTAGCTTAAGTTAGGGACCACCTGCAAGAAGCAAAGAGAAAGGGAGATAAAAAGCAGACTTTACTTGTTTTATTGGAGAAGGGCAGAGCAAAGACTTGCTGCTTGGTGCTGATCAATGTCTGAATAAATATAGTGAAAGCTGATTTCATTGATACTTCTGCAAAGCGGGATTTACAGCCTGACCATGCAGCTTTGCTCTAAAATGCTTGTTGGTATTATACTCTGCTCTGTGGCCAGAGGCAGTTGCTGTGTCACAGCCCGAGATGCCATCAAAAGCACTAACACGTTTAAACTAAAATGTTTAAATGCACAGAAGCGTTTACTTAGGCCAGACACCTTTGGAAGACAGAGCCAGTGCAACTGAGGCTTTTGGTCACTAATTCTGCTGTCATTGGTGTGCGCAGAGGGAGTGGCAAGGTGAGGGGAGGGTCAGGGCTGAGCCCTTCCCAGCTGGGAGGCTGCTGAGGGAGGCAGCAGGGATTCTCCTGCCCACACACTGTCCCAGAGCCCCTGGGGGACACGGTCCTCTCTCAGCACCCGCAAACAGCCTCTGATGCTGTAGAGCTCCCTGGTGTTTTACTTGAGCTGGTCTTCATCTACAGCTGCCAGAGAACTGGGTGATGAATGAAAACAGTCACAGTGTGAGAGATGCTTGTTAACTCTTCAGTCATTATCAAACAACTGTGTCCTTGTGGGTGGCTCTCATGACCAGGGGGCTATCGATGTAGCCGTGTCTGACCTGTGCAGAGCAGCCCAGCTGCTTTTATCTGCATGTCTTCTTTAGAGTACTCAGTGCCACTAGAAATCTAGGTGTTGCTGTGCCTGGTGTCTTTTATTAGTCCAAATGAAGCCATTCATTTTGAGTTTTTTAAAGTTAACCTTATAGTAAGCTTGCAATGAGACTGCTACTATGTGTTATGAGTCTATCTGTGGGCTGAAATGTGCTGTCTGTGGAGTTGAAAATACTTTGATTTTATGAGGTGGGATTTCACTGGAAGGAAAATGTAGGATTAGTGTTATTATTTAAAGAAATAAATGTTTTTATATAGTTCCACAGCTTATAGATCTCTGCTTTTGCATCAGTATTTTCAAGACTATGAATTGAATCTTCAGGTCAGCATTGGCTTGGCTTTGGCGCTGAAAGTTTAATTATGTCTTAGCTTTCACATGTCTGTCTCTCCTCACATAGAGAAGATTTTATTATCCCTTGAGTGCTCAGTTATCTACTAATTGTTCACTAAAAATAAATTTATATAGGAAGTTGTGGATTAATTGAAATTGTCAGATCTAGTCATGTTTTCCAGCAGTGATGTGGAATTTGATTTTTAATAATGTATTTGACCTTTTTCTTTGATTGTAGCTTGCTTTATTTTTTCCCTTCTCTGTAGTAATTTTAGGTTCTCATTGGTTAGAACTTTCCAATACATAAATTTTTACTGAGTATTTCCAAAACAAAAAAATAATTTTTTGCTGCTCAGGAGACTGCACTACTTTGGATTTCATATTTTAAAGACATTTTGCTATTATATATTTATTTTAGTTTCCTGCTGTTTGCTGTTGGTGGAAGTCTTCTTTTATTACCCTTTTATTGGGTTTTGAATGGAAATTAAGATGGAATTATGGAATTACTTTGTACTTTGTTTTATTAGTTACAAAAGTCTAGATCATACAGTTACGTTTAATAAAATTTAACAAATTTATGCCAAGACTGATCTGTTATGCAGGAGTTTTATAGAACAATTACAATGCTGGGCTTCTCAGATCAGAGCTACAGAACTAGTAGATCTCATCCTCTGAACCTCTCTTTTTTAGTTGTATTATTAGCAATGAAAAAATAAAGTGATTTTTCATTTTCTTTATTTTTTTTTCTTGAATGAATCAGTAAATGAATCAGCTGAACTTTCTGCACCTTCAGGAGGAACAGTGTTTTTAGTCAAAACTTTCAGTAGTGATAGTGTTTGAAAGTTCCCAGTTCTCACTGTTGTTGCTGAATTTGGTTGTTTTTGAATGATAGAACATGATTGTAAAAATGCATCAAGTTTCCGGTGCCATATGAATAAATTTCAATATAAATACTTTTTGTAGAAAAAAACCTGAGAATTCTCTATATAGTCAGAAATCAAAAGTTTCTCTTTATGCTTAGAAACAAAACAAAAGTTTCTCTTTATGCTTAGAAACCTGGATGGTGGTGTTTGTGTATAGTCAATGGTTTATATTATTCTTACATTTCTGAGAGCCTGTTTTTTGTTTTATTTTATGCATTCTTCAAGTTGGCAGAACTGTGCTGTAACACGAGTCTGGAAAGAAGTACTCGGAATATGTACAGGAGTTTGGCAGCAAACTAACAGAACTATCCTGACCTGGGCTGAAGAGGGAAAGAGGATCTGTCCTCAGAGAGGAACAGATCTTCTAACACAAGTTCAGTCCCTGTCCCCTGCTTTCCACTTTTCTGTGCTGCCTCCAGTTAACAAAACTGGTCCAAATGGAACAAGCTTGAAAGTGTTAACACCTCTCTATAAAATGCAGTGTAGTTTTCATAATAGAAAAGCAGAGTCAGTATGGATAGATGGAAGGTGATTGTTCACTTTATAGTAGATTATGTGTTTTCTCCTTTTGAGAGCTATATGGAAATATTTATAATACAACAGGTTTAAGTATATTCTAACTGTACTTTGAGATATGTTGCTTATAGCAAGTTCGTGTTTAGAAAGACTCAGCTTATGTTTGCAAAACAGATGTTGTTGCATAATATTTCTGTGTTAGAAGATGGTGTTGCTTAAATAGATTAAAGGTTGCAAATTCTTAAATGTAGCTAATCATGAACTTCTAACTCTGTTAGCTTTGAGGAGGGGTCTGATTTCTTTGGGTGAGTTTGTTTCAATAGTTAAAATATGTTGTTGCTTAAGAAGGCAGGTTTTCAATACATTCAGGAATCATGATATTGTGTTTGTATACATATTTATCCAGTCCTTTTAACAGCAAGCCATTTTCAGTGCCACAGCCAACCCTCAGAAATGCAATTTTAAAAATTGCTTGTCTCATTCTCTGCAATTAACACCTCTCTTTTCTAACATTGTGCAAGGCAGTTTTGTAACTTCGAAGTTATAACAACTAGGTAAAGAAATGTTGCAGAACATGCAGTTTTAGCAAAAGTTTACAGAGGGTTCTTAAATTCATTGTGTGATGTAGTATCTTCAAGAACTGGGACAGGAGCGACTCAGGAATTTCAGTTTGATGTTCAAATGTATATCAGGTTTCCATTTTTAGGATAGGGATGTGTGTATCTAATACAAGGAGTACATTATTTCCTTTCCTTCTCAGTCAACCACCTAGGTTCTTTCAATTTGTCTTGCTTATGTCCTGCTAAAGGAGGAGTAGCAAGGTTTGCCATTTCTTTGCTCATGGATTATTAAACCAGTCCTGCAAGTTGGCCAAGCTCTTACATTTATGGTGCTTTTGTTTTTCAAATGCAAATGCTTCATACATAAAAATATCTTTGCAAATACAAAACCATCAGAAAGACACTCATATTGCACACTGTGGATTGATGGATTAATATATGTGCTTTGCAACAAAATCAGTAGGCAGCCCCTTTTTAGAATATTATCCCTTTCGTGACCTGCTTCATTGTGATTGTAAAGCCGAGAAACGTCTTTTCTTCTCAGTTTGTGTAAGATGGCCAGCGTGTTTGTCCTGTTTGCCACTCAGGTTTATTGTCAAGCTCTTTCCCCTTGATCATCATAATAATCATCCTTGTCTTCAGAAGACTGTTTCCTGAACAATAGATTTTCATGTAATCTGTATAAAGACACATTTTTTCCCCTTTGCTGCTATTTTTGCTACCTAATAAATGCACGTCTCTAAGTTGCCTTTGTTAGGTCTTTTGGCTTCACCCACTCTGGGTGTAAAATCTCCAATTAAACCATGCATTATGAATGCACTGTGAGAATAAGCTGTATTTTGAAAAGCAACCCTTTCTAGCTGCCTTAACATGTCTTAAAATGAACCATAGCTAAGCAGGTTACTTAACAAACCACTATCTTCACAAGACCAGATCCTTTTTTTCTCCCCTTCAGTGGGGCCACTCAAGCATAAAGGATTTGATTATTCAAAATAGATAATGTTTTATGGTCAGTGTCATAAATAGGGGACAAAAGGAGAAGCAGTGATGTCTGTGACTTTTGCTATTCTTTGTACAGAAAACTGGTTTTGATTCAGCATACAGATGTACCCTTTCAGACACAGCAGAGAAACAATGCCCTAACAGAATTGCATGTTTCAAGTGGCAGAGTCTATGTGACATAGACACAAGGAGTAACTGGAAACCACAGGTTATGATACTTTTTTTCATTTAGAGTGGAAGGGAGAGTGAATGGTAGGGGTGGAAGGAAGCAATGCAGAATTCCATCTGACGTCTCAAAAGCAGACTGACTCCTCAAGACTAAAACCTGTTTGCATTCGATCACTTACTGTGAGAATCATGAATGGAATGATTTTATTCCTAGTCAGGGCCATACAGAAAGAGTTTCTCTCAGTTTATTGTCCTAAACTCTGGTGATGATCTGTGAAGAGGAGGAGGATGAAGAAGGGAGTAAATTGGTTTTTATTGTCTACCACTAGGTAGATTCTATCTCAGAGGAAGTTGTAGATACATAAGAAATGATCCTGGAGTACCTCTGAAATACAGACTAAAGAGAGCAGCCAGTAGATCATTACAAAGGTGCAAACAACACATTCATGTTTTGAATTACAGTCATGTTAAGGAAACTTGACAGAATACTGAAGGAAAATGTTTTTGAAAAAGCTACTTTATTTTTTTCATAGGTACTCAATCTCCATTTTTTTATTATTATTTTTGCCTCTCATCCATTTGATCCTTTAAATTTTTGTGTGTGCTAATGTTTGTATGCCCTTAAGCCAAACTGTAATGAGTTTTGTTGGAAATGAATCCTTGATCCCATAGATTTTAGGAAAGTCATGAATTCTGTATTGTTTGTGCATAGCCTGGCACGTCAGGAGTCACACCAGAACCACCTGACTTGCTGTTGCAGTTCAAACTGCTATGCACAGTTCCTGCTGCTCTGATAGCATACAAGAGCTCCCACTGAGGCTCTGGCATGGCAGCTGCACCATGGCTGGGGGATATGGGGCTCACTAGACCATAGATGTTATAATGGGGCAGTTTGCTATGAATGCATCATATGGTTTGCAGTCACTCTTGCTGTTCACTTCCATTTCTGTAGGCATTTGGAAGCAGGGAAATCTCTGGCAGTGCACTGATGTTACTCAATATTTTGCTTGCATGCTCAGGCCTTTTTTTTTTGTGATGTCTTTGAATATCTAGTATGGAATAACATATGATACAGGCATCCTTTTAATTATCACAGTGGTTTGCTATTTCAGGTAAGCAGGTCTTTTATTTACAATGTCAGTAAAGGACATAGTGTCATCTGTGCAAACGAGTGCAACTGTTGTCATATCAAGTCTGTTATGGTTTTATGTGTTTCGTTATTTGGCAGGTTAGAAGATCACAACTGCATAATATTTGGTAGGTCCACTGGCCTTTGCCCAAATGAATCTCCACTAAGTGGGAAGTTCACCAACGTCCTGTGTTAATGAGGACCTGAGCTTGCAGTTCATGTTCTTTATATTGTTTCCATTGAGCCAATTCCACATACTGTACTGGTATGAGAATTCTTTTTTCTAAATATAACATTGTTGTATTTCCCACCCACCCACACTTTTTTTTATTGGTCTACTTCCCATTGAACTATTTTAAAGTATAAGAAAATTTGTTAGTCTTTGTCTTGGCACAGAAGTTATTTTAAACAAACTGATCTGAGCCTACATAACTTCTCTTCAAGCTAATCTTCAAGTCTCTTCATTAGGCCAAAAGTCATTCCTCAGGGCTCTCGATGTTTGTGCCTCTCACTCTTTGAGTTATTACAATGTTCAAGACTCACCTAGAAAAACTGTGTGTCAATGCTGAGTGTCATCAAAAGCAAAACTGAAATCTCTGGTATGGTGGTTAGAAACTGTGGAAAAATCCTAAATCTTTCATTCCAAAACTATGAAATTCTATTTAGTAAACCAAAGGAAATTCATCCTCAGTGGGATTTCTCTCTCCAACTGTTTGAAAAGTCCAGCTTCAGAAAGTCTCCTAGAAATTATCTATCGTGGTCTAGAAAGTGAAGCTTTTAAGTAATTTTACAATGAATCTAAGGAAGATATGGTGGAGATTTTCTTTCCCTCTGCTTTGTGCAGATAAATAAGGTGTGTGGTTACAGCCCTGAATTGATACAAAGATTGTAACAGGGTAATCTGAGCCTCACAACTTCCCTTTGGAGCTGGCTCTTCTGTCACTTTCTTCTGTTAAGCAATGGGCACCAGGTGAAGTTCACCTTGAGTCATGCACTTGTTGCATGAGTCTCTCCCTTCTTTTTGAAAGAAATTTGACTTTCAAACAAAGCTATATCCATGCCTTGTGACTCTAGCTGGAGGTACAGTTTGTGCCATCCTGTTTTAAATCAGATTTTGGTGTAAAGTGAAAGCATCTTGTTGGATTTCAAGTGCAGAATGCTTAGGTGAGCAAGTTCCTTTCAAACTGCATAGAGGAGTGAGGTGATGCAGGGCAGGTACCCCTTATGTAGAGGTGTTACAGCACTGTCTCCTTTGGAAAACATTATTTCAGGCAGCAGCTTTGAAACTTTAGCAGTGGGTGTTCACTGCATTCCTTGCATTTTTAAGAAAGGCTGCCAGACAGCAAATGATGTGACCATGAAATGGCAGCTGCTTAAGGTGTCATGCTGTTTCAGCAGTTCAGGCCACTGGGACTGATTTTCTAGGACAGTTTTGAGTGGGACACCCTAGGACATTGTAACAGCCTCTCTTCTTACTAATTTAGTGCTTTAGAAAGTGCAAAAATTATAGGGTGTCTTCCCTCATCCCACAGTAAATGTTGTATTAACAGATTCATGAACAAATCTCCCTAACTGAGAGTGGCCTTTGGTACGACGCTGTTGCTGGAGTTTCTGACAGTCAGTCTTGCCTTCTGCAGTCTGTTGACAGAGCTGTGACATAGTGGGCACTGAGGACCATCAATACATAAATGTGAAAGTGGAATTCTGCAAAACAACAAAAAACTTGGTTCTGTTAGAGTAGGAAATGTACTGTCACTGTTTGTGGGCACTTCAGTTCTGCCATTGGTTAAGACGAGAGTGCAGAGGACAGAAAGATGCACTGTATGTTAATGACTTGTCCTATGGAAAAAGATGATGGATAAGATGACTCATTCTTTCATTGCTAATATCAGTACTAGTCAAATGAAAGTCACTTCTGTCTACAGAGTAAACAATCAGAACAAGTGGAGGCAGATAGCATCTGGCCCCTACATTGCATGCTCAGAACTTGAATGTTGTCTTTCTAAAAACCTTTGAGACTTTAGGTTGTCAGATTTTTAATAATTATGTTTCCTAATAGATATAGGTGAACTTGAAGGAAATTCTTTTCTGGGAGCATAAATCATTTACTCTTTTGTCTTTCCATCCCTGTGATGGAATATATTAGGCTCCAAAGGATGTGGAAAATGGGACAATTGGAGTTACAGTTGGAATGAAATGCAGAATAAATACTTAAATGTATCAGCTTTTTATTTTACTGCATTAGAGTGGGAGTATAGAGAAAGAGAAAGTGATCAGTTCATGGAAAAAAAATCCACTAAGAAACACAGAGCTACAACCTGTGCTTCAAGAACTTCCTGAAAACTGTATTGCTAAACGGTAAGAGAATTTGAATGAAACACCATAACACAGTTGCTTTTGCTGATAATCCACTTCTAGCCACTGTCAGTGAAAGAGTATGGGGTATATAGAGCTTTGTTCTTTCCCAGCACAGCTGGTCTTATGTTCTTATTTAATTTAATTTCTTTTCATCCCATATGCTGCCACTAAGACTGTAGACTTTTTTCAAAAACTCTCTCTGAAAAGCTCCCCACAGAAAGATTTTCTTGTTTAAGAATTATTATCATATACAGATAGTCCTTTATTCATTTCCAGGCCTTCAATAACATTAGCAACGTATTAAGAATTTTAATCAGAGTACCATATTGATGACTTTTCTAAACTCCTGAATAATTTTGATATATCTTAATAATGAATGGTACTAGTTAATTACATAGAAGAGAAATCAGATCATGGCACATAAAGGAGCTCATCTACTGGTTAATGGACTAATTGGCGGTTATAGTTGGGATTTGGGATTAATTCCATGTTTAACGCAGTTTACATAATAAAAATTTGAGGGACCATTGTGGTGCAAGACAGAAGGGACATTCTGTGATGGATTTACTAAGCCTGAACTATGTCTTGCATATCACACTATCATGGCATTTTAAAACACAGTACTAAAATTTGTCACATCTTCAGATTTCTTCTTATAAAGATGGTTAGATTAGATTGATAGATTAGACAGATAGATAGGTATTAGGAATATATATAAGGAATTGGCATCACACAGATATTGTAAGTGCTCACATTTTTATGTATGGCTTTGAAGGCAGAGAGAATTCTTGACTAAATTTCTCAATGGTACCAAGCTGGGAGGGGACTCAAACACTTTATAGGACACAATTGCTATTCGAAAGAATCTCAAAAATTGAAAAATTAGTCTGATATGAAAAGCTGTAGCTGATTATGGAGAATTCAAAGTACTACTCTTAGGTTAGGAAATTCATGTATAAAAGTTAGAGAGTGACCCATTAGATAGTAGTATTTTGGTCATAAACCAGTGATTTAGAAGTGCCTCTTTGGAAATCATAAGCTGAACATGACTCAGTGGTATTCTGCCACTGTGGAATCAGGCAGGGAGGCCTCATTCTGGGATGTGGAAACTGGGAGCTTATTCAGAAATAGAAAATAATCCTTTTGTTCCTCTCAGTGTTAATAAACCCTTGGTTGGAGTCCTTTTGCCACTTTTTGACATAAACTTCAAGAAACCTAAGGACAAACTGGGGAACATTGAGTGACACAGAAAAAGAAAGATTCAAAGTCTAGGAAATGTACCTTATGAAAAAGAAATAGAAGGTTTTTGTGGGTGGTAAGAATAGAGCAGACAGAACATGAGACACGATAGGTCTTCAAATGCTTTGAAGAAAACTGAAGAGAAAGGCAAGAAACTCCCCCAACCTCCAAGGACAGTTGAGCTTCTGCTGCAGAAAGTGAGATTTATATAAAGCCCTAATAAAAACTTGTCAAAGTAAGGACAGTGCGATATATTCTCTCATATAAGTTTCATAGAATACAATGAAATCTCCATCACTAAGGGATTTTATGAACAGGATGTGTAATCATCTGTCAAAAATGGGTTAGGTATTTTTAATCCTTTGTTGTGGTAGGGGTCTGAGAGTAGAAGACTGCTTGAAGTCTCTTCCAACTAGTTTTTCTATTCTTTTCCACAAGTATTACCCATATATTAAAGAAAAACAATGAGGACTAAGAATTTTTCTCTGAAAAGTTATAGATTTCTATTTTATAAACTCTTTAGCAATAATGAAAAAAACACAGGTTCTCCTGTCAAATTTGACATACAGTTTGCAAAAGTACCTTGCTGAAGAAAAATTCAGTTTAGACGTCTACCATAAACATGATTTATACATTTTCCCCTTAGTGATATATATATTAAAAAATACGTAAAGTAAATATGTTCAAACAGCATTCATAGAACTTTTCTCCAAGGGAAAGTGTTCAATTAAGTGCTACCATGCTACGAGTACTATCCTTATGTTGAGAAGAGGAGCAATAAACAGGTTATAATGCAGAGTGGAAGAAATACCTTAGCATTTGAACTGTTTTAAGTACTCCTGAAACCAGCGATTTTGATGCTTAAATTAAAATATATGCTTCTATAAAACTGCAGCTCCTATTCAGACAGCAAATTCTTGAGCATCTGTGTTAGCAGCAGAATTTACATCTCCCTATAAAAGCAGGTCCTGGGGGCAGGGCAAAAAACAGTGCCCAGAGGCTGATATTCAGTGCAAGTGTAGAGCTCAACAATACTGCAACCCATACTTTACAAGAGCTAGAGAGGCAGCTTTAAAACATCAATTAAAACTGTTAGCATTCATGTCATGGAATGAGTGGGTGGCAGGTCACTTTGTCTGACATTCTTGCAAATTATATGCACAGGGCACAAATACAAAATGCTGCAGTCCTGCTTCTCCACTGCAAACCATCTCAAAGTTTGATGACAGCAGAAAAGCCAAATAGCCAGTATTACCAAATATTCTATCCATCCCCTCCAGCTGTTTACTAGGGCCCAAAGGAAGCTCTCCAGTTGGAAAATATGCCCTCCAAATTACCAAATATGAGATTTTCTGTACAATCATTGTTTTAATGTTTATCACAAAGATGGTGAAAAAACATGATCTCTCTTTTTGATGGTGTGCTGTCATTTTTGTGCTTTTTTTCTTGGCATAAAGATTGGAATGTGTTTTCAGACTAGTCTGCATGTGTCTCTATGTGCATATAGAGAGGGATAAGAGCCTGATGAGCACAATGCTTGCTACAGAGAATTTACCTGAATCTTCAATAATTACAGCATTTTGTTCATTCAGCCATTTCCAGCGTTGGCAGAAGTTATTCTTAAGGGAAAATCCAAGCATCAACAAAATGTGTTTCTGGTTAGATAATAGAACCTTGGTGGAGTTGATCAGTTGGCAGACTTCCAAATCAGAATCTGACTTGCACCTGCTTCATTTGTTTGTTTTATTTGTTTCTCATTGAACATACTGTAATGTTTGGGGAAAGCAATCAGGTTCCACTGAGCAAATTACTAACGTTTCCTTTATTTAGCTCAAGAAACTGCACACGGTAATGTCAGGCTGCAATTACAATATGGGGATTCTCTCCAGGGGATTTGAAAATAATTAGAAATATGCCTTTTTTTTCTTCAATTAAAAAATCTCTAAAACAGAAGCCTGCAGGCACTGATGCTTTTGGTGACTAGAATTGCTCTGGGGACAGATGAGTATTAAAATGCAGCAGAGTTGAGATACTAAAGACAAACAGGCCTACTACAACTTCAGATTGATCTTCCATGTTGTTCATATGGATATATATTAAAACCCCAAACACAAAAATATACAGAAAACTGAGGCTTTAAAACTAAATATGTTGTTTAGACCAGCTTAAAAGACATATCCTCTTCATCTGAAATGTCTGCTGAAATCTTTTATTATTGCTAATAATCCTGGTCTGCCTCCAGACAAGGTTACATGATTTTCTGAATCCTGAAGTCCTTGTAGTCATTCTATTTGAACCCATCTTTGTGTCTGTTGTTTGGAGTTACATGAATCAACAGAATGTTACTAAAGAAAAAGATACATATACTCAGTGAAACAAAGTAAGATATATTATAAAAGAAAATAAACAACAGAGTTTTGTAGGAGGGTCAATGAATTTATTTCTTCTCTCTGATTTTATTCAGATGCCTCAGTTGAATCTGTCTAGTAACAGCAGTGGAAACCATAGCTGAATTCCTGTTCACTTACTAATGGAAGTTTTGGGTAACACCTTTTATGTATGTAGGCATGTATGTGTAATACATATAAAAGTACTTATCTATGATATTTCTAATTATAGTGATTTTCTGAGTATACTGCCGAAGATAAATTTTGCTTATATTTGTGTTTTTTACAAGTTTGATTTAATTATCTCTGAAAAAGTTTTCTGTCCTCCTTCAAACTGCAGTTGTTTTTCCTTTCTAATTAACCTTTGTCCCCTGCTTCATAGACACACTTTTTAATTGTTTAATTGCTCATAAACCAGGGACATTTTTGACTTAGAATTCAACCATGTCCCAGAATAAACTGTTGAGTTTGGAGCGCAGGGTGGGAATTCAAAAGTGCTTTTCTGTGCAGCACTGTTTGAACTGCAGCTGCCTCCCCACTGAGAGGTAGAGAAGTCACTGTCAACAAGATTTAAAGTTGCTGTCATGTTTACACAGCCGCATAGAAAAGGTTGAGAGAGTATTGTGATTTTGTTGAAATTAAGTACCCACAGTTACTGGGCCATAACAGTGTGTATTGGTTATGATTAATGTTTGACATCTGCATCTTTTTGAGATATTTTAGCCACTTTTCTTGTCAGATGAAAAGTGTGCTGCAATATGTTTCTAATGATGGGGTTTTTTCCCAGTGTGCTGAGGTTTCTAGTGTTGAGACTGAGCTGTTAAAGTCATGCAAGCATTTAGTTCTGAACCTTTGTAAGGATTTCCAATATATGTGAGCAGTTGGGAATTCTGTATTTCAGTGTTAAAAATCCCACTAGAATAAACAGATTTTAAACTGTTAAATGCTCCCCCTTGGTGCTCTCTGTATTTTCTACTTTGTTCCCCTTGTAACTCTCAATAGTACTAATATGGGGATGTTAAAGGAATTGTTTACCTTTACATATGGAAATTGCTACCAAATATGAGAAACGGTTTGGAGACACAAACGTTTTGTCTTGGATATTTTTGATTCAGACAGATACTGACATTTTAGGGACAAAGATTCAAAAATTTAAATACAAATTTTGGCAAAGTTTGCGTATATTTATTAGAAGTTCAAGAATGAAAAAGACCCCACATTCTGCAGGGGAGTTTTTGTAATGTTTTTGCTGTTTTCTGAATTTCTGTGAGGTTTCTTTCAAAACCTACTTGTATCTTTGTGGTTAATTTTTTGGCAGCTAATTTTATCTTGGAGCACATGTCCACTATGGCCAAGCCATCCATATGAAGTTTAACTAAGATATATTTCAGTTAAGGGTAATGAATGTTAAAAAGAGCTGGAATTTGAAGCTGTGGCTATCTACCTGGAGTCCTTCAGAGCCCAGGATAGTACCTTCACACAGAAACGTGAAATGTGAGTCCGAACAGCATGGCCCAACACCCTTCTGTGCTCCAGTGCACTCTGTAGACTTAGTTATTCTTAAAGCAACAAACTTACACGATGCTTCTTTATTCCTGCTTTAAATGAACAAACATTACAGTAACGTTTTTTGAGTGGTTATGATGGATGCTGTAAATGCTGTTCATGTGGTAATTAGTTGGAGAAAAAGATTAGGTGTATGCATGTAATGGATCATACAATGGCTTGGGTTGGAGTGGACCATAAACATGATCTGGTTCCAAACTACATGCCAGTGACAGGGTCACCTTCCACTTGAACAGGTTGATTAGAACCCCATCTAACCTGGCCTTGAACACTTCCAGGAATGGGATCCCCACAGCTCCTCTAAGCCATGTAGGAGCAACACTATTCATCCTCTGAGTAAACAATTTCTTCCTAGCATCCAATTTATATGTACTCTCTTTTAATTTGAAGCCATTCACCCTTATCCTGTCACTACATGCCCTTACAAAATGTCCCTTTCCAGGAAGAAGAGAAAGAAGGCTACTCACACTTAGGTAATGCTAATTGTGTCCAACGATTGCTGCCACATTCACTGAAGCGGAATTGAATGTACTTCACTACAATTGCTAGAATATATTCTGCTGTTCACCAGCTTTGTCAGCAATGTAGAAATGTCTTACAAGATTTTTTAAATAAAGTGCAGGTCTTTGTGTTACCAAGGTTGCAGTTTTTGATTCTGATGCCCAAACCTGCCTTGAGTTATGACCCTGTGTAGGTGGTCTTTGCCCCCAGTGACTGCCATTTCAAACTACAATGAACATTGTGAGCTGTGCTTGTGAGTCACAGCCCCACAGCTCTCTGTGAGCCAGGCTCAACACTTGAAGCATCTTGCTTTCTTTTCCCCATGTTTTCAGCATGCACTGAGGCGATTCTAAATCAAAATACATATATCTCAATCCCTCTGATATTTGCACTAGTTTGAAATCCAGGTCCATATTTTGGAATTGCTGAAATTTGACCCTGAATGTATATTGATCCAAAATATATAATATTATATATATTTGACATATCCAAATATATAGAACTTGGATTTGATATGAACTTGCCTCTCTGCTAGGATTGTTACTTTCTTGTGGGTTTTCTCCTATGGAAAAAACTCAGGAGAAAACTGATATTAAGCCAGAAAGTGCTCTCTATATACATTTCATTGTTGTAATTTTTAATTTTAATTCTGCTTTAGTCACCTAGTAAATTTGAAATTTACCTCTGTCTCTTACTAGGTGTCATAATCAGTTACCAAGTTAATCGCCTGTAGTGACATCACTACCAATGAGTAATACTTTCAGGTTATATATCTGGAGTTGATGACCTTGCAGTCAAGGAATACTCAGGAGATGCATTCTGAAAAGTGAAGTTTTGTCCCCTTTATTGTTTTTGTGATTTGGTGCTGCTGTGTCTTCTTTGGATTATTACTGATTTATATTTCAGTCCCTTGTATGTGATATGATACTGATGCTGGAAGAACAAACACTGCTTTTATTCTAAGTCATAAAAGAGTCTCTTTTAAGTTATTAGAAATATATAAATTGTTTACAATAATTATTTTCACAGTGAAGTAATTATAACCCATCCTTCATTTATGTGTCAATGAAAATGATACAAATTAGTTATAATAGTACTAACACTGTTTTGCTTACAGGTTTGGTTTTTTTCCTGCACTATGATTTGTGTATGTGTGATATACTGAAGGAAATGTAATCTGAAACTATGTGGTTTGCATATTAATGCTATGCCAAACATTAAAAATTAAATTGATAATCTCTTTCAGAATTATCATTCATAACCTTGGGACAAAGACAAAAAAGTCTTAGCATGCAAAAGAACTAGAAGGACTAAAGGATGCACAAACAGGTAAAATGTGACAACTGATAAAATAGTTGGGAGCCAGCCATGTGTCTTGTGATGCAGACATCAGGGAGCAATGTTAAGCACTCCGTCATTCCTGCCCTCCAGTGTCTGATGTTTCTGATTTCTTCTTTATTGATTTCAACTAAAGAAAATATAGAAGAGTATAGAGGTGACCCATTTTGTTGACAGATACACGTGTTAGTCTTGTACTCCCAGAAAATAGTTTAGACATCAGGAATAATGGCTTATAGGTAAGAGATAAACACAATTTCCTGTGATTTCTGAACCCAGTGAATCAGCAGGCAGAAGTTAAAGACACAGTCTGCTTTCATAGTTTCAGTTGTTCATCTTTTATTCAACAGACTCAAGATTTAACAGAATGCTGGAAATTCTGAAAAACCCAACAACCCTCCTAAAAAACCCAACCAACCAACAGCCGCCACTCCCCTCACCCTCCCAATTACTAACACTATTGAACTTTGCTTGCTTTGGGAATGTATTATTCACCATTAACAAGGCCAGTGACAAACTACCCTTCTGCAGCCTTGTGTGATTTTATAAGACTTATCATTTCATAAATTTGAAGTAACTGAATTCCTGCACTATATGTAATTATTTTATAAAAAGGAGAATTGGTCATAAAGTGTCACTATTTAGATGTGAATTTCAGCCAGGGGCACTAGTAAGGGGTTTTCCGTCACATTCCATATACAGTCAGTAAGTATCACTTCTTTCTTCTTTATACACTGTGGTTATAAAATGTCAGTGGCAGTTATTTGGAGTCTATGTGTAATATTTTCCATCAGGGAAACAATTCTTACATTTGTTTCTCATGGTAAAAAAGCATACCAAAGCAATGAAGTAAAAATACAGCATCTGAAATAGTGAAGAACTGTTGCATGGTGATATTACTACCACTCATTGTGATGCATAAACCAGTCATGTCCTATTCACATGGCTTCCTTTGTTTATTTAGAAAAATGCTCTTTTCACTCTAAGTTATAGCTTTAGAAATGCATGAATTCCCCTTTCCTTTATGCCCAGCAAGTCAGTTTTCCAAACTATTTACAAAGGAGGTGTGAATTGTGGATTAAAAAGAAATATCCATCTTCTTAAGAAAAAAAAATCCTGTGCTCCCCTCCCCAGGAGAGAGTGTGTCATAGATGTTCAGTATATTTCAATATGACATAGTTCCAGGGCACAAAAAATGCCTTACTGTGTTTTATTCCACATTAGAAGTGACTGTCAATTAAAGATCCAGATGATTCACAGCAGATATTTAAACTTATGCAGCAGCGTTGGGATTATAATGTGTTTGAGACAGGAGGTTGTACCTGGCCCTTAGTGAACTGTACTGAGCTCTCCCTGCATGTCGCTCCGTAGTCTGACCAGGTGGCATTGCAATCCGTGAGGATCAGGTGCTGTTTCTACAGGAACATATCCATGAGTTGTGGGACCTGTAGCTGTTGGCATTAAAAAAAAAAAAAGCTGTCAATACAGTGCAGTTCCTAAATAATATGAATGAACTGTTTTTTCATGTATCTACTCACCTTCCAGTGCACATTCAAATCTTGTGCTTTCAGGTGGTTGTCTGTTCGTATGTGTCTTTCAAGGATATTTTATGCAGGTTTATGGCTTGGTTTTTCCTGTAATTCAAGTAGAAGCATTTGCTCTTCCTGAGAGGAAAGGCTTTTTCCCTGTAGAAAACAAAAAACCTTTTAGCAAGTCAAGGTCTTTCTGATTTGTCAAAAGTTGCAATGGGATACCAATTGCCCCAGGATAGTTTTCAGTACCTTGTTGTAAGATTGGAAACAGAATGCAAGTGCAAGATAAAGTTAACACCCAAACCTTTATCAGCTCACCAGTATCTCTGCAGCTAAGGACCTAATAAGCAAACAGATACAAAACTTCATGTCCTGCCTTCCACAACCTCTTTTTAATTCTTTTGACAGAATGCTTAACAAAAAAATTTGGTATGATTTCCCCCTGGTATTAATTGTTTCTAACAAAGAAAATATTTTTTGATGCAGTGTTGTTTAATTGTTTTCATGTAAGTGTCTAGTCCCTTTTGATTTGCCTGTGTGAAAGTAAACCATAAATTGGAAATTGATTCATTATCTATAAGACTTTGTATATTCCAATCTTTATGAATTTCTATTGTTTATTGCTTGAGAATGAAATGAAAAACTATTACATGCAGAGATCTAAATCTAGAACTGTAATTATCTTTCTAGTAATTAAAGGGGAAAATTAGGAAATGTTATAATTTTTTTCTATGGTTACAAATGCAATATAAGTCTGGGTCTTCTAATTCACCACTACAAAATTAATGAAAAAACTAATACTAAAAAGTCAGAAAGATTGGAAATGTGAAGTTTACCAAATAAGCATAATGGGAACCCCATTCCTCTGTGATTCTTTGAGATGGTTGTGACATTTTTCTTGTGAGATAAAGCTTTTTAGAAATATGGATTTGTGGATTTGGGGTGGTTTTGTTTGGTTGTGGTTTTTTTTAAATCTAAGAGCAACAATTTTGCATGTTATAGTTCTCAAACTAAATACAAGAAAAGCTTAGATTGTTACATATAAATAAATCTATTAATAGTCATTATGTGAATAAGATATTTAATTGCAATATATTCTAAAAAAAAGCCTCTAAGTCCATATTAAAACAGTGATTAAAGATGTAGGTTAAAATTGTATCTATTTCTATAAGTCTTTAAATAACACTGCAGGAAGCCAAACACCTTCTGTTTCTCTTGAGCTGCAGTATGTGGGTGCAGGGTAATGACAGAACATTTTTAAAGAAGACATTAGTCTTTAGTTAACCTTCGTGAACCAGTTAATGAGTGAACACATGTTAAGGAACCAATTAAAATCACAGGAGTGTCTACGTGGAGCTAAAAGAAAAAACTTATAGTACCCTTAAAAATGGGGTTTTTTAAGCTTTCTAAGTGGGGTTAAAAGATCATTTATACTGCTCAGTCCCACATATGCTTAGCAAATGAATACTTCTTGTCATTAGCTTCTCAATTTCTGTGGCAAATTCTCGTTTATAAACTTAACTGTAGTGTAGTTCATAAGGTAATAACCCCAGGACAATTGTTTGAAGAAACACGAGGTACTTGTGGACTGTGAATAATCTGAAAGCCCTGATGTTTAAGAACCAGAATGGTGTTTCAGAACCTTTATACGACACTCCTACCATCAAAGCCTAGTGGGTTTTTTTCCCCGTTTATGATTGTTTCTCTTGAACCACGGCAGCTTTCACAGGGATTTCAATTGCCGTTAGACTTCTGTCTTTACAAAGAAACCAGAGGTGCATTAGTTTAGACACCTGCACTCAACGTGGTCTTGAGACTGTGCACAGCAAAGCTGGATTAAGTGATTAACAGTTTTAGCAGTTTTAAATTCATAGAATGTCATTTGTATATTTATCGTTATTATTTGTTATTTAGGTAAATTAGATCTGAGAGCACAAACATAAACATTTTTTCTTTACATGCCATATTCCTTACTCATCTGCTAGAATTTAGGATGTCTTGAAAGTAGGAAGAATTTTGGAATTGAATGCTTGCCATTACTGTCAATATTTTCCCTTATAGACACTTTGAGAACTTCTATGCAATGATATTTTTGTGTAACTGATGTTCCTACTCACACATTAAATTTTACTTATCCTAATTTTTACTCCAATTTATGCAAACCTTCAGTTTGCAAAGATTATTTGGAATTCTACCATATACTTGCAGTCTTTCCCAACCTTGACCATCTCTAGCTCTGGCAAATACACACTTGTTAGCTAAGCCATTAGTATTCTTAAAGAAAATGCTGGAGAAATCCAAACCCAGGAAGGTTTCTGACAGGTAAACTTCCTTTGCTTTTGGTAACAAACTATGAAAAACTAGGTCTGTGCTAGGTTATTCAGTCAGGTTTTGAACTTGTTTTTTTTCATTGCCACCTGACCAGTGTGCTTGTCAAGTGCTGATGGGAATGTCAAGTGAGATGCTATCAAAACTTTCCTCAGATCAGGATGTAAGAGGGTTTACTTCCCATCTCTTAAACATGGAAGATCCAATAGCCTGTTGAAAAAGAAAACTTGGTGCTGACATATCTATACTGACTGCAATTTTCTCTTTCTTATCCCTTTGGCCATTGCTTTAAGTATCATAGTTAAAACTGAGAATATCCCAATGATCTGGAAACAAGCTGTTTTTCAGACTTATTCCTACACCATGCTTCAAAATTCAATAACTTTTAAGTAAATAATGTTCAAAAAAGCCAGTTGTTCTTACTGTGGAAGTCTGAGACATTCCTTGGTGAATTTAGTGTTACAGCTACATTTGTATGAACGTTAAAATGACCCATTAGAAGGAAGACATAAACAAGTGTTCACTCAAGAACTTAAGAGAAAATAAGACTAGTAATTCAGCACTGCATTTTATGTGGCTATAGGGAATTATTTAAAATAGACAAATTTATACTCTGCCTCTGGCTTCTTTATTGATTATTGGTTTTATTTAGTATTTAAACAGCATCCTGCTATTTATAAAGTTTATCTGGCCATTAATGTGTACCTCTTGACATCTGTGAGACACTTTAATGGAAAGTATCATTGATGCAACTGTTTCCTCAAGGTGTAAAATCTAGTGAAGAGAGAAAATGATTAGTCATAGTGACAGAGTGAACATTTGGGAATCACTTTTTCTGTGCATATCATTAAAAAAATCAATAAGATGAATATATGGAGGCCAATAGTATTTACTGTAGAAGAACAAGGGAAAATAGAACAGCCATACTTTGCATTACTAAGATTTTTCTCTGTGATCTAGTCCTGTTGTGTGATAAACTTTGAAGGGCTGTAATAAAGGTCACCTTTGCTGTGCAGTGTTTGTTCTTTTCATAGTTCTAGGGCACATCCACACTGCATGCAGAATGATGGTCAGGTGGCTTAGTTTTAAAACCACAGATTTAACCTCACAAATTATATGTAGAAAATGAAATTAGTCCATACATTCTCTGCTAACCTGACTTGTGCATCTCAAAACTGTGTTTATTGTACTTTGGATGATTTTGAGCATGTAATTTTTGTGTTCATTACTGATGTGTGATTTATTGAAAAATAGAAAAATATAAATCTATTAACTCTCCAACTTGTGTTGTACGTGGGAGATTACGATTCTGTAGCTCCTCATCAAAGGAGAGGCTACTAGATAATGTGATAGACCTGTGGCTAGTGTTATTCTTAAGTATAATGGGCATGTTGCAAAGCTGAGTTTAAATATACCTTCTTATATCTAGGTATTTGTTCGTTTTGAGCAGTGCTTCCATTGTAGCCAGCTGGCCATATGCTTTCAGGAAAACTCAGGAGGTGTGTATGTGGTATGTCTGTATCATTATCTTCACACTGTCTCAGCCTGCATGGAACTTGATCAGATGTGTAGCTTTAGTAGGCTTTGCTGTAAGATCCCTCTAAGGCCACTAATACTGACTAATCCCATTGTGCTAACATTTTGGGCTAATGTGTGGTTAATAATATCTATAGCTATTGCTTTTTTTGAGGAAACTTCTTGATTTGGCACCAGAATAGAGACAATGATATTTTCACTTTCACAAGTAATGAAACTGCATGGCATGGTCACATGAGAAAATAGCTAATCAGGGGATAAGAGTAGAATACAGTAAAATAGAATCAACAACACTGAGGTTTAAGCCAGCTTAAATGGTGAAGGTTGTTTCTGATCAAGAGTAATCAAGTGTTTTCACAATATGGCTTTGTACAGTCTTTCTAGATTTTGGTGTTTGACAAGATCTTTAATTCCTGTGAGAGAATAAGTTGGATTCATATTATGGTGCAATGTGCTGAGATCTACTGGTATTCTCACTATGTACACTGTAACTTGAAAGCCACATTCATAACTGCTACAGATGCTGTAGGGATAGGCCCAAGTTAATTAGTAAATCTTATTTTTCTATCAGATTCAACATGTATTCAATTTGCTTACACTGTAAATCCCATTTTCATCTCCCTTCAAAATGTTAATGTAATGTTTTTGGGTTCTTATTGGTTTTTTCCCCATCCTGCAGTATTCTTTGCTACAACAATACAGGAAGAAATATGGTCTTGCAAGCTCTTCTCTGTCTCAAGTGAGGAGATGAACTACAAATGAATTCCAAAGGCATGAAGCCTTCAGCTCTGCTGTGAGTACTGATCTGATAACTTCTGTTTCTGTGTATGTTAAGAATTGAAGTATGAAATGAAAAAAATGCAGGCTTGCAAAAGGAAGAGCTTAGTGTTGAGTACTGAAGCCCAGTTCAATAATTTCTTTATCTGTAGCAATTTTATTGTGTCTGTACTCCCATTTGCTCTAGAGTGAGACTCACAGAAGAGATTCACAGACTGGTAAAAGCACTGGCTGCACCACTGGCTGGCACCACTAGCACTGGTGGTAGGTTTTAGTACTGGAAATAGCAGCTTCTAGATCTGTGGTAGATCATGAAGCAATTCTTAGGTGTCTTGCAAACATTGTCTGTGACAGGATGCTCTCCTGTCCTACAGAATCAGTGCCATCAAGACTGTGCTTTAACTTCCAGTCCTCTCACAAAATCAGAGGACTGACTCTAGTAATGGAAAGGTGCATCCTGTAGATTTGCAGTTCTTAACACTGATGCACCCCTGAAAGAGGTGTCTTTCAGGCATGGAGCAGTCAGCTCTGGTTTATTTGGGGTTTTTCTGTCCTCACCCTGTTCTGTAAAAAATGCTACCTTTCCTTTGTGGCTCTGGGTCACCAATAGAACAGCAGTACTGTATGGCTAAGAAAGGATTTATGGTTCAAGGATATGGAAATACATATCTACATGACCTTTAAGAAATAAAATTGTATTTGTGGATCCATCAGTGGTTAGCAAAGAACAATAAGGAGCCTCTTACTTTTTATGACTGCTTTGTATACTTACAGAGCCAGCAAACTTCCTTGAAATTGAAAAGAATGTCATGTAAAAATGTCATAGGTTCAGACCAAATTCTGATACTGTCATAAAAGAAATGTAAAACTTTAAAAATCTAGATTTCTTTTAGTCTCTAGTGAGAGCTCATCTCATTAAAAATTAATACCCTTTTATTATACCTAATTACTTATAAATCTTATTGCCACCCATTATCACCTCTCACAGACATCTCAATCAACCTTATGATTAAATCTGTTTTATTCAGGCTATTCCTTTTTCACTGATTTTAATTTTACCTTAATGACTTTCTATTTTTTCCTTTGAAAATTCATTTAGTTTTGGATACTTTCTCATTGTTATATGTGTCACTATTTTCATACCTTTAGACTTGACTATTTTTGTAACTTCCAGCTGGGTCTTTTTGTTACAAGTATGTTGTGTTTGTTGAGGAAAAAAAATTCCTAACTGTATAAACTCTTTAGCATCCATGAATGTGATTTTGTGTCTTTTTTCTCACCTCCTGTTAGAGTTGAAGTGCAAATAATTAGAGTTGCATTTTACATCTCACTTCCATGTTTTTGCTAAGCAAAGGGGGTCTTAGTTGTGACTGAACAGGTAAAATGACCAGAGGCAAACAGAAGAGTCAATCTATTCCCCAGCGTCTTGGTGTGTCAGAAAATTATTGTAAGTGCAAGCTAGACCAACTCCTGTAGAATCTGAAAATGAAGTCATTATTTTACTGATTATCTCCTGCTCTCTGTCAGATCTTATGCACTAAGAACTAATAATAAACCATTAAAAATGAGAAGACATAGGATTTTAATAAATGTTAAGACATCTTGCAAGTAGGATTCATCCTTATTCTGCACAGGTCCTTATGGCATACAATGTGTATTTCTAGGACAAGTTGCTTTCCACTGTCAGGTAAATGAATTGGGAGGTGCTTCCCCTCCTCCTGTTCACATATTCTTTGTCGTGTTCTTGAAAGTATGAATTTCATCCTTTTTAAAGTGAGTTAAGCATTGTTTCTTCCAAAAGAAAGATTGTGCTGATTATTTCTCTTTGTTGCAGTGATAGAAAACAAAGAATCTCAGTACACCTCAGGGTATTTCTTCCTGTTAAATGGGAGTTGGAGGTGGAATTTGCCCCACTGAAAGTACTCACAGGAACAGGACATGACTGCTGTTGGCAAGACAGAATCTCAGCAAAGGCAAACATCTTGGGTGTTCCCATACACGTGTGTTCTAAGAACAGAATGTAAGTTGTTCCACTAAGAGCTTCAACAAAAATAAAGCAGAATGAGGACAGTATTTTTAAGGGGTTTTGGAAACAATAGCAAAATATGTTGCTTTAATTTATTTCAACAAATGCATGCTTAAGATTTGCCTTAGGTTGATTTAGTCTTAGGAGCATTTTAGGTTAAGTATTTTTAAGTGAAAGTGGGCATTTAACACTGACATTCTTTTAAGCATTCTCCAGGACACCTGAGCTTTCTTATTTTTTTCAATCCAGTAATGGCATGTTTTAACATCTGCATCTTCCAAACTTCTGTCAGTCATAATAAATTTGTTATTTGTTACTTGTTTGTTTAATTTTTTACTGGTTTTGTTTGTACAGTAGGGAACTAGCTACAGAGAACTATTTGAAGGAGAAATGCTGTATTTTTGCCATCGTTCACTCACACTGCTCATGTGGCATGATGTTGTTCCTTTATGCTCTGTTGTTGTTACTCTGTCAGGTTGGATGAGATAATAAGCATAACACAAGTTTTTGTAAAAAGCCTGCAAAGCCTGAAGTCCCCACTGTATGCTACTTGGAGAAGTAGTTTTGATACTTCTGTCTCAGCTTGCATGAACAATATCACATTACTTGAAATTGTGTTTTCCTACAATGATTCCCACAGCTAAGGACTCTCCACAGCTTCAAGATTATTTTGTTCCATTTGGCACAGGTAGGTTTTGCTGCATGTCAGACATGAAATAATGGAAAATGTTTAGTCTTGAATCCAAAGTTTTTCTCAGTTCTGTCTCTCTAGATCCTCCCTCTCCACTTCTGACCTTTTCAGACAGAGGACGGCTGAGACCTGAGCATATGGATCCCGTTTGAATAAAAGTGAGATGAGTAGATGTCTTTGCTACCTATGTGACAGGAAAGGATATGCTTCTATTACCATATTCACTTGGAAGCGAAACAAAATTCAAATGCTTTGAATTTAACAAACATGCCTACTTAAAATACTGATTTTCTGACCTGTGGGTCATTGCTGTCTAGACTGCTTCAGGCTGCTGCTGCTATTTAATTCATAGACCTTTTTAAAAGTTGCCTCTCTCTTTTTTATTAATAAAAGAATTTTGTTACTCATTAATAGGAACTGGAGAGCTTATTTTTATCCCCCCCTGCCTTTGGATAAATTGTTTCTACTTAATAATTCCATCTCTTTTTTGACTGAGTCTTTCATTGAATGAGGCTCTAGAAAAATACCTTGACAACTTTCTTGAGCAATATTTTTCATCAGTGTGAATAACATAAAATAAAACTTTGCCCCCTTTGTTTTCTAGGGGAGTCATCTCTTCTGCAGTGCATTTTGAAGGTTATGCAAGAGAAAACCTGTGCAGGAAAACTCCAAGATCTTGCTTTTTTAGGAGCCTTCTGGGCTTACACCTGTGACAGCTCTCTGTAGTCAAAGGCACTTGAGTGTCAGTGGCCTCTGCACAAGAGCTCTTGTTGCCAAACTGGTTGCCAAGGTTGACTTCAGCCATTGTGTTGGGATGCGTTGAGTGACTGGAGACAACACCACAAGTTTGAAAGCTGCACAAGCTCAGAAAAAAGGAACTGAAGCATTTTTAAATGGTTTCTAATTTTCTAATCAGATATTCAATGCTAGGTTTGCAAACCATATTCTACTGAGATTGCACACTAAAATATGGTTCAAATATGCTCAAATAGATAGAGATTTTTTGAAGCAAAATGGGATGTCATAATTTACTCATATTATCCTGAGACAATTATGTGGGTTTTAATTTCATAATGGCATATTGTATATACAGTATGTCTGTTACATTAGGAAAAAAAAAAGAAAGAAAAGAAAACTTAGTTTTTTTCATAATAAAGTGATGACAGTGATGTTAAATAAGTAAGTTCACCATGAGGTTCTAATCATATAATTGGCATTTATTCAGAAACATAATTCTCTTGAGGTGGCTTGATTGCATTCATTATCACCAGTTAGAGACTTCTTAATGTTTTTATCAGCCTAATTCAAAATGCTAAATTGGAGTACAGATGTTAGAATGTACTCCTAAATCAACGTGCAGTTAAATTTTTTGTTTGCTTTATTAGGTTTTTCTGGGGTTTGGGAGGCTCAGTGCTTCAGCAGAAGATATTTCCAGCATTTGATCTCATTCCTGTCCTGATTTTTTTCTTCCCTGCACATAAAAGAAAAATCTACAAGTGACATTTCCACAGTGGCAGCTTCATGTAATTTATTCTGATGTGTTTATTTGTTCCCAATTGAACTTGACTAGAATTAAGTAGAAAAGGTGATTAATTTGCTTGTGTTCATTTTGAAGAGGATGCTTTTGCTGCATCCTATTGTATGTTTGCATGAGTTTCTCTTTGACAGAGATCAGTCTGTTACCAACTTCTGTTAGTGACTTTCTGTTACTGTGTTCACTGTGCTGGTAATATTGCAACCCACTGGGGGTCTGTGGAAATGTGAAACAGGGATCACAAATCATATCATTTAAGAGGAAGTCTCCCCAAGTTTACTACATGTAGGGTGGCAGTTCTGTGTCTTCTTAAGGTGTCAGAACTGGAACCATTATTTAAGACAGTTTAGATAACTATTATTATCTGTGTTGACATTGTTAGTGAGACAGCAGTATATTTTTCTAAGGAAGCTCCTTAGGTAACTCAGTTGCATTAACCATATATAAGTGTTTTGACAATATATTCCTTGAGGAGTCCTAGATTCTTTGTATGGTGTCTTAAAAGTCATTCCATGTGCCACTGAGATGAGCCTTTCACCATTTCTGTAAAGAGCATCTGAACTTAGCCAGGTTTTGAGTGTTTAAAAATGTTTGAATACTCACAAGACTAGGAAGAATAACCAGATTTAAAAATTGAGTATTGTGAATATCCATAGCATTGGGCAACACTGAGCAGGTCTTTCCTTGCCATTAGAACTCTTATTTTTGAGAGCTATCTAGAGTGTGAACTCCAAATCTGTGAACACAGGGATTTATTTGACTCAACATCACACAATGTTGATGCCAGCTTCCAGATAGCAGGGGAAGAACTTGCATTGGTGCCCTGCTGAGGAGTCATGGCCAGGTGTCTGGGAGAGGGAGAGCTGTGGGATGGACTGGGATTACATTTGCCCAGAGTACTGATTGCATTATGACGGTGGAAAGACAGAATGGGGAGATAAAGGGAAGGAGAAAGAAGACTTGGCATCAGCACTTAAGGGCAAACTGGGACTGAGTATTACAACAGACAGGTTTGCTCTGCTCTTGTTTCTGAAAAATGATTAATATTGTGTCTATTCAAAGAAGCCAGTCTTAATGTGCTTAATTTCTGATGGTTTAACACTGTAACCTCAATAATAATCTTTTAATTACAGATCAATGTAATGTGGGCCAACACATGTATGGGTGCTATTTCTAGAAGTAATATTGCAAAACAAATGAACTGGTAAACACTATTGTTGTTCTCTTGAAAGATAATTTATGTATCTAGTGATCCTCTTACAGAATCTCTGTCTGGAGATAAAACCCAAGGGTTCAAGGTATTAATTAATTCTAAGTATTTGACTCCATCTGTTTAATTAGGAAGTAACCCGATACCTGTCTCCTATTCATGCCAGAGTTTAGGTATTATTCTTGATTAAAGTCTGTGATTTAGAAAGAATTTCTATGTGTAAAGTTTCTGTGTCAGAGCTGTGGGTGTTTTTAGACTTGATGCATCCAGATCAGATACGTCTAATATACAGCATCTCCTTTCCCCTTCTTTACAGGAGTGTTTCTGAGGAAAGCAGCATAGTTTTGGCTGCTGTCATCTGAGAAGCTGCATAACATCATTTGCCAAGCTTGCCTGTGGAGGTATTGTGATGAAGTCACTGGTGAAATCATGGCTGTATTGAGGACAATAAAAATTTTAGCAGGAATTGGATTTCACTTGGTAGGTAAAGTTTATGCCTGTTGGGAGGAGCTGAGAAAAAGACAAACCTACAGAGTCTATACCCACATACCTGTTGGCATCCACCATAAGCCTGTATGCTGTTGTGTTTTGAAGTACATTTTGAATCCACAGGTTTAATATCCTATGAAATATTTTGAATATAGAGATTTTGAAGTCTTGTGTGATAAACCTGTATTTGCTAAAGCTTCCCATATGAAACTTGATTTTATTGGTGTTTGTGCTTCAGATTCATATCTGAAAAATATATGTAAAATAATGGTAATCTGTCAGAGATATTAAAGCCTTAAGCTAATTGAGAAAAGGTGCAGTGCATGGAAGAAACCAGGAGATAATACACAAGTGATAGTCTCCTCTCTAGTAAAGAACTTAATTCTAGACTTAAATGCAACTAACTTGCATGTTTGTGAACTTAAATAAAGGAAAATTAGTGCATCCAAAAAGTTTGGGAGTTTTTATGTTCCGTTGTTACTTCTTTTGCCTTAGAATGTGTTCATTAGGAGATTAAACTAATATTATTTTAGATTAAATAGCCAAATAAACAAATTCAGTAACCTGGTAGACATGGGTGTCTGCCATATGCTGTTTTTGTTCTGCCAGTGTCGTAAACTGAAAAAGTCTTTGTGAAAGTATTTGAAAAGAAATAAAATAGATAAAAACTTCATAACATTCTTAGCAAAATACATGCTGCAATCTCATAAAACACACGAAGTTAATTCCTAATTTGTGCAAGTTGAAAGCAAAGATATTACTAATTTCACCACATCTACGAGTAAAGTGGACCAGTGCCTGTGTGTTGAAGTCAGTGGCCATCGTGTACCATCTTCATGGGAGATCACTTCAAACTCCAACCAGTGCTGTCCTGGAACCTGAATGCCAATTAGTGTTGAGAGAAGCAATTGTTCCCTGAACCACATCTTGTTGAGCTTCCAGTGAAAGGAGCATATATGTCATTTCTTTTTCCTCCAAGATCACTCCATAGTGCAAAAGCAACTGTATCATGTGAGGATAACTGAGCAATCCTTTTCAGAAATGCAGTCTTGGTCTGGGCTAAAATACTTACATGATCTTTTCTGCTTTTGAGTCCATCTGTGTGAGGACTATGCACCTTGTTGCCAGGTAGTGCTTTTTCCTGTCTGTTTTTTTCAAAGGAGAAGGAAATGTGAGACTATAAAATATTAAAAGAGGTGCTGATATTTTTCTGTTCAAGAAGAATGTTGCTAATTTTTGTACATTATATGTTTCTTTGGGGGTTTGGTATCTTTTTTTGGGGGAGAAGATTAGATTGGATTTTTGCTGTTGTTGTTGTTGCATATGTTGTTTGTTTGAGTTTTTTTAATTCTTCAAATTGTTGTAGGAGCATTTTGAGATCTAAAATATTTAGTTCAAGTCCTCACCATTTTTGTTTTAATAGAAAAGAGGATCTTAGACGTTTGTCTCACACAAAAGACTGGTCACTGAACTGCAATTACTGATACATTACAGAATATCAGAAGTAGTATTTTTCATCCTCTTTCTTTCTTTCTGTTCTCTTGTTTCAAATTCTCATGATTACAGATTTTCAAGACTTTGAACTCTGATTCACATCTGATTGCTAGAGTGTATGTTATACAAATCAGAGAGAAATACCTGCAATGGTTTTCAGTGAAATTCTAACACTTATTGTTAAGTCTGACTTTATGATCCATAGCTGCATGGTGAGGGTTGTAGTTTGGATTTTATGTTATTCAGGAATATTCTGCTCCAGATTTAAAAATGAAACAAATCATATGCCTTGCTAGTAAAATATGGTAGAATATAAGAGACCATTCAGTTAAAAGGAATATAAATATCCCAAATAAGCATAAGAATTCACCCTTTTGTCTTTGGAATTGTGATTATATGCTCACTGGGGGCTTATTCATTAAAATAGTAATAGCCATTATTTACTCTCTTTCCACAGTGAGAGCAAAGTGACCATGGAATAAAGGAACTGCCAAGTGATAATCCAGCTGTTTCTTGCTGCTTTTACCTAGAACATTGAAAAATTCATAGCTGCATTAAGCAGTAAGAAAATATTTATAAAAATAGGATTGCATTTTGGGCATAGAGAGAAGCACAGGTAAAACTATTTATGAATAACTTTTTAAGGCCGGGGGAAATACAGCAGAGTGTCTTTTGAAAAGATTTTAGCATAGTTAAAAAAGCTGTGATTTTTTTGCCATTGCTAGTGCTTTATTTTCTGACCTGGCAGAGCAGGGCCCCTTGAGCTGTTTGGACTTGTGTTGGCCTGAGTGTGTGGGGCTTGTTTTCCCATGTCTAATAGTCCCATGTCCATGGATTCCCCAGCTGGAGCAAGAACCAGAGCTGGGAAAGCACTGACAGCAGCAGGGACTCGGTGCATCACAGCCCATGGCCTGCTGGTGAAAGGATAATGGATTAAAGGGGGGAGAAGCAACATTGCTACATGAAATGACACTCAAATTTTTCCCTGAAAAGCTAGGTTTTGTCTTGAAGTTGATTTGGAAATTTAAGAAATTATTGTCAATTCAGAAAATTAAAGTCCTTCCTGAGACAGTGGGGAGGTTAGATAACAATTTGGAACCTGCAGCTTCAGAAAGTCAAAGGGAATAAACTGAACTTCCTAGTTATGGACCATGACTATGCCCAAGCTAGGGCAATGCTGTAGCTAAGGGTTACCCACACAGGGGTACAGTAAAAATGTCAGTAAAATGGAGCAGAGTCAGCCCATGGAATGTTTCACAGTTTGAAGTAACTTTCATTTTCACAGTCAAGAAATGTACCCTATTAATCCAAAAAAATTGGATATGGAGAATAACCCTCCACAGAAATTAGATTTGTATTGTTTCAGTCTATTCCCCATGGTTGCCTGTAGGAGCACCTCTGATTCCTGAGTTAACATTTCCATTCACAAGCAGCAGGGACTGGGAGATGTGCAGGTTGCCCTCTGGCTTCTGGGCTCTATCAAAACCAGCTTCATGGTTAATCTGTATATACTGTGTGTTGTGTTTAAAAAAAGTTGATCTTTTTAAATTTAAGCTGTTATTTTTCTAACTGTCTGACAACTCACATAAATTCACCACCTCTTTTATGGTGCTTTTCCATTATTTTTTGTTGCTTGCTAATTACTTTTCTTGCCCAATTTCATTTGCAGTTTGAATAAATAAACTGTTTGGTTCTGCCTTCAGGTTATTGTAGGAATAGTCAATATGCAGCTATAATAAAATCATAAATTTTTTTGAACAGGCAATTTTGAACATATCCTTCCACAGAGTTTTAAAGTTCTATTATTGTAGAAGCAACGTGCTTAGGAGCTGAAAAGTTTCAATGCTAATATCTTAAGTTTGAAAGACATTAAAATCAAGCTTAGCTCTATACACTGTACAGGTAGTTTAAATATTTGTGTGGGAGCTTTGATGAAAATGGTTCTGTTGTGTACTGAAATGCAGAACACTGAACAATTTTATCCCCTTCTTTATCTAAATTTAGGGAAGTTTTATGCCTTGATCAGTGTGCTGCGAGGAATCAGACTACATGCTTACTGCATAATGAACCATTTTTATCCTGGGTAAAATTTTATAAGCTAACTACTTCCTTTTCCTTGATGCTGTTTTTTTTCAATACTACTCCAGCTGATCATATAAAATGTCATTATTCCTTTTTCCTGTGCTCCCCTTCAAACCATGTGAGATTATCTTTATTACTCAGCTGGAATTTGTCTCCAGGCATGCTTAAAAATCTGCACAGAACAGGAGAATCACTAACTTGGAGTAAAATATCTCAGAAATTGCATGTTACCAGTGAGGACAGGTGGTCTCATTAGAAATAGGAGTTATTTTCTCACTTCTGCCAGTGAGGCACCAAAGTTAGGTCCTGTTGGGCATGGGGGCAATAAAGGGAGAACAGTCTTGACACTCAAACTTCCCTGTTTTACTTATTCTGTTAACAACGGATAAAATAGCTGTTTCCTACCCAGGTTCAGTTACATGGCAGTTACACTGCTCTCCGGGGATGCCTTTTTTCACTTGTAGTTAGATATTTATTATCATTTCTACACATTCTCCCTCCTGTTAACCTGATGTTTTAAACTTGGTGGGCTTTGCTCCTGCAGCTCACTGAGCTCTTGACCCCCCTTGAAGCATGTATTTCACATTTCCTCAAATACTTGGTTTTCTCTCTGTATCCCCCAAGGCTTTGTAATTAGATCATAGAAAAGAAAATGACAGCTCCAAGTAGCTTTGCATGTATAAGCTTGGAAATAATAAGTCATTAATTTAATTTTGTCTAGTATTTATATCAATGCAAACACATTTGCATTTGTAACACAAAGCAGTGGGCGTAGATTAGCCATGATTTGGTAACTCAAAGCACCAAGAGGGATTGTTACCAACACCATAAATGCTAAAAACTACTAAAGTATATCTAAACAGTCACAGAGATAATTGGTTTTTAGCTGCCATACAGCACTTTAATATTCTTTAGAGGTCAGTTTCCTACGCCATATGTATTACTATATTGTATAAAAGCAGTTTGTAGGAGCTGTAAATGACAGAAATGTATGAAAGACCTTATAGGATATAATAGTTAATAGACCACTAGTGGCTACTGCCTCAAGAATAAAAATTAGCATGTCTCATGAAGAGTAATATACATCTGGTTGATTTTCTGTAGGTGTAACAGTGACCTTGATCTCTGGACTAGAAAAGAGATTGTGGTGGCAAAGAAATTAATTCAGCTTGGTAAGCCCATATTAGTGGCAATAGATGAAGTAATTTGTCAGGCCACAGCTGAATTTGATGAATCAAATTTCCTTGCTTCCTCCTTTTTTCTCAAAATAACAGAGGGCTAGTAGGATCTTCAGCTCTTGCATGTAGAGATTTATAATCGTGTGTTGTGTGTACCATATATAAATGTTGGGACTACTCTAGGTATGTACTTCCATACCTGTCATAAGTAAACTATTTTGTCAAACACTGAGTTAATGGCCATTTAATCAGCTTGGGAGGGGTTTTTGAGGTCAAGGTCACATTTTGTATTAAGTCAGAAAATTCCTCTTTGTCTCTTTTTTTTAAGACAATCACTTAAATATGTGTTTCTGTTACCTGACTATATGTGTGAAATAACCATCCTCCTACAATTGCATGGGCCTAATATCTTTAAAGGTTGAAAGCTTGAACTTGTTGTGAACCCAGTGAATGGTGCTGGGGTCTGCAATGTCATACAAGTCTTAGACCTGAAAATACTAATGCTTCCTGTGCTACTACTTCATAAATGATGAAAGGTTGTAAAATGTATATCAGCCTTTTAACCATCTGTGGGGTTAGAGAGGGAAGCAGGGAGAGGAATAACATACAGTATTCTTGTTAATTTTATACATAAATGACTTTTCTGTTGCTATTACATTGCACATCTGGAGTCTGCAAATCCTTGTGGTTCTCCATATGATCCCAAAACACAGTATTTAATCCGTGGTAGTGTGTGTCAGTGAATGTCATGGCTAGTTTCCATGAAGGGACTACCTAAGCATTGGAGGACACAGCAAAATTTCTGCCTTTATTTTCTGTTACAGCCTATGATTGTGATATACTGAAAAAGTTGCAGTACTGTGCTTGAGCATCTTGACATACAGGGTATTCCAGGCCCCCAAATAGCATTTTTCTTTTCTTTACAGATAGTGAATCTAAAAGTTAACAGGAAGGACCAACTGAAATAACCAGCCAAGAAGTGGCCACACTTTATTCCATGCTAAGGTGCATCACGCAGCTGGTCCACTCATGTGTTAGAAAGTATCCTTAGTGCAGAACAAGGATGCAAGATTGAAAGAATGTGACAGAAGGGTCAGCCAGATTTCTGGAATACAATGACTTGTAGAATGTGGAGGTCACTCAAGTGCCCAAAAGCTCTAAGCAACCAAACTCTGGTAAATCTGGTTGGGACAGATAAAAAAGGTACAGCACTTAGCATATTTTTTTCACTGTCTTTCATCCAGTACATTTGTATATATATTAGTAGAACTTAAAAAAAAACAGACAGAAGCCATTGCTGGCTGGATGCAGCATTGTTTTCTTACAGGTCATGACATGTTCAAGCACAAGGCTAGACCCACAGATGTGACTTTTACTATGTCACCAAGTTCTTGCTAAGATTTAAGCAACATCACAGATTTTTTTATGGTTATGTAACATCTTAGATTTATTGGTGGGTTTATGTTTATTATGTTTACATTACTCCCAGAGCCAAGTCTTCAGGGGTATATATAGTATATATAAATAGATATAAACCACTGTACATGCTAAGCAACAGAATATGCTCATTTGATCATCTACAAGCTTGGAACAGTATGTGCCTGATACTGTGCAAAGGCAAGAAACAGAAGGCCTCTCTTGGCCCTTGTGGGAGGGAGGCAGATATCAGCAACAGTTCCAGAGGTGGGCTGAATTTTCCATTTTATGTATACCACTCAAATGCAGCTTTTGTGACTCTTAGTTAATTACTGGTGCTGCCTTGGCACAGCCACACTGAACTGGCATGACCTACTAAGAGTTATGATGGAATAATAATATACTACTGGATATTGAGGTTCATCTTGCATCAGTTAGGATTTAATAATAATATTCAGTATTTGGTCAAATTTTCATTCAGTAATGTCAGCCAAAATATTTCTCTGTATTGCACTGTTATGTGAAATGTGGTGCTCCATTTTATATTAGAGATACTATTTTCCATTAATAAATACTTACTAATAGATGTGAAATATCTAGTCTTTTAAATGCAGTAATGTTTTTTAATGTAGAGTAAGCAGTATAATCAAGCACTGTAACCAGTCTAGACCATCAGAATGTAATTCTATAATAATGAAGTCAGAAAGTAATTTATATTCCAAAATTTACTGTGGATTCTGTAGTGAAACTGCCCAATATAAATCTAAAATTACTTAATTGTGTGAATAGAGTTACATCTCTCAGTTTACGCAGAAATGAAGAACAGTAGATTCTTGGACAAATATAGGAGAACAAATTAGCATCAGATTTAGGAGAAATAAAAAGATCAGTTCAATGACATTTTTCAGCTTAACTCCAACAGTTTGCCCTAAGAGCCTCTCTTCATAGGTTCATACAGCCTTGAGTGGATAATTCAACATATTAAATTGCTTTAACTCTCCTGCAATACAACTAGTAAGAACAGTGCCCTTTATTTAAAATAAATCCTCATTTCACCGTATGTGAGGATATTTATTCAGTTAGTTGACTAATTATTTGTTAATTTACATCGGTATGCTTTTTAAACATTGTTGCTTGCTTCTAATGGCCCCTCAAAAACATTTGTTCATGCTCTTATCTTTGCCTGTATGATCAGTCCCATTATATTGATTATGGCTGGAAATCAAACATTGGAACTGAGCATTTATTTTCTCTATAGACACAGGTTTAGTTTTTTCTAAACATGAAAGTTTTCTCAAGTCATGCTTTCCTTTAGTGATTAATGCATGACTTGAGTCACCTTTCCACAGGAACATTTTCATTCCTGACAGACTTTGATATTTAAAGTGTAAGTCTTCTAGCAACAACATAGGACAAAAACTCTAGGAGACAGGTTTTTTTAAAAAAATATTAAAAGAAGATGTCACTGGGAGTATAAAATTGTAAAATTTCTCCTGCTTGTGAACTGTGACTAACCCAAGTGGAAGCAGTATTTCCAGTAGTTGGAGTTGAAAATTATTTTGTAATTTAACACTCTCAGGTGTCACTGTTAGATAAAGAATCCTATTCAGCATGCTATAGCATGTCCCTGGCCAGTGTGAAAACTTGAGCCTGATGGAATTCTGATAGGTTAAAATCCCCGCACAGAAGTCTGATTCTATTTTTTTTTCCTTTTGGCTACAAGGCTTAGTAATTATTGTAGGATTTTTACATCTTCTACCTTAGAGTCATATACATTAAAAATACTAAAGTCAAGTATAAAGTCATTTGTAAGTAAAAGTTTCAACCTTCTTGCTTATGACAGAAGTTATTTTCTCCAAAGCAATGTAGCTGGCAATATAGAAATTTAGGATATATTTCAGACATTTCTGCAATTACTGTCTACTTCTAAAGTGAAGAAGCCTGATTATATCCATTTGCTTCCTGGAGAAGCCTATTTTATCTAGGGCGACCGGCAGAAGATCTTGGAAAATATTGACAGATAAAAGCTCCCCTCACACTCTTCTGGAAGGAGCTGGCATGTGTCCTAGAAGGGTATAAGAACTTTAACATGAATAAGAATCGGTACATTTGCACCTTCCTGTTTTGCTGAGTTAGCACCAGAAGCACCTGTTCAGTCTCAATGTTAAGTGGGGGAAAAGTGTAGAAGAAACAAATCAGAAAAATCACTGAAATCAAAGGCAGAATAGCAATTTCCCATGACAACTTCTCATGCAAGAGCTGGTGGTGCAGGCAGTGAAGCGTCCCAGCTGTCCTGCCTGCAGGAGGGAGGTGCTGGTACCCACAGAGGAGCCGTGCTCACAAAGCTCAGCATCAGCAGGTTCCCTGCTACAGCTGCATCTGGTCAAGGGCCAGCAAAACTGTCTCATGTTTTATTGAAATGGCTAAATCCACCATAAAAATGAGAGATGACAAAATTTGGAATAAAGCTAACCCTCCATAAAGCACGAGAGCTATAACAGCTTACTGTGTCTATAATTTTTTTTCTTTTCCTCTGCTTTCCTTTCTCTTGCTTTTTAATTTGTTTTAGTCAATCTTTTATACTAGCCATGTTTTCCTCCAGGCTGTTCTTTCTGTAATTTTCAATCTTCTTGAATTGTTTCCAGTTTTTCCCTCTGAAACACTCTCTCAATCTTTAAGACATTTTTGAATTCCTAATTCAGTTTTTCTGTATCAACTCATCTGTTTAGTATTTTGTAGGGATGCCCTTCACTCTGGCATTCAAGTACCATTCTTCTGTATCAAGCATAAAATCATCTCCTGACAAAAAAATTTTAAATTATTTCTAACTTTATTATAGCTGTTATTTAGATAAATATATATAATAAGGTACAGCTGTAGTCATAATGATTATTCCAGGAAATCTAAATTAGTCTTGAATTTTGAATTAGCTTCCTAACCCTTTGCTTAGCCTTTTGTATTTAACAAGTAGGCAAACTTCAGTGTTTCCATAGAGTTTCATGGAAAGAAAATCCTTCCCTCTACACCAGGGACATCTCAGAATGGCAGATCAAAAGGTAATTCTGTCCTCTAATTCCATTTTCAGTATGTATTTGTTCATTCTCTTCTGTTCACTTTTATTTTACCTGTCTGCTGCATTTTATGATGGTTGACTCTGAAACGTCACTCTTCACAGTGCTGATATATCACTGCATAGGGAAATGAAAATAAGAAAGAATTCTAGATTTATACCTTCATACCTTAAAGTGGTCTTGGTCATCTGTGTCTTTCTAGATGGAAAAAATTCTAGGAAACTGAGTAAATGGTAAAAAATACAGTTTTCTGTGATTGCTTATGCTGATAATCATTGCTAACTAAATAATAGGAGAAATGTAAAGAAATTCTTGTTCATATGCAAAGCTTTCATCTGCTTAGGCTATGGAAAAATAAGCCAAAACTTTGCAAAAAAATGCAGAAAATTATATTGTGACTGGAATCTGACCAGAGCACATACCATGCAGTGGTATGAGACATGTAAAGGTATTTTAAATCACAGGCCCTGCAGGCGTTTGCAAACTGAAAGGTGGTGAGACAAGGAAGAAGGTGCTTGGGTTAGAAAGACAAGTTAGTGGTGGAAACCGACTGTGTAAAGCCCTTGGCCACCCAGAAGCAGCAGTCATACTTCCTTGCCTGATTAATCACATCCCTGTTTGCAAAATGAAAGAGATGAGAATGACATAAAAGAGGATAGAGTGTAGAAAGACTTCCCTTTTGTAAAGCTAAAACAATTACATATGAGAGAGTTTTGAAGATGCTTCTTAGAGAAGTAGAAAGTCAGAGACCATGAATCTTTAGTATCACTGCATTGAGAGGTGGTGCTTTAGAAACAACACAAGATCAGCTGTGAAAAGGCCTGTAACAAGGGCCAGAAACACTTTTTTCATGTAGTGGGAAACAAAGATTGACGGGGATGTAAACTCTGTTATCTAGTCCAATAAGCAAGCAAGATAGTTATCTTTACTATCTGGAGCAGAATTTAATGGATGAGGTTTCAGGTGTGATGACCACAGACAAGAAGATAACAATGATTCCTGTGTGAGGAGAAGGGGTAGATGTATTAGTTAATAGTCTGGGGAAGGCAGAGAGGTTAATTCCAGAGGGCTTTACAAGAAGCCTCATGACTTCTATTTGGTCTATTGCAGATGAGCATAACACAACAAAAGGTTAAAGTTGAAGATAAAATTAAAAGTAAAAGCAACAGAAAGAGCTGATGGTGATGTTGATGATAATATTTCATGGGAGGAGCTGAAAGGACATAGAGAAGGATTTGACAGAAAAAAAATTGGTGAACATAAGGCAAGAGTATTCTAAATGCCAGCAACAGCTATGTTTATGTATATAAATGTAATTGAAGCATAGTCTGATGACAGAGTAGCATTCAAATAAAAATAGCCAGCAGTTGTGCTGATAGACTGGTTTAGACTAGAACCTGCAATGTTGATATGTTTCTTGGCATAATATTTATTTAGAAAAAATAGATGTAATATAGATATATAAATATTTCATTTATACTGAAATTTTAAGTAAAAATGTATATTTATTCTCCTAAAAATATCTTTCTGCTGGAGTCAAATTTAATTTCTTTCTTTTCTCCTTTTTCTATAACACATGTAAGTAATATTAAGGATGTCCGTGCATGATAAAGTTTTCAGTATGGAATGCTAATAGCTGTCTGTGCATAAGCTCAGAAATCGGTTTATAGATTTTCCTCATTTTACCTATTTTTTTTTCCTTGTTGCTTGTCAGTTTTTTTCCTAGGTTAATTTAAATATGAACAGATGGAAGTTCTAAACTAATATTAAACTACTGCTTCAGGGCTAATTGCTGCAAAACAGAGTCACAGTCCCAGTTCCTGGCAGGGTAAGCTTTTCCCTTTGCTCATATTCACTGGCCTACAGTTCCTCACAGTGCCGTTAATCAAACCCTCCAATCTGACCACAAAAGTATCAAATCATAAAATTTTAGAAAATACATTTAAAAATAGCATGAACATAATTGAACATGCTACACATTATTTCTCTCATAAAACCAAACAACATTTATTCTGCCATAACAGAAGCATTGCAGTGCCACATTACAGGAGGGTTGCATTCCCTCGACAAAACTCGTGTGTAATGAAGGCCTAGAGCCTCGTGTCTGACATGATAAAACTATCAAAATATCAGTGAAGGAAAAGGAGGTAAAGAGAAAATATTTCTCCTTCAGTGTCACTCCTGTCCAGGAGGACATGTAAAACTGGTAAATCTGTATTAATGCAAATGGGGACTTGCCAGGAGTGTAAACCTGTCTATAGGTATATAGCACTTGTAGCAATTGGACTGAAGCATGGATGAGTGGAAAACCAAACTGGTAATTCCTTCTTGAAAGTCAGTCATGTGAACGCAGAAAAAGGAATGAGGAAGAACCTATGCACAATGACATTTAGTATTGTTTTTCAGTTAAAATTTCACAAAAATTTCAATTCTATTATAAAACTCCCTGCTGTTTTGTGGTAAACAGCCTCTTAGCAAGGAAAACATTAGTATTGTTGGTAATTTGCTCTTTCACTGTTGCTTTATGCTCCTTTTACTCATCTTTCTCCTTCCATCACTTTTA
Source organism: Pithys albifrons albifrons (assembly GCF_047495875.1). NCBI lineage: Eukaryota > Metazoa > Chordata > Aves > Passeriformes > Thamnophilidae > Pithys > Pithys albifrons. Next base: position 13,443,348 of record NC_092467.1, read on the forward strand.
TGGGTTCCAGGTGTTTTCCTCTCTGACATAGCTCAGCTTTACAACTGTGTGTGTCTTGTGATACTCAGAAAAGTAAATAATGTTGTTTTGTACCTAACATCTGTAGCCTATGACATTTCTGATAAGACAAGTCCTTCACCAATTTTGCTTCAATTTTCTGTCCCTGATATGATGAAAGGGAAACAATCCATCAAGAAAGAAGTGGGAGATGAGAAAATAGATGGAAAGGGGAAATGGGTGGAGAGCTGTAACAGTAGTTTTACACATTTGTGCAGTTGTAGAAGAGAAAAAGGAAATATTGCCAAGCAGCAAGAATGACACAGAAGGAGTCTTCCATGGGGATGTAGCATAGCAGAATGCATATTTTACCTCATTGAGTCTCATTTATTAGTTTAGTGAGAACTTCCATTTCTTTCTTGAGTAGAAGAAGAAAATAGAGGCAAATGTGCCTCATAGGCCCCAGGCATGACCCCATCCCATCATTTATATTTGGGGTTAAAGAAAGCAGTATCAATTCTTTTAATTAGCTGTCCGGAAGCAAGGCCTCATAATGAGACTCTGTCTGCTGAATCATATAGTCTGCTACTTGCATATTGCCAGCAGGGTAGACTCAGGCACTGGTAGAGCAATTTTCTTTCAATCCAAAGGCTTTCATTGTTTTCATTAATTGTTATATCCTGCTCAGATTCTCTTCTGTCAAAATATACTTTGGAAATGTTCTGTGAACCCTTTTATCACCATTTCCAAGCTGTTTGGAGTTCTCAGCAGTTCATGTAAATGAGTAAGTTAAAACCCAACAGCTCACATCATCCCCAGTGTTGTTAGGATTATTTGAGTGAGTTTTGATTTTGCTGAAGGGAAGGAGACAAAGTAGATGATTACTTTCTGAAAAGATTTTCTCTCTAGAGGTGAATAATCACTTATGGACAAGTGTTAAGAGAGTTTATGCTGACATTTACTGTTTAATATGAAATTTCTGCTTCTTTCTTCTCCTATAGGCACCTGTGTGTTTCAGAGTTACAGAAAACTGGGCTGACTGGATTGTGTCTCTGGGGCAGTGTCACCTGGCCAGGAATCGCACTGTCCTCTGACTTTTCACCTTTCTCTCTGTACCTTTGCAAATGAGGACTATGTCATTTCTACTGTCCTCTAACTTCTCAGGTATGACCTGCCTCTGCATGTGCAAACTGCAGCTCTCTGTCGAATAGAGAAACTCTTTCAAACACTCAAGTCTTCTGTTGCAGTCTCTCACATATGTAGTTTCTGTAACAGCAGCATGAGGGCTCAGAGCCAGGACCTTCGAGTATCAGGGAGGGGGGGTCATCAAAGCTTGAAAAGCTGCAGCATCTTTCTTGATTTTTGATCCTGTGTGTCACATACTGGGAACTGACATGGTCTGTGCTTCGTAATCTAGGAAAATTAGAGACACATGTTCACTTAGGTCCTTCTACAAAATTGATGTTCCAAAAAGTACCCAAAAATAAGAGACTATGCATCCGTCACTCAGCACCTCATGACTGGGAGATGCATCTTTAAATATGATGCTCCTTCTTTTCTGAATCAGGGTCTGCTTATCTGCAATTGCCTTTTCAGCCTTAGGCATCTTTAGCTGAGATCTTTTAAAAAATCTGCAGATCTGATTTAATCTCCAATGTTAAGCAATAGTTTCTCCTAATGCATTGGAATTTATGCTTATATTTTGAAAAACAAACTTTTATCCTACTGAGAACATGTCCGTAAATCAACATACAGAGAGCACAACAAGAAACCTGGTCATTAGACAAAAGCTAAAGAAAAGACTGTAAGAACAGATTGAGCATTCAGTCAGCCTGTCTCTGAAGTACCACCTATTTTCCTAGCAACCTCTAGCTAATGGAGTTGCTAAGCTAGAGTCTGGTGTTCAGTAAAATTTGCTGAGTTTTTCTGCAAATAGTGCTATTAAAAAAACCCCACCAAAATCAAATTCATGCTTTGTGACTCAAGAATTTGGTGCAGCAGAGAACTTCCCTATTTACTTATGTGTTCTGCATGATAAGTACTTTGAATGGTTTTATAGTTGTTGCTTAATGATGTAATGTTATGCTCTCTATTATTTTGCTATAAAAGCAATGTTAAACGGGTCTATATCATTCTTCTATTAATTTATTTAAAGCTCTCTATCATATTTAACTTGGGACATTTCTTACCCAAATTAAAGTATCCTATTTTATTTAATCTCTTCCTTCACAGAAGGTGACCCATTAGCTCTAATCATAATTGTCAATCCTCATTAAATCTTCTTAATTCAGCTGTGTCTTTTTTTTAAGGTGGGGAGAACAACCATTCATACAATATTCAAGGATACAGGCAAACCAAAGGATGATGCAGTGATGCTAATGGCAATTTCTGGCTACCTCTTTGATTCTGTTTTAACAATTCATAATAATCATCTTCCTTTTTTTAAAATAACCCTTTCATTGACTGTCCACAATATTGTTATTGCCCACAATAACATTTGATTTCTTTTCTGAGTACTGGCTAATTTAGATGCCATTAGTGTCTGGTTAAAATTGGGGTTATTTTCTACACACATAACTTGGAATTTATTGGTGCTGAATTTTAACTGCCTCTTATCTGTCAGTCACTCTGTATCAGAAGATCCTTTTGAGCCCTTTGCACGTATTGTCTTCAGTACCTTGGATAATTTTATTGCATCAGCAAACTTCACCCTGTCCCTACATAGGCCCTTTCTGGATCTCTAATAAATATGTTGAGGGACACCAATTCTCTTACAGATCTCCATAGCTAACTCTCTCCCACCCATTATGAGAAGTGACCTTTTTTATCAGTTACATATTAATACGGGTATTTTGACTATAGAAGAAGTTACCTGGTCTTAAGCCTTTCCTGGTCAGAACTGTAAATGTAATTTTCAAAATTCCTTTAAACTTAATCCACAAGTTTGTTCTTTATGTGCTTGTGGCTTCACTAAAGAAATTCTAATTAGTTTGTGTGATGCAATTTTTCTGTATAAAAACTATACTGTATTTTCTGCACCGTGTCATATGCATCAAAACATTTTCTAACTTAGCATATTACTAAAATTTCTGCCTGGTGTTGCAATAAGGGTGCTGGCATGATTCTGCTGAGAGCAGAGGTGAGCCATAAATGCATATTTTGGCCCCTGCTGTCAGTTTGTTCTACACTCCCTAGGGGTATGTTGGTGTTCCTGTGTTCAGCACCTGAAACTCATTGTGTGACAAATATAAATATTTGACCATAAACAGTGGAATGTATTCCATTAGTTATAAAAGATAACACACATTCAAGATGAAACCTGACAAATGGTTATTTGGGAAAGTCTGTCTTCCTTTATAATATCTAATTGAGATTAGTAAACTGGAGATTACAGATTATAAAGATAACCCAAAATGTACAAAGGTCAGGAAATGAAAATCATCCCTCATTTTGCAGCCTTTTTTTTTTTAAATATTTGATGAAAATATACTCTCTAAATGTAGCGTATCCACCCCAGCCCTGTTGACCCAGCCTAGGTGAAAAAATGACCGAACTCAAATTACTCATGACTTTTCCTCAGTTTACTTGAGACACAAGAGCATAATCCTAAGAGGCAGCATTACCCAAGGAACAGAGGGCAGCACTGAACTCAGGAAATGTACGAAGTCATTCTTGTTCCAAAGGCTACATCTAATAGTGTCTAAGGCTTTTTGAAATTGTTGTATTTAAAATTCCTTCATCTCTTCGTGATAACTGTTATTTGGAGGTGAACCTCATTCTATGTACATAAAATGATGCAATTTATAGGAAGGCATAAAAATCATTGAAATCAGATGCATTTATTCCAAATATACACTCATGCATACTCAGATATAGAATATGTTTATGCTAGCAAAAATAGAATGAACTACAAATGTTTCTAAAGCACAAATAAAGGAAAAGTGATAAAATGTGATGTGACTGCAATTTGGTAATAAATAACTCTAACATCACTGTAAAATATAAGAAGTAAAACTATCAAATAGCTTGTAGACTTTATCTGCGAAACAGAAAGTTGAGTATATTGTCTTATTTATTTTCATCTTCTAACCTGTCAGGATAGCATTATGGCCTTTTGAAGATGTAGTTCTTGAATAAGAGTCAATATAAACCAAACTCTATGGAATTATATATCTTTAGCTGAATGGATGCAATATGATACAGATCATTAACTCTAAACACCTCATCCATTCATCTTTACAACATACATATTGAGGTTGCTGGATGGAAAGTGTTATTGAGGGTACAGACCACTTTAACCGTGATAGAATAGTAAAATAAGTGCAAAAATCAAGTTCCCATGAATTTTGTGTGAGTTATTTTTTAGCTTAAATAACATTTGCTACATACCTCCCTTCCAAAAAATGGTTAGTATATATATCACCCTGAAATATAAAATGAGGACTCATTTACTTTGAAGTGATGAAAAAACAGAGTGGAGTGTTGTTTTATTTTCCTGGTGTGTTATACATTGTATTGTTCTTTTTGTCTTCCCACAAAGATGACTCCCATAATACAAGGAAACAGTTCTCCAGCATATTACTATCTTTACCTACTCATGGTGAGTTACAGCATGTCATTGCTATTACCTACAATTCATATTAAGATATATCTCATAACCTTCCAAGGAAAGGAAAGCCCATATTTATAGGTTTCTGAGGCCATATTTCTCTTTTGCAGATAAAAATTTATTTGGTTGCAGAAAACATCCCATCACTTTCAAAATATAGATTTGCAACTGTGGTGTATTGTTAAATTTAGTACAGCTTTTACGTATAAGTACTTCACAGCTGTATTTTATAATGGAAAGCATAATTTGCATTTATAGATTACCCTGCAGACTTTCCACTCGCTGTACCAATTTATTCAGATTTCTTATCTGGACTGTAAAAGCATTTGTTCCTTTCTAGCAAAGGTTAAATAAATGAAAGGGAAGATTCGCTGCTAAGGTTAATTAAATAATACAAAATATTTGACTAAATGAAATCAAGACAGAAAATATCTAAGCTCTGTTCTTTTTACTATTAGCAAAACCACTGTAAGATGCAGTTGCAAAAAGATCATGGTCAAAACATTATTTATGGAGCAAAAATAGCAGCTGTTATGTCAGGAGTTTGTTGAAAAACTAACTGGATTTGAAATCAATGTTATTATTATATATTTTGATTGAGATTACATTGGGAGGATCATTTCCAGCAGTGGAACTGACAGTTTCTCAGCACTACTGGAGAGAACAATTGACCCAAAATATGTACAATTACTGGTTTTCCAATTGTTTTCAATAAAATATTACACATAACCATGTTGAGATTTCCTTTGAAACCCTTTGAATACTAACAGTTATTGTCTACAGTAATTTTTGGGTGTTTTATAGTGCAAACATTGGTATAACTATTTCAAATGTCAATGATATTTAAGCTACATATCTAACTGCTAAAGAGAGCTGAGTGTTAACAATTCATAGTCAATTATTTTTTTTACTGTAACTCCATTATATTTGCCCTTATAAAATTATTTTCTTTTGTCAAAACAGAGATTGGGCACCTAGCTCCTCTTGGTATGGATCTGAGGTATTGTGAAAAGTCTATCTCTGCTTGCCCAATGACATTCACACTTTACAAATCTTGACCTGTCATTATCAGATTGAGCTGTTTGGCCTTTGTTCCCCTTCTCTTCCCTCAGCATGACACCAGCATCTGATGTATTTGGTGAGAAGCTTTTTCACTGCTCCTTTTTTAATTATTTGTGCTAAAAACTCATGGGAACATATTTCCTGTCTTTATTCCCTTCCTCACAGGTAACATTGAATGTAAGGAGGAGGGCTGGTTAATAGACCTAACAGACCTGTCCTGTCTCCTGTTTGTAAGTATTGTCAACAGTGTGCTAAAAGGGTTGGAGGAATGTCAGGAGTAAAAGATGGATTATGGGTGGGAGGAAAAGAATAGAGGAACAGGAAGACGATTTTTTAAAATCCATATAATCTGAGTGAGGCATAGTGTCTCACAGCCAGATCAGCTTATCCAAAAGGAGGCCAAGTACTGACACAACAGTGGGAGCAATTATTTCCTGTTTGCAGCACTACAGGCTCTGTGTCACCCAGTGCACCTTGAGTGTCTAGCCATAGTGCCATATCGAACGAGGATTCATGAAATTCAGAGTTGCTCATGAAGACAGTACAATGCCTGGCAGCAAGTGAAGTTAGAATCTGTTGTAGGATATTGGTACCTGTCTAACTCAGGTTAGTTCTCTTCAAACTGCATATAACTGCAGTTATCTTTTACATTATGGTTCACAAAGCATTCTTTAAAAAAATCACATGTCTTAAACTTCAGTGGAAATGTTCAAACATACCCAAAATGGCAGAGTTAGACTGTCTGGGTTTTGTCCAGGTGCTTGGATGCTGTTTTGTCCATCATCTGCTGCTCATATTAGACAACATGAAGTCTTACCAGAGTAGCCTCTGCTATGCTTTACGTAGTCACTGCCTGGATGTTTTTAAGCATATATGCTTGAAACAGAAGAGGCCCAAGTACATCTCATTTGTACAAAACCTCTAAAAGTTACTTTCAATTTAAATCCCAGACAGCAATAACTAAAATAACTATATGAGGGATTTTCAGTGTTCATTTGCATTGTTTTGTATTACCTTTTGTCTCTCATGTTTCCAGGTATATTTGCAAGTGAAATCCCTCTTTAATATAGTCTTTGCTTTTCAAAGAGCTATTGGGTTTCCCTAGTGTAAGGATTTAATAATAACAATAAGAGTGATGGTTAGGGTTACAAAAATGCCTTTTCTACCCTCAAAGCATCTCTTTCCAATGGCAGATAGGAGAAAATAATCATTGCACCTAATGGCAGAGAACAGGTAAATTTTCAAACCTTGTGGCTCTATTGTACTCTCTCATATCATCCCCTACTAATATTTAATCCTTTCAAAAATCTTTTGCCTGTCTCTTTCTTCTCCTCTGAGCTTCATTTTCCTAAATCTTTTTATGCCTTTTGATACAGTTAAGAAGATTAGACAGACTTAGGAGCAAAATTTATTTCTTTCTTTCTTTTTTAACACATGAAGACTTCAGGGTGTCTCTTAAGAACAAGCTATTTTCTGAAATTACAGTGATTGTGTCAGCAATCTGTACAGCCACGTGGCACTTAACTCCTAATGCATTGTCCAATTATCTGAAGGAGTCATTCCATTGAGTTCATTGGCGATGGGACCAGGTCCTTTCCATTCATTACTTCCCACATTTCATCATTTCTTAATTAAATGGAAGAGAACTGGTCCAAGCACCAGTGCCACGAGTTACCGAATTTCTACCAAAGTTATATAAAAAGAACATCTGTTCAATCCTTCATCATGTGTAGGCTCCCAACAGTGGCATTTTTAGCACATAAAAAAATGTGCTGCCTTTTTTTACAGAGTGACCCTGAGGCTTTAGAGCTGGCCTAGGTGTGTGACACAGAGGAGAGCTTCTCCCAAGGGAGCCACTGCATTCCTCTTCATCATATGCAGAAAATTGCCTGGGCAACAGCTACAAAAGGCATTTTAAAAGCTTAATTCCCTTGATTTTGCCTCCAGGCTACAATAGCTTGGGCACTGAATGCTGCTGCCCTCATGGCTGCAGTTGGCACAGAGCTGTGCCTAGCTGCGGTGGGCTCTCTTAGAAGTCTCTGAATTACGGCTTCTGAAAAGTGCTGCTGCCCCACGTGCACTGCATGTTTTTGAGTTGTCCCATGCTCCTTATATTTCTGTGACATTAGAGAGTAAGGTAAAAACAACTTGAGAAAAATCCATTCTTATAGCACAGAATGGTGGAAGAAAAACTGTTGGAAGGAAATAAATATATCGTTTCAGGATTTGGGTTTGTGGTTCAGCCCGAATTTCTGTCTGACCTTGGTCAAACCCAGTTCCTTTGCTTCTTGGCTTCAGAGAAGAATAGGAAATCCCAAAGGTCATCTGCAGATCAAATCCATTAATGACTATGAGATATTCTTGTGCAAAGAAAAGCCTTAAACGTGTTTTGCTAGACAATATACTTCCAGTAAATATTAATTTAAAGGTTTCTTTAGCTTTTTATTACAGTTCACTTGTAATCAGACTCCAAAGCGAAGAGAAGGTAGATGCCTGCCTGTTCACAAATCTTTTGTTCTTGGATTTCAAATATCCCACAGAAGTTGTGAGTTAAGGTTTATATGTAAGTGGTTCACAGAATCACAGAATATGCTGAGTTGGTAGGATAGTAATGCTTAGCAAATGTACTTGTATTAGGATATTAATCCCAATAATGCAACTGCAAGCCTATGGCCTGAAATTTCTAAGTGGTGCAGTTGGCCTAGGTCCCTGAAATTGGTTGATTTAAACCCATCAAAAATGGTTAGATTTTCAGTATGTTTGGCACCCCCAGCTCCTACTAGATTAAAATTCATTAACTTACCAAAAGACACAGTGGGAACATCAGCACCAATAGTAGAACTAAAGGATTCCTGCCAGCCAATACAGCATTTGTGCCACTGACCTCATAATACAGTGAAACCTGATAGCAGGAAGAGTTGAGCATACACTGAAGATCTTAAGCATAAATAATGGAGAGAAAATGAGATTTTGGGTTAATTGGTCTTAGTGGCTATATTGATCACAATTCTGCTAGGCCTTTGTTTAACCCTTTGTTCCCCTGTGCAGTAAGCACTTACCTGCCCTTAGTAGTCAATAATCTTTACAGAGTATGAAAATATTCTTCAAATTGCTAGAATGACATGAAATAACCTTAGAATAGAACCAGGCCCCTGTAATGAAGATTTGAGAGAATAAAACAAAGATAGTGTTGTTTCCTGTGGAAAGTAACTGGTTGAAGTGTTTATATGCCTCCTACAGGAAAGTATTTCTGCACCAGAGGCAAAGATGTAGTCACAGTAAAATTAAAGAAGGAAGGAGTAATAATGTATAGTAATAACTGGAAACAGAATCTGCAATGTCCTATGGGAGGATTAAAATCAAAGTATGTAAAAAAATTAAATATTTTTATTTTTGCAGTATTTAAAAAGTGAGAAATTAATTTGGGATGATCTGAACCTATTTTGCAAAGGGCAGTGCATTTGGAACAGGGTATCAGTGATTCAAGAATGCTACTCATACTTGTAATATCCACACTGATGACAAGTTGTCTACAGTATATACACTGTTGGAATATCATTAATGTTAGAGCATACAACATTGTAAGATTAAATTTATAGAATATTCAGATGTGATTTTGTTTTAATATTGCTAATCATAGATCTTTTGAACAAATGTGATTAGAGTGTATGTTACATATTTAAATCAACACTACTCCTCTATTTCAGGGTAACTAAGAGCTCTGGGCAATAATAAAATGTGAGTAATGACCCTTTCATTTCAGCTCTGTAAGCAAGAGGTAGAAATGCTCACTGTTTATGAGAAAATTGTGATTGGGGAAATGAATAAGCAGTAATTGTTCTGCATTAAGTAAACAAAGGAAACTATCATATTTTAATGCACTCTCCATTTTATTACAGCTCAGTCAGATATTCTAATCTGCTGTGGCAGGAACTGAATGAATTGGCAGCACCCAAAGGTGATGTTTATTAATTTATCATAACAAATAATGATGATGTGCCAAAGTAAATTATGTCACTTCATATATTGTATGTCTTCGTATCAGAATACCTGTAGCAAAGGAGTATTGTTCACTTCCCCTTTTCAAAGCTGAGAAATCCATGTGTTGTTTGGTTTCCTGCCCTTGTCACTGTAATTTGGGTTAATCATAGGGTAGCTGTGTAGGTAGACAGAAGTAGACACTACTGCACATGTTTTCTCAGAACCACTCCCAGACTCTTATTTCCATATTTTTTGCTTCTGCGCTGAGATACTTAAATTCTGTGGATGTTTTTATTGTCTGTTTTATGTAACAGTTGTACTTGGAAACTCCACCAGAGTTTGCCTTTCAAGTGGAGATTACATTTATGTGTACATGCCTAGATTAGCATGTAAATATGCATTATGTATACACAGATGTTTATGGACACATGCACACATAAATTCATAAAATAAAAAATTGTTCTTAAAGCTAAGGGATGGTCATCACTAAGGGTAGAAAGAAAGGATTAATTTCTTTTCATCCCTGAGGACCAAAACATGAAACCTTAAGTGATTTGTGCAGTGCCTGAAAGTAATGTAGCATCACCAAAAGGAACATAACCTACACCTCCTTCGCTCCAGGCCTCAACTGTTTCACTGTATTTTTCCTCTCCAGTAATATTTCCAATTTGTTCCTCTAGCCCCATGTGGCAGTGGTACCCTAACTTTTATTAAAAGTCTTTCTGAAGTCAGTTATCCAAATTCAGAGTTGACGGAAGGAAAAGCAATTTTCCTGGGTTTGACTGTATTGAACTGATACCAGTTCTCTGATTAAAGTTACACAACTGAATGACCACTTTAGTGTCTATTTTTAACATTTTTCAAGTGTAAACTTTGAATCACTGAATTTTTATTAAATGGGAATGAAATTTGATCCGGAATAGATGAAATCTTTCTGACAAAGATGAAATAAGGGGAAAACAAATGCACATGTGTGTAATGTGAATATGATTGCCTTGAATTTTCCAAACAAAATTCAGTTTACTGCCAACTACAAAAAGTCGATTGTATTACGGTCCTAATAGCAAGTCAGAAAAAGTGTTGTTAGTTGGTTTGCTATTCTCAGAGGTTGTTCCTGGATATTTCTGCAATTTAAAAAGTATTTGGGAAAACATGTCTGAATATTCACTTTTTTGTTATATAAGCTTATTGATGTTATTATATGGTGTCCAATGTTCATGGTAGCAACAGTTAAGGATTCAAAAATAAACAGAATACTCAAAAATAAATATAATCATGCACAATCTAGTAATTTGCAAAAGGAAACTCAAGGGGATTGCATCTGTGAGTGTGCAGAATGTTCTCATTGAGATTACAGTCCTGCCACAGATCCTGAAATCCCCCTTACCTAGAGGTCAGTGCAGCTGCTTTTCTCCACATGTGTCTGCAGATCTTGTCTGGAGTCAAGACCTGTTTCTCAAGGTCACTGCCATCAGGCCCAGGACCCCAGTGTTTTCCTAAGTTGTGCTCCTGCTTTCTGCTCTCTTAGGCATAAAAAGCAGTGATATTCCTGGGCAAGTGATGCTTGGTCAGACAACATCTTTTCAGATCAATCTTTTCCAGCTACAGTTGAAGATAAGTAATATGAATGGAAAATAAAAGTTTTTCCACTCAAACCAAAGTGACTGTCTGTTCATGAGTTATAGGAGTATCAGCGTGCCGCTACATGAAGTGATTACAAGGAAAGCTAATCCAATGAATTTCAAGGAAAAATACATACCCAGAACACCTGGCTACTTTTGAAAAATTCTGTGCTTAATATGGAAACAGCTACATATATGCTAGCAGAAAATTTCATTGGTAAACCCTCATAGCAAAATCCTAAAAGCTAGCATAAACCATCTCATTTTATAGTTAGTGTTTTGTATCTGATTTATATACTCCTTTATTTGAATTTCTATGTTACCAGTAAAAGAGAATAAGAATGTTTCAAAATAAAATGGAACACATGTTTAGTTACCTTAGTCCTGTTTTGCAGAATGATTTTAAAATTTTTTTTAAACCCACAGGGAAAACTGTTAGTGCATAAGTATTTCATCTGGGTAATCCACTGCCAGTTGATTCTGATAATAAGCTTCAAGAACTTTGTTGGAAAGGCATCCTTTGGGAAATACATCTAAGAAATCTTAGAAGGATCTAATCACTACATGTTAATACTTAATAAAAACTGATAAAAACTTCCTTGTCTTGACTGTGAAAGTGCTGCTATAAGCAGAAAGAAATGTGGCTGTATTTTTTCTTTCAACCAATATGGGTAAAATTTAAAATGCTTGGAAGCTTATCCTACTTGAAATTACACTTTTCAGAAAAAGAATAGTTCCAGCTTTCAGTGGATTATCAAGGGTTTAAAAAGTAATGATGACAGCACTATGATTACACAGCAATTGAGAACAATAATGCAATTGTTTGAAAGGCCTGCTAAATTTGGATTATGACTTCTGCCTTTTTAATATTTCAGATCCACTAATCTTTCAGTTGGTGGACATAATAACAGAATTTCCCTAAAGAATTAATAGGAGCTCCATGAGGCCAAAAGTCTCAATGAAATTATTTTTGCTTTAGATGTCTAAGCAAAATGTAGCTGTAGAATTGGATTTAAAAGCAGGTGATTGCAACCACCAGGCAAATCAGCAGTGCGGATGAAGGGTGACTCAGATGTGCCAGTTTTTTGTGCTCTCAAGGCCATTTCTTTATTGACTCATTTAGGACAGCACCTTTAAATAGCAATGCATGTCCAGAGCCACCCAGTTTCAAAGTTCTCATTCATTTCTTTACATTTTAGGATTAGGGATATGAACACAATCTGAGGTGAATTAATCTGGTGTTATGAGATAGAACATTCTTTAATTTCACTTTAATTAATTGCATTTATGCTTTTAGACATGGAAATTATTGACGCTTAAGATGAAATCTGAGAATTAATAGGACCTGAAGTATTTTGCTATGTTTTTTTGTTTCTGACAATTCATCACTTTTTCAGCTGTGACAACTCAAACGTACTGCCATGAATCTTCATCAATCTAACTAGATCATAAATCTTTCAGGGGATATAAATTTGAGCTATAGATCTTGGTCTCCATGAAAATATATTTTGTTTCTATGGATTTTTTTACATTCATAAAAATTCACTGTATTTTATAAGATTTTACTAAGATTTTTACAATCACAAAATAGAGGGTGATATTTGTTGGTTTCCATAGTGCTAATTCTGGTATTGGTAGCACGTGCTACTGTTACCTTTAGGTCCTTGGCTTGTTTGACTGTTATTAATGTGGGGTGGGTTTAAACTGGATGTAATAATAATTTAAGGTTTAGGATTGAATTTAACATTAAATTAAATTCTTCTTTTACCAGAGATTGGTCAGCATTGAAATGAGCTTCAATTTGTAATCTGTCTGATACTTGAACATAATCAAGGCCTCAAGTTATTTGCCAAATTGGCACCACTAACATCTGTTATTTATATTGAAATAGACATGTATGGATGTGTTCAAAATTTTTTTGGTATTGTTTCAATCTTTATCTCTCTTGTTTTCAGATCCATTGTTAGGCCATAGTACTGTGTACAGTTTTTCTGAGAAAACTTGATTAGAATCCTCAAGTATTTCAGGAACGATTGGGATAAGAAAAAAGGAGGGGAAAAGACTTTAATAAAACTTCCTGCATCTACTGGCACTTTTGCCTTTTACTGGCATGTTTTGAATCAACTGCTAGTTTATTTTTGTATGCTCTCATACATAACAGAGACTTGCAGCTTTAACAAAACTGGGATTGTTAGTGTTCAGAATTGTAACAAAAAATGGGTAACTGAATTGGGAATTAGGCAAAAGAGAAAGAAAACTTTGAGAATGAGGTGAATGCAATGTCAGCAACTGATGTGAGTGCTGTTCTGTTTTACTGTCATGAGACTGTATTATGACTAGATGGCTGATTTTGTGTTTTGATTTTAATTGAATTTTCAATATATTTATTCTGTGGACATGTGTCTGAGTTTAATAACCTTCAAATACATGTTCAGATTGAATGACCAAGTCAATTATTTCCTCAAAAGTACTTCTTAGGATTGTGTTGTAGGCATACAAGTGGCAAAGGAAACATACTCATGAATATGCCACTTGTTTCCAAATTAATTTCTCTCAATCTTGGCAGCATGTTTTTGTTATATAATTATTCCTATATTTTAGGCATTCTTGTAGTACTACAGTAAATGAGAGTTACAGCACTCCACACATTTGTTGAATAAAGGAGCTTACATTTACAATGCCATTTAAGTCTGCTGTATTCTCAAAAGTGGTGAGTGGGGCTTATTTGGATATTGAACAATGGAACCTTCCTGCAGTTGTGGTGTTCAGTGACTCAGTATGCAAGTAGCATATTTATTATGTATCTTTCTTTTCTTTTTTTCTTTTTTTTTGACATATTGAGAAGACATGGTTCCTTTTGCATGGAACCTTGAAATGCACTTCTGCCTAAATGATTTACCTTGTTATCCTTCACCTTTCTAATTAGCAACAAGGTAAAGTGCTTTCCACAAAGGAAAAAACCAAATTTTCCTTATTAGTGCTTGTCTCTTTGTCAATTACAGAAAGCAAACTCTGCTAGGTTTGGAAGCACGTTTTCTTGCACTGGGTAATTTAGCAAATGTTGTGATTGAGAAAGACCTATTTTGATCATAATGTTTCCTTAATATACCTAATCTGTATATCATGAGAACACTTGGCCTTCATCCCTTCCTTCTACCCTATTAAACTTCTAGCCTTTATGTCTCATCCCTCACACTGAATAATGCCATAAACTAGAAAACCAAGGGATGACATCAAAGAGAAACAAAGAATCATTATTGAATAAGATAAATGTAGTGCCACGTCTGCTAATTCTAATTTACTTAAAATTTAGTGAGGATTATTCTGTCAGGTCATCTATCACAAACAGACGTTAGGGTGGGAGAGAAGTAAGCAATTAAAAACATGTTCTTCATTTCAGATATTTTGTGATTTTTTTATTCAATTAGCTTCCATTGACTGCTCTGCTTTTTCTGCCAAGTATAAAATAATTTGTCAATTTTTGAGGTTAAATTTAGTGTCCCTGAAAGGGCTTGCATTGACAGCCACAGAGGATGGAGTATAAATATATTTTCCTTCTAGAACAAGTGCTGCATTAACAATGACAGTTGAAGCTTCCTCAGGCTGCCCCATTATCATGTGCTTTCACCTTGGCTTGTGGTGTAAACACTTACTGATAAAATTTAATATTTTGAAACTCGAGTTGGTGGACTTTCACATAGCACAGTCCACCTGTAGCATTCCCTGTCTGAGGAAGCTGTCGAGTCAAGTGCTGGGCAGGATGTCTAACAGGATTGAAGTATTTTATATGCAGTAAAGACAGTCAGAGCTATGCAAGCTAAGATAATAAGTGTAATCAAATTTCATACTCCAAGGAATACACTGATTGCCTCAAGGATCAGTTAAAATGTAACTCCATATCCTTAGCTTTCAAGCTGCTTCATGCAAGCAGAGCAGCTGTAACAAGGCAGAAAGTCTTCTAAGGCATCAGTTGTTGTCCATCTTTTCTGGCAGGGTACCAAATTGTATCAACCAGTAGTTCAACAAACTAGAACCTATAGAAAGGAGAAAATCTTTGATACTTTTCAAAAAAATTGAAGTTCAGAATGGGAGATTTTGTACACTAGAACGGTTTAAATTAGAAAACATTTTACTTTAGACTCTTGTTCATCTTCCTTTTGTATCACTTCATAATCCTAAATACTTCAGTTCCAATCTCCTACTTAATATTTCTGCTTCTAAATATGTGTAAAGCTGTTGGAATCAAGCAGATATTCTCTGTGCCCAATCCTGGGTCATGCAAACCCTTCATTACACCACTTAGACTGGGGAGGTAAAGCACTTCACACCAGCTTGACATCTTGTCCTTTATTATTGAATTCCTTTGTTTCTTGATTTGTGAGATATAGAAACTCTGTGGATACTTTTAAGCAGGCTGTAGACTCATTTGTGAGCCACAGGTAAAGAAAGCCACCTACATGTTTTTCTGTCCCTGTAAAAGTGGTGGGAAATCCTGCTTCCCCTGCCCAGCGAGGCTGTTCCAGCCCTCTCGGTGTATCAGGTTGGTGTAGAAGGTGCAATGTGTGCAACTGATATCATTTGCATGCACTGGGGATAAAGATTAGGGTTTAGTTTAGGGGTACCCAATTTCTTTTAACCATAAATAAGAAAAACATTGTAAGATAACAGCAAGCTCCTTGGCAAAGTGCACTAGGGGGAACTTAATGCTTTGAAATGTTATTGTTGAAATCAGCCTGCTCATTTGTGCAAAGTGTAATTGCACCTGGTGAAATAAGTGCATTTTTGTGATGGTGCTGAGGGCCCAGCAGGTGTTACTGACCCTGATTGGCCTCACCTGTGCAGTGGGTGTTACTGACCCTGATTGGCCTCACCTGTGCAGTGGGAGTTACTGACCCTGATTGGCTCCACCTGGCTCTATTTAAGGACCTACTCAGCCTCTTTTCAGACTTTCTGGACCTTTCTCTGAATTTCCAAGTCTGTCATTAGGCTCACCCTTGAGGGAACCTGCCAACCCCTGCTGGTCTGTGTGTTGGTGAGGTCCCTGTCCAGCAGCATTCCCTGGGTGTCTGTGTACCCTCTTATGCTGCAGACCTGCTCCTGGTCCCAACGTGTGGTGACTCAAAGGCAGTGGGATGAAGCCCTCAAACAAGCAGGTATCTCCCTACTGTTTGTTTTTTTTACCTGATTTTGAAATCTTTATGCTTGTTTCTGCCTTGTTTACTTCATCAAAACATGGCATGAGGCCTCTTGAATGCTGAGAAACATTGAATCTCCCAAGAGAGCATTGGTTTTCAGGTCTGCATCTGCTTGGTTTGGTTTTGGGGCTTTCTGAGTCTGTTTCAAACTGGTGTCCTGAACAATGAAATTTTCTTAAAGAGTTTGTGGTTGTTTTCTCATTTGATTCTTTTTCCTAAAAAAGCCTATTCTAGATGTTTTTTCCATTTATTTATCTGTAAAAGAATGTGCTTTAGGTGATGTGAAATGTTAGCTGGGATTTTTGACCTTCCTTATGCGTAATCAAAACAACTTGCTAAAGTCAGTGATGTTGTACCAGCATAAAGGTAGTTTTTGATCAAGTCTGATAACTGTGTTACACTTTTATTTGTGTCCTCTTGTTTTCTCTTTGATAAATCTTCATTTAAATTTTGGTCTTTCCTTTGTTAGTTCTAAGAGAGATGTGTGTATGAGTGAGAGTATTTGCAGAGGTGCATATAAAGCCCTTGAAAGATGAGATGGTGAAAAGCTCAGACTGAGAAATGATATTCAGTACTTGGAGAAAACTGTGGTGGTCTGTGGTCAGACAAAGGTGGAGGGGTAGGAGAGGGCTGATGCTGGGAGGAAAGTCATTGCTGCCTGGTGGCTGCTGGCAGAGGTGAGGATGGAAGTGTTGTAACTGTGTGCTCAGTGTGAATGCCACAGCAGCTTCAGTCAGGGAAGGTGTCCTGGTAATGGAAATAAATTGTGTGCTGTGGATTTGCAGAGGAAAACAGTGGTAGAAGGACAGAGAGTAAGATGTTAACTGCACTGGACTTGGAAATGCAACTTAGATATTGAGCGGAATTGAAAAAGGCAGAAGTAAAATTAGCTGACTTAAAAAGGGTAACGTGGGAATGCTGAAAGTGAAAAACAAGGAGACTGCCTGTCTATAGAATACGGTAACTTAATGGAAATGTAGCTTTCCTGGCCATGGCCCTGTAGCTACCCATCTGCATATCTAAAGAGTAATACATCTGGAGGAAAAAGGCAGTTCTTCCCTGCTCTTTGCTAGGTGGAGGTTTATCCTGCAGGTCTGAAAGCGCTATCCAAAAGATAAGACTGAACCAATGTTAAGTATTAATATTCATAATGCTGTCTTGTAATTCAAGGGTAGCTTTGTCACTGATTTTATTATCATAGTACAAAATGGCAGCATGCTGAATGATTGCTCCCTGTGCTTTTCATGAGTCACTTGGTATGTCTAGAATGTTAGCTGCAACAATTACATTTGTTGTTTAGCTCATTCAGGTGTGACTGGGGGAACAGAAAGAAGAGTTTGCTGGTGTAGCTTCTTTCATGGTGGTTGCAGCTTGTGCTGGCTGGACAACCTTAGATCTGCTGTTAAAATCAGCATCTTATACTTTGTACTTCACAGCTTCTGTACTGAGAATCAAGTCACCTGGGTGGCTGCTGCTGGTTTTATAGCATAATTGAGTAGTCTAAGCAGCATCTTAGCAGCAGCTCCAAGAGGCTTTAACCTCTATGTATACACATTTCCTGGGATTTTGTTTTACAAAGAGAGGGATTATTGTCATATTCACTGTAATCACTTTAAGTTCTGTAGGCCTGATTCCTGAATGCCTTGTACCTTCTGCTGTCATTTACAACTGCTTAAAAGGACTACAGTATGGGATGACACTAGAATGGCTGTGAAATTATTACATTTGCAGAGAGATTGTTTGTACATTGTATATGGCAGTGGAGAACCAGGGCATGTGCAGAATGAGTAGAGAGTCAGTGCAAATATTAAGTTATTGCTGAGGTGTAAGTGGGTACATGGTAGGAAAAGGTAGTAGAAAGGAAAAAAGGCAGCAGAGACTTTAAATTGTAATTCTAAATAAGGCTTCTATTCAAATCTTCATGCCTGTGCTTGGGCTTGTTGGGAGTTGTATTGATCCTCAAGGCAACCCTTAGCCTAGACAGTGCACTGGTCTGGGATGGGGGGTTTTACCTGGGTTTTTTCCACATCTTTTTCATCAGGTATCTTCAACTCTCTGCTGTCTGTTATGCAAGGAGTGGGCCAGGTGTTTGGAACTGGCTGTAGGCTGTAATGACTTTAAGTAAACATAAAGGCAAATCTGGCACTGATATTTGCAACAAAAATGCATCTTCAGTGCACTTTGAAAAAGGAAGCAATAAATAGATTTCTGCTAGCTACACTAAAGCTTGGATTAAGCTTGCAAAACACCAAAGTTTGAGGTAGATACGGCTATACTGCTTCAGAGATAAAGTTTGTCTGGCACGACTTCTCCACCCTGAGAGCCAGCCCGCTCCAGACTGCAGAGTACAAAGAGCACAGAGACCTGGAGGTTCAGGCTGACACCTGGACCGGCGTATACAAGATAGCCCTTGGCTTGTGATTAAGGCAAATCCCCCTTTGCCCATGTATATCTGGTTAAACCTGAATGTTCTAGCTGTACTTCCACTCAAGCTGTAAATAGTTAGATATTCTTACAAGTGCTGATGAAAAAAAAGTTGCTTCGTCTCTTAGGGGCAGCTTTATATGTCACTGTCTATGACTCTGATAGCACAAAATGTCTCAGTCATAAAATGTCAAATCTTAAGTATGATAAATAATCCTAAATTATATTAACATTTATTAAGGAGAATGTGGAGAATGCATTTCAGAGATTTAGTAGGAGTTTTACTAAATTTCTCTGTGAAGAAATCACTCCATTATTATTATTGTTTGAAAGTGCCATAATTCGAAGGTTATGCTGCTGTCAAGGCAAAAGGTTCCATATTGCATTTTCAACCAAGCCTGACTGATTAAGGGTATTGGGAAGAATATGTTTTCCTTCCAGAATCTTAATTAGGTTGACTTTAACTCACGACAGGAGATTCTGCCAGCTGTCAGCTACTGCTTGGATCTTTTACTAATTAAAACTCTGAGGAAGCTTATTAAAGGTGTTCAAAAAGCCAACTCTTCCTTTAAAATGTCTCTGGCACTGCAACAAAGAGTGTATGACAGTGATATTGCAGCATAGATAACTTGTCTTTTGCTTTTCATCTTTGCTATATGCAAGTTATGTTACCTGCCTGTATAGGCCCTTCATTCAAAGCCCTTACCTGTCATCATCCTGTGAATGGCCTAAAAGGATTTTAAGGTGAAATTTTGCTGATATTCAGTTTATATATCTGGCATTCAGATTTTCTCATACAGTGAGTACAACTGATACTGAAACACTTCTCCTGAGGTTTAATTTCTGAGGCAGCAACATTCTGTAGTTTGTAAATATTTTCAGTGTTGAAAGAGATGATGATAAAACTTCTAATTAACAGCATTGTTGTGTTGCAATTCATGTTCTTAATTAGATGCTGCAACTGGAGTATATCGGTATTTTTACACTTTTCCAGTGTACCTGTCTCAGTATGTTTAAAAAAGAATTCTCCTTACATACCTAGTCAATTTTTTAGGCCAACAAATATCCTAAGTTACTGCCAAAAGAAATTTTGGCAGCCTCTCTGTTCCTCTGGGGACCTGGAAAAATAACTCTTTAACTTGTGTCGGCTGTCTGCAAAGGCAAAATTTTGCTATTATAACTGCATTTTATCTTCTCAGGTGTAGATAGATAAAATTCTAAGATGATTTTGTGGAAAGGAAAGTTGCTGCAACAGCAGGAGTTTTCAGATGACAGGGACATTGAATGGATGTGAAACAACATTTACTTATCCAGAAGGTCACTGAACTTCTCTCAAATTGTTGTAATTTTGTCCACACATGGATTTCTAAGTCACTCACTGGCTTCTTGGTGAGAAAGTTAGGGGCTATGAGAAACACCTTTGTGACACATGAGAAAGCCTCTTGGTGAAGTTATTCTCAGTAGGTGTCTGCTAGGAAAATTAACTAACCATAACAAGTTCTCCCACGTGTTCTGGAAGGTGGCATGTAGCAAGATTTCTGATTTGTGGAAGAAAAAGCTGCTGCCAGGATTTAAGGTAACGAGATTACTCTCAAGTGTGTGATGTGGGATTTCTCCAGAAAAGAAGTCATTTTGACTTCATGTATGACCTTTCTGTGGTTCCTCAGTCACTCATGATGGCAGGTGCTGCTGCTGCTTCTGTTGTCCTGGCACCTCACAAACATTTAAGAAAGCTCCCTATTTTTCTTCTATGTGTTTATCTCCATCCCAGGTGTGATTTTATTGATGCTCTGATTATGAACCTTAATGGTGCTCCTTTTTTCCAGCCAGGGGAGTGTCTGGCAGCACCTGTTCACATGGATGGATGTGCAGTGGGTGCATCTGGCTCAGCTGTGCAGTAGCTGAAGCCATAGTTCTATCCTGATTTCTTTCTTCTTGTGAGCTATCTGTTCCTATTCCTGTATCGCCCTTAGAATATATGCCTTTTTTGAAAAGGTTCCCAGATGTTTATGCTGATCCTCTGTAGTCCTAATGCTTATTTGCAAGTAGGACTTCTGTTTTTTTCCCAGTGTTGCCTTTGTTCATTTGCTATGACAGATTTTGAGTCACTATTGCATTGATCGTACTTTCCCCACTGTTTCTTCAGTTAATCCTGATGTCACATCAATGGTACTTATTTTATATAACAGAGCTGTAGTTTTTATAAAGAGCTGAAGCAATTCTTCAAGCATTTAAAAACTTAATAGCTTAATTAAAATATAGGTTTTATTAGTTGAATTTTCGGACAGTGAGTTCCATCATATATTTCAGAAAAAGAGAACATGATTATTCAAACCTCAATACCTGATAAGCTTGGATGTGGCTATCACTGGAAAAAAGAATAGATTTTTGGGGGGAAAAAATGCCACACCAAGCTCATTTGAACAGTCTCAAAGGAATAGATTCAAGTTTATGCAATTCTGTTCTTTGATTTAATAACAGAAGCACATTCAAGAATGAGATTATAGATGTTTTCAGGGAACAAAACCTGCGTGGTGTGTGTTTCTGTATGTTTAAACAACTAAGTGTTTTCACTTTGACCCACATCCTTTTCTCCTCTAAAAGAAATGTCATAGCTTCTGTTCCTGCTATTATGATGGATTATCTTTTTTTTCTTTTCCTGGAATAAAGATGCACATTTACTTAGTAGGCAGCTGGTTCATCTAGGCACATCTGTGTCTCAGTTATTTTTGTATTAAAGTTGATTAGAAAATAATTTCTTTCTTAAATTGCACAGAAAGAAAGTGACATTTTATATTAGTAAAAACTTCACTAGAAAGGCACTAGGTATTTTTGTTTTAATTGACTCTTGTCAACTGGGCATACTAAACTATTCTAACACCATTATATAGGTCTGTGAATCTTAACTTTGTAGCTTATTTTTAGGTATTATCACATGGGAATCGGGTAACATTTTATTGACTAAGAAGCAAAACAGATCATAATGCAATGTTCACATGGCAAGCAATCACATCTGGAGTACTGGATGGTACAGTGGGTAACTCTAGCAGTCTGTGCTTAATTTGCATTGTTTTGATCTAGTTAAAACTATGTGATTAGAACCTGTTGTGTTCACTGAGTAGTGCATCTTGCCTTGCCTCTGCCAGGAAAAACTTTGCAATTGTGTTTCTGTATAAATCTCTATGCTCAAATGTAAAATTTGTGGGTTTACATGGGTTGGTGTGAAAGCTGAAACTGTCAGATTTTCTTCCCATATCTAGGTAGAGCTATGTGTCATTCCAGTCCCTTTTAGCATCATGTTTGCCAGTTTTCACATCAGTATAGATACCAATTTATCTCCTCATGCAATACGTTGCAGCAAGGAGACTCTACCTTTTGACCTATGATAGTAATACAAGGTGCTATTTAAAAAAAACAACAAACATAAATTGTGAAATTCACCTAAGTGCTCAGAGAAGATGCAAACTACATTTCTTTCCCCAAGTGATGTGAAGATACAAATAAAGTTAAAATACAGAAGATATTGATCTCTCTTATAGGCAGACTGTTTTAAGTGATTTAAGTTCTAGACTTTAATCACTGTGTTTTACATAAGTTTGATCTGTGGGGTTAACACTTTGAACTAACTGCAGGCTGAGCATGTTAACGGGGTGTCAGTTTAAAGCTCTACTCTAAAACTCATGATCTGTTTTAAATGAGGGATTCGCTGTCCAGCAGAATGGTACCTCTGCTTTCCCTGTTTCTGTGGAAGCCCTTGTGACTCAGGCTGGTGCCCGCTCCTGGGAAAGGACCAGAGGGTCAGCAGCTGTAGCAGCAGAGACTCTGCTTATTTCTAGCCTGGCTGTGCTGGGCATGCACTCCCTGTTTGTTCCTGGCCTGGCCTGTGGCTCTCTTGTCTTGGCCTCGCATTGTCTTGGTGATGCTCTCCCTTTGCCCACTGCCAGTTCAGGATACCTGCTGATGTTGTAAAGAATTTTCTTCCCAGTACCCCTGTGAGGGAAGTACATTTTTGTTTACATCAAGTATAGAGGTGTAAGTTGGCAGGATGTGAGATTTGGTTACTTGTTCCAGGTATCACAGACAGTGAACAAAGTCCTTGCTTCTCAGATCTGAATGCAGACTCAGACACAGGACTGCCTTTCTTCTGTGCTGGACTGAGAAAACACACTACTCTTACCTTGAAAGAAACCCTCCAAAACTCAGTTAAGGCAGTACCGATAGATGGTCTTTTCTGGCTTCCAAAACTGGGAAGCAAAAATATCAACAGAAAGGAAACCCTTGTGGAAGTAGTACCTGACTCATCATGGAAAAGCAGTGTCATCCTTATGTTGAATCATATCCATTTGGACCTTCTTCTGTTTTATGATCTCTTATGAGAAATTATTATCCCTCCTATTTTGCACTGTTTGGTAGTTGGGTGTTTATAGATGCTGTGCAAGAATGATTTTCTGGCTGCTAAGCTCGTTTGCTCTTACTGTGCATGTAAGGCATACTAATATATCAGTGAAGGGGACCATGGTAGCAGTTGGACAATGATTAATTTCTTAAGCAACAATTTAATACTTCAAATAAAGAAATATTAAGTGTATAAATCATCTTGATTCAACTCTTCAGGTACAACTTGGCCCTTCAGGTAGTTCACCTTTTTGCATCAGAAAAATAAACCCTAGTCATGTTGCTTTCTTGAAAAAAAATCTCTTCATAGGTGATATAGGAGTAAAGAAAACCAGAAAGTATCACAGTGTTTGTATACTGGATAGTCTTGTATTCTAATAGCATGTGCCATAAGAGCATTATGTGCCAGTTTTATAGGAATGCCTGGGGAGAGTTTACCTTTTAGATGTTTCCAGTAACATTTTCATAGCTTTAGTAGAACTAGGGGCAGGAGGTGGAAGAGTAGTCCTCTTGTTTTCTTGGTATATGCTTGCCTCGTTTTTATCTCTTGACTTCCCAGTTTAAATTAATGCCTAGATGCCTTGAAAAATGATAAGGGATACAAAGTGTGATAGTTTACCTTTTCATCTTTTTTCTCTCATTCACATGTTAAACAGTACGACAGAATGGCTCCTTTGAAGTTTGCAGTCTTTTCAGAATATTCTACAGCTGAAATCAGTTTCCATAAGTATCTCTAAGAACTGGGCTACCAAAAGGCTAATAGGATATATAAACAAGTTTGTGGAGCCCAGGGGATGTGCCTTTCTGTTTTACATTAGGAGAAAATTTTCTCTGCTCAAGGAAACATTTCAGGAAATTTCAGACCAGACTACACAATGGAAAGGCAAATTGCATACACAGTGTTTGAAGGCACGTTTCTAATTAACCTCCACAGTTACTCTGTTATTCCGTTAGCATAATTGTTGATGTTATTGAAGAGATAAGTCCTTTGATTTTATAGAAGCTGTAATAAACACTGTTGTTCTATTGCATTGTTGCAGAGATGCATCTTTTTACTGCTTTCATTTTTGAAGAACTGTACTATAGGAAGACAGAAAATACAGTTAAATAAATTGACACTTGAACATTTTATTGTATTTTAACTACTTTTTTATTATGTGAATACAGCAACCTTTTTCTGGCTATCTCTTGTTGTAGTATTTGCTCATATTTAGTACAACTCATTTCTTTTTATGCCAGAACTTCAGTTGCTGAAAGAAACCAAACTAGAGAATTAGCTTCTTTTTTGGCAGTTAAGTTGCAAAATGAGAAATGTTGGTGTTGCTGCCTGTAAAGGGTTTGATGAAGACTAGGTTGCTGCTAGGTTATGCTATTAAATTGCTGTTGTATTTTCCTGTTGGAATCCACTATGCCATTAAAACTGTTAACAGTGGAAAGACTGTGACAGTGGAAAGGTTGTGATTCAATGTTAACACAGGATCACCTGCTGGTAATCATCTAACTCAAAGTGGGTGTGTGTACATGATGATATTTCTATTAAAGTAGCTTAAGCTAGGCCAGTTGATGCTTTTTAAACAGGTTTATGCTGACAGAGGGAAGATAATACATAGCACACAATGATTTGCAGAGCAATGCAGGTGATAGAGGACTGATTCTAAAATTTTGATAAAACTTCCTATCTCACATAGGAACTCTTCTAGCAGTACTTTTTCTTATATTTGTCAGCTCTAAGCACAGGCTCTGTCTACATTGGTATGCACAGTATTGAGAGTGAGGCACATGAATGTTGTTCTCTGGAATGTATTGGTGGTTCTGGGTCTAATCCTATGCTGACAGTTTGTATTCTATAAACTGTAGGTAAAATAATGGTGTATTTGAGCCTGTTAGAGGCAGAGTAATTGAAATTATGTCTGTATAATATATACTTTGGCTGAAATTCTTATTGTGCAGAGACTGAATACTTTATTTCAATATTAGTAGCAGCTGAACAGGCCTTATGTTGACCCTTTGCACAGGGATGAAGTTTGCCTAAGGAAAAAAAAGGGCAGTAAAATGTCACAGCAGTGTTGCATATTCTGCCTATATTAACTTCACATGGAATGTAGAATCAGAGTTTGTTCAATCTTTTCTCTGAGGAGAAGGAAAGGAAGAGATGCTGAAAGAGTGAAATGAGATTATAAAACAGATATCAGTGCTAAAATGGCAATGTTACCCTTATTCTTTTTGCTAAAGATTTGTGCAAATGTTAAGCAGCAAACAGGTTTAAAGTGCTGATCTCCATCATGTACAAAGATGGTGTTTGATAATTAAAGTGCAGTGAAAGCAGAATGGGTGATGGACATCAGACAGTCAGGATAAAACCCAGTGTTTGTTCCCAGTGGCAAGAGATGTGCAATCTCTCAAGCCAGACAGTAAACAGACTTTATGACTCTCTTCTATACATGACACTTCCTGTTGCCCTGACTGTCTGTAGTGGATTTGGCACTTGGAGATTGATTTTTCTGAAGTTATACTCCTTTCCCAAAAGCTTCTCTCTTGTCCATAATATCCCTATAAAAGACATCTATGTCCATATTTAGAAAAATTAATTCCAAATCTGACTTGATTACTTTCTATGTATTACCATAATTTGTTATAATTGTCTTGTTGGTATGAAAAGAAGATCCAGTCAACCAAGAATACCCAACTTTTCACAAAACGACACAAATGTATTAATCTTTTTAGTTATTTTTAAAGCAAGCACCGGAAGGAACTGCAATCTATTCCAAAGGTCAGTTCACATTAAAAATATTCCAAAGGGTTACCAAATTTAGACATTTGCCTATTATACAGTTGTTGCTGATGAAACAGGACAGAAGGACACATATATTTGCATATAAGCAGTTTGCATTGCTTCTCTCCTATTGATAGGATGTTTAAGACACACAAATTGTTAGATACCAGTAGAATGTTAACAACAGGGAGATTGCAGTACTCATTAATACACTTCTAATGTATAGTACTATTGAAATAAACCTCTGCAAATCGATACTATTACTGTTCAGTAGAGTCATCTTTGTGAAACAATAAAATTATGCTATTGGCATAAATAATAAAGATTATGCGAACAGATAAAAAGATTTGACATGGAGAAGTTGCTGTCACGTGTTACTGGTTTGCATCAGTGTGAAAATTCTGTTTTCTTTTGTGAAATCTAAGTGAAGAGCATCCTATAACATCTGGTTTTTTTTCTTTAACTTGCCTTCTTTCCTCAAATGTGCAATACAAATGACATGTTTTTACACCTCTTGTTAAATGCAACAGGAGCTTTCAGGGAGGTGGAGAGAGCAAACTAAAAATGTGATTTAATCATCTGTTTAAAAAAGCTGGGCCTGATCTTGCAGTTTGTTTCCTGTTGCACTTGTGCTAAGTGCCATTTCAGGCATGTGTTGCAGGTGCAAATTCCAGACTTATCCATTGCCATGCAAACAGGCAACAGCATCAGTGCTCAAACTCAGAAATTTTGGGTAGAAATAAGATCAGCTTCTATCATTCATGCTTAAAAGTACTTGTTTACCAGTAGCAATCCCAGTGGTAGCGTGACTTACTTTTTCAAGCTTTTAAGGGAAGAACAGTTAGTAATTGAACCCTGGATTGGTATAAAATAAAATTCCATCCAAGAGATTACTTTCTCTATTTAATGGCTGTATTAATTTTTCAAAATGTTCATAACTGTGTGACTTATGCCTTCCTCTCTTGTAGGTATGTTTCAGAAAACTGATTAACTAAACTGTCTGGGATTTTGAGTTGTTAAGCTTCAAGAATTGTGGGAGTATTAGCATTTTTCTTGTACAAATATAGATTAATGTTGAATGTAGTTGTCTCCAGAATAATTAGATTTTTTCTATCAAAACTTCATTGCAATCAGAATGTCCAATAGCTGGAGGTTATATTCCTTCAGATTAACATAAAGGTAAAGATGCAAATAGTAAGTAGGTTTTGGCCTTTTCTATTTTATGTGTGCTGAGGAGGTGAAAAGAATTTAGTACCTTTTATTGTATGCATTTGGGCACATGAACTGATTTTTGGTCCTGCTGTATGAGCTACCATTCATTTTTTACTTGATACTATTCAATAAAATATTTTAAACAAATTTTCCTAATGTCAAGCAATAATATCTTGGTTACACAACTGGTTCACTGCTAGGAAAGGTGTGGGGTTTTTTTGCCTCAGGGTGGCTATCACACATTAGTTATTCTTAGTAAAAGCTCAGACAGGATATGGCATGTTCCTTGCACCGTAACAGAAATAGATAAGGTCATCTACAGGTGTGGAGGAGAGTGAAGACAAGGTCTGTAAAAAGTTTCATTGACCAGAGGCAGTAAGATATGCACAGTGAAGACAATACACCAAGGGAGCCAAAGGGGGAGAAAACAAAGCAAAGGAGGTCAGGACTAGTACACTTGTGGGGGCAGGTGACTGTGAGAAAGATGGTCATGATCTTGAGTCAGATTAATTAGCCATGAATGTGGGGGATACAGTGATGAGTAAGCAATTCACCTCTTTCAAAAGATCTTATTCTGGTGCCTTTTATCTTAATCAGGGAAAATATTTTCTGTCTTAAGGATATGAACAGCACTTTGCTTGAATTGAGGCAGTTACCTCCATTGCAGGCACATACTGCAGTGGAGTGGGAGATTGCTGCCTACTGCAGTGGGTTCCTGGGCTGGAAAACTCCAGGGGAGCACAGAGACCCCCCCAGGAGCTGGCAGGTCCTATGAGAGCAGCTGAGAAGGCACATGTGGAATAAGGAGTATTAGCAACCACCCCCAAATCCCACAAGAGACAGCCCTAGGGAGTGTGAGGCACCAAGAGTACTGTGACCTGGGTGGGTAAACAGGATCTGACATGGAGGGCTTCTCTTTGAAAGAAAAAAATCCTGCTGGCCAAATAGAGAGAATTGAAATTCCCACAATGCAGAAAGCAGACACTTCTCAGTGACCATCTGCACAAGTCGAGGGCACTGATCCGACCTGCCTCTCGGGGCAGAATGGTGGGCATTTGTGTGAGAGCAAAGGCTGTGGCTGGGATTCTGCTGATCCCTCCACCCAGACACAGCTGCTGAAGGAAGGGTCTGCACTGCAGATCTCACACCTTGGGAAATGCTGAGATCTTTCTCTTGGGTCAGGGATAGGCAGCAGAAGAAAGAAATCTTCACTATCTTTTTAACTGACTGCAAGACCGCAGGGACTGCAGATGGTGATTCAGGATTTCGATGTACCTGCAGTTGGAGGTTCTGTTTTTGCACGAAAGATGATGCTAATTATTTTTATTCAAGTTTCTGCTGTTAGTTCATTTTTTTAATTGACTTTTTAATCTCAGCTCCTTCATCTCTTCTTGTGTCCCTGCTGTGTACCTGTTCTTCCAGATCTTACATTATCTTAAGGGAAAAACAATGATATTTTAACCTCAGCAACAGCTTTTACAAATTTTCCTTTTCCTTTTTGGCAGAGGTTTTCAAATGAAGCTCATAGCTTCACCTAATTCTCCCTTTCAGAATGTTTTAAAAAACATGTTATTTTTGCTTGTTCCCTAATTTACACAAAGTCAGCATTTGTAAATAGTCTTCTTGTTGATTTTTGTCACTAAAGAAAGAAAGGACTGGATGATTCATCAGAAGAAAAGGCTTTTGTAGCCCTAAGCAAAGAAATTGTCCTAAGGCCACTTCTACACTTAGACCATACAGGCCTCAAACTCTAAAAATATTGAATACTAAAACTTTCCTTTAAAATGTATAAACCTCTTCCCTTTTCTCATGGTTGTTGATGAAACCTTTATAAATATTATTTAAATGTGCAGTGGTGAAAACTCTCTTGGTTTTTAAGGCAACATGATGGCAAGAGTTGCTGAGAGGTCTGGATTCCATCTGTGATTGCAGACCACCAAGTCCCAAGCTCAGCTGATTGTCGTAGCAGTGAGAAATCAGATCTGTTAGTTTCTGCTCCAATTAAGTCAACAGCTCCAAGATTTAAGCGCAAAGAATATATGATTTGATGTACCTACTACTTCACTTGCCTTTAATCCTGGCTCACTTTTGTGTCTGATGTGAAGTGCAAGTCATGTTGCAGACTAGAATTGCACCCTATGAAAAGTAGAGAACAGCATGGTCCCATTATCTTAAAAAGTCTCATATGCTCCTAGGTTATCTTCCAAGAATCAGGGTATGTTAACTTGGAAATAGCGTGAGACAGCATCTTTACACAGTTCTCTTTCTGGTCTTACAGCTGTGTTTTAGTACCTTTACATGACAGTGTCTACAGCATTGTATCTATTTGATATGATGATGTAGGAGGTGCTTTACTCTCAAGCCTGCTCTTCTGTCCAAGGCAGATACAGCCTGTCCTTTTCAGCCTGTGCTGCATGCCCTGTGCAGGTGAGTGATTGGATTTGCCAACCCTCAAGGATGCTTGTTTGTTTTCTATCCCAGAAAAAGCCTAGAGGCCGAAAGGCATATACTCAGTTCTGCCAGACCTTCAGGGCAACTTGAATAGCAGAAAATGCTTTACCTAACTTAGATGAGAACACACTATGGGGATTAGAGATAGACCAGTATCTGAAGAAATTTATTCATTCTTCCTATCAGAGATAATAATTTTGCAACCAGAATTGCCTTTCTTTGACATCAGAGAAATTTTCAACAACTGGGTTAGTCTTTAAATGGCTAAACTTAATTATGTCTCGCCTTAGGTGACCAACTTATTGCAGCTCTGAGTAAACTCTTTCAAATGCCAGGACTGGAAGTGAAGATTTGGGGTTCTGTGAGATAATAATGAAAAAACATTTCTCACAGATCATCCAAAATTAGCCTTCTGAACCTACTCCCATAGACCACTTGACACCTACTCATTTTTTGTTCCCATGGCCCCTTGCAGGGCATTTATTATGTAAGTTTTTGTTACATATTGTACTGACTCTCTGAGTAAATGGGATTTATACACATGCTGTTTACTGGCCACTAGTATATACACACACACATATTTGAAAACTAAGTGTCTGTTCTGAAGTGCATGTGATCTTAAAATTGTTGGCAAATTATCTATGTGGAATTGGGTAAAATGCAGTTGAATTTCTTTTTTGACAAATCTTTTTCTGTGTTGCGTATCTTACTTAACTGGTAAGCATTTAACCAGGATATCTGTTTTACTGGGACATCTCCCAGGAAACCAATTTAGCCTAATGATAGTGAATGACAGTGACTGCTGTTTAATAGGGACATTATTAGCCAAAATTCAACTTCTATGAAAAGTAGTTGGCTGGTACACTGAGGTTAAATAGTGTTTAACCAGGTGTTAAATAGACCTACAGACCTAAACTCTCCTCTCTGAAGAGGAGGTAGTTGGATTTATTTAATAAATTACTAAACTTGAAGTGGGTATTAGTTCTACTTATTCTGCTGTTGGTATAGACAGCATAATGCAGTTGTTCAATTTTAAAAAGCAGATTTGAAGTGGGCCATGTGTACATCTACAGGAGAACCTGCAACCTCAATACAACGTGCGCTATACATCGGTTTGGAGTGTTCTGTGCACTTTCACTTCCTTCAGTGACTCTGGGCTTTGTGCCAAAGAGGACAAATTTTGACCCATTATTTTTACCCTGGGAAAGATGCATCTGAGAACTGGTAGCAAGCAATGTTGTTCCAGCATGGCTGAATAAAGATCCAGGCTGGTTCTAAACCTGAAGGAGGGACACACAGATTAAAAGATAACTGCAGACTGCAATTGGATGGTTCACCTTGTGGCACTGTCCAAAACAGGTGCTTGAGAGGTTGGTAGCAGCATGACAAGAACAGGGCACAAACTGGTGCAAATTTAGTTTGGGATTTAGTAGTTATTAATGATGAAGCACAGAAGTGTACTGTTTTCTGATTGAATATATTCCTGATAGTGTAATTCTTTAAAATACATGGGAGTCCTCTACCTTATCTGAAGTGGCTGTTACCACATAAAACACTGGACCTGTGCTTAATGTCTACCTCAATTATTATCAGCTCAACTATTCTTTGTTCCTGCTTTTCAACCATAATATTGTAACAATTCTCACCTTTCACTTTCTTTTCCACTTGAATTCCTATGCTATCCCCACAATGGAGTAATAAAGGTACATTCCTTTTGCTTCATTTATATTTAGACCCTAAGGTCATTAATTCTTAACTTCAGTTTCAGAAGCAGTTCTTATTTAAGCATTAACATTGGATCATACTTACATTTCTGCCCCATTTAATCAAACACTTTTAATAAGAAAATGGTGTAATTAGTGGAGGATGTGTTTCTTCCTCTCTTACTCTGCTGGTGCTTGGGATATAGGAGCCCTTTCCTAGTACTGTGTAACTGTGGTTTAGATGTGCAGTCCACTTGCATGTCTCCAGGTTGTTCCCCTGAGGAAAGGACCCTCCCTGCTGCAGGAGGGCTTCACAGGGCAAGAAACAGCCCTCTGCACTGGAAAAGCATGCTGAGGGTTGCTGACCATGGCAGTCACCCAAC
Organism: Pithys albifrons albifrons; assembly: GCF_047495875.1. Classification (NCBI taxonomy): domain Eukaryota; kingdom Metazoa; phylum Chordata; class Aves; order Passeriformes; family Thamnophilidae; genus Pithys; species Pithys albifrons. The sequence goes on from NC_092467.1 coordinate 13,475,155, forward strand.
AGGACATGTCCGTGGTGCACTGTTACCAGAGTGTGAGGTGCCAGGAGGTCCTGTGTACCCAGGGGTTCTGCCGAGCCTGCTGAAGTGGGATTGTGGTTCAGGATTATTGGCAACTTCAAAGTGCTAGACTGTGGTGCAGCAGGTCTTTTCCACTCCTGTGTTTCTATAATATTTCAGGCAAGTTCTACAGCAGCTCAGAGCCCACAGTCTAAACTCCATTTTTTTCCCCTCTGAAGGAACTTTGGTGCAGCTTTTCCCTATAGTGAGTCACCTACTTTTGCAGGAAATGGTGAGTCTTCTACTGTTACTTTGCTTTCAGAAACCAAATCTTGGAGGCAGGTTGATTGCAATTAACTTCATGTGTCCGCTTTCAAGAATATATAATAAGGTATAGTTAACAGAGAAGCACAGTCCAGTATTCAGTTCTGTTGTTCAAGAAAAACTTTCTTCTTGTAAAATTTATTTTTGAGGTCTATCTTCCAAAAACACTGAAAAGAGGGCATAAGATTTTTTTTATATAGAAAAAACACAGCTTCAGGTTTCTTATGTTTGTTTAAATACCAAATAAAACAAAGCTAATTTGCAAAGTCTGGAATATACAAAAACTAAAGTTGTGTAAACTTTCACACAGCTAACCACTTGATTTTAACACAAAGCCAGTTGAAACCCCATTTCCAGTTGTTCAAGGAAGTAACCATAATTGCAGGGTTCTTATAAGGTGTTTCAGTTAATGCAGAGCTGAGCTTGCAAGCTTTGTTGCTTTCAGATGGGTACTGTTTTCTAATGAGGAGTCTAATTTGGTACTGCTTTGTGCATTGGTTTGTCAGAACAGTCATTTCTTAATTAAGATGTACTTTTTTTTGACATTTACTTTCTGGAATAATGGCATTACCATTGAAACATGATACTCAAATACTGTGACTTGATAAGGATCTGCCTCTAAAGCATTTGTTATAACACGAGATTGTATCTGAGTAAAGAGAGCATAAATATAAAGTTCTAAGAACAAGGGTTATCAGCTTAAACTTAAAAGCAAGTCTCAAGATCATTCATGATTTTTGTATATAACCTTAGGATTTGATTTGTGTAAGTTTGCACACAAGGATGGCTATACAAGTCCTAAAGCTCTGATTGTGCCTCTCTGCTGTTATAATTCTTTCATTTTTTTGTAAAAGAATTAAAGATTTATCAGACTAGCATGAGACTGAAAGATTTATTTATTCAGGGCCCTTCCCTGAGCAGCAGGGCAGATGAGTATTGCTTATGTGATGTGTCCAATGCAAAGGTGGATGACAATACCATAAAGAAAGAACTAGATGAACTTGGAGGTTGAAATAATGGCAATAAAATTGTAATTCAGTTCCATAAAATTCAAATTCATGCCCTTTGAAAGTAACAATAAGGATTTCCACAGTAAGTGTGAAATCATCAGCTGGAAATGGCTGAGGGAGGACAGGACTTTGTGTACTCCTTCACAGAATGAAGCACTAATGAGACAGAGCCTGAGAGAGATAAATGTGATCATTCAGGATGCATCAAAACATATGGGTCTTTTTTCTTGAGGGAGAAAAGAAAGTGTTAATGCTATTGGGCAAAGTACTATAGAGTCATTGCTCAGAAAAGCTGACTGCAATTCTGGTTATCCAGAATTGTTTCAGAAGGTGAGTGCAAATAGGAACAGATAAAGTCCGGTAGCATGACTGGATGAAAAAGAGACTGAAAACGTGCAACTGTTAGACCTCTGCATTTGTAGAAAGTGATTGCTTTTTCAGCTTTTGTTTTCCTCTGCTGGGAAGAAAAAAGCTATTTAAATTCAGAACAAATGGGTGTTCTGGTAAAGAATAGATGTTTGTCTGAGAAGTGACTTCAGAGGTTCTCCAGCAGCTTTCCAGTAATTGCAATGGAGGCCTACAGGCTGTAAGTGGTTTTAAAAGTATCTCTGGATCAGTTTGTGAGTATAATAAGGTATGGTGGTTGTAGTCATGAAGACAAGCTGATAAAAGAACCATAGGATGCTTTAGCAGGAATGGGTTTTTGACAAGTCCGAATATCCTCAATGTTGATAACTCCATGGGGAAAAGGACCTGATAATCCCCACACCCTTGTTCTCCTCCACCTGGGTGCCTCAGCATAGAAGAAGCATCCTGAGAGCCACCAGTCACTGTAAAAAGCAATCCCACTCCTGTTCTCTAGCCATTCCCCTTGAGAGTGTGTAGTCCCAAAATCAACTCCATTTAAGGTGTTAAACTAGAAGAGAGTTGAGTCTGTGAAATATTCTCTGCACAAATGATTCACATTCATGAATCCTCTCGAAATGGAGAGGAGTTAATGTTCTTAATGCAGAGGATGTGTGTTAAAGTATGTAGGGAAGCGGAGGAGAGACCAGAACCGTTAGGCCGAAACAGCATTTTCAGTATAAAAGATGCACTTGATAGTGTTGTACAAGCTTGCTAGGAAATAGTGAGCTGAAATACCTTTGCCTCTTTCCACCCACAACCCTCCCTCCCCTTGCCATTTTCCCATTCACACATTTTTCTACTAATAATAGCAACTAAAGCTCAAAATTCAAGGATGGGGCTTAAGGCTGTTAATGCTGGCCCGGAGAGGAGCATGGTTTAACACATGCTCCTGCCATTAGTGTGTGTTTGTGGCTATGACACGTGCAGCAGGTGGCCATGGTGAATCTGACTACACTTCTTTGCAAAAAATATTTTTTAACCAATTCTGATTCTTTAAGTGTTGTAGAGTGATGTTTTGATATCTTACCTATTATATTAAATTTAGGTTGTTTATCTGCAATTGCCATCACACCAAGCCAGGTGTTAGATTAGATTTTATGGATTCTGATACACAGCATTTACTGGTTGAGCAGAAGTGCCAGTAATGTAACTTGCAAGAACAGCAATAAAGAAATCTTTCAAAACATACCCATGTATTAGGAAATATGTGCCAGGTTCTGAGGAAGAGATAGTATCAATGCAAGCTGTGGAGCTGACTATAAAAGGCACTGAATTCCTCCTGAGAGACAATAGTTTAGCAGTTCTCAGGAGAATATTGGTAGCTTATGGGAGTGCAGTTAGAGACAAGGGGAAATATAGAAGCATCATTTGGTGGTCAATAATAATGGTATTTATTCATTTAGCTAAATGGAAGGAACTAATCCAGTGACTATTGAGCTATGAGTGTGACAAATTAAGGACTTGGAAAAGCACAAAATAGTTTGGCTTCAAGATAATGTTACACAGTGGTAACATTAAATACTTTTTTAAAAAGTCTTCCTTAGCTCTTGGAAAGTCCTTTCTATTCCATGCGTCTAGATGTAAAAAATATGTATATTCTATCTATATAAATATATGAAGTTAAGTAGAGAATGTATGTGTGTGAATTGTGTAATAACAAGAGAACTGCATAGTTGTACATCCTGGTGTCTGCTTCAGACCAGAGGGCATTAACAGAAATCTTCCTAAAGATGTTTCTCTGTCCAAGACTGCCCTTGCTGAGGTATCACACACATACTACTTTCTTGCCATACCTCCACATTTTCACTGTTGTGGGATCCATAGTAATGTACCTGTAGCTAATCTACAGTCCACTGATGCCCTCTCCACCACTCTCAGCAAGACCTCCTGTTGCAAACCTGAGACATGAATAATGAAAGCTGTTGAGCAGCATGGATGCAGATCTGCAGGCAGCTTTTGCTTTTACTGTGAGTAGTGCTAAAACGCAGGGCCTCCATTTGCCATTGTCCTGGATTTGGCCAGGACAGAGTTAATTTCTTGATGAGGGTTGTTCTATAACCCCTCATGGCCATTGCCAGGGGTGGGGGAAAGGAACTTGCTTTTGCAGAGAAGGAACTCCTTCTGGTTGGGAAAACATAGAGGTGGGTAAGCCAGTTGGTGTTGTTTATAGCTGTGAATCATTCTCTTTTCTTTTTTTTTTATTCTTCTGTCATTGATGTTGTTGCTGTCACTGTTCATTTTCTTATCTCATTGCTGTTTCCAGAAAATTCTTGTTACCTCAATTGCTGACCACCTTTTGTGCCTGCAGCTCTCCTCTATGTCCTGCCACAGTGGGAAGGAGGGGCGACAAAGTGGCAGTGTGGTTTGGGAGGGACTTTGTGGGGGCACTGAATTGGGGAGTACATTCCTTAACCACGACACCTGTGCTCTCACTGCTATTCCCTGGGTAACAACAACACAGGAGGAGGAAATGGCAAAGGTTTGCAGTGTCAAAGTAGACATCTGTGTCGCTTCAAATTGAGCCATTTAGGAGAAAAGTTGGGAATTGGGGTCAAGGGCTAGATGGAGATTGTACATGGAGACTATACAGCTATAGCATAATTTTTCCAAACTGTTCCAGTACAGATAGATAAATATATAATGTTGTACTCTTTATAGTAAAGACCAAGACAAAAATTCATAAAATTACAGGCTTAGATGCATTTGTTCTTTCCTATTGAATGATAAAATTCAGGAACTTAGTGATATGTTTATTGCACAGAGTTGATGCAGTGATAAGTACTGTTAAATTTGTTGGACTTTTATTAAGTAAAGTAAAATGAAAAGCCTAAGGCAGGTAACTAATTCAGTGTCATCTTGGTAAATTTTTCTATTTCTTTTTAATAATAGAAGTCCTGAATGTGAGTGTTTATTTACAATACAATTAACAGTATGGCACACTGAAGAGATTTGACCTCTGCTGGCAACTAAGCACCGCACGGCTGCTCTCTCAATCCCTCTACAGCAGGAAGGGGAAGAGAATCAAAAGGGTAAAACTCCTGGGCTGCGATAAAGACACACATGTAAGCAAAGTAAACCAAGCAGTTCATGGTGATGCACCCACATACTCCAGCTGCAAGCCATCCCTCCAATGCCCTGGCTCCTTCATACCAAGTATTTTGAGCACTATGTTGGATAAGGTCGAAGTTCTGTGAAATGCATCTTCTTGCATTGTGTGACACAGACTTCTCCTATCTACTGTCAAGTTAATTTCCTGTTTTTCTCCTTGCCCTTGATAATCTCAGCTCTGTGAAAACTATGTTACATTATCTTTTAAAGGATTTTGTTTCAAGCTAAATAATTCAGTATAGCAGTCATCTTTACCTAGAAGACAAGTCACTATTGAAATCAGTTACATCAGCTTGCCCACTATTGCATATGGCCAAAAATGGAGATTATTTGCTGTAAGAAAGGTCACAATGTGTGTTGTTGCTCTTTAAGATGAAAATACATTGGGAGGCAAATGGGAAGATATAGCTCCCTGCCCTAAAGGAGAAATTAGAGGAGAGCCAAAGCAATTCCTCAAATGTATCCATCATCTAGTAGCAATGAATGTTACCTTTAAAAAATGGAAATTACTAATTGAGAGAAATTTGTCTGAATATATTGGTTAGGGAGCATGGAAAAATAGTGGGGAGGAGTGAACCCTGAATACTTTTAAAAAAGTAAACTAAGACTTTGAGATGAAAGTCAAGAATCAATAGTGAGCTACTGAATCTAACATGGACTTGGTGTCTCAGGCATATCTATCCCCTTGCAAGGAGTATGTTTTGCCTGCCTTTCTCTTTATGAAGATTTTGGCATCACTGAAGTTACTTTTCACATATGTTTTTTCTTTGTGTCAGTGTGACAAATGTATTGTAATAGTTCTTGATTTCTCTGTTTTGTATAACTCATTCTCCACTTATTTGAGTAAACAGTTTCTCTCCTGAAGGGATAACATATTCTTTTAAAAGATTTCTTATCATGTTTCCATTATTTGACTTTTCTTGTATTGTTTGCAGTTCATCCGGTTGCATTATTTTGCAAACTGCTTTATATGGTTTCTACTATAGCATATTGAAAATTATTATCACTTATACAAAAACATGAATTCAAAGGCAGGTGCACCATTTATGCAAAGCAATTACATAATTTCTTTGTTATGTGGCACCTGAATGTGGATATTATGAATGAGATAAACAATTAATGGTAAACTGAGTTGGAAGGAGTTCATTGTTCTGAAGTCAACTGAAGACAATTTGAAGCTATTTAATTATAGAAAATAATTAAATTATGTATAAAGCTACAATTTCTGGTGTTAGTAACTGCAATCAAAAAACATTTATTTTCCTGTGCTATGGAATGTGTAGGCCTTACATCTATGAACCTCAGCCCACTTGCAAAGGAGATTGAGTCATGTTTACAGCTCTCCAGCTCTGCAGAAAGCCTGAATTCACTGAGCTTGTGCTAGCAGAAAACTCTTCTTTCTAGGAAACACCTTAACTATTACCCCAAAATATCAGGGTCCTTTTCAAAGGAAAACCAAACGCATAGTAAACTTGGTAGTACTGAAAAATAGATCTGCCCATGAAGTTTACTGTTGCCCAGGTGTGTGGTGCCTCTTGCAAAAATGGGTAATAAGGGCAATTAACCATGTAATGGCATGGAAATGTGGAGTGAGGTGGGGGGGCCACCAAACCAACCCTGCAGAACCTACTGATAATGAACAACAGAAAGATCCCGAGTTGTGACTTGCCAGTGTCAGAAATGTGGCTTCTGATTTAGTCTTAGCGCCCCCACCCCCTGCCCCTTCAACATCAAAGATAAAAAAACCCAGGGAATTACTTTCCCATCGGGACAACGTGATAAGATACTGCCATCTACAGGGGACACATCTCTTGAACTTGTACCATGCACAAAAATATCTTTGGAATTGCTGCCGAATACAACCCCACTATTACAGACTTTCTTCTGAATTTGAAGTATGCTTGTTCAAGTGAGTCCATGGGGAGCACGTGTAGCTGCAGGATATGTAGCAAAATTCCTGTTCTGTTTGCACGATGTCTGGACACAGGTATTTGGGAAGGCTCTGAGAATTAAAGCTCATGTCTGAAAATACTTATGCATGTGAAAATATCTGTGCCCTGAAAAGTCCCTCTGAATTCTGGAGGGTTGGTCATGAGCAGAAAAGCTAATGGTGTATTCAGCACCTATTTATTGAGGCCTCAGGTTGTTACAGACTTCTCTGATCCACTGCTTTCCTCCCTCCTGTCTTCCCCCCTCACCATGTTAATATCTTCTGACAAAATGCAGAATTATGATGCATTATTTGACTATTAAGCTTTGAATGACCAAAATGTTTTAATAGTAGCTTAAAGGTAACCACCATATTCAGTGCTTCTGTGATTTTCATCAGTTCATTGGGTGAGCAAAAAATCAGGGTGCTAGAAGAGCAGTGCTGCTGAATTTAGTATTAGCCTAAAGATTTTAAAACCATTTTAATATTGTCATTTCCATGGCTTTTCAAACATCCTCGGTTTTAAGGTACTGGTTCACTCAAAGAATTTGAACAAAGATTTGAAGCCATTAATTCTATATCAGACTTTGTTTCAGGCTTAATTGATTGTTAAAGGATATTACAGAATAGTCATGCTTGAAGTAATGTGCTAGAAATAATCCTCCCTGAAGAATTGTATGGTTTGATGTATACTACTGAAGCAGGAAATTGTGACCTTTTATTAAAAAGTTAAAAAGGCTGAAAAATAAGTTTAAATTGTACAGATTATTTTGGAAGCAGAGTCAAGTATCAGGGAAAACTGTTTGTGGACTTGTATCTCAAGTGCAGAACAACTTTCTGATTAGCTGTTGTTGGAGTTATAGTAAATCAGAGGAGTGTGATATCAAGAGTATTTGTGTCCCAGTTCAAGCAGTATTTAAATTCTTTCCAGCTTGCCTTTCATGAACACTGCAAGCCATAGAAATGTCACCATTAAAAAATAATAAATTAAACCGTTTTCACCTCTGATTTTCATGTGTTTGTCTTCAAAACTGTGTTAGCTTATGCCTTTGAATAGAGCTTTTGAGGGAAAGAGAGCTAAAATCTGCAGAGAAAAACATTTTAAGATTCATGGAATCCATAATATGTGTGCATATTGGACACTTCCAGAGTTTTGTTACCTTGTAATCTACCTTGAAAAGAAATGGATTATTTTAGAGGTATCAAATACCTGTTTCTAGCCTGAGTTGCTCAGGATGTGTTATTTTAAAACTCAAAGGGGGCCTCCCCATCTGATAAAGGCTATTTTAGTGAAACTGCACAGCTGAGAAGGCAGCTGGAGGGGGCCTTTTTTTTTCTCTTTAGTTTAGTTATATGTACGTTTGGGAGCTGACAAGGAGCTGGGACTGTGTTGGAGAAAGGAGCAGCAGAATTAGAATGCTGATCTGTCCAGCCTTCCCTATGGCTCTTCACTAAGATTTGTCCCCTAACTACACATGTAGCTGGGACATTTTTTTCTTCCTTTTGAAAATGCTCATCTTTGTATTCATTTTCCACTGTAATTAGCCATCTCTTCTCTCTCAGCCTCTTTCTCTTTTTTTTTTCATTAAAATGATCAGTCCTTCCATCCCTTTTCATTCAGAATAGTTTAGGAGTTCTTGGGAAAAGTTAACTTGATATCGGGGCAGGGGAGATGGGTTTCTTAACTAGACACCTTGACCAAAAATAAGGTTATCTTTTGCCTCATTAGATTTTTATACTCTTGATCACTAATTATATCAATTCTGGACCTTGCTACACACTGGGCTACACAGGAAGGAGCTCACTGTTTGTGATTTCAGCATCCTTCATGTCCAGTGGAAATACAGATTAGGGTAACTCATGTAGCCAGGTACAGTTTACATTTAGTCAACAACTTTCATCTTGTGGAATTTTTATGCTTTTTCAGCTCTGTTAAATGATCCGAATTAGTGGCTGTGAGTCGTTCATGACATTGAGTTCAATCCTTGTCATCAGAGTTGGAAACTAGCCAAGTCCTGAGCTCTGGAACTCCATTGCAATGTGCTTGTCCCCAAGCAGCAGGAGGCATGTGGCTAACAAGGTGCACTAAGGGCAACCAAAGGCAAGGGCAGACAAGGGAGAGCAAGTCCCTGCAGAGGTGCAGGAGAGAGAGACACAGCTGTGTGTGATGGAAGGAGAGCAGAAAGAGAAGAAAGGTTACCTGATATGTTGTTAAGTACAGAAGTGAGCTGAAGAAATGAGGATTTGAGTAGGGGTACAATGAGAGGTAGGCATGTCTGAGGGAGGTAGTGATGTCTCCTGGGAAGAGGTCCCACTAAAATGGGTTACCAAGTGCTGATCCAGCACGTTATACACGCTCTTAACTTCAAGCATATGAAGTCAATGCACTTAGAGTAAGTGCATTTTAAGTATCTTATTGAGGCAGAGCTAAAGTGTGCAACCCCATGTTTAATTTAGCCTTTACATACATTTAACCCTTTGATGGGACTTCTGTGAGCTTTATCTTTTTAAAAGTGTGCAGAAATGTGCATGTTCTTGTAACAGGAAAAAAAATTCACCCAAAGTAACCGCATTGGCAGCCAAAATGTATGGTGTATGGAGTTGTGCTTTTAACTTTAGGTTATTTGATTTAGCTTAATCACTCATTTGTTACTCTTGCTCTAGAATACCTGCTCTGTTTTGGTTTGTGCTGATACAGGGTCTGTCCAAAGCTGACTGAGGCTAGAGAAAAGACTTGATCCTTTCACAGCTTTTAGATCCAACCTGTAATGTATCCAGAGGCCCAAAAGAAAAAGGAGAGCTTTCAATATGTGTAGTGAGAGGCACATTATGCAGCTTTAGCACTGGAGTGTCATAAAACTTCAAGAACTGGCTTCCCCCCCCCTCCAAATTAGAACTGTTTTTATTGCAGCTATAGGTTTGTAAATGTACAGTAATTCCTTCCACTCTTAATGGGAGAGGTTAATACTTTGTGAAGTTAACAAGATCACTATGGTAATTATTCCTTTTGTTATTTCCATTTATAAAGGTCTGCATCTTTTTATTGGTACTGCTACTGTTGTCTCCAGGGTCATTTTCAGGACCTTATTCAGTCAAAAGATGCGTTACTGAAATGCATGTGAAACAGGTCTGTCCTGACAATGTATTATGCCAGAAGGAAAGAATTAGATGCAGTTAAATTTCTTCCCAAAACTGATTACACTACTTAAGTGATATTTCCAGATCCCTACTATCAAAAGTGAAAGGAAATTTACAGGACAGAAATTGGAGCTAAATACTCAAATCCAGGAACTTTCAAGAATTTGCATCCATTAGGCTTATTTACCTGATCCTACCTTGTGTTGGTGAGATGAGCAGAACTGGACACAGAGCATGGAGTTGGGAATTTTCAGTATGATTAAAGGAATTCAGGAAACACAGAAAACCTGCAAGGCTTGAAACTGCACCACCATGTTATTACGAGCTCCAGATATCAGTAGGCTGATAACCAAAGATGCTGAGCATGGTGCATTTTCCATATTCATCATGGGGGAAAAAAGGTATCTTGTGAACAAACAGTCAAGATTTGGAGCAGTGTTCTGCAGAGGTAAAACTAAAGATGCATCAGGAAGATACAGTGAGCCGCACAGAACCTTTCCAGTACCACTATGAGTAGCTCTGTCAGAGTTTGACACCAAACCTAGGTTATGTGAAATATTTAACAGTAAAGACAAATTTTTCTACTTTTTTTTTACCTGTGACATCTCAGTCCATTGGTGAATATAAAGGGTGAAAAAACAGCCACAAACTTGGTTTTGTTTTGTTTTTTCTTTTGTGATTTGGTGAAAAAACCCAAAAGTTGGCCTTTGGGATGAGCACAAAGTTATAAGGTCAATTTAGAACTGTTATCAGAGGCTTTTTGTGATCTGAGGTCAGTAGCAAATTTGCTGTGATTAAAAGGTGGGTTAAAAATATATATATGTGGCTCTGCATGCCGATAGAACCCTTATGAGCTTTTATTTCCTTGCATGTACTTGCCTCAAAAAATTTAATTTACCTCAAAAATTGGAGCTCAGTCTATTCTCTTTCACCCTATCCTTTTATACAGCCTCAGCACTCATAAAGCAGCTTTTCCCAAAGCCCAGTATTACTCATTTATCTTTCCGGGTGCTAATTACTAGAGTTGTTAAGAGTGAGCGTGCCCTGCGTGCTGTGCTGGGGCTCTCAGTGAGGTGAGGCACGCACAGGGCAGCAGGAGCTCCAGGTCTGTGGTTGCAGCCTCCAGGATGGCACCTGCCCCCTTCAAGCATTGGCTCACTCATTTTCTCCCCACCTAAGGTGGAGCTGCTTCAGCAGTTGTACTTTATATTCCAAAAGTCTCCCTTTCACCTCTGTATGCCAAGGTCTGTAGGTGACTGCTGTGGGAGGTTGGAGGTCTTTCAGCCATTCTTAGCCAGTTATTTTGCTTATTTCCTGTTCTTGCAGAATAATGATTCCCTATGTGTATCAGACAAATGCAGTCTTTCAGCATCTCGAGTGCTGCACAGGAAGGGCTGGATACAGGCTTGATCATTGACACCAGTTACACTGTGCAGGTGTTTGTTACCTGCAGCTTTATGGGACGATTTCAGAAAATGCATCTCTGAAGTTGATGAGTGTCACTTTTTCTTTCATTCCCAGCTTCTGTTTTTCTCTTCTGTTGTAAATATTTCAGTACATCCTGTCAAAATAGCAATTTACTTTGAGACACACTATTCTCACAGAAACCTCCATCCTAGAGAGTTGGTGGCTCCCATGCACTGACTGTTCAGTATTACCAAGTACCAGAGCTAACCTTTATTGTAGACTCAGGATACATATATTTGTAAGCCAGCTACAACAGGTAGCCCTGATAGACTTTCTTTAATAAGATTTCATCATGTTTGTATGAGTAGCTGATATAAATTGCTTTTAAAAAAATACCATATCACATTAAATGGGTTTATGTGCAGTTATCTTCTGTCCTGTGAAATAATTTAGTCTCACAAAATATAAGCTGGGAGGCCACCCCCAGGCATTTAAACTTTATTTTCTTCCTAGCCTTGAAAATAGCAATTTAAACAGAATCTGTAGCTATGCACAACAGTAGTCTGGTACAGATTTTTTCCTTCGTCAAGCCTGAATCTGTCATCTTTATTAATATCAGGGAAGTAAGCTTATAGAAGTTCATTGAATTTTATATAAGCTGTATTTCATGAGGATACCTTAATCTTTCTTGACTTAAAAAAGATTTTTGTGTGTAGTATAAAATATATTTTGAATAAGAAGTTTGGTTGGAACCCTTTAGAAAATATCATGAGTGAATTATTGAATTCATGTTATTGATAAGGCTATTTTATGGACACACAAAATTAGCATAAGTCTCTATTGTGGACTGTTAGGTATTATTTTATAACTGTCTTATTGTCTGTGTTCATCAGAAGATTAAATTGTAAATGTTTCAAAAAACTGAAAGGAGAAAAAATCCATGCAACTGAATCTCTGTGTGCTCTTGACCTGTGAAACCACAGAAAATGCTCCAGAATGAGGGGCATGCAGTCTTGTTGTTGGGTTTTGGTTTGGTTTGGGTTTTTTCAGTCTGCTTTTTTTCCTTTCTTTTGTCATCACATTCAGGGCCTGGTGACGTGACACCTGGTTTTGAAGGCAAAGCAGTCAGTTTAAAATTTTATTCCAAAGAGGTCAGACATAGCCAGCTTCACAAACTATCATCTTGTAATATTTTAAAAATATTGATTTGTAAATAGCTGATATAAGAGTTGTTTGGGTGTTTGGTTTTTTCCTTACATAAAAGCCTGTAGTTCATTTCAACATACAACAGGACTATGTATTGTCTGTTACTGATCTTTGGCCAGAAGTCTAGGTCAGAATGGTTACTTTTGATATTCAGAGATGGTTCTGTCTTGAAATACATCAGTCTAGAAGAGTTTGTCACTGGTACTGCCGTTTGTCAGACATATTGTCACCTTTCCTCTCCCTGCATGAAGCCCTGAAGAGGCCAACGAGGCACACCAGGATTTTGGCAGACCTGATGGCTTCAAGAAATCTAATTGGGCTTGTGAACAATTCACAATTCATAAAATACAGTGTACTGCAGTGAGTGTTCTGGTTAGTTCTGTGCAGAAGTTCTTGGAAATGTCAATAGTTCAGTTGTAAGAAATCTGTTTTCAATGTTTTTGTATCAGCTTAGATTTGATACTGAAAGTGCTGACATCCTGAATGTCTCTTGTTCTGAATAGATCTAGAACCAGTTAATTCACTAGTTCCAATAAGTGTGTTCAAAGGGTTAAAAATGTAAGAAAAGCATGCACCCAAATAAAGAGGTGTAGAAAGGTAAGAACACTATTTTTGCAGCTTGTTGACCCACTGTGAAATATCAACGAAGTGCTGGAAGATACAGAGCCCAATAACTTGAATGAAAACAGAACCATGAAATGTGGTTTCAAATAAATCTTTCAAATGAGGATAAACCACTCTGAATACATGTGGCTTAATAGAATGTAATTGTTTTAATCAGTGTTTGACATACACCATCATTAACTGTAGAGATAATTTCTACCTTGTTTAATGGGATATTAATCCCAGAGCTATGCAGCAGTACGTGGAAACTGCATGGTATCCAGAGAGTAGCCTTTTTTCCTTTTCCCTCAAAGCTTTATTAGGGAGAGAGAATTTTCAGATAGTTACTGGCGTAAGAAGTTGCTTTGATTTTATGTGTAGGAGTTTAAGCTGGGGCATCACAGTACTTCAGCAGTGCTCACATTTGCAAAAACAGACTGTCCTTCAGACATCTGAGGCCCATTTCAGAAGCATTTTTCTTTTCTTTTTCACTAACAGATATCACTGAAGGACACAAATCTATCCACCTTCCCTTGTACACAGAAAAAGCCTCCCAGGCAGAGGTTTCAGTTCAGCACATTCATTACCTTTTAATTGCTTCTAAATTGCATTGTGACCTGCTGCATCAATAGCTGAATCTAACAGAAACTAGCATGATCTGAGCATATGTGTTGTTAGAAGCTTAACTGGCAGTTGTTTTGCTGCTGGACTGCATAAAGGACACTACATGACGGGCAATGTCATTTTGGGATGTTTTTCAATAAAAAATATCATTAATGTTGTTGGGAAGTATCTTTAAATATCAGCTTGTTTATATGCCAGAAATGTTTCTTCTGGGCAGTGAGCAAGCATAGAACCTTGTTGTATCAATATCAGAGGTGAATATATGAATTAAGTTTTTCTTCTCACTAATTATAAAACTTTCAGTGTCAGCTGTGGCATGTAAGAGCTTCCAAGGAATATTTTCTTGCATGCAAAGTCACAACTGAATAAAGCATTTTATTTAAAATTCTAAGCCATAGTATGGAGGAGAGCTAAGCTTGAATACATTTTAGGCTGAGCCACAGCAGGCCCGGTGCTGTAAAAGGTAAGCTATCATACCAACCACTGAGGAAGCAAAGGTATAAAAATCTTTGCTCTGCTGGAAGGCTTTATTCAAAGCCATTTTGCAATCACTTACAGAACATAACCACACCATCCTACCTACTGATAATTGTGTTATTCCTTTGTTTTACTCCTCCCCATCACCAAAAAAGAAGTACAATTACCATGATCTTAAGTGTGATGTTCACTGTATTGCAAGTGCACATTTCTTCTTTTTTTTTTTTTAACTGAAACAGTTATTTGGTTAATAGTGAAGAACAGCAGTATTTTTAAATGGCATCTTCCTTTAAAATTGCCCTACTTTAGGGATTGTATCTATTATAACGGCTTAACACCAAAGGCTTTTGTCCACTACAGAGACTGCTGTGGCTTCATTTTATAAGACATTTTCCAGTTGAGAGTAAGGCATATTTTGGATTGCTCCACAGGCTGCACCACTCTTTGCAATGGGAGATGCTGGTGAGAGACTCAAAGTGTTTTGTATATACTATTTTACTGGCTAAGACACAGTAATACAAATGTTTAGATCATTCTTGTGCTGTTTTCAAGTTTGAGGTCACTGTTTATTGAACTGTTTCATCAGAACAGGCTTTTCCCAAGAATTCTAGAAATATTAGAAATTGTAGATGTCCTTGAACAGCATCACCCAACTACTCTCAGGTTGTCATCTCAGTTATCTCTTCTTTTATGGTACAAGAATGATCCCTGGAGGCAACAAAGTGCTGGAAGTGGCACATGGAGTAAACTGTCAATGCTGAAAATTAGAAATAGCAACAGGTTTCTGTGCAGTGATTCTTAGTGGATGGA
Organism: Pithys albifrons albifrons; assembly: GCF_047495875.1. NCBI lineage: Eukaryota > Metazoa > Chordata > Aves > Passeriformes > Thamnophilidae > Pithys > Pithys albifrons. The sequence continues at coordinate 13,490,197 of NC_092467.1, forward strand.
ACTACCAGAGACTGTATGGAGGCACATTATGAGGTTTTTACTGTAGGACAGATCAATAACACATCCAGATGGAGGTCAAGTCTTCAGGTCATACTCCAGTTTAGCAGCACTGCCTTTCAGGTTGCCAACTTAATTTCATGCACTGATTAAGTGTAGATGCCTCGTAGGGTACTGTGAGGTAAGCATGAAGGATGTGGCAGCTGCAAATGATTTTTGCTCTCTTTTGGACTACATCTACCTCAGCTATGGCTGAACACCAAATGCCTGCAAAACTTTCAGGAAATGTTGCAGACTGAAATGAAACCTTTGGCTGGAATAATAAAGGAGTCTTTATTGCTTTTTGTCTAATTAGAGGCATTAATGAAATTAATAAGTTAACTAGATTTTCATTACATATATGGGAAAATCCTGACAGAAAATCTGTAGCCACAGTAATGCAAGTAACCAGACTACATGGTTAGATTCTTCAATTCTGACCTTAAAAGTGTAATATCTATCAAATACATGAAACATTACTTCAAAAGTACATTCAGATTTATCATAAGGATAAGTAAATAGATTATTCACAAGCACTAGCCTGGTTAAAGCAAAGTATTAGCAGTATTAACTGTATCTATATTTATCAACTGCTTCTCTTTCAAAGGCCTTTTTCTATTTGCTGGCTTAAGAAAAATGAGGGAGGGAAAAAAGTCACATTTCCACTCTGTGCCCCAGAAAGCTCTCCTGGTACAAAAGATCTCTTGGACTAATGCAATTCAATAGAGTTCAATGGAGTATTTCACTGGAAGGTCTGTCCCTATTTTTGTCCTCATATGGTAGCTTTCAAATATTGACAGATGTGATCTACTGCAATGTTCCAAATTGAAATCAAAGATAAGTTGCTGATCTGCTTGAGCTGAGCAAAAGTTGACTGACCTTGCTAAATAGAAAGCTAAATTCAGAAGTTTTTATTTTTTTAAATGAATACTAATATCTTAATTTCTGAGGTTGGATGAGTCACTCCAGGCTCAGGCTTTCACAGGGATTAGTCATTGCACTGTGGGTCTCCACTGTTCTCAATAAACACCATCTGATATTTGAGGCAGGGACTGTCTGAACTCACTGTCATACTCTGGCTCTGCCTACTAGAAGCTGGCTGGGTGTAAACAAGGTGGGATTTGAAGCCACATCTCTGACCGCATGGCATGAGCAGAAGGAATATAAGTTTGTCTCTCTCTACCTGTTCCTTTCTGTACACTCTTGGACCTACTGATTTTTCCGATGAGGCACAGATCACTAAATGCAAAGCTTTCAAAGCAGAGTTTAGGCACAACAGTTCTGCCTGAACACTGAATAGCTATTGTGTGATAAAGCAGAGTGTAGTTTATAATTCACAACTGTGTTATCAAAGTACTTCAGGAAAAAAAGTATTCAGACTTTCTGCTGCCCAAACAGTTTTCATATGCAAATGGGATCATTTCCTTTAAGTTTTGAAATGTTATTTCTTCTATAGACTTAGGGTGCTCTGGCTTTTTTTATGACTGTCACTACGTGAACTGAAGAAGTGGCTCCAGTATGTGTTGGGTGTAGGATGGCATTTCAGCTCATGTGCTAACCCCTCTGCACCTTGCAGTGCCAAAATTGTAAATTTGCCCAGCAGATAGTACCACTGAAGGGAATTTCCTGCTGATATGTGGCTAAACCAAGTCTGTTCTGTCCCACTTCTTGGCAAAGGGGCAGCAAAGAGAGAAGCATCCTTGCAGTGAGAGGATATGAAGTGGTGTCAGGTCCCCCTCAGGCAAGGAGGGATCTTAAAGCTCTTTGCTAAAGCCAGGACCAGTGTAATAGAGCTGCCTTGCTGACACTTCAAGTTTATTTTGACTGAGGCTCAGGAGTGCTTTCACTTAATGTGAGTTGGACTTGGTTTGCCTTCTGACAATTAGTGAGGTGACATTTGTTTCCAAGGTCACACAAGAAGATAGATAAAGGGACCCTGAGAAGAGAACCCAGGTGTCCTGACTCTCATTTCTGTACATTAGCCTCAAAACATCTTTTCCACCCTTGCTTCTACACACTTTTTTGCTTCCACACTGCTTGTGGGGTTTTTGCTGCACTGTACAGACTGCCAAGGTTTGAAAACAGCGTTGTAGGTAATGAATGATATCAATTTTCTTGCAAGTACTGTGTGTATGTAATATAACCCTATTAACACTGACAAGCTAGCTTATATGATTGCTGAATAAATCCTGAAGTTTAGGTCCTAAGGAAAGTTAATATCCGCCACAGAGATATTACCCAAAGGAATACACTACCCTTCTTTGAAGTAGCTTTAATCTTTGTTGGACTGAGAATGTTTAATACACCCCATAATCTGTTATCAGAAAATATTCATGGGAAAGCTCAAGATATGAAAACAAACTGAAACTTCCTGTAATTTTCTTCCTAAGATACTGAAAATTTGGGGTATTTTCAAAACCTGAAATGGAAATCAGACACTATGTAGTCAAGTATTGCAAGATGAAATAGGCATGCACCAATAAAATAGTAACACTGTGGAATCCTTCCATCCTCAAATTTATGTGAAATAATTCTGTTTATATATTTAGTTGGAATGATATTTAATGAAAATCTCATACAGCTTGAGAAATAAGTTCTGTATTGTTGGTGGGAAAGTATAAGGAATTACCTTGCAATTGAAGTAAGCAGAAAAACTCATGCCAAAACATAGCATGAAGAAAATTCTGAATTATGGCCATCCATGAATCAACTTGGCTTTGTAAAGTTCATGTGTTACAGTACACAGTATTGCTGAGTTTCTGAGTCTACATAAAAGTGCTCAATAAAACTATCTTGTATAGTTTTGTGTCCTAACATTAGCAAAGTTGAATATATGTGGATGGCAGGAGTAAACTCCTGTTATTAGAGGGACAGCAGGGGTCAAGATGGATCCCCCATCTCAATGAGAGTAGCCTCTAGGCTGCTCAATTTTATGCTCAGCTGCCTGTGTTCTCAGGAGTCCTCTTGGAAAGGGAGTTTTTCTAGGGCATAGCCAAGTATCCTTACACCTGTGAACAAAATGAGAATAGCATATGCAGCATCATTATCTTACTTGGGGACCATCTCATCCTGGAGAAATTCCTGGAGGGTTATTTGATTTTGGTGGAAATGAAGGATGAGATTCTTCATTCTGTGTCAGCTTTGAGAGTTAAAATACCCAACTTTACGACCCCACACAACCATATTAGAAACGGAAAGGAAAGCTGAGAGGCTCAAATGACTTTATTCTGTGGAGGAGTATTTTAGTCTCTTCTAATACCTGTGTGAGGTTGTAAAAGTAGAGCAATGTATGTTTACACATTTCAGAGTGAACTATGGAATTTTCAATTCCTTGGTCTGTAGGTATGGATAAGGTATTCTAAGAATTGCATGAGGTATCTCACATACCTATGTACCTGTATATCAAGTTTCTCTGTCTCTTTGAAGTTGTTTTCCAGCTTCAAACATGTTTATTTACTCTTTTTTCCAAGTCTCCATTGGTCCTAACCCCCATGGTCTTTGGAACCATATACTTATGTTTCCTTTTTCCCACAGCCATAGTAAGCAAACAGCTGCAGGTGGAGGCCCCAGCAAATGGCACTATCTGGATGTGGGCAGTTGGACATGGCTGTGCAGGTCCTGGAGCTCCAGTCTGTGTGCAGGCAGCCTGGCCTGCCCTCCTGTGCAGCACGCATACTAATGCGGCAGAACACACATTTGCTAATTGGATTTATAGCTTACTCACTTGCTGCCTATACCAATCATTTTTCTTCCTGTGCTCCAGGCTGTGTTCCCTGATTTCACATGACTTGCTGTGTGACCTTGGAAGGGGCATGACCATTGTGAATTTTGAAATTAGCTTTGAAATTAACTTTCTTTGTGGACTTTTTTCCCCCCTTACTGTAGTCTTGCAAAAGAATCACCTTTAGGCTTTTGCTAAAATAGTTTGGCTTCTAAAGTACTGAGCAATAAATTGTACATTCTAATGTTATTTCTTTGTCCCTGTCACAAGACTCTTTGTAAATAGAAGAAAAATTTTCTTGTGACCTCTTTAGAGTTAAAAGGATGCAAACCAGCTTGACTGGCACACCAGCACAGTTGCATTTTTTTTTTTCTCGTCTACTTAAAATCCCCACATTCTGCTTGAATATCTATTTTCAAGAAAATTAAGAGGTGGTTGTAGAGACCCCATGGATAGTGGGAAAGTGCAGCTGAGGGAGAGTCCTGGACATGAGTATCTGTTCTCTACTATTTTCAGTTGATTTTTAGATCACTGCTCTTACTTAGTCTGAAAGATTTGTCTGTGGGCAATTGACATCCAGCATGTTATTAGTGAAGTGGGATTATCTATTGTTTGGGCCAGTGCCTTCATCCCTCTACACAACACTGTGAGAACTTAAATAGCTAACACGTACTGCATACTTCTGCCTAAGTGCAGGAAGGTGAGGTGAAACCCAGTCCAGGAAACAAATTTTGTCAGAGGAGGAACTTCTAAATTACTTTGAGAGAAATATTGAAGGAATAAGAATATGTTGAGGCTACCTTTTTTAAAAAAAATTGTTTTTTCCTTTCAATGTAAAGCTCTTAAAAAAAGTAGTTAAGCAAAATTGTGTCTGGAGCATAAGTGAAAACAGATCCTTGAAACAGTCAAATAATTATTGAAAATTAATCTCCAGTTAGAATATGTGGAGATTGGAGATTTCATTACTTGGATAATCACAGCAAGGTTGGACAAAGTGTCCTCTATCTTCAGTGGATTTGCAAGACTTGTGCTGTCAACTGGACTGAGAGGTACCTTCCAAATCTTCTCAGCCAATCAGAATGTTTTTCTTTTCCCTAAATTAATGTCTCAAAAAAAATTAAAAATGAAAGAGCAGTCCTGTGTGTAAAGGAAAATGAAGCATAGAAAATATATTAGTTCTCATGTTATTTTATTAATATTATAGCTATTAAATTTTTCACAGACAAGATACTGCTCTATATTTCAGTTAAGCTTTTTAATTTTTGAATTGGTAGAGAATTTTACAGTGTAATAAAATTTTGTCTAGCCCCATATTTGCTGAGAGTTAGGACCAAAGTAGAGAAAGGTCAGCCAAACTTAAGTAATTCAAGCCTGTAATCTTGTGCTTATAACCCCATAACATCTCAAAAAAGAAACTCATTATTGATTGTGCCTAAGGCTTGAATAAAGTATGTCTCTGTATAGTTAATTGTACCCCACGGTACTGCATCATTTCTGCTGTGGCAAGCTCAATTTAGTTTTGGGAAAGTATTACCCAGTAAGACTTGCAGATGGGGCTGATAGACATCCATTAATTAGGTGACCACAGGAAATGTGCAACTGTCCAGTTGGGAAATGGGACTTTGTAATGAATTATGTCTAGATGTGCCAGTATTAATGGCATCTCAGCATTTGTTGATATGTACCAGGGAAAGTAAATCAAAGAACTATTTAAATAGGTTCAGATGAACTTGTTTTGCATTGCAGATATATTACAAGTTCCCTAGTTCAGTCTCAGATCATAATCTGTTTCAAATCATTGCAATGCTAAGATCACAGGAAGTTTGAGACTCAATCTTAGTTATTTACATCTAGGCATGTACCAGTAGTAGAACGAAGACTAATAACAGTGTTTGAGAATGTCAGTCTTAGCAGTCTGTGATTTTTAATTGCAATGGTGAACTTGGTAACTTAGTACCCAGTTGTCTGGACGAGCTCAGCCCCTATGCTGTTGTAAAGGGGCAGAAAGCACTGAGTTTTGTAGGAGCATCCAAGTTTTCAGCCTGTCAGCACCTACTTACCATGGGAATTGTTGCCTTTAAGAAACATTTCAGCAACAAATCTATGTTTCTGCTGTCTTGAAACAAAATGCAGTGTATTGCATGCCAAAGCTGTGTTGAAGTAGTGCTGTGACTTCTGAAGTATGTGGCCTCCAAGCAGCTGCCAAAAATCTCCTTAGTGTAACTTTGCTCTTCTAGATGTATTTCTTTTCTCCAAATATTTTTTGCGTGTGAGTTATGTTTTTCAGCAGGATTATTGTCTAATAGTATAAAAACTTTAATATCTGTTTTTCTGGTTGTGTTTTTCTTCATACACGTTTTGCTGGGGCACTCTGGAAATAGAATGGAAAACAGTTCAAACTTAGAGGGCTCATGCCCCTATGACAGTGTTTCTGCAGTAGGCTTAGGCATTTATGTCTTGAAGAAACCAAGAGAGATGGAATTATACATGTAGAACCTCTCTCTGAAATAAGCATCCTCCGAGTTGTTTGACAACATCAGATTGGGATTTTGGGGTTTATTTTAAGATTTGGATTCTCACAAATGCCTGAGGTTCTTGTCTTGAAACTTTTCTCTTGCATGCATGCCTGCAGCTACAGATCCATGAAACAGAAAAGAAACTTAAACTCATGCACCAGTGAGTGTGTCTATGTCTCGTCACGGAGAACACGTCTCCAACAGTATCAAAGAATATATTTTGTGGTGGTGGCTTTCCACAGGTTTCCTTCAGTCATGTATTCCTTCACTCTTTGTATATTGGACACTTCAATGTCACTCAGTCTAACCTTCTGCAAATATTTTCATGCTTCAGAATGAGTTCTGCCTCATAACTGATTATCAGCTTGTTCTCAGCTTCGTTTCATTGCATTTGGTGTGCCAAAACAGTAGTCAGATCCAGGGTTTTCCGAGTAATAGTTAAAGCTCTTGCTAAAACCATGGAAAAATTTGGCCAATGCTTGGCAATAACCTGGAGGTGTAACACAGTTGGTGTCCTTGTTTCATATTAAGACAGGTCATTTCTTCTTGTAGCTTAAATACAATTTTTTCTGATTTGTGGATGTCGAATGTCAATGACTGACTCCTTTGGCTATTGGCAGAATTTAGGCTACATACATTGTACAGAAAGAAATATCAATTGTGTAAATATGATTTAATAACAATCAGTAAGGTTTAGATGAAACCCAAGAGGCCTTTTTTGTAACTACAGTAGGAATAATTTCAGCAAAACCATGTAAAAACAATTATTTTCATAATGCTGTGTTGTCCTGTGGGAAAGAAGAAATCACTTACACAGTTCCCATCTGAGTGATTTTTTGTTTGTTTTTTTTTTAATTTAGTCAACAGTTGGATATGTATCTATGAAAAAGACTTATGGGGACTTTTTTCTTAATTCTAAATACTGTCTCAATTTCTTTCCACCCAATTAAAATTCTAAAAGGAAATTTTGCTGTAGAAAGCAGATGCACATCCAGCGCAGTAGGTGATGGCACTAAGTTTAAGATAATTTCCCCCGGATTTTCAGGCTGATGTCTTTAAGCTGGGTCATAATATTGCTTGTGATATCCTTTGGCTTCCCAAAAGATCTGTTTTCAACCTTGCCACCAGTACATACAAATTCATGAATCTGGAAGATTACAGATTTTCAATATATTTTACTCTTTGAACCTGCTGACCTGTAGTCATAATACATCCACAAAAGGCAAGTGCTTTTTCCCTGTAATGTACTATCAAAAGCCAGAGGGAAAATGGTGTATTTTGCAGAAAAGCCTTCATTCTAGCTGGACAGATTGTCAGCAGCTTGACTGCTTTCTGGGAACACTTAGAAATGGTTCCTACACAAATGAGTCTGGGAGCAGCTATGTGTTCTTAAATATTCCTCCACCAACACTCAGATGTACAACAGTATTGCTAATTTAGTCGTGATTACTTACACAAGTATGGTATAGTTCATTCAGATTCCAGTCCTGCCTTCAGACAAAGATCCTTAGTTCTTTTATCAAAGTGCTGGTCTTATAATGGCAGTTTCAAAGAAAAGCACAAAATTAAGGAGTGCATATACCTATTCGACCCACTGACATGCAGCCACATTCACAGGGACTATTACAAGAGATAAAATAACCATGTTATTACCAGTGGGAGTGGAGCTTTTGCAGCAGATAGGATCCTATTGTGTAATCCTTCCTTAATTTTTTCTATGTATCCAAATCATTTTCAGCAAGTGTTTTGATAAGTTGAAGTAAAAAGCAATTAAACATCTTCTCTTTCCCCTTTCAGCTTACACTGCAATATTTTATCTCTCAAGATGTACTTTGCTATAGAGAGATATGATTGACTCACTGCCTCACTAATTGACTGCCTCTTATGTTTTTAGCTGGGATGAACCAAACTTTGTTTCCCACATTCTGTATTCACTTGGAAACAAGATGGGGGGAGAATGGTTTCTAGGAAACAAAACAAAGCAAAACCAAAAAATGGAAAAAAACCCCAAACACCACCACCCCCCCTCCCCCCCCCCCCTCCCCCCCCAAAAAAAAAACAACACAAAAACCCCCCAGTTCTAACAGCAGTAATCACTGTAAACTTCTTTGTAAATATATACATAATTTTGTTTTAAATATCACAGCAATGGTAATTCAAGTCTTCTGATTCTACCACTAAGAATAACACTTTGGAATATAGCTTTGTGTAGGAGTCAGTAAATTACAATGAACTTACATTGCTCCTATTGGTAGGTCTGGTTGCAGTTCTGTGATATGGTGGTCTGAGCTGTGACCTCACTGCTTCACAATACCTTTCCCTGCTGAAGAAGTAAAATAACCTGGCTGGTTTCATTTGAGCTGGACTCACTGAAGTACTATATGCTAGAGAATCATAAAGATGTGGTTTTTCAGTCAGTGAGCAATAAATTCCAGAGTAGATGACCTCCTGGAGGTGCTTTGGTTCTGTTTAAATGGTGAGTTACAGAAAGTTGAGAGAAAACTTCATAGAGGTATCTCTGAGTAGTAAGTAATTTGGCTTTAAATATCAAATTTATCAAGCTTTCAAACCCCTAAATAACATTCCTTTCAAAATCAGTACCTTACTAAACTCACAGAAGTAAATTTAGGAGCTAAGCTGTAATTGCATCTGAGCAGCCCAGAGCCAGAAAAAGGTTTTTAACAAGTGCTTTGTATGAGAAGCCTATTAAAGGGGAGCCTAAGCAGTTTATCTGATTGTGACAAATGCAGAATAAACAAGCAAAGGTGGTGTTGAAAGTGCCACTGAGCCTGAAAGTGAGGAGAAAAAGAACCTTATACTGATTCATGCACAACTAATTCTTCATGAATGCTTTGTTATTCACAGCTGGCTGAAAAATATAAGGAATTTGAAATAGACTTGATGCAATTTTCATGCTGCTAACATATGATACCTTTTTAGACAGCAGATAGGGGAAAGTTGCAATGTACTTTTCAGTTTCTGAGTGTCATGACTTCTGCAGGCAGGCAGGCAGAGCCTGGCTTCTTACTCCTGTGAGCACATGTGCACAGATGAAGGGTCAGTCCTTTATAGCCAACAGTGCACATCTAGATTAAGAGAGACTGTAGAGATAGAAATAAATCACACACTAAGGAAATGGAACAAAAAAGGTGTTTCAGTGTGTGATTCTTGAAATCAGGTATTGCTCAGTGAAGGGTGCTGTGTTGCAAAGGGTGTAAGGATGAGTGCTTGGGGAGTACAGCTGGAAGGGGTGTGTAAATATCCCAGATTTGTGTATGTGTCACTAGTACCACTGGCTGCTGCCACCAATACGTGTACTGAGCACCACCATCCGTTTCCACAGGTATGCTCTTGCCAGTACTCAAGAAAAGAGGTTTGGGAATCCCTGAGGTTTGGGAATGTCTTCTCAATCAGTATCTAACCATGTCTCTGTGAGCTTTCCATTTGAGGGAAAAAAAAAAAGGCATGATGAATTTTTTTTTCATTCTTTCTTTATAAAGTGGGTCTATGTTACTCTTCTACAAAAACAGTAGACATTTACCTTGGTGCAGTTTCTGAGCATACCAGTGTCTTCTCGGGTTCATGTTTTTTAATATCTTCTCTTGTGTTAGAGCTTTCTCTTTAAATTTCCTGGTTTTTTCTCTTATGTTTTCAGTTCAAACAATTTGCCCGCTACTGTATGTAGAGTTAGTCACTGTAGGAAGTGGTTCTTTTCTCTCCCAGTTAGTTCTTGTTTTGTTATTGCCGTGTAGCTCAATCTTTAATAGTAGCATCTATTATTTTCTTTATCCCACTCAGTAAAGAAGCTTAATTGTTTTGTTTCAGGCTTTTTATTCAGCCTGACTGAAGAGCATGCTAACTACGCTGCAGCTTCAAGGTGTGGCATTGCCTACAGATCAAAGACACTTATGGTGGCAGCCACTGAGGCTTTCCAGGAGCAGAGGTTGTTGAGCTGGCTGTGTGCTAATGTGGCTTAGCAGGCAGATGTGGAGGATGCCAGCATGGTGAGGTGCTTGGCAGAGCCTCCAGTGTCCCATGAACCACAATGTTTGAGTGGGATTCCACGGCATTAGTCAGCCTGGCTTTCAGTGTCTTATAAAGCCCAAAGCAATCATTGTCTTTGTGTGTTCATATTTTGTGTTGCTTCTACACAGATACCAGGTTGTTGTGTTCTGTGAGATGACCTGTTAAATTTGCAATAGAAATAACATCCTGGAGTTGTTGTAAATGGAAATATATTAGAGATAAATTATATTGCTTTTTCTGAGGAGTGCTGTCCATAAGATGATTTTTCTTTGCATCAATGATTCCTATGATTCTTTTCATGATACTTGAGATCTAGGAATACTGATCTAGGTAACAGGGAGATGTCCTTCTACGAAAATTAAAAATGCAGTACCTTGCCACTCAGCATTTTTTGTTGGGGCTTGGAAAAACCCAAAGGAAGCTCTGCCATAATTAAAGCATGGCTGTGTAGCTGTAACTTCAGGGGACCTATCTAGAAATTATTTGGTGTTCTAAAAAAACCTAGCCTATCAACAAACAAACTACCCCAACCAAACAGAAAAAAGAAACCCTACCACTGCAGTGAGCAGCAGTGTTGGAAAGGGTGAGGCACAGCCTTTGTCTGTAAACTCAGTTTAGAAGTTTCAGTAAAGCTATTTGTGAAAAATGGTATGTTTTTTTCTAGAAATAAATTGATTTTTAATTTGGCAAGAACTGTTTGTATGTGGTAGTGATTTAAAATGAATGATTATGCCAGGAATGGGGGGGGGGGAGGAAGCCTGTAATAGCTAAAATTAAAATGTATCAAAAAGCCTCATTTTTTAATAGTTACCGAGGACCTGAGAAGCGTTAATGTGGCAAATACTCCCCCCCCCCTTTTTTTTAACTGAATATATTAAAAGGCCTTAAAATGGAAAAAAAGAGCATAAGCAAAACTGAATGTGGAATATACAAAGCATGTTGTTATGGGTTTTGTTGTTATGGGTTTAGCTTTAGAAAATAATCACCAAAACTATAAACCATCAAAGTAGTATCCCAATTAGCTGTGTAGAAGTAAATAATCTGAACAATGTGGCATGAAATAATAGGTAAGAAACATTAATTCTAGTTATACAGGAATAAAATCTCTATCCCAATAAAATGTCAATGTGTATCTTCAGTATTGAGCATCTCTTAAAGTTACAGTGCTGTCAACCTTTTTGATTACTTTTGTAAGTACTTTGGGGAAAGATATGTAGATAGTAACAGTGATTCTCTTCTATTATTAGCCATGAGAGGGCAAACTAAAGGACTAAAAACAATACCCAGAATTTCAGAGGTGAGCTGCCTTACTTAAATATCGTTAGTGTAAATATTTTTACCTGTTTTTTTTTTTTTTACTTTTGCATCAGAAGAATCATTCAATGCAATATCCTCTCATTCTGACTGGATGTGTCTGTCTTCTAGGTTTTTCTTGGGGTTTTTGTTTGGGGTTTTTCCCATTAAGAAAAATGTGTGGCCACATGAGTTGTAGAATGAGAAACCTGCTGTTATTTGATGACAATGAGTGCACTCTGACATTCCAATCAAAGGTTTGTAAATGGGACTCCAACAGAGGAAAAGAGCATAATAAGAAATTTGACTCCTTCCTGTCATGAAAAGGTACACTTTTATATATCTGACAGAAACCTGCTAACTTGAAAATAGCACATGTATTTTGAAGATGGAGTGGTAACCAATGTAAATTTTGCTTACAGGAAGGTGACTGACCAGCACAGTTTTGTAAATAGATACACAGTATGAATATGTATTTACCTCAGTGTAAGGATGGACATTCCAGCACTGATAGCAGAAATACTACCAAATACTACAAAAGTTCTTTCTGGTAGTCAGTGCAGTATAAATGGCTGAGCTTATTCAAAACAAATCATTAAAAGCTTTCTGGTTTGCATGGCATGGTTATTTTTATTCTCTTCCTTCCTCTCTGCCATCTGTCTATAAACCTATTGATTGCTCCAGTATTCTGTTTTTGCTGCTGATGCAGTGTATCAGTTTCCGTTTTATTACAGTGACATTTTTCCCCCGATCTTTGGAGGACACTTATGTAAATTGAAACAAAGATTAGTTATAATGGTGATGTAAGCAAGGGAATAAAACTGCATTGATCCAACATTGATTGTAGTTGAGAGGAATAAATCACACCCTAGAAAAAAGGGAAGAGGTCAATAGTTCTGAAACATTTTCTTTTTTCATATAATTCTGATACATTAAAGTCTGGTTATTGTTTCCTATGTTAGTATTAGGCTTACCAGAAATTATCTTGATAGGTTTAGAAGAATCTTGTGAATTTTTTAAAGAGATACTTTGAACATTCTACTATGCAGATTCAGGTAGTTACCAGCCTTCTGGATAGGCTCTCCAGTTCCTATCACACCACTTAAAAAGCAATGTTTGGTCAGACTCTGCATAACTTAAATAGCCTTACAGTTCTATAAACACAGAATTAAAACAACTAGTTCTTGTGAGGCTTGTTTCCAGATTTCTTTTAAATTACCTGGCAAGCTCTGTTCAGTGAAGAACAAGGCAAGTATGGGTTGATCCTAAAAGTCGAGGTTCAAATTAGTATAGAGATAATAAATCATTTCTCTGAACAGAAAAGCTGTATTCAGTATATTCATTCTGATGAAGACTGCACAGAAATTAAATGGTGTAATTCTAGAAAAAACAGTCTGTAAATATTTCTGGTGCCTTTTGAAGGTACTCTTGCTTAGGTGGAGGATATCTTTCTGAAATGGTTTTTCCAATTCTTTTTACCATATGCAAATTTTACATAAAGGGAATGTTCTGATATGAGTGATTCTGCTATCTTGTGGGGGTGACAGTGAGTGCATCCCTTAAGGAAAGCTGTTTAGAGTTCTACCTTAAAGAGAACAGAGCTACCTGGAGTATGTGTGGTGGCTTGTAGCCAGTGAGAGGCTGTGGTGTATGCAAGGTGAATTGGTTAACCAATTATGTGGTGACATGTTGGATGTGGGAGAGTATAAGAAGTCTGGATGTTACTGCGTGAGAGTTAGATCTACTAAGATGTGAGATGATGTAATAGGAACTTCAAGGAACTATCTACTTCTACTATGAGCTATGAGAACTGTCTGTTAATCTATCTTGAATAAACTCTCTAAGCTATGAGCCTTCTGATCAAGCCTTCTGATGTCTGCTGTGCCTGAGCTCTTCTGGCCATCAGTCCAGCGCCCAAGCTCGGTATAAGGGGCTCCCCCTATACTATCTGAAGGGTAAAATCCCAGAACATAACTTTGAAGGAGTGCCATTAGTTTATATTTCTAGGTGCAGACCATCCTCTCCTGTGTTTTCAAATCACACTTGTCTTAGCACTTGATAAGTTCATTTCTTCTTAAAGGAGTCACTCTTTTTCCTCTTTCTAGTATTTTGATGGAAGTCAGACAGAACTGTTTATTTCTAATAAAGGACATTTTCAGGTCTTAAGGCCTGCTGATTCAGTCAACTGTGCTGCTACATCTTGTGACAAACTTTTTTTCTAAAATATGGTGGTGTCGAGTTCAGTGCTCCAGTGTCATAGTGAAGCAAAAAAGCTTAAATGAGTTTTTTTTTTTTTAAAAGTCACAAATCTGTACAGTATGGGTAGCTCCAACTTGATAGTGCCTACATTTCTTGTTGGAAGCCAGAAAGTTATTTTAGACTAAGGTCATCTTCTATATCTTGTAATAATTCTCATACTATGTGCTACTAGACACCTTCTGACACAGTGCTAAAATAGAGCCATCTGGTGCTGTAGGGTGATGAACAGCTCTGTTCAGTATTTTGCTTTAACTTCTATGATTAACTACTTTTTAAGGTTATATAACTACTACTAGAAAGGAAAAGTCTTTGGCAATCACCAGAACTAATAAAGCTCTTGCAGAACTCAGAGTTCTCAGAATTGTGGATTTGTTAAAATCAAGTCTATACTGAATAAATGATATATTGGTTTTGATAGGGATAGAGTTCTAAATCCTCAGTGTCCCCAGAATAGCTGGTGATAGAAATGAAGCTGCATCTCACATGCCCGTGAAGGATGAACGCCCAGGGCTTTCCTTCCTTTATGCATGAACTCTACTTGAAAGGGTCCTAGTCCTTCACGGTGAGATACAAGAATTCTGTGAGACTCAAGAGAGTTTCACAGCCAGATTTTTCTTTGTTATAGCCCTAAGATACTTATTTTGTTAACACCTTACTTAACAGTTTGCCTTTTCTGACCATGAGCAAGACAAAGCTTGCATTTTACCTACCTCATTTAATATGGTTGGATACACCAAACAAAAATGTGGCCATTAATCTTGAGTGAATGTATATTCATAGACTGTGATGAAGGGACCTTCCTGAAAAATGTTAATGAGTTGTTCTCAGAATGGATATAGACAATTTTGACAAAATGTGCCTAAGTTCTATATTTTTGAGGACCCAACAGCTTAACCTAAACTAAAGTTTTCTGCGTTGTTGAATTGTGGAGTTGAATCATTTGATCCCATAAGATATTTCCTATCTAGGAGTTCAGTTAGGTGACTGGAATTACTGTTCAGACTAGGGTCTTGTGAGAGAACTTCAGGAAGTTTAAATGGATGCTCAAAAACCATTGCAGACCTGCATGGCTGGCAGCCTGCCTAGGGTGGCATCACCTGCTTGGAATCGCCCCTTGCTACAGGGACATATTAGGTCTCTGGAGCATCCCTACATGTCCTCCTACATGGAGGTGCTGCATCCTAACTTTAAAAAACAAAATAAAGAAAACCTCAACCAAAACAAAGAATCCACACAAAAAAACCCACTACCCTTTGACTTCATTAATGAAAGAATTTTTTTAAATGAATCACTTGAGGTAAGCTTTGCTTTCTGCTTTCTAGAACTTTTTCTTACTGAACAAACACAGTTAAAGAGGGCTCTTTCAGAGAGATATTTTTTGAAATTGCAATTCTCTTATAAAGAGTGTTAATGTACACATAGCTTTTAGAGAAACTTGCTTTTTTTCTTTATGGTTTTCTCTCTTTTTAAAATTTATTTTATGCTCAGGAAATCAAGGTCTTTTTAAAGATAGTTGTTTGGAGTATTCTGTAGTCCAATCTTGGGGTTTTTCTCTGTCGTAATAGCAATGCATAATAGCATTCTTAAGAGATACCAAAATCGTCTTTTAGCCAGTTAGTGTGAACAGAAACATTGTGTGAAAAGTCTGGGCACCTCACAGCTGTTCTCCAAACACATGCTTTCCTTTCTTATTGGGAGGGTGGAAACCTCAGCTTTGGTCTTCATACCTGACTTGTTCTTGATAACGAGTTCTCCTCAGAGGAAAGGGGGACTTCGTTCCCCAGCTGAGGAAAATAAGAAAGCAGCTTTATTTTGACAATTGAATACCTCTAATTTCTGTTACTTCAACCTCTGGAAAGAAGTAAACAGCAGCTTCTGTTTCCTTCCAGTGCAGGGCTGTGAGGAGGGTTTGTGAAGTGGCTTGTAGACCCAGCTCTTGCTTCCTGCTTTAGTGGGTCTGTAAAGTGGTCCTGGGAGTGAGCAGAGGGGCTCTGTGTTTGCCTTCTGAGGGCTTGTGAGGAGAGGAACCCTGAATGGGCACATGCAGAACACAATGGAAAAAATGATGAGGGAGAAGAAGGAGAGCAAAAATGTGTAGAAAGGTACACTTGCAGAATAGATGAGAGCCTGAAGAAGAATTAAGAATTAGAAGGAAACGGTAGTGAAAATAGAGAGGGGACTATAAACTTAGGGGAAAATAGGTTTAGGTTCATTTTGTTCTTGTAGTTTTCCCTCAGAAAAGTTAAAAAAAATGCAGAGGAGGAGAAAAGAAGAAACAAAAGGAGGAGAAAAAAATTAGATTAAATGCATAACAAAAGAATTAATGTGGAAAATATGAAAACAGGTGACCATAGGAAATGTTTTCTTTGCCATTTAAAAAGGATATGCATAGGAATCGAATTTCACCTGGTGAACCAAATGCAATAAAGATGCACTCCAGCTTCAGTTTCTGGAGAACTATTTTATAAAATGCAGAAAATATTAAAATGCACCTGATTATCCAGTGCAAAGCCTGGGTTTATGCTTCATATTTGGGATATGAGCAAATCGATTTCCTTTTATTAACACACAGACTGGCCATTTGTATTGCAGATACATTTTAAGGCATTTCATTCAATTAAGTTATTGCATATTCTGTCTTTACTATGTGACATCTCTCCTTGCTCATGTTGTGTCCTCAATAACTGTGTGGATGACCTTGACTTTGCTTTGTATACTTAATTAAAATATGCATTTTTGTTTGTTTGTTTTGTAACTTACCATGAGAAACTGGTATGTGCAGCTATGAATTTTTCTTAATAATCCACATGAACTTCTCCAAATTGTCTAAGATCAGTAAACAGAAGATATTAGTCATCCAAAACCTTTGTTGACCATAGTAAAGGTTTTTAAAATGTAGGAAACCAGATCAGCTCAATCACTTAAGCAATTTTTTTTCTATATTACTATTTAACAAAATATAAAATGCTGCTCAGTAAAGATCACTTCAATGGCTGTGGAGGCCTGAATTGCACTAGCTCTAATTCAAATAACTAATCATATTCCACAGCCACTTAAAAGCCAAGAATTTGTTACAGGGAGAAGCAGGAAATAAAAAATGCTAGTAAATAACGTTGCAAAGAGCTTTGCATGAGCACACTTCAGTGGTTTTGATTTGGTAAACAGCACAATGATATCAAATTGAACTACTTAGTCATTAAATAAAGAGACGTGACCTATACAAGGTAATTCTAATTAAAATCCAGTGTCTATGCACTGCAATTTATTGCATCCATTGCAAGCTTTTTGCTTTCAAAACTAATTAGAGTGATGGAAAGGGAATGTGTTGTGATTCTGGCAATCTCATATTCATAAATTTGTGGTACCTAATACCTGTTCCATCCTCTTGTCTTGCCTAATTTATCCTCAGAAAGTGTGTTTCCCTTGCAGCTTACTTCCCCATCTTTTTTCAATAATTTTACCCTCTCTTACCTCCTGCATGTCTTAGTTGTGCTCTTTTCAGAACATTCTCTTCAAGTACGTTTGGGGTTTGGGGTGTTCTTTGGGGGGGGGGGGGGGAGGGGGTGGAGTGTGTGTTTATGTGTTGGTTTGGTTTGTGTGCAGTTTTGAGGCATTTTTTGTTTTGTTTCTTTTTGTAATTTGGGTATATTTGTAAAATATTTCTTGGTTTACCATAAACAATTTGAGATCACATGCTCTTGTTAATGAATAGCAGCTGATCTTGTTCATCATGTGTTTGCTTTAGAGTCTGCAAATTGGATTAAAAAAGATATTTTAGTATCAAGTAATCTTAAACTGTTACTGCAGTAATGGGGTGTTTTCAGAAATATCGACACGCTAATGTTTGGCAAACCTGGGGACATGATAATACATAAATGCATTAAGGGACAATGAAAAATACTATATATGCTGTGGTGTGCAAGGCCAGTGTAAGGCAGTTTGCAAATGCATGTTCAAGGTTTAAGAATAAAATAACATATTTTAGGATTTAGTGTGGTAAAAGGAGAAGCAGTATCCCTGAAAAGAATTCTCTCACATCTGGTGTTCATTTTGCTTTTATGAAGCCAAAGGGATTGTGAATGTGACAATCAGCTGTTAAGATTGGCTTATTTAAAGTAACTTCTAGAAGTTACTAACAAATTACTGGCTTATTTAATTAATAGTAATTTAAACAAGTCATTGTTTCTTCACAAAGATGAGACATTTAAGCCCAGGTTCAATTCTGCCTAAGCACGATGGAAAACAAGTTTTGCAAGTCCTTGACATACACCTGTTTTCAGCAAAACCATTGGAACAGAAAATACTAGTAAATGTAATGGCTCCCACCCATACCCCCAAAATCCCAGAAAGATATTTTGGTACCTAGATCCACACTTTCAAATGCATTTAGTGCCCACTTTTAATTCCATCCAGAGATAAATGAGCGTAGTGACATGGCTTGTTCTAAGCATTGCAATCTCTGCAATGACTAAGGGGCTTCACTTCACATACTTGGTGAGCAAATTAATTTGCCATTTCTCTTTCTTTGTAACAGCTGTTTTAAAAATCTGTTTTCATATTTCTGTTATTTTTCTGGGTCCTTAAGAAGATAATTGGTATCTTCTGGAAATCCAGCTCTGTCAAGTTTCAGTGCCAGCAAATGTGTACTAATGGCAAGCAGTAAGATTTGGCTCAGAATTGAATTTCCACAGCTTATTCCTGTAGTTTTTCTGAAAGCAAGTCTCAAAGTATGTAACTATAAGATAGTTTCAAATTATTTTTGGTGCAGGTTTTTTTATTAACAAAGTTCCATCCTCTGATTTTTCCTCATTTTTTTTAATGTATTAGCTCAAAATCATATTTGTTTTTCTGTCAAACAATACTGGAATATAACTCAAATTTCAAGTTTTACATACTGGCTTTTTAAGAAAAGTGAACAATGTGATATTCTTGAGATAGGTTTAAAAAATTTTCTGCTTTTTTGGATTTTTGTTGTCATAGAGCAAGACACCTTCTCCTTATTCATGAGAACACACTGCTTATTCACACTTGGATATAAATCCATAGAGATTTTCCATAATAACATAAACATATTTGTTTAATTTTTCCAGCACAAGTTAATTTCCAATCCAAGTGAAATTATCCTCAAAAAGCTGAACTCTGTTCAGAGTTCTGAAAGTTGGGAGCAGCAGAACATTGTGCACAAGTTCCATCACTTTTTCAGTGTATTCCAGCTAATTTTGTATTCCTATCGATTTAGCATTTGGGGGTTTTTTCAACTTGTGATTTGTTATTTTTCAGATGTACTTGAAATTTCTGAAAATTATTAGATTTTTGGATGAGTTTGATATTTTTGAGAATCTTGGTGCAACACTGGAATTTTCTCCTGGTTGCTTGGTTAAATTTTCCTGTTGTAAACAACTGAGCCATATTATGCATTTTATAAACCAACAATTACATAGAGATCTTTACTTTTGGAGCCAAACCTTGGTTAACTTCAACTGCCAATAATTCCTCCTGTAAAGTGGCTTTACTCCATTCCAGTTTTCCTCTCCTCACCTTTCAGGACAAGAAAGACTGGTCACTGGACCTGATCCTTTCTTTTGTCTGTGGTGAAGTGTCACCCTGAGTGGATGGGAGCTTTGTCTTTTCCTGAAATAGCCGAGAATGTCCAAGCTTGTCATTGATACACAGCTGTGAGGAAATGAGGATAAAAGGAATGGATTATGATAAGATTGTAAAAAGCTGTCTAAATCTATTCCAAACCTCACTGAATAAAGGAAGTGTGAAAGATAACTCTGAGAACACTGAATATACTGAGTACTGTAAAACACCTTAAACATTCTGCTAAACGTAATTCAGCTTCGTATTTCAAGTTCCCTGTTGAGGGAGAAATGACAGAGGATGTTATCTTGTTGAGAAGCATGAAGAATACAGAAGTGTGGTTCATGTTTCTTTAAATGTTACCATACCTCTGAAAGGAGGAAGTATAAAACATCAGCAATCAAATGAATATTTAACTTTGCTAGCACAGTAGGTTTGATGTTTTCCATCAACAGACACCTTGTTTGACTGGAAAATATCTTGTCTAAAATTTCTTTTCTAACCTGTTGGTTTCTTACTGTCAGAAAGTGCTGTTCCATTTCTGGCATTTCAGCATCAATCTCATGCGATCACAAAGCTGCTGCCGTGGGCTGTCAGGCCTGCACAGGCTCAACTGGCAGACTT
This sequence comes from Pithys albifrons albifrons, assembly GCF_047495875.1. NCBI lineage: Eukaryota > Metazoa > Chordata > Aves > Passeriformes > Thamnophilidae > Pithys > Pithys albifrons. The sequence goes on from NC_092467.1 coordinate 13,510,255, forward strand.
ATCTGTCTTCAGCAGGATTAAACAGAAATATGTCTCATTCACATGATGCTCCAGCCTTAGGCTGCACCAGCCCCAGGAAACTTGAGTACATTGGCTTCAAAGAGACTGTCTGCAACCTCTTCTGACAGCATATTTTACAAAGTACCCTCCATTCTATTCCTCAAGATGTGTTCTCTGTCTCTTTAATATTTACTCTTTGTATTGTGTAAATACTTTACCACTTGTCTCTGGCAGCTTTGTAATAGAAAGTGTTAGACCATTCTTTTTATAAGTTTACCTTAGTTATGTGCTAATATATTTCAAGATATTTTAAACTGGTGCATTACAAAATGGTCCTAACTTGGAGCAGAAGCTCTACAAGATATACAGTGGCATGACAGGACTGTGTTTATTAAAGACCTTCCCCAAATTGCCACTGTATCCTGATACAAACCATTTTCTTTAAAACAGTTAATGCGTTCCATGGCTTTATTTGGTGTAGAAAATAAGAAATAATATGACTATGATCTGTGAAGCTCTTGTCATTGGCTTACTTAGGCACTTCTATTATTGCAGCCTAATATTAAAAGAGTAAAACATAACTTAAGAATATGGTTATCTTCATGAGTCTGTGTAAATGCAGTTATTCTCATGCTCTGTATACATGCACACACAACTACACATATATATCCTCAAATGAATGTTTTATTTTCTAGGAAATAGCATCTCACAGAGCAATCCTAGTTTGCATGTAAAGTATTAGGCTTTAAATTGTGTGTATTCTCCTTGGGTTAAGCTATGTCATTTTTCAAATAGCCTGGTGCTACACATTATAGCATTTAGTGCCTGTGTAAGCTACTTTTTGTCAGCAATTGCATTGCTTATAAACTGCATTTTCTTAATAGTGACATGGTCTGCTTTGTATTTTATGTCATTTCATTTATATGTACCTCAAACCCAGCATATCCTGCCTGAGCCATGATAACTAAATAAAACTGCAGAACTTGAAGTTAATAATATTGCCAAAAAAGTTGCTATTTAGGCAACAACAAGGTTCCTTACTGTTTTGATGCACCAGAGAAATGAGATCTGCACTTGGCCATGAGAGTGTTACTGGTTTTATTGCTCTGACTGCACAGGACAGGCAGGGGTACAGCAAACATGACTGAGCATCACAAGACCATGATGCCTTGAAATTCCCAGTTCTAACTGCAGCTGTTCTTAGAGTATACAAATGGCTGTACAGACAAACATGAGTGGCTGTAACATGCTATCCTTTTCTGCTGTGAGCACTGTAAGAGGAAAATGGTATCCTTCCAAGGGGAAAATATTCAAATTGTAAACCAGCCAATAAACAAACATAGGTCTCCCTACAAAACTTTTCAACATAAAATACAGTGATGTTCAAGAGTGTAGTGTCATATATTGCCAGGAATATCTATAAACCTTTTTCTTCCACTGTGCTTAGAAGAGGTGACCAGCAAATAAAGGCAGGTGTTATGATACATGATGAGAGATGCCTGTACAATTCACTGCTGCAATATTTTTGAAGCTGTTCCTTTGCTAATGAACCATATTAGTGGAGTTATCTGATACTACTTTGGACTTTTTCATGTTTCCACCAACATTCATTTTGTATAAATATTCTTATTTTACCAATCATTAAAACCTGCAGGACGAAGTGGTTCAATCACACCTCTGTAATTCCTTAAATTTGAACCGTTGACATAATCTGAGGCTAAGACTGAATTCAGCTGCACAGACTCCTCTCTGAGGAGGTGTTGTTTAGAAAGTCCTTTCTGCACCTCATGACTCAGTGGCAGGGCTTCTTTAATAAATTTTGTCTGAGCCTTCCACTCCCACCCACGACACTAGTTTTAGTCATGTTGAGTTTCATTTGAGGGCAGGAAGCTTGTTGCTCTTCTGTTGTCAGTACTAAATAGCAAGTCAAAAGGAGGATGTAGCTGCTGGATTTTAAGTGCAGAGAGAATACAGAAATTGTACTGGTGCTGAGTGGTTGCCAGATTAAAATCTGTGGTGTTCAAAAAGATAGTGAATCAAATCCAATTGTGGGATGGGAAGAGGCTACAAACCTGACAAGTTAAAAGGAACAAAAGATGAGGGAGTGGGAGGGGCGAAGTAAGGTCAGTTTAACTTTTAGAATACTAATTCAGAACCAGCACAGGTTGCAGTATTACCAACAGTAGAAGAGACTGTTTTGACCTGAAGGTGTTTTAGGAGCCATAGCTGTCCTGTTGGGAAGAACTATGTATATGGAGGACTTAGCACTGCAAAGAGAGCTTAGTTACTGGATGTCTATAATGCATTTTATATCAGGTGTGGATATCCTTGGGTATTTCACAGTATGCGCACTGGATACTTAATTACTTGTTCTACAGAATGTCATTAATCAAGGGGTGTGGTTTTAATTAGAGTGCTATCATATGCAGTAATTAAGCCAGTTTTCCTACTGGTATCTGTCCTTTATTCTCTAATTTCTGTGAATAATCTTGTTTTCTCCAGTGCTAGTCTGGAGCTGTGTGCTGGATGACTTGCCATTTCCAGGGTGTAGATTAGTCAGTCTGTAGCTGCAAGCCGGAGATGAGCCTACCTGCTTTCCCATCTGTGGAAACACTAATTAGAGTTTTCTTTCTCTTTTAGCCATGAATTTTTTTCCTGAAACTTGTAGGAACTTAATTATCTCTGAGAATTTTTCTGTCCCCTACCCTGTGTCAGTTGGATAAAATTACACAGTAGAGTTTCTCAGTTATTTAGATAAAAACAGTGAAACGGGCAGTGCAGTCGCATAAGTTTCGTTGCCCTAGGAATCTGGCCTAAAAAGACTATTTATCTTATGTCAGCACCTCACCAATAGACCTAAACTAATCCTAAGACATACATTCTGGTCATGGGTGATTTTTTCCTTTTGTCCAGTATGCATTTTCATAATACAATGGTACAAAGCTCACACTTTTCCCATAATCAACTGCAGTGACAGAGCTTCATACTGGCAAGAAGATGGATAGGATGGAGTGCAGATACTGCCCAAATATTCTCCCTGACTTTGCAGTGTTATTTTTAAAATATCCTTTCAGTACAAGTTCCATAAAGAAGATGGCTTTGAATGGCTTCTTCTTTTACTTAAGCTTCATAAAGGTACTCAGCAATGAAGTTTGCCTAAATGTCTGTCCCGTGCTGTTCTGAAAAGAAGCTGTTCCAATATTAACTAGACCTTCGTTCGTCCTTTGTCATATGTTAACATCGGTAATGGTCTGATTTTGTGACTACATTATAGATCTCTAGGGAGTAATTTGCCCCACTTGGACCATCTGAAAACAGTTACTTCATGTTCATTATCCCTCAGTAATTCATCTATTTCTTCAGTAATTAATGCTATTTTAATTAAAATTTTAGATATATCTCCCTGTATATACCTATGTGTAACCTAAAGGTATCCAAAATTATGTTCCCTCTTTGTTATTTCAGCTTTCTTCACAAATGTCCCCAACGATTAAAACAGTCAAATAATGAAACTGAAGAGCTCCCTATTGTTTATAAGTTACCATCAGGGCAAGTTTTCTTCCCTACATAAACATGTTCTCATCTTATGGGGCTAAGCATAAGTAGATAATGCACATCTTCTGAATAGTAGTGCTGCTTCTTGTGCAAGAAAGATTTTGAGGGTGTTTTCTTGCTTGCTTTCTTTATTCTGTTTAGGAAATTGAACTTAATAACATAATAGTACACAAGAAAGAAAACATCTGACAGCTATTAGAAAGTGTTGTGTATTGCTGTTATTGTAGGACAGTATTAGAAAGTACTTAGATTGTTGCTACATCATTAAGGTTTAGAAAGTAGTTCTGCTCTAAAAACCATTTCTGTGCTTTAGAAGGAAATAGCAAAGTTTTACATTAGGGCAAAACTTTCAAAAGTTTTTTGTTGGTGTTTTTTGCGATTGTTTTAACCTTTCCTCCACCCTAAAAATCTCTCTCTCGAGATCAGCCTTGAATCTGAAATTCCAGATGGGTTCTTTGTAGCACATATTTTATCAACAATGAATTTTCTGTAATAGAGTTTGGAAGTAAAAGCATGGAGACACAGAGCAGTTTTAAATAATGTCTTTGGGGAAAACAAAAAAAGGAACTGATGGTTGGAGGTTTGAACCAGCTGCTTTCTGGAGTTCAGGGAGCTATAGGATTTGCTGAAGCTTCTGTACTTTGATGGTTTTGTCATTCCCTGTTCAAGACCATAAATACTTGTAACTGATAGAGACACTATTCTCTCTGCCTTCACTTTGCTCCTAAAGGAAAAACAACTCAATCCTGGGACATGTCCTTTGCCTTCTACTGCCCTCTGGCTTGGCAAATGTGGTAAGATTTCTCACCTCTTCTGACAGTCTAACACTCAAATTTGTGCTCAGAAAACACAGACACTTTGCAGAAGAACAACCAAAGGCACAGGGCTTGGTGATGTCAATGCAAGTGGGAGCAGAGGGGGGTGGCTGAGCTGCCTGTCCTTGCCTCTAAAGTACCACGTTAGCAAGGGTTGCTTTGTCAAAAGCTCTCCCAAGCACAGCTTGTGTGGGTAAGTTCTCCCTTCATTCCTTCCTCAAAATCAGGAACACCTCCAGCTGCCTTGAGCTGTTAGTGCTGCTGAGCAGCGCTGCTGGCTCGGGCTGTGAGCGGGGCGGGCTGTGGGGGTGATGGGCTGCCTGCTTTGCACAGGCCTTGCAAGGTGATTGTTGGGTAGGGCACCTGCACGTTGCCAAAGCACACCATGCAATCGTATGTGAGAAGGGCCTCTCCTGGCACTGCTGCTCCACCAGCAGCCAACCCCACCTGGCCCATCTCATGCTCCCACCTAGAAGAGTAACTCCTGCTTTTGGTCCTTCATTCTCTTTCTTCAGTCTAGCCATGTACTGCCATGAAGTGTGACAGGCGGTGTCCCACTATGGCTATTGTGAGCAGTATAAGCTTCTGCTCTTGCAGAAGAAATCAAGATAGCCTGAAGAGAGCTCTCTCAAACTTTCCCTCTTTGCAGTATTTCAGAGTTGCATTCTAGCTCACTGTTTTGTTTATTGCTGCAAATGCCTCACCTCATGTTTTGAAGGGATGATTTGGGTTTGATGTGAACAACCAAACAGCCCTGTAGCCAGTTGTGCATGGCCACTGCAGGGAGCAAAAGATTCCTTTCTGACCTTGCCAGAAATCCTAACTTGAAACATCCCCCACTTTCCTATTACAAGTAAGGCAGAATCACCATCCTTGGAGGTATTTAAGAAAGCACTGGATGTGGCACTTAGTGCCATGGTCTAGCTGACATACTGGTGTCCAGTCAAAGGTTGGACTCGATGATCTTAGGGGGCTTTTCCAATCTTACTGATTCTGCGATACTACCGTCCCAAGGGTGATCAGGATGACCCATCTTTTAGAAATCAGTTACAGATTTTGAAACCGCCCTGAAGTTTCTCCCCAGGTGAAGTAAATCCTGCATTTCCCATCAGTTTGCCTCTTTATACAGAGTTCAGTCTTCCATAGTTTTTACTTAGCTGTTTCTTCACTTACTGTGTGAGAGAATTGCACTTCACCAAGTGCTTGAACAGTGACTGGCTCTTTCCCTGAGGTCAGTGTAAGGCTGAAGTTCTTGTTCATGCAGTGGCAAAGTAGTCTGCATGTAACCAAGAACAAAGGAATGTGGGGAGAGTGATAGTGTTTTGATGTGCTTCTTGTTGACATCTAATTCTCTGGATACTCTTTGAAATAGTTACTTTTCTATAAAAGCGACACTGTTGTTTTTGTTAACAGACTTCTTGATGTGTCTCGCTCAGAGGGAACTTTTAGTAGCCATCCATTATGTACACATGTGCATGCCTATGCATAGAAATAGTGTTACTGAATTTATGGCATGAACTGTTACAGCTTTCCTTTTTAAGCCCTTGCAAACGAGACTAGGAACATTTAAAGGTAACTGCAGTGAAGCTGTTGATTGACTAATACAGAATTACGTAATCTATGTGTAACCAGTTTGATCCATACTATCAAGACCAAGATAAAAGGTTAGATTCTGCTCTTCTAGTAACTAGCCTTGCAAATGCCTATTTTAAATTCTGTCATGCTGAATTACATGGCTCTTAACATTTTCAGATCTTTTCTGAAAGCAGCCCCAGGTTACATGTGTATTGGATTATTGTGCATCAAAGAGATTAAAATAGGTGTATTATAAAGATAAGAACTTTTTTGTATTCTACTTGCAAAAAAATAGCATTAAAAAGACCCTTTAGAGAAAACAAAAATGGCTCAGAGGAACCAAACTGGAAGAAGCAGCTCATAGAAAACTGCAGAATGGCTGACAGATTCCTGACAATATATACTGGTACTTTGTTTCTGGCTTTAATGTGTGTTTTATATCCTCATGAAGAAGCATAAACTTGGACATTAACATGTAAGAAGAGAAACTACTTACACATTATTGACTCATTTTATAGTCTTTTGAAATTGTAAAGAAAATCACAGTTACTTTCAGATGCTAATTTTCTCAGGTATTCCTCACTGACAGACCCTGTGTGAATTTATAGCTAACCAAATATTTTTGGAAGTAGCAGCATGTGAATTTGTTTCAGAATTTTAGTAAGAAAGCTGAGAATTTTTTTTCTTTTTCCATCTTGAGGTCTGGAAATGTGAAAGTTGCATTTGATCCCCTTACCTATTAGCAATAAAAAGTCCACAATATGAAATGGTGAAGAAATTGTGCTGCTATTCATAAAACTGTTTCAAAGAGCTACCTGTACACAGAAGGACCAAAACCAATTAGATCATTGAAATTGCAGTTAAAATGTGAAAGAACAGTACATTCTAGGGGGGAAAGCTTTTTGAAAATGTCATATATATATGTCTACCTATTACTTGTGTTGACTGAGAGAGAATCCAAGCTCCAAGAAACGTTCTTGTACTTCACATCAATAATCATGTTCTTGACAACTGACAGTTACCTGATGTGAATTTAAGGAGCCTTGGAGGTACAATTTTTGATGTAAAGGTCTAGGGTATTGAGTAACTCAACTTACAAGGTAAACAAAAGCATGAAACAGTGTGAGTTGTATCAGATATAACCCAATGAGGTTCTTTGCAATTCATTATGTTCTCTAGACAATCTAAAAAGGATTGGGTTTGGAGGCTCTATGACTTAGACAAACTGATTTTACTGAGCTTAACTTGATTAGTAGTCATTTTTAAAACACATGAACTTCCAGATGATTTGAATATTTTTTATTTAGAGCATTATAAGAAGAAAATGTTATTTGCTTTTACCAGTGTCCAACTACTAAAACTAAGGAAACAGTATTAGAAGGAAATAGAATGATGCTACAAGGGTGAAGGTGTGGGGGTGGAGCTCATTTGAGGAGGGTTGTATTTATTATTCACCATATTTTGATAAAGAAAGGAATATTCAGTTTTAATGTCAAACATGAAACACAGTGGGAAGCACATAGACTCTGGTGGTCTGATCTCACTAGCCTGCCCTACAGTATATGTGGTGGGAGAGAAGGCATTGTCTTCGTCCACTGTCCTCATCCCTCCTAGTGAGGGTCACAGGGAAAGGAAGAGCTCCCAGTCCTGTTCCTCTCAGTAAAACACATCTGGGGGAGAGAGGAATGAGTTCCTTGTGCATCGATGTGGTTACAGTGAATGAGTTATGTTGTCTTTAAGGAAAAAGGTGGTTTAGTACACAGCATCTGGGCACATTACAGGGCTCTCCCCTTTCAGGCTGCTGGTTTATTATGGTAGTGCATGGTCTGAGCCTTCCCACCCCATCTGTGCTCTCTGGTTATGGCACCATGTTTGACCATGTGTGGGTGCAGCTGTTTGTACTGTGCTCCTTCTTGTAGATATTTCTGAGGACATCCTCCAGACTATAGGCTCATCCATGTAATTAACTTGTCATTCAGATTGCACTTCAAGCATACCTTATTGTCTAGTAGTGATTAATTACTAAGAATTCCCAGTACCAATCAATCAATCCTCCCAAATCAATGGATTAAGTGAAGATTAACATATTGACCAGTCAGCTTTCCTAATGTACCATATAATCTTAGTAATGGTTTTGTGCTTCTCATATCTATGACCCTATGTCATAGCATAGCAAAGGAAAAACATAACATTTGACTTTTTCTTAAGGTTGCCATGATCTTATGAGCTTACAGGCTGAATCCATCTCTCATTGACTGTATTTGTGCCCATTGGCTTCTCTAAAATGGCTTCTGACAAATAGACCCTTCTTAGGGAAGTGGCCTGCCTATGGGGGCAATTGCTGCTGGACTTGCTGTTGTTCTGCAGTTTTGGATATTGCCAAGACAGTGGGGTTTGCAGAGGAACTCCTCCGTTTTCTGCTGGTTTATCAGGCACTATCTGAACATGCTGTATTAATTACCTTGCACCTGTAATAGTTAACACAACTCTAACACGGAAAATACTTCAATATCTTTGCAAATAATTTCTTGTAACTTCATTATCTCAGTGTTTATAAGGTCATTATTTTAAATCCATCTAGCAATACCAACCTGCTTACTAGATACAATAAATTAACCTTTGCACCAGTATTGTCTCCACATTTGCAAAATAAAAACATAAAATTAATTCAATCAGGAGAATGAAAAATTCTAAAATTCTCAAAATTATATTTTTCATATTTATATTTCTGGGTAAAAAATAAATCTCAGCCAGTGTAGGTGATCCTTCATGTAAGGAAGTCAATGCAAATGCATATGCTGATTCTGAGCCAAAAAACATTGCTAGATTTCACAGGAAAATAATACAGGAAGGAGTTTTTTTGAAGTCTCCCTTACTGTTACTCTGGAATTAGTTACAGATTATTACTGATAGCTTTCTTCACTCCCTCATTTCTCAGTTCAGTTTTTAGTTATCAAGGTGGGGAAGTTGGATAATTACCTCCATCACATTATCTCTGAGCTTATAAAATGTTTTATGTTCATTTCTTTTGTGTGGCTGCTTCCAAATTTTGTATCTATACTCTGGACTTAGCCAGAGTGAGAAATGCATTACATAAATTTCAAATGCATTAATAGTTTTGATTAAGAAACTTCCTGCTAGATTGTTGAGAGATTTTGGATGTGGACTAAGGTGACAAAGGACTTTAGGGTCATTAGCAAACAGGAGACCAGCCTCACTGGGAGCTTTAAGATTTGCCACCCACCAAATGAAGGTACTTTTTCCTTCCATCACTTCCTCAAAAGTTCATGGCACTTAAGCCTCTTGAATCCTCTGCTGCTGAGACCTGGCCCAAACAATCTGTGTCCTCATGATTAGGATATATTAACTAAAGAATTTTCATGTCATGTGAGCAATGAGGATCAGAAGAATTAATACAAGCTAAATATCTTTTTTTAATACTAATTATTTTCAAAATAAATGGCAAAGGGAGAGGACCACAGAGCATATGTCAGCAGTTCGGTATCCTCAGTGCACTACATCTGTAACTTTTTGATGATCTTGTTTCTTTTTCTCTTCATATGTAATTGGACTTCAGAATTCTAATAGTCCTTTCTTTGAAATAAATGTACTGGTGCATTCAAATATTGGACTTTCATGATTAGGAGTGTAACTCCTGCCTCTTCTAAAATATAATGGAAATCCTATGACAGCACTAGAACTAAATTCATACTTCAAGAAAGAATTTCACATGTTGCTGTCTGGTTTTTCACAGCAACAACTCGCTGAACAAAAGGTGGCTGGTTGTTGAAAGGTCTGAGTCTTGTTAATTTTCCTCATCTATGTCACTTTTCTCCAATTCTCAGGATTTTAGTGCTAGTATTACAGAGAGACAATTCTTGAATCATGAGTTTTGAAAATATTACACATCTAAAAACCTCTGGAGTGATGAAGGGATGAGTGATGGTTCCTCTACAATGTACAGAAATGGCTCTTCTAGTGCTAGTTCATTGTGGGAAGAGCAGGACCAAGATGATCACTGCTGGGTGCAGGGACTGCCCTCACTCAGATCCTTGATTTGCTCCTTCCCACAGCCAGGGACTTGGGAATATGAGTAGCTGTCCAAGAGGTTCAGTCCTGTTGTTAGTCAGACAAAAATCCCCTGCATTACAAATGAGGCTGACGGACTGAGAGACCAGTGCAGATCAAGAGCCAGCATTTGGCCTTCCTGGCTGTGGCATCTCCCAGCCATGCACTCAGAGCTCCTGTTCTGTTCCCAGTACTCTCTCAGTGTGTGAACCCAAGGGAGATGCAGCACTTGGCATTGGGTTGTCCTACTGAACAAATGCTATGGCACTACCTGTGTAAAAGAAGAATAAGCAATCTGGGAAATACAATTACTGCCATATAACAAGTGATGATAAATGCTACTCTTCATGATTATTACAGTATCTAAATTTTACTCAAATATTTTCAAAAAGAAAATTTTAGTATCCCAACTTTTTGGAAGTATAATAGTCCATCTTTTTTCAGTGTGTTCAGTTATTTTTCCTGTAGCCCAGTCCACAGAAATACTCCTGGGTTTTCAGTAGCTTTTCATCAAGCTACCATAATTATCATCCTGGATTTTACTTCAGCACAGTGGAAAACAACAGTTTTTATCTCAGCTAGACGATTATGGAAACAGAATGCCAGTTCCATTATTTTTTTAGCTGTTCTTGGAAACAATGTTACAATGTTTAGGTAAACTGCTTAAATAGTTCTGAAATGTGCAGTAAAATCCAAAACATATGTTGATTTTAACCTTACTTTAGCTTCACTTGTCTCTCTTCCTATTCTTACTGGAATTCTAAAAAGCAATGGAAATATTTGTCATAATTGCTCTTTATATGCAGTTCATTTTATTTTTTATATGCACTAGGCACATGTAAATGAATGTCAATACTATTTTCCATTAAGAGCAGAATAGTTTTAAAAAGAAAAGCAGGTATTACAGTTATGCTTAATGCCTAAAGAGTTACAGATTTGGCAGTAAAATGGAGGACCTTTGGTTCAATACTGAGCATGCCTGACAGTAAAGCTCTGCTTTGATAAATGACTAAGCATGCTGAAATGTACATTGCTTAAAGCATCTGTGGCTGAGTAGTATTTTTAGGCAAGTATATCAAGGAAGCAAAGTAAAAGAAATGAGGCTTTATGCTGTGATGAAGTCTGTAGGTTTTCATTCCTAATGAATTCAGGAATAACATCATTGCTCTGATTTTTCATCTTCACTTTTCTCCTATGACTTTTGTCTGTCTTTATATGACTGAGCTACATATTCTTCTGAATAAATTCTGAATGGCTACTTAGCAGGACAATAAAAGCAAGCCTGAGCATTTCATTGCATTAAATTAAGGACAAACTAATAGGATTTGTTTTGGTGTGAATGCCATCTGTAGTAGACTTTAGTAAAACCAATCGCACAGAGGAAGTGTGAAAACTTTGATTAAGAATTAGTCTTTTGTAGTTCAAATGGCATTAAGTTAGAACTTATTACTGGAGAAACTGGTTCAATCTAATTTTCAGAATGGTGATGGTTTTCCTTTCAACCAAGAAAAACCCTCACTAGATAATCAATTCATGGTAGAGTTTGAGCTTCTCTGATTGGAAGAGCAAGGCTGAAGGTTATTTTTAAAAAAAGAAAACAGCAGAGCAAGGCTCAGTTTGTTTTTATTTAGATTTATCTGTCATGAAATGGATTTTCAAAAAAGCAGACGGCAACAATAGAAACAATGTCTAAACAGGTACAAGTAAGTAGGTGCAAGAGTTTTGATTAGCAAACATAAATCATCATTTTTTGTCAGAAAATGTCTGTTAACTAGAATAGTTAAAGTTTCTTATGTTACAACCAATTTCTGAGAAATTCAGGCAGTCATCAGAATAAAAAGAAGTTTGAGACTTCAAATTTCCGTTTCTCTATTGGATTTCAGATCACAAGTGAAAGCACTCCGAGTAGCAGTGTTGGTGGGAGGGGGTTCAAGCTGAACCTGGTTATGCAGTAGAGTTGCCTCCCATCCCTTCTGCTCCTTCATTACAAACCATGATGTGGTAGCATCAATTTAAATGCTGTGGCAACAGCACAGCAATTACACAAGTGTAGTACCTGTTGTTCATAAGTGCACACACGAGAGCAGCAGCTGGAGTGTGAGGAACACACCACCAAAGCCTTCCTGGACAGCAGCCTGTGCACACCTCTCCATACTTATGTAAATTAGGTATTCATTAGTAGAATGAGGTGAGTACAAGTACCTGGCACTGATGAATGAAGATCACAATTAACAGGGATACAAACAGTGATTTTCACAGAATAGTCTTTCTGCTGTTATAAAGTGAGCAAGACTGGCTTTATATGTCCCCAGACCATCACTACCATAGCTTGTGTACAGTCTTTAATACAAAATTCTCACAACCTTTTCTCTGATGCAAGGGTTGTGATATTATCTCAAAAAGGTAGAGTGTATTCTGCTAAACATGTAAAATCATAATAGATATAATGGATAAAAGCAAAGGTTTACCTGGAAATATATCTAATGTTTGGAAAGACGAAGGCTGGAATTTGGAGAAGGGTATAAAGCATGTAGGTTGATGATTCAGTTTGAATGTTAGGAGAGATGGGTTCAAAGACACAAATGAAGCAAATCTGGCTATTAACTGTTTTGAATATTACACTTTTAATTTGAATTTTTAAATCTCTCAATTTGCATTCTGTTTAGAACAAGGGGAAGACATTTAAACATTATTTGTTTTCCCATGCAGCAGAATTCAAGTTTTCTTCTGTTATCTCTGCTTCATTTACAGGAAACAAGATCTTTGCAATTCCCTAACTGACTTTCTGTGCATACCTGGGATTTGCATTAAACTCTCACACTACTCTAATAACTGTTGATTCACCTTTTCCCTTTATCCTGTTTGAACTGCCAATGTGCTACGTGGCAGGAGAATAACTAGAGTAATGCTTTAAAGTTGCTGTACTTTGGAGAGAGAAAGGAGCACTTGCAGAGGAAAAAGACTTGAAAAGAGGCAAATGGTGTCACTGGAAAATATGAGAAAATAAACCAGAGCAGACAGAGAGAGACTCATAAATGTCAAATCATCATGATGTCACCAGGAAAATCTTTTTTCTCTGTGACAACATATAACTTGGTGATGTCTTTCAGATGACCTAGGCCTTGACTATATGGTGAATATAACATAGCAGAAAATTACTTTGACCACAGATAATAAATTATCCAAAAGAAAAATTACTTCCCCCAAATGTTACTAACAAGCACTCCATGAAAATATAGCACATATAGGAGATGAGTGTAAGGGATAAAAACCTGGAAGACCAAGCCATCTGCTGTCAGTCTACTGACATTTTTCTTGAGCCACACATTTTCAGTGACACTTAAGTGATGACATTATCTAGATGCTGTATTATGAATAGAAGAATCATATACTTGCTGTGTGCTGTTATGAAAGAGCAGTACAGGGCAGTTAAAGGAGCATATTTTCAAGTGCTTTTTGACTTTGGCTGAACCTTCTCTCCTTCTCTGACTGATTATTTTTCTTTTTTCAATTTCATGTTAAACATTGCAACTGATATCTGAAGCATTGCTGTAATGAAATAAAACAATGGAGAAAAATCACAGACTTTGCCTACAGTGATGCTGAGGTTCTATTCAGGCTTGATGAACTGAGAAAAACAGAAATGAGACACTGGGTCACATGGTCCAGACTGGTCTCATATTTGTAAGCAATTCGTCACAATCCTAAGACTGGCTAGAAAAGCTACGCAAATATTGTTCTGACAAATGGTGCTTGGTGCAGGACCTTATATTCTGTTGTCAAATGCCAGTATCTATTTCTGCTCTACCTCCATCCAGCTCTAAGCAAAATTCTGCCAATGCATATGAAAGCCTATTCCTACACCAAAACAACCACTGGTTTTGCCTTATAGGTGCTTTTTAGTTCTGGCATTCTTTTGATGGATAGAAACAATCTTTTATGATTTAGATTGGATCCATGCATTGTCTTTGTGAAGAGCTAATTAATTTTCTTATTGGATGAAGTATTCACTGAATATTCCATGCAATACTTCATCTCCTCCCTCCCACGTGCTGCTGAAGGCTGCTGGAGTGTGGGAATGTCAGTGTCACAAGGGACTGGGCATAACTTTCCTCCCAGCAGCTGAATTGGGGTGATACCCTCTCCCCAGGGAGTAGTAAGGTGTGATAGTTCAAAAATCCCAGAGGTGAGAGGAGATGATCTTGGTGGTGCAATTTCTTATAGCTCAGTTTAATCAAATGAGAATGCAGGGCTTTTTCACAGCTTTTGAAAGAAAACAGTAGGGTGTGAATGAGAACTATTGAAAACGTGATTTGTTAGGCCTGAAAAGCAACAAATGAGCTGTAATATGCCAAGTGCAAACCTATGCACTTAGTAAAACCAAAAATTTCAGCAATGAGAAAGGAACTCTTTAGCTGAGAAGTCCAGAGGAACAGAAGGCCCTTGGAGCAATAATTAATTAGAGATTGGCTACGGGCCAACAGTAACTTGCTGCTGTGAAAAACATAGATGTATCAGCTGAACTTCTTTCAGTTGAGGTAAAGCAAATTCTTATCTAGAATACTAAACACTGATATAGTTTAACAGATCTGAAAGATTTTTGGTACAGGCAAAGTAGAAATTTTTAAAACTGATGTAAATGAGGATCTAGGGAGTCCCTGCTGGACTGTAGGAAGAAAAGGGTCAAAACCAGTCTTCTCTGGGTTACAAATCTGCCCCTGAGGATTTCCTCAAGCAACAGCACAGTACCTTGCAAAATGGTACATTTCTATGGCTTGATCTAGGATTGTGGGACTGTGTCTTTATCTTTTCCCATGATATTAATTCTGTCAGCTGGGAGAGGAGAAAAGGCACCTTTTTTGTGGTTTTGTTTGTTTGTGGGGTTTTGTTTGTTTTTGGTTTTTTGGGTTTTTTTAATATTTATGTAATATCTGCCTTGTAGTGTCCACTGAAGATCCTTTTGGGGATATGTTAACAAAACAAGGGCTGGATATAGATGACTGTCCAGTGATCAAATCAGGAGAATATCAACAGAGAGAACTCAATAAGTGCTGCTTGAAAATCTGAATTTCCAAAGCCCATAAATTAATACACATGTGAGGGGGATTATATAAATGTTATGCTATAGTAGGTGTTTGTATTGAATGGCCCTAAAAAGTCCTCTGAGTCATGTAGGCACAAGCTACTGGAATTTACAAGTTTGTATCACACATACAAACAATATTTGTTGTTTTTTGTAATGGAAAAACTAGCGTAATCCTTCCCACGAGCAGCACGTGAAACACCCTGCAACAGGCACACTGCAGTTTTATAGCAACATTTCCACAAGCTTTTCCAAAATGGTGACTTCAAGCAGTCCCACATCCCAGATTAAATGAGGTTTTGTAATTAACTGTCATCTTTTTAGACTATCTCTGAATAGATTGCAAACAGCCAGAAATGTTCTATTGCATGGCTGTGTTCAGTAAAGTATCTGAACTGTTGATGTTGTTAGTGCTTCAGTAGAACAAAATAGATTGTTGATTTGCTAAGCTATCAAAATCCATGGATTATGCACTACAAAAAGGAGTATAAAGGTTTGCAAAGTATAGATCCAAAAAATGTCTATTGCTTTTAAAATCAAATACAGACTATAATGTGCAGAAAATCTTCAGTGGAACAATGTATTTCAAAGATGTTGAAAGCACAGATGTCTATAAAGTACTTGGGACAGGGATCTTTTTCCCCCCATCATTTCCTTCCATTCTTTGAACAACCAAGTTCTGAAATTTAATTTTTAGAGCAGTGGAAATGTATCATAGATGTCAAACTGTATAGGACTTTTAATCAGATAACTTTAGCAATCCTATTACAAGTTAAGCTATGCCAGATGCTGCATTTTCTCTTTGAGTGAGAAATAGAAAATGTCCATACGGGTTGACTGACACAACGAGAGTTTCAGAGCTAAAAAGCCCCAACAAGCCTATAGCACTATTTGAAACCTTCAAGTGTCTTGTACTTTAACACTCCAGTTAATTATGGAAAACAGTGATATCACCAAGAATCTATTTCTTTTGTGTATATTCGCACTAGAAGCTGAAATTCCATCTGAAGATGGCGATAGTAGCAAAGAAAAACTCAGAGCTGATATCTTGTTAGTTTTTGTTGCTAGCCTGCTATTGAACCTTTTTTGGAAGATGAATGTCAGAGTTAAGGATATTAGAGAGAATTATACATTCCCAATTTCAGGGGTGAAGAATGTTTTTCATTAGTTTGGAAGGCTTATTTAATGCCATTGTGGAGGCAGCCCACAGTAGAGACGATAGTAGGTGGCATTTGTCCCCCCTCCCCAAGGGTGAGGTCAGCTGAATGATGGCACATTGGAGCAGTGATTGCAGATAGCAATAGGAGTTTTCTTGTTGTTTTTAAGCATTTCTGTTTTGTTTCATTCTTGGATGCCTAAGAGGATTACTCTATGTATTTGTCTCTTCAGAAGTGTTATTCATAGAGGATGTTGTTGGTGCATTTCAGTGTGTACACTGAGTACTGGGAAAGGTTGATATTGAGGATGGAGGCATTGCAAGTGCTCTCAGCAGGCTGCCCTGAGCTTTTTCATCAAACCTAACTAAATTATTTATTGTCCCCTCCATGATTGGTTGCTTGCAGTCTGAAGACTAAAAAGTATAGTATTGGCATGCAAAAAGAAATGATGATAGTAGAGTGGTGGTTCCTAATCCCTTATTTTGAGATAAGGGGGTTTTTTCCCTGTCATGTTTGAGAGACTTGACTCTTTTTATAGAAGTGTATAGTAAAATTGCTACAAGGTAACCTATCTCATGACTCACTGTTTCTCTTATAACAGTTTTCTTTTATAAGTACATTTTCTTCCATACAAGAAGAACCTTTCTCCCTACTGTACAAGTTATCTCATATTTCACATAAGGAGGGTGCTGTGCCTAGGCAGTTGAAGTGCATATCTCACTTCAAGTCAGTCTGTACAAGAATCCTTCAAAGAGGAAACCCAAATAATTGATTTTCCTTGTTTTCCATTAAAATCAATTTTACCTACCTGTCCATCATGTGATTGGTTTTATTCATTTCTTCATTTTCTGTAGTGCAAAACTGTGAGTCTTATCTATAAACCTCTGTGCTTTGGGAATTCTGGTGGTTTTTATGACTCTCACTCTCAATTTCCCTGTTTTTCAAAGAGCTTTTGTTTTATTTATGTATATGCATTCGGAGGCCTTTTTAAAGTAGCATATCATAGATAAAATTATAAACGTTTTATAGATTGATATATTAAAGTACAGTGAGTGTTTGCAAATCTAAGCTCACTGCTTATTTTCATAATTAATCTTGATTTCTCCACTGACCCTCGTTTTCTCTCAGTAATGTTACAAGAGGAGACAGCAATTTTTTCTAACTATACATTTACTGACAAGAATTGCATGTCAGAATTACTAACTACAAAGGAAATATTTATATAATTGATTGTTTAATGTTCAGTAATGCTGAATATTGCAATGTTGTCTTGTTTGCATATATTTTTCTTTATTACCTCAATATCTTTCTATTATTGGTGTTCTTTATATATACCATCTATTTTTATATTCTCTATTTATAGTTAAATTAGAATATTCTCAATGAAGGCCAAATTATTCTGAGATTATAGTCTCTGTCAATGGTGGTGTTTTATTTCTTCTTTTGTCTTTTTCTAGATCTTTTTGAACAGTACAATTGAAGTTACTCTCTCTAATTCTGGCATAATCAATCATGAAAGTCCAAATTACCTAAGGTCAAAAACCTTTTACCAGGAGGACTTCCATACTAAATGTATTAAGGAACACGTTGTAACCCTTAAAAGGCAAAGTGATGAATAAGTTATCAAAGGAAGTTTTAACAAGAGTGGAAGTAATATATATCCCAGAGGAAGCTATTATGAGCCCATTAATATCACAAGCCAAAGTTTTACTTACCGAATATAATCTAAATTGCATTGAACTCACCAACCATCAAGGGAAATACTCAGTTGCTGTGGTCTTGTGACTGATTCATTCCTTTGATTTCTTCAAACATCTTTCTTCCTCTCCTCTTTGTTTACATGAACTGTTCAAATTCAATTACAGAAGCCACAGTGATTTGGAAAGTCATTGTTCATAACAAGGTGATGTTCCTTGATGCCTGTGAATAATAGACAAAATTTCCATGGTGATCCAAACATGATGCCTCCAAATCTTAGGGTACTGGTACTTAAGCCATACAGTGCTCTGTGTTCTTTTAGACCCTCTGAGCATGTTAGGCTTTGGATTCATCTGCATAACAGGCTGGGAGCAGCACGGCCAGCACACGCTGAAGCAACTGCTGCTTGGCTTTGCTGGAGCTGGTACTCCTCGAGGTGAAGGTGTGCTTGGGCGGTCTGGGAAAAGAGGGATGAAGGACATCACCCGTGTATGAACAGGAGAGGTGGTGAAGAGGGGGATTTCTCTTCTGTGCGAACACAAAGAAATCCATAAATCCTTAGTACGAAAGTGCTGTGTGTCCTCAGGTGAGTGTGTGGCATGGAGAAGAGGAAGCCTGGTTGGGGTGTGCAGGGACTGATGCAGCTGTGTGTGTCTGTGCCCATTGATAGGCACATCTATACCCTCATGAGGGAGCACTTACTCCATGCATGCTTTGGGATGAGGCCAGCCCCAGGCTGAAGATGCTGCTGGTGCTGGTGGCACCTCTTTCCTGGCTATGATGGCCATGGGCAAGAGCACTATTCTCTGCACAGGCTTCCAGCTCAAGAACCTGCAAGTGCAGCATCCCCAAAGCCTCTTGTAGGGCAATGGTGGTCTTAAGCTGCTTTGCAATTAGGCCTGCCAGGTTGAGTGTGGCTGAGGGTGGTCATGTTGGGTGGCACAGCTTGCCTCAGCCCTCATCCCACCTGTGCTGCACCAGCTGACACTCACCTGTTTCCTCAGCCTCTCACCTTAGCACAGCCCCATTTTGGGGCTTGCCCAGCCCTGCTCCAGCAGTCTTATGGCACATGGCTTTTTTTCCTCACCGTTTTTGGTAGAGAGCTTAGTTTATCCTCGGGACTTAAATGTGTCCCCAGAATAGAGATTGTGCTGCAGTTAATTAGTAACAGCATGGATTTAACCTGGAAATAGCCAACTGTTTCTTCTCACAAAACCACAAAAAGACATGTTGTTTAAAAACATGATTTTGCTTTTTTTTTTCCTTCTGTTAGGGATAATGAGACATAGTGCTGGCATATTTAGGAAAGATATCTACATCACATAAAAAGAAGTTTCTTGGTCTGCAAAGTCAGTGGAACATGGGCAGAACTTCATGTTTCCACTTTTCTTCTCCACCTTAAGTAGTTAAGTGTACTGGCACTTTGCATAGACTTGCTTCTAAACCAGGTCTCTTGTAGCATTCCTGCACAGGATTTTTTTTTTAAAGAATATTAACTTCAGCATGTTAAAATTCCTCATGGCACATGAATGTGTTCATTCACCTATTTCTTATTTATATATTGCTTGTTTGTGTGCACTTACCATTGCTGAGCAGTGAGCAAGTATTGTGAAGTACATCAGCTACTGAAATCAGCCAGTTCTGGCCTCCCTGCTGCTGGAGCTGAGTCAGAGAAGGGACTGATTGAAGAAATGTCAGAGTTCAGCAGTCCCCAGCTAATCACTAAAAGATATCCTTCACTCACAGGTTGTCATTAAAAAAAGGATGAACATGGACTAAACATGAAGCAAAAGAACTTCAACCTTCAGGATTGGCTCAGGCAAATTCCCAGCACCCAGGAGGTATCTTGTGTCATCCCTTAGTAGGGAAAGAAGTTTCTACCACTTCTCCTCAATAAGGAAAGTTTTGCAGTTACTCTTTTCTTTTTTTTTTTTCATTATACAGAGCCAAATATAGGCCATATATTTTACATTACTAGTTTTTAACCAATCCCATCTGAAATATTTATTAGTGTCTAAATTACATTTTGGTAGGCCATTAGCCCTGCTTTCCCTTTCCTGCTCACCAAATTAAAACATTTTCCTAAGATACATAAGAAAAAAATCAATTAAATACGATGAACTCTCAGACAATCCCATCCTCACAATGGCGAGAACAAAGCCCATGCACTGAGACAGTTTTGTAAAAATTAGCTTCAGTTGGACAAAAGCTTTTGAAGGATTCTGCTTCTTTATTTATTCTTTGTTATGCCTTTTTGGAGTGGTGCATTCACAATCGATTGTACAGTACACACCAAATAGCCAAGCACCCCTAGTAAGTACTTATTTTGTATGCCTTTCACATTTTCTGGCAGCTTCAGTTCTATGACTCATTTTATCATGAGCTTCCACTTTGATGGCCTTTAAACTATCTATCCATAGCTGTTAAAATGACTGCAAAGTTTGAAATCCTTTCTTGCCACAACTTAATTCTATAACCCAATTAAATCAGATGGTGTGAGCTGTTTCTTGAGTATTCCTGCTTGTCTCTCTTATTGCTCTGTTGTAGCTTTCCAAATCCTAGAGTTTCATTTTCCTTTGTTACTATGGAGTGCATCTAAATCCGCATTGTTTTGACAAGCACTTAATGGTTAAAAGATTTAAAACAGAGTTTTGAATTTGTCCATGCAAAACATTAAATATATTTTTGGAATATACATCAGATTCTTATAAGCATGGTTAAATTAGATTGCCACATCTTTATAGGTCAGACATGGGCTCTGAAATGCCTGTTTATCCTTGTTGTTGCTTTCCCAGAGAGAACCCTTTGCATGTACCTGCATCTAGTTTGCGATGCCGTGTATCTGTGTAGAACAAGGAAGGGGTTTGTGTGGCACTGCGTTCTTACAGGAGAAGATGGCATAGCTCTCTCTAGTTTACATTAAACTAATGTAAACTCTAAACAGAATGACCATCTGCCTGTGCTTTAAGTACATCCTGATTCTATTTCTCCTTTGATTCCTATGTAGGAATCTGCTACTTCCCACTGTTGGAAGCAGAACAGCAGATCTGCCCACATATGGCAGTTCTGCATTCCAGTTTCAGATGTTCAACCACATGATCCCAAAGATGCAGAAAGAGCTGTAGTTGTTTCCTTTGCTATACCTATAAATGTGAGAGCAGGTTAACTTTTGCCAGTCACTTCACAGCAGGGAGCAGGATTTGTGCCTCCCTAGGATTCTGCTGCTCAGTCTCCTGTCTGCTTAGGTGACCTCCAAGCTGATTGGTGCTTTGCAGAGTTCTTGAGTCACAAATTTCATTTATACAGTGTTTGATCTCAACAGTAGGAGAAATAACTTTGACATAATTTTGAGTATTTTTCTTACTGTGTTTTGATAACTTCAAGCAATATGTATTTCAATACTGAGTGAGATTGTGCACATTTGTGGTGGTTCTGAGAAGACATCAAGCCAAGGCTGGCATTGAATCCTTCTTTTTTTTTCTCCAAGAAATGGGTAGTGGCATCAGATTGACTTATACCAGGTTGAAAATGGAGCTAGTTTCAGAGTCAAAGGGTAATTGTTAATAATCCCAGGTTCTCATGCATTTACTTGGAACACATGTTTCTCTTGTTCAGTCTTCAGTGCTAGGGAAAATAGTTGATTGTATTTGGGTATCATATCAGATAGATTATAAAACTTTCAACTCTTCAGGAATTATCATATATTTCTTTGTTCAACCATCAGAAACTGGGAAGTTTTTAATTGACAATATTGGGCAGAATCTCAGTGCTGAAGAGAGATTTGATGGGTGTTACCATTCATTAGTATTTTCTATTAGTTGAGTTTCAAATTATTTGAAGAGTATCTAATGAAATACAATTGTGGAGGGCATAGTGTAACCTTATTCTCCTGCTGAGTTCACGACATTCAGGAGGTATTTTTATTGCTATGTTTCCAGCTTTGGATTTATATCGAGCTATTTATAAGTTAACCCCCTTTCTGTAACAAAGCAAAACATTTCTAAAATAAAAACTGCTTTATGCTAAAAGCTTTTTTTTCTCCCTTTATAAAATCAATTAAAATTATTTATGATCAAGATTCTTTAAAAAAGGTACTAAGAGCAGGAGCAGAACATTTGGAACAACAGAGGATGTACCTGTAATGTAGAGTATATTTTATAATTTAAACAGAGAAGCCCGGAGGAAATAAAATATGGGTTATTTAAAAGCAATCACATAATCATGCTTTGAGACCTGTGCATGCTTAGGATTTTCTAATAGAACAGGTTTGTGGAATTTTATTTTGTCATTAATGCACAGGGAATATGTCTGTTCAGCCACTTAGCATTAATCTGGGACACCCAAATAATTTTCCTATTGCATTTGGGGGATCTCATGGAGTATAAACCACCAATGACTTTTTTATACAAGTTGAAATGCAAAAATATGTCTTTACAGACCCGAACATTTAAAGTGAGAATGCTGCACTAGGTGTTCATGATGGATAGCTAATAATGCAATTTAAGGTACAGTTTTCTCATGACCCAAAAAGCTAGTGATTTCTAGCAATTTTTTTCTGTTCTTCTAAGTGTAAATAAATATAATATTAAATTTTTGAGAAATAAAAACTAGTCACGTATAAAATCATCTAGTTGTAAATTAGTTCATTATGTACTTAGTAGATTTTAAGGAAAAGTACATAAATTCTGTGGATAAATGAAATAAAGCAATTTTACTGTCTCCTTAAGGCTGATACAAGCCACTGGAAACAGAGAAGTCGTGTCTTTGGTCATGATTTGTGCAAATAAATGTATAAAATATCATCTCCTAAATATGTATGAGTAGCATAGTGCAGTGCTTGATAGGATGATGAACATACAGATGTCAAGGAACAGCTAAGTCTAAGGGAGAAAAATAACCTTATTATGGAAAAGTGTTAGTGCCAGAAATACAACTTGGGTCTTTGGGGTTTTAAAGAAACAGGCATTTCTAATATTCCACTGAACATTTGTACAAAGAGGGACTTGGTAAATCTGGAAAGTGCCGGTATCTAATCCAAACTCTTTACTGCTTCTCTGCCAACCTCTTGGTGCACAGTGCCTTGGGTGTCCTGTCTCTGCCATGCTAAGGACACTCCCAGTTCCCAGGCTGTAGCATGACTTCCACTCCCAATGCCATAACTTTGCAACATGCTGTTGTAGCAGTGTTATGTTTCCAGGGCCTGTGGGACAGGATTTGTTCCCTTGTTTCATGCTGCTGCTCATTTGCTGCTATTCTTGTGGCCTTGTACCTGCAAACTCTAATGCTGCTTTTATGGTAGATTCTCATGGGAAACAGTTGCCACTCCTGCTTCTGTGCCTTTTCTTACTCATTATTTTATGAGACTCTGTTTCTTTTATTTTTAGACTAGAGGTGAACCAAAGCTTAGTGCAGAACACAGAGTAATAGGTGTTTGAATATCTGTTCAGTACTACCTGT
Organism: Pithys albifrons albifrons; assembly: GCF_047495875.1. NCBI lineage: Eukaryota > Metazoa > Chordata > Aves > Passeriformes > Thamnophilidae > Pithys > Pithys albifrons. The sequence goes on from NC_092467.1 coordinate 13,533,663, forward strand.
GCTAAAAAGCTGAGTAACCGGCTCAGCACGCAATACTTCTGTCAATATGCATATTAAGGATGCTTAGGGCACAAAAAGGTATTATAAATTGCAAGTAGCAAAAGGGAGTTTTAGAGGATGCTGATGAAAATGTGCAGGGCTTGGGAAATCACAGCTGCAATCATCAGCATCTGCTCTGGAGAGAGTAGCCCAAGGAAGATAATGTCCAGGGAGTTCCTCACCACTCTTCCATGCTCACCACTGGGGGAGAGATTTCCTTTCCCTTTCCCCACTTGGTTTTTCTCCTCCTCAGCCGTCTTTTTTGCTTCTCCTCACACCTCTCCCCCGCCCCTCTTTCTCATCTCTATTTGTTTGTACACTAGGGTAACTTTGAAGTCTTTGAACTTTAAAGTATAGACCCTGCTATGCACCTATCCCAACATCTTTTGTACAAAGTTGCTTTCCACATATGTCTCTACAAAGGTGTATGTGGCAACTTTTAAGAAACAGAGAACTATTATTAATGCAGCGGTAAGTCTGGAGGCTCAGACTGTGTTCAAGGTCTCATTGTCTTGGGCTGGTCTGGCACATAATGGGTATGTGTGCATGTGCAGTGCAGTACTAGGTAGAGGTATCTGAGAAGTATTTTTTACTACAAACTTGTTCAGGTTATTGAGTTTTATACCCTTTTTATCCTATTACATAGAAACCTGTACCTAAAGAAGTTATGATGTTACCTTATAAGTACTAAGATAGTTAATCTGTTAAATGTTGGGACAGTTCATCTGTCGGATGTTTGGTAAATTCAGCTAAAATGAATGTGGGTTTTTTTCCTGGTTTAATTAAAAGTATGCTATGCAGAACTGCTACATACTCTATAGTTAAATTCCTCTCAGTTTGATACCTTTCTTTTGGGGACTTCTTATCCAAATTCCAAGTTTCTATGCCTTCAGAATACATTTACAACTAAATATAGAACAGGGTCATGAGCAGACTTGGCTAGCCTTTAACAATATTTTCAAAAAGATTTTTGAGAAGGCTGGAATGGTCAGATGTAGCTTGATAATTCTGCTTTTTCTCTGAGATGAATAAAGCTAGCTCTTAAAAACTGTGACACAATCTAATCTTTTGATGTCCCTTAACTCCAAAGAAAATGAAATCTTTCCGGAGGGAGGTCCAAAGAAACTCCAGAAAGAATTGGGAAGAGCTTTGAAAATGATAACCAGCTGGTTGTGAAGCAGCAGGCTGCTACTACATGAAAGTGCTGCAAAGCCAATAATAGCCTGGAAATAATGGCTAGCTAGCTTTTGCTTTCAGAATATCTGGCTGAGTATATCCCCTTCATCTAAGTTTTTCAGCTCAGAGACCACCTGTGTAAATCACCAAGAATGTGAGGTATAGAGGCAAGTCGTGTAACGTGTGTTCTTCACACTAAATAATCCCAGTTGTCGTATCTTCAGTTGAATGGCTTTTGACATACAGTATACCACTATATTATTGTTCTTTAAAAGAACACTATGTATGCACGCAGAAAGTTACTTCTCTCTTTTCTCTAAAAGATGGAAAGTTATATAGCTTATAAAATAACTTTTTGACTGAGTATGCTTAGAAAATTTTTTGGTTTACTTTGTCTGTCTGATCTGGTGGTACTTTGGCTCAGACAGGACACACCTCAAAGCTTTACATCAATGCTGAATAATTCAATCTTTGATCCATTATCCATGTGAAATACATTACTTCTAAATGTTATTCCATGGACTGACTCTTCCAGCCCCAGAGAGCCATGAGGTTATGTATGCACTATGTAACATTAACGCCATGGAGATTGAGAGATCTGTCTTGCATGAGGTCAGATGCCTGCATGGTACTGAGGTTATTAGGCCTTACTTATCCAATAAGGAATATTGATAGCTATTTCAGAAGGGTGGAACTGCTTTCTTTTTTAGTTAGTCCTACTTACTCTGAAACAAGCTTAGCTTCTCTTTGCTCAGTGCTCAGCTGTATCCAATATACCTGTAAATATGTATGCCTGTTACTTTGACCCAGTGGTGACACAGTAAATACAAAGGAAAAGCCAGAGTAATAAATACAAATGGAGTTGGCTTTACTGTGCTTCTTTATAATGCATTGTGTCAATTAATTTCTCTTCTTGCACAGACATCTCCCATTCTGCATGTGAGTACCTGACCTGTTACTCTGTTGAAGGGGTGTATTTTCAGGTAACACAAGTAGTGAAAGGCCAATCTGGAGAGCTCAGGACATGTTTTTCCCTGTAGATCAGCCAGTTGGCAGTGTGTAGATATTCTTTCGGAGTAGACACATCATCCCTACTATGTATTTTAGGCTGTCCTCTAAGGAGAATGCCTCAGTTCGGAACTAGTGATATTCAGTGATGACTCAGAAATGAGTCACTCTTACAAGACCCTCAGCGGGGTCCCATCCCACTGCTGTCCCCAAAACCAGGAGAGGATGAGAGAACAATCAGTTGCAATTTACAACTATGCAACTGATAGAGGGTTTGTTATACAAGGGCTTTTAATGATGTAGAAAGAGCCCAGAAGTTTTGGCTTCAACATCTCAACTCTTTCAGTATGTAAAAACTGCCACAAGAGCTGCTAGGCCAAGTGCTTGAAAACAAAGCAGGAGTTTTGATAAATTTGACTTGTAAGGAGAGAAGGTTTCCCGATGTGTCTACTCAACACTGAGGAAATGTGAGCAGATTAGCACACATTGTAAAAGGCTTTGGAATAAGCAACTGAATAATAAGTGGCTAAGGCACTAAAGAGACGAAAAAGGAGAAAAGAAAGTGAATGAGCAACTGAATAATAAATAAGAAATAGAATAGACCTAAAGGGAAAAACAAAATAAAATAAAAGAGCACAAGCAAAGAGAAATGAGTTTGTGAACTGGAGGTCAGAAAGAAGAGCGAGAAATGATTTCTCACAGAGTTAGAGTCCACCAGACTGGAAAAAGAGTTCTGCTGTAATTTCAAACCAAGAATTGACATCTAAACCTAAATGTCAACACTAAAATCACTGGTCTTATTTCAGAAGTAATACAGGCCTTTTTGGTCTAAGAAGATACAGCACTGCTGTCAGGGGAGACCTCATTGCTCCCTTCTACTGCCTGCAAGGAGGTTTTAGCAAGGTGGAGATTAGCCTTTTCTCCTGGTAAACTAGTGACAGGACAAGAGAAAATGTCCTGAAGCTGTGCCAGGGGAGAGGTTCATGTTGGACATCGGGAAGACTTTCTTTACTAAAAGCTTGGTTAATCACTGGAACTGGCTGCTCAGGACAGTGGTGGAGTCACCATCCCTAGAGGTGCTTGAGAAATAGTACCATGGTTTAGTTCACAAGGTGCTATTCAGTCTGGGGTTGGACACAATGGTCTTGAAGGTCTTTCCTGACCTTTATGATTCTATGATTTTTGTAAAGAAATACATCTGTGTGTTGGAAAGGAAATGAGTGTTTGTAATGCAATTTAACCACTCAAGTGAAAGTAAACAGTTTGCAAGAGGAAGATAAAGATTGCTTAGTTAACTTTAAAAGGTCTTCTAATTTCAAGTGTTTTATCCTTGCTTTTGAAAAGCAAAATAGACCTAATTTTACAATATGATATCTGTAAATATAAGGTAGATTTTTTGGGAAATACTGAATAGTGATGTCCATCACTAAAAATAATCAGTATAAGGATCACTAATATTGCCTTCAGAATAATAAAAGAAAGTACTCTCACATATACATATTGTATAAATTTGTCGCTCTTACTAGGGGAATTAAAATACAGAGGGAAATATGTTTAGTCACTGTGTAAATGCTCAAGCAGGAGAAAGACAGAATTGTTTTAAGGAATTTTTATTTCTTCAGTCATAAATATGAGATAAAATATTAATTGAGGTTTCACTAAATTAAACTTATGTTTGCCACATGTGTAGTTTCTATATTTACAAATACACCAGCAGAAATATAAGATGGATATAGCAGAAAGCCAGACAGGAATGAAGCTGCAAAAAATTCTAGAAAGAAGCATTAGGATTAAGTAGCTTTAATTATAACACTATTTGCTTTGTTCCACTACGGTTCTTAATTAAAACCTTCATTGTTATTGCATGCACACATACATGTGCAACAGTTAATTAGTGCAAAAGTAGCACAGAACTCATTTCCTCACAGTCTAATTTTGGAATGCGATTAATGAAGAATATAAAATAATGTACCTGCAAAAGTGAGAAATATCTTTATATATTTTAGTTCCAATGGAAAACAAAATCAAAGTTGTTTGTATGTGCTTTACAAGCATATCTTCAGCGTCTTTCTTTGTGAAGCAGTCTCTCTCTGTAGCAAAGTTTTCTACTAGCTTGGAAGGTACTCTGGCTAAGAAAGCTTGAAAGAAAGAGTTCTGGACTTCAGTAAAGCTTTTCATATGCTATCACCTGGGAAATTTTGCACGTGGAATAAAATGAGGGCCTGGAGGAAAAATCTAATGTGACTAAAGAGCTGCTTGAAGAGCAGATGATGAGGTGTATGGAAAGTTACTTACTAAACTGGAGGAGTTCCTTAAAGATCTGTGTTGGAGTGGTCCAAAGAGGTAATAAAATAATATGGTGATGAAACTCCCTGGGGAAGAAAAAGCAAGCTGGAAGGTGTTATTAGGATATTACATGTGAAAAGATAAATTAGTTTGTTTTGTGAAATTACAGAAGGACAAGTAAGTTTAACAACACTAGCACATCAAGGTTTAATCACAAGCTCTTCAACTACACAAAAACCAGTTACACAAACTGAAGGTTCTCATTGTTTGATGATAAGTAGATTATCTGAATGTATATTTATGCATCCCCGTTAACTGGAAGTCAGGAGTGTGCCAAGGGCGTGAACATACACAGTGGCCTTATTGTGTGTCAATTTAGTTTGAGTAGATATGTATGAAACTAAAAATATCTGTGTTCAAGGCACTGCTAAAATTTTACCCAAAATACTGTATATGTTTCTGGAAAACTGCTTTCAAACTAGAGTAGTAGAGAGGAGCTGTGGTATCTCACAGTGGTGGCAGGAATACCTGCTGGTGGGTGCTGGTTCCATAATGAGGTGATGCCCACAGAGCACAGCAGAGCTGGGCTGCCTTGCTGGCTCAGTCCTGCAAGCTGTACAGTGCCCTATTCCAGCATGGTACACAGGCAGAAATGCAATGCTTGAACTAACTCCTTAAATTGTAGTGGAAAGTCAAGATGTTATTAACTAGCCTCGTACCTAGCTGAGTTTTGGCAAAAATTAGCTTCTGATAGATCCCTGTGATGAGGTGTAGTATTCTGCTATGGAGGTGACTCAAGAGTTTCACACTTGTTAGTTTGCTCTATTGTCCCCAAACCAAGCCCATTCCCTGTCTTGTACCATATGGAAAGGTTCTTGTAATTCTGGTGTCTGTACAGAGGGATCATCAAGTTCCAGTGTCTTGTCAGATCCCATCTCTGAACTGCTACACCTGAAGGATGTTCAGCTCAGGTCAGTGTTTTACCTAAAGTGAGTTAAATGAAAAGGTCTGTTTATTTTCCTATTGCTATTAATGGATAGGTTGATGTTGCATTAAGCAGGGACTCCTTGGGCAGCACATCTTTGTTTCAGTTGATTTCTGTGGTAGATTTGGTTAACATTGCTTTCTTTCACCTTTCAAGACTGAATCTGTCATGCATGTTAACTGTCCCTTGATACAGTTTTGTGGATAATAAAGAGCCTTGAAACTGAATTTGATGTACTTGAGAATAATCCTAATTCTTTCGTCCCCCTTGTGTGCAATTTAAGGAAACAATAGTATCTGTTAAAAATTTAGAGGAGAAAAGCAGTGGATTTACAATCCCTGGGAGAAGGTTGTAAACTCTTACTGGGGTGCTTATAAAGGACATTATCACATTTGAAAAGCAGATGCAGTACAAAACCATCAGAGCTGTAACCTTCAGGCTGTATTTTCTCCTTGAGGAAACCAGTTTTGTAGAACCAGTATTTTTTATGCAAGAAAATGCTTTTTCTTTCTTCTTTGAGTGTTTTAAATTATCATTTCAGATATAGTGGTGGTGCAGTAGAGCAGACACTAATAGCTTTGCAAATAGTAATCCTAACCCTGCACCGATTGGCATCCAGTGATATCAACTTTTTGATAGCTAGAGAGAGAGAACTAAAAAGACTTTTAACAGCATGTGAATGCTTTATGGTTTTAGGCTAGAAGAGCTGACTGTGTGTGAGCCTCAACTAGGTGTGCCATGGCTGAAAGGCAGTATAATTGCATTGCATAGCCTGATCTAAGATAAATTAATTGTCAATCTCAAGCAAGTTTTTGCTGGTCTTGCTTTCACATTGCAAAAAGGGGAATTGTCATACTTCCCACTATTTTTGGTGACATTAGAAGAAAAACTAAAGAGAAATGAGACATGAAGACAGAGCCATCTAGTGCTGTGGCTTGTTCAGGCTGTGAGTGCTGGTAAATAAGGCTCAAATCAAGCACCAGAGAGGGGTAGCTGGTAGAGATATGCTGGCTATAGGGTATAGAGGGAGTTGCTACTAATACTGAGAGAAATAGATTCATATGAAGGAGAGAGACATAAGTCACCTATTTACTTAGCTCTTCCCAAATAGTAGTGGCCATTACTATACCTCAGTCTGGGCAGCTTAACCACTCACTTTTAAGCATTCATGTCATTGCCTTTATGGAGTATTTTCAACTTTGTTACCAAAATATATTCAAAAGATAGCTGACAAATTATCATTGAAGATAACACTGAGGATAATCAGGCCTAACTGCAATTTCTCTCAGTTACAATGTTAAGAAAGAGAGAAAAATATTGTTAGCAGTTTTTCTCATACAGCTTACTATGATACTGTAGAAGGTGTCTGAGCAGACACTATCTGCCTGATATGGCATCATTAAATTATTTGTCTAAATTGGTTAACATGATAAGACTAAAGGATCCTCATTAATACCTTTCTATCATATTTAGGAAGAATCTTGAGATGGAAAACTTCCTGTGTGAGCCAGAACAGAATTGTACTCACACCAGTAATTAAAATATCTCTTCAGGTCTTCTGGTCTTCTAATGGTCTAATATTGAAATTCCAGCTGTGTGAAAGTCTTGTACCACTTTGTAATTCTGACTTGAAAGAGCCGAACCTTTTTAATGTTCAAAAAATAATAGGCTTTCCCCGAAGAAGCCATTAGGTATCTTTCTTCTGTGTGTTTTTTTCCCCCTAGTGTTTCAGGTCTTTCTAATCTTTGATTCTGTAAAAGTTAATATTGTCTATTAGCTTAATTTACGTCAGATAAATGGTGATCTTTTTAAAAAGCAAAGCCATCCAAATGTATCTGAATGTATTACTTCTTGGAAATACTTGAAGTTAACAACCCATTCTTAGCTGACGTGAAATGTCCTTTATTGACACTTACCAGCATTTATTTCACAGTCAATTCTTATTACAAATATAGTCTACCACATAGCTGATAAGTAAATGTCTTGTGATTTGGGATTGACTTACTGATAGAGAAAATTTACTGTGATTGATTTATGAATTAGCAATGCTTTTTCCATAGAATTGACCCCTCTTTTACTTGGAATTGTTTCCTCAAGGATTTTTTAAAACTATTTGTGGGTATACTTCTGCCAACGCTTCTTTTGCTTGAGTCGAGGGGCTGCTTCTCCTTGTTAGGCTTGTGTTGCTTGGGTGTTGCTCTAAGGCCAGGATTGGCCTTGCTTTTTCCTGTAGGCACACAAAACTGGCTCAGGAGAACACAAATCCTCTGCTTTATTCATCTGTGGTATGTTCTGTAGCAAGGAGTCTGTAATAAATTCCATAGTATAATTTCTATCAACCCAGAGCTTTTCAAACTGTCAGAATATGTAGACTGAGACTTTAGATTTTATGTTTATGAAAGCTACTTAAATAAAAATATCTTCTGTAATCCTCATATTCTTACCTGATAGAAGCTGTATCTTACTTTTAGGGAAGATGCAGCTGATTTTCAGATCAGTTTTACAAAAGACATGAGACACATTAATTTTCATCTTTGGATTCACATGAGTAATTCCGATGCATTGCATTTATGCAGTAGCTGTGTAAGACACAGCGTTCCAGAGAATAGAGTGGTGTGCACGCTGGAAATGCTGTAAGGAAAGAACTGGAGCAATAAGAATAAAGATGGGTTTTAATAGGTATCATGCCTATTAAATTGCATTTGACTACTAAAGAATTATCATAGAGAAAAACTGGAAATGAAAGTAATAGGCAGTATGTATTTGTCTTTTTAGACAGAAACATTGGAAAATTCCTCTGTAATTTCTCCTTTGTTATATGGCACAGAGAGGCTCTTCAGTATGAAAAAATGTATTATAATACATTCCAGTAACCCTCTTGAGAGAAACTGAAGCTTGCCATATATATGTTCTTGAAACATGATCATACACAGTAAGCCTCTCTTCTGGCATACCTGCAACACTTTAGGTTGCTGCAAATAATTCCAGTTTTCAGGATGATGACTCCTCTACTACGATCCTCAGAATCCTCTATTCCAAGTATCTATTATAAATAAAGAAGGATCAGTTTTCTTGTAAAGACGTCAGTCTCAACACAAATGCACTGTAGAAATTACTACCTCAGGTAATGAGTCTGTAATGGCCTGAGCCATTTTATATATTTCTTAATATATTTCCTTTTTTCACTGTATAAAATAAATTGTGTTTTAGGGGGCAGATCTTTTCAGCTGGCTAACACTCTAACTGTATCTATTTGAGATAGACTCAAAGCAGGATATGGACTTGGATATTGGGCCTGTAGTGATGGTCAGAATCTGAATCAAGTAAATGGTCTTCAGCTTGGCTATAAAGTGAATAGAGTGAAAATCCTGGGTCTGAGCTCATTGTAATTTTGAGATATTTGACACTGAAGACGTTTTTATTATGCCTTTAACTTACAGCTCCAAATCCTAATGTTCTTTTAATGGAAGATCTGAATCTTTAAAAAAAGTGGTAGGTATCCCATATGTGAAAACACTGCATGAGTTACTTTCTGTATTAAAACTGATCTGGAAATATGTATCATGATCTAGTCCCCTAAACTTCAGTATCTGTACTGACCTGGAAATATGTATCATGATCTAGTTCCCTAAATTTCAGTATCTGTACAATCTCTAAAACTGTGGGTTTGTTTTCATATAACCCTGAGAAAATATAGGATATTTTTTCCTTACCACTGGATTCCTTGATATACTTCACATATATCTTACTAAACCTTATGGCATACTTTGATTCCTGTGGCATGTTCTTGTTCAGGCTGAACTTTAGTCATCTCAGCTGTCCAGAGTCATTGTCTTCTCCATCTCCTCATCTTTAATATCTCCCAGTGTGAGGTGTCAACTGTTCTGACTTGTGATTGGTTATTCTAAATGATTTTTCTTCTTTTATTCAGTTATTTTCAACACCACTGTATTATGTCACTCCAGAGAACACCTGGTGCTTTGGGCACAGTGCTTTGCATGTGAATTAGACTATTCTGTTCTGTATGAATTCTTGTAATGTGTTTCTTACCTCAGGATCTGGGCACCTCCCAGTGGTACATCAAGTAACCAAATCTGTCACAGATTATTTGCTTCCTTATACTCTTCTTAGATTTGCAGTGGAATATTTTCCTTTGGTATGGTTTTCTGTTGCTATTTTTGAAATGTGAGACATGTTGTGCTGCAGAGAGATGAAATAATTGTCTCTTGCGCTTGGGGCAGAAGTGTTGAGTTCTTGGATCGTAGGGATATTCATCCCAAAGTAAATTCCCAAATAAATAGCAGTTGCCTGGCTCTCACAAAGGCAGAGTTGTGACTTTTTTAGTAGAAAGATAATAACTGCTACTACTCATGATATAGAAATACAACTTTTGGCTACTCAGAGAGTGCTTTTAACCGTGAAATTCACAGTATTTTACTGATGATCCTTAAGGGTGAAAAAAATAAGCCAACTAACTTGCCATGGAGCAGTATGTCTAAAAATGTTTCCTGGATGTCAAATCTAATTTCTGTCATAGATGATGTAGTCAGCAATCCTTGTGGCTTGGCTTCATGAGCAAAGATTTGGGAAGCGCTCTCCCCACTCGAGTGTGCCCTTCGAGCCCGTGCAGTGGATTTTTTAGGTGAGGCACAGCGTGCACAGAACTGGCCCCACCGTTTAAGTCCTCAGGTTCATCTGCCAGGGCTGAGCAAGCTTGAACGGTGACAGTGAAGTCCTTGGGACTAGAACCTACAGCCCCCAGGATTGCCAGGAGAGCTCCCATTCAAGTACTAACCAGGGTTGACCCTGCTGAACTTCTGAGATCTGACAGGATCAGGTGTCAGGGTGGCATTCAAAGGAAAATTTTTGTTTCTTAATATGTTTTCCTTTTCTTGACTTCTCTAGTAAATTTAGTAGTGGTTATCTTTTGTAAATGCAATTATATATGTGAGTTACAGCTTATTTGCTATTGTCTTCTCGTCAGGTGTCCTATATTGGCTTCACCACTGTTGTACACTTACATGCAGTGGCATTACCACATGTGACATACTTGACATGTGAAATATCTGTAACGAAAACACAAATGAATAGTAGAAACTAATCTTTTTTCATGAACATGATGCATTATTTGTTTTACAGATTTTTGAGTTAAAATATTATGGGGAAACTAATCAATTCTTAGCTCTCAGAGGACTGAGTCAGAACTGGGTTTGCATTTGTTACCTGATAAGGACTGTTGATGGTATCGTTCCATCCATCCCCTGAATAGGGAACATGAAGGCTCTTCCTGCTTAGAAAGGCTTATTACAGTTAGATTGGCTTCTAAACCAAGCTAATGCAGGTCACAAAGTGTAGTAAATTGGCAGCTGCTCTAACTGATGAAAAAAATAATTGCAGTGTGAGACAGGAGAAGTTCTAAACTAGTTTTTCCTTAGCAGAAAATAGGTATTATGAAATGCACGGAAAGCTATGTTAACGTAACCTTGAATTTTTGCCCTGAAGTCAAAAACAGCTGGAATTTTTAGTTATGGTAATGGCTACATCTGAACAGTCAAATAATGAAGTTTCAACATCTGAAGTTTCATACATATCCCCCTCCCAATTCATTGGTGTTATTTTTCAAGGAAGGAAACCTGTATAACTAGAGCTTTCTTTTGCATCCTTCAGAATGATGTCCTTGAGACCTTTTTAATGCTTTGATGTGGGCTAGAATGGTAAACGCTCTGTATCTGAAATTGGCACATAACATTTAACTTTAGGAAATCAAAATCAGGTCATAGTAATTTCAGAAGAGCTAACATTGAGATCTCACAATTTATTTTGCACATAGTCTGGAAATGAAACAAAATCAGTTGATTTTGAAAACTTTTCTCAAATTCTAATATGTGACGAAAATATGTCAATTGCTAGTTGGGCTGTATATGCAAGTAAGAGTACAAAATATGAAGAAATATGTATATCATAATTCATACTGCTTAATGCCATGAAGATCAGAGGCTGTTGGGGGGAAAGTAAGTGTGAACAGGGTCAGAAGGGTTTAAATATATTGCCAACAGGTAAAAGGCATGATATAGTCTGAGGAGCAAAATTCCTTGGTTCCTTCCATCTCTGTGATTTTCCATGACCCAATGTGAATTGTAAATGTGTGGACGATTGCTAGGCAGCATAATTTCATTGTGTATTCTTCACCAACTCAAGCAGTAATGCCGTTTAAAATGCCTGCAGATTGTTTTATCATAAACTTCAGTATAATTTCCTTTCTACAAGACATAGCATTTCAGTCTAGAAGAAGGAATACTTTCAAAAACTGAGGTAAATATCTGATGCAGCTTAAGGATACACCCTGAAGCAGAACCTAATATTTGCATAAGAAATTAGCAACTTATCACATAAATTTTCCTGTGTAATTTACTAGTTTGCCTCCAAGGGGCATGTAAACCTGAAAGAGAGAGAAGTCAAATGTAAAAGAGGTATTTCTGCTTAACAAGAACAGTCTTAGGGCTTTAGTATGTAGCATTCTGATAGGAAGGGGTTTGCCTCTCTGGGATACATGGAAAACTTTGTAGTCAACTTGTGCAACTTGTAGTTAATGTATTGAAGATGTATTCCCTGTTATGTTATGCTGCAAAAGTGTGATATTTTTCCATGTCCTTTTGCTTCTTAGAAACTGAATTTCAACATCAAGGATAATAAAGAAGACAAAAGTCTTTCTATACAGTTGAATTGCTAGGATCTGGTAATGGTTTATCAGAATATTGTATTCTGTTTTAATGTAGTGTAACATATAAGCTATTTTTAAAAGGATGGAGAACTTACATACATGAGGTAAAAATGTGAAGTAGCTACAATCCCCCACATCATTCAAGGTGCATACAGGAAAAGATTGAAGAAAAATGATGAGTGGATAAAGTTGAGCATGTACATATATAGATCACTTGGAGCTGAAAATACAGCTCTAAATTAGTATCAGTAATGAAAGAAAAGTATAAAATGGATGAGCTGGTGGAGCTTGATACAAAGCATCAATGCTTTAAATATTTATTTTTTATAAAAACTGCTGGTTAGTAGCCAGGAAAATTTTAAAGTATCTTTCCACTCAGTACATTTTATTAATCACACGTGTTGTTCAAGAGGAACACAGCTGTATGCCATTGGTGAATGTGATGCCTCCCCTGTCTTGACAATTGAGGGATTTTTGTGTGTGTAAGCCAGTGTCCATTTGAAATTATTTCAAATGAACATTAAGTTCAGTGGGCAGCAGATCAGATTCTTGCTCACTGACCATCAGAGACATTTTTATCATTGATTCCCATTTGCTTCTCTGTCAATAAACTACACACATATCTGAAATATCCTCTTTGCTAAGGTCAAGTGTCTTCCACATGTCATCAAGTTCATGACATTAATGGGTCAGAGGTGTTTGCTGGAGAAAGGCAATGATCACCTGGGATTAATTTAAGGAACCTTGAGGTTAGAAATCACAAAGAATGGTTTCTTTAGGAATTAATTTTTAAATCGATACTTATAAAACTCAGTGAGGGAAAATCAGACTGTAGCACAGATCTATTTCCCTGTGCAGTATGCATATTCTTCCCATTTATTCAGACTATTGAGATCCAGGAAGATGCTATTTCTGTAGGATTGCTCGTAGTCATACACTGGAGAAAACTTATGCAACTGTCAGCATCTATTCTGTGGCTGTAATCTATTTGTAAGATGCAGACTGTGTTTTCTACTTATTTGGCATTAGTGCAAAACTTGGTGTGTGAACATTTAGACCCAACATGTTCCCAGTGGAGTCAGTGAGGAAAGTGTAGCTCTTGAAGTATCCTCAAAATGGAATTGTCTTTGTGACATTACAATCTAGGTTTGTGCAGTTGCTATGTTCAAACCACAGTGATCAATAAAGAGAAGTTCTGGTGAATAACTGGAAAGAGACTTTCTGGCCAGGCTTTTGAGAGCCCCATGCCGTGTTGGCCTCTGCTGGAAACCGTATTTTGCATATCTTATAATAGCAACATTTTCTGTCAGTGCCAGAGCTGTTGTAGTCAGTCATAATTCATGGAAAGGTAAAATCTTTGTAATGCCAAACGGTAGAAGGACAATGACACTGGACTCTTTGCAGTGCATGAAACATGCATATCCTAAACGCCTGGAAATATCTGTGACTGCAGATGGCCATCTCTGACTCCTTTTAAAGTGAGTGCTTGATCATTTGTGCATCAGAATGTGTTTCCCTGGACCATAACACTGTAAGATGGTACAATATAATATTCTTTCTGTCATTAGGTTGGATATGAAATCTCAGTGCTCCCAACATATATTATGAGGCAAAATGACCCACCAAAAAACTAAGAACAGACTTCAACTTATTAAATGAATGAAAAAATTGAGGAATATCATTAAAAAAATAATTGCGAGGGAACCAGGTAAAGGTTAAGAAATATTGTGCTAATTTAGCTATGACAATCACATAAGTCAAATTCAGCTTTTGGAGATGTTTGAATGAAATAACTGTGCAGAATTGTAGATGCCAGTTAGTGTCAGTCTTTTTCTTGTGTTTAAAGGGAGTGTCTGCATAATCTGAAGCAGTAGTATTATCCATATTGAGGTCAAGAATATAGATCAAATGCAGATAAAACCATCTCAGTCTGAAACAGCAGCTTTGCTGGTCCAGGCAGAATATACAAGCAGAGGTTACAAAGCATAGTTGCAAAGATCACACTGGTGCTACCACAATATATAGTATCAAAGCAGAACTTGTAGCTGCTGCCAAACCAAAGGTTGCCTTGCCTTACGATGTTTCAAAAGCTTGTTTCTTTTTCCTTTGCTCTATGAGGTGGTGGCATTGCTTATCTGAGAGATGGATCTAACAGCTTTGCAGACTGCAGTGTTCTTCTGTATTAGGACAATCCTCTGTTTGCCTGTTGTGAACAGACTGTCTGCTTTGCAATGTTTGGGCAATGTAAAGAGATGAGCTGATGGAAAAACCCTCTGGTTTCTGAATGTCTGCCTGCACATTTCTTTCTGTTATGGGTTTAGCCAAGTAGGCCAAAATATTAGGCTTTAAAGTTCAGATTAGGCCTGAAATTGTCAGCTGACTTGAGCTGGGCTGAGCTAGCTAACAGCTGACTTCTTCCAGCCAATAATATTGTATTCCATACCATACTACATCATCTCAAAGGGTGTAAAATCCAGTGTGTGGGAGTGGCTTAGTTAGTTCCATCATGGCTGCACTAAGAGGAGGACATCTAGCAGCTCCTCTACTATGCTAGGCCCTGCTCCTGTTGCCTCTGCTTGCATTTTGTTTGCATTCAGGGAAGTAGAAATATTTTGTTGTTATACTTTTTCTTGCTGAGTGTCTTTTGGAGTGCTTATGAATTTAGAGTAATGGGCTTTGTATTAATTGGGGAGTGGAGAGTTATTCCTTGTTATATATATGTAACTTGTGTAAGTGTGTGTTATATTGTAGTTTCCTCTTAATATTCTCTTCTCTGTATAAATAAATGTAGTTAGTTTCAGCATAGACCTGGCTTTGGAAGTTTTTTTCCTCTCCCTCTTCTTTTCCCCTTAGCTGGTTGGGGGGAGGAGGAACCCTCTCACTCTGTCCTGGACAGTTGGCGCTTTGCCAGCTCAACCCAGGACAGATAAATGGTGCATTGGCCGGGAAACGAAGAACACTAGCAAGTGTCCCAGAGAGTTGGCAGGGTTCCCGGGAGCATTGTTATAGAAACATTCCTTGATATCTGCATTGCTTGGGTACATCTAATATAAACAATGCTCTCTTGCTACTGGATACTCGTTTCATTCCTTGTACTGACTGTTTTTGTGAGTTCAGACAGCTCAACTCGTACCTGCTGTGAATGCAGCCACTGCAAGGAGAAGCCTGGATGGTCTGTTCTGTTCTTGTGGTGTTCCTGGCCTGGGACGTGGGTGAGATCATTTCGTGCTTGTTCTCCTTCAGTTGCATTTGTCTGTTTCATTTATTTAGGTTTGGTTTTGTTCCTTCCTCTTTTCTGGTTAACAAGTTGTTTGGTTTGTTTTTTCCCTTTTCCCTTTTCCCTGGGGGGGTGGGGTCCTACGTGGTGTGTACACATTGTATATATGTGTTTGCAAATGTCAGGAAAATATAATTTCTTTTTAATTCAGTTCAGTTTCTTTTGAGTTCTTCTCTTTTCAGTTTTTTTTCAGGTTTTTTCCCTTTGCTACGGGGACTCAGGGGGGAGGGAGAGGGCAGTCCAGGTTTGGTAGGAAGCTGGGCCAAACCTGAGACACTCTCCCAGTAGTTGTTCCTCGGGAATTCAATCTGTACTGACAACTGGAAGCACAAAGTCAGATTTGGAGATGTTTCTGTTGACTAACATGCAGATGGAAAGCTTCTGAGAATGCCTGGGCACAAACTGCCATGGAAGCTTGAGTAGAAATAAGCTTTTGATTGTGATCTATCAAGAATTTCTTCAAACTGAAAAATAAAGCCAGAGAGGGTCCTTAAATAAGGTCACAAAAAAACCCAAGCCAAACTTGCACTGGTATCCTCACAGCACAGTGCTATGAGCTAAGCCATCTCTGGCATGGCTTTGGTGTGCCTCCATCAGCTGCTTTATCCTGGAAGGATGTGCTGTAATATTGACTCTTCCATCTTTTCAACATCTACTTCTTTCTGTCTTGTTTCATCTTCTTTTTTCTTCTCATCCTTTCACCATGAAAGGATTATTATAGCTGAATATCTTTTAAACACATCCCATTCAGATTCATTTGAAACTTACTATTTTAGAAGCCTTTAAGACTTTACTTAAAGCTTTTAAACCAGTCCTATACTGATCACTGCTAGAGACCAGGTATATGATAAAAACTGTGCGAGTTAAAATTCCTAATGGGGCAGAGAAGTCAGCAGGGATGGTGCAGATCATAAACGTGTTTCCTTCTGTAAGTGCAGCAATTGAAATGCCAATCTCTGTAATTTTAAGTGGCTGAAATTGGAGGACTTTTTTTTCATCTCTCAGAATTATGGTGAGCACTTGCACTGACTTTACCTGAAATTATGGTACTTGGCAACCTTGGAAATCTAATCCCTACATTTCACTGTAAAGAGCCCTTCAGGGAGGATAATTTTGAGTTCAGATGTTTTGAGTGGGCCAGTAAAAATTTGTTAATGTTGATAAAGTACCCTGAAAGGAGATAAATGTTGGCTTGCAGGCAGGGAGCATTCAAATGGTCATCTAAAACTTCTCAAAATTTTCAGGTGCGGAAATCAGTCTGGAGATGTACAAGGTCACTAAGTATTTATTTTATTCTGCATTGGTTTTCTTTTTGGATAGGTTTACTCTGATTTTGCTAGTTCAACTGAAAAGGAAGGAAATTAGTAGGCTGGGGGTTTTTTCCATCAGGGAAAAGTGCAGGAAAAAAATAGGATTTTTTTTAATGTAGATTTTTTACTTTGCAGTCCTCAAAATCTGTGTTATTGAAAGTACTGTTCAAAGTAGATCAGTAAAATTATGCAAGAAGACTTAATGCTTTGCACAAAGCTAAATTTTATCAGTTTTCTCTACAAAGGAAAGTGTTCTTCCTAAGGTGTATGGTTCCTTCTGTGCCAGAGCTGCAAAAAGGAGCGTGGGTGGCACACTCTTTCTATTCCTGTACCATCATTCTTCATATTGCCTGAATTTAGTCATCTACATTTGCCCTTGGTTTAAAACCTCATTCCAAATTTTCATGACACTTTAAGGAAATCCAAAAATAAGCTTTTTTTCCAGTCCTCTTAATAGTTTTTTCAGACTGTTCCAATACTTAATGCTTACTCTTGCACACTTTTTTAGTAAGTACTTTTCTTCCATAAAATATTTGTACCTTTCTCTAATCAAGGAAAAGAATCTATCCAAGAACTTTTCTTTTATCTTGGAAACATGTGTTTACTTGAATGTAGCTACATCTTTCCAGTATTCTCAACAGATTATTGGTAGTGAATCCCTTTCCTAGGTAGACACACACTAATTCACTGATACTCCTTGGTGCAAAGTATGTTTCTTCTACTAAAATGTATGCCAAAAAACCTTTCTTGCTCAGAATACTCATCAGAATATTGAATTGATTAATTGAAATGTACTTTGCAGAACATCTGCCCTTAACAACTGGGCTGCAAAGGGATGCCATCTCCATGCAGAGAGTACAGCTGGATATGCTGATGTCAGCTACTCCACTGGCCAATAACTGCATTATGTGTAACTACCTTAGTTACCATTCTGCCTGCAGACATTAAGAGGTCCTTGTTATACCAGAGATCTGTTACAAACCATCTGGTTTTCTCACCCTAACCTGCACTGTATTGAAATGTATTGAAAATTTGGTGAACCAGGATGATTTTAGCTTAGTTCAACACCAAGACAACATCCTGGCACCAGCAGCTGAGCTTGTCTGCTAGCCTGCATGATGGCTTGCAGTGTATGCCTTCTCTGACTGGATTTTAGATCTTATTGGGGTGGGCCTGTCCTGTCACAACATTATACACAGTTAAGGCTCCTTAATTCTGGATTAGACAGATAGCCACTCTTTGCTGTGCTGACTTTCCTTAAAATATTTTTTTCTGGCATCTTCAGGGGGAGGAATATGACATTATTATGATGATCCAGAGGGACAGGAGTCAAGCCACACATATTAGTATGCTGCCTAAACGTTGTCATTTATCTGTGCAAACAGTCATTACAGGACTCCTCTACAGCAGAATTTTGTTTTTACTTTAAATAGCTTCACAAACTTTGGCAGTAATTTCTTTTTCATGTGAGATGTGCAGAGGCACACCTTTGCTCATGTCTGTTCTTACGTCCTCAGTGCAGAAGCATACAATTTTCTTGTCAATGTGACTACTAGAAATAGTTAGCGGGGCTATGAATGCAGTTGCAGAAAAGGTTGGTGTTCTACAATGTACTGGAAATGCCACTAGTTATTTCCTGCTCTTGTTTTTTTGGACACATTATTTTAAAAACAATAAGTGCAAATCATAGCTTCTTTCATGAGGTCTCTGAAAAGTATTTGTAGCTTGCAATAGCCCCTGCTTGTCAGAATCTGTGACCAGTACCAGGTGTCACATAAATCCATGTCCTCTTTTACAGCACCTTCTGATTTCATATTGTGTCTTAAGATTAGACTAGAACCAAAAATCTGATTAATATAATTTACTGGATTTATAAAATTGGTGGACAGCAACAGAGCCTTTATAACAGCTGTGTGAAATCCTGAAATTAAAATATACTTTTTCAAATGTGTACAAAATACATAAAAGAAATCCTACAGCACTGGAAAAATAGAAACCTGAAATAGCCAAAACAAAAATGCTTGTCAGGAATGTGGTTTACTGTAGTGTGTGTGTGTGTGTTTAATTTATGATCATATTATATGAACTTATTGCATGTGGGGGGAGAGAGAGAGAAATCTTTTCAGAGATCATAGGGATCCTTCAGTGACAAATGTCACTGAACGAGTAACTTTCTTTGAACCACTTGCAGTTTGTAGGCTTTGAAAAGTCACTACATTTTTCCATGTAACCCACAATGAAGATTGGGAATCAACATTCAATCTTCATGACATCTGTGTGTATTTGCCATAGAAAGTCAATTCAATTGTGAGTTTTTTACAATTATTCACTTAGAGCTATACTTTTTTTCTTGACTAATGTGACTGATATTGATTAATATTTCAAAATTTTATAAAAAGACTCCATAGCTAAGTGTCTTCATTGACATATTTAGAAATGTTATTGGGCTTGACAGTTGAAATTAGAGATATGGTGAGATTTACATCTTGTAATAAAAAGCAGCTGTTCATGAATACTCATGATTGCTGTAGTTCTGCCTTCAGGTGGGTCAGTGAAACATTGAACTCTCTAGAATAAGCATCTGAAACACTGCAATTTTATTTGCCACAGATTTTAATATTTGTGATGGCTATATTACAGCAGAGTGGCTGAAAAGCTGCCTTGGTGCTCAGGGCATTTCTGGCTTTTCTGCCTGATCAGTTTTGCTGCCCCCCTTTGGCCTGGAAAGAGCTGTTACTGTATATTGCAAATATGCATAAATTCCTGGAGCTAGTAATATATGTTATATGCTGCTGGCCACACTTTCCAGTGCTAATTGCTGTTTGTTTATTTATAATTTCCCAGTTCATGAAGTGCAACTTCCCCGCCCTGTACAATTCAGGCTGTCCTGCCGCCTGCTTGCTGTGGCCCACACTTGTCCAGATTTCTGACCGTCTGCTTTTATTGCAAATGAAAACAAGAGAGACATTTCAAAAGTACCAATGTAGCTACATGGCTGCCACTTTTATCTTCGAGTTTTTCTGTTCTTTGGATTTGCTAGCTAAAAATATAAGAGAATGTCACATTATTGAAAGAAAAATAAAAAGAAAAAAAATTAGATCTATTCCCTACAAGTCTTCCATTCTTAGTTGATGTCCAGGTTAAGACTCATCTTGTTTTCATACAGAACACGATCCAACTTTTTTTTTTCCAGTTAATTTGCCTTTCCATTAGCTCCTGAGAGTAAAACAGTAACATACTAATATTCTTTTGGCCTCATGGCCAAATACGGGTATTTCTTCAGGCTCATTTGTTACCATCCATCTAATAGCTGCTTTAAGGCTTATGAGAAAAAATAAAACCTACCACAGGGATAATCTCAAATATGGCAAGCAGCTTTTGCCAAATGGTTCACAGCAACCCTGCAATTATCTTATCACTTTATTTCTCAGAAGGGAAACACCCTTTCCTCAAGCTTTTGCTGTAAACATTGTGGAACTCTAAAAAAAAAATTCCTTCTATTTTAAGTCTGATTTCACATGAAAATTATATTCATTGCAAAATGTTTTCTTGGCAATTTTCTTGTCATAAATGTCTATTGTACTGAAAAACCCTACAGGGAATTGGATGTATTTATTCTACATGTAGAATTTGTAAAAAAGACACAATGATAATAAAAATAGAAATATTATGACTTGCTGAAAGCCCCAGACACAGAGATTGTTTTCAGCTCAAATGTAGCATTCTGAGGTCTGAGTTTAAATCAGGCTTCCTAGCAGGGATTAGGTACATCCTATTGTACTTTCATAATGAGGAGAGCACTGAACCAAACAAAAATATTGTACAGTACTGACAGAAGACATTCGGTGCTGCTGCACATAAAATAATGCAACAAATAACACATAAGGCTCAGGCACTGCTGTGTTTGTGTCAGTATTATTCTGAATGCAAAGTTTAGCTTTATTGCTGAAAAAGTCCAGAAAGAGTTCTGATGGCTCAAGCTCTGTTCCAATTCAAAGTGTATAACCAGAGAGGGGTCCTTGGAAAGTCCTTCCCAGCTTTTGCAGAGAAATGTGTCCAAGGGGCAGCAGCTGTAGTGTAAAATGTGAAATAACTTGATTTTCACACTCTTGCTCAAGTGAGCCTGAATCCATCCCTCAGCTTCCTCATCAATCAGTATTTTCAGTTGCTTGGGGGAAGCACAGCAGGCTTTGAAGTAGGAGAGAGTCCTTCCAAGCTCTAACAGGACTGAGATACAAGTATTTTCATTTAGGTTGATGAAAACTCTTCCAATGGACTTCTTTTGCAGCTGTCTGTATTTCAGAGGCTTAATTTTCTGGTGTAAGATTATTGCCTGTATGGAACGGGCTGCTCAGAGAAGTGACTCTGTCCACCTGGATGCTGGGGCTGTAGTCAGTGCTAAGCTTGGGCTGCCTGAGTCCCTGCTTGGGCAGTTGCTGAGCTCAGGCTCTGCAGGGGCCTGTGGGCTGTTGGGGCTCTGCCGAGGCTGCCTTGGGGTACAGGGATCCTTCGATGCTGGGACAGCACCCAGCAGCCTACCCCCAAACAGGAAAGGACTAGATTAACATCTTTCTGGTGCAGGAGTTGTGCTCTACTGCAGACCAGAATTTTGCTTCCTGAAGGCAGAGATCAAATATGAATTATTTTATCTTCAACCTTGGTGCAGCAGCACTTGGTGGGCAGAGCTGAGCCAGCTGCTAGGTGGGTCTGAGCTGTGCAACTTCCCTGCACTTCAACCTCATTGCTGAGGGGCTTAATGCATTTAACAGGCTTGCCAGTGTCCACAGTGGGATCATGCCTGAATTGTTTTATGTTACAATAGAAGGGAATGCCCAACTGTATGAGAGATTCTGTTCTTACAGATCTGACGTAAAAATCTTCAGTTAACTTGATGATACAGGACAACTTTAGTAAAGCTACCACAGACTTCAGAAAGTGCTTTTTTCTGATGAAATTAGTGCTGATGGCTCTGAATCTGTTTCTATTTTACAAGTTGGCAGGTGAAGCCGCTACTCATCCCCCTTCTTGCTGACTTCTAATGTTGTACCAAAAGCCCTGAAACCATGCATGAAAGTACTTGTTCCATTAGATAGCACCAGAGAGACTTCTTTAGCTCCTGTACATTTGGTACCCACAAAACAACAGAGCTGGCACTGGGTCTGTGTTCTATATTCATGTCTGCTTAAACAGGCTTGAGTGAAGCAATACCTAGATCTAACAAACCATTTAAATGTCGCTCCTGTGGAGGCTCTTTCCAGAAAGAGATGATGTGTAGAGCCATGTGACAGGCTTGTACCTAAGCCTCATGGAGGAGACCCAAATTAAATCATATCTCCAGAAGCTGATGTCCCCTAGATACCAATACAAAAATAATCTATTTCTAAAGATAAATTTTCTCCATACCTCAAAAGTAGAGTACATCAAATGTTACAAGAAGGGAAAAATAGTAGCTGTAGCGATGGTTTCAGAAATTTCAGTGTGTGTGGAGGAAACCCAGAGCTGTTAGCATATTTTTTACCTTTTTGACAGCAAGTAAATGTTCTGTGGCAGACAAATCTGCAGGAAATAAAATTTTACGATGTGCTGTAACCATACTGGTTATATATCTATACACTACTGGCAGACTATCAAAAGATGCACATTTTCAGCGTTTCTGAATGTGACTTGAAAGCAGCTTGACTGCTGTAATCATAAACACTGACAAGTGTACTCTATGTCTGTGGACCAGATGATGTCTCTTTTCATATTAGCATGGTGGTGTGGTACAAGCAGTCCAGTGAGATCAAAATGAACTGAGAAGCAAAGGAATTTTCTATCTTGCCTAAATATTGGTTATAAACTATTTGATCTGTAAAAGGAAACTGTTACTCCTGTTTTCTATCCTATTAATTTACTGTTCACAGTAACAGTAAACAGTGCTGGCAATTATTTCTTTTCCATTCTGTGCATCTTAGTAACATGGAATCAAATTCTGTTTTCATTTATCCAAAGGTAATCCCGGATGGAGGAGTACTACTGACCATGACAGCAATGATAGCTCATTGCAGACATACAATACTTTTCTTCATGTGTGTATATATTTATGTTTACAAGAACTCTGATGAATCTATACCGTACACATCTGTACTGTATTCTTTCCAGGCCAGTACTGTCACCACAGAAGTGCATAAACGAGGTGTAAGCATATTCTTCAAAAACACTTCTCCTTTTTGGTTCCTATTCCTCCCTTCTAGAAATGATGCCTGTGGTTTCCAGCTGAGCTGAAAACCAGGAGTAATACATGATTTCATTATCTTTTTTTATGAAAATGCAGTACAGCCAGTAGTTACCATTCAGTAATGAGTACATGATTAAAAAAATCAGAAACAAGCATAAAAATGTAATGGAATTCACTTGTATTTTTGGTCTCTATTCTTTTGCAAAGGCAGTATATTTGTGTATGGGTACATAATTACCACACTAAAGAATGTATTTGAAAGTGGCTGAAAGTAAATATAAACAATTTGGCTCTAATGTTGTTATTGATCTTAATCATTAGTGGAAAATCTCTTTGTTCTGGTTACTGTCACCTGGTGTGATGAAGTTTTTCTCAGTGTCCCATGCAATATTTTCTTTGTGTAACAACCTATGGGTCATTGATAAAAAAAGACGGGAAAAGCAATACAAAGCTGAAAAATTCATTATTGTATTGAAAATACACTTACTACTATGCAAAACTGAGGTAGAACAAAATTCAGTCCCCAGGTGAAAAGCAAGAAACTGCAGGAATACCGAGTAAATTAAAATGCACAACTGCACACAACTTAATGGAATTGACCAGTCAATTGCAGGATTTGACAGTGGTCCTTGATTCTGGTGTCTTAGTTTCAGGCATCTGGACTTTCACGTTGTAGTCTATGCTCTTTAGTTTGGTCTGAGTGTAAAAATGTGTTAGGTAGTCTTCTCTAATGCTTGCAAATCACAGAAAGTTGTAAAGATGAAAGTAGAGCTCTTCCCAAGTAGCTTCTGTCTAATTGTTCTTAACTATAATATACTGCTCATGAATCAAAGAGAATAATTTCACTACAACTGGGGGAAAGACTTGTGGATGTCTGTTATTTAAGAGGCAGAAAATAATGGATGATGTGGGAAATATTGAATGTTTAATGTTCTTTTGCTGCTGACTTCCATAGTGCTTTAATGTAACCGAACTGAGATTAGTTCATTAGGTTAAAGTACAGTGCTAATAGTGCCAGGGTTGTGTGTTTGATTCCCATAGGGGCCATTCACTTATGAGTTAGACTGGGTGATCCATGTGGGTCCCTTCCAACCCAGAATGTTCTGTGAACTAGATGTTTGATAGTACTAAAACTTAAAAAAAAAAAAAAAAAAAGGATTAGGAGGATATTCCAAAAGTAAAGAAAAAATAGATAGCAGGATAATTTTAGGGATATCAGATGTATTAAGGTCAACAAAGAGACAAAAACTTGCAATAGAGCCCTCAAGGAACTAGCCAAGGCAGTTTTGAGAAACAAAAGAGACAAAATAGAGAAAAGCAGATTTAACATCCTATTTTAAATGAGTGAACTACTGTCTTGTATTGTGTAACTTGTATCATCTGACTTGAATATCAAAATATTAAATAACAGCGTTGCAAAGAACAGAAGACTTAGAAAGCTGTGGGAATGCATGAATGTGATGCCAGATAGGATTAGCCTCATCTAATTTGCAAGCAAACTGATTTGATGGTGGGAGGCCATAGATGAGATATATCTTGATGCTGCCCCAAACTTATGAAAAGTAAAGTAACAAAGCTAACACAAAGTGGATGTGTTCAGCTGTCATCCCCAAACAGCAGTTCCAAAAGTTGATTTTGTTTGTAGTCACTGTACTGCAGCCCAGATGTCATACAGTGACCAGCATGATAACAGTTTCTTTCCTTGTGTTGGCAAGAACACCACAGCTTGTATTTACTGCACCACTCACTGCCAGAACAAAGGAGACCTGTTGACTGGTTTTGCAGATATGCAGTCCATTGACACAGATTTTCCCTCCACTTCCCTGGTTCAAGATCTTGGCCACATCTGAGTTACCGTGGGCAAAGCCTGCAGGAAGAGTAGGCTCTCCTAATAACACCCAATCTGGAGCCTGGTGGCCAGAGCCACCAAAACAAAGGCCAAACTTAGAATTCTGTTGCTGTCTGTGACACATCCCTAGTGGAGTGGGCAGGGTTTATGGGCTCCTGTAGCTATGGGAATGAAGTCTGCCTCCATGAAAAGCCTAATCTTCATAGTGAATTCCTAGGGAAGGGCTTGTTGGGATCATTAATGTAAAATTTCTCTGCCACTGATACTGAAAACAACTCAGTGAAGTAAATACATGGCTTTACAGAAAGAAAAATATAGAGTGCACCAAGACATTCTGTGTACCAATTTTCATCATGCTTTCTACTTAATTAGCAGGCTATTAGAGAAAATAACTAGGAGGTACCTTTAGAAATCTTTTTTGCTAAGGGCACTTCAGTATACAAAACTGAAAGTACCATGGCAGAATTTAAACAGCAACTACTCCATATGCTGCTACTAAAAAACCTCCTAAAGTGAATTTTTCTTAAGCTTCTCAACTTAAACCTCGACTACACATTTTCACTGTGATGTACCGGTGGATGTCTAGCATTAGCTTAGTCAGGAATGCTGTGTTTAGCCTTTTCTCAAAGTCAAAATGCACTATGAAAAACTCTGTGTAGTTGAATGCATTAGTATTCTGTAGGTGAAGTCAGTATATACCTGTACACTGACCTCTATTTTGAATCAATTTTATAGCCTTAAATGATTAGTGCCTGAAATAAATGATTGAATATGCCTTGAGAGAAAATGTGTGATGAGTAAAAAAATGACAAATGCTTCATTTTCTGCAGAGATCTGGAGGAGATTTTTCTTGTTTAAAAAATTACTAGGGTGACAATGAGGTAATAATCTGAATTTTCATTTTCAATTAACAGAGAAATTTGCAAAGAAAGAATTTTCCTGGAATGTTTAAAATATATTCTAGCATAATGCTGTATTTTGTGCCTCCTGTCTGCTTCTCTTTTCATCTCTTAGCAAAAACTTGTGACAAATATTCCCTGTTCATAAGGGGCTACACTGATTTCCCTATGGCCAACCCTTACACTGTAAAATCATTCCTCTCACCTGTGATTTGAGAAGATGACCTAGGAATGGATTTGAAATCCTTAGGAGTGCTATTAGATAATGTATATGTGTTAGCCAAGACAGTAGTATCCACTCAAACCCAGCACTGTTTGTAAGCATGTATTTCTTGTGAGGCCCAGCAATACTGTATGATTAATTCATACAGAAATTTCTCTTCTAACTCTATGGGAAATAAAGCTCTTTAACTGAAAATAAGGGAAAAAGTGAAAAGATCATCTTTTCAACTTGCTGAATGGAACCTGAGGAGACCAGAATCTCCTGCCTCCTTTGGAATAGAAAGTATTTCTACCTTTTGTTTGTAACAGTCCTAATTTGTCTGGGCTTTCATATGGTTAGGTATGTTGCTGAAAAAGCACAGGCCTTATAGCACAGGGGAACCTTCCAGTGTCCAACCACTTTGCAGTGCTGCTGGAGTAACATTAGACAGCTTTCCTACTCCTAGCAACCAGTGGTTCCAAGGCTTGTGTATGTTTATTTCCCAGGCAGAGGGAAAAGGCTAATTCAAACAAAGTAGGCAAAAACTTCCATTTTTGAAAGACTTCTTATAATTGTTAATTGGTTAACAGTAGAACCCTTCTTATTGCTTTCTCCAAAATTCACATGCTGTTAAAGGAAACAACCAGAAGTCACCATTATAAATCTTGGATTTCACTGTGTTTTGGTTTGAATATGATTTTATTTGCCAAGGGTTCAGACCAGTGTAATTCATTATAGACAGAGTGTTCCCATGGAGGGTGAATCTCCTTGAATTCAGCATTATGTCTGTAAAACTGAGGCATTTCCATAGACTCTCATCACTGGTGTGCTGCTGACCCAACCCCTGAAGTGCAGACGCCAGCGTTGTGCTTTCTACCCCACAGCAAAGGAGCTGAAACAAAAGCAGACTTTGTATTTTTGTCAAAAACATAATATACACAGGATATATTTGGAAGGTGCACATGCCAAGGCTCATTGCAATAGGGACACCAGTGGAAGAAAGCACGTGTGGCTGACAAATGGTCCAAGCTGTATCCTGGAATGCAACATCAAAACTGCCATCTGTAATTTTCCTTAAAAATCACACAGCTGAAGCTCATCCTGCCTCTCTTTCTTACTGAAGTAGGTATTTTGTGTAAAGCACTAATTAATTCACTCTTTATTAGTCATTTTCTAAGGACTTTGCCTTTTCCTGTGAAAGCAAAATCTGTACTTTATCCACTTAGACTACTATGATACTTGCAGTCTTTCCCATATGCTGTTAGCTGCTCATTTATCTTGCACTAGTGATAGTCTTTTTAGCTGACCTGTGGTGTGACTTTTGCTGAATAGACTGTAAAACAGGAGCTGATAAAGAGCATTTTTACATCTGAAGGCCATAAATATTGAGCAGATTCTCTCTCGTGCTTTTAAAGAGGAGCATCACACCTCTTTTCGTTTTGCAGTCAGACTTTGAAAGCAAAGGCCTAGCAGGAATACTGGGGTATATATATAGAATACTTCTTCACATTTTTAAAGGAGTACAGAACCAGTTCTAGAAATTGAATAATAAATACAAACAGTTTGAGCTTCAAAATGCTCCATTAATTCAGCACTAGCACTGTAATATCAGACACTCAAGCCCAGAATATTTTAGAAGGTTGGGCTGTTCTAATTGTGATGTGTTAAGCTGCAAATCCCACATTACATATGGCATATTTAATAGTAAGAATATATTAAAACTTACATTTTACAATCCACTTTCCTTTTCAATGTGCAAAGTTTATGAAGAGTGACAAAGTCAGATTTGAAGGTGATTAGAAATTTTCAACCTCCACAGTTTCACAATTCCTTTTTTGACCATCAGGTTTTTCATTTAAATAAATATTAAACATGCTGGCTGAAATAAACAGTTCTCTCCACAGAGTTTCTCAGTTGGTTATTTAAATAATCTCAAGGTATCTTTCAAACTGTAGTGGTTTTATTTTTCCAGATGAGGATGGATATTTAGGTCTTACATATATTTTAAAACAAATAAACATAGTTGCAGAATTCTGAGACCATCAGCCAACTTTGGGATTTTATCTACAGCACTCCCAGTCAAAGTGTACACTGGAAAATAGAAACAGCTGAGGGATAATTCACACTTTTTGAGACCAACACTGAAAATTCTGTCAAATGGGTTTGCTTGACGGATGCTTCAGTATTATCAGTTTGTAATTTGTTATCTGGACTTATTAAAATGTGTGAGGTACCTTTACTTCTCTCTGTTTACATATACAGCAGCATTAGTGTGCATGTCAGCTCAATCTAGAGTTCTGTTTTGAAGAGCTTTGTGTCAGGCATTTTGTGATCTTGCCATGATCTTTGAACAGTATGCTATGGTGGGGATTAACCTTGACACCTGATTTTGGGAACCTCATGGAATCATCACACTGATTCAGTGTGGCTTTGACTCTGGCTGCAGTTGGAGGAAACTAGCTGGGAAAAGGTAGACATGGAGAGATGTGACTGAGTACAGATATTTTTTCTCTGTGTATCAACTGTGCTGTTGTTGGACCCAGCCCTCTGGAGACCTCCCTTGAGCCCCCAAGCATTGCAGTGGAGAACATAACAACCCTGGCCCACATCTCACTTTCTGCTCTGCCATTCGTCATCGCCACCAAGTCAATTAAACCTTTCTTTTAATCTGCAAATAAAATTTTGCTGTCTGTCTTAACTACTATTTATGGCATTAATAAGGATCTCACATTTAGATTTCACTTTTTTTAAAAGTGCATGTTTTGTTATAGATGGAAAAGTGAAAAAATTGGAGACTATTGAACTCCTGTTTACTCAAGGGCTTTTCTTTAAATAAAATGGGGATCTCATTAGCAGAGACATGAACCTATAACTTTTTTCATTTTTTCAAAGTGTTCCTAAAGTGTAATAAACTATTATGTAACATGCTGATGTTCAAACACAGTTGATAAAAGCAGTCTGTACTCTGATACAGGTAGAGTTTTTTAATAGAGTTATAGAAAGTCTTTGACACTTTAAAGAATGTCTCTGTGTTAGAAATAGTAACATTCTTCCCCATTAGAGTGACGTTTTCATCAATGGCAAGGATGGATGGGAGTGAGCCTACTCTGGATCTAAATAAGACACTGGAGTCTTAGTTGTACAGATGTATGTCCTTCCCCACTCTAGAGATGAAACTGCAGAAAGTGATAATCCACAGTCATGAAGGTTTGCTTGCTATGCCTGTCAAAGCCACAGCAAACTGTCTGCATCAGTGCAGTTTGCATTCTTGACTTTTAGGTGGCCACTTGCGTGTGTTGCAATTGAGTAGCCACATAAATTTAACAGTAATGAAATCCTATCTCATATCCCTGTAAGGGTGTGCTATGCCTTGGTCTCAGCCCTTTCTCTCCTACTGAGATATCAGTTGTTCCCCTTCCAGAATCACTGAGTGTCCAGGCAAAACTGGACTTTCTGATTGTCGAAGCTTCCAGAAGAATTAAGTGATGGAAATTAAACTTATAAGTGCTTCTTTTTTCCCTTTCAGGAGCAAGTTTAGAAGCATAAATGGGTTATAAATTAAGATGTATTTGGTTATTCAGTGAGCAGCATACTTTAATTGTCTACACCAGCCTGTTATATTTTTGGTTTTTTAACTTTGTAGCAGTTTTTGTCAAAGTTTATCTAAGCCTCATGAGCTGAAGGGTCACTGTTACTGAGGGCCATTCATCCTTCTGAACAACGCAATACCAACTGAAGTCATGAACCATTATGTGTTCCTGAGACAAATGAGGGCAGTTGAGGTTTGTGAGACAAAAGGAAAACTGGAGTTTCAATGATGTGGTTAGTCTTCAGTAGTCGAGATGACCTGGAAAGAATCGTAGGGATAAGGCTGAACAGTTTTAACTGAAAGTTGTTAAAATCCATTTGCCCCTGGGCTGACAGAAAGCAGGCAAATATCACCAGAGAAGGGGAATGTTTCAAAATGTGATCTGTATGAAAGAAAATTATAATGGCACTCCTGATTTAACCTTACCGGGTACTTCTCCTGGAGCTTATTATAGTAACGTATCTTATCTGACCCAAATTCAACAACAAATAGTTTTGTTCTCTGTTCCTTTATATTTTGCTGCTGGCTATAGATAAAATTGAGCATGTTTCCTTCAAAGGATATTAGTATCTAGATACCAATTGTTCATCCACTCACAAAAGAAATAGTAAAAGATATTTCCTTCAACATAATGACTTCATTAAGCAAACAGAACACAAAAAGCTCAGTATCGTAGAAACAAAAAACGTACTGAAGAACAGGAGAGGGGCGAATGTTCCACTTTCAGGGAAAAAATCTGGTGACTCCTTTGATAACAGCTTTACAAATCCAAGCTGGATATTATTAAAATGTGCCTCATCTCTGTAATTGTGTAAAAGGTGGTGTAAATCTTTGGAGCTATTTTGCTTATATCTATCAAAATAGAAAGACTCTTAATTCATAATTTATTAGCATAGCCACTCCAGTGAGTGCTCCTGCAGGCTACTGTGACTACCTTAATAACCACCAGAGAATACTAAGCAGAAACAGCAGAGACCCTTCTGGACATAAACAACTTTTCTAATATCACTTAATGTTTTTTCTTTAAATCTTTGGATTGTTAAGTCCTTTGCCCTCTGCTACACATGATGTTACCTGGCCATCTCCATACTGTTGTAAAGATGGAAAGACTGGAAATAACACCTCACCATCTTCACTGCTCTGTGCTGACAGAGCCGAGGCAGCCAGTATCGATCGCCACAGCTAACCAGTAATAAGAATGTAAACTTAGCCTTGTGCTGCTCTCCATCAAAGCAAGGCAAGTCAAGCTTTCCTCTTGCAAAGGCCTGCACTCATTTCTCCAGTTGTCAATATATCCTGATAGAGCTTTTAGAGACTTATCAATATTTAACTGCACTTCTATTGACTCAGCAATTACACAGTAATTGATTTAAGATTGATTATCATCATGTTAACATTTTAATGGTCAAAGACTAATATAACTAACTGAACATGAAATTATTTTAGGCTTTTATTGCCTTTGTCCATGCATATTACTGTTGCTTGTCACCAGATTTTAAATTTTACTTAATGTTTTATTGTTCACCAGAAATAGCTGAGAATATTGTTTATAAATTTATTCTTTGCCAGAATTGATT
This sequence comes from Pithys albifrons albifrons, assembly GCF_047495875.1. Lineage (NCBI taxonomy): Eukaryota > Metazoa > Chordata > Aves > Passeriformes > Thamnophilidae > Pithys > Pithys albifrons. The sequence goes on from NC_092467.1 coordinate 13,564,798, forward strand.
CCTATTTCTACAGCAAAATATTTTTATTATAACCAAAACATTCAAGTGGTTACTGGTTAAAACATATGAAAAGTGTGAGTACTGGCAAGCAATTAATTAATCTACTGTGCCAAATGTGAGACAGTTAGCTAAAGGATAGACAACAAAGTTGTTTTATCAACTGCAGAGCTGTATCCAAGACCTAGGTTTGATGCATGATGCTTTTCATTAATCAGGTTTATTGATTTCTTGCATGGAGAGATCTGAGACATAGTTGGAACTACAACAACTTTGAGCTCTGCTAGCTGTGGTGGATATAAATATCAGCCAAGAAAAAAGTACCTAAAAAATAAAACCAAGAACGTGGAAAGATGGAACCTTTTGTTCTGACCTTGTTGCACTTTTCAATTACTTTGCACTGTTTGTAGATGACTAGACCAGACCTGGGGCCTGCATTGGGCTGTTTGACTGCTCTCATTCACTGGAACTAAATTAGGACAGTCAGAGAAAGTCAGTCTGCTGCCTCAGAGAAAGTGGGGATTTCTGTATCAAGGATTGCTCTGAATTCAGTCAATTCAGATAAGGAATTACACTTTTGGGTAATCATGAAAAAGCTGATAGAGGCTGGGCCATCACTAATTCTTAGTTTGATTTTTTTTCCACTTTTTGAATGAAATTTGCAGTAAGTACAAAACACAGCTATGTGTATGAGGTAAAAAAGTTGATTCCTGCTTAGTCAGACTACTGATTGTGAATTGAATAAAGCATTTTAAAAGGACATGCCAGTCTACATGTCTATCATTCATTTTAGAACTTCATGTTTTATTTAAAATTTTTATAAGTCGAAAATACTGAATTTCAAATTAAATATTTCATTTTAATTAAAACTCAACAGCAGGGGGAAAAACCCAACAAACACACCTCCTTTAAAAAAAAAAAGGGGGGGGATCAAAACCGAAATCCTGATGTGTCAGAATTGTAACACAATTCTTAGAATATCCTTTTGTAACTGTACTGCATGAAACTGAGTTGCTAAACTTTTAGAGCCATTGGGTGTCACAGTTTTACTTGAAAGTAGAAGAAGCTGCAGCCGCCTTGTATTTCTCAAAACTATATCTGAGATAACTCAAAACAGATATCTCAGATATCTGTCCCTGAGGAAAGAAACTAGTTCTTAATTTCTGGATCCCTGAGTGCTGCAGGCTCTTTTCTTCTTCCCTAATATCCAATCAGGACTCAAGGAATGCATTTTATTTGTTTCTTTCTTTGCTTGTTTGTTTCTAATGAGCTTTGGGTGAAATTTAGATAAAGATATGTGTTCCCTGGTTGCCAGTCAGAGCCAAAAAGAAGCACGCTGAGCCACCATGGTTCTCATGGTCTTCTCTCTGACATCTGCAAACCCCAAGCATGGATGTTCTCCAGCCTTTGATCTACCTCTTTTCATGCTGCTTCTTTCTATCGTGCAAAATCTAGGTGGATTCCTAAATGGACTCTGTGATGATTAACTGCTGCCAGAGTTAATCAAGGGAATAATAGTTCCCTTTCATGAAGGATTTTAATGAGGTGAGTGTTTGAACAGCTCTGAAAACTGTGATATAAGATACATCTCATTTTGACCACAATTCTGCACGTTACTTGTTTTTAAATGATCAGTGCTTTGTTTCTGTTTAGCTTCCTTAGAACAACTTTTTAAAATACATTAAAATTCCTTTAAATACAAAGTTTGCACTGCAAAAAAGTTAATCTGTTCAAGTTGCCAAAAGAAATTTGAATGTGCAGCTAAGAGAACACCTGTGTTAAATTGAGTCTTATACATGATACTCATTATAATGTGGCTCTGTGGAGCCATTAGTATTCAAAAAGCTAGAGAAAAAAGGCAATTAGGGTAGGACTGAACTTTTACAAGGCATCTTCTACTCTGACTTCATCTCTTTTGGGCCAATATTAAAAAAAATACCAAATTAAACAAACAAGCAAAACCTTCTTAGATTATATGTCAACATTCCCTGGCTCCAAATGTAGCCCCAACCCAATTGCTTCATTTCAGTGTAACACAGGATCCAGAAACAGCTGGTTTGCATGACCAATTACACTGTCACTGCTGCTTTTGTAATTAGAGTGGAAGGTAGATATGCTAAATCCACATTTAGGAAAAAAAAATCTACGAAAGATTAATAGTAGTCTATTAAAATTCTAAATTCATCATCACTGGAAATTTTCATCACTTTATTCCAGAGTGGAAGAAGTCCAATGCATTCATGAAATGAATCCCTTATGTGTTAACCTGCCATGCCAACCTCATTCAAACTTGAGGGCCCAAATGTATTATAAAGCATAATTACTCCAGAGTTAAAATCTTAAGCAAGGCTTTGAGGGCCATGTCTGTGAAACACAAATTGAAACTGCTACGGTTCATGTATAAACAGAGAACTTAATCTAGTAGAACCCATAAAACTAAGACCTTCTTAATTTACCCCAGGTATCAAAACAAAAGTATTATTAGAATATCTATATATCATAATGATTTTGAACCCTCCTCAAAGGGATTTTAAAGACCTCCAATGCAGTGAAGATTTCCATATGTCTTAAATGAAGCATTTTTAATTTCATTTACATTGGCTAGCAATTGCCACAGTAGAACTTTTAGTTTTTTTAAACACCATTATACCTGCAAACATGCAGTATTTGGGTAGATTATTATGAGTCGATGTATCTCTTTTTTATTTTCTTTCCTGTTAGGTATATTATTATAAGCTGAATTGTACCATAGAATACCTAAGACTTTTAATAATACATTGTCAGTCACTGAATTGTCATAGAGGGAAAGACAGTTGTTCTTCATTAGCCTTTTTTTAGGATAGCACTCTAACTTCTGGGAATACCGTTTGTGTGGCTCGGCCTCGCAAACGAAGATTTTGGGAAGGGCTGTCCCCACGTGGGTGTGCCCTTCCAGCCTGCGCAGTGGATTTTAGGTGAGGCTCAGCGTGCGCAGAACTGGCCCCACCGCTTAAGTCCTGAGGTTCATCTGCCACGGCCGAGCGAGCTTGGACAGTGCCAGTGAAGTCCTCAGGACTAGAACCTACAGCACCCGGCATTTCCCAGGAGGTCTCCCATCCAAGTACTAATCCGGGGCTGACCCTGCTTAGCTTCCGAGATCTGACGGGATCGGATGTCAGGGAGGCCGTTTAAGACCATTTAAATTGGTACATCATTTTTTTTCTTTAGGTAATCATAGAAGTCATCTTTCAAAAGTTACTTCATGAAGACAAGTGGGGTCAAAGCTGACAAAAGCAAATGGTTCTTTGCTACTGAGAAAACCATTTGGTAATGAAAAGTTCAGTTTCAACTAGAATTTCTGTTCTGAGCTTTGGGAAACTTGTATCTGTTTAGTACAAGTGAAGAAAGGTTAAATGCAAAACAAACCTCTTCTGCCCTCCCAGTCTGACTACAACATTAAAAAAACCCACAAAAAATAAAAAGGCAACAGCAAATTCCTGACACTAGCACTTCTTTACTTTTCTGTAATATCCATAGCTTAATTTATCCTAAAATTATTATAGCTTGATGATCAGCTAAGTAGGAACACTCATCATATGTTTCATTGGCTATTTGCAAAATATTACATCTGGGTAATTTAATGCAAATTACTTCATGAATGCTTGTGTAAAATAAAACACACAGTCAACATAAGCAGATGAGACACCTCTGTGCATGATAGCACTTGAAACAACACTTTGTAGCTGACTATGTAAATGCTCATAGGAACAAACTAAAATCATAGGAAATGCATAATGGATAGACCTAATGTGCAAAAACATGTTATCTTTGTTTCTGTGTAAATTGTTCTCTCTCAATAACTCTTTGCCTCGTATTTTTCCCTGCTGCAATAGATGATGTTCAAAATGTTTCCTTTTACTTCGTACGCATAAAATGATATTATGAGTTATTTTTTAAAAGCTTAAGTTTACTGTTAGTGTTCACCATGTGTGACTCATGACTTAATGGGCCTTATATGCACTTAAGAAATTAGTGCCAAGTATTCAATGCCCTGAAATCATTAGACTGGCTTTGCTATTTGTTTCAGTAAAGATGCTGTCCTGTGACCTAATAATTATGACTTTTTAGTGATAAAATGGCTGCAAAATAGGGAGCTCTCTGGCATTGTCTAGAGAGTGATTCTAATCCATTATAATATCACAGAAAATAGTTTGATATTTAGTTTTCATAGCCAGCCACAATCATTAGGGTATAGTATTTCTTTCCTTCTAATGCCATTCCTTCTACCTGAGTTTTTGATCAGAATTAATTTCTCCAACTCTGCCTTCTCTGATGTCCTGAACCCCTTCTCCACCACTCTCTACTTGGTAATTCACAGTGTCCTCATTCTACCTTGAGAACTAAAACAACGGAAGTTGGTAACATTCCCTTGACATTGTAGATACTCATTTCTTGCACTCACATTCCATCTGCCCCAGTAAGGCCTGTGGTCCCATGACAAGGCTGAAGTTGCCCAGGGGTGGACACAAGGCTCCTCCTTAAACTGGTGGTGATAAAGACTGGCAGAAGGGGGAAAAAGGGGAGGGTAGTAGTGTCATAAACTAGTAAGGGAATACTGAGGGAATGAAGGGAAAGGAAGATGAAAGAGAAGAGGGGTTAGTGGGCACAAGCTGTAAAAGAAGAGTGGTCAAAAACATGAGAGAGATGGTGACGAGAGAACTGGGGAGAAAGTATGAGCAGAATACCAAAAAAAATGGCCCATGCATGAAGCAAAAGGCATGGATGCACAGCAAATTAGTGGTATTAGTCCTCTAAGATGCCCTAATGATAATCAAGATTAATAGGACAACTGTCCAAATGAACATAGGCTGAAGGCAAGGCTGTAGCATGTTTCCTAGTGGGGCTTTCATTACAGCATTGCACAGGTTAATTTTATATATTTAGCAAACTAATTTCACAATTTCTTTTCAAGATTGCTCATTTAGGGGTCTCCCACCTGAATAGCTTTAACCTGTGTTCCTGACACATTTTTGGTTTTGTTAGCAATGGGTGTTCTAATACTGTTTTAGAGACTGGCATTGGATTTTAATTTTCTTTCCAGTCTGCTCATGTAAACCTCACTGAAGTTATCGCAGTTCTACAGGTATGAAATTTTTTGAAGGAGGATGTATCCAATCCATGTTTCTGGAAAGCTCATTTTGTACTGTGGCAATGGCTTAAAATATTCATAACAAATACAGCATCATTACAGCAAGTAGCAAAACTTAAATTTTAACTAGTAGGAGAGAAACCTCATTTGTGATTTAGGGTATTAATATAAAGAAAATGAAAGAGAATATTAGATTCTTACTTTTCTTATCTTTAAATGGGATTTATTTAAGGCAAAATTGTAAGATTCCTTAAGGAGAGCAGAAAATAAAGTCTCTTGGGGAGGATAGGGCAAGATGCATTGTGAGGTATTTGCTGCCCTGGAGTTGCAGCGAGAGGATGAAATGAGGCAAGAGAATGTTTTCAATTCTTTTGATCTGCACATTATTTTCAGTTTATATGGCAGACATAGTCCACTTCAAGATTCAAGAACAGGGACTCAATGGCAAAGCAAGTGGGGTTTCCCAGAAAGTGTTGTAGAGTGTATTCCAACTGCTATTCTATTTTCTACTTCCAATAAAATGGATTTTATTGAGGGTGTACATGTGCAGTACATAAATTTTCATGTGTCATAATTACATGGAATGGTTATAGCAATTAGACAACATACAGAAAACAGGAGAAAGTAGAAGAATAATAGTCAATTTTTTATATAACCAAAATAAGTATTCTTTTGACAGGCCAAAAATTTTACACAAATTTAAGTTTAATCATAGCTATTTATACAGTCATTGTTATGTGATCCACACTGAAAGTATAAGAAACTAATTTATTTTTTAAGTACAGAATGAAAAGGCCTGTTGAGTTGCAGCTTTTAAATGAGTAGCTTTCACTGTTTATTAGCAGTATTTATACAAATATGTCTATAAATAAAATAGGAACTCTCTACAACAGAGACTATTTTTGGTACTATAGAGCTCAAAACAAGTTGCAGGTGCTATAATTTTATACAAAACTAAACAGAAAAATATCACTGTCAAATAGGATATAAGGGCATAATCAATGTGCATCTTTTCCACACTGAGTTCACTGTTCTGTAAATTTGAATTTTACGTCTCTGTAAAAAACTTCATGAAATTTTAAGTTTGCAAAATAAAAATTTGATCTTTAGTCAGTTCAGAAGAAAAGCTGGGGATTTTAATTCTCTGGAAGGAAAAATTAGACATTCTTTAATTATTTTTGTTTGCTTTCTTCACTTTAAATTTGCTATAAATGATCAATTACATAATATGTTAATGTTATCCTCTTTAGAAAATGATTGTTTGAATCATAGAAACAGGGATATGGCTCTTCTTTTTAAATTCTTTCTTTAGGATAGAGGAAAAAAAGTTGCCCTGACCCCAAACTTGTCAGTTTTAGTGTGTTTCACCTTTATCTCAAAGAGGAATTCTTGGTAAACAGTAGGTACTGGTGCAAGAACTGAAAACATACGACTACAATTTGTGAGCTAGAAGTAGAAGTTAAAACTCTGAAGACAGAAGGAAAAAATAGAGAAGTTTCTAGATGAGGGAAAATATTGGCTAAAAATTGACAGAAAAGTCTAATAGTACATCAAAAAACTAATCTCATCCAAGTATGCATGAGTGTATCTGTGGGTTTTGGTTGTTTTACTACTAAGACTAATAATTGTATAGATAGATATCATAATGACTGAATTAATATAGGGAGGATTAATGCCAGGTAGACTGAATATGGTGCACAAACATGTCTTGTTATGTGACACATGAAGTACAAGCTTTCCAACACAGCAAATGTCCCTTAAATATGTCTGCTGGGGGTCTGACTGGTGGCTCACTGGACTACACTTAGCAGAATTAAGTAAATAATAATAGCAAACAGAAAACAAGGTTCAATAAAAAAGTTTGCTAAAGTAGAATGAAACAAAAGTAGCACAGAGCTCGTGATGACCATGATGAGTTAAGGGATTGTTACCATTGTGAAAGCAACACATAGCAGAACTACACTCATCAATGTGCCAGAAGCTATTGTCATATAATAACTTTCCAGCAGAACCCAGCCTTGGTGCTAAACATAGATTTGCCTTTTGGGTCCTCTCAGAGCCCAGGTGTCCTGTCTGAAGGGGATGTTCTCGTTCCATCTGGAAGCCACAGAAGGTCATTCTCTAACTGCACCGTGGAGTCAGGCTCTGTTTTCCTTAATTTCAGAATATCTTGGCCAGTAATTTGTTGGGGTTTGTTTTGTTTTATTCTGGTTTTTGGGTTTTGGGTGTTTTTAAAAGAAAAATAGAAAGTGACAGAAGTGTTCAGATATGGAGCTGCACTTGGAGAATAATTAGTTTCCTGTTTGGTGCTTCAAACTGCTTTATTTCACATTAATCTAGGACATAGGTTTTAAGAAAGTGGCAAATAGTCTCTAATTTTATGTATAATATAAAAATAATTGCTTTCTATAGCTGCTTGCATTTTAGGTCAATTCACTGTCTAAAAAGCTATGATACGCTTTAGTGTCATTTTTTTCAGCTACAACATTTTAAAACACAAAAATTCCCTTTTTGCAGATCAGTGTAGAATGCACTAAGAATCTGCCACTTTCACGTCTGATATTTGCTTCCTTGGTCATTTCCGTAATCTCTATCGCTTTAGCTGTCTATACCTTCACTTCTAGCATTAACCTTGATGTTTTGTAATATATGTGTCACATGGCCTTTGCTCTTTCCTGTTCTCTCCCTTAATTTCTTTGGCTAGCCACACTAGTGGTTTTCTTCTTTTATAGCCTATTTATTTCCTACTGTTATGTTCTTTCCTTGGACTCCTATTTAATTAAAGCTGTACTGTCAACTTTAAAATCACATTTCCATCTGAAAATGTAGTGTCTTTGCTTGTTATGCGGAGCCCTTGAGATGACTCCAGCTAAAAGGCAGAGCAGATTGAGGGGGTGTGGGGAATGCGCCGTCCCTTCTTTCATTTAGCTTAACTCATGTACCATTCCAGCATTATTTTAGTGTCTGGCCTTTCTGCCAGCTTAGACAGATCTGCCACTGGCTGTTTGCAGGAGGAGGAGAGAAATAACCCTTCTGTCCTCCCCTCATTTCCCCTGTGGCCCTCCAGGAGTATGAGAGTCAAGATCTAGTCAGTACTGAATGAATTAAGCTGTATTACAGTACTGCTTTAAGGGAAAATTAAAACCCAAGACCTCTTGCTCCCCCAGTTGTGAGGGAAGGACTACGATTGCATATGGGAAATTCTAGAACTTTAAAGCCATTCCCCCTTATCCTAAACTGGGCCTGCCCTTTGCCTGCTCTTGCCAGTCTGGTCTTCAAGCCTCTGTGCAATCACTTCTCAATTAAATGCTTAGAAATGCATAGGCTACCAGCCTGATTTCCTTAATTTTATAGCTCGCTCTGACTCTCTTTCAGTGCAAAGTATCACTGTGATTTTGGAATGAATGCTGGAAGAGGAACAGCTCTGCCAAAGTATTTTTTTCAGGAAGGCAGGAGCACAAATGTAGAAAATAGTAAAATGGATGTGTTATATGAAAACTGGTGGGGAATATGGGTGTGCTGTGTGTCCTGGAGGAGGAGGAGGGAGGTGTGTCCCGCATACCGCTGAAGGGGGACAGAAGTGCTCCGTGTGTCCCTGAGGATCTGTGAGAGGGGGAAGAGGCTTCCCTGAGGGGCAAGAGAGTGTGTCGTGTATCCCTGAGGGGCTGTGAGAGACACGGGGGCAGAGACAGGGACAGACAGTGCCCTGAGGAGTCACTGAGGGGCCGGGCGGGTGTCCGGAGGGAGCCGAGGCGGGCGGCCCGGAGCGCGTTCCCCGCCGCTCCCTCAGCCGGGCTGTCCCGCTCCTGCCCCGTCCGTGAGGCGGGCGCTGCAAAGTGCGCTTCGCGTACTTACTTTTAAAATGTCTAGTTTTAATGCCTCAACCAAGACAGTTTTATAATAGTATTGTCATCTGTTACTCTCTTTATCTGATACACTGTTTCTCACATTCTGCAAAAGATGTTACGTGTTACAAACTTCAAACTCATTTGAAAATAGGCACTGAAAATACTCGCATTAGCTGTATGGTATTAAGAATATGGAGCTATTAATGTGTTAGTGTAAACCGGAGAGTTCACATACAGAACTGAATTGGGAAATGTGGTCATGATTTAGATCTTTGAGTAAGTTATGACCTTCATAAGTTAAGTGGCTGGAAAGATTGACCACAGCAACACCATGATTGATCTCCCCAAACTCACAAGGACTCTTTTTTTTTTTTATAGCAGTACTGTGCAGCATTGTTGGTGGTGAATGCAGATTTATTGAGTTGTTGTAACACTTAAGATCACTTTATGGGGTAAGATAGGGAAGAAGTTAAGAATAAGGGGTTCTCTCTTTGCATGAAAGAAAAAATAAAAGGTTTTCAAAAGTTTTATACCATGCATGGTTCTCTTGCTAGCAGGCTTAGTCATGTAATTTCATGTCTTTTACTCAGAGCTAATGACTTTTAAAGGTTTTTACACAACAAAGAACCTAGTATACTAAAAAACCAGCACTGCACAAGCATCTTACCAAATGGGTTGTCACATGAAAGGGAAGCTTCTCCACATTAGTATTATGAATTAAATTGCCTACATTGTTAGTGGGTGTTTAGTCAATTCGAGACATGTTTATTAAGATTTTCTTATGAGCTACAATGATAAATTTTGGCAAGAAACATTTATCAAAGTAACTCACAAGCTGGCTTCCAATATAGAAGGCCTTTTTCATCCTGGTAAAAGAATAAGTGGTGTCTGGGCACATCTCAGAGCTTTCTAAGTGTATTATACAGTATCTTGAAAAATGCTACAGTAAGTAGACCTGATTTTACTAAAGTCTGGAAAGCAATGACTCAGTCAGCATGTTGTGTGGGTGAATTCCTAATGAATGTACTTGATCAGGGTTAGATATCTGTTTACCAGAGAGCACTATCAGTGCCTTATCTCATGCATTGTCACAGACCCCAGCTTTAGATCAGAATGTTATTGCCTGGCAATATTTCTGTTCCTACTCTGAAAGTGCTGTCTCAAGCATTTAAAAAAAAAAAAAGGTGCAAGCTTCTTTCATGTTTGGTGAAGAAACACTTTTATTTTCTGTAAACCTGATAATTAAAATACCATTTCTATGTTCATTAAAAAATCCTGACATTTAGAATCCAGATCAAAATAATAGGTTATTAAGGTTTTTGTCCTACTTTTAACCAAGACTTTTTTTTTTTAATAGAATGGAAGGGTTAACCCTGCCTGTTGTTATTCAGGGGAGTGTGAGTACAGACAGTCCATACATAAAAGAGAACTTTACTTGCCTATTACCAAAGCTCTTCAAGGTGGACTAGGCTCATTCAGAACCACCAGCACCAGTTCTCTTTCGCTCTGAGTTTTAGTATCAGTTCTGCTGTTGGGCAAACCATGCAAGTGCCATGAGCAGAACCGTCCCAGGAGGCACCGCTGGCTGCAGCTCTGTTGTAGCATTCCCTGTGACAATATGCCCTGGAGGATGCTCATTTCAGGCAAGTAACTTTCTTACATGTAAAATATATTTTTTTCAGTGGTAAACTTGACAAACTTTAACTGAGGTGTACTTATTACCGTTTTATCCTATGAATTTCATAGTCAACATGAAAGATACTTCATCCTACATGGAGGCAGCCATCTGAAATCTTCCACAGTGTACTAAATCTAGCAACAAATGTTTATAAGATAGAGCTGTGATTGAACAAAGGTTTCACTGACTGCGGTGACTAGCTGATAGGGACACCAGGTGGAAGGACAAACATGGAGTTTTCTTCCATAAGATGAATAGGAACATTGGAGATACCCTCATGATTGGGAAAAGAAGTAAAAATTTAGTTCTTTATAGAATGATTTATATAAATATATTTTTACACATTTTTTCACATACACGTTTGAGTTGTTCCTCTGCTTAAAATGAAAGATATTCAACTAACCTAAATTAGCTGTTTGGAGAAACAGAGTAGTGGGGGATGTTAAGCCCTAGAAAGGGCAAGGGTGGCTGAAGAGCTTATTTAAGAAAATGTCAAAATTAGAAATAAATCTTTTCACATTTTAAGGGTCACTACATTTTATTCTAAAGATTTCATTGCTGAGGGACTTTCAGAGCACTCTGCTGTCCTCCATAGTCCTGACAGTACTTGACTTTCTGTGACTTCATGGAAAGGACTTACAGAGCACGTTTCATTACCTGTTTTGATATCTCTGGAAAAAATGTCTGGTATCAGTATTTCCTGAGACTAATGAAAAATGATATTTCAAGGATGTTAAAGATTTTTTATTATGTAAGTTTTTAGAGAAACACCATCCAACACTGGTGTTAAAATTCTAATTTTCTTTGCATTGCTGATAAGAACTCAGAGATATGGTAACTGGGAATAGAAGCAACTGGAACAAACGCGAATAAGTCCTTTTAATGGAATTAAAGGCCATCTGAGCAAACAGCATACCATTTTCTCATTAAAGCACATAGTCAAAGTGTCTTGCTGGATATTCATCTGCTTCCACATGCCCAGACAGCAGCGAAAAGCATCTTTTCTGTCTGTAGTTGCAAAAGAGCTTGTGTCCTTTTCTGTCTGAGTGTCTCAAAATGGTTATCCATTTCTTTTGTTCCCAGGTTAAATTTCACTGAACAGCTTGTAAGGTTTGTTTTCTATTTTCAGTTCAGCAGCATTGTAGCAGCATATTATCAATGTGTGAGGTTGATTTTTTTTTCCTGTTTCTGTATTCATTGCAGGTTCCTACATTCAGTTTCTTCTTTGGATCTTTCAAATCTGCTTCTCTTGTCATGCTCTGCCCTTGTAACTGAGATGAGCTGACGCATTTGAGATAACCCTCTGCAGGTATGTTGGCAGTTGCAAGAAAGACAGTGTCATTGGCAGGGTATAATTCAGCATTTTCTTTCACTCTTGATCCTTGAGGATTATTGACCTGCACAGTACATAACTCAGCTTATTAAGTATATTTTTTAGTTGGCTTCATGGTGCACTTGAAGGAATACTGAGTTATGAAGGCAGGACTATGATTTTACCTTCAGTCAAATTAAGTGAAATTTAAATCAGGGGACATTTCACAACTAAAAGTGACTCACACAAGGATCAGTTTTTTCCAAGTGCATTGATTTTAATTTTTGGTTAATATGATTCTCCTTTCACACAATATAGATATACCAAACTTCAGCAAACTCATTGAATCCTCAGAATTAAAAAAAAAAAAGGGCATTTTCTGACTATGTACCTTAGCTTTTTTTACACTGACTGCTGGAAAACAGATGTACATGCACATAGTCAAAGACACTTGTTCAGTTTTTTCATTTCTCATGACAATGCAGGAAGACGTCATGTGCTAGCTATCTCTCAAATGCCTGCTACCTTAATGTCTAAAACAGAGTAAAGTAAAACGAGTCTTACTCCTCTCTCATTTCACAAGAAAATTAATTTTCACTATTGCTTTATATTGATTTGCATGATGGTAACTCTATGTTAAACAGACTTCTCAGCTTTTCCACTCAAATTTGTGACAGGAATAGTTCCTTGTAAATCTCATTGTCATAAGAAAGAAAAACCCAGAAACATTTACATTCAGGTCTGCTTTAGTGATTGGCATCTTTATGATACCTAGGTGCTCTTCATGCTTCTTTATGAGAATTGAATTACATGACCTGGAAGTTCAGAGTAAACGTTTAAGCTTTACTGGTCCTTGAGAAGCAGTAAGATGGAGAAGATGTTGCAATACTTGTTAGTGAAACTATTGAGAAATTGAATTACAGATGCTCTCAGGGCCACATCCCATCCTTATATAATTTACAGAAGCAAGTTATCTCCCTGACCCTCAAACCCGCTGTACAACTGCTTCCTTGTTAAATAAAAACAACTAGATCATCTACTTTGACAAGCCAAAACTAGGAATCAATTTTTAAAGCCAAACTCTAGCAAGCTATTAAGTGTTCCTTTCTCAGTATTGCCGGATTGCACTTCCTTCTGCAGCTGAAGGTGCTCAGCACTTGGATGATGTTTGCAGCACGTGTAGGCAGTGACCTTATTGTTTTATTCTGTTTAGTGGTGGTTGACTGTGTCTGAAAACTGCAAAATGCAAAGTTTGCTTTGAAATGGGTTGTTTCACTCCAAGCTTCCATTTTACCCTTTCTGTATTCCCTGACTTTGAAGAAACTTTAGTCAGTGTTCTGGCAGAGCCAGATAACACAGACACTGCAGCCTGCACTTGAACTCCATTACTGGGGTGTTCAGGTTGTCTACTCTACATGCTCATACTGACTCAGCTGTGCTGCCAGTGTGCATAGCAGATGGGGAATGTGCTGATAAAAGCATTTTTCTGTTGATGTAGATAGACTCTTTCATTGAAAGATGTGAAGTAAATGGGCAAAAAACATTTTTTCAGCATACTTCTCTATCAAAACACATCTAAAGTGTCCTTGTCTGGTTGTGGCTCTGCAGAGGTGGACCCATTAACTTATTAGCTCAACAAAGTGTTTAGCCAGAATTCTATGTATTTTGTGTTGCTGAAAATGAGAATAAGAAAATGGGATGGTATGAAGAGCAACGTTAATAATGCATGCAAAGATGTCAAAATAGGCAATTCAGTAGTACAACCAAGTTTTTACCGGATTCCCTTAATAATGTAAATATAGAAGGGTCCTGATGTAGCAATAGAAACTTAGTTGGGAAACTGAAGAATAACACTTCTGAGCTAACATATTGTATTTTATACTATGTTATATTAATCTGAAGTGTCATTGTTTCCAGTATCTGATGTAGATGGAAATTTGCAGAACTTTAAAATAAGGCTATCACAACCAATGCCGGAAGTTTTGGACAATGCAGTTTGTTTCCATGGGGAGAATATTTATACTCTAAATAATATTTTGTAGTCAAAAAAGAAAATTGTTAAGTTCTAGATCTCCTAGATAACTTATAAAAATGTGAACTGGATTGCAGCACAATAATACTTCTTTAAACTGTAGTGGACTATACTCCTCATTTTGAAATGCATTCCAGCCTCACTGACAGAGGGCTCATTATTTAAATGCCTTCATGACTGGCTTAGTTAACTACTCTGTCGTGCAAAAGTGCCAGAAAAATAAAGCTGTATTGGGAAAGTTGAACGTGCTAGTGGTGCATAGGTTACCTGGGCACTTCATCTCGAGAGCTTCTGAGACAGACATAATCCTTTAATCTTCTGTGTGTCTCAAGGCTCTCTTTTTTTAATGCTGTACTACATTTTCATCTTTTACTATTCTGAATATCCTTGCTAAATCTGTTCTATGTTTATAAGGTGGTAGAGATGTCCCTTCAACCTTACTGTCAGGAAAGGCTTTGGTGACGTATTTTTTATAGAAAAAAGAAGATGATTTCCCAGGGTATGCAAAGGGTTTATTACTAATGGCAAGGAAAAGATTTTGAAACCTATCTTGGCCAAATGACAGGACAGATCAGTGAAAGAAAACACAGGATGTTACAGAAAATGGGACAGGATAGTAGAATGGAAATATATATTGGCTGAATGCAAGTCTTTTATATCTAGGAGCCGACTTCTCATTCAAATATCTGAATTTAATTAAATGGAATTATATTTATTTATTACCTTCTGGTAAATTATGAAGATTTGTATATTTTACTCTTCCTCTTTTAGTGGAAGAAATGGCTGGGCATGGGAAGGTTGGTGCACTCATAGAACACAGATTAGCTTGGTTGGAACCTGGTGCCAAGAATGCCAAGGTCACAAGTTTGACCCTATATGGGCCATTCACTTAAGAGTTGGACTCGATGATCCTTGTGGGTCCCTTCCAACACAGAATATTCTGTGACTGACTTAATTTGCCTGTGGCATTGTTACCCTTCACTTTTTCACATTAACAGCACTACTACTCTTGCACTACAGAATAGCAGCTGCTGAACAGCACGTCACACACATCACTGAATCTGGCCAGGGTGCAACTGATAAGTCTTTATTGTGTTCAACAAGCTGTGCAATTTCTAGCCTAGTGCTGCTGAATATTGAAATGGTATAGCATCAGAAACTGATATATAGATAACAATAACTGTAGGTGTTATATCATCTTGGAGAAATTACAGTTTGGAATATAACGTTAACTGTGAATATTTGCATCATAATCTGTATTTGCATCAGTTCTATACTGCCTCCTAAATTCCTTATTCATATGCAGAGTAAGTGTACAAATGTTACCAAATACCACTAAGACACAGCATCTCAGAAAATAAATGTAAAGTATAACTTACAGACTATGTTCACACAATCAGCTCAATCACTGTCTTTGCCTGTGCTTGAGTCCTGACTCATGGGCTGTCCAAACGTATGTGACTCCCTTTCCTAGTACCTTATACAGTGATTATGTTGGATGATGATGTCTAAATGCCTAGAATTGCACTGCAGTTGATTCTGCCTTTCAGTATAATGCAGCAAATCCAAACTGGAAATGTTCCTAATTCTAATCACCTCCTTCAGATGCATTTGACATTTGTCATTCAGTTCTTCCTTGGTTTTGATGCAAGACCTAGTTCTGCATTGTTCTTAGTACAGGGTCCAGCAGGGGAAGAATAATAGGTAATTTGTCCAATGTCTCATCTCCTTTTCCTTTGAACATTATTTTAAATCTATTGTCAGAGAAATCATCAAATATCCTCATGATTTCCTTCACAAGGTGTTCTTTGTTGCTATAATGCTAGTTAAATGTCTGGTGAAAGCAATGGACAAGCGATGTGGGCAAGTTCAGCTTGGCCTGAGGGTATTTGCCTTATCTTCAAACTGACTCCAGAATCTGTGGTTTAAAGTGCCAAAGCAGTAGAACTGCTAAATCAGTAGAAAGCTTAAACAAGATAGCAATATCTTATGTTGCCATGTAATGTGAAGAAGAAGAGATAGCAGAAATAAGTAATATATCCAAATATAAATTGTACAAATTAGGGTGCTTTGCTTAGTTTAAAAAGTTTCAAAAACTAGAAAGAGTTTAGTACAGATACATCCATTGCAAGAAGTTCATGAAAATACCTCAGGTGGGCATTATTGAAATAATATGCATATAACATCTGACTTTTCTCCAAGCAATTTGATCTGAAAAGTCTTTGAAAACTTTTTGCTTGCAGATAATTGAAAAATCACACTTTGTATGTGAGATCAAAATACCATCTCATCATCTGCTATGAAGAAGCTCAGCATAGCATTGCCATGCCATTCTTTTGGTTTTAATTATATTTGCTTACCAATTTATTGACCCTTTTCTGCTTTCTACAGTATTAGTTACTCTGAAACTTTAGAATTTGTGTATATAAGATTTATTCAGCTACATGTACTTCTATAATACTAGTTTACGTCTTTATGAAAATTATCTATAAAACTTCTATCAGCACTGAAAATGGAGTAAGACTGTCTTGTCTGTGCAACTAATTGTCTAGAGCTGACTGCAAATTCTAGAGCCATCACCAGTGATCTTGTGTCATCATGAACACAGGCCTAGATTTTTATTTAGGACATTAGATACATGAATCAGAGAGGTCTGGGTCTCAAAACTGACATTCCACATTTCCCTTATCTGGAAACTGGTGCTGTTACCTATCTTGCATCTCCTTATCTCTTCAATTCCAGTTGCAAGTCGTTTTAATTATACTGTTGATTTTTGAGCACAGGCACAAAATTGTTTTTTCCAGAACCCTACCAAAATCATCCTAAAGGTGGGGACAAAAAATAAGTTATTTTGCACAAATGTAAAATATAACATATGTTTTTCTTTCTCCCTAATGGGATGAAGGTATTCAAGAAGCATTTCCTAAGTTGACCCAAGACAAGAGATAATTAGTTTAATTCAGATCAGCTCAAATTACTGGTTAGTTTCACTGGCTATTTGGGGGGAATATGCACTTAGGACCCCCTCCTAATCAGTTAAAAAAAAAATAAAGGAAAACATTCATTTTTTTGTGCCTCCAGGCCATCTTTATGAGAGAATAATTTTTATCATTCTTACCTATTTCCCCTTTTCACTCTTAGAGGTTTCATGCATAGTTAGGTCAAGAACAATACTCTGCATTGCATGACGTTTTGTTTTTAAAGCTTTCCATGCACTCACCTAGAGTGGCTATTACAGGAGGTCTCTTTTTAGGTTTGCAGTTTTTGAAAGTTTAAGTGATAAAAAAAATGAAGTAGAGGTAATACAATTACAGGTTTTTATTTCTTGGCGTTAGTCAGCTGGAAAACTGGCTATCTTGCCTTAAACTGTTTTGCTATTTAGATGTATCAGTTCAATGTTCTGAAAGATCTCTGTGGAATATATCTTTTATTTAATGGAAAAGGCATCATTACTGACATCTGACTGAAAACTGTCATGTTGATTAGTAATTAGTCTTCCAAGGTGCAGTCTCCAAATACACTGACAGTACAAGGCAGAATCTGGGCCAACAAAAAGGAAGTACTGGATGTTGGTGCTGCCTCCTGTGAGACCCCTAGAAGATGGGGCAATACTGGAGGACAGGAGAATATTGGAGAGATTTTTCTAAATAGCAAATATCATTGCCTTTTAGACACTGGACTAACCATGTACTAATATATCTGCAGGGATAGCTAAGGTAATTTTATGACTAGCAGAGAGGGAATTCAGGGAGGTGGTTCAAGCTATACTAATGCCCAGGGTCTTAGTTTCTGGCATTTTCTGAAAAAAACAGCAACCAAAAAAAAAAAAAGATGTTAATGTTATTGTAGTGGTGGTGATGCTGTTTGATGAGCATAACAGTGGATACAACCATCAATCTCAGAGACTTCTCTCAATGAGAAAAAAGGTTGTAAATTCAATGGCTTGTGTCACACAGGGACATAGGAGATGGGATCTGCCTCCTCTCAAACTCTGTGACAAAGTACAGCTTTAACTGCTCTGGAAGTCAGGGACTGTTTTTCATAGTAACTGTGAAGGCATATACTGATGTAAATCCCTTTGGCTTGATTCCATCCTCATATTGACCTGACTGAAAGTACACTGCAGTCAAGTAACTTACCTCAGGATGAAAAAGTAGAGTTAGATCATAGTTATGTCCCTGGTCTGCTTTTACTGATCTTTTTTCTCCCTTTTAAATTTGCTTTCTCACTCTGTAGAATCTTGTGTAGTCAAATTGACTTCTGCCAAGGTAATGCACAAACTTCTAACAAATGTTCACATTTTACTTGGAAAAGGTCTTGTTGTAGGCATCTCAGGATTAATATGTAGCTGGCAAAAAAAAAAAATCTCTGCAGTGAAAATTCTGTGGTGCTGTCCTTTAGCATAGGACTAAAATTTCTTGTGTAGGAAGCAAATTAAAGAAGCTTTTATTCCCTCACTTTGATTTGATGAAACCCCACTACTTGTTATCCCATAAGGCTCTTTGACCCACTCCAAAGGTAAAGGTCCCCAAGGTCTTTTCTCGTTATTTCTCACAAAGTCTGTATGTCCACCCTGAGTGTGCTGTGTCACACCCTGTGCAGTGCAGCGTTTTGCCTTCTTTGCTCTGTGGCTTATGTTAGGGCAACAGGAATATAAAATGGGATTGGGTAGTAACAATATTCCCCATGGCTACCTCAAGAGATCACATACTTTATTCATGGGTCTTTTGTGCCTAAAGTTGAATGCTACACCAGAAATAAAATAATGAAGAGTCAGATAGGAAAATTGAAGTTATTCCTGGTTTATTCTGTCAGAATAAGGAAAAATAAAGAAGGGGGGGGGGGGACCCAAGCCTTCAACCAAGTGGTTTTCATTTAAAAACTGCTGTTTACACATATCACTATAGTAGTATTTCTCAACTCTTATCCATACATTGTCCTTTAAAGAAAGAAATGTATCTATAGGCAGTCATTCTTAAGAGCAAAAATCTCCTTGATATGTCATTGCAGGTGGGGTTGAGAAAAAGCTCAGCTTTATTAAGTGCTGTGAGAAAACCTTTATGTCCCTTGCAAGATTTAGACAGTGCATTTGCAATTCCTTTGCATGCTTCAAGAAGTATTAAACAGGAAATAAATGAGACATTTTAAATGTTAACTTTCAGATCATTTTTCCCCAGACAAAAAAAAAATAGCAGGTTACCTTAATACAGTATTGTTTTTGTTGGTGAGACTTCATTAACAAATGCTGTTATAATACAGATAATACTTTTTCACTAAAATACTGAATGTGTGTGATAGCTGTCTATAAACAGATAATTTAAGCTGACTCCAGAAAACACTCACATTGTGTCTTATTGAGATTGTCTTTTACTGGCAGTTTTGCTTGAGTTTTCATTGCCAGCAAGGGTCATTTAAGTGAAGAAATGCAACTCCCAGCATGAAAGGATTATTTTGCTAATCTTCCTTAAAGCATCCCCCTGACTATTCTATCAATATGAGGTTGTTGGTAGGAGACAAACTTAATACAAATCCTGTTTTCTGGAACTGTGATTTGAAGTTGCATGTCATTCCACAGTCATGTGAAAGGGTATTTAGTAGAATGCTTGTTATTCGTTCTTTCTTTCTGCTGTCCTTTAAATCTAAGACCCAACGGGAATACTGTTTTCCTGTAGTTGCCCTGGCTTTTATTACAGGAGATTCACACAATTTTCAAATCCAATTAGACTCATGCCACCCTGCTGTGGCATACATTAAAATTTAGTAAATGAATCTTACTGAATGACCTGCTTCTTCTGCCATAGTATTTCTTTCTTTTGTTAAAGGCTCCTTCGACCTGAATTTTATTTTTTCTGTTTCCCTACAGTGGGTTCTTATGGAAAAGGGAAAATATGGAAACACAGAAAATGTATTCAGCAGCAGTGTTGTAAATGGGACAGTATGTTCCATCTGAGATAATAGACGTGACCTGCTGGTTAATAAAAGATAAAACCGTTTCCAGGCCCTGAACTAACTGGCAAGAGAACCCAAAAGGAAAAGAATTTTTTCTGTGTAGGTTTTTTAGAAAAACAAAACAAAAAACCTAAACCCCTTTCACTTTCAGCCTACATGTATGTTGGAAATACATCTCATTAAGTAGATGAATCTTCTGTTGCAAAGGTACTTTGCAATGTGATTTCACTAAGAATAAAATACTCAGATTCTCAATAGTGAAAGAGACACTTGGAAAATCACAGATCATTACAGCCAGATTTGGAGCTGACAGATTCTTGCTGTTTGACTGACCCTTGATTTTGTTAGGTATGAGAAAATTTTGTCTAGCACATCGGAATATGAGATAACACACTAAATATTTTATTCTGTGTTAAGTTGAGTATTACAGGTTTTAATTCATGTTCATCGAGTGTCCTTATTGAAAATAAAACAGGCACAACTCTGGAGAGTAGGAGGGCAGAAGCATATAATTAAAGCACAAATAGTAAGAGAATGTGACTATTAAAATTTATTATTGAGGTATTCTTTGCAAAATGTGTCATACCTCTGGAGGTGATTTGTCTAAATGAAGTGTTCCAGCCAAGGCGCTGGTGTGTTGTGTTCTTGAACCTTGCAAAGCCTGTGTGGGTTAAGTGGACTGTGCTGTGTGTGGCAGGATAAAGCCCCTTTTTGCTCTAGTAATTCCCATCAATTGAAGGACAAACTGGCCCAGGACATAGCCAGATCCAGGAAGACTGCACTACCCTGCACCCTCTAAATCCATCTCTAGAGCACCAAAGAGTGCTTTTTTCAGGTGCCTTAGAGAAAGACCGAACTGCTGGAGCACAAATAGTTTCTGGAGGTAGTGGTGCTCAGTGATTCCCTGAGAGCTGGCACTGCTGTTGATACAAACCCTGTGCTGCACAGTGGTGTGCCAGGACTGATCTGTTCAAGTGCTACTCCAGGATTAGTGAGACACATTACCCTTGCCTCTGCCCTTCCCTGTGCCTGGCATGAGCGCCGGGACTCTGAGGTCTGGACCTGAGGGGGTTTGTTCTTCAGATCTAGGCCTGCAGATCGAAATCCCACCAGGTCTCCAAAGGGCAAAAAGTGTTTGCTTTTGACACTTTAATGAAGACTTCTCTATTTGTAATAAAACTTTCTGGATAGCACAGTGGTTTATCTTTGTTTATCTATTTTATGTTATTTTCAGTCCTCCATTTTTAATGGTTCATTCATTTTCTCTTGTGTTGTTTAGAGATTCTTATAGTGAGATCATCCTATTTATGAATGCACTTAAGTTGTCCCTGCAGCTGCCATCTGAAAATCCTTTCTAGCTATGGCTGTTGCAAAGGACTAATCTGCATACACTGTTGTTCACAAAAATATTGTGTCATATTGGCTTTAGTGCATGGTCTGGTGTCAGAGTGTACAGGAAGCCTTTCTGCCATTCGTGTTACAATTTTTTTTTTTTTAACATGGAGTCTGAACTGAATGAATGGGATTTGGATTATGTTAATTTTGCTTTTCTGCCTTGTTACCTTGTGATGATGTGGTTCATATTACAACTTTGTCAATTCTTCAACCAGTCTGTTCAGTTTCCAAGGGAAATAATGATCCTTTTTCCTCTATGCAATACCTGCATTTTCATGTCAGTGATTCACTCAGACACTCTTCTGAACATGCAGTTTTAATAGAAATGCCAAGGGTAGTGAGTCTACTTTAATGACTAAATGCATTGAAAAACCAGAGTGCATGCATTAAAAAAGCAGTTGAGAACTTGCCCCCAAAAAGGTTTTGAAACTTTAAGAGCAAGATTGCAACTATGGTGTCATGTAGTAGGAACCTCTTTCATACCTTGAAGGGGGCTGGTTTGTATCTCTCTTCCAGAGGTATGACATTATCAGGGAATTTGCCAATTTTCACATTCAGCTAGGCAAGGGGGTAGGGCGGGAGGAACAGGCAGAAAAAGACTATACAGCCTGATTTCCTTCTTCTTCCCTCATAATTGGCTTTTATTTCTGATTTGGAACAATAATTATTTACTATTCACTTTTGCTCAAGGATTGATATGAAGGTAAAGTCAACCTTCTGTCAGACATTATATGAACTAATTGATTTTGTAGCCACTGATTTGTCAAAGATACTTTTTCCAGTTGAACTAATGGTACTCCAACTAACTGTTCTCCAGTTCTTGTTTATGCTTTATTTGTATCAGGTCCTTTCCAGAGCCAACAGGAGCCATTGTTAGCAGGGTTTGGTTTGGGACTGTAAGTTGGAAAGCCCGGGTAAAGCTCAAGGCTGTTACAAAAGTGTAAGAACTTGCTTTGCACAAGGCAGTCACTCAGGAAGCAGGGCTCTCCATGTGAAACACTCCTCCTTCAGTTACTGCCAGAGTCACAGGCTCCAGCCTCTGCAAACAATGTAGGTTGATGTGATCCTCAGGGATGAACATTTGCCTTGAAATCAGTGACCCTCTCTGCCATATTACCTCCCTCTTCTCTCATTTAGTACTATTTAATCTACATTTTCCCCATGAGTAATTCTGAGCTATTACTATGCTTTCACCTGCTTTCCTATTCTGCCAACAGTCCTCCCACACCATCTTCTACTTTCTTGTTATTAATTCTTTGTAAGTACTCACAGCCTGTTATCATGACATCTTTTCTTGAGACAGGTCAAATTCAGCAGTTGGTTTTCTTGTCTAACTACTCTTAATAGTATAGTTGCTGTCTTCTGAACTTTGATGATTTCTTTTTGTTTGCTTCCTGCCCTAACTAATTGTTCTTTTTTATTTAAATCTAATGTGATTTCCTAGCAGGGAATGCTCAGAGCTGTGCAGATATAGCCTTACCATCCAGGACTGTGTAAAACATTTCAATTCCATGAATATCTTTCTTCATGTAACCACAGAAACAGTAATCAATGAGATAGCAGAAATCACTGATTTTGAGAAGTTGAAGGAAAAATCTGTGAGCCCTGTGGAAATCAGTGAAAGATTAATAAGGAGAGAAAGATTAAGAAATTTACAGAATTAACTTCTGTCTTCTTAATAATCGAAAGCTAGATGTCCTAATAGCTTAGCATAGAGATAAGGTCTGCTCTGAAAGAAAAGCACCAGTTTGGGTTTGGAGTTAAGAGCATATTGGTAGTTATACTGTGAAAAGGAACACACAGCCTATCTTTTTTAAAATTGCTTTTAAATCAAGGGCATGAAAGTGTTGGGTTTTTATATAGGTCTTATACATTGTATTATTTATATTATGCTTTACATACTATTTGTTTGCTTTAATTTTGTTTGCAAATAATTTTCCATAACATATGCTCGAGACTGTTAGAAACAAATATTTGGTAACTTATTTCACTCTCAACACATTGTGAAAAAATAATGGGGGAGAAGGATATTTGCTTAAAACCAAAAAAACTTTAATTAAAGGTGTCTACATGGGAAGTTTCTTTCTGCAGAATATTATTAAATACTGCCACCTTTAGGTGAAAGTGTATCTAGGCATTTAAGGAGACTTTTTCCACACATAATCTTAAAATTTTTCATTTCAATTATTTTTAAACTATGTTACTTATTTTTCTTTTCAGGGTTGAGAGAAGGAGGACAGGCAGTGGTGGTGTACTGAATTTTGGGGAAATTAAATTCCTTGATCTTGAGGAAAGAAAATCAGAGTAGAAGACAGTGACACAGTTAACACATTAAACCCAAATAGTGTGTGGTTTCCTTTAACAAATCATCTCAGAGAACTACAATTATGTTTTTAGGTTTCCTGCAGTTTACTTTTATGTCACCATGTCTCTTGCAAAACTTCTCCCAAGTTTTCCCTTTCTTGTATATTGTATGGCCAGACTTCACGAACGCAGATTTGGGCAAGGCTCTCCCCACATGGGCGTGCCCTTCCAGCCTGTGCAGTGGATTTTATAGGTGAGGCTCAACGTGCGCAGAACTGGCCCCATCGTTTAAGTCCTAACGTCCATTTGCCATGGCCAAGCGAGCTCAGACAGTGAAGTCCTCGGGTCTGTCTCCAGCACCCAGTACTAAGAGGAGCTGACCCTGCTCAGCATCCGAGATCTGGCCAGGGGACTGTCCCCACTGAGACTCAAACTCAGGTCCTTGGGATTCAGAGTCCAGAGAGCTCTCCTTTACACCACGGGACCGCCCCTTTCTACTGTGGAAGGAGAAAGGTTTTTAAAGTGAATAGGTTGGGCTTGGTTAAAATTCAGATCAAAGTTAACTTTACAAGAGAAATTTCCTAAATTAGGGAGAGACAATGAATTCTGCTGGAAAAGAAAGTTATGATTAATTGAACTGTGATTTGTTGAAGAGTTTAGTGAAAAACTTTATAAATAACAGTAACCCTACTAGGTAGGCACTTGCATTAAGTGGCATTTGCTTTGTCCATAGTCTTGTCTCTGCTGGCTTCTTCCAGTGCTAAGTAGGGAGATTGGTCCATGGCAGTGTGTTATTGAAAACTGATGGCGGGATCCGATTTCCTGTGTATGCAAAGCCAAATCCTTTGGAAAAGATGGCATTGCACAAACAGAGCTTTCCACCAGGAGAAAAATGTCATGCTGTTCAGTAATAACAATGGCAAACACTCCCTTTGGACTGAGGCATAACGCTTCACTTCCCACTTAAATGGTTTTGCACTGTTGCACTAAAGAGCTGGCACATTACTCCCCACAGGTGGCTGCATTTCAGCGCCTGGGTGAAGAGAGTCTCTATTTCATCTTTCAGCTGTAGTGAGTACTAAACATAACATGGGGCTCCTCTATTTCCACAGGCTATTAACCTTCCAAAACATTTACCTCCGAGGCTAAACTTCTTGGTACTTCAGCTTCAATTCCGAGAAATGTCTCTATTCAAAAACAATGCATTGGGAGTGAATTAAGTCCCCTTGCAACAAATAGTAAGCATATGCCAGAGCTAAACATGGGCTTATGCAGATTTCTGAATTAGTGCTTCTCAAAAGTAACATTTTTATTTTAGCAAGTATGAGCAAAACCTCTTCCTCCATTGTTGAATAATGAGAAAATGGCAATAAAACAAATAACTTTACTGAGCTTCTGCTTGTAAAAGCATTTTGAAGTATGGTACTTTATCTATAGTATTTTCGTAGTATTTTCATATTTCACAAAACACAACAGAAGGTCAGGAGAACTGAAAGCTGACATCTCCAAAGGAAAATGGTACTTCTGCAGCACTTTCCAGCATCCTTAGCGTAAAATAAAAAAAAAATTCCCCTTGCTATCTTCTGGAGAAATAAAAGCCTCATGGCAGCAGAAAAGCACAACCTCCTAAACAAATAGTTTAAATTCTCTGTTAGCTGAAGGTGATGTTTGCATAATAGAGCAGATGGGAAGAGTTGTTTTCAGTAGGTAGCTGGGCTACTGTAGCCACAGGCACTGCAGTATCTTCAAGTGTGAGTACAATCCCAGTTGAATTTGAAGGGAGAGGATTTATCAAGGAAAAGGATGTATGTATATGTTACAGATGGACCAATGTGATGGTGTGTTGCCCCCAGCCCAACCTGACCTTTATTTCCTGTAATCTGCTTAAGTGAGAACCACCTGTGGCACTGCTCTGGCTGTGTCTGGTTGGGATGGTTGCAAACAGCTCCAAGCAGATTTGAGAGAGACAGATAACAACACAGGAGCCAAGGGCTAATTTGAGCAATACGCCCAACTAACCACAGTGCTGGTCAGTGTTCCAATTCAAGCAAAATTTGGAAGAAAGAAGCATCTGTAGTTGGTTTGCAATTGTAATTATGATTCTACGATCTTACTCCATAAATAGTGGACAGCCCATGGTCTGTTGAGCTCCCCTGCCGAGCAATGGGCTGCACACCAGAATCTCACCTTGAGTAAGGATGCCTCTCAAGGTTGCTACAAGTAACTTACTACCTCAAGTTTGAGAGAATCCTTATCATGTCAGATATTCAGTAAGTGAATTAGGAATAAACATACTGAAATTTTGAAATTTTAGCTAGGTGGTATGTACTGGATGATAAGGATATAATCCTTTAGACATAAGTCATGGAGCAATCTGGGACTAAGTGTGGATTCAGCTGCACCTGAACTCCCCTCTGAGATGTTCAGAATGCAAGGGGATCCTTTCTGAACATCAGTTTTGTCTGACCCCTGACATTTATGCAGTAGATTTTGTGTACCTCGACATAAAAACTCTTGTTAAACTGTGTTGCATTTACCATTGAGTGTTGTTTATTCACTGTCTTACATCAATCAAATGTATTGTTGCTTCTCTCTTACAAGTGAATGAGTCACTCCATCTGCAACAACTAAACAAGATGCTGTATACACCATGTATATAAAGTATTGCACAAAACTTGCAGAGAGAGGTAAGCTAAGCATTCAATACCTCATTTTCATTTCCACTGTCATTTAGAAAATGTAACTGAAGATGAGATATTCTCTGCATTTATAAAATGGAGGATTATAACAAAAAATGAAGGGCTGTAGAAGTGGATGGTTAGTCAGAAATACTTTCTACAGTAAAAAGAGGAAATAAAACTGAAATTAGGTACTGAAGGAAGGAAAAAACATCCAACAGTAATTCAGCATTCAGTCACTGGCAAAGGTAGCTTAGCAGTCCAAATAACGGATTTTGCAATATTTATTCTGCAGAATCTGTGGAATTATGTATAAGAGATGTCTTGGCTGTTTTGTGCAATTAATTTGATTGAGATCTGTGCATTTTATTCCATGGATTTATTCTGATTAGTTATAAAGCTAAAATGCTTTCTTCCAAAGACAGATTCAGAAACTGAAAAGCCTTTTTAAATTTTTTTTTTTACTTTTTTTTTTAATACCATGGGTTTATCTCAGAAACTGCAGTATTGTTCCTGCATCCGTGGTAGCTCAGAAACTGCCATGCCAATTGGCTGCTGCCTTGCACTTGGAAAACTTCTATGGTTCAGTGTGGCTACATGGAGGCAGCTATACCACACTCACCAGTGGTATCAGAACACTATAATCTCTGAAGGGCATGAGGATGAACAGCTTGTATAAATGTAGAATAGTATTACTGTATACTCTACTTAATTGGGCCATACCGAGTGGGGATAGTTGCTTTAGTGGTTCTATCTCTGTGGAAACTGATGACTGTGTAGTATTGACTGTTAGTTAATCAGGATAGTATTGGCATATGCTCTGCTTATGAGGTCTGATTTAGTTTCTGCCAAATAAAGTGCTGCTTAGCCAGGTGACAAATAGGTGTGAAATCCTGAACTGTTTTTTAATTGTGACAGTTGCCAAATAAAGATGAAGCAGCATATTTTCCTAACCCTGTGGGTAGCTCACACAGGGGTGGCTGAGTTCAGCGGTGCTGGCTGAGGGTAGGGGCACTCTGGCTGCATCTCACCAAGTCACTTTTGATTGTGGCACTGAATAGGCCACTAGTAGTGATAATTCTTGCCTGGCATTTCTGTGGTTCACAACAAGTGAGTGTGTGCATTGCACTGCATAAACACACACACACACACAAACACCGTGTCACACTGCCCAGTTAAGCACCTGACCACCCAAAACAAATCAGTGTGTGTGTGGCACCTTCTTCCCAGGTGCCCCAGGGGAAGAAAACAGAGCTTTTTCAGTATACGAGGAGCACGTAGCTCTCTCCTCACCAAGCTGTCTTGCTTTTAATTTCTTATTTGCCCGCTTCAAGTGTGCCTGAGCCAGAGTAGACCTTTTCATGCGAATTCAGTATTTTCCTTGGACTATGGCTCAGTGAAGTGCAAAGCAGTTCTGCTAAATTAAACAGCAGTCTATGGAAGAACTATTTCAGTTTTTAGTGTTGAGAAGCACTGGGGATTGATGGGCTTGGCATATGTGGAAATGCTACACCTTTGACTTCTCAACCTTAAATCATTCATTTAGCTGCACTATGGCAATAAATGAGTCCACCTTTTTCCATAAGAATGCTGATTTTCTCTCACCTGTGCAATCATATATCCTCTTTGCAGGAAAACAAACAAACAAAACCCAAAGGAACAAAACCCAACACAAAGTCTTTGATTTCTCTGTTAGAAAGATAATCATGCCAGTAAACACTGCAAATCATTATAGTCTTCATGATGGGACATTAAAATGAAAAGCCCACAGATGCTTTGTCATGATTTACAGTCTTGCTGGTTAAACACCTTGTGTTGTTTTATTTAACCATGAAATCAAAGAGAATCTACTGTTTCTTCCATATGGAAAACCCTGAAGACACTGATAAGCATTTTGAGTAAAAGTTAGTAAAGTAATCATGCAAATGGCAGCTGGTCTCAGATACTATTAAACATTGTTTTCAAAATTATTATTTGATACACGACATATTGTTTTCATATTGAAAATCCTTTTTCTTTGCAGTGAGTCTGGTAACTGCTGGAAGCTGTGTCTTATTATAGGTGCTTGCAAGATACATTGTAAAATTAAAATCATTCCAAAATGCCTTCTGCTTCTGAGTTTCTATAAAAGTTCACTGTAACTCTGGGTTTCTCTTCAGACTGTCATCAATTTCTGGACTCTGGAAAAATTTGTTTCTTTTTCTTAACTGAAAGACACAACAAAAACCAAGCAAACTTCATGATATTCTATTCTTCACTTCGAACCTGGACTACAAAACTTTTTTGTTAATAAGCTGTGATGCCTTATATGCTGTATTTGATGCGTTTCTTGAAACCTTACCTACTGAAATCATGTCCAGAATTAATCTCCTTTAACTTATACTTTCTGAAAATCAAAGCATCTGTTTTAAACTGGTTTCCTAAGTGCTCCCACTCCCATAAGCAGCTGTGTGAACAATCTGTTTGGTAGAGTTCCAGGACAAGGTGAGGTGTGAGACTCTTTCTGGAGAAGATTATCTCTCTTTTTCCACTAAAGAGACTTTTGCTGGCATGCTTAGCCTAAACATTACCTTTTCCCTTTCTGAAACTCATTCTCTGTATTATCTTATTTAACTCTTTATATACTTTCTATTGGCTACCTTTAAGCAGAGTAGTACCTTGCTTAGTGTTTATCTTTGCAGTTTAAGAGTCCTACACTTTTAAATGTGTCTTCTATTCCCTATTGCCTGAGTTGAGAATGAAATCAATGGCCCAGCTGAAGTGCATGTACACCAATGCACGCAGTATGGGAAACAAACAAGAGGAGCTGGAAGCCATAGTGCAGCAGGAAAACTATGACATAGTTGCTGTCACAGAAACGTGGTGGGATGACTCACATGACTGGAGTGCTGCTATGGGGGGCTACAAGCTCTTCACAAAGGACAGACAGGGAAAGAGAGGTGGAGGGGTGGCTTTATATGTTAGAGAGTCTCTTGACTCTGTTGAAGTTGAGGTCAGCAGTGACGAGGTTGAGTGCCTGTGGGCCAGAATCAGGGGCAAGGCCAACAAGGCTGACACCCTTGTGGGTGTCTGTTACAGACCGCCCAACCAGAATGATGAAGGAGATGAATTATTCTACAAGCAGCTGGCGGATGTCTCAAAATCTCCAGCCCTTGTTCTTGTGGGTGACTTTAACGTGCTAGATATCTGCTGGGAGCTTCATACTGCAAAGAGGCAGTCAAGGAGGTTCCTGGAGCGTATAGAGGACAATTTCCTTCATCAACTGGTAAATGAGCCTACCAGGGGTAAGGCCCCGCTAGATCTACTGTTTACAAACAGAGAGGGGCTGGCAGATGATGTAGTGGTTGGAGGCCGCCTGGGGCATAGTGACCATGAAATAATAGAATTTTCAGTCCTCAGGGATGTAAGGAGAGCCACCATTAAAACCTCTACTTTGGACTTCCAGAGAGCAGATTTTGGCCTATTCAAAAAACTGATTCAGAGCATACCCTGGGAAACAACCCTTAAAGGCAAGGGGGTCCAGAAGGGATGGACATGTTTTAAGAAGGAAATTTTGAGTGCACAGAAACAGGCTATACCAGTGTGCCGAAAGGCCAGCCGGAGGGGAAGACGGCCAGGTTGGTTAAATAGGGAGATTCTGAAAGAAATCAGGGATAAAAAGAAAGTTTACAGACTGTGGAAAAAAGGGCTGGCTACTTTCGAAGAATTTACAGATAGAGCTAGGTCATGCAGGAAAAAAATTAGGGAAAGAAAAGTGGAATTTGAAGTAAATTTGGCTATTTCAGTTAGGGATAACAAAAAGTCCTTTTATAAATACATTAATAACAAAAGGAGGGGCAAGGAAAACCTCCATTCTCTGTTGGACTTGGAGGGAAAAATAGTTAAGGAAGATGAGAAGAAGGCTGAGGTACTTAACACCTACTTTGCCTCAGTTTTCACCAGTAAGACAGGTGGCCCTCAAGACAACTGGCCTCTGGAGCTGATAGATGGGGAGAGGGAGCTGAATAGCCCTCCTGTATTCCAGGAGGAAATAGTTACTGACTTACTGAGCCAGCTGGAGCCTAACAAGTCTATGGGACCAGATGCAATCCATCCCAGGGTGATGAGGGAGCTGGCAGAAGAGCTTGCCAAACCGCTCTCCATCATCTTCCAACAGTCCTGGCTCTCTGGGGAGGTCCCAGATGATTGGAGGTTGGCCAATGTCACCCCAATCCACAAAAAGGGCTTCAAGCAGGACCCTGGCAACTACAGGCCTGTCAGCCTGACCTCCGTGCCTGGCAGGGTTTGGAGCAGTTCATCCTGAGTGCAATCACACAGCACCTTCAGGGTGGACAAGGGATTAGACCCAGCCAGCATGGGTTTAGGGGGGGCAGGTCCTGTCTGACCAACCTGATCTCTTTTTACGATCAGGTGACCCACCTGGTGGATGAGGGGAAGGCTGTGGATGTGGTCTATCTGGACTTCAGCAAGGCCTTTGACACTGTCTCCCATAATATACTCCTGAAAAAGCTGGTAGCCCATGGCCTGGACAAGTGTACCCTCTCCTGGATTAAGAGCTGGCTGGAGGGTCGGGCACAGAGAGTGCTGGTGAATGGAGCTGCATCCAGCTGGTGGCCGGTCACCAGTGGTGTTCCCCAGGGGTCTGTATTGGGTCCAGTCCTGTTTAACATCTTTATTGATGATTTAGATGAGGGGATTGAGTCCATCATCAGCAAATTTGCTGATGACACCAAGCTGGGAGGGAGTGTCGACCTGCTGGAAGGCAGGAGGGCTCTGCAGAGCGATCTGGATAGACTTGAGAGATGAGCTGATTCCAATGGGATGAAGTTCAACAAGGCCAAGTGCCGGGTCCTGCACTTTGGCCACAACAACCCCCTGCAGCGCTACAGGCTGGGCACAGAGTGGCTGGAGAGCAGCCAGGCAGAAAGGGACTTTGGAGTACTAATTGACAGGAAGCTCAACATGAGCCAACAGTGTGCCCAGGTGGCCAAGAAGGCCAGAGGGATCCTGTCCTGTATCAAAAATAGCATGGCCAGCAGGACCAGGGAAGTGATCCTTCCCCTGTACTCTGCATTGGTGAGGCCACACCTTGAGTGTTGTGTTCAGTTCTGGGCCCCTCAGTTCAGAAAGGATATTGAGGTGCTGGAGCAGGTTCAGAGAAGAGCAACAAGGCTGGTGAAGGGACTGGAGCACAAGCCCTATGGGGAGAGGCTGAGGGAGCTGGGGTTGTTTAGCCTGGAGAAGAGGAGGCTCAGAGGTGACCTCATCACTGTCTAGAACTACCTGAAGGGAAGTTATAGCCAGGTGGGGGTTGGTCTCTTCTCCCAGGCACTCAGCAATAGGACAAGGGGGCACAGGCTTAAGCTCTGCCAGGGGAAATTTAAGTTGGATATCAGAAAAACATTCTTTACAGAGAGAGTAATCAGGCATTGGAATGGGCTGCCCAGAGAGGTGGTGGATTCACCATCCCTAGAGATTTTTAAACGCAGATTGGACGTGGCGCTGAGTGCCATGATCTGGTAAATGGACTAGAGTTGGACCAAGGGTTGGACTCGATGATCTCTGAGGTCTTTTCCAACCCAATCGATTCTATGATTCTATGATTCTGTTTTCGCATCTATTTCACTTTTAAGTGAAAGGCTGTAACAAGTCTGTCTCTGTTGCTCTGTGTACCTCACAGGTTCTGGGATTCTTACCTGCCTTCCTGGGTGAAAAAAGTTATTCAGCTTCTTCAGTGCCAAGTTCTCAGTCGGACCAAGAAAGAGTCAGAGGTACCTCCTCGAGGAAATGCTCAGCAAAGCTCATAATACAGGCCAGGAAAGCATTTCTACTCAAATATTCTATTCACAGTTGCAGCTGTATAATCTGGAGGAATATCTCCTGATTTAGAGATATGAGAACAAAATGTTGCTCTATTAACTGTTCCTAGGCTGTGAGAATGTCAGTTATGAATAGTTTAGCCCTGGATAATTAGACAACAAACTTTTTGTTGACTGCTCTAGGAGTCAATTATTTTTCTGCTCTTAATTTATTGTATTTCACAGAGAAAATGAATCAGTCTTGTGATAATTTTTATTCTCCATAAGCCTTTTCAAGGCATAAGATGACAGATAATTATGACCAAGTCTAATGGCGGACATAGAACAAAATGTCTTTTCTCTCTGTCATGAAATGGAGTGTTATGAAAAGGTTTCCATTGTTAGTTCAGGAAAGAAGAATCAAAATGAAAAACAGGTCAGAAAATAAAGGGGGAATTAAAGTCTGCAGTAGACAGAGAAGGACCACTTCATCTCTTCCCCATGAGCTAGAAAATTCCTTTCCCTCTGTCAGTATCACCTTTCAATCCCACATTATACCCAGATTATGTTAAAATATTTACTGAGATTGTTCTTTAAAACTAAAGCAGCTAAACCACTTTGGCATAGGGTGAATTTACAACAGGTTTCTTATAGTTTGTGCCCAAGGACTACAAGGAACAGTGCATCATTGTATTACTGGCATATGTAATAGTCATGCTAAATGGTGAAACCAAAAGGAAAAGAAAGGAAATCACCTGTGGACATGCCTGAGAATCCACACAATAGTTTTCTCTGATGCAATTCAGTCATATTATGAAAATACATGTTTGAACCATTTTAAAACTTATTATTTACCCAATAAGCTGTTCTAAAGCTTACAGCAGTGTTTGTTCAATAGGCCAGCTCTCTGTATTTGGTCTATCATGTCAAAATGCATTTGAGCAATTATAAAAGGGCACATTTTACTGAATGTAACGTAGTGGGTCCTTTGGAGCCTGTTATGTTGTATAGGGTTTTGTAGTTGCAGTTCCAGTGTTAATACAGACACACTCATCTCCATGGTGTGCTCCTTCAGTAAGCTCTAAGGGTGGATTCCCTTCTAACCACTCAGGTACCTGCATGGGAAGAGAGACTGTTCCAAGCAACACTATATGATGCCAAGCTTCTTTCTCTCTCTCTCCTTAAAATGAAAGACTTGCCTTCTGGGTGTGAGCAGACCAGTTGGAATTAATGCTAATTTGCAAATTTTACCAGAGGATTGTATAATTAAACTAAGATAAAAAAATCAAAACTTCCTTCCACCCCCTGGTAACCCCTGTCTAGTTACTTCAAAATACTATTTTTTGGTGTACCTGTGAATGTCTCAGTGATATTATGGTAAGCCCACAAAATTTACTGACTTTTTTGAATGACACAGACATTTATCTGTCTTGCCCTGGTTCCTGTCAGCATCCCCCTGCAGAAGAGATCTGTGTGTTTGTGGTGACCCAAAAAGGAAGTGAAGCAGCAAGCTGGAGGATCCTGTGAAAGCCTGAGGTGCAAGGCTGTACTTCTCCAACCAAAAACATCTCTCCAGGTTACATGAGGGAGGAGCTCTCCTGTAAGCAGCAGTCATGAAAGACTACAAGTGTTTTCACTTCTGCCTGGCTTTCCCACAGAATGGAAAATCCTGATCCTGAGTTATTTGCCTGAGGCCCTTTGACAGGACAAGGAGTCTGTATTAGCTATGAAAACACCTCCTCACTTAAAAGCTCATCCAGAATCTCAGTTACTGCATGTTGGCATTATGAAAATATTTAATAGCCATCTCACTTTTGTGAAAAAACCTGATTGTTAGATTTTTTTTTATTATTTCTGTCGTTTATTGTTTTCTTATTTCCTTCAAAGCTGCTGGCATTGCTGAGGCATTAACACCAGTAACAGGGGAGTGTGCATATGCAAATGTAACTCCCTTAATTAAAATTGGAAGGACTTGATTACACTGCCGAGCCCCAGAGCTGCAAATATGTAAACAAAGTTTACATGCTCAGAAAGGAAAACTGAGCCCTAAGTCATGGCTTTGTGACAGAATTTTGTTAGTTCTTAGGATGCTGTTAAGATGAAACCAAGTGCCAAATTAAATGCCTTATATCTAGATTGAAGTGCATGCTGTTTCAGGACCATGCTTTTTTGCTGTTTTGTTTGAGGTCGGGATTGTTTTCATTTTATGTTTGCTCCTATGACTTGGAGTCTCCTTCCTTTCTGGCTGGTAGCAATAAAGAAATTAAGAGCAGGGGTATTTTTGAAGAATCTAGAAAAAGTGATTAACAGGAAAACTAAGCCACAGGTTTTAATTTGTTTCTTAATTCCCATCCAGGTGTGGCCTTAGTCCTTAAAAATCCTAAGATTGTGTCTCTGCTGATTCTAAGAGTCATGAGGACTTTGTTGGATCTGAGATTATGGTTTGGTGAGACCTTGGCTTTTGTGGTAACCACTTTTCTCAAAATGCTTGTTCCTGTCCTTGCACAGCAGTTTTTAGTCCCCTCAGTTATGCTTATATGACTGTCCTCAGTATGACTTGGTCACAAGAAAAACAAAAAAACAAACAGAGCACCCTAGTACTGCGTCCTTTCTCCAAAACAGTTAATTTCAATTATGTGATTCACAGCACTGTTCCACAAGGAGTGCTGGTGTGATTTAGAGCCCTGGGGTTAGCCAAGGAAAAAAATGGCTGGGGAGAGAGAAGCTGAGGAATGAGAATTGTTCAGAATATATACACCAATGCCATGAGCATATTATGCAGACAGGCACACTCTAACACAGACAGTAGTGTTTCCTGAGTTTTTGTAAGCATAAAACAGTGTAGCAATGCAAAAGATTCCCTTTCCTTTACAAGCATATGTGTTCTTGAGCTGAGAAGTTCCATTTTTTATCAGTAAGTTATCTCCTAGTCTTAAAAAACAAGAGACTAGGTCTGAAACAGATATGGGAATGAAAAGGATACAAGATATTGTACTGGTGTAGCTCCTAGAAACCCATTCTTCTCTGGGTGTTTTCTTAAGAAATTATGAAGTGGTGCAAAGTATTGTGATACCTTTTTGTGCTGTTTTGCTACACTTGTTCTGCAAGGCAAGGGTGGTTGGGCATGCTCTTAGCCAGTGGAGAATAAGGCCTTTCTTAGGTAAAGATCTCTGGAATTTTTAAGGTTATGGTGCAGTATGCCCTGTTTACATTTTTGAAAAAGAATATTACAGGGACTTTTTCCTTTGACAGTGGTCTTAAAATTAACACTTTGAGATCTTGTCTGTTTACAGTCTATCTGTAGGCTTTTGATAATGTGAAAGATACATAGCAAAATTCTGTAAAAATGATCCCTCAGAAATAGCAAAGGTTGCTGCCCATATGTTACATTTTCAGTTTGTAAATTCCACTAAGTCCTTTCAGTTGAGTGCACAATTCAGGCCCAATCACACACAGCCTCTAATCGATTAGAAGCAACTAACTACAAAAGAAAAATTTTAAAATAAGTTGCCATAAAGTTTACAGGTCCAATTAAAGCATAGCTGGCACGACCCAAGTTCAAGGCAGATAACAGTTACCTAAGTACCTATCAGAGTACAGCTTTGGGTGAGATTTATTGCCATTCAGAAAGGCAATTTTGATCAAATTCCACTGAATCAAAGCAAATAGTCACTGCCTCCACATACTGACCCCAGCATAAATACTTCAATTGCTCTTCTGTAGTCTGTGACATAGATAAGAGAATTCCCATCATTGAAAAATTAATCTCTGCATTTAGTCTTAATTTTGCATAGTTCTTAGTACCCAGACAAACTAACACCCAAACTGATTTTTAATAGAAAGCAATGCATTTCCTAAATATGAACTAGAACCCAAACACAAAGGGCAAGTTTCTGTTATCAAGACAAAGTATATTATTTTGTCAGTTCTTGCATACATCACATTAGCATTAATGACAGTTTCAGCCACATGCATGTATATCTTTCATTAACACTAATGGGCAATAGATACACACAGATCTCAGGCTAATACTGATGGGAACTACATGTACGTGCAACACTCATTAGCATTAATGAGAGTTCTCCTGTGGATATCTAATGATCATTAATGAGAGTTACATGCATGTGTGTTTCACATTATCATTAGTGGCACGTGCATCTCATTAATATTGATGGAAAATACAGAAAGCCATATATGTCGTTAATACTAGTAGGAAAGATGCACTCACTGCAAAGAGAAGTTATTGCTGCCATATCCTCAATGAGGAAGTTTGAACTGATGTTAATTCTGTTCTAAAACAACTTCAGACTGTGCTGTCTTTCAGTGAATTATCCAAGTCTCCAAAGCCTTGGCTGCAAGGCACAGGTTTCCTTCTCATGTGAATGAAGTAGTTTTACAAAAGCCCAAACACTGTTTTCTATGGAACCACAGTTCTTGTGATCATAACTCTGTTTTACATCATGCACTAATGTAGTATTGTGTTAAACTCTGACATAGTTCCTGATTAATGTAGTAGAGACTAAAGGCCACAGCCTCCCTTTGGAGTAAAAATGGGTATGAATTTGGGTATGAATTTATGACAGTACTGAGCTTTTTATCCTTCATTTAGTGAGGGATTAAATACCCCTTTCAAAAATGTGTTCTAATGCCTCTTAAAGGGTTTCCATGAGTTTTCCTGTAGGGCTGTAATTTGGATGTCCTACAGAATATATGCCATCGCTGTTGCCAAGTGTGAGAGCAGAGCTCAGGGTTTCATGCTATGGGGCAGCCAAAGGCTTTGCTTCTGGAGTGGGCTTCCCTCTCTCTCCTCCAAGGGCATCACTGCTTGGGTGGGTGCTGTAGAGCTAGGCTGTCTCCATGGTATGAGCAGTGATGACCACACAGGGCTAAGGAATAATGTTGATATCCCTGTCAATTATATATATGGAGACAGGGGAAGGTGATTGCATCAAGTGATTTGCTGCCAGTTCTCATCTTCATATCCTACAAATATCATATTTATAGGACAAATTCTACTTTTTCCATTTTTTTATATTCCTACCAACTTGTATGCAGAATTATAACCTGAAATAGGATCTGTCTAGATGCCACTGTAAGGGCTTAGCTACAGTTAATATGAATAATAACAGCCACATCAGATACAAGTTATTTAAAACAGAGAGCAATATATTTAGTTTTAAAAATGCCCTTTGGTAAGATAGTCTTATTGCTTTTCTTATTGCCTTGCAGAATTAGAATAACCATTGCCCATGCAAATTAGTTACAAGAAACAATGTTTGCAAGAAACAGATGAAAATGAAAGGATTGAATTTGGCAAACACAATTACTATATAGGATTCCCTTTGGCTGGGGGAAATACATATTGCACCTTCCTATGGCTGTAAGTCCCCTGCTGTACAGGAAGACTTCAGTGAAGGGAATGGCAGGCTGTACCACTGTCTCTGTTTTTCCATTCCAGGAGCCTTCTCCAGAGAGGGAGTAAACAGTGTGAGAGCAGTTTTCAACTCTCACAAGGATGGTGCTGCCCCTTTGGTAGCACGCGTGGGGCACTGTTTTGTTGCACATTGGTTCTGTATCAGTATGGTGATGCAAGATAAGTCATTGCTTTCTGTACAAGCTGATGTTTCATTTCTGGACTCTACGACCACAGCCCCTGTAGGGGCTCTGTATCTAATCTACTTCAAATCACATGTAAATCAGGAACAGATTTAGACACAACAAGCGAAAATGCATGAAACTCTTTATAAGCCCAAACATACAGGCTCAGATGAACTCTTGCATAAGACACATACACAATTATCCACACTCACAGTCACCCATCCTGGAAAGTCTAATGCAGGAAAGGTGATTCTAATGTTAATCTAGTCTGGGATGACAGATGTTAGAAGACATTAAGGAAAATCACAACAATAGTATTCTGCCTGGCTACAGTGGCATTAAAGATTCTAATCTGTAACTACAGCTTTCACTTATAATTCAGACTTCAGCTGCTAAACAAACTAAATAATTTATGAAGTACAATATGTTCTAACTCTGCAGCTTGCAAAAACTGCAGCCATACCTTTGTTTCAAAGAGTCACCAAATGGTGGAAATGTCAAGCTCTTCCTTAAAGTGCATCTTCCTCAATTCCCTTGGTAGATAGCACTGATTTTTTTTTCCTGGAGATGTTTTATTGTTTTTTTACTTTTTCATCAGGGTGGTGTTGCCATGGCAATAAAGTAGGATGTCTTGCTGGATTTCACCTTTGCTGTCTTGCTTCATATGGTTCTTTCTCCTCAGAGCAAACATGGTGGATGCAATGCACATACAGATGTCTGATTTCAGATTTCTTTCTCGAGTCTGCTTGGCAGCTGCTCTCCTGAGACAGGCAAAGCAGCACTTCACAAGCAGCACTTCACTTTACATTCATCTCCCCACTCCCTAGTGGCCAGCATCACATCTCCTGTGCTTTGAGAGTTCTCTTTTAAGATGGACAAAGCTTTTCATGAAAGACTTCCTTCCAGTGTAAACAAAAAGTTTTGTTTAAGCATTTCAATTAACTAAATGACCAAATCAGTTGTACTCTCTAAGTTAGTTGAGATAAAATGGTGAAATATGTTGCAGTAAAAGTTAGAATCATCCATTTCATATCCCAGCAATACGCCCAGAGCTATCCCAGTTACTGGATTTCAAAGGCTGAGTTTAGATTGTGAGGCTGTGATGATGAACTGGGTCTCTCTCTCCCTCTCCATTAGTGTTTATTTTCATACCAATTTTCCAAGTCAGAGTTCTCCCAGAATAAAAATGTTCAAAAATTAAATCACTCACTGGGATAAAGAGTTTTCATTTTATATTATCTCCTGCATCTTTCAAAAATAGATTATAAATCTGTTATCTATATCTGAATTTCACAGTGGTAGCATCTCAGAAATCTGGATGAAAAGGATGGTAAATGCAGACTTAAGTCATGGTCCTTCAGTTTGAACATTGCAGATCAGCTCTTTTTCTCCTTGTGCAGTGCCATCGGGGAAAAGAGCTGAAATTTCAGGGTACAGTAATGAATAATATATACCATGCCATGAAAGTACCTCTAATATCATGAGAATTTAAAACTCCATATCCCAGTAGCAATGTGTCACAAAAGAATTTTAAAAATACATAGCATTTTTAATATGATGTGGAATTTTTCTCTGGTATTTGGATTCCTCTTTGCAATTCAAAGTAAAATAGGGATGTATTACATGAACTCTTGTGGATTAGCCATGATGACTTTCTTCGTCACTTTTCAATACTCTGCTTGTAATAGCCAAACTGAGAAAATTTTTCTCAGTTTGCAGGTCAAGTCTTATCCTCTATTTTCCTTTTGCCTTACTCATTACAGTTGCATTAAGTTTCCCTTTTTCTCTGATTTTACTAACATTGCCCTGGCAGAACATCAGGGTCATTTTGAAGTATCACTACTGTGTTTGTTCTTCTGATTACACTGGTCTCTGCCAGTCCCACTTTTTCTACTGAAAAGACAGTATTAGGATTATTCAAACATAAAAGCACTCAAGAGACATGAGCATTGTCTAGCTTTTCCATTTAGTTAATGCCTTAGGAAACTTACAGTCTGTGTAGAAGACAGAAAACAATACATGGATATCGAGACAGATGAGAGGAAGAGTGATACAAGACTATACGCCTGTGCAAGCCAAGCAGCAGTATCAGCACTGGGATATCTCTTACTCTGAGGGGATTATGATAAAAGGGAGATTGAAGAGGAACCTCCAGAGCCATCAGATGACCCTGTAGCCGTTCCTTCATAAGCTCTTTCATAGGATGTGGAGTGGCAAAGAGCATGAAGTTATTTCTCTGAAGGTCTTATGGTTAGCATAAGACAGTGGCTTGTCAGATGAATGGATAGTAGGAATTGATTTCTTAGTTTAGAAGTCACTCAGAAGATTGAAGAAATTCTTGTGTGATGTGAGAAAATTTAGTGCACGTTACTTTGCTGAACTGGAACATCTGTTTTCAAGATGGTAGTTATGGCCTGCTAATAACAAGTTTAATTCTGCCATCATGACAAGGACTCTCTGTATTTTAGAAGGCAGATGCCACTATTTCTGCCCCAAACTAATAATTCTGAAATGACATGTCAGCGCTACAGCGATAATCAAGGTTGTAGAGTAAGCTCATCATCATCTGCTTCTCTCCAGGACGCTACTCAGGGCAGAGGCCAAGCTTCCTGCTAGTTACTTGGACAGGACATATCTTGTGCCTTTTGAACCAAACTTCAGCCCAGTTTACTAATGCACAGTGCCCTATTTCATCTGGCACCAGTAAACCTTTCCTCAGACCAGTTGTGACAGTGCCTGAGTATAGTGACCTAAAAGCAGGTTCTGCACAAAAAATCCCCAGTGTTCATTCTGTCACCTGAAATGTGCAGCAAGTGTAGGTTCCATCTACTGTAAAACTGTGCCTCATCTGCTGGCTTGCTGCTGTTTTAAGAATGCACCAAGCCCCAGGCTACATGTGAGATGAAAAAAATCAGAGTGTTTTAAAGGTATTTGCATTGCTTAACATTTTTATCAGGAAGGTTTCAAAGTATTTTGTGTATTACTATTATCTCCAGATTATAGTGGGTAGGACTGAGATAAAGTAGAGATCAGCTATTTGCTTCAGTCCATAGGAGAGCGAAGTGATGAAATCAGGAACGGGACCCTCCACCTTTGCTTTCCATTACATGCTGTAACTATCACATAGCCCCATGGCATGCACATTTCTCATATTTGCATTTGCAGGAGTGGGGGGAAGGCCTTTTCTTTGGGCAAGCCAAGCATGCTCTTCATAGTCTGAAAACCATGTAGTGTGAAAATGTGATGGCTCTTGAAAATATCTCCCTGGACTTTTTGCTGAGCCTGCCAAGAAGACTGATAATTAACGAAAGTAATTTTTGTGACAGAAAGAAAAAGGCTGACCATATGCTTTGTTTGTAGTCTCTGAAAGAAAAATGGAACTTCAACCTGCATTGCGAAGTATTGAAACTGAGAACGTGTTTCACTGCTTACCATGTTTACACTGAATGAAAGTAGAATTTTGTTATGTTCAGCTGAATTTGTATAAACATCTAAACATTTGACTAGCAAGTTTTTCTAGGCCTGAGGGCATCTGGCTGAAGCATATTATGGTGTGGTATTGTGTGTCAGTGTGTGAACTCTATCCATAGTTGATTCAAATAACACACACACAAAAAAAAGATAACTGCTCCAGATTTTCGTTACTCTGCAGAAAAAAAAAATCAATGGAGAGTGATTCCTCACTGCTGCTGAAAGAAAAAAAAAATCATATAGGTTTCTTTGCTGTAGTATAAAGCCACTAAAATGCAACAATGCAACTGCAATAATGATAGACTATGTAGAAGTGTTCGACATGTATGCATGTGAACCCATTGATGAAAAATATTTAACTGTAGTCTTTCATAAACTCTTGCAGGCTAGTGAGATGTCTTAGATTTTTCATATTTCATATTTCAGTTATAACAATGGTAGTGAAATATTTGCACATATAAGAGCTTCTATATATTAAATATGAAGTTATTTACAACCTCCATCTAAACAACAGGTTTCTTTAAGCACTATATACATTCATGATGTATGGCAATGGGAGTACGAACAACTCTTGTCTAGGGTAGGGGAATGACAATTCTCAGTCACCCTTTAATTCACTTTCTAACCTTTCTGCCGAGATGCCCCCAGTAAGTTTGTTAATTGGTAGTGGTCACTTTTGACAAGAGCAGCAGTAGCTTGTGAAGCACAGCAAGACCTGTGACCTCCTTTTTCCAGCTGCTACAAATATTTGTCTGTCTAGGAGGATAATTCCAGTTTGTTTTTGCTGACCTGTGCTGGATTAAAATTACTGTCCTAAAAGGAAAAGCCTGTGCAAGGATCATGATGAACTTTAACTGCATTTATTTTTAGGACACTTCAGCAAAGGACAGACAGAGATGATAAAGACTTTGAACAACAGAAGATCATCTCTTTTCAAACAAACAGTGAATATCTGACCTATAATTGAAGATAGCTTATGGTATTGTATTTCTTGTGGGCATTATATATAGTACCTGCGAGCAGTCAAAGAGGCAGAGGCATTGTGATAGTAACATAATTCATATGATGATGAGCCAGAGCTCTTTCATGCAAGAACTGAGGTATATTTTGTCTGTGCAACTGGATGAGAACCATTTCAGCACACATTATCCTGTTATTCTTCTGCTGTGTAATGTCTTTACTATTAATCTGTCTTTATTTCTCTATATGAGTAATTCCCTGAATAGGGATAAAATATTAATAATCTTGACTAGTTGGGAAATTTCTGATTTGTCCATGCTCTCATTACCTTGCCAAACAGAATCTATAAGCAAATATATGTTGTCTGGAAAATAGTTCAGATAAATTGAACAAAGTATCTGCGTTTATTACTGAAGCAATACTGAATACTTTTTTTTCAGAAATTTGTCGCAATGTGGCTTAAAACCAGCAAGAAACAACTCCTTTCT
Source organism: Pithys albifrons albifrons (assembly GCF_047495875.1). Classification (NCBI taxonomy): domain Eukaryota; kingdom Metazoa; phylum Chordata; class Aves; order Passeriformes; family Thamnophilidae; genus Pithys; species Pithys albifrons. The sequence goes on from NC_092467.1 coordinate 13,607,434, forward strand.
GATTAAAGAATACTGTGAAGGGCAGGCATTGGTGTCAATGTTCATTTTAGACACACTTGCTGTGAATACAGCAGTAATAAAAATCTGAAGGATTTAAATGTGTTTTAGGGTGGCACAAGCCCACAGTTCTTGACAACCACACTACTCAGCCTGAGGGAGAGCAGGACTTTATTGCCACTTGCAGAAACCCAGAAGCTCTCTCTGAAAACAGAAACTGGTTTATATCATCCCAACAGACACAAAGAGATATATCAGCGAGGGCTGTGACTTCAGTGAAGCATCTCACAGCAAAATCAGACAAACTCTTTAGTTACAAAGATTCAGTGTTAGTGCAAATGCTATTAGATATAAAATAGTGAGGGAGAAAAAAGACATGCTGTATAGGTGAAATCTCAGTAGACTGATTCCATTTTTTCCATGAAGCATTAGCAAGGTTTTAAATAGCTGCAACCTGCATATTAAAAATGCCCATGTGTATAATACATGAATAAGGGCACCTTGGCTGAATACATTATGGAACAGAACTGTCATCTTTACCCCCTTCACAACCATACTTTTGCTTGCTTATGTGAATAGTCAAGAATAGTGATGAGCATTTATCAAAAGTTAACTTAGGCAGGGAATCAATGGATTAAGATACTATGTTTTTTAAAAAATAAGTATCTCTACCAGTTCCTTTCTTTCCACCACTTTCTCAAATCAGGCCATTTTTCTGCAGCTCTTTATTTAGACACAAAGCCTGGAAAATGATCATGTTTTATCTACAGGCTGACTGAGGGGGGTTTTGTGATTCATTCACCTGCTGCTCCAGCAAAGACATAATCCCATCTTCATTTATATACCTAAGAGACAATTCACATACAGGAGAGAATGTCTGCTACTGAAAGGAGACTGCTACATCTGCTGTGCTTGATATATGTGAAGTGTGGCAAAAATCTCTCTGCAGCTGTTTGTCTTTGTATTTAGGATAAGACAATATAATAATGCACTTGCAGGGCAGGAGTTACTTGCTGAATATTTCAACAAGATATGTAGATTTTATGCTGTGCTATTAAAAAAATACTTTGACTAGCTATATATTCCTGGCCTATAAGCTCATTTCAAGAAACAGAGACACAGAATTTTTTGATCAAAGTACTTTGACTTTCTCCCCTTAAGTATTGTTTCCCTGTGCACCCACTGTTTTGCAGCTCTCTCTTGAAAGGCCAGCAATTCAGCTTTCTAATGATGCACTCTCTCTAATGATGAGGAAAAATAAAAGAGTGGCAAGTTTTCTGGTGGAGGTGGCTCTTGTCTATGACACTGGCTTTTAGCTCTCAGGTGAGTGGAACAATGTATGACTTCAAGTGATGAAGCTTTTCAATTGCTGTTATCAGTGAGGGCTTGCTGAGAAAATGAAGTGCATGCCTACGCTTCTATTTTATATTCCATGGAAATTAAAACCATTCTAGGCCCTGTATGCAGGCCTTTACAGGTACCTGAACTGTATGTTTTTCCATCTGACTCATGTCTCTGTGAGTGATTTGTAGAGCTTTCATACGAAGAGATATTTTTTAGTCTATTTATGATGCTCCTTTGAGTATATTTAAACCCTCTTTTTTAACGGGGACTAAGCACATAAGAAAAAGAAGTTTCTTCTGGATAATTATTCACAATTATAGAAATTACAGTGATATTTAGAAAATGGAAATCCCTTCCTGTAGTAAACACAAGTAATTTCTAAGAGCAATTTCTAATTTCTATTTACTACATCATAAGTAAGGAAATCTCTTTTGCCCCTTCTTGTGTGACCTTGGCAAATAACATAATCTTGGCAACCCTCATATTTCCTATGGCCCCAGAGCTGGACAGAAGTCCAGGATCATGCAGTGGCAGGGCAGGCTGCCTCTGTTCCCCACAGGCTGTGCTGGGGAGGGCAGAGCCACAAGAATCATTAGCAACCCCTGAGACAACACTTTGGCAATCTACATTGTACCTGGGAACAAACATCAGTACTGCAGGGAAAAACAAAAGATGCAAGATCACTAAAATGGAAGAGCACTGTGTTTGCTGAAAGAAAAAATAGAACCAGCAATCAAAGGCTTTGGCAAATAAAGGACTTGGGCTTTATTGTTATCTCCAGCAGAGATTTAACTGTTCTTGAGTTGTGCACCTTCCTATTTCACTAAAGGAATGAAATTATGTTTCCTTTCTTCTCCAAGACTATTTGCAAGCTGCTCCCACATCAATGCGTACTTCTACTTGAAATTTTGCTAAATTTTGAAGATGATAAAACAAAACAATCAATTCCAGTTTAAAATCATCAGATAAGAGCACTTTTTTCTTTTCTGGCTGCCTTTTCAAATCCATATTGAGACAAAAGGCGTTTGTGTGTGGAAAAATCTGAAACCTCCAAGACACAGCCCTTTTGCAGGAAGGTTGGAATGGTCTTTTCAGGACTTCCTTTTTATTTTGAAAATTTTTAGAAATACAGATTTGAACAGACCAATGAAAGGGAGGAGGCACCCTAAAAGAAAAGCATAAAACAATATTGAAATGTTGTGTGATTTCATTCTTGCCTGAGGGCATGCTGAATTCCTAAAGAGAGCCCCCCCGGATATTTCGCAGTGTGGTGGTGCACAGCCTGCTTCCCTGCAGATCACGCTGGGAGCCCCTACACCCCGTGCTGGTGGCTGCCTTACCTGCCTTGGTCTCAGTGTAGTCCCTGTAAACATAAGTCAAGGACTCTCTGTCTGTGGCATCCCAGACATCCAAGCAGACTCATGAGACAAATGATTGATTTCCACTACAGGACAGAGGTGTCAGAAAAAGTTATCTTCAATTTTGAAGGTTTATAGATGGGCTCCTTGAAAAACTTAAGTGCATAACATGGTCAGCTATGTGCGGTTGGCCTATTGAAGAACTCTTTTCTGACTTCATGCACAATAGCAGACTCTGAGTGACTGAAATACATTCATTAGAAAGCAGCAGAGAGTAGAACAAGTATAGAAGAATAGGAAGTCTAAATGTAAAATACATAATAGAGATGCTTTAAAATGAATGTAGCAGTGAGAAAAAATATTTCATTAGTGGGTACAGTGAAGGCACACCTCTCAGCTAGCAGAAAAACTGCCTTTCTGTGTTGCATGGTGTATACAAATGGGGAAATCTGTGTTGGTAGGAGAGTTCTGTATGGCTGTTTGGAAACCTGGGCTGGCTCCTCTGGGCTCACAGGAGGAGCATCAGTGCACTGAGGACCCTGAATAAGGAGGAGCTCCCCCTCCTAAGAAATATTCCTCTGGCAAGAAGTTACCATCTGACCTTGGCCTGTATTCTGCCAGGTCAAGTACCAAAGCAGTAACAGAGTAACAAACATGAGTCTTTGAACATGGTCTGGGCTGAGTTTCATGATCCAAGACCATTATCAAGTTTAGGCATTCAGAATTTTGCATTGCTTCTGCAAACTTTTAGTGAATAAAAGGATTTTGATAGTAGCTGATGCTTGTGATTTTGAGAGCAAATGACTCATCTTCTGTTTTATAACTAACTTAAGGGATATATGGAAAATGGAAAATACAGCATTACTTCTGTCCTGTAAAATATTCAGCCTTCTGAAGGCAGACAAAATTTTAAGGGTTTCAGACATACAGATTGTTTAGATCTGTTTGCTGTTGAGTCAGAACCTGAAAATTTATTTTTCTGGGACTAAAATATCAGTTAATATTAATAACAGATAGACACTCAGGATGTGGCCATGTAAATGAGAAAAAAAATCCTCAACTTTTATGCTAGATTAACAGAATTTAACTTTTGGCTAGGGTTAAAAACTGTCCTTCAATCCACTGTGGTCTTCCTGTGTCTTTCCTGATTAATCGGACATTGAAATGTTTTTGTATGTATGGTTAAACCCCATCTACTTAGCGTTAGAGTGGGAAGCGTAATCTGTGACCTTCTTGTTCTTATTTTAAATCTGAGAGAATGTTTATTATAATGGATAGAAAAACGTGTGAATCAATAAGTAGAACTTCAGTGCTGGTTTAGCAGAATTGAGGAAGTGCAGCTGGGGATAAAAAATAGCTAGAGGCTGCTTTGTAGTTTCTACTAATATACCCTGTGAAATCTTCACCTGTATACTTTTTCTTTCTTCCTTCCTTTCTTTGTTCTTTCTCAGAAATAACCTCTGTCAGTTTATTGATTTGGTTTTACCCCAGATTTTTAAATTGTAAAAGTAGTTGTGACTCCTGGTTTTACCAGGTACCTGTCACCTTGACAGGACTTGTAGGCTTGAATCACAGCTACCTGCTATGTCTGGGAAAGTGCTTAGTTTATGAAGGCTCTGATAGATCATTGTATGGGACATCAGAAAGCAGGGCTATTTCACTGCCCTTACTTGCAATGCAAAAGTTTACATCAATGCTTTATGTGAGGTTTTAATAATAGCTTCTTGTTTGAGCACTAGTGTTTTTAAGCCAACAACATAATAATATGACAAATAGAAGGCAGGGTGTGGAGGACATGTGTATGTGACTAATCAATGCATGCTCATTCTCTGTTTGATCTGCATTACTGAATTTAATCCTGCTTCTTTGTGAATACAGATGGCTCCTTTGCATTGCAGCCAGCCTGATTATTCTACATAAGGACAGAATACAGTGGAAGGCCACACAGCAATATGTGGCTGGGGTACTGCACAAACCTCAAATTCTTCACTTGCTCACAAGGTAGTAACATAATGGAAGTAAATAGATAAAGAACTAATAATTCTAAAATAGAGATAAATTTTATGCTGCACACAAAACTGACCAGGCAAGTAAATGTGCAGTCATGTCATGGCAGGAAATGAGGCTTCTCTGCCTTAGCTTCCACATCTATAAAGGGAGTGGGTCTACAAAGTTTCCTGGCATCTAAAAAAATTTAAACCCACTTTATAGATCACGCAGCTTTTCTTTCATGTGACTATTCCTCATTAAAAACGGTTTCTAGTTATGACACTTTCCTTCATGCTCATCTGGTTTTGTACTGTCCGTTTATTTCTAATTTCTGTATTCCATTGTTCTCTGAGCGCACTCACTTAAGTTTCTCTGCCAACAAGGTGACAGTTGCCACACCACCCTTGGTGAACGTTCCGCTATGTTACGGAATTCTCATAAATGTTCCTCATCAGTCAAATTGTTCCGTGCTTAAACATTACCGTTAGGTTTTTGGGGTTTTTTTTCCCTAAGCTCAATATTTCACCATCTATAGTAGGCCTTTTTAAAGCTTGTCAGCCAATCCATGAGACAGTGCTCATTTCTAACCCAAATGAGATTAATTTTTCAATTATGATTTCTGAGGTAGAGCATCTGATGTCTGCTGACACTGGATGCAAGATCCAAAATTGCTCTGTGTTACAAATTTGTGGTCCCCCCGCTGTAGTCACCCTGTGCTCCTACACAGATGTCTCTGGTCATAATTTCATAACTCATTGCTGTTCATCGCTTGTTTCTGCTGTTAGCTGTTTACTTTCCTTTAAAAAAAAAAAAACAAAACGTCACTTTTGTTATTTTCCATGGAACTGTAATGTGATTTACCAGATGATAATTTCCACGATTACTCTTTATTCATCTTCTAAAGTTCAGTGCCATCCAGCCATCTGGTGTTTCATTAGTTCTGCAAAAGCCCCAGCCTACAAAGGAAAGAAAAAATACTCACATGGTTAATTTTAAGTGTGTGAATCCTAATGATGCAAAGGAGACTGCTCATATTTTTTGAGTGAGGCATATAGATAACTCTTAAAGGACCAGGCCATAAAATACTTTCAAAATATTTCTGTGGTTAATGGTATAAAGTAATTAGCATGAACACTGCAATGTACTTCTGACAGAAGTGCTAATAGGCTGGTATTAAGGTTTTCCTGCTTTTCTGTATTAGCTCTTTATCAATCACCAAAGCATCGGATTTTTGACTAAAGGCAGAGCAGTGTAAGTGTTCACATGAAGCATGTTGATGGATGTATGCTTTCGGGAAAATTGGAATCAGATGCAAAGTCTTCATCATTTCTTAACTAGCCATTTTGCTTTCCCTCTTCCTCATGGTGCCAGAGATCCACGTACCCGCACAGTCAGCTTAGAACCAGCATGATCATTTCTTTGGTCTTCTTTCTTAAATAGCCGCTTTTCTCTCTTAAACTACTTGTCCTCACTGATATACAAGTAAAACCCCATCTTATTTGTTCTGTATTCTGAAATGAGAATTCTTTTTTTTATCTCTGTCTAGAGGGGTGTTACTGCAAAGTAGCAGCTTTTTTCTATATCCTCTTTTCTGAGAAACACCTTTCAATCTGTTAGAGCACTGCTTAGTTAGAAACATCTACCGTGTACCAGTTTTTAGAGTGCCATCATTTAGGTGTGAACCATTTTGTGAAAGGCAGTTGTTATCGCTTTATATCATAAATATCCTTCAAACACCCACTCTTTGAACTTGTGACTCATCAGTCTGCCATCTCAAAGTCCCTTCTGTTAATTACAAAATACTGATCTTGCTCATTACCACCGTAACAATAACACCTAGTTAGGAATAAAAAGCTGCTTCTCCTGGCAAACTGCAATGTTTCCTGTTTCATTGCTTTCTGCCACTTAGCTCGTTAAATCAGTGTGCACACAGCCAGCTTCCCACATGCCTTTGCAAAATCGTGAATGGCCTTTTGTAGGTTCCTGAATTCAGACTGGGGGATGTGGAATACACGGGATAAATGTCAGCTGTTACCAGTTACTTACAGGGCTTACCCCAGCTCAGAAAGGCATTGTCACACATTTTGTTAAGCAATTCAGGAAATTTTGTATTTTTGTCTCTTTGAGTATGGATCAGTAAACCAAGCAGAAATCAAGTATGTTTCTCAGGACCTGTAGTAACTCTGCAAGTGAATTACCTGAAAATCGGTAAATAGCTTAACTGCAACATTGTTCCTTCTGTAGAGGTGCAGCCCCTTGGCCAGTCATTACCTGCTAGAAAATATTAATCAGATATGACAGAGGCAATTCACCTGCATACCCTAACTGATTTGAGACAGCAAGGAGTATCCAGGGTTATTTTTTCTGTCTGTATGCAATTCATTTTTATGTGCATTTTCATACAAGAACCAGCATTTCCCCAGCCTGTGAGAAAGGAACATTATGAAGTTAACTCATCCAGAGGAAACAGACTGGCCAAACTCTGGAGCTGAACTACGTACAAATGTAAATAATCAACAAGTATCTGTTTCCTGAAAACAAAACCAAACCATAACATATCCTCAGGAGGCTCTTTCAGATTAAGATATTTAAATTCCCATTATATTCTTATGTAATTGCAGTGCAGATGAGAAATTGTTAATGATAAGAAAGTGTTTGGTTCACATAACAATATTAAACTCACATTTGGAAGTTTACATATTTAAGTAAGTTTGAAATAAACACTAGAAGGAATGATTTTCATTGATCATGGAAAAATTTGTATGTAAACATCCTGACACAAGAGAAAGTCACTTTTAGAAAGCCTCTAGATTTAAAACATTGTGAATTCACTTCAGGCTTAGCACAAGAGCCCTCATGGACCAGATGCTCTCTGGGATAAAGCAAACATAGCATCTCCAGAAAGAAGGAACTTCAGGAGAGCCAAGTCAGTTCAGGATCATTTAATGCAAAATCTCCATGCAATTTCCTTTTATTTAAACCACTATTAAGAAATATCCTTCAGCTTATCACATATGAAGCATAAGCTTCCTTTGGTATTAACTTTGACACGTGGGGGATTATATTAATATAGGTGATAGTACCTGATAGTGAGCATTTGATTGCTCTCAATGCAGGAGGATTTACTCTTGTTATTGATTTGTTGGCTAATATATTGGTTGGAAATCCCCTGGTATTGCTGGTTGCTGTGTATTCTAAATTTTATTGGAGTTGTGAGCAATTTTCCTCTGTCTTTAAACTTATGATCACTCTATAAAAGAACAGCCCAAGAGCAAGCTGAAAAACAAATCCTTGTTTTTATCTTGCTGAAAGGAAAGCTGTCTTGTTTTGCTTTGTTCCTGGTCGTTGATTGCATTAGTCTGGCTTTTGTCATGGTTACTCTTGAGACAGGCAACAGAGAATCCATTGCAACAGGAGCCAGCAAGACAGAAACCATTACCTCTAATGGGTAGAGGGTCACCAGGGCAAATTTTGTTTCACGCAGAGGATAGAAATCAAATCCATCTACCCTTTAGTTGCCACGAATAAAAGTATAGGATGATGTGACTTCCTTTATAGCACTATTTTCCTCCTAATAATTTCAATCCTTTAGGCAGGAGTTAATGAAAGGCAAGGATAAGCCAGATTGAACCCTTGCCAGCCTGACTCCTGAGTTTGGGGTCATGGGCATCCGGCAGCCCCTGCCCACACACACAGCCCATGGCAGGCAGTCCCTGGGCCGAGAGGCAGGCAGGGGGCTGTGTCCTTGCCCCCAGCGAGGACACAGCCAGGGAGAAGGTGCCTGCACCCCTGGGAGTGTGTGGTGACAACAGCGAGCATCCAGCTTCCCATGCTGTGCATCAGCCTGTGCTCCACTGATCAATATATTCTTACTCTTTATTATCCAGTCCCCAGGAGAGAAAAATTGATTTATCTTTATCTGTTCTTTGCCAAGGTGTAATTGCTCTGTCCCTTACACACAAATTTCTGGTAGAGTACCTAGAAGTGTCACAAATAATAAATGCAGAATTGGGCCTCTAGGACACAACATGTCTCCTCTTTAGGTTTTCCTTAAGACTGATTCATAAAACTTGATCAGAATGAACTACAAGGAAAAAGATAGTTTAATTACACCTATATTGGGAAATGTCTAAAGAAATAGTGTGTTTCATTATGTTCTCTTAATATATCCTACAATATTCATCCAATTAAGGTTGGCACTCATGTTATTTTTAAGATGTGGCAGGAGTAAGACAACCTAAGATATCATACGATTGCTCCAGCTGAGACATAATAGTTGAAAGTCATTTTTCCCAATAAAAATAACAGCAAACAGTGCTATTAATTCATTGTAATGATGCTACTGGGAGAAGTGTATGACTTCCACTGCTGAATAATCAACAAAAGTAAATTAGCTTTAAGCAATGAAATGTGTGTATATGTGTATGTCTGTAAGGCTAAATGACCTTGAGAATGAAGAACTGAGAAAAACAAATTAAATACAGTTTTAACCATCATAACGTTTTTTTTAAATTATGTATTTTGAAGTGCAGTCCATGTGAATTCAACACTCTGCAGGGCAAAATTCATTGTCATTCACTTCTTATATTGTAACTGAAATGCACAGATGTATATTTCTACCTGAAACCTTTCCAGAGTTCAGCTTTATCACAGGAACAAATGTGGCTCCTGGTGCATTTCATTCCTGCTTCTAAAAAAATCAGGAGCAAAACATTAAATTCAATAAATCTGCAGTTTCTTAGCCTTTGTCTCTCAGTCCTCACTGTCTCTTTGAAGTGGGATGTATTTAAAGAGAAAGCATTTATCTCCATTGCAGAGGTTTTTGATCAGCCTTTTCAAGCTGATTTAAAACATTCAAATTCTTAACATAGGAAATTCTTTCTTAGCTGTATTTATCTATTAACCTGTGCTTTCTTTTCCACTTTCTTTCCTTCCTACTCTTCTCAGAAGGTACATATTTTCCTAAATCTGCCTGTTTTTCACTTCCAGTGCATTTTTGCTATTTAATCAGGTGTGCACAGTTTGTACTTTTACCTGTTCAAACACAATGTGTTAGTCCAAACCCATGTTGTCACATCTGAAAAAAACCAACTTTGCCTTTTTTGCAGTCCATTCCTTACATTTATTTGTATACAAATACCCACCTCCACTTCCTTAATGCTTCTTTGCATTTTTTCAGATCACTTTCCTTATAGTGCTTAGTGTTGCTTCCACTTGCAGTCCCTCTCACCAAATTAGTAGATTGGGAGCAGTTGCATACTTTTTCTTCCTTAAACAGTCTCAGATACATTAAATGTGTATTAATGTATTAAATGAGAGAAGCTGCTGTGTTGTGAAGCTGATTGGCACAGACTTCTATGGAAAAGAAAGACAAAATATTTACTTTCAAAGACAACATGTTTTTCAGTTTGAAGTGCTTAAATATTCATAGCTGGAAAATTAGAAATACCTGATTAAGTGTTGATTATTTAGTTTAAGAATATCCTCCAATAATGGGTCTTTCTTATTTGTTTGTTTTAAGATGGCTGTTTTCCTATGAAAATGTAGATAGAGATACATAAAACAGAGTCAAAGGTTTAATGAAATATTGATTTTTTTATCTTGTATTGAAGGGAACCAGTACATCCACAGTTTCTCTGCTATGAATGTTCTGTGCATTAATATATATAAACAGTATTTTTGAACAGAACCTCAGAGAGGCCATTGTGAAATTATTATATTGTATTGGCACACAACTGTTACTGACAAACTGTCACTTTTCAAGCAGAATTTAGGACAGCTTTTTAGCAGAGATACACACAGGGGACATGTGAATTCCCTAGCATTCCTACAGCCTAAAAGGGCAACTTGAATAATGATTAATGTATGAGACATAATTAAAAGCCCATTAAAGATGGATTAATATGGTCATTCTAAACACAATTTATTTTAAGAAACTGGAATCTTCCAGTACTGATGCACTTCAGCCCCTCCGTATTTCAGGCAACAATGCACATGTTTATGTGTCCTTGTGTTGCTTTAGAGTCAGATGAAGAATCAACACGTAGTTTGCTTTGTTTGGCATAGTAAATGGACACCCTGTAGCAGAAAACATTCACTGGTGTGTTCAATACCAAGTGATCTCACCTTGTAAATTCCTCATTCATTTCAAACTGCCTTAGTATATGAGAGTTCACATGTTGTTTCTGATTATGTAATCAGGATATCCATGTGCTTTCCACTCAGCAGAAATAATAGATGAATGAAAATCTCTGCCATTCAAATTCTTTCCTGAAATGGCAAATGAGTTTGTGACCTCCTTACTAAGCAGAGGTGATCACATTGTATTGATGATATATGCTGGTTTGACTCTACAATTCAGGAACATAATGCTTTAGGCATAAAGTCAAAATCTCAGGGACTAATTGAAATTAGTGGCTCTTCCTATTATTTTTAGTTCCACAACAATACCATATATTGCCATCTTCAAAAATATAATCTGCAGAATGCTTTACTTCTGCTTGTTAGGAAGTCTACTTAATTAATTCTCATCACTTCTATCTGTAAAACGTCAGAGTCAAAAAGGCCAGAGACTTCTGTGGGCATTCCTTTAAAGGGACAGTTAAATATTATGAGAAAATCTATTAATGTCTCAAGATACATTTGCTGCCTCCATCTTCAGTTTAAAATGAATGTCATTTCGCTGGAAGAATGATTTAAGCGTGAGAACTGCTTATGTGATTATGTAATTATCATTAGATGTCCCAGAAGACAGACATTTAGAAAAATACATTTAAACAGTCAGTTATTTTAAAAGTTGGAAGTTCCCTTAGTTTTTGTAGTAATGAGCAGGTAATTCATGCTCAACAATTTCTTTGATTCACATAAGCTATTAGTGCTCAAGAAATATTTATAAGCAGATAGGGATTTTTCTTAATTTATTCCAGATCCAAAAGTATTCTCCAATTGCTTTTTAAATTGTTTTCTATTCCGTGTGATCTGCAGTTCACATTGCTTTGTTTAGCTATGAGCTGCCAAACAGTGCTTCGGGGTTTTTTCTCACCCACTCACTCATGAGGTGATCATGTACAAATTTCAGATTAGAGCAATGCAATGGACTTTTGGCAAAAGTCCCAGGAAAGGGCATCAGCCTGCTGCCAGTTAGAAACAAGGGCAGAACTGCTGCAAATCTCAGCTAAAGAAACTTCATCCACAAACACATGTAAACAATTACCTTACCAGCCAACTTGCTCTAATCTTACCCAATTATACCATTCATTATCATAAGATCCAAGCTATTTGTGGCCAATGTTCAGCACTTAATGTTGTGTGTTGTTTTCAGCTCTGTAAAGAAATGGGGTACCCAGAAATGTGTTATGTTCTGTCCCTGTAAAGAAAGAGGTGAGAAGGGATTACTCTAGCGGTAAGGAACCGCACTTGGAGCAGTGGGAGTCTGTAGGCAGCACAGTGTTGAACTTCACACCAAAATGAGAAGAATGGGTTTCTGATAAACATATATTGTCTGAAAAAATCTGGAGAGTATTTTTGCTGATGTTCATTGTAATCTTCCAGCTAAAGAAAAGAGTCAGTTACAGGACAACACAAAATAACTGCTAATGGCTAATTAAGGTGAAGGAGCAGGAAAGGCATTATTTGTCATCTCAGTTCCACTAGGGGATTAACATTAACACTTTACAGTTAGCAAGTTGAAGGCAGTAATTTTTAAGTTTGTCTAAGGATATGCCCAGTGGTCTTCTTTTTCCATAAGTTTTTCTGCTTAGTTTTTTGTATATTGCCAGATTTTTGCATTACTTGCAATAATGGGAAATGTTCCATCTTTAAAGGGCACATGCATGAGATTTAGTCAGGGTATTGTACTATTTATCATCAGACTGTCCTTCCCAGAGAGACCTGTGCACTGCCTCTTAGGAAAAAAAAAAAAAAGGAAAAAACTCGCTACAGCAAATTGGTTATCTTGGGACCATGTTAATTGCTGGTTGTGTAGGGGATGGAATTTGTTCTGTTTGGCCACTGGGGCTTGGCAACAGAAAGAAGGGGGGGGGGGGGGGTGTTGTTTATTTTTCAGTTTTGCTGTTTGCTTTACTGTTAAAAATACAATGATCTGGATTCCAGTGCCTGTGACTTGAACTGTTAAAACTGTCTTGCCAGGGTAGAATAACATTCCAGACTTAACACAAACCTTGGAAAATACTTACAGCTTTTACAATGGCACCTTTGCCTAAGTTTGAGACAAGTCATATTCCTTGCAAAAGTCCTCACCTCACAACTAAATTTCACCAATATTGAATTATTTAATCAGTGTCACTCAAGTATAACAAAGCTTTTAATAAACTGATTTAGTGGTCTTTTTAACAATCCTTTAGGATAAATAGTTTCAGTTGAAAGGGACCTACAACAATCACCTAATCCAACTACCAACAACTTTTGGGCTGACCAAATGCTGAAGCATGGTATTAAGGGCATTGTCCAAATGTCAGTTAAACACTGACAGGCTTGGGGCATTGACCACCTCTCTAGGGAAGCCTGTTCCAGTGCATGACCACTCCCTTAGTAAAGCAATGCTTCCTAATGTCCACATTAAACCTTGCTCGACTCACATCTTTCTTACAGGCCTTGTCAGTGCCTCAAAACCTTTTTATTTGAGCTGTTAAGACTACTTAGAGGAAACGTTCCCCCTCTCTCCACAAGTCATAGCTTAGTGTGCAGAGCTCTATGTGCTGGGCAGAAAGACAAGTTCTGGATTCTATGGCTGTGAGAGGCAGGAAGGACAAGGATTACTCAAGGGGACAATGTCCTTCAGAGCCTCTTATTTCCTGCAGGGTGTGTGTGCCTGCGTGCAGGTGTGTGTCTGTGTGTACAACAATCAGGCACAGAGGGACTGCTCAGGCTTCCCATCTTTGTGTCTAAGGGACGTTTAGGTGTCTATCCAGGCGTTTAGGTCTTGAAGCCGAATCACTGTCTGGAATTTTTCTTAACACACTGAGAGGTAGTAGAAGTGGTAACGCACTTGGGCTACATAGTTGTTCTGCTTTGCTTTTATATAGCACCTTGTGAAATAAAATGTATGAATAAATTTCATACAGCCTAAAAATCTGAGGCTCTAAGTTCTTGAATGGTTGGCTGAAAAAAATCCTTAAAGAGATTTTATCCAAAGTATATTGGTGTTGGCAGCTGCATAGTAACAATGAGGATTGCAGTGTGTATTGCTGTGTCCTGGGAAGACTCCTTGGGAGAAGCAGCGACTCAGAGGCTTTAGATGGGCTATTGGAATGATGGAAATGTGTGTCAAACTTTATGTCAAACATCAGAGCCCTACACAGCTGAAAAGAAAATATTGTTTTTCTCTAAATTCTAGCCACAGGGGGCTTTTAACAGTGGTTTGCAACTTGCTAGAGAAATCTAGAGGTGAAAACTCAGGTATGGAGCATCCATTTTGGCAGCCAAACTGATACTGGGTAATCCAGGATTTTCTGAATCCATAAGAGCTAAGAACAATTCTAAATGGTAAAGCAAAAGCTTGTTTTTCAAAATGCCTTTTTTAGCTATGAAGTACCACATAAAGTAGAAAACTCATTCACAGAATTTTTTTGTTTTTACTAAGAAGCTGCAGAATCTTTAAAACAAGTGGCCCTTCCATCCTTATGTACCATGTAGAGTGTTTTAATATGAACTGACTTTAGTGATTTGCACTTTGGCCTTGCCTATTAAAATAAAAGTATACTAAAGAAGAAATTATAAGAAACAGGTATTAATAATGGATACTTCTATTGCATTCCATTTTTAGGAAAGTCCTTATAGAGGAAAGGATGTTTACACAGAGATATGCTATTTAATTTGTTTTGCATGCTCATTTGAAGTTCTAAGAGAAAGTTTCCAAGACCAGAGCAGAGAAAGTCTTCCGAAGCAAATAAAACTGTAATAGTGATCTAACATATGTCTTCAACCATCTGTGCTTTGGAGGCTTATAAAATTTCTATGAGAGTTTGTTTTGATGATGTAAGCAGCATTTTCCCATGCTTTCTATGCATGACAAAACAAACAAATGCAGGGATATTGCACTGCCATTTCATAAATGAAATATTGTCAGTAACCTGTTTTCTGTAGCAAACAATGCTATAGTAGCACTCCATATCCTCTCCACCTGAGCCTTAGGAAACAGAAAAAGAAAATAACCTTCTCTCTGATCATACAGATTGCTTTTTTCTGCACTTTTTAAAGTAATATTATTAATAAACATTTTGTAAGACTGTGATTATTGTGATATTGTGATTAATGTGAATTTCTAGAAGTAAACCTTTGTCCTGAGAGAACATGCTTTTTTACAGAAAGAAGAGTAAGAGGACTCTAACATTAAATCTTTTTGATGCTTTAAACTTGCTGTGTATATTTAAAGCTATTTCTGTTAGAGTAAATATGAAGTGATGAAATTTTGGTTCTATAGGTGATAAAACCACCATAGCAGGTTTCTTTAGTTCCACAAAGTTTCTAGCTCAGGCATTTAGACTGAGCTTGAAAGTGTCCATGCTCTTGAGAATCTGTCTGCTAAATGTAAGCTTCCATTCTTCTGATTTAGAAATCCAGTTGAATGCTTATAAACACAAAAGCAGCCCCTGGAGAGCTCTGTCTGCATTGTTCTCTGGATTATGCATTTTGAAAATGTGCATTAAACTTCTGAAGCTGGCATATCTCTTAGGGCTGTTCAGTGTAAGTACCAGGTGTTCACAATGCTGGGAAATCTGCTCACTCATCTGGCTTTTATTCTTTTGGTCCCTATTTCAGTAATGTTTTGAGAAGTTAAATTTACAATGCTATATTTTTTTTCTATAAAATTTGGATGTGTCCTTACTGGATCACTTTTCATGCAAAAATGCTGAAATTATCATGGTCTTCTGACTTTCTAATAGGTATGAAAATATCTGACAAGTTCTGCCATCATCAAGTGTGCTGATGTTAAAGCTTTAGCTGGTCCATCTTCTGCCACCTCTCAAACACAAAAATAAAATCAGTGCTTCGCGCCTCTGTGGCAGCATTATTGCTCTTTAATAGCAAGTAAAAATGCTAAAAAAATAGTTTATTGCTGTAGTAAGGATTTACTAACCTGAAAACATTGTGAAGGAATGATCTAGATTATATTTAAGAGAGAAGGAAGAAATGTGAGGCTGGAAACTTTGGTGCTCTGTGCTTTGTTTTATTTGATTAAGCAGTTCCTCACATCTAAAGAAGTTATCCCATGATTTTCCTTTTCATCCTTCTTTTGCACTTTCTGTAGAAGTCAGTCACTTTCACAGACAGAATATTGGACAAGATATGTGGGTCTCCTGCTCTGACACAGCGGACTCAGGGCTCCAATTCAAGGTGACTTATGGCACAGCTGGTGTCCTTTGTCCTGTAGCCTGTTCCCTGTGTCATCCTCTGATAAGGTATGGCAGAGTGACAGCTTACCTAGATGTATTTAATGTGAAATGAAATATGTTGCCTTTTTTTGCTTCTGTTTATTAATTTTTTATTTTAATGGCATGTCATCTTAAAATATATACTTGAAAATAGTTTTGAACTAGGGAGCATATTAGTCTACAGGTCACTTTATTATTTATTTATGCTTTCCTCCACACTGTCATTCTACCAAAAATGTAGCAAAGAGATTCTGGTTTTAGATAGGTGGGTAATGTCACAGTGCAGAGTGAATAAATTAATTAACAGTATCAGGTATGATTATCTTTCTTTGGCGTGTCTTGTACTGGTTTTGATGACACAAGTGTGTGTGTGTATATGTATGTATATATATATATATATATATATATATATATATATATATATATATAAATGCTAGAGGTATAGGAGAAAATTCAATTTCTAATACTTGTCTGGAGAAGTGTTGCCTCTTTCTCAGGAAAAATTGAATTATGACAGAGAAGTTACACTGAAATCAATATGAAGTTTTTGCTTCTATGAAGGGTAGATATTAGTGGGTGCTGATGACAATTATACAGCAAAATCTAGGCTAAAAATCATGCCTGAGCTGTATGTCCACAAGGCCTGAATGTTAGGCAGCAGTGAGTAGAAAAGATGGATTCATCTGGCACTTGATATCATCTCTTTGAGAAGAATTCTAGCTGCAAGGGTGAGACTGTGCAATTCAAGATATGAGACAGATACAAGATTCAAGACACGAGACAGAAATATGGAGGATGAGATACTTGCTATTGGTTATTCTGAAATCTGCTGTGTGTAATACAGTATCTCATTGTCTAATAAGGTTTTGGTTGTAATAGTTTGGTTTAAAGGGTATTCTTAGTTGTTGCTATTTTCTGGAAATTCTATAAGACTTTTCCTTGAGAATTGAGCTAAGTTCCAGATCCAGTAGAAACTGACATAGTTAGGGCTAAGAACCGCACTATTAAATTAAGGTCCAGAGTAGCTACGCATGAGCATCCAAGGACAGACTTATTTTCCTCAGGGTATGTTTTACTTTGATGTTCCTACAGTCTATAACCTTCTAAAGTTATTGGGAGTTACATGCTGTAGTATACGTCAAGGAAAGAAGATATAATATAAATACAATAACATTCCTCTTCATAGACCAATACTGTGTTCATATTGCTGAAAAACATACCTTGATAGAGGCTCTGTACTAGCGAATTTGTGCAGTTATTTGCATCTGTCAGTGCAAACAGAAACGGGTATGTTGCGTTTGTCATGGCAATTGGCAGACTAACAAGTTCTTACTACACCATGGCAAATTTTTAGTTTGGCAAATCAGCAGTTCTGTAGCCTGCAACTGCCAGCTCCCTCACAGAGCACTTGCTCTCTGAGACAGGGACTGAAACAGCAGGTGCTGACCTGCTGTAAGTGATTTTCTGCATGATTCTGAAGGCAGGCATGTGTCCAGGACTGCTCTTGCCACTACACAGTCTACAGACAAGACTGCATTTTCTGGCTTACATCATTATGTATGTCCCTAGAATATAATTTCTTTATAATTCTGCATCATTCCTTTCAGCACTGTATAAGCATTCATGTGTATGTTTACGCACGGGAGTTCACGTGTCTTTGCCCAAGCCCTTTGCTCAGCTGTGAGATCATCCAGCCCTTGCTCCCACACTGAATAGGATCACCACGTGTCTTCGGGCTGCAGAAACACTTTGGTGTGATTGTTTTGTTATAAGAGACAATAGCAATAACTATTTAATAACATAACCTGGCAGTGCCCCAGAAGAGGGAATGTCATGTTTACCCTTGAGTATATAGTATCATTTTATCTGCTTGCTCTGAATGGCACCTTTCACATGCAGCACTTTTTATACTGATGAAGCAATGCCGCAGCAGCTTCCTGCTTGTAGCATTCGCTGCTGCCTGAAAGTGGCTGTAACTGATAATGTGACAGCTAATCCAGAAAAAATAGCTGCCAGATACTCTTTAATGGCCTCAAATTCCTCTTCTGCAGAAACTGAGGACATGAAAAAGAGTGTGCAATATGTTCATTGCTTGCAACACTTGCTCTTTGTTGAAATCCAGTAGCATTGTTCCATTGGAGTCTGAGCCACAATACTGAACAAGAACTTGTTCTATAGTACTTCTGAAAAGGAGAATTAAAACAAACCCTGTAGATACTCCTAACTTGTGATTATGATTATCTTCCTTGAAAATATCCATCTTACATTATAGTTGTAAACAAGTGGTATGTGTACTGTCTGCTATGAATGGTCATCACCCTATTGTTTTAGTCGAGTAAGCTTCATATTTTAAACAGTAATGCCATCTTGTGGTATGACAAGTTTTCTCAATCTGTTTCTTTTCATAACCTTCTTTTTCTTCATTGTATTGCCAAGAACTCCTGAAATGCCATGGCACATACAACACAATAGGTATTGCCCCAGTTGCAAAACATTCACAGGGGAAAAAAAGTCTATATCTGCATGTAATAGACTATTTCATCAGTCTTTTAACAAGATAATTTTATCTCCTTCCACTAGAAGGAAGGGAGTAGGTAGTTAGCGTTGTTATTAGAAGGATCATTGTGAGACACATGATTGTAAGAGCTGCCTTATTAATTATTGCCCACTTTTGAAATGGAGTTTGTTCATTCAGCAATTGTGTGGACTCTTTATGTGTGGTTCCTGGGCCACTGGTAGCCTACAGGGACATTCACAAGATCATGCATAGTCCAGATAGAGACCTATAGTATATTAAGGGCTCTTTTATTTCAGATATTAATGATAAGGGCTCAGAAAAAATGTGAATTCACAGTAGCAGAGATCCAAATTCTACTTTTCTCAAAAACTCATTGTTTTCTGTGTTTGCAGAGTGCAAGTATTAAGGGACCATGCTCAGGCTCACTGTGGACTGTTAATCAATCATAGTGTACCACTGACACTGGCCTCAGAAGATGCCCTGTCAAGAGTTCAAGATGTGAAGCCCATTGGCAATGGACAGGACTACTCAGCATTTCAAAGGGTGAGTGCAATTAGCCTCTTGGTCCAGAAGACTGAAGATAGGATGCCTTTGTCCCCTTTGGTGACAAGGCTGAAGCCTTTTTACAGCACCAATCATTTGTCAGGTAACTTGAGAGCTCAACCTTGTTAGATGCGTCACTGAGCACCTGATGTTACATGGTCCCACTGAAAGAAAGGCTGTGACTTCTGCTGCAGCTTAAGAGACAGGCAGGATTTTTGTTTCACTCTTTTCTATGAAAAATGTCTAGCTACTTATTGTCTGCTCAAACTTTTATAGAAAATAGCAAGTCTCATATCAGAACTACTTACGTGCTTGGTATCAAATCTTCTGGTGACCCCAAAAGAGTGTCACCCATCACACATACAGAGCCAGGGCTTTCCATATCTGAAGCCAAGGCCCTGCAAGCAAGCAATTGTTTCCCTGGGTCATTACTCTTTCCCACTCATCTTGGCATTATTTTATCTGGTACAAAATCAGTAGTTCTCAGTATTCTGGATTTGAGGTCCTGTAGAAATTTCCCAAGTACTGAGCAGATACATTTGAAAAATCTCACCTTATTGAGACATCCATTTTGTGTGCTCGAGCAGTGAGCATTCCTAGAAGATCTGTGCTACACAGTTCCTGTTTTAACTTCTAAAATGAATAGCCTGTCCCAAAAATACCGTTTTCATTGATAAGAAAATTTTACTCTATAGTAAACCAGAAAGCAAATCTATGAAAATAAATTAAGCTTTCAGCAATCTTTATGTATTCTCATGGATAAAAGCAAAACACATCATTCTTTTACTGTAGCGATACTAGACAATGCAGTTATCATGGTTCAGGTTTCAGATACACTCCACATGATATACTGCACATCCTTTACACCTAAACCCAGGCTGAGACAAAGATGAGGATTACATTTATTTATGCATGACTGTAATGAACATCTGCCAAAATGTATCCAGTTATTTTAATTCTCCATTTCCACAAAGTTGACCATCTGCTGTGTCATCAGCAAAGATCTTGTATTAAAAGCTAAATCAAAAGATCAGCTGTCTTGTGTATCTTGTTTTTGCTTAACAGAATCAAAATTTCAATGCTATCCATCTGTAAGTGTGATGGTGACCTGCAGCAGGTACATACTCATTGAGCCAAAATTAGCAGCTGGAGATGCAGTGAGCAGAATGATAGTTAAAACATTTAGACTCTATTCTTGACTAAAGGCCTCAAATTAGGTGTGCTGCTTGAAATAGTCACTCTATATAATTGTAATACAGAATTTTTAGACACCTATAAAAGCCAGTGATACGGAAATGAAAATAGGTACACTTAAGGTGATGCTAAAGTCCACAGTGAAGCTGTTGGACTATCTTTCAGGGTACACAGCTATGCAGAAAGGTTTTATGACTGCATTATATATAAAATGTAATACAATAATGCACAAATTGACAAAGTAGTGTTTAATATAAGAAACTGAGTTTTGCAATGTTCTGCTTTTAACATAATCACTCAAACTACAGAATAGTATATTACAATTGTTGTGGTTGGTGGTTTTTTTCTTGTTTTCTTCCTTGCCAAGATGAGAGAAAATAAGAGGTAGGTGTTAGAACCTTTACACTACTTCAGTGCTCACTAACAGAAAAGTGTTAAAAAAACCAGGATATAATCATGTTATTTAACTTAGTTCATGGGTTTTTGTATTGCTTGCACAGCCATCACTGGCCTTGCAGAATTATATTGTGTTAGTTTTAACGATAAAAACGTGGGAGCTTTGCAGGACTGTAAAGACTTCAAAAAAGTATTAACTTTGTCCTAGAAAGAAATGTTCCAGAACCAGTGATCAGAGACTGACTCCCCTGGCTCAGGCTACCTGAGAAGCTGCTCTAGCCAGAAACACCCTGTGCTGCTGCAGCCCAGGCCAGCTGAAACTGCTGCCAACTTTTACAGTGTTTTGTTCCTGTGGTCAAAACCCAGTTTTCCATAATTGAGGGTGCTGATAACAGGATATTGTTGGTGCTTAGCACTTAGCAAAAAGGCAGCATTTATGCTTGTTTGCCATTCACTAAAACTGTCTTGTCTAGCATTGGAGTGAACTTGTTTCTGTGTGCTGAGTACTGTCTGTCAGCAAAAATTACATGACTTCATCATTTTCTATCAATACCAATTAGCAGTTATTTTCTAGAACAGTCCAATTTAGATTAAGCTAAGCTATTAACGTGATTAGTATTTACATTATCCTGATGATCATGATGCCGCTTCTTTAATTAGGCATATCAGTGTGTCTATGTAAGATTGCACTTTTGTAGACAGACTTTTTAATTTTAGGGGTTTTTGTTTGTTTTCTTTTTTTTAGAAACTCATTAGCCTTACTGACATGTCATTCCCAGAAACATGGAGCAATTGGGCCTTATCTTTGAATTACACATGATGCTTCTGAAATATTTTTAATTGAAAAATCATGGGATGGCATTCAAGGAGTAGAGATGATTTGAAATAAAAGAAAATAATTCTAGTAATGCTGCACTACATGCAAACTTAAGCTGTAGATTAGTAGAGGTAACAGAATAAAGGATGCTATTTACTCATGAGGAAAGCAAATGTCTTGTCTCTCCTATGAATTTGCTATGCCTCTTTAAAAATCCTCCCCACCACAACACACTGACCAGGCCTGCTCACAGGATTACCTTTGCTGGGCACAGGGCAGCCCTTGTCATGGTAAGGCCACGTGGGGCCCACCCTGTGGTACCTGCACCAGGCGGGCAGGGTTCGGCTGGCCAGGGAAGCACCACAGCCCTGGAGCTGGGCAGGTCCTCACAGAGTGCCAGGCTGCTGCCAAGGCAGGGAGCTGGGCCAGCCAGTGGGGGAGAGGGAAACCTTAGATGTTTCTTTCAGGCAGCCATCTAACAATCTACTTTTCTCTTAAGTTTTCCTGAGACTGGAGCCATGGCCAAGTAGCAAAGAGGAGGTGGGTCCTGGTGTGTGAGGGCCCTGCCCAAGCTCTCTCACAGCAGCAGGGGTTTCCCAGGGCTCAGCCTGTCCTCAGCGTCTCACCAGGACACTGCAGTTAACTCCTGCACTGGGTAATACTGGGGAAAAAGGCCTGAGATATTTCATATGTACTTGATGCAGTTCTTCCTCCATATGGAATGGTTTCAATATATCTGATGTTCCAATAGATAACATTAGCATGCTATCTGTGAACAAAGCACTTCCCCCTGTGTTAAAGTTGTCCAGGTAATGGCAAAAAGTAATTCTGAAGGTTGATATTAAGTATAATTGAATGCATTCAGGGCACAACTGCAAATCTCTTGAAACTGTCATAAACTGTGCAAAGCTACTTCCTCAGTGACAGTTTGTTGAGCATAAAAATGGAATCTAAAGACCCTAAGCTATTTATTTCAATTCAGTGAGATACTCAGCAAAGCTTACAATTCTGCTACATTCTGTAGAAATGCAGTCTCCTGAAAACACAGATGATGCTATCTATATTATAAATACGGGTACAACATTGCCTTTCTGTGTATCTCAGTGTATATGCAATATATGTACATCAGCACCTAGAATAAGAACTTGTTAATTTAAATACTTTCTAAATTAGAAAGCAACAGAATTTTGGTTTTATACACTCCTTATCTCTGGCCTATTGTTTCTAAAGTAAATAGCAGCATGGTTTAAAATAGAAAAATTGTGCCTGTGACTTCAGTGGAAGTATGAAAAGTTTCTCTAGAATCTTGATATATTTGTTTGAACATTTTAGTAAGTCCTCCATTTGGCTGATACAAGGATTTGTGGAGTTGTGTAGTATGGCTCCAAGTTAAAAACAGGCAAAGGATGTCATAAATGCAAGAAGTGTCTAAAAGAGTATTACTTAGATGTGAACAAAATAGTTTTCTAATGACTTTTTTTTTGATGGTTAGTTTTTTTGAGAGCAGACTGCCTTTTATTTTCCAAGAATGATAGAAAAATGCATGGAACCATAGACTGAAGGGGTGTTGCCAAGGTGCTCTACAGCAGTACATTCCGAAAAGTCCAAAGTAATTTTAATTAGTAGCACCACAAATATATTTTGAACACTTGAGCAAGTAATTATTTCATTCTGTATGTGACCACCTTGTAATCAGACACCAGACAGACCTGTCAGCTCTCATACTTTCTTTATGAGGCTCTTCCACATGGGCTTCATTTACTATTCCCCAATTACAAGTATGGGCATTGCAAGCACTTGCAGAGCAACTCCCTGGCTCCAGGCTTCACACCAGAACCAGCCACGAGGCTGCTCAGTGCTACAGGAGTGGGGTTGTCTCCTGCTGTAATCCCTGAACTCAAAAACATCCTGCAGCACTGCCTGTGGTTCCTGACTCACGTCACCATATCACAGCTTCAGCAACAGCTCATTGTCTGCTATCAGAATACACAGGAAGAGAGAAAAATCCTCTGTTCTCTTTTCCTCCTTCCAAATCTGAAGTCACCTCCCACCACAGTAAATATTTCAAGTGGCCCTGTAGAAACAAATTGTATTCCTGCAAAATAGTGAAGGGAGAAGGACAGACATCAGGTTTGCTTTAAAAAAAACCCCATAAATACAAGTTTGAAAAAGAACTACCATTTCTGTCAGTTTTGAGGAAGAGAAGAAGGAGTAGGGAGAATTCAGACTGCAAGTATTTTACTGTGTAAAGGGTGTTGGGCTTCCATAAAAAATTCTCCATTTTTTCACTCACTTTATTAGGATAAGGGCCAACTAAAGTTCCATCTTGCTGCAAAATCACACAAGCATCTATAAAGATGTTCTAATCTCAATTAGAACTCAATAAAACAATAAGACAATATTTCAAACATTTTAAGGGAAATATGCATGAATATGATCAGCCTCAGTGCTAATTTTTTCCCCCATACTGTTGTCTCCCTTGTTCTCAGTGAAAATTCTGGAGGCACAAAAAGTGTGAGATTGTAGAACTGATTATCTCAGAAACTTATTGGCTAATTCAGATTCCTAAAGAGCTATTTGCAGAAATTGAACACAAAGGGATCTGTAAATATTTCATTTAAGTGCCTAAGGGAGGTCCTGGAGGCATAAGGAATGAAAACAACATCCAACACATTGTTGCAAACGTACATAGATGTAGATGTGTGTGCATGGAGACGCCCCCCCATACAGACAGAGACTATATATATACGTATATATGTGTATATATATATATATGTATGTATATATACATGATTATATGCTACTTGATTTTACATTAGTCAGCCCACTTGGTTATTATACCTGCAATTATAACAGATTAATGAACAAATTTTATAAATGTGTAAGAATCGATCATGTGAGGCCAGAAAATCTACTGAATCATGAAGGATTAGAAAAATTCTGTTGCTGGATTTTTGTGCCACTTAGATAAAAAAGGGGAAACAAAATCTAAATTGGGTTTCATTCTGGAGCAGTTGATTTAATTCTAATAAATCTACAATACTCTGACATGCAGCATACACTTAGTTTCTTTGTATATTGATAGGAAATATTGTTAGGGGAAAGACAAAGCATTATATAGGGTGATTAAAGAGCAATGAACTACAAAAGGAGAATGAAAATTTGGTCTTACCAATAGAAAGAAATCTGCCCATAAAGTCCATTCAGCATTAGAGTAGCACTTCAAAAGAAGTCACTGAGGCATCAACAAAGCCATGTTCAAAGTAGACCAGATAAAACATTTAAGAGGCAAGTTGAGAGGATCATCTTGTAATTACAGTGCAACTGAAATGACCCCAATGGTCTTATCCAACCTTCTGATCTCTAATTGTGGCATAAACAGAACATGGCATTTGAGTGTGAAGATCAAATGAACAGAAAGTTACCTGTCACTCTAGAAGATGAGTCTTTTTCTGAAGTCAGCAGACATAGAAAGAGCAATTCTATGTAATGCATGACAAATGGGAAAGACAGTAATAGTAAATCAGGGCTGAATTATGGGATGGTTCTTTTTTTTTAGAAAAAATCACAGCCTTCCAAAGAGAAGTTACATCACTTCTTCAGTTTGTCAGCTTTATAAATATGCTGCATATTTGCCGAGACAAATCTTCACCAATCTCATACGAGGTGAGAAAATAACTGGACTGGTTGTGCAATGACTTTTTGATACACAAAGCCACAACGAATATCAGCAGAGATAATATATGCTTCCCTAATGAAAATGGGTAGAAAGCATTTTCCTACAGTGTAGAAAATCAGGAACATGGTTTTTAATTGCAGTTATTTTGACTTCTGGTTTTGCAATTTTTACATATTTGGGGCTTCTTATGCAGAACTGCCATGTTCACTTCCCTTGGCAAGCAGTGGAGTACTTATGTAGGGACCACAACTTAATCTGTGACATCAAGGCTGGCAATGAATGTGGTAGGTAAAGATGGCTAACTGTAAAATTCTGTAGGAGAGATTCTGAAATGGATTTCAAAAAAAATAGAAAACTACATGCCAAGCTATTGCTCATTTTTTTCTGATACATTTCCTTCTCTCTTGTATTGTCTAACCACTCCTATCAAGAAGTTTTAACATCCTGTTCTTCTTCTATAGCTCACGAGCCTTATACAAAAATGTGGCAGTCTATTTGTCCACACAAGGTCTTCCTGCTCTTTCAATCAACTCCAATTCCTACCCATGAACAGAGTTTTGTGCTCTAGGCAAGTGATCCAGAAGGAGTTTGCCTGTTCTCTGTTTGTATTCTATCTTGTTCTACCTTCATTTGTGTTAATTCATCTTGTCACTATCATATTTCTCAACACTGGAGTTCATTTAGCTTGTCCCCTCTCTCATTGTTCTGCTGTGCTGTCCATCCAACATGGACTACTCTGTCCCATCACTGTCACCACTGTTGATACCAGCTGTCCATTGATAACTGCACTGCCTAGAAAAGGGCAGATTCAAGTATTTGTACAAAGGAACCCAGAAGGAGAAAGCTAATTGTTTCCCTTATGATTTATTAGCCTTTATTGCCTCAGTTACGGTTATACCTCATTATCCTATTATTGTAACTTATTTCAGTTACAATGATAGTATCGTGGAAATCCACATTCACTCTGTGGCAATTCAGGTATCCTAGATCAAAACAGGAAGGTTCTGATATGTTGCTATCATGATACAATCTTGCTGCAGCTTCACAGTAGAGTACTGTCCTGCGATTTTCTACCAGACTGTGAAAATTATTTATGTTTAAATATAATCAAAACAGTGGTTACAGATGCTGAAAAGCAGGAGAGTAAAAGACAAATGAAGAGATTTGGATGTCAATTCAGGTGTGGATATATGTTTGGGACACTACTATAATTTAAAAAAATAAATCCATTTAGAAAAATGCTATTCTTGAAAACTGCATTGTTTTGTGGGAAGCATTAGTAGGTCTCCAGACCAAGGCTGCTGCTTCACCTATTGTGCTTTTAATAGTGGCATGTGACCCCATGACTTCTTAATAAATGCTTGATAACCTCATTTTTCTTGCTAAGAGTATAAAAAAGGCTTTTTCCATTAACTTGGGTTTAGTACCTGAAAAGAAGACATGGGAAAAAACTATAAGAAAACACCTGAGGGGAAAAAAAAAAGACAGAAAAAGAAAAGACCATATTACTCTTTTTGCCCTGGGTCAACCTGGCTGAACAAGTGTTCATTTCCTCTTCTTTTTGTTGCTGCTAAACAGTATAACTGGTGAGATTCAACTTGATTGGTATCTAATGAGCTAAATTCAGTCAACAACTATTCAGAAGAAAATTTTTTTATCCTCTGAGCTCAGGCAGCAATTACTTGAACTTCCTCGGCAATTTCCAAGCACAGATATGCTTACCAAACCTTAAAGATGGAAGAGTTTGGGCACTAATGGTGTAACAAGTGACACATTTTAAATACAGACCAGTTAAAACACTTGAATTATACATGATGTCCTGTTGAAGCCTTAAGATTTTTATATATTTGCAGATTTGATAATGAGTCAACATTTTAGTAACTACCTCCCACACATTGCAAGGGAACAGCTCAGGAATAATACCAATATACAGTAGGCCAACATCTGAATGTTGATTATTAGAAACATTATTAATTCCTTGTAGTCATCTTACCCAAATGCTAAAGGTTCACTTTCTTCAAGGGTGTCCTGACTGACTTCATGCTCCACAGAGTATTCAGAAGGTTGCAGAAATCAGCATCCACAGTAACCAGCATTTGTCAGCTATAAGCACACAGAAACTGCCAAGCTTCCAAACACTTTCTTCCCAACTGGTATGAAAAATAAGACATGATGGCAATGTTCTATATTACTATGACATCACCCTTTCTTTTTTCTGAGGGGGAAAAAAGAAAAAAAAACATAAATCTTGGAATAAAAAGGAAGTATAATGCAGTTAATTAAGCTGGCTACTTGTCACTCTTGGTGGCTGGATAATGCAATCTAATTATTATTTCAGGACCAAGGAAGACAATGGAATTTCATTCTCTGACAAATGTTTGGTATTTCCATTTTCAACAACACTGCTCACACTTGACTGCTCTCCTACAGGTGTAAGTAATTTTCTTAATCCTACATTAAATGCTGGCTATTTGTGCCCACACTCAGTACTTTATGGTGCCAAATGCGGAAAACCCAAGCACTCACTCTCATTTTGACTCCAGTAACTGCAGAGAATCCACCAGGATCATCTCAAACAGCATGACCAGAATATTCATAAGCAAGACCTTCTCATTAAATGCTATCTGAAAGACAACATGTTTAATAACATATTTGCTAGTAGCATTCATTCTTACCACCATTCTGATTTAACATTAAGGCAAAGTTAAAATTGTCATAGCATGGAAACAGTTGCAAAGGAAATATCTGTATATTGTTCAGAATGCTTTGTGCAAGGAGACCAATAGACTAAGACTGTTAAAACCACAGATTGCAGATAAACACACGATCAGCAATTTAAAAGTTAGTGTTATGTTTTGAGTTTTTTATTAGTTTTCCATTAAAACAAAATGGTAACTTGAATAAAATTTTTACAGTCTCAATAAAAAAGACAATAGACTGTTAGCTTCCCTTTACAGAACTCCTTCTTCTATTAGAAGAATAACAGTGATTCAGCAAAATAATAAACTGACACAGAGGCATGCAGAGCTGAACAAAACTCTCCCTATTTGTTGTTGCACTGAGCTGAGAAAATAAATTGCCGTGAAAAATTCAGTAAACTTAACCCTCTGGTCTACTCATAGACAGTACACTAGAAGTTCATGGTTTTTCTAACACCACTACTTTTTTTACCTTATCTGACAAATATGTAATTAAACCCACTAGAAGGATAAATAATCTTATGACATATCAAACTCATAATTTCTTTTTTCTAATTGTATGAATGCGAAAGTGTTT
Organism: Pithys albifrons albifrons; assembly: GCF_047495875.1. Taxonomy (NCBI): domain Eukaryota; kingdom Metazoa; phylum Chordata; class Aves; order Passeriformes; family Thamnophilidae; genus Pithys; species Pithys albifrons. The sequence continues at coordinate 13,635,938 of NC_092467.1, forward strand.
ACTACCTGAATATGTCTATATAACATAACTTAAATATGAGCAGTTGCACATACAAATAACCATTCACTTTGCTTTATTGTGCATCACTTCCACTAAATTCTGGACACTATTATGCTGACAGCTACAAAAGGAGACAGAGATATGGTGAAAAAAGACTAAAAGGAAATAGAAAGAAAAAAGTAAGAGAAAAAGAGAAAGAGAAAAAAGAGTAACAAATTTCCAAACATGCATTAATCAGAGATTAATGTAGACTAAGACAATTATTTCTCCAGTTTATCAACTTACTTGCTTATCTTCTTTAATCTCTTCTCAGTGACTGCTAGTTTTTATTCAGTAATGCTCTGAGAAGGCATCCTCATACATTGCATAGGAAATCCAAATAGTTTTCTTAAATCTGAAAGGTTGGAGCAAAATAAATTCAGTGACAAAAATACTGATTTTATTGTGGCTTAAAGAAGATAGAGATACAATCAGAAAACTCTTACTGCCTGGAGCCAGTCCTTTCAAGTGTGAGCTTTCACACTACACCAGTGTGTTCTCTGATTACAACAATCTGATTTTTGTGTGCAGGATTCTGCTAGATATGCATAAAGCTAGTAATAAAAAGTATCAAATTAAGCCATGAAATATATATTATTTGAAATTAACAATGTTTGTGAATTTGCATTTTATGGTATTATATGCAGCTTTTGAGTGAACAAAGAACCTGTCCTTCTCCATCCCTAAGATTCTGCTATGGTCAAATGACTATTTAAAGTTATTTAACCTCTTGGCTTAATGTAGCAAGTGGCATTTTGCAGTGACTTTTACTTCCGGAATAGCTCAGAGTGTGTGAAAATTTTGACAGGATATCCTTTTTTGAGAGCTAATAATTTTCTTGGTTTGGGTGTAAAGATATGCAGAAGGTTAACCAAATGCCATACCATGCCTTTATTCAGTCTTGGAAGGTAGTTGAGGCCACTAAGAAGCTAAGTCTGCTGGTTTTAATAGTTTTGACTTTCTCACTTTTAGGGGTTTTTTTAATTATATGGGTATAAACAATGCCAAAGGTGAAATATTAACCACATTTTCTTTGAGCCACATCATTAAGTTATTTTGAATAATTTGCTTTGCTTTCCTATCCCTTGTCGTGAGTCAGATAAAATGTGGGATTTGACACTGACATTAAAACTGACCTTACTGAGAACATTTAGATGATGTTCACAGGAGGAGACACATGTAGTTCAGAAAAGCTGTGCAACTTCACAGGGAGTTGTTGTTCCCGCCTCTAAAGGAAATGCTTGCAGATGCTGATGTCTTCAATTTGATTACCACCCCTTTAGTCTGAGTAAGTATGACACTATAAATATTCACTAAAACATAATATTGCTGTGAGCAGACCAGGCAACTCAACAACAGACAATTAATAGTATAATACAGCTCTAGGCTCAAAATCCCATGTGTAGCTTCTAAGGGGACAGAGGAACTTTGCTTTTGTGAGGACATTTCTATACTTTCCTCACATCATCTACTCATAAAATTAAAGATATCCAATGTATAATATATCTAGCTAGCTGCTCCACTAGTGTTATGCCTAATTCAGTGCAGCTCTTTGTTTACACATATTCAGAGAACACGTGGCCAAAATAAATGGGCATAGCAAGAAAATTACATCTATTGCTATGCTTAATTTTATTTTTATGTATTTTAATTGTCAGAGGCTGAAGTGAACAAGTGTTTTATACTTACAAAACCGAAAATTTTCTACTGCCTTTCCTGCCCCACTACAATAAAACATCCCATCATTTAGAAAGCAAGGGACATTCTTTCTTTATCACCCAATTAAACACAAGTACAATTAATTGAGAAAATTATAAATTATTCCTCATTGATTTTGCAGGTGTTAACCAGTTCAGCAGCCCCAAAATTTCCTTAGTGTAGAAAGGACAGAAGTTAAAATGGTCAACTAGAGGACCATAATGAAGTTTACAACAAAAATTGTTAGTCTTAAAATTTCTCTGTAAAACCATTTAACTATTGTCCCTAAAATGTTCTCTAAGGGATATCATTGCTAATAATGGATACTTATAGACCATCTGGGTGAAGTAAGTCAAGGAATTTTTCTTGTACCTGCACTGCAAATTAATTATCTCTGCATTGATCTTCCGTCTGTTCCAGCCTACTTCCCTTAATGCCTCCATATGTTGTATGGCACAAAACAAACCATGCTTGAAAAACATGTTGATATATACAAAGTTATGCTTAATTTTAGTTATGGTACCCGTGAAATATAGCTATTCCAAATCACACTTTTATAGGCTTCATATTGCATGAATAAGGGAATTACAGGACAGTAGTTACAGACTCATTCCACTGTTGCTTCAGCAGATTATAAAGAAAATAAAGAGCTTGTTCTTTATTTAAAGGTGTCCTCAGCACTCACCATTAGTAGCTTTGGTGTACCATAAATGCAAGAACTTCCATAAATTCATCGTTTCTTTCAGGGTTGGTTGTTTTCTACATTATACAATCAGACACTATATTTCTGTAAAAAGATCAAATTGTTCAAAGAGTGGAGGTGAAAATGGCCCTCATATAAGACACAACAATTCCTGTCTCTCAAATGAAACAAATATGAAAGACTCTTCCTTCTTCATGGCTGTCTGAATCTAACACAGTCCTTCTAAGCTTTCCAAAAAGCACAGAGGAAGAACTGGCTAGGACTGAAATGGTACTTGGCATGTGACAGAAGGGACAGAAAGGCAGGAAAAGAAAAACTGGGGTAGAAGTGTGTGGAAGAGTAATAGGCATTACTCAATTAAACTCACTGGTTGGCCAATCAAAGTGAGCATTACTTGCAACAGAAAGTGAAATATTCCATACTGCCCACAAAATTCTAATGTTTTACAATTCAGCAGACCTGTTAGACATCTTCTTGTGCCCCACAAAATATCTTACTTTAAACTTGATAAATTTCATAACATAAATTCAATTTTTCACTGAGTACTGGTATACAAAGTTAAGGGCTTAGCGTCTTTATTTTACATACAGGAAAGTAACAGTAGAAATTATAAAAATAAGTATTTCCTAGTACTATTTTTTTAAAAACCTTAGAGATCAGCAGTAAAGCTGACTGTAACTCTGGGTATCATGAGTTACCTGAAAGATCTGGTGTTGCTCTTGATGACACTGTTGCTTTCTTCATCATCTTTATGCTCAAACTATAAGGCAATGTGCCAAAAAGCCTTAAATAAAAGGAATAAAAACCAAAGTCTGAATATAGGTCAGGTCATTTCAAAGCAGTGAACATTTGTCCCACAAAGTTTTACTTACACATAAGGCAACTGTCTCATGATTTCTTTTTCTCCATGTTCTATTTAATTCCACTGTGAAATGCAGAGTGATTTGAATCTACATTAGGCAAAATACTCGGTGCACTCCAACATAATTGGAAAGTGGATCCACATATGTTCACAGGCACAGACATAATCTTCTCCATATTCAGCACCACCTGGTGATTTATGGACACTTCAGTCCAGTGTGTGTCATTTCAAGCATTTGCCACAAAAGCTGTGGGGCTTGGAGGTGGAGTTGTAATTTGAAGTGTGGACTGATGATTCCATTTGGGATTCAGTAATGCCTGAATAATAGCTAGTATGGAATCACAGTGTTTCTGAGGGTTAGAGCTGAAGGCAGGGCTTAAACAAACCAGGGTACAGTAACCCAGAGAAGCAGGCAGTGCCGATCAATTTCAAGGGGGCAGGAGAGCTCCCTGACCTGCCCCTTTGAGCACACAACATGTTTGCACTGGCTATGAACATCCTGCCACACGATTCTTCTGATCTCTGACACCATTCCAGTGAGCGGATCCAGGAGCTGCATGGCTGGATGCAGGTGGTGCTGGACACAGCCAGCAAGGGTGATGGACAGTAGGGCCAGCACTAGGACAGGGACACTCCTCCTACACCATGACTGCCTTGGCAGACACTCTGAGCCCTCGAGCACACTGAGAGCCAATAATAACCACCTCCAATATTCCCATCACAAAAGGGAAATAGCCCTTAAAAATACACTCTGACCACAAAAATTGCAAATACGAGTAACCCTCTTCCACTTTCCCCTCCAGACCAGGACACAGTGAGTGCTTTTGGCCTAGCAGACACTGATTTAAAGCAAGGCCTGAATATTTGCCTTTACCTCAGTATTTTCTCACAGACAACAAGGAAATTGGGAAAGCTTCCAAATCTGTGATCTGTCTGAGTAATTCTCTAAGACACTACAGAATAAGGAAGCCTAATGCACCACAGAGCCAAGAATATGCCATGTTGCAGCCACTGGCACAAGGTGTGAGCAATGCCTGGACATACAGAGTGATTCTTGGACACCTTTGGAACGCCCACAGTGAACATTCACTTGCAGCAAACCTCTGGAGCTAATGACAGAAGAGCTCTGGTTTTGACTTGTACAGGCACAAGCTGACTGTGAACCAGGTAACCCAGTGGCTTGACTGATGCCACAGACCAGAATAACTGATTGGCACAGCCCAGCTTCCTTCACTGACCCAATCCCAGGTTTGGTTTGCCATAAGAAAGGGCTAAACTGTGTATAGGCACTGCTTGTAGCTGACTGCCCACAACGTGGCTGCTGTGGGATACAGATGTGTGTATGCATTGGCCTTGAAAATACTGCATTTTAACTTACCAACATGCTGGCTTGGGTTTTTTTTTAATTTATTTTATTTTCTCCTGTATTTCTATTATGTGGGAACTGAAGTACTGCATTGCCTTAAAACCTACCACTGCAATGCCACTAGTCATGAGGTGATAAAGTTACATCTAATTCATTAAAGGGAAAAGAATTAGTCTTCAATTTGATTGGCATTTATTATGCACTAGTCACTATACATAGTCACTCATGCTCGAAACCAGGGAATCACATATGGGAGAAAGAGTAATGCACAGACTAAACAGAGGAGGACATTTCTCTGGAGTTATAATTTGGCATTGACATGAATTGCAATAAATGGATCTTCAGCATCAGTATTAATCTGGAAATTAGCCTTTCCATCACCAGAAACATACACCTGTTTTCCAGTACATTTGTTGTCCTCCTTTTGTCCAGAAATAACATCACAGTAAGTACCAGCAGGCAGTCCAGTTTGCAAATAGACATTCATATTCCTATGTGAAAATAAAAAAAAAGCTGTTTGTCCATTACTTTAAAAACAGGTATTTCAAATTGTGTGTAAGACTTTTGAACATGATGCTACTCTCCCTTACTTTGAAGAGCAATATAAAGCATGACCTTCCTGATCCTATCACTGCTTCACTCCTTATCCTCCCTAGCACCAAGCCTGCCAGAGTTCAAGAAGAATTTAGATGATACTCTCAGGCACATGGTGTGATGCTTGGGTGTGGTGCTGTGCAGACCTAAGGGTTGGATTCGATGACCCTTGTGGGTCCCTTCAACTCAGAATATTCTATGATTCTGAGATTTTGGCTCTCTAGACTTGACATACACTTCATAACTCAGGTTGTATTGCTGATGAGGGAGGTTATAGTTCTTTCTGGGTATTCTGTTTGTCTCACTGACTTACCAGTCATCATTATTGAAAATGATGAAGCCTTTATTACCACGGCCAAAAGCTACTTGATTGCTGCCATTGTCCCACCAGTTGGAGAAAGGCTCACCATCCACCACATTGCGGAAGATAACCATGTTCCTGAAAACACAAGGACTGGCTGTCACTGCAGCTGCAAGACCTCTAAAGCCACAGGGGACAGGAAGCAAAAGCAAATGCCTTCACTTATGGTTTCTCCACAGCATCTTACTTGATTTGACGCCAGCGATGTTCACAGACCCAGTCGTTGCCGCAGGTAGTGTCCTCATTGATTGTAACAGGCTTTATTGATCCATCCGAGTTACTTGGTGGTCCAACCCAGTCATTGATGTCCTGCAATTAAAAGGCAAGTTTATAACTTCGTACCAAAAGTGCAGAGAGCCTCTTGGGAGGCAAAAGCTAGAGGGAGCATCAAAATTCCACCAGCTAGATCCAACATGGGACAGTGAAATCACTTAACAAACTGAAATGCACAGGACTACTTCTCTGGCCCTTCTCTGGCCCTCCTTATCCACCATGTAGGGATCCTCAGCATAGCAAGCTTACCTTTCCATCTACAAAATATCTTGGCCAGCGAAAACTTGACATCACACGGGTAAAGCCATATGGGTGGGCCAGCATGAAACCAACTGCCATTTTATACAGCCTGTTGGTTGGACAAAACAAGTAATGAGACATGGAAAGAGAAACCTGCCAGAGAACAGACAGACAAGCCAAAGAAAGAAGCATCACCCAGACAAGAGCAAGCCCTTACCTGGCATCCCAGAAGGTCAGAATAGCAGATCCACCAGCCCCATGCCCACGCTGGTTGTCGTGATTATCCACAAAGACCAGGGCTCTGTCGGAAGGCACAAAGCCCCAGCCTTCTCCCCAGTTCCTGGCCAAAAACACAAAGACTTGAAGCTATCCTGTCAACTGCTGTATCCACTGTACCCCAGAGAAGTTGCAGCACCCCCATTCTTACTTGAGGTAGGCCATCTTTTCTCCATTCCACTTGCGGATCACTGTCCCCAGCTTTGCACCATATTTGAATTCTGTCACTCGGCCATTTCCAAAGTAGTCACTGCCCTTGATGGGCTCTCCACCCAAGTCAATTACCTGGTACAGGAAGGAAAATCTGTACATCTGTTCTTGCCTGACAGACACCAAAAATGGAGTGTACAGAACTCAACATTAGTTCTCACTTTATATCGAGTGAAAAAGTATTTAAGTATGTGTATTTCTGCTGGATAAGTCAACCCAAAGTAAAAACACGACCAAAGAAAAAAATATATTTAACTGACCATCTGTTTGCCGGTATTTTCACAAAGCAAAATTACTTATGTTTGCAGTGCTCTTCCAAAAAATGGTTAGCTCTTTCTGGGGTAACTTGAATGAGGATGTATTGTTGTTCCTCTGAAGGAGGAAGGTAAAGAGATAAGACAGAGAAAAACAAACATAAAGGAGAAAACATGAAGATTACCTCCTGGTAAATGAAAGGTTTTGTTCCTTCAGGAAACCATTGAGTATTTAGATCTTTCAGTTTGTCCAGATATGCTCTCATGTCTCCAGGCCACATATGCTTGGCAGCATCAATTCGGAAGCCTGCTACGCCAATGTCAATGAGATGGTTCATGTACTCAGCAACTTTGGAGCGCACATAGTCCTTCTCCAGGGCCAGATCCAGAAGGCTGACCAAGCGGCAGTCACGCACCTGGGCAACACAACAAAAAAAAAAAAAAAAGGAAATTATATCTGTGTAATATATCAAAGGAGGGGGAGTAGGGTGGTGGTTTGATTGGATAGTGTGTTACTTGAGCATGATGTAAATGCTAAGGCACAAGGAGTGAAGAATGTGCTGGTTTTGGCTGGGATGCAGTTAATTTTCTTCACAGTATGAGGCTGTGTTTTGGGTTTTTACTGAAAACAGGGGGGGGGTTTGACTCTTTTTTGCACAGAGTCAAGACCTATTCTGTTCCTCACTCCATCCAGTCAGTGGGTAGACTAGGGGTGCACAGAGCATTGCACAGAGAGTTGAGGGGACACAAGCAGGACAGCTGACCCCAACTGACCAAAGGGATATTTCATATCATATGGCATCATGCTCAGTAGATAAAAATCTGGGGGAAGAAGAAGGAAGGAGATGATATTCCAAGTGAAGGCATTTTTCTTCCCAGGTCAACCTTACATGTGATGGAGCCCTACTCTCCTGGAGACAGTCAAGCATTTGCCTTCCAATAGAAAGTGGTGAATAAATTCCTTATTTTGCTTCACTTGCATGTGCAGCTTTTGCATTACCTATTGAACTTTATCTCAACCTGTGAGTTTTCTCAGTTTTACTCTTCTGCAGATTCTCTCTCCCATACTGCTGTAAGCAAGCAGCTGCATGGTGTTCAGTTGCTGCTGGGTTAAACCATAACTGTCCTTTTTGATGTCCAACATGGGGTTCAAAGGCTTTGAAATAACAACAGGTTTGATTGGAATGTGCTAGATGGACTTCATAGATGTTATGCTGTTTGGTTATTAATTGGCAGACTCTTGTGCTTGCACAGGGTTCACTTGTGTATTAGAGTCTGGAGCTCATTAGTGGCTGCGTTTCACTTTCGCTGCTGGCTGTACCACTGTGCTGCTGATCACCTCACTCTGGGAACATTTGGATAACGGCAGTGGAGATGCTCCTGGGCTGGCAGATGGCCCGGTCACTGCTGCTGTTTCTGTGCTGCCATGCTGGATAGGCTGAAAGTCCAGAAAGAACTCGAGTCAAAGGCACTGCGACCTGTGGATGAGTCCACGGTGGAGCAGGTACATCTCAAAGTGTCTGTGGCCATGAAAAAGTTCACACCACAGCGGGTACATCTTAATGTATGTGTGGCTGTGCTCCAGTAGGTACACCTCTGAAGGGAGTGTGACCTAGGGATACATCCATGTTGCAGCCGGTAACCCCTGAAGCATCAATGGCTGTGAAAGAGACCATGTTGGAGCACCTCAAAGTGTTCTGCCATGGACAAGCCCATGACAGAGCAGGGACACCCCTGGAGGGACTGCAGCCAGGGCTAAGGCCATGCTGGGCAGGTCTGCTCTTACAGGATCAATGGCTGTGGGTAAGGCCACACTGGAGCAGCTGTATCTCTGAAGTCACCGTGGTCCATGGGTAGGGCCCTGCTGGAACAGGTGCACCTCACAGTGACTGTGGCTATGGATAAGTCTGTGCCACAGCAGGTGTCCTCCTGAAGAGACTGTGGCTCGTAGACAAGGCTCTGTCTAGAGCAGGTACAGCCCTGGGGGACTGCAGTCTGTGGATGAGGCTAAGGCAGAGCAGGGGGAAGGGGAGGACTTCATTGTTGTGTTAAACACAAATGGGCCACAGGGAGTGGGGTGGAGATTGTAATGGAAATACTTTTAAACTGCTGTAACCCTGTTTTTCAGATGAATGTTATAAGAATTACCATAGCAGGAGCCACCTGAACGAGTGGAGAGCAAGTTTTATATGAAGTAGTGTAAGTGCACAAACATCATGGCCTATTGCAAAGTGGTTGAAGAGCTTGAGAAGCAGCTGCTGCACATTTCAACTATAAAAAATAGTAAGTCACTGAACCAGGGCACCACCTTGCACTGCTGGCAGTTTTCCAAGGTAGCTCCTTATCATGATCAGCTGAGCTTATAAGCTCTAAGAATGAGGTCGTGGGCTGAGCTGAGTACATTGAGCTCAGTTCAGAAGCAAACTTCCACACATAGGTTCTTGATTCCTCACTACTTATTTTGCACCACTAATAACTATAGTCATCCCTTGATTCACTTGTGAAGTGACTAAGCCCAGGTTTTGTGAGAAACCGCCCTTTGTTTGGTCTTACTCTAGAGTTTAAAAAAAAAAGGAAAAATATTTAAGACTTTTGCCAGAGGAAGTTACCTGATATATATCACCATAATTTTCAATTTCTCCACTTCCAGTTCGACATTTGCCATCATTGAAATCCCAGCCAGAGTATGGCACAGCTGGAAAATCTCGATTTCCAGCATTAAAAAAGCTTCCACAGGTAGAATGTGTGCCTGAACCACCCGAAGCCCCACACATGTGGTTGACGACAGCATCCACATAAATATGAACCTAGAAAAGCAACACATACATTTCACTGTGTTTTGTAGTGATCATGAAATGATAGCCACAACTCTATCACATCACTATTGATTTTTTCCCCTCTTCAGCTTCTTCTCTCTATATGTCTCTTTTCCTTCAGCTGATATAGCACTTTTTTTCAAATCAGACACAGATTATCAAGGCACTTACTCCAACATTGTTGCATCTGGTCACCATGTCTCTGAACTCATCTTCGTTCCCTGATCGAGTGCAGAGCTTATAGCTAACAGGCTGGTATCTTTCCCACCAAGGTCTGTTTGGGTTAGTAATGACAATATTTTCATTTGGAGGTGAAACCTGCAGATGAAATTAAGTACTTTAATAAAAAATCAGTTGGTTTTATTTCAGCATTTGAAGGGCAAAACCTGCACTCAGCCCCTCTGCTCTCAGAAGAAGGCTAGCATCCAACCCAGCCTCTCTCTCACAGCATAAGCCCAGGTCTGTGTGATGTCTGTTTTGTATATAAGGAAATAAAACATCTTCCTGGCAAGAAAGATGTTTTGTTTCTGTGGGTTGCCTAGGTCCAACATGGGCTTGCTTTCAAGGACACGTGCATGGGAGGGCTGAAGCCACAAGAATTGTTTTTACCTGAAATAATGACAGCCTTATAGAAGCCAAACCTCAATACTTATGCACTTCCCTTAGAACAAGGTAAAGAGTCTTAGTTTTTACTTAGCTTTCAGGGGAAGCCGTTCAGACAAAGGTAAGCCCTTTGATCTGCTAGAGATACATCATTCACTGGCCCTGTGGGCCTGTTAAGATTGTCTCTAACAGCAGTTACTACTTCCATCCTTCCCTCTCCAACAGCAAAGTTACTTGGAAATGGCTTTCTCCATCTCAGGCATTTTGATTTATTAATTAAATTCTACAATGCCATTTTCCTACCTACTTACAGGAAACAACTTACCTGAACTCCTCCAAATCCATTAGGAGCTAAATAGCGTTCACACTCCAGAGCAATATCCACCCAGCGCCATTCAAAGAGATGTACAATAGACGTCCTCTTAGAGAGAGTGTTGGGGTTGTACTGCCCCCAGCAAACCCCCACAGCTGTGAGGAGGACAAGGAGAACTTGCATGGCGCCTTCAGTAGAAGGCTGTGGTCTCTCCTCTGGCTATTTATGTTCCTGCAAGATGACAAAGTTCCTGTTGCAGCTGGCAAAATTCACACAGATCAATGCTATCAGTTATTATTTAGCTAGCTAGCTCAATATCATTCCTTTAGTTTGTTTTTCTCCCTGATTGCCCAACAGCTGAAGATAAAATACTTTTCACAATGATTATAAACTATCATAAACGAAGCAGTCTGTGAGCACTGCCCTCAAATCAAGAACTCCACTCCAATTATGTAAACAAAGATACTTTATCAGAAGTATTTCAAGACATAACATACAGACCCTGGAAGGGGTCTTTGGAAGGTAAAAGGAGTGGGAGGCGATGGAAAGATGAAAGCCTAACAGCATTAAGAGAATGCCTGAGTTTGTCTAATCCTGACAGTTAGGCACCTCTGAATGCAGGCAGGGTTCAAACCAAGGTACATGATCAGCCACTCTCAGTCAATAACAGATCTGACACACAACAGGTTGTGGGTCTTCACCAGGTGACTCTCACTGGTCAGTAGAGCACCCGTTTCTCTACCTGATTGAAAGTGATTAGAGTTGCAAGTGTTTTCCTCTCCAGCAGAAACTTTGTATAAAGTTTCATCTCATTTTAAATGATCAATGATTCATCTGAGTCAAGGAACGAAATCCAAAATCAGATGTAAATGATGCTGCAGATGAGTGTCAGCTGACTGACATAAAACTGAATTTGAAAGCCAGAGCTGTTGCTCAAATCCCTTTTGGCTTTTATTACAGTTTCTTCCTTAGAAAAAAAAAAACCATCGGAGTTCAGCTCATGAGATGATTTCAGGTCTTCATTAGGAACTGACTTACTTATAAAATCAAGGTCTCAGCAAGAACCCTCCATGAACAAGCTTGTCATACCAATGAAACAACACCACTCTGAGGGAAAACAAAGACCAGAAAATCCCTAACGTTTCATGAATATCTCTGAGAAAAAAATTAAAAAATTGTCATGTCTACTCTAGGGAGAAAAAAAAGTTAAAAAACGCCACATCTACGTCAGGAGAAAAGAAACGTCAGTGCACTTCATACCTAAACTACCTCTTTCTGAAACTAGCCATGCCAATGTCACATGCATCCTTCTCTTTCCCAGAATTTCTCTTCAAGGACAAAACACAGAAGCAGGTCCCATTTGTCCACCTGTTCATTTTCATATCACAGACCTTATTAGAGGCCTCTTTTTCCACTACTACAATGAAATAGTAAATTATTGCAAATGACCTTGCCTACTCAATAACAGCAAGGAACCAGTGAGTGATTTCACCTTGTGATTACCAGTTCAGTGAGAACAGACCTCCTCATCCCTCAGCGTTACTGAGAGCAACCCAATATGCCTCAAGTTAATTTTTACATCCCTGTTTCCTGTGGGGTTCCATTGATGTGACGGCATGTCACTGCGTGACTTTCAGTTTCCAAAGACATGCATTTTCCACTGAAAAATACACTGCTGTCAGGAAAGAAGAGTATGAACCCATCCTTGTGAGCCTGATGCAATCGATGGCAAAGGGGACTGGGAATCCTCATACAATAGGCTCTGCAGGTTGTGACTGACTGTCCAAGGATGTTGTAAAGAATGCTGACCTAATGGCAGCACAAAGGGGTGGTGGAAGGTTTACATAAACAAATAAGCTGATAGCGTAACTGTTTAACCCTGAGTTAATTAAGTGGGTGTGAATGTCTCCTTCCTTTAGCCAGACCAGTAGGAGCATACACATGGCTCAGTATAACAGACATTATACAAAGTTAACAACTAACAAAAAGTTTTTGTAGGTAGCAATGGGCTTTATGTGGTTTCAACTTACAAATTCCTTTCCCACCACTGGGAAAGCCCATCATCCTACTGGTAATTGTATTATTAGCACCAGTAATGGAGATCAAGTCAGTTTTGGGGTAGTGATGGAAGATTTGTGTTTTTGATTTGTACATGCACAAGCTGTGAACTAGATAACACACCAGCCTGATTGATGCCACAGGCAGAAACAAATGACTGGCATGGGCCAGCTTCCTCTGACCCAGACCCTATGTTTAGTTTGTCACAAAAAAGGGATAAACTTGATTTGAATGCCATGTTTTATTCACTAGATACAGAAAATGTAGAAACCAACAGAAGAAACACATTTTCAACTGAGTTACAATGTAGCAGCAATTTGAATTTCAGCACAAAGGCATCTTCTCTTGGTTTTTGGACATCTTGTCAATTCCCAGTCCCACTAGCTCCTAAAGAGAACTGCATTTCCATTTATGCACAGAACAGCATCATTTCAAAGGAAATAATTTCCTTTTTCTCCTTTCCTTTTCTATTAGTACTTTAACTGAATAAAGTGCACTTACAAATGCAAGCAGGTGTATAGCACCACTCCCAGATGTGCACTGGCACCACCAGCTCCTGTCTCTGTACAGAAGCTGCACAGTATTTCATTAGTATGAGCTAATACCCTTTGCTCTACCTTAGTTCAGTCAGTGCTAGACAGCCAGGAGGTTCGGCTCACCTCTACACTCCTAGCAAAAATACAGAAGAGTTAAGAAACAACACATGCACAACAGATCTGGTTACAATTTAGCATCAATGTGAATGGCAATGAATGGATCTTCAGCCTCATTACCAATCAGGAAATTAGCCATGCCATCAGCAGCAACACGAACTTCAACCGCTGTACAGTAATCACCTTTCTTTTGTCCAGAAATGATGTCGCAGTAAGTGCCAGCAGGCAAACCGGTCTGCAGAGTTACATTCAAAGACCTTTGGAAAAGATTGAAATGCAGTAAGGATTATATGGAGTCTAAAATGCTCTGCAACTCATATTGGAGACCTTCTCAGATGTTAGGTAATTCTGGATTTATCCTGTAGCACTTCTCTGGACACTGCAGAATCTGTCCAACCACTACATCCTTCAAACTGCTCACCACCACAACCTGCTCCTAGTTATTACAGGCCTCACACACTCCCATTCTCTTACCATCTCGTTCTTGCATAACAGTTTTGCAATACAGATTGCAATACAGTTTTTAAACTGTCACTTTTGGACCATATTCCCGAGTTTACAAGTTCCTTCATTTCTGTAAGTTCAGACTTTTCTAGATGACCCTGCTCAGTGACACAGCCAAATTCAGAACTAGAAAACAGCAAGATCACAGTACAAGGCCTAACTGCCAAGAGCAAAGAATATTCCTGGTACAGTGAAGAATGGCAAGTTTAAACTGTCAGCAACTGAGATAAAGGATGCACCCGTTACAAAGATCTATTGGAGCCAGCAACACCTTAAAAGCTTTCACTATTAACTAGATTTTTAAAAATAAATAATAATTTATTTATAATAACTTGTATTCTGTTTGTCTCACTGACTTACCAGTCATCATTATTGAAAATGATGAAGCCTTTATTACCACGGCCAAAAGCTACTTGATTGCTGCCATTGTCCCACCAGTTGGAGAAAGGCTCACCATCCACCACATTGCGGAAGATAACCATGTTCCTGAAAACACAAGGACTGGCTGTCACTGCAGCTGCAAGACCTCTAAAGCCACAGGGGACAGGAAGCAAAAGCAAATGCCTTCACTTATGGTTTCTCCACAGCATCTTACTTGATTTGACGCCAGCGATGTTCACAGACCCAGTCGTTGCCGCAGGTAGTGTCCTCATTGATTGTAACAGGCTTTATTGATCCATCCGAGTTACTTGGTGGTCCAACCCAGTCATTGATGTCCTGCAATTAAAAGGCAAGTTTATAACTTCGTACCAAAAGTGCAGAGAGCCTCTTGGGAGGCAAAAGCTAGAGGGAGCATCAAAATTCCACCAGCTAGATCCAACATGGGACAGTGAAATCACTTAACAAACTGAAATGCACAGGACTGCTTCTCTGGCCCTTCTCTGGCCCTCCTTATCCACCATGTAGGGATCCTCAGCATAGCAAGCTTACCTTTCCATCTACAAAATATCTTGGCCAGCGAAAACTTGACATCACACGGGTAAAGCCATATGGGTGGGCCAGCATGAAACCAACTGCCATTTTATACAGCCTGTTGGTTGGACAAAACAAGTAATGAGACATGGAAAGAGAAACCTGCCAGAGAACAGACAGACAAGCCAAAGAAAGAAGCATCACCCAGACAAGAGCAAGCCCTTACCTGGCATCCCAGAAGGTCAGAATAGCAGATCCACCAGCCCCATGCCCACGCTGGTTGTCGTGATTATCCACAAAGACCAGGGCTCTGTCGGAAGGCACAAAGCCCCAGCCTTCTCCCCAGTTCCTGGCCAAAAACACAAAGACTTGAAGCTATCCTGTCAACTGCTGTATCCACTGTACCCCAGAGAAGTTGCAGCACCCCCATTCTTACTTGAGGTAGGCCATCTTTTCTCCATTCCACTTGCGGATCACTGTCCCCAGCTTTGCACCATATTTGAATTCTGTCACTCGGCCATTTCCAAAGTAGTCGCTGCCCTTGATGGGCTCTCCACCCAAGTCAATTACCTGGAACAGGAAAGACAGTGATTGATCACCAATACCTAAGTAAGGCTTGGGCCATAACAATTTTATATTTAGTCCAGTCTCTGCTTCCAAGAATTGGGCAGCCTGATTTTACTATGTTTCATTATTTTCCCTAGACCTTGCAGGCAAGATATTGATTTAGCAAAATGTGTCTAGCAACTTTAATTTCTGCTGACTGAAACGAACTACCTGATTCTTAGGTCTTGTTCGGATCTGTTACTCAAATATAAAGTCAAAATTTGGAATATCAAATAACACTAGTTATGCCACTGAAAAACTAAGTTTCAGACCATACACACCATTTATGTCTTCTGTTGTAATTTATCATCCAGAATTTTATATTCAGAAAGTGAAATCACTTTTTTAGATCAATGCAATTTTTACACTAACTTCAATGTAGTAAATTTCATCTCAAGTGAAATTTCTGGGTGAAAATTCTAGAAGATCCAAAACAACTGAGGTATTTTGCATGTCAATTACCATTTATGGGCAGATTAGATTATGGTTATTAAATCTTGATCAAGATTTCTATAGATCTTGAATCTGAAAGCTGCTTTGGCTCAAACTAAGCATTGCTTTCTGTGTGTGACTGAGTCTATACTGTGCCTATAAAAATGTGTTTATGAAGTAAAATTTAAAAAAAATAAAGATTACCTCCTGGTAAATGAAAGGTTTAGTTCCTTCAGGAAACCATTTAGTATTTAGAAGTTTCAGCTTGTCTAAAATCGCCTTCACATCCCCAGGCCACATATGCTTGGCAGCATCAATTCGGAAGCCTGCTACGCCGATGTCCAGGAGATGGTTCATGTACTCAGCGACCCTTGAGCGCACATAGTCCTTCTCCAGGGCCAGGTCCAGAAGGCTGACCAAGCGGCAGTCACGCACCTGGAGAACAATTCCAAAATGATGCATTTTCCACCTCATGAACTAAATGCAGTGTTGTGCACACACTATGAACTTTCTTGACTATGTTACAATACCAAATAAAGCATTCACCAGCCTTTGTTCGCCAAGCATATCTTTGCTTTGGGCAGGTACCTTAGTCATCTACATAGAAGGAGCATTAAGAAATCTGCATTTACCCAACTTCCACATTTGTAGGTGCTGTAGGATTATAACAGCCAAGTTATTAAATCTATAATCAGCTTTTTAAATGCAAGTACAAGGCAAAAACAGGACTAATTGTTTTTACTCAGTGCACTCATTTCTGATCTAGAAAAGATTTCTAGAAATTACATTTCTAAATATTTTCAAGTTATTGTAGCCTGAAACATTAAACTCTTGTTTCCTTAAATATAAAATGATGGGCATCAGTTTTCATCAAAAGAATACCCGACATTGAATATTCTGAGGTGCCTTTTTACTAAGAACTCTCAGTATGGGTTTCCATGGCTATGCACATCTTCCTGGAAAGAGCAAGATGCATTAGCCTATCCTGCAAATTGCACTAAGGAACTGGCTATAAAGATGCTCCCTTAGAACTTCTGCTGTCATTTCTCCATAACTCCTTTCCTCTCAACTTTGATTCAGGAAAGATCAAATGCATATGAAAGACATAAAACATTATTCAAGAAAGATAGGTATTTTTACTTTCAGAAGGTAAATTTTCACTCTGTGGTAAAGTTCTGACCTCATAATCTAGCACAGAGGAATAGATAGACTCCTAGGAAATACCTGAACAGAAGGTCAGTTTTCAAGATTTTGGCATTACTATTTTTCTTTAAAAAATCCTAATCTCTCTTCTGAAATTAAAAACTTGCAAATTACAATAGAAGGCAAACAATAACTCTTTTTTTTAACCCAAAAACCCCACACAAGATAATTGCTAAATAGATTTTATGAGCATTAAATTGTCTTTATAAAGTACCTAAGCACATTTGTCTATATCTGAAATTGAGCCATTGTCTCAAGCAGAGCTATCTGTTTAAGAAGTGGTGTTCTTATAGCAACACTAACCTCTACTAATAATTTGGATGGTTTTCCATGAGGCTTTTTGTTCTGTTTTAAAAAATGTCTGACTGTAAATGAGAGCAAAGTAACCACAGCACAGGAACAGATGTACATGAAAACCATAGTTCTAGGTTTACCTGCGATATATCATGATAATTCTCAATGTCTCCACTTCTAGATTTACATTTACCATCATTAAAGTCCCAGCCAGAATACGGCACAGCTGGAAAATCTTCAGTCTTTGCATTGAAATAGCTTCCACAAGTGGCATGATCACCAGCACCAGCATTAGCTCCACACATATGGTTGATTACTGCATCCACGTAAATATATACCTAGAGAATAATATTCACATAACAATTTGAGGAAGCTACTTCCTATAGCACCACTAATCAATGTGCTCACTCCCATACTTCCTGCCCTAAGCCCCTATTTTTCCTTGCTTTCTTCACCCAACTTTTTATTCAAATTATTTTTTTTCTATTAACCTACAGTAATGTTGATACACTGCAGCTCTACAGACAAGCAGATAACATTCCATCCATTTTTTTTAAACAATAGAAAGGGAGATCCTGGGAATTACTGACCTGTCAGTGTCACCTCTATGCCTGGGAAGATTGGAACAGATCACAGAATCACAGCATGGTTTGGGTTGGAAGGAACCCTAAACATCACCAACCCCTCAGCCATGGGCAGGGACACCTTCCACTACATCAGGCTGCACAGAGCCCCATCCAGCCTGGATCCTCCTAGAAACTGTGCTAAAACCCATGAAGAACAAGAAGGTGTTTTAAGACAAGGAGCATGACTTCAAGTCCTGTCTGACTAACCTAGGGACCTTCTATAATGCATTTTTCAAAACACTTACTCCAACATTGTTGCACCTGGTCACCATGTCTCTAAATTCCATTTCGTTTCCAGATCGTGTGCACAGCTTGTAGCTGACAGGCTGGTATCTTTCCCACCATGGTTGCTGGGGGTCACTAACGATAACATTTTCATTTGGAGGTGAAATCTGTGAATAAAACAATGGCACTTGGTGACAGGATACTGATAATAGTTAACTTGTTTGCAGACTATTGTGAGAGAAAGAACATAACCCACATAGATCTCAGTATCCTCTGCTTACACTGTAGTGGCCTGGAAAAAAAACAACTCAGGCCTGGCTTTCAGCAGGTAGAAACATACTATAAAAATTAAGTGGATGGACATAGTGTCCTAATTATCTTTGTTACTGCAGGCCTTAAAGATAAAAAGAAGTGTCTGAAACCAAAGAATTAGGTCAGCACAGGTAGGATACGACTGCATAATAACTGATGTAACATCCTGTCACTAAAATAAATCCAAATTCTCATTTTTGTAATGTTTTGAACAAAAGCATTCTCAAACTAATTCTTCTAAGTTTCCAGATGAGTTATACCTCTTCCAAAATTTTATAGACTCTTTTAGGCACTTTTTAAGCAGAAACCTTTTGCTGCTACCTCCAAGTCTCTGAGCATAACCACCCAATCCCACCATTTCTCAGAAAGATCCCAAGGCTGCATCCTACTCAGCTGCCACACCTTTGTGACCAGCTCAGCAAGCTGTCATCTGAAAAAAACTTTCTTTCTGAAACACTGTCAAAGAATGGCTTAAAAAGATATACAGACACACACCACAGTCCTAGAAACCAGTTTAAAATCAATCAGGTCTGTGTGCCTGGAAGGAAGGTTGCAAAGAAAAGCTGTTATTATTTGAAAATTATGGGGAAGTTCTTACTTAGGCCAACTTGCAAAGTCTCTGGCTACAAGAGAAATGTAGACTTCTCATCAATTTTTCCTGAGCAATCTGACAAGCAAGCTGAAATAGTTTAATAGGTGGCTGCTCTCCAACCATGTTACCCCATCCATCTGACAGCACTGGTTCCACAGCAAGACATCTCTGCTATTCAGACAGAACAGACATAGGCACACCCCCACCATAACCTGTGTTCAATCCATCTCTGCCTGCTCACACTACATTCCTACAAAGAAGCATCTCTTAATGGCTTATTGTGACACTACAGAGGGAAGCTTGCCAGTTTGGGTGACCACAATTAGCAGCCTTTCATATTTAATTATTTAAACTTTCAGCACTTTGTTTTTCTGAAAGCTAGTTTCTTCAGTCATGGTTCTATTTTATGTTTATCTAGGTTTTAAGAGCTTCCCTTCATTTAAATTATATCAAACAGATAAAGATAGGTTAGTCTTCACAGCAGTAAGAAAACGATTTAGCCAATGATATGCAATTCTAATTCATCTAAATGTAATAGCAGAGAGTGCAAAGCAAGCACTTTGGAACAATGAAATAAACCCATGTTTACACAATGACAGCTGAAGAATATCTTTGTCAGCATTTACTACTTCCATTACCAATTTCTATTTTTCTTTCTCAGTACCTGTCCTTTGGCAAGTTCAACATTTCTCTGTGAAACAAATTATCTCTGTAACAATTTTACTGCCTACTGATAGGGACAGACATACCTGAACTCCTCCAAATCCATTAGGAGCTAAATAGCGTTCACACTCCAGGGCAATATCCACCCAGCGCCATTCAAAGAGATGTACAATAGACGTCCTCTTGGAGAGAGTGTTGGGGTCGTACTGCCCCCAGCAAACCCCCACAATTAACAGAAGAAAATAGATACCCATCCTGTCCTCTGTGATCAGCTGCACTCTTCCTCCTACCTAGTTATGTTCCTGCAAGAGGATAAAATACACTTTAGAAAATACACATTTAAAAGTAGAGGCCCATTTCTGGTATCACATTTATTTACCTTGATTGGAATTTTGTATGAAAACTGGATTCTATCTAAGCTGTATCAACCTCCTATACTCACAGTAACTTTTTTTTCCTGGAGTTACAATTCAGATGTTGATAGACTGTCTCCAGTAAGTTGTATTTTTATTGTATAAAGCCAAAAACAACCCCAAAAGGCAAAGGATGAACATTTTGTTTCTCTTTTCAATGCCTAGTATTTTACGTTCCTATTTGCCCTTGAGAGGCATCTTTTTTTTTTGAAAATGGTGTTACCGATTTATGACTTGTACAGATTTAGACAAGACCCTGGAGAAACAGAGTGTTTCATATTGTGAGTTGTCACAAACCCCCAGATATTCTGGAGATCTAATATGGGAGTTTTTCATTCATGATATGCATGACATCTGTCATTCAAACAACAGCTCTAACCTTGGAGGATCTCTCAGATACAGAAATTATAGTGACTCAAACCCAGAAATGTAATGTCCAATCTCTGTACATTGTACAATTTGTGTGATGTTTTCCTCCCAAAGAACATAGGGCAACAGCAGATGTTAGAAGTGTTGTGAAGCTCCATAATCAAGAAATCTCCTTCTCAGGGCCAAGGTATAGAGTTCTGCAAATGAAAGAGCTTTCCAGAGGCTGAAAATCAGCTGCCTTACCCTCTGATGAGCTAGGCTAGGCACTGTATTTCCTGATACATACCCTATTTGTATTTACCAATGGACAAACACAGACTATATTTAAATTTCCTCTCCTTTTTCTTACCTAAAAAGATACAGTATGGAACAAACCAGAAGTTAAACAACTATCAAGGTTTGCATTACTCTATTTAGGATCTTATTTTGCACTCTTCGTGTTTAGAAGCTGATTTAGAGAGTCTGGAATATAAAAAGTCCTACGAGGAGAACTCCAGCAAACAAAAGGCTGAACTACCACTTCCCTTAAATAACAAAACACAGAATCTTGTTACTTTCCTTTAACTATCTATTCTTTATAAAAAGCTGTCTTAACACAGGGCAAAGAGGGAATAGGGAAATTCCTAGGTGATGTTATAGGTGCTACTGAATATTTCAGGGAAGCTTTAAACATGAACACAAATGCCTTCAGGTTTGCCACATAAAGGAAACCAGTGTCTTTCCTGATTTCATACACATTTGGGAATGGATTGCTGAAAACTACAACCTGCTATGACACAGATACCCAGAGCAAAGTTTATAACAAACCACACATGACTTCCACAAAATTACTCTCATTTTTGTTTCAAGGAAATGATAATTCCTGTCTCTCAGGCAGTGGAGCTGCACTCTTTGGAGCAAATTCAAGTGCAGACTATAACAGTTTAAAAAGTACAGAACCTCCTTCCAGAGCCCGTTGCTCTCAGTTGTCACTATTCTTCACGAGGAGACTGAGTTATTTAGAATTATTAATTTGACATCTTTAGCTTGATTTTCTGCTTGTGACCAAAACAGTTTTAATGAAATTACTGACTCATAGATCTTTGGTAAAGTACACAGATAAATTTCAGCCACAAGCAGTTTTTCTATGTGCTTCCATTTTCAGGAAAGACTGCTCCTTTGCCCTCCTAGAAAGAACACACATTAACAGAAAATGAGCTAAGAAAGTTTGATTTTTCTGTGATGAGAGAAGCCATTTATCAGACTGGCAAGTTTTCCTTACAGCAGTAAGTACACAAAGCAGTGAGAATAATGTACTTTGACCTAATCAGCTCCAAGGCCTAATGCTTGAAGAGCCAATATTATTGTTTCACATTTCTTTGAAATAGGTATGCAGCTGTTCTGACTTCAGTTCAATCAGAAGAGAACAGGGATCTTGAAGTCCCCATTACACTCTGAAGGCTCTAGCTTCAAAATGCTTTAGAAATTTGGAAAAAAAACTAAGAGGCCTGTATTCCTCAATGGAAGAGAGCACAATTGATTGTACTTCAGAGAATATGGGAGAGAACTGTGTCTGAAGAGCACTGCTGCTGTCTTGGACAGCACGAGAACTCGGTCACCTTGTCTTGTGGAGCTCGGCCACAGTCTCCGCATATGAGCAGCAGTAATTTACACTTGCGAGAGCTCCGACGCTGCTGTTGCAGCTGCAAAACGCAAAGGCTGTCACAGGAAAGCAAAGCAGCGTCCCGGTCACTTCTGGTGGCCCCCCAGAGCCCCCCTCACCAGCTCCATGTTTCGCACAGGCGAAGCAGCCCCGCCCCTGCCGCTCCTCCAGCGCCGGCACGGCGTGTACACGACACGAAAGCCGCGGAGCCCCGCACGGCCGGGCTGTGCCGAGCTGGGCCGTGCCGATCCGTACCGGGCTGTGCCGAGCCGATCCGTACCGGGCCGTGCCGAGCCCAGCTGTGCCGCGCACATCGCCTGTGCCCTCGGGCAGGGCCGAGCGCCCGCCGCGCCGCCCCTTCCGTCGGCCCCGCACGGCTGTGCCAGGGCGCCCGGGCACGGCCCCGCTCGGGGCTGCCGGATTCTCTACGGGCGTCTGTATCGGGGATTTGTTTGTTTGCTTTTCTGGCCCCCGGAATGTTTGTTTTGTTTGCCACTGTTTTCCTTAAGTAGCTTCCCTTGCTACTGTTTCTATTGCAGGCAGAACACTTGGGTCCCGAAGTTCCTACCCCGAACCAGCAGCTCCTGGCGGAAGGGTCTTTCATGTTACACACGGACAGCGACATGCAACTATTTACTCTAGTGGGTTTGCCCTTGCCCACAGAAAAGAAACAATTTTATATGACTAACTCCATTTGTTGTTTTGTATGTCAAAGCCACTCTACCAACACTAAAGTAGAACATGCCTGAAAGTTTTATATTACACACAATTATGTCAATTCAATACAAGATTACATTCTGGAATATATTTGTTCTTGAGATTTTGCAAGGAAAGCTCTGTGGACACACTTATCAACCATTTTAAAAAGTGTTTTTGTCCTTGAGCACAGCACCACCTTGCTGTTACCCTACTTCAGCACTCTGAAAATTCACTGGCTGACCTTTTATGTACTATTTTAATAACTTGGTCCCATACTTGTAGCTCAACACGAGTGCCAGGACAGACGATCATAGAACCATAGAATCGTTAAGGTTGCAATAACCCTTTAAGATCATCGAATCCAAACATCAACCCAGCACTATCCAGCTCACC
Source organism: Pithys albifrons albifrons (assembly GCF_047495875.1). Lineage (NCBI taxonomy): Eukaryota > Metazoa > Chordata > Aves > Passeriformes > Thamnophilidae > Pithys > Pithys albifrons. Next base: position 13,659,142 of record NC_092467.1, read on the forward strand.
ACTGAACCTTTTCTCCAGGTGCCACATCCACACAATGTTTGAACACTCCCAGGTATGGGCAGTCTGTTTCAATGCCTGACCATCATTTTAGGGAACAAATTTTTCCTAGTATCTAATCCAAACCTTCCCTGGTGCAACTTGAGGCCATTTCCTCTTGTCTCATCAGTTTTTATCTGAAAAGGAGACCAACCCCCACCTCACAACCCTCCTTTCAGGTAGTTGTAGAAATCTATAAGGTCTCCCCTGAGCCTCATTTTCTCCAGGATAAACACCTCCAGCTTCCTCAGTCACTTCTCAAAAAACTTGTGTTCCAGACTCTTCACCAGCTTCACTGACCTGCTTTGGACATACATTTCCCATTTTCTGTATTATATTCCTTTTCATGTGTTATAGAGTCATAAATCTTTGTAAAGTAACTCCATTCAGATATAGACTAAAAATGTAGTAGAACAAGGGTTCCACATCTTTGAAGGCTACAGTGGAGTAACTAGTGTTTTCTGCTTTAATGTTGATACAGTGGGTTTGAACATACAAAGTAACAAAAGGAGTTTGTCATTATCAGAAAAATGTCTTTTCTCTGGCAATGGGCAAAACCACAACTAGAGTAAATGGTCTGTATGTGAGAGAAAATGATCTACCAGGAGCTGCAGGACCCAAGTTTTTGGCCTACAATAGAAACAGTAGCAGGGTAAGCTACTTAAGGAAACCAAAATACTTACAATGTCAAATAGAACAAATATTCCAGGGGAAAGAAAAGCCAACCAACCAACCCCCAAATACAAACCATCAGCAGAAATGGGTATATAAAAACCCAGCTGACTTAAAGGAACGAATTCTCCTGACTTTCAAAAAATGTTCTCTCAATGAGACTGCAAAAGTTTCCTTGATAGATTATCAGTGTAAAATGGTGGACAGCATGTTATATTTATACTTTACCCATCAAGAACACAGCTTAGCTTTATTTATAATGGAATCGCCACAGAACACACAGACAAAAAAATTAAGCCACTTTTCTCTCTTTCCTAATCATCATGAACCAGCCATTCTCATAAAATTTCTCCCAGTATACTTTTTCTGGCCTATGGCTCCAAAAACAAGATAAACTAACAAACAACTACACAGTTCACATGGGAATGCAGCAAATAAGCTAAAAAGAATTTCAGTAAAAGCATTTTCAAGCAATACGGTAAGCCAGTTCATATGGATAAAACAGCAAAGAGACACTTTGGTCCAGTCATCAATACTAGTGATTTAAATGGTCTGCAGCTGGAATAATGACAAATTTTTTACACCACCCAGTTATGAGACCATCAACCATGACTTAGTATTTTATGGAGTAACTTTTTCTTTAAGTCCACTGGACTGGACTTTCTTGACAAGTAAGTATGATTGCAATGTTTCCCACACGGCTTTGGAGAGCTTCACTGATCTGCCCAATGTGTAAGAAATGCTACCATGTGACCTCCATAGCATTTATTGTTATTAATCACAGTTCAACAGGGCAAGGACCACAGCCACACAGGATTAATGGTTTTAACTGCTATTCTTGTTTTAATGACTTCAGCTCACTATTGACATTTTTCAAGATGCAGATGAACCACGAAAGTTAATTGCTGAGGAAAAACAGTGCCTGATTTCACAGTACAAATTCATGCCAGTCCTCCTGCTTGGTTTCAAGACAAGAAAAGGATCTGTCCCACTCAAAACCCCCACAATAAAAGCCAAAATGAAGAGAAAAAGGCAAAATGAAGAGAAAGGAAATAATTTATTAGATTTCACAAGCAAACTAGTACACATTTATCTTGTAAGTCTTGTGACAGTTTAAAGATATGTGGAATCTTTAAGATGAGAAAATTTATAGTCTGCCTTAAATACTTTAGAAATGCTACTACGCACAGTTCAAGAGTCCTGATGATTTTACTGCTTCTTCCCCCAGCTTGGTAATACTTGAAAGAGATGGAACACAAAAGGGACCTGGAACATCACAAAGGCATGTTAAAAGTAAGAACAACCAGAAAATAGCAATGTTATACTTTTTTTTGACAACTAAACTGAAAGATGCTTAGTATTTTAAAAAGTACTTCATGTCTGAAAAAAAAATGACTTAATAGATGCAGGCATATTAATTTTATATTACAGAAAGTTAAATAGAAATGTAGCATGAAACACACAGGAAAAATAAGTCACTGGCAACAACACTACCTCAGTGCAGAGAACAATCTAAAAAAAAAGCCAACAAAAACGTAGCAGTGATTAATAGTTGAGTATTAGTTCAACTTCAAATACTTCATTGCAGGATACTGTTAATTTTTTTCTTTACTCAAAAAAGACAAAGTAAGGAACATACAAAGTGAATCAACTACAGATTGTTTCTCATATACCAGGAAAACAGTAACCATCAAATGATCTAGAATACCTGTAAACCCCTCAATATTAAGAATTGCTCTGCAACATATTTTAGCCAACATATTAATATAATAATATTTATTTAAAGAAAAACAAAGTAGCATCCTCAGTGTGAGCTCAGCACAGCTCCACATAGATCAGCTTGCAAGAGCTAGAACTGTTCCACTAAGGAATGGGAGCATAAATTATAAGGGACATGACCTTTGAGGGAAAAGGTGAAGAACACCTTTTAAGACTAGGAACTTTCATTGTGTCTATTCACACAACACAGAAAACTCATTGATTTCTTTTTTCCCCCTGAAAAATTACCCTTTTATTTTCAAAATTACCTGCTCAGCTCAAGCTTAAAACATGTAAGCTCCTCCCCACATCTACTCTATACAAAAACTTAGATGTAGTTGAGTGCTACAGGAAACATTGCACAAAAAAGGATACAACAAGAAAGGATACACTCTGCATGACAGTATTACTGCAGTATTTACGCAGGAATGTTTCTAAAGAAGAACAGCAGAATGTGGTTTAATTTTACTTGATTCTCAGTTATTTCATACACATAACTTTATGCTACCTAAAAGCAAAATGTGCCTCTTTGATAAAATACAGTTCTAACATTTTACTTGATTTAATGAGGGTTGATGGGTCCACCAACTAAACTCCATATTCAAAAGTAAATGCATTTTTGATAACTTGAACTACTACGACAATATCAGATTTTTTTGTTTCATTAATTCTCTTCAAGTCTTTGGCATTGTACAGACTCACTTTTATTCCCCATCAGGTACCAAAACCCAATCATGTTACCATTTAATGCTGGCTTTTAAGTCACTTCTTCCCTATGAAGAAGCTGGAGAACTCCCAACATGAGTTTCTTCTACATAAACTTTCTCCCAAAAAGTTGTATTTTAGCTATAGGAAAAATAGTCATCCCAAATACTAACTGAACTTTCATCAGTCAATAAAGAAAGACATTTCAGCCAGCAAGAAGTTACGTAGTATTTTTATAAACCATATGTATTACGTAAACTTTTGTAGAGAAATAAATAAACAAATAAACCCTAATCAACCAAACGGAAAAAAACACCAAACAAAAAATCAGACTGAGACTCAGATTTCTATCATGAAATTTTGCATGTTAAATCACCCACCAGAATATTCCAGAAGGAAAAGGAAAGCACAGTCATGCAGCAGTAGGGTTCAATTTCATCATTAGTTGGGAAATAAAATAAGTATTTTTAATTAAACCTCACAGATCCTTAGAAATCTGTATTACTCTATGGAACATTCTATGATTGCTACATGTAAACAGCCAAGCTAAGGGAGAAGTTCTGCCCATGGCACATTAAACCAATGACATCTGTAAGATGACAATTCAGGTACAAGTTGCAGGTGCACAAGTAAGTCTTACATAACTATGTTTTTGCTCACTCTAAAAAAGGCTTCTGAGATGACCATCAACATAACTAATAACCAAATAAGCACCTTGTTATTTTCTTTATGTAATTCAAATATTTAGCATGTTTAGTAAAATTCAGAATTAATGTACAAAATTAGTTGAAAAGACATGGAATTTCTAAAAAGAATAAAAGTGCTAAGGCTTCATCTATCAGCCTTTCCAATAGCTAAAGTGCTTAGAGTTTATTTTTTGAATATAAAGAAATTTAATAATCTTATTAGACACTAGATAAAATAATATAAATACAAGGGTCTTTTCTAGCAAGGAAGAACTAAGAAACAAGACTGAAAGTCTCATAAGCACTTGCTCCTAATAGGATACTTTAGCCAAGGCTCATTTTTCTCTTTTCACTGAGCAATACAGAAGAATGCCTGTAAAGTCATCTTTAATTTAACACAATACAGATTTTGCAAACCACAATAACACAAAACAGGAATGTCTAAGACCAAGAAGCATCTCAGATATGAGAGGACCAAGCAGCATATCAGATATGAGAGAAACAAGGTCGAATATAATCTGATTAAAAATCCTTAAGACAATGGATACAACAAGGAATCTGCAATTAAAGTAACTGCTCTAACTAGAAATACCGCCCGCACAATAACCAGACTGTAGGGTCTCCAACCAATCTGTAAAAATCAAACCCAATTGTTCACATCCTTTATTTCATACTTCAAGTTTCCTTCAGAGTAATGAGGATGAAACCTCCAAATTAAAAAATACATCATGGATTAAGTAGAATGGTTCATAAGCAGTCAAAGATTTGAGTTCATTTTGTCTTAAGTGGTGGCATAACCAGTTTGATCCCCAACTAACCAGTGACTAAGTTCAATGCTGTTTAATTTGAGCTGGCTGATCTCTCAGAGGGTAAAGACTGAAAACTACGTGCTTCTTACTCTTGCACCAGTTACTTCACTAACACAGACATTTTCAGGCCACAAAACCCCTCACAGCTAAATCAGACCTGATTTTGCCTTTTACTCTCATGTAAAGGGAGTAGAGTAAGCAGTAGTGACATAAAGCTACATCATGAGAAATAAAGTTAAATAACAATTACTTTCTGCTAGAATTTACGTTCCCATCCTGTTTAGACAATAGTGCCAAAAATCAGGACCTATGCATTCCACAAAGGAAGCCTTGATCAATGCAACATTAAGCAACACTTTCTGACAATATCCTTCACTATAATTCAGCCAAGTTTAAAGGATGCTGCAACAGCACTAAGATCTCATCTTCCAAAGTTAGCAAAGCCAAAGGTCCTTTACAGCTAGCAGTAGTTTATTGCTGGAACCAGTTCTTCAGGATCACTTTCCAATGGCAGGGATGGAAGAGAAAGAGCAAAGAGGCAACTCTTTTCAATACCAAAATCCTGGAAGATTACTGAAAGGTAAGTGGTCCTATTCCACAGAATTATTCTCCTTAGCTTCTGAGGTTAAGGATGAGAGAAACAGAAAACTACTCTGTGATATGAGAATTAGGGAAATGTCAGTCTCTGAGTTCCTACACAGAGGAAGAAGCAATGTTTCACACTTACACCAACTAGGTACCTTGCACTCTGTTTTTCTGACATAGGTGAACATATAAGAAAATAAAATTGTATGGAACACTTCCCAGTATTCCTAGAGAAGCCATTCAAGACATATTAAATAAAAACAAATGAACACACACATTAACCAAAGAACCCCACCCTCTTTATTTTTATTTTCAGGCACAGAGTCCATACCTTGTGCAGTGTTCTACTTTTTCCTTTTCCCTTCGTTGGCATCCTGCTTTGGTCTAGCTGAACGAGCAAATTGCTGAGTTTCTGTTAAGGACTACAAGTGTCTGTGATAAGCAGAAGCCAATCAAGAAGGAAAAAAAAGATTATTTCTGCAAATTACAGTTTTACCTGTGAATCAATTCTACTACACTACCAAGTATTGTAACAACAATGTCTATTAGTGACAGACTAGGACCTCACTGTTACACAATATAAATGGTATTAAGAAAGACTGCCCAAGAGTTTGCAATACAAAGTAAATAAGGAGAACTAAGTAGGAATAGGTTAGATGCAAACAGAGTAACTACATCAGGACAAATGCTTGGTATTTACAATCTTCCATCCCAGCATGTTAATTCTGAAACTCTGATGTCTTAGAATTTGAGAAGAAAAAAAGGTAAAAGGTTGGGATAAATGTGAGTAGACAGAAAACAAAATAAAACTACAAAACATTTAAGTGAAAAATAAGAAAGTATTTCCGGAGAAAAACCAGTGCCATACAAATAAAAAGTGAAAGTTCCAGTTGGAGAACCAGCATAGAGACCACTGACCCAAACAGGAACATTTCTTATTCTCTTAATTCTGTAAACACAGGTCTAAGCAAGTCAAAAGGCTTGTATTTAATTTAAATACAGTGGTTATAGAAGCTAAATTATTTTTGCATTATCTTTGCAGGATCAGAGGTAAGACCAGAATTTTACTGTTTTATATAAATCACTTTTACTGTTTTAGAAGAGGTGCCTCTATTTTTTTCAGCTACCATAAAACTAAGAACAGTACACTGTGTTATGCTGACTGGTTCTCTTAAGCTATTTCATCTTTTGTAGAACACTCTGACAGCAAAGCAAGAGATCAACAGACAGATTACAAAGAATATAACATAAATGCTTGAAAAAAAGATACAACCACCATGGGTTTTTCAAATAAGACATATCCATTTGCTTCTTTTAATGCTTTAGCAGCTGCTTTTTCATTAGGAAGTCCAATGAAAGCCTGTCCCTTCATACGGCCTTCTTTCATCAAACGTATATCAAACCTAGGGGCAAAATGGGGAACTGGGAATTACTCACATTCACAACAAAACTTTCCTATTTCACAGTAAAAATTTAATTCTCATGCTTCAAGTTGGAGAAACAGCAGAAACAGGAGCCTACAAGCCTACAAGCAGAAATGATGTCCTTGGAGACAATTTTGTCTGGTGGAACCATTTACTAAAAAGTAACATCAGACTGCAGGATGGCAAATTGATGTGCAGTACTACTAAACAAGACATATGCAAAATGATGAGATACACACAATCATCTGCACAATGAACAGCAAAGTTTGGAACTAAAATATAAGGGCAATATAGTAGGGTCTTCAGTCACTGTTCATAACGTAATTCTGTTTCTGTACTTGTGATAAATGAAGATTTTCAGATGAAGCACATTTTTTTCTTTATACAGAAACATAAAATGCCAAGTTTTAAAATAATAATTTTCACCACTATTGTAGAAGGTAACATAAGAAACTTAAATTTAACCTAGTACCAAATGAACTCACATATTTCGTTCCACTTCTGACTGGAAGTCAACGTATCTTCCAAAAATGAACTTGAGATCCTGAAATTGAAGTGTAGGTGTAAATGAAAAGCTAAGAAAAAGCCCTTTCAGGTAAATATTAAACTTGCTTGTTTAATTACCTTTTCCTGGACTTGTTTAGCTAAATTCTTCACATAAATCCTGCAATTTGGATCACCTGGCTCATAGTTTTTGAAAACAGAAAATTTTTCCATTTCTTAAAGAAAACAAAAAATAGAGAATGTTTTAGGTCATTTACTTACTTTGTATATTTGCTCAGTATAAAATAATTTAACATATGACCAGTTAAGAAAGGAAATACTTATTTAAACTATTTGTTGCAACAAAAACTTATTACTAGACCATATATTCTCATACCTTCTCTAGAAAGTCTATTTTTTTCTAGATCCTTTCTAGAAATAAATTCTGATGGTATTTCATCCTCCTCCTCTTCAGTTTCCATTTTATCATTTGAGCTAGGAGCTGGGAAAATCCTCCCAAAGCCTGTATTATTGATTTCTTCCCTGGCTGCAGAAAGATCTGAAATTTCAACACATTATTTAAGTGGTTTGTACGTTTATGCACAAGAGGATCAACAGCAAGCAAAAGAAGTACACCTTCCAGTATTATTTTAATATAGCAGACTTTGTAAAACAATTTGAACACATTCTATAAAAAATGGTCTTAATCCCTGGTTTTACAAAACCACCTGCTCTATACAGTCCTACAAAACCAAACACACTACAAATAAAAGCAATGGCATGTGCTGGTTAGCATAAAACTAGCCTTGCCCTTCAAGCCTGCTTCCATTTCAATGGTTTATCTAATTTTCATTTACAAAAAGTGGATATCACTGTAAGGATCAAGAAATCCAGACTGACCATAACCCTATAAAAAATCACCACAACTCATTGCTATGATTGCTCAGCACTTTTATAGCAGATAATCAATCAGTGCCTCACAGAGGACTTGGCAATCACCTGGATGCTGCTCCCTAAGAGCTGGAAAATGAAAACCTGAAATTAGCCTGATACATCCAATTACACTGTAAAATACTGAGACTGAATTTGTAATATTTGATAAAAACTTCTTAACATTTAAAAGACAGTGCAATTCACCCTTAACCTACAGAGCACATAGGAGAGAAAGAGACCTTTAAAATCCTCTGGATCCTTTAAAGTTTGTAACATGAGAAAAACAGCAAATGCAAACATGATGGAACTTGGTGTTGAAAGCTCCAGCACAAAAGCAGCAAATAATCTGCTGGCCTAAATTCATCATCCTTCTACACACTGAAACCAGATGATTTTAGTATTAAATACATTTGAAGAACAAACTCTTACCATTTTTTTCTTCTTTTGCTGAGTTTATCTGAAGAACAGCTGGGATGTCAGTACTAATATGAAATTCTATTTTTTTATGACCTACATGCTGCGGCTGCTCAAAGACATCTGAAGGTGACAGTGTAGGATGCAAATTACTGTTTAAAACAACAATATGTTAATTAAAGATTCGGACACTGATGAATGCATAGTCACATACAAGATTTCTTTCAGAGATATTTTATGCTGTTGTTCATCACAAATACATGCGTTCTCCATTCCATAAATCTCACCCAACACAGTTCAAGCTGATTGGAACACTGCAGTAGGTGTGGCTGGCAGTGGGGGCAAACTCAAGAATCACATACCACATTACAACACAGAGAGGCATTTATAAAAAAGTTATCATAACTTGAATAAGAAAAATAACTGGCCTTGCTGCTGCTCTCACCCAGCGTATAAAATATACCAAATTTTAAAAAAATACAGCAAATGACTTGGAGGAAGCAGGTGGCTATTAGGAAAAATGCATTCACAATCACTTATCACTCCATAGAAACACTACACTGTGGCTACTGTGCCATAGAACTGCAGTTCCAAACCCCAGAGTTATTTTAAACCAAGTCAGTTTCTATTCTTCCAGTATATAATTTTATTTGAAGAAGTATTCTAAACAATAAACCCAGATTTCTTCCATCATAGCTGTGATACAAATTAATTATCTTTTCAGATTAAAGTTGTTGAGAAGATTTTAGCTTAAATTACAGGAAAATTTTTACTTTTCGAGTAATAAAACCAAGCATGAGGGTAAGGGAAGACCATCACTACCAAATTCACCTATCAGTGAAGAATGCTTGTTTCAAAAGAGCAGCACTAAAGCAAACATGACACAGAGAAGATAATTCAGTGAAAGGGGATTTCAGTAATCTTCTTGAACAAGTGAAAAAAACACATAAAAAATACAAACCTGTGGGGAGTACACACAGGAACATTCAGTAAGTCTTTAATTCTTTGCTTTTTTCTAACACTACGTCTCTTTGTGTTTATTGGTCTTTTAGGCTGAAGTGTTGCTAATTCCATCAACTTGGTCATTCTATTTTAAATAAAAACAAAAAAACAAAACAAAGTGGTTTACAGTTTATTTGAAAACACTCATTTTAAAAGCTGCTCCCCTTTCCTTAAAGCCCTTGAACTAGAACTTTTCAGAATATGATTATAAAACTAGTTACCTTAAAACTGAAACTACATTAATCATCTATAATTGTAACAAGGTCAATGATGTCCCTCCCTCCCCAAGCACGCTCCTAATTAGGACACGGAAGGTGTAAGGAAAGCTGTGACACCCCAAGCTGAACCTGACTTTGTAACACAATTTCCACTCAACAGAAGTGCCTTTTTCCAAATGCATGTATTTTTATGAATAAAGCATAGAGACTTTCTGATTTATTTTTCAGTTTAAATAGCAAATTAAAAAAATGGTTTTCAATTTAGTATTAAAGTAAAAAAAATACCCTTTTGATCTATCAGTCCAAAAATTGCAAGAGAATCCTTAGTACACAAGCTCCAATTATTATATGATGCAGGCTGAGTACTTTAATCAGTAAAGATATGGAACAATGAAGAATTCAGAAAACAAACTAATTACTGCTTCCTTACATCTGCACTGTTTAGTTAGGGGGGTTGTGACATGAGAACAAATTATAGTTTGCACACCAATAGCCTATTTTCCTTTTCTTACTGCATTTAAAACAGCACTGTCCTGTTATTAAGTTACTCTGAAGTCTCTCTAAACATCTGGAAAGATTTCTGTATACTATGTACTAGATCTTGTATCTATACACTGCAAATGTTAAGAGAGATTCCACTATTTGCTGAACTAGAAGCTAGAAAAATAAAGCCAGCACATTAAGTGAACCCAACAGTTTGCAAATGGCTGTAAAACACGTACCTCTCCTTTTCCTCATCATTATCACTTTCATATTCCGATTCCTCCCCACTAGACAGTTGTTCCTCTTCCTCCTCAGGCAAAGGAGGCTCTTCAGGAGGCAGTGGGGGGATTGGGGGAGGTGGCACAGGCACTGGTAAATACTCTTCATACTAATTATGGGGGAAAAGTTTAAAAAAGTATCTAAACTTTTCAAGAAAAGAAACAAGAAAAAAAGCGTGTATCTTTTTCGTTTACTTAATAAAAATAGTCAAAGCAATAAATTATAAGATGACAAGAAGTATTTTCTCAAAATATGCTTAAAGGGATCTAGATGCTATTTTAATAATTACATTACTAATGAAAAACTTTCCGCAAGCCAAAAAAATAAAATTTTCTGCTTTCTGAAGGTAACAGTGAATGTTTTAATTCTTTTAAGTTGAGGTGATAAGAAATATAGCAACCAGCATCCTGGGTTTTCACTGTGCACTCAGTTTTAAGGACTTTCCTGAGAAGAACATGGTCAAAATATATAGGTGAAGGCCTAAGCTCCAAAGCTATCTCAGTTTCTACAGCCAACCAACAGTTTGAAACATTCCAGTGCTACTGTCATACATGTATATTTTATATTCCTGTGTTCTAAGTACAGCCAAAAAGATTTCTTTACAAGACCAACATGCAAATTGCATCCAGTGAAATGCAGCAGTATTTGCTATCCTCTGGAGAGTTCTCCAGCTTACAGAACTTAGATCTCCCACCATGTTGCTGACATTTTAAATTGTGAATTAGTTCTACATATTTTTAAAAAGTTACCATGGGAGGACGAGCAGTAATTGGTCCAAAAGGTGGAGGAAGATTCATTTTATTCATTAGATGAAGTACCTGAAATGATTCCAATTAAGGTTTCTTTAAATAAATAAGTGGTAACAGTCCCTTGCTAGATATCTTAGGCAGTAACTTCTGGCAGGTGTAAATCAGCAGAGCTTTAATGTTAACGAGCAATGTGAAAGACAGCACTTGAGATCCAACACTAATGGCAAATAAAAGCAATACTCTAAAACGGTTGATCAAAAAGGTAAAGCATCTGCTCAGAATGAAATTCCAAGTACTCAAGTCACATTTAATCAGGAAGGACATATCCAGTTAAGTTTTCAGCATCAATTAAGTAAGCTACTTCTGGCCAATGAAACCTTATTATCACAACTTAGTAAAAAATTAACACTGATTAACACTATCACAGAAAAATTAACTTAATTACTATGAAAGGAATAATTATTTCTGTTGATAATTGAAAGAGGAAAAATGAGATTTTATTTTTATACTTTTTTTTTTACTTACCTGGACATAAAATTTGGGCACGCTTGCCAAGGCATTTGCTATATTTGCTAGAATTGCACTTGAAGGTGGTGGATACAAATATTTGAGGCAGGAATTGATGGGAAAGGTGAGGCTGAGGAGAGAAGATTAAAAACAAGACACCTTAACACCGCTGCCACATGATTATTGGTCATGATTAGTGGTTACTGGAGGTTTAACTCTTCATTACATCTGAAGCAACACTTAAATATTATTATTTCCCTGAGAACTGCTTTGGGCCCCTTCCATTGTCCTTAACACCAGGGAGCAGTCCCCAGTGCATGACAGACTTACTGGGCTTGGGCAAAATCAAAGCATCAACCTACACACAAAGCCTAAAGAACACAGAAACAGTCAATGTGTCCAAAACCAAAAGCACAGCATAGCAGGCTCTAAAAACATCATGAACTCAATATTTAAAGTGCTGAATTTAATAGCCTCCAAAAATTTATTCTTCATATATACAAAAATGCAAATGAGGGGAAAAAAAAGAAGCAGCAGCAGCATGTGAAAAAACAAAATCTGCTGTTAACACTGGGACAACCTACCCAGCCCTCAAACTTGTCCTGAGAAAACAATGCATAGAGCTAGGAGGCTGCTGTGCAATCCACAACCTCATGGCTCAAAGCACCACTCACTACTCCAGTAAGGATTCTAAACTTGAGGAATTGAAATTTCACCTTTATGACAATTCCTACAGCTGTGGCTGCAGAACAGTAGCATAGGAAACAAAACTCTCAATATTATGTAACACATTTCAAAATAACCTGTAACAGAATAAAATAATTAAGACAAATAAAAACCCCAACACTAACCCATGGCTGGGTGCAATTCCATTCTCTATTTTAACACGGCTTGGTTCGATCTTCTCTTCCTCTTTCACTGGTTCTTCTGAACTGAAAATTAGTTTAATCTTGATTAAAACAGGGCAAAATTTAAATGCCTAATGCAATATATAAAATAGGCATCATGCATTATTAAGAAACAGATTAGCATAGGTAATTTTAGCATCTTTATCAATGGTATTACTACAGCTATTATCAATTCTCTATAATTAATGCATGTGGACAATTACAGTAGCCACAGTCTTCTGAAATAAATACTCATGCAGCTTTAAGTAAGTCTCCCTATATTAATACACTCCTGACTTAGATCTACTCCCAGAAAAAGAACTAAAATTATTTCACGTTGCACTCTGTTCAGAGACTGTACAAATTCAAAGATATTAAATTATTCATTTGTTCATATTCAGAATGGAATAAGTAACTTGAAACCTCTACTACAGGTCTTTTAATTAAACACTATCACGTAGCTTTTATCACTTAGCTACATATTCCAAGGGTAATGACACAGTTCTAACGGGAGGAATGCAGTCACTTACCTGTAGATCTGAACGTGCTTGTTAACATTTCTATGTGGTTACAATTTATCCTGAGTTAAAAGTACTACCAAAGTATCATGAATACAGACTTTCCTTTCCTTGACCAAACATGTAACAATTATTATGCATTATGCACATACCTTTTGCACTTCTCTGAGGCAGAAGGCTGGCTAAGTACCTGTACACTCTCTTGCTCTTTCGCAAATTCAACAACTAAGGTGTGGCCTAAAAGTTTCAGCTGATGCAGTCTTGATAAAGCCTTCAAGTAATTACAGTGGAGAAAAGAAAGAAAGAGAAGAGGAAAACCATGAGAATTATTTTAAAGTGTAACTGCTTTTTCTTTGATTGGTAAATCTGCGATAGGATACAGTCCCACATGCTTCAAGCTAAGTCTGTGCTACTATGGACACAGGCAGTCGTGCACGGCTTCTGCCTTCATAGCCCTGCTTTTAGCAGACTCTTCCTGCTGGCAAGAAGGAAAGACACAAGGTTGCAGAGCAAAAACCACCAGGGTTAGGTCATCTGAACACAGCAGCAAGACCACGGTCAACAATGATACTCATTACACAGCCTAGTAAATCTCAATGATTTCAAGTAACCAGCCTCTTGCTCATGAACTATGTCTGTAACAGCTGGGAATTTTAAAATCAAGATTCTCAGCAGTGACACCAGGGAGATCCAGCATTCTGAAAGTCCAGAACCCTGGAGGCTGCTGAACACAAGCAACCTAATTCACCTCACCTAGTCTTGGTAACTTTTGAGTCCTTTAAAGTGTGGCCTAAAAAAATAGAAGCAACACAAACAAAAAATAAAAACCAAAAAACCCAAACAACCATAAAACCAAACACCAGGGGGAAATTCTAAAGACAGGATTTCTACCAGACTGGTATTTAAAAAGTATTATTAGTATTACTTTTCTGGCATCTGTCCCCCATTAATGTGGTAGTTTTCTTATCAAAGTTGGACATTCAAGGCAGTCTTGAATTGTGTACATCACTGGGGCTGAGTTTTACAGCAAATATCCAGGAAACAATTCAATGTTTGGCTTAGTTTGCATAAAAATGCACACAAATCCTTGACAAGGCCCTGATCAGTCTCAGCTCCTGTAAGTTTGCCATGCTCTATGTGACATGGGTCAGATGACTTCCACAAGCCATTTTCAAGTGTTGATTTCATCAAGTTCTGCAAGGAAATCCTGAAACAGAACTCTAGTACTACATTGTGCTGCTTTTTTAACTAGCACCGAGTACTACACGACCAATAAAACATTGCACAACTGGCAACCTAGAAAAGTGTTTTCAATAACAAACTCAATACAAACCTTTGCAGCTGCATTTTCACTGGGAAAGGTGGCAAAAGCAGTATGTTTCTAGAAAACAAGCAAAAAAAATTACTGTATTAAAAACTGTACCAGAAAGTTGAGACTGCATGTAAAATATACTCCCACAAGAAATTTGTAAGTTCAAGTTTACATATTTGAAAGCTTCCAGATGACAGTCATTCAACTCCCATGTGGAGCAAACATGAAGGACTAAGAAAACGTTTTTGTTAGGAATTTAGGACATGTACCTCCTGCAGTCAAAAATTAAGACAGGGAACTTGGCAGTTTGAGGAATAGAGGAACAGCAGTTTTTCTAGTGAGCAAAAGCCACCCTAAACTGCAAGAAGTACATATGGTCAAGAGGTCTAACTTTTTTTTTTCAAACAGGAAATTTATTTCAGCACCTCACAGCAGTCCATTTTCATCAAAACAACTCCTAAAAGTAATACTGTTTGTGCTACAAAAGTTGCAAACACTGTTGTGCTCTGACCTCCTGAATGGTTTCTAACTTATTCTCAGCTTTTAAGGTTTAAAAGAACTGTCCAAATCAAATCCTGTCCTCCCAGAGCAGACAGTTCATCTCAGAAGTTACATTTGTTTTAACAAACTTTATTATTTCACCTTGCTGCTATGTGTTTTGGTACCCAAAATCATTGTAACAAAGTCAGTATTTTTGATATCCTATAAAGAAAGCGTTACCCTGACCCTGACTGAAGATGCAGACATTGTTCATCCGCAGTTCCGCAGGGACACAAGGCTCTTTCCAAGCAGCACTTGTCACCAAACAGATAGGCCCCTGCCCCGGCCCTGCCCTGCCCCGGCCCGGCCCTCACCAGCCGCCCGTGGTCCGACAGGACGCGCACAGACACCGCCCCGAAGTGCTGCAGCAGATCCTCCTTCTCCGCCGCCGTCAGCTCGGCAGGCAAGTGCCGCACCAGCAGCGTCCGCCCGCGCCGCCGCGACACGCCGGGGTGCGGCGGGGGAGCCCCGGGGTGCGGCGGGGCAGCCCCCGGGTGCGGCGGGACAGTGCTGAGGTGCGGCGGGACAGCCCCCGGCCCAGCGCTCGGCCCAGCACACACCGACACCGGCACCGGCGCCGCCATCGCAGCGCGGGGTCGCCGCGCGCAGGCGCAAACCGCACGAAAGGGGAGGCGGGTCTGCCGCCTCGAGTCTCGCGAGACTCGCTCCGCCCCGGGGCAGCACCGGGCAGGCTCGGCCCAGCCCCGCTGTCACAGCGCAGAGCGTGTCCTCACACCAACTGCCAGGTGTTGCTCTCAGGACTTCTCTCGCCTCGGCGTTTTGCCGAAGAGACTTGGCTGAACAGGCTGACGCCTCGCTAAGTCATTCCCTGCCCGGCTGTGGGCGGGCAGGGCAAGTGGTGTGGGGAGGGAGGGCCGCAGTGACAGCTCGTGGCTCATCCCGCAGCACCAGCCAGAGCCACACCGCTCCAGAGCCTGCTTTGGAGGCCAAGGGGTCGGGAGGAAATCCCCAACCTTGACTGATGGACTCTCATGTCTTACCACATCTAATTAGCTGCTTGCTGGCTGGCAAAAGCATCACCTGACTGTAACCACTGCCCCGCTGTGGGTCCCACCTATGCCGCGGTGCAGAGCCTGGAGCCCTCACGCTGGGGTGCTCTGCAGCCACCTCAGAGAACATGTTTGGTGGGCTGTCCAGTGCACCTGCTGAACAGGGAATGGCTGTTTCTTGCAGCTTCCAATAGGAAAAAAACAAAGCATTCAGTCCATAAAGTGCTCAAGGCCCCTTCTGTTCCCTGAAGAGTCATGTCGGAGCTGGCACTGTATGTGCAACACACCTGGAGGGGCTTAGGCTGTGCTTATTTCGTGACTGAACATCGACAATCTGGGGAGAGATCTGGCCATTGTGAGTGGTCATAGTGGTCTCATTCAGTACTTCAGGTGACAATCCAAGTTCATCCAAATGAGTTCGGGAAGGAGTTAGGTAAAAAGCAATCTTTAAAAGGGATTTAGGAGAGAAGCAGAAATTTAGTAGCAATTTCTTACAGGATCCATTAATGCATTTTTGTTGCCGTTACTGGCATAAGCTAGGAAATATCTATGGACCTGGAAACAGGTGGAATAATTGACACAGTGTGCACATAGGGCAGTAGACTTTTTTTCTTGATAACAGCAGCAGTACTATTTTTTCTGAGGCTGTTAAAATTTTAAAAGTAACACTGACCACCCTAACCAGTTCTGTGTGTGACTTGTGGTTGTATAAAGTCCAAAAGACTTTCTGGGATATGCTGGTCAACATGCAGTTGTAGCAGATGGGAGGATTAGGATTGGTGTAACAAAGTAGCCTTAGAAATAAGGTTGCAGAAGAACCACAGTAACTGACAAGATAATGCCCATTACTGCTGGAATCATGTCCATAGAGAACCTTCAGGCATGTACAAGCTGCATTTTGTTAGGTGCTATTGTACACAGTTTGTGTGGCAAGGCTTTGGCAGCATGGGCATTACAGGGGTGGTTTCTGTGAGAAACTGCTGTAAGTTTGCCCTTCCAGAGGAGCCCATGCCAGCCAGCCCCAGGATGGATCTGCCCCTGGCCAAGGCCTAGGCCATCGGCAGCAGTGGAAATGCTCTGGGGTAAGATAGTTAAGAAGGGGGCAAAGTTGGTGCAATAGAGCAATTGCAGATAGAGAGAGGAGTGAGAATATGTGAGAGAAACAGCTCTGCAGACACCAAGGTTAGTGAAGAAGGAGGGATAGGAGGTGCTCCAGGTTCCAGAGCAGAGATTCCCATGGAGGACCCCATGCTGGAGCAGGTGGATGCTGGAAGGATGCTATGACTCCATGGAGAGCCCGGGCTTGACCAGAGTCCTGGCAGGACCTGTAGAACTGTGGAGAGAGGAGCCCAGGCTGGAGCAGGTTTGCTGCCAGGACTTGTGACCCCATGGGGCACCAACCCTGGAGAGTTTGTTCCCGAAGGAGTGCACCCTGTGGAATGGGTGCCATGCTGGACCAGTTTGTGAATAACTGCAGCTGGTGGGAAAGAGAGAACTTCATGGAAGACTGTCTCCCATGGAAGGGACCCCACACTGCAGCAGCGGAAGGGTGTGAGAAGTCCTCCCCATAAGCAAGAAGGAGCAGCAGAGACAGTGTGTGATGAACTGACAGCAACTTCCATTCCCCATCCCCATGTGCCTCTGAAGGGGAGGAGGTAGAAAGAATCAGGAGTAAAGTTAAGCCTGAGAAGAAGGGAGCAGTGGGGCAAATATGTTTTTTAAGATACAGTTTTATTTCTCATTATCATACTCTGACTTGAATGGTAATAAATTAAAATAATTTCCTAAACTTGAATCTGTTTTGCCTGAGACAACTGGTGAGTTATCTTTCCCTGACCTTACCTTCACTCTCAAGTGTTTTGTTATATTTTCTGTCCCCTGTCCTGCTGAGGAAGAAACTCATAGAGCGGCTTTGGTAGGCACCTGGCACCCAGCCAAGGTCAACCCACCAAAACTACGTGAGCATGCATATAACCTCAGAGAGATTGCAAAATGATTGCTGTGGCAAATGTTATTCTGTAAAAAGAGGAAGTTGATATTTAAAGAAAGCATTAAGTCAGAAAACTGCTTTCCCAAGCTTGGCCTGCATGGTTTCCTGAAGCCTAAGCAGCCATTTTCTTTATACTTTTCATTTTTCTGTCTGAATATAATACCAAAACAATAGGTAATTCACTAAGAATTCTCCTTTGCATATATGACCACTAGATGATGCTGTGACTCTTAATTGCAAATGATACTGCACTGTTAACAGTTATTCTTTCATTTTATAGAACTCTGCAGAATTTTTATATATGAAAGGTGGTATTTTCTTTCTCTTTCTTACATGCATTGTAGCTGTAACCACATATATATATATATACTAGGTGCTTTTTGTACAAATCCATATATATCAGGCATCTTAGCAACAGTTCTTTCTGACAATTTCACTGAGAATTTCACACGATTTTTGAAACTGCATGTATGTTCTCTGTAGGACTGCTTTAAGCAAGACTTTTGCCAAAAGGGGAAACTATACTGAGAAGAGATTTGACATATTTGATCTAGGTTTATAGTTATACTTCATTCTGTTTATCTGTCCTACATAATCAATTAGAATGGTGTTTCCAGTTTCAGGTTTGGATTTTATTTTTCTTTGCCATAACAGCATCAAGAATTAAGGGAGACAATTCTATTTAGCAACTATTGCTAAAAAATTAGGTGATCTTACCTATTTCCACAGGCCTTATTTGTGTGCTCTGTTTCCGTAAGTCATTTACCATTTTTACTGTAAGTGCAGTGGTTTGATCTGCACTGTCGGGCCTCTTAGCCAAGAGCTCTGTTAGGCTTTCACAGATGACACCATTTTACTGATGGTCTTCTCAAAGTGACTGCAAAAGAACAACATTCTTTCATATGAGTGAATTGTTTTTCACCATTTGCCATTTCTATGAACTCCTACAATGACTTTTTAATTTTTACAGCAGTTCTTCCATCTTCTTATCAGAAATGTTAACACAGTAAGGTTAAATTGATTTCACCAGACAAAGCAAATATACTCAACTAGTCACCTGTATAGAAGTGCTAAAGGCACCACTCTGTTCAGGTGATCCCCATATGTCAAAAACAGAGGAATGAAAACAGGTTATACAATTCAGAACAGCTTGCAGGCTAGGTCAGTGCCAGTCAGTTCCAGCAGAAAAGAGGTTTGGAACTAGCTTAATATCAGCCTTTCCCACTTCTAGACATGCCTGTAGTACACTTCTGCCAGTCAGAGATCTGGATCCGATTTTCAATATGTAAGCAAGGAAATTACACACCCTGAGAGGTAAGTAGTACATAAAGACTGTGTTGCCCTTGCTGAAATGGCATCTGCCAGTCCCACTGAAGTCTAATTAGGAAATGTCTACGTGGCACTGCAATGCCATTGTTATACCCACAGTAGGCTCTAAGTTGAGGTATAATTCGACATTCATTTTAAAAGTGAGCTTCCTTTTCGCGAACTCAAACAATTATACTGAAACTGAGGTCCTGTCACATAGATGTGCTAACTCTTTCTGGCACGTGTCTTTACTAGTTTACTTTGAGGTAGGCTTATAAAAAACACCAAGTTGAAGTAGTTATGCTAAATACATGGGATATTACTCATTTTACTTACAGCTGTAAGTTTACTCTCACCTTCAAAGACACCTAAAACTACCTTCCCAAAAAAAGTAGATACTTCTATAGATAATAATAACATGAAGTTTAAAACACCTTAAGTAAAAAATTTGTCATTCAAACATGTTGAAAATGCTGTGCCACTGGAATGACAGTGTTAGGGACCCAGCCCACAGCTGCAGGGTGCATGCAGGAACACGTTCCAGTGAGGCAGCAGGACCGAGAAACATAAAGCTTTCTTTGGCTTAACCAGAGGCCACTCTTGGGTTCCAAGAGACCTACAGCAAAGGCCAAAAGCAACTCAGTTTTCTTCTACCCCATGACCAGGCAATTTAGATTATTGTTTCAGTAATAGTCCCACTGATATCCAGGTATTGAATGAAGTATTTATTGAGTATTGGTAAGGATATCAGCAGTAAGGATATCTACTTGGACTTACTCTGGTCTTAAAACTATTGGTTTACAAGTGTAAGGATTAAAATTGATTCAAGAGGCTTCATTACTAGAATTTCCATTTAAATAAATCGATATATTTTCAAAACTCTGAATAGCCTTAGCTTGTAACAGACTCCTATTTTGTTTCAGTGATTTTCTTTTTAAACTTTCTTTGTGTCTCAACTTTATTTTTTATGTTAATAAGTATATCCACTTCTACTCTGGAAGAATTTCATTGGTGGGAAGAAACTTCTCTGCTGCAAAAAGAATTTTTTTGGATAACTTTAAAAAGTCTTCTGGAGATTCATTTACTTGAACTACAGCAGATCACTTAACACTAAGGCTCTGTGTAAATCACAGAAAACCATGGCAAATTTCATTTGGGAATACAGTAGATTTCACCCATTGTCACTGATAAATAGAAGAGCTCAAACAATCCTTAATATTAAATGTGTACATCTACTTTATATATTGGTGACAAAGTCAACTTAGAGATTGGAGTCAAGTCATATTTAAAAGGAGGAACATAAGAGAAAGAGAGGACACTATTTTAAACCAACTGGCAAAACAAAGATATTTACTAGGGGTTAAATTCTTCCAGTTCAGAGTATCTATAAAATTTATTTTGCAGCTCTGCTTCATTAAGAAACAACAATAAATGGCTGTATTTCCCCCTAGGATCTTCTCCTTGTTGTACCCTAATTAGAGTTTTTATCTAGCGTGTTATTGTTCTGGTTCTACTGAGTAAGAGCGTGACTGCTTTGGAAGGCTTTTAAGTGCACACTCTCAAAAGTCTCACTAGCTTTCCCTCCCCCTCCCAGCTTTTATAAAGCAAATAATTTTTATTTTTATATTATGATATTTAAATACTAATTCTCCTCTTGAGACAAACATTCTTTTTCTTTTTGCACACTAGATAGAAAAGCTGTGGGGCTAACAAAGTGGCTTATACATTGAAACAATTTTGCGGTAGTGCAAGTTCAATGAAATCTGTGCAGTGAAGCTTGACATTGCCATCACCTGTATGCTCCCAGACTGATCTGGCAGAGATGAAAGATCAACATCTTCGTAAACCTTTTTCCCCATAAGGTTGATACTTTTCAGGCCAGGCTACCTTAGGCCAAGGCCACTCCATCCAGTTTCATGGGATCCTGTAGTTGTAGCAGGTATTACATATGCAATTTGGATAGTTTGGGCAGGTTGGCAAGAAGGGGTTATAGCTCCACTGTCAGCTCAGGCTCAGGGTGGTGTGTCAGGAGCAGTTCCCTCACGGGCCACATGCTCTGCTGTGTCCCCTGTGCTGCCACCCTGCAGGACTGCCCTGCCCCAGGGGTGTGTGTGCTGCGCTGGCCGAGGGACAGCCCAACCCCAGCAGCGTTGCTTCACTGGCCTCAACGCGTGCCTGCTGCGCTGGCCGAGGGACAGCCCAACCCCAGCAGCACTGCTTCACTGGCCTTAACGTGTGCCTGAGGTGCTTCTGCTGCAAAACAAGCTCCCCTGGCCTAGAAGAGATGTATAAACTGCCTGAGGGTAACGCAGACCACTTCTAAGTTAGGAGCTTTTTCCCTACATTGGCTTTCGAGATCATAAAGTTTGTGAATAACGCCTCAAACAGATAACCATGAACATTAATTTTTATTTTCATTTTGAATATAGTGTTTACAGAGTGCCTAAGTGAGATGTCTACATGTTAAAAGGCAGATAGAGCTGTTCTGAGATAAAATTTATTCCATGCTAATGTTATTATTTGCCCCTTGGTAGTTACTTCAGTTTTCTATCAGAGTTAAGCAGACAAATCACATGCTCTACTCATGTTGTAAGCCTTTGTTTCCGCTCAGGAAGAAAGGTGGTTCTTTGGCTATTGATAGAAATAACAGGTCACTGTGTGTCAGAAACCCAGATGTCTTGAATGGCTTTTAGAGATATAATTGGATAACCATGGGCAGGCACTTAGGGTATCTGAAAGAATACATATTGTGTCCAATTTTGTTTATATTGAGTAGGCCTCAGGAATAGTAACCCAAAAGATTCACTAATATTTTTACCAAAAGTTCATTATTCTAAGTGTATTAAACTTTTCTTCTAAAGGTTTCTCTGATATTTTTACCAAAAGTTTTCTATTGTAAATATGCAAACTTTTTCTCTTGTTTTTCCTTGAACACTAATAAAGCTGCATGCTGAATCAACTATAAGTATTTCCTGTGAGTTGAATTTTATTTCTGAAGTTGCTGACCTGACTTTTCTGTAGGACTGCATCAGAGGACCATCTGGGAGACATCTGTGAAGCTGCAATATCTCCCGAAAAGGGAACTTACCCTACAGTACAAATGTAAAAAGCTGAGGTAAACTTCAACATCTATCCAAGTGTTCTTTGGTAAATAGCAAGTAGTAAATAATAAAACACTGATCAAGTTGCTTGGATTCTGTCCAAAACTGTAGATAAGACCCACTTACGAATTTGTCCATCTTATATTTGACTACAATAAACAATAGTTCAACATTTCTCTTGCATATCTAACTTTTTTTTTTATAGTAGTCTCCTTATCTGCAGTAGAACTAAAAATATAGTCCATGATGCAAAGGGAGCTGTTTCATTGCTTTTAGCTATCCCAATGGGCTTTAAGAGATTAATATTTCAGAACCACATAGATTTTAACACATATTCTTATGTGTTTTTTGTTTTCCAGCTGTATTTTTGCAACTTACAGTACCCTTAGTTTTAAAAATATATATATCTGAGAGCAATGCATACACAATATAAGTAAAAACAAAAAAAATCTCAGTGAAAACAGGGGCTCCACATCCATAAATGTTGAATTTCAGAAAAGTATCCAGTGGGGAAAAAGTCTCTGACAACTATATTTTACTTTATATCAGAAATCTCTGTAGACATGCCTTCCCATTATAAAGCCATTTATTTGTCTTGTTTTATTCTAGCATTATAGCAGAGTTCTTGTTGAAAAAAACAGAAAAAGGTCTCTACACTACACACACTGTAAGGCTCAGAACAAAATGTATCTTTCAAATTCAAGCAGTGGCTTCAAATTTAGAAAATGAATTCTTTCCTTGAGGAGTATATTGTTTATCTTGTTTATTAACACGGCATAAGACACAGTCTTTCTGCATCGAAAGACTCTGCATCCTCACCTCTAAAGAAGAGTAATTTCCAGTGATTATCACTGATCTACAGTAATTCCCTGGTGTATTATACAGCAAAATGAATCTGTCACTGGCACTTAACACTATAGTTCTAATGAACATCAGGAATGGACTTGCTAGCTGTAGATGTTACCATTGAACACATGATTATATTAAGCACAATATAACATGTACGTTTGGCTTATTAAGTAGATGTAAAAATGAGTTACAGAAGTTTTTCTTAGTAATTGTATACCCATAACATTATATTTAAATAATAATAAATGCAAATCAAGATCTTTGAAATAGTTTGATATAGAAAAGTACTCTTTTGTTACTTACAGAGTACACACTGCAAATTCATTCAATGATGAGAGAAATAAAAGTAATTCACAGAAGGCTAATAATGAAGTAAAAATGGTGTAGTTCCCTATTATTTTCTAAAGTGAGAGCTGATATTACTGTAAAGCAGAGAAAAGCGTGAGTCTAGAAAGCATTATGTCTCATGTTGGTGTTCTATTGCAAGAAAACAGCAGAACAGACATAATTTGATTTCCAGCTTTCTAATGACCCCTTCAGCCTCCTGGTTCCTATTTAGTAGGAAAGTGAGTACAAGAGTAGGGACACGACCAACCTTCTGCCACGGCACTGCAATGTCCTGACCATTCACCAACTGACTGTGCTGCAGATCTCCTGGGATTGTCTTAATTACCTTGGACAGCTATGCTTTCCATGATTAAATTGTGCTAGGCCATTCTTCTGTACAGTGTCTCGTACAGTCTGTACTTTTATAATTTATTTTTAAAACATTCAGAAAACAGTCTCTGTTCCTGTTTTTCAGCAAAATCATGCTATAGCTAACAAGTCACCAGAAGTCTATCATAGATCTTCATCTTGCTTTAAACATAGGACTGAATTGCCGCTGAACTTTGCTGCTTTTGCATCAAAATCCAGTTAAACAATATTTTCTAGTTCAAGTGGGAAAAGAGTTGGTTTTCCCTTCCTTTATGCTGCAGGCATCCACAATTGACAGGATATTGGGTTTGTGGGCTTACCTAAAGTAACGTCACATCTAAGAACCAAGGAAGGCATCAGGAAGCAGTTCTCTGAGTGAAACCAGACATAAAAGATACTATTTTCCAAAATGTAGTATCAGCTAAAAAGTCTGCTAAGAAAGTTGGTCTTGCTGATGCTTCTGTTTTGCTGACCAGATACATAGCAACAAAGATCAAAGATGTCTCAGCAATCTGGAAAGAGCTACTGCAAACAGAGCTCATCCATCAAATCCAATACATTTTAAGCCAGTTGGCACTGACACAAGTATCTGCACAAGGTACAAGACAGCAGGAAATCAGTGCCTTAGAAGTGCAAGACAAGTACACTTATAACAGGTCCAGTGAGTTTGTGACAGGCACACTCACTAAGTGTGAGCAAATGCTATGTCCACTATGTGTGGACAGGCAGCTAAGTCCGGTGCTATCACTAATTTATCTTATTTACATAGAAAAACACTTCTGACCTATAAATTTTGTTCATATCTTGCCCTTGTTTCTCTACTTTCTTATCAGTCCCCCTCTTCTCTGGCTTGCTTACCTGGACAGGTTGTGATACCCTGTCTGAAATCACGTCATGGTCCCACCACTGGAATGGCACAGAGGCAGAGCCCCATTCATGGATGGTGACACTGGAGTTCCTCAGCCTCATTCACTGGCTGTTGAAGTATGAAAAGTTCCTTCCATTAATTTTAGTTGATTTGGGGAAAGTTGCATGCGTTTTAAATATACTGAAGCAATACTTCCTCTCTCACTATTTCTCTAGAACCTGTCATGGACAGTTACAATCTGCAGGTATTGCTCTGAGGGAGGTGAATAGTATCATGTAAAAGAAGCTTAAACTCAAGGCTTTCAATATTAGATACTTGCAGTAGGTGTCCAGTCTAATCCACAGATCAAGATAGTACAAATATATTGAATAAAGCTTTGGGGAAGTCCTAAAACGAACAAAGTGTATAATGATAATTTTTTACATCTTTTTCCTAAGGAAATTTTATTTTAGTAAGTCTACCACTGTGCAGTATGTTTTTTTGTTTCTTTAAAATTAATTACGTATTAATATTATATGCCTAATGGGAATGTACATGTGTGTATTAACTTGTCTTTGGTTCAAAATTTAGTGTATACTTCCTCTCTAAAACAGTAAATTTTCTGCTTTAATCTTTACCTTGATGTCTTTACATCATTTGAACCAACAGCTGATGGTAAATGAAATGAATTTTCTTCTGAGAAACTTTTAGCTGCTAAAACAGCAGATCTGTTTAGCAGTGTTTTAATAGTTTCAATGAATCTAATTGACCCTTATTTAAAACCATTCTACCATTTAAAATGGTTAGTTTGCATAAAAGAAACAGAATATATTCCCATTTCACTATAGCCTATTGCAAACTGGGTAAACTGGCACAGACATTGAGTGATGGAATATGAAGGATTTCTGATGAAGGCCATGCATTGTGTCACCTGAGCTGTGCCAAACCATGGTCAATGTCCCATAACAGTGTCACTGAGTGTCCTGTCCTGGAAAATGATCTGTTGGCCCACTGGGATCTCAGACTCCTGCTCACGCCAGTTGCTGCCAGTGGTGGTAAACAGCACAAAGGATGGAAGTCCAAAGCGGGGGAATGCACAGGAAGTAGGAAAAGAAGACCAAAGAAGGGTGGTCCAGTTTTGAGATTTCCCAGTGACTTTCTCAATTAACAGCAGGTCTCAGTTCTACTCACTTTAGAATCCTGCACTATTTGGTTGACTTCACTTACTCATTAAGGTTCATTATCCATCTGTATCCATGACATAATCTTTAACAAGGACATATACAAGACTCATGTATATAGATGACTCATCCATATTCACAAAGCTCAAAGCTTTGCAGTTAAAACTGAGCGATAAAGTTTTAAGAGAGAAAGACCTCTGACATTGAGTAATGATGCATTTGAAACTTCAGCATATCTGCAATCACCCCAGTGGGTGACATAAAAATATTTATCTCTTCCCATTTTGATTTGACAAAGAAATAACTGTTTGTCCCATTAAGAAGACTTTCACTACATTACAGGGGAACATACAGAAAGGTATGATGTAATTGATATATTCCAACTGTCTCTTATTAAGGGTCATATCACATATGTATGACAGTAGGAGAACCATCAGTCCTGTTAGGGAAAAGTGTAATAATATTCACAGTTTATGCTATATACCACAGTAAATTGAATAAGTGTAATTGTTTGAGAACAATAGAAAATAATTTTCCTGTCAAAATAACAAAAGAGAAATTATATTTCTTTACTTAGGGTATTTGGGCTGACAGACTGTCAGAACTGGTTTTTCTGGTCCAAAAATGAAAGGCTTATATACCACCGAATCAGAAAATAATATTTGCATTTTCTGAACTTGAATGACCTCCTTATCAGTGACTTCTGGTAATATCAAATCAGGACATAAGTGATTGCATTCATTATCTCAGAAATTTCTTACAGTCCTCATCTTCTTGTAATTGGTATGGCTTGAATATCTGATAATATTCAAGTGTGTATATAGATTTTCATAAATCAAATAGTCTTATTGGTAAATAATCTTTGCCTTTCTTCCATGTACAAGATATCATGACATTGGAAATATGCTTAGGATTAGGTATATTTCCATTGAAAGACATTCTCTTTTTGTTTTTATGTCTGAATAACTTCAAGCATTACATGAAAAGGAGGACCAAGGACTTCAGTTTACGTAAATAAGAAAGACCTGATTTGCATCCAAAATCCAAGTCTTTCCTGGTTTGCTTGGCAAAATTACCTCATTAGGCAGGAAATTGTAAGAATGTATGGTTGAGATTTTCTTCAAATGTTTGTCTATTTAATGTATTACAAAACCCTAACATATAATTTGGAAAATGTAAATGCAATTTTCAACCAGCAATTTGGCAAGCTAACAGTGGCATCTATTGGCAAAGCAAAATGTGCAAGAAGGGCAAATAAAAGCAAAATACAGAAGGTAAGTTGATGGGTATGTGAAGAGATCATAAGCCAGTTATGAGCCAACACCAAGCTTTATTTTAATTAGGGCTGTGTACAGAATAGGGTTATGATGTTCATAAAGGCTTCATAATTATTGTATTGGAGAAAAAAGTTGTCATTGTGCATATTGGAATTTGAATTCTAAGGCCTGGAATTTCCTCCATAGTGTATAGCAAGTGCAAGGTAAATGTGGAGGAGCAAATCAGGATTCTCTGTGTTGCAGGATTTGCCCAAAGTAACTGAGCCTCCCACCAGACATGCCAATCAGAACAAGCAAACAAAAAGCACAACACAACTGGGAGGCTCATTTCTACTGTTTTGTTACAGACAATTTAATAAAGCCTGCAGAGGATGTGTAGAATGGAAAACATCTGTGTCCACTGATATATTTAGACTGCTCTGGTGTTTAAAATAAGTATCTCAGACTATAAAAACACCAGGGAATTATGTGAAGAAAGATTTTCATTAAGGAATAGCTTTCATTCTTATAGGCAGATTTGGGGCTCATTATCACCTACACTTACTTACCCATCCTAGGTATTTGCCTTGGGAGTTTAGGAGTCTTTGTAGGCAACAAAAATAAAAAGTCACTTTTACAGGACAGATAAGACCATAATTTCATAGGAAGACATATTTGAAATGGCATCTAAGTAAGGTGATAAAAACAAGCTAGAATTGATAGGCCTGATGTTGTGTACATGTATGTGCACATGTATTGCAAGACGAAAGGTGCACTAGTCAAGTACATGGAAGGAATGTGCAGTCTTTACTAAAGCAGCTCTTGAGAGTAAGGTCGGGCAAGGGAATGTTTTCTGAGTTAGACTCTCCCACTTTTTTTGAAGTAAAACCTGATTTATCAATTCCAGCATGTACCATGGAGAAGCAAGGGTCTTCTGATAAAGCTGAGCTTATAAAGAACAGACGTCAAGAGTTTCCTGGAGACAGGAGAATCTTCTTTCTTTATGTTGTTTGTGTAGCCCAAACAATGAGATGAAGCCCTACTTGTTAATAATTTACAGATTATGAACATTTACTCAAAAGAAAATTGTAACAGAAATGATACCAGCAGTCACTAACTGAAAACTACTGTAGTACAGAAAGACAATACATTTTTCACCTACCATTTCCTCTTTCTGATTTTATTTTGACTGTGGATTGTATTAGACCACTGGCCAGGCACAGTACATGAGGACAGAGATACTGAATCAGAGTATGTTCAGATGCTGTGGGCAAGCTCCTCTGATTCACTGGAACTCTTATCCCCTAAAGGTGCCTTGCAAAAATAACTAAAATCCATGCAAATCACCATACGAGAAGCTATCACTCCCAACAACATGGTGAACTCTCTGTTTATTCTCCTAATTGCCTAACATCAAATATAATCCATTTATGTCAGCTGAAAAAATGCTGCAGCTGTCACCAAGAGCTGGATCAGACTCAGTATTCAGCTAAGGAACTTGATGCAGAGATTAGTAAGGGATATTCTTTAGCCTGTATCACACTTGTAGTTGTTAACATAATCTTATTTTCTTACTCCAAACCAGAACAATTGCATGGAATTTCAGCAGTTGTAGAGCAAAGCTTTGCCTTTGCTTTCGTGTTTTGCTCAGATGGCACCACACTTCAGAGATGGGCAAAACTTCAGCTGCATGGGAGCACAGCAGGTTTAAAGGATTGCCACAGATGATACTAATTTAATGCATACCCATCCTACTGCCTGGATCAGAAGCAAGGAAATTCTTATTTCTGTGTTTCTTCATGCTCAATTCAGGTTGAACAACAGCAAGGGCCATAGCATTGCTCCATTCCTGACAAGTTTTAATCTAAATAGGGAGGACATCAGTGCCTCATTAAAACAATGGCATTTCTTTTAAGTTCTCGCCACAAAATTATCCTTTTACTACGAAGCAGCTCATGCTTCACAACATGTATCACTTTGAAAGTGTGGTGCTTCTGAGTCTTCCTTGTCGGAATGGAGACCTTGATCCCTGAAGGGTTTGCAGCCCTGTCTGAACAAGCTGTCTTGGTGCTAAAGAGAGAAACTGAAGAGGTGAAAATAAACCCCATCACTGCTTTTATATTTAACAAGTGTTTCACTTAGTCTGTGACAGGAACTAGCTTTCTCTAAACCAAGCATTCAAACATAATAAATGAAAAACATTTATGAAGCACCATCACTTTGCATATTGCTGGGCAAACGAGAGGATGCTGTCTGTGTTCCATGGCACCCACCACCTATAAAAGAGAGAACTGTTCCTTCCTTTACCACCAGCAGTATTATTTAAATATCTAACAACAAGAAGACTCAGCTTTTATAAAAGATTTGTATGAATATGGGTAAATAAGTTTCAGCTCATTTCTATAGAATTAAATAATGTGACAAACTTACCCAAAGAAAGACAGTCTTTACTCCCCAGCAGATTTAAGATGCCATCTTAGAAATTTATCAGAGCTTCAAAAATACAGTTTTACTTCAAGTATGTGAAAGTGCTAACTGGGAAAGTAGATCTTGTGGAGTTTTTTCTCCATTTGTCAGTTTTCCCAACTGGCAGACCCCTTGTTTCTACTAGTCTTTGATTATATTGTTCATGTTCTGTCCAGGTTCCCACATTCTGCTTTAAACCTGACTTTAAAAAACCCCGGAAATCTAGAACAACAGGTCAAGCAGATAAAAGCATTTGACAGAAAAAAAATAAAAAAAGATTTGCTTTCTTCAGTATCTTCAACTATTATGGTGGAGGACAAGTAACCATACCTTCTTCAAGTTTGTTTTGTGTATCATCTGAAGACTTACACAGAGAACTGTGCATGTTATTTAGTGTGCTGGACTTGAAAAAAACCCCATGCGGTTAGATTTGAATCCAAAGGAGTCTCTTTATTTAAGATATTGTCTGAGCTGACATCTTTGTCTGTGACATATTTGTGGAACAACGTGTGTGATTTTACAGTAGATGAGCTCTGTAAAACTTTTCACTGCTTATTTACCACTGATAGTCTAATCTATTTAACCACTGTATTATTGTCTCTGTATTTTTGCTTCAGAATGGTCTTTAATTTTTAAAGACAATTATTTCTCTTTCTTTTCCTCCCTATCTTTTGGGCATTTCCTCTGCTTGAGGAGGTGACTGTTTTGTCTGTTTGAGGAGCTGAGGAGGTGCCCACTACCCCCTCTTTGCCCACATGTCCGAAGGGCAAGCCTGCAGCCATCTCTGTGCTCAGGAGGGAATTCTGCATTTGGGACTCCAGTTTCCCGCTCAGCTAGTCTTTTATCCAAACACTAAAATTCATACGGGCTTGATCTGAGCACAGGTATGTCTTGGTTTGTGGGTTTTAGGAAGAAAGAATACTTCTGTATGCAACTTCTTTACCTTCAGGTGATTGCAATGTTGGCTATTTTTGAAGTTACATCTCAGCATTTTTACAGGAATTCACAGAACTTTAAACCTAATGAATTCTGGTTAAAATTTTCCTATGTCTTTATTTTTAATTGGTTAGATTAAAATGTAGTTGTATTCATTTCACAGATCAAACTGCTGACTGCAAATGTTGTGTAATCACCAGGTCAAATGATGTAAAACAAGTGTCAATCCAGTAAATTGAATTGTTTTACAATGTGCAAACCAAATTTAATCACCCCGTAAAGTTTCCTGCTCTATGTGTTTCCACTTGGTTTAACCCATGAAGCTGTATGACAGATTACTAATGGTAATGATAAAAGTATCCTAGCCATTTGGAAAGAAAAAAATACATTCTTTTCATGCATAGGAACTATCAATTAAACATACAATATGTAAAATATGTTCCCAGTCAATATTTCAGTTGTGCTCCAGGGGTGTTAGTTTTATAATGTTTGTTAACCATAGCAAACTAAAAAAGAGTTACACTGAAATACAATTGTACTTTAAGATCTTAGTTCCTCAGTTGATTTACAGTGCTGTGATATATTGACATAGTACTGTCAATGGATCTGTGCCAATTCAATACTGCCGAAGATCCGGCTCTGCTGTACTTGTGTTATAATTTTGTCTTTCATCTTTTTCCTTTTAGGAAATTCAAACATCAGGTGCATGCAAGATGTAAAGTTACAATGAAAAGGAAGTACTGCATAAGTACATAAATGCTGAGTATGTTCTGCTTTTCTGGTGTGGAATTGAGACTAACTCATGTATCCAAAGTTATAGTGTTATTTTAATATATTTATTATATTGCTTCTGTTAAGCCAAGAAGCTCAATCTGTCACAAATAAATACACACAAATGATTAGTCATAACATTCTGGGTTCACAGGAAGTATTTGGATTTCACTAGTTCTTGCATATTTTAATGCCAAACCTCTTTGTATATACTATTAAGGCCTTGTTGGGGAGTGGCAAATTAAAATTTGAAGGTCTCTCAAAGATAAAGTCTTAGTTACTGTAATGCAAGAATATTGCTGTAAAGTGAGCCATTTAAGGTTGTTGAAAATCTACTGAATTTAAAATTCCTAGCAGGATCTGGGATATTTTTTCGACAAGAATGTCCAAAATCCAACCTTTAAAATGAAATTTCTTAGCTTTGCAGCTGACATTTAATTTTAATTTCATTGTTTTCTAATTCTATAAACTACTGTACTTCTAGGAAAACTATGTTAAGTCAGACACAGTATGTCTGTGTAAACTGTATAAACTTGTATGTTATGTATACTCAGATTCAGTATTTCTCTATGAAAGTTTTGGAAGTTCTGAGAGGGCTTTGGAATTACTGAGCTATTTCCTAGTCTTCATTGTGTCTGCTGTCCAGATCACTGCTAGTTTTTCACTGATGTGCAGTCCTTACTATTGTCTTGACTAAAATATTTACATTAGAGTGTCAATAGCAGAAAGTTACAGTTCGGTTCTAAATTATTGTCAATTATATGTCAATAGTATTTCATTTAGAAGAAAGGTAAAGTGTCATTACAAGATGTATATTTATTCAGTGTAGACTAGAGCTTGTAGGTAGCTTTAGAGTACCCAAGACCAAAGAGGTTCTATATTTCCTTTAAAAATTCATAATTTTGTTAACTGTAATGCTTGATACATAAAAACTGCCAAACAGAGGTTTGCAGATAAAACCTGTCAAAGGAATTAAGAATTACATAAAAAACCCCCAGAAAACAAACAAACAAAAAAAAAACCAAAGAGGATGGAAAAAAAACACCCCTCCCCCCCCAAAATACCAGAACATAAAAGAAAGACTCAGCAAAGTACAAAATGAGTGATAAGCAGCATTTATCATTACATTATTACTGATTAAATTTGCTATGAATATACATAATCACGATTTCATGAAGTACATAAAAATGCTAACCATATATAAATGTACCTCCAATAATCAATATTTTGCAATTAAGTTCCAGGTGGGATTAACTTGTTTGAATGTAGAGAATGCTAATTATTTACAATTGCAATTATTAAAAACGTGTGGGCTAGAGTAACCCCATAGAGAGGAGAGGAAGGGCAGATCTTACTCAGACTTTTCTCAGTGTTAATTTGTGATATGCTGATAGCCACACTAATCACCTGAAACTATTGTCATACCTTCAGTGATGGAATAAGAAAAGGCAAAATAATTGTGATTACTTTTGTTTTTCATTAAAAGAAAGAAGAAAAAGAGAATAAAAATAAAGTCATGAGAAGGGAAGCAGCCTGTTTTTCTTGTATATCTTCATTTAGACACTTTTCAGAAGTCTGCTGTAAGAACATTTATGAAATACTGTATCTTCAAGTTAAGAGAGCAAACAAACCATTTTGTTCTTCCACTAGAATTGTCCTGTGTCGTGGTTGCAACCAAGGTATGAGTAGGAAGACAAGGTTTCTAGTAGGCATGTTCTTCTAACATAACTACACTAGGTATCCTATCAATGAACAAAGACAAATGTAGTAACGTGTTATGAAATCAAAGGAAATAGTTTTATCTCTTCCTTGAGAAGCAGATTAATAAAATTGATTGTATTTTCTGTGATTACCAAGACCAATTTATGCCTCATTTCCAGTAATAAATTTATTAATAAAAAAGAGGTATCAATACTTTAAAATATTATTAATAATTCCATCTACTAAAAATAATAAAATATTTTGACAATGCTTTGTCAAAGCTCTGTTTTTTTAAATTCTGTTGAAGCCTTGGTGCTTGAAGTCTTAGTGGTGTTTCCACACTGCAAGAACAGGTGGGGCTAAGCAGTTGGTTTGTTCTGGCTCTTGCTTTTTCTTATTATCACCTAATAGGTTATTGAGGCAGGATTTTTCCCTCCAGAAGGGGATAAATTAGTAACATGAATAAAAATAAGGATTAATTTTCTAAGTACAGTCTCAGCTTTCATGTAAACTTTCATTCACTTATATAATTTGAAGCATTCATAGGAGTTTCATTGCATTTTAAAATAGGCCCCAGGCAATTCATCAATGCTTCTTTGACTCCACTTAACAGTCTTTTCCAATGGCCAAAGAGTGTAAGAAATGTCTAACAAGAGGAGACTAATTGTTCCATCTGGTTTTCTACTTTGCATCCAGCTAATGACAGGTTTTGAAGGAAAAGTAGCAAGCATTAGAGTGTATAATGCTGTGATAAACATTTCTGTTTCTGTGAAAGGCAAGTAATATGTTCCTCAAAGCCTCATGATTGACAGCTCTTATAATAAGTGTTGTCCTAGCTACTGCTACTGCAACAGTTATTGCTTTAGAGTGGGATTTTTAATTCACTTTTGCATCTGTCAGAATAGTAATCTGTGCCAGGCAATTTCATAGGTTAATTATATGTTGGGCACAAGGATTTATTAGCCCTTTCAATATTTAAAAATCAAAGGCCAGATTCCTTTCTAGGATGTTAACTACACTTATCATAACCAAATGTACAGCAAAGGCAACTTTATTTGTTCGGAGGCAGAAAGAGCTGAAGTAATTAATTGTTAGCCAAACTGATGTTAATGGAGCCACACTAACTCATGTGCTCAGGATCAAGTTCATAAACTCACACATAGATTTCATTTAGTGCTTTTCCTAGTCTACCAGGATATTTTGTACTGGTGGCTGGAGGGTTAATCCCACTTTTCCTGAGGTTCCCGAAAAGGATGCACAACTGCATAGTTATTTTTTAATTTCTCAATGTCTTTGCCCTTGGAAATGACAACTTTGACATTTCCTGTGACTTAAAGAAGGAGCATGTATTTATAGCTGTGTGAGTTCACATGAGATGTATTGTTTCTGTCACAAATTTCTTGCATAAATATGTACTGTGTATGAGACTGTAGTAAGACTATTGCCTGATTCTTAATGTTTACTTTTGGCTTTCCATATCTATGAAATATGTTGGTGTTTTACCAACATCAGGTGATCTGTATTTTCCAAAAGTGGAAACTGGAAATATTTGGGGTTTGCTTTGTTTCTTTTTCCTTTTATTTAATTTTTTTTTAATTTTTAAGGATATATTTTCAGTATTCCAGTTTCATATAAGTAGTTCTATTCTTTCTCAAGTCTTCAGAAACAAATACGCAAACAGTCTCAGAAGTGAGATAGGAAGCACGATTTCCTTGCAAAAAAACCAGCTGAAATAATGCAGGATGAAAGACAAAAATAAGGTTCCATTCTTGAGTAGTCTTGGAAGTGTCATGTGAATTCAGGGTTGTACAGGGGTCTGTTCTCCTTTGCTTTCTTGTAGTGCAAAAAAAATATTGTTGAGAAGTGAGTTGAAGTCTATATTCATGCATCAGTTTTACAGCCTTACTATAAAGCTTAGTAAGCAATACTTGCTCATTTGACCTCTCTGGGTGACAGTCTTCTCTGCATATAAAAGGAGCTTAAGTAGTCTAGAATATGAAAACTAAGGATATTGTTTATAAATTATTTATTATGTCACTAACAATATTTGCTTCATGGCTCCAAATTGCTTCCTCATGCATCCAGGTTGGCAGTTTGTGGGAGGGTTGATCTCATTTGGACAGGTTGTACTGGCAAAGTCATTGTTAACATTTACCCAACCTCTACCCATTAGAATGGGCTCTTTCTTTATATCGTTATGATGGAGTTATATTCTTACTGTTCTGTAAAAGATTGTTAAATTGTTCAGTACCATATTTCAGCACGACAATATAAGCAGGCAGCAGCATGAGTCATGCAGTGGCAAGTCCAGCCTCAGAATCTGGAAAATACTTATCTCACTAAAAAGCACCACAACATGTTCTCCAATCAAGAGGCATTCAGCACAATCATAGCCTAGACGATATTTGGCAGGGATATTCATATTCTGAGTATTCTTCAGGGTATTTTAATAATGATCACATTCACCTGATTCATTAATGTTTGTGGTTGTGGAATGCCATCATTTACCTATGACAGCTCTCCTCACACTAAAAATCATACAGGTGAAAGAAGGAATCCGTTTCAAGTGTCTTTGGTATTATATCAAATACAATGTATGATGACACAGCATTAGCAGTGACTTCCAAATAAAAACAGTATCATAACTAATGTTGGGGTTTTGTCTGTGCTTATGTCTAACACCAACTCATTTAGCTGCATCAGAACCAGGGGAAAGACTGTTTTAAATCTCTATCTCCACTTTATGGAGCAGGAAGAAACCAGTCACTCGAACTATAGGGCTCATCATTGTCAATCAAATTACTCTGAGATGCCGGGAGTTAGGAAATCCTAGTTAAAAGGGATTTAAAATATCGGAAAGGAAAAAATTGGATTTTTTTTTTAATATCAGAAAAGCAAAGATGGCATTTGGCTCCAGGCTGGGCAATTGCGATAAGGCTGTAAAGGGCTTTGTAGTTCTTAAACCCGTCCCGTGCCGTGACGCTGCATCACGGCCCGTTCGGTGTTCCCGGGGGACAGGCGGTCGGTGTTCCCCATGGACACACGCGGTTGGTGTTCCCCGGGGACAGGTGGTCGGTGTTCCCCATGGACACACGCGGTCGGTGTTCCCCGTGGACACACGCGGTTGGTGTTCCCGGGGACAGGCTGCAGGTCCCCTCGGAACAGGCGGTGCGGTTGCGGCGCTTGCCCGCCAGGGGTCAGTGTGGGCTGGGCAATGCGGCCCGGAGGGGGCGGGGAGGTCGCGCCGGGAGCGCGCAGGGGCTGAGCCGGCTGAGGATGCCTCGGTGTAAATAGGGAAAAGCGACTTAGTCCCTCCACCCCCTTGGGTTGGCCTTGTGGCTGCAGTGTCAGCCGCTGCCCCCGTGGGTGTCCGAGCACAGTGACACAGGCAGCATGCAGCCGGGATGAGTTCCTGTAGGTTTGGTTGGGTATACCTCTATTTTATCCAATCTAATTTTTCCAATGGAATCTGCAATTCTGGAGGATCTTCCCTCCGCAAGAGCCAGCCAGTTCCCGCTCTCTGTGTGAACGTGCCCGGCTCATGCGGCCCGCGGAGCCAGGAACGCCCCGCTTTGGAAGGACGAAAGCGGGGAGGGGAGGAAGGAATGCAAAAAGCAACTGGGGGCTGCAGTAACAAAGAGCTCATCTCTAGGGCTTCTTGCAGCTGAAGAGGAGGTAGCGGGGACCTCCTTTACCATTAACATTACTAAACTATTTTAACACTAAAGGCAATCTGTCATTTTGAGTAAATTCTCTTCTGCTTCTATAAACACAGCCGTAATCAATTAAAGACCTACTTGTGAAGGAGCCATTGTGTGCAGCCCCATTCAGACATTGCTGAGTTGTCTTTTAGACAGCCTGTGGGGAAACACTGGTAAGGTGATGGGAAAGTTCAAAGTGCCTAACTTTTCAATGTGGATTTTGTTATTGAGACTTTTTTCTCTCTCTTCCTCCCCCCGCATATTGCTTATCACAGCCAGGGTGAAAAATGGGTGATACCTCTCTCTGCATTTAACATTTATAAAATGTTCTGCTTGGGAGGCTCTGCACATGTTTAAAATGGTTCTGTAATGCAATTCCTTGGGGGGCTTACACATGGCAGCAAATCAATTACTAATTTGAAAGTATTGAAAGAACAAACAAATCTTATAGAGACTTTACATCCATATTACATGGATGGGTATATATATATGGGTGTGTATAATTACATGTAAATATACATATTTATAACTGTGCACGTGGGCCCAGTTCCTGACATATTGGACTCAGTCCAGTGCAATTTTGTGCAGTGAAATGGAACCTGATTTAGAGTAGTGTGAAGATGATACAAGCCCTTCAAAAACTCAGAGTTCAATTTCATATTGAAAGAAACAATGAAAAAGATCATTGCAATGACTCAAATGAGTATTTTCTTATCTATTACACTTGATCACTTGTGCCTTTTGAGTCTGTGGATGTTACCAATCTTTACTGAAGCAACCAAAATGAACAAGGAAACTTGAATGTAACTTGGTTACTTTATTCTCTTTCATTTTCCTGAATGAAGGAAAAGGAAAGGTTAAGCAGAAGTGTGTGTGTACAGAGACCAAATTTTTACACTTGTTTCATTGGGTTTGTTTTTTCTCTCCCAGAACAACAGCAGGGATTTTAGGTACATGAATAAGAACAGAAAAAATGAAATACAAATAGAGTTAAATTTTTCCCATTTCTTTGTGTTTGCATTAGAAATAAATGTGATGAAATTTTAAGAACAGCCCCTATTAAAAACAAAACAAAACAAAAACTAGA
This sequence comes from Pithys albifrons albifrons, assembly GCF_047495875.1. Taxonomy (NCBI): domain Eukaryota; kingdom Metazoa; phylum Chordata; class Aves; order Passeriformes; family Thamnophilidae; genus Pithys; species Pithys albifrons. The sequence continues at coordinate 13,697,042 of NC_092467.1, forward strand.
TATTTAGAGATAGTTGTGGAAAGAATCACACCTGTATAATCTGGATTGCATTGGGCTGTCTGATGTAGTTACTTGTGGATCCATTGTCAATTTTCTTTTCATAGTTGCGTGGGGGAAAGCCTCATGGGAAAAGTATGTTTGTTTCACTCTCTGGAAATTCATAAACACCCTGCCTGGGAACTCCAGAATGAAGGTGCCTCATTCCAAGGAAAATCACTTAAAATTACCATTACACCAAGCAGTCTCTTGACATGGTGTAAATTATATTTGAAGTGACAGTTAAAGAAAAAGGAAAGTTTGAAGATCATAAAGAAATTATCTTCCTTGAAAATGCACTGAAAAATCATAATTATGAGAAATGAATTTCTCTTACTGTGCCTATGCATCTACCAGTTGAAAGGAAAATGAACAGTAGGTTTTTCTAGGGCACTGGGGGCAGGCTGAAACCCAGTCGTGTGCTATACCAGTTCTAGCCAGCAAACTTTCTTAAGTTCATTTTTCTTTAAATGACAGTTTTTTGGAAGTTATACAGGAGAGCCTTGGTGCATATACCAGGCACTTTGTAGATGAGTCAGGACACCTTAACTAAATCTATTCATTACCCTGTCCCCAGTGGGACAGGCAAAAGCTGCCAATTTGATGCTGGTAACGTGGCTGCTGCATTAGGGAATTGGCTAAGCCTGCCAGATTTCATTCCTGAACTTTAGCAGCCACAAAAGAGTATTTCTCTGTCGTCTGTAATTGATTCAGAGCCAGGTCCCAAAAGGACAAGCTTCCTTTTGTGTGCCATCTATACCAGGGTCTAAGGACACATAGTGCTACAACTTTTTTTTTTTTTTTTAAGTTAGATCACAGGAAACGTCTTGAAAAGGAAAAGTAATAAAATCCAAGATGTCATAAATTATATTCCTGAGCTCTCTAAAATACATTATTTATTAGCCTTATTATTACATTCTGGACCATACTTTCAGAGAACAGGCACAGAGTCAGTTTATTATAATCTGAGTGTTACCGTTTGGAGATTAAATGAGGTCTGAAACCAAAACAGAGAAAAAATGTATTTGTACAAAAAATAAAATTTCCAGTGCTTCAGCTCACTAAGCACAGTACTTATTATCATCAGTTCATATTCAGGTCAGATTCCTCCTTCCTTTGAAAAACAGGTTGAAAAACCCTTGGAAGACTCCTTCCATCTTCCCCTTACCCATCTGGTTACAAATGTGATAATATTATTCATCATCACTTTGTGTTTCACATTTGCATGTCCTGCATCTATTGTGCTATGCATTAAAGATTTCATGGCAGTAAATCAAATACTCCTAATAAGGATTATGAAAATTTAGACACCTTATTAGCATCACCAGTCCATCCTGACAACAATCTCAACTCATTCTGCATAAAATATCACAGAAATTTAACAAGTAGTACTCTTAGGCAGTAAAACTGTTGGCCGGTCCCAGTTTATCTTTTGCCTACATGCTTGTGTTTCAAGTGTTTTTAAAAACACCAGAGTATTCTCACAGCTTCTATCCCCACTTTTCACTCTAGCAGTGACTTAATTTATTGAAGCAGGCATCACGTCTCTGAACTTGAACACATTCACTGTATTTGTTCGTTGTATTCAAATACAGGTATAATCTATTAGAAATGTTTTTCAAAGTGCTCACTAAACATACAGGCTCATTCACATGAAAACACACAAGTGCTCTAAGTGCTTAGGATAGAGCCAAGAACAGAGAAACCTGTGTGTGGAGGCTAATCACAGTTCAAACCCAACAGTTTGAGTGGTGAAGCCTTCCTTCTCCTTCCTACCCACTTGGCAAGGGTAAGCAAAAGAACCCAGCAAGGGTGAGGTCCAGCCACTATAAATGCTCAGATGTTTAATGAAAGTGCCATAGCTTTCACCTACTAACTGCAAGGCCTTCTCAAGCAGACTCCAAATTCCTGCTGAAATGAAGACTCTCTTTCCTGGACTAGGCCTGGCATTCCTGGGAAACAATGGCCCTTTTCAAGTCATCTCTGAAATTTCACAGGTGAAGGGAACAGGGCAGTCATTTGATCCCATCCACAAGGAGCCTGTTAGCATTTTAAAAAGTGAAGACAGAGTCTATCATGGAAGCACTGGCAAAACTGGTTAGTGGCAGAAAAAGGCAACTGAGACCCACAGCTCAGGAGAGCTCTCTGAAGTATAAATCAGTTTGTCTTTTATCTCATGATACAACTTCACTCTCAAATTATTTCAAGCATGACTACACAGCCCACAGAGCTCAGGAGACAGGTCTCTAAGCTGTGCCATGTGCTTTGGAACAGTGGTTTTCATGCTTCCTTTAGCCAGAACTTCACTTTGAGAAAGAACAAATTAAAGGAAGCTATTGTGGGGATATAGTATTGCATATGGAGAACATTCATAAGTAACACATGAACTAAGGCTTTTGAGATGTACTTTAGTGTCCTTATTTCAGAAAGCTTATCATAGTAACTCCAGTTAATTTTATATAACAACATGGTCAAATACATTAGAAAACATTCAGAATGGGATGCTATGAGTGCTACCTGTGCATTGATAACTAAATGCACTCAGAACACAAAAGAGTTGGATTTCCAGATCTCCCTTACTCCAAACATCCAAGTACGATATTCAGAAGGAACACAAGGACTCTCTGTTCTGTGAAGACAACTACAGAATGACAGAAGTCTCCCTGATGATTTGGGAAATATTCAGAATTAGCAGATCTTAAGCTAGAATGTGTCACCAGTTCATGTTATAGAGGGTTATTTTCCTCCCGTAGCTAAAAAAAGAAAATAACAACAAAAAAATCGGAACACACTTTCATATGGTAATTGTTATATAGAGAAGTGTTTTGCCGTTAAAATTCTGAGAACTTATGCACTCTCTGCCTCCAGCATGTTATGGGGAATATGATGCTTATTGATCTTTTTTTTTAGGAGACCTTGGAGGATACTTGAATACTGAAACTCATTAAAGAGTTCAAATATGAACTACTTTCTAAGTGCAAGTCTGGGTGAATTAACGAGGTCATCTGATATGCAGAAGTACCAGCAAGGAGGCAATAGACATGCTCAAGACAAACAAATTAATGACTGACTGGTAAGAGACCAATATTTCATATATGACTCTGACCTAACTTATCCAGGCAGGGGAAAGTTGCCTTGATTTTATTCAAGCTGTTTATTTTGAAACAGCTAGTTCCTAGTATTACAAGTGGAAACTTGCTTCAATACTTCCTTCACTTTCTGTCTTTGTTCCATAAAGAATACTAGTGTTTTCTTGCTTTTCTCCCATACACCCTCCTCCCCGCAACTCACTGCCAGGGAACAAATTCTTATTTAATATTTTTGCAAGAATCAATAAAGAAATCCAAGTGTAAAAAAAAGTGAAACCCAATTAGCTTAACTAGAAAGCAATTTAACACTATGACCAACCTTCATTTCCATTTTAAATCTAAATTCTGCTCTTGGCTAAATGAAGGTCTACCTTTTGAGTTTTCCGGTAAATGTCATTAACAGAATAATTCCCTTTTCTCCTCATGAAAAATTCAACTTCATATGTAAGTCAATCAAGAAATTTACAGAGAAAATGTGAGATGGTTCATGTGACTAAGATGACAAGCCTTTACCTTGTGTAACCAATAGGAACTACCAGTAGTTTCATACTTCACCTATGGAGAACATTTTTCATTTTAAGTCCGTCTTGGTTTTACAACATAACTGTTTCTAGGCATTTCACTGAAATGCTGAAGCCAAAGTAGACTGTAATCACTGAAAAAAATTTCTGAATGGAAATAAACCTTCCATAACTTACTCTTCCCTACTTCCATCCTTCATTTCTACTCCACTCACTGCATACATGCATATGGCCTTTTTTAATTCTTTTAGGGAGCATCACTGGATCAGAGATGTTCTTGGTGTTCATTGCTATGTGAAGATACTTTTCCATAAAAGTGGGATGGGCACACTGCCCTACCTCAGGCCTGACAGCACAGGATAGAATGTTGCTAGGCCTACACTGCAAATCTCAGCAGTCAGTTTTGCTGCTGTGCAAGTACCAGCAGCACCACCAGAGGTGCTTCCATTACCATTGCTGAATACCTTTACAATTATTACATTTGCTTTTGTTTTCCTTGAGCTTTTCCTGGCATAGTTTAGAATTACTGAAAAAAATCATCTAGCTTTCTGCCTCATTTTTTAGACATCAAAAAGCTGAAAATGCCACTCCAGGTTTCTTTCCCCATTACTGGCCGCTGCCTCCACATCATAAGGCTCAGCAGCAGCAGCAGACTCAGAGGAGGCCTCGAGGGACACAGTCAGTGCAGGGTGAAGCACTGCAGGGGAGGCAGCCAAGGAACTGCTTCTTGGGTGAACAGAAAACAAGAGAGCTCTGGAATGTGCTCACAGGACTTGTGCTGAGGAGCTTTCCACAGAAAGTGGGTCAGCCATGCCATCATCACAAAGACTGGTAGAGTTTCCCACAGAGAGATTGTTTTACAGAGGCACTCCACCCATTCTGGCAGACAAACAGGGTTTATTGGCACAAGGAAGGATGAGTTGGTGGGCACATCTCCTTGGCGCAAGTCCGACTGAAAAGGCTGGAAGCACTTGAAGAGGTATGTGAGGCAAAGAATGGTGTTAGAATATTACTTTTTTTTTCTTAAGAATTGAATTTAACAACTAGAGTATTGGATAAGGCAAAGGACTTTAGAATGACCTGAATAACTCTTGTGGCAACCTTGGTCTTGCTTTACCACAAGAAATCTTCAAGATCTTTCCATCATTGTCACACCTTGAAGTTCCCTTTCAGTCTTTCTGCAAGTCTCCCTTTTAGTATTGAGTTTGAACTGTTGATGGCTTGTGACTTTAAAGAAAGCAGGAGTACCACTTTGGTATTTGAGTTATCATTAGTTTCATTCAGTTCCTTTATTTGTACGTGTGGAAGTTGTTTTTTCTCGTTTTCTGGAACTCTGTTTCACCACACTGCTGTTTGAGTTGGCAGTGTTATGCTTTTTATTAGAACAAACTTAGGTCCAGAAACTGATGAAACAGAAATAGAAGGTTCACTGTAGACTACTCTTTTCAGAGAAAATAAACATCAGTGTGCTTTAAAAAAAAATAAAAATTCCATGATATACCTTCGTGATTAGCAGCTAAAATCTAAATGGCTCCTTCTTAGCTGTAAGACTAACCACAAAGATTATGCTGATCTTTGCTTAAAGGAACCCATTTAACTCTCTATTTTTATAATTTTCACAATTTTCCACTACTTCAGATGTGTGTAATTGTTTATATATCTTGCTACAATGTTATATGTAAACCTTATCAATTAGAGAATGAAATCTTCAGGATTATTGCAAGCAGGTTTCCTTTTCCTTTTCCCTTTTCTGTTTTCCCTTTCCTTTCCTTTCCTTTCCTTTCCTTTCCTTTCCTTTCCTTTCCTTTCCTTTCCTTTCCTTTCCTTTCCTTTCCTTTCCTTTCCTTTCCTTTCCTTTCCTTTCCTTTCCTTTCCTTTCCTTTCCTTTCCTTTCCTTTCCTTTCCTTTCCTTTCCTTTCTTCTTTTTATTTTCCTTCCTACAAAGTAATGGAAGAGGATGGGTGGTTTGCTTGTTTGTTTTTCTTAAAGGATGGGAAAAGGGTTTTGAACAGGCTGTGTTCAAAGTTTTGTAGGAATTTCAGCTAGGAAGAACAAGACAAATATAATTGATGCTAACAGAACTAACTCTGGCAGAATGTGCTGTCTATTAGTGTCCTTGGTGAGACACACAATGCCTGTCTGTTAGCACAAAAATGGATATTTTCCTTCACTGGGTTACCCAAAAGCAGCTATTCTCACTTTTGGTTGCCAGCCACTGGAGATGGGCTAAATTTGTAGTACCCATTACCTGTAAAGCATACCAAAATAGCCACATGAAACCTGAGCCACACAGAACCTCAGAATGCCGGGGCTGAGAGTTTGCTGCTCAAACCTGAAATGTGCCTTCTCTTCCCCACCTCACACCCCAGCTCTCCCCACTCTCGGAGGAGTAAATAGGGCCATTCATATACAGACAGAGAAAGAATTCTGAAAGTTATAAAAAACTCACACTATGTAAAGATACCTCCTACAGTGCTGACCACGATACTAATGATGAAAAAGCTACACCCTACATGTGTAAACTGGCATCCTTTTTGCTGTATATTACTTTTTATCCTTCTATGAGGCTTAAAGTCAGTGGTTAACCTCCTACTGGATCTCACTGCCATTAGATTTCTCTAATCATGCTTTAGAGCTTAAACATATATAGGCATTTTTCAAACATAGCACTACATATTCCATCAGTACACTGCACTTTAACTGCCCTTCTCCCTTTTAATTTGTGTATTACTTAACATGTTACTCTAAAGGCTCTTTGCATCATTGGGCAGGGTCTGCCTGGATGTGTATATAGGCAAAGTGAGGGTTAATGTGATTGACATTAAAAATTTTATTATCACTGTCCTGCAGAAGTTTCCAGTCTAAGATCATATCATCCAAAGGGCATTATTCAACTCACATGTGGGTGTTTTTGGGCTGGTATAACATTTTGGCCATAAGCAAACACAAAAGGGTTCTGTTCACAAGACCTCTGCTCTTACTACTTGGGTTCTTTAAAACTTAAAATATTTTTCTGTTTTTCCCTTATTTCTCCTCTGCCCATTCCTTCCTTCCTTTCCTCATTGAAAGCCATGCAAGAAATCAATGCTGATGGTAAGGCAGAGAGCACAGTCATTACGATGCTATTAATTTTTACCAATTTTACTAGGTATCTTCAGCTTTTACAAAACTGGATTCTAAATGATCTGTAGCAGAAAACACAGTATTGGAGGTTTTCTGTCAGAGTCATTGACAAGAATAATTGCTTTGATTCAGAAAATATTACTCAGGGCAAGTAACATTAGCACCGTTCTCAGCAGATTCTCTAGCTGTAACCCACATGGTAGCAGGTTGGAGAGAAAATGGATGGTGTCTCCTTGAGGGAGAGCAAAAGGAATCAAGTAAAGTGTTCATTAGCATGAAAGGGAGAAAGATGGAAGGGTAATACTTCCTTCTGTCACACCCTCAGCACAGAACCTGGGTAGATGTTACCGAGCATGTGTGGGTTTGCTTTCAGTGACCACTTCATCAGGAGTACTTCTGCTGTTTTCTTCATTCCTATTCAGATTTGCACTGCTACCTAACAAGAGGGTTCCTATCTCATAGTCAAGGTCAGATAGAAAGCTTTGCAAAAAGAAACCCCTCAGAAAACATGAATAAAAAATAGAAAGAAGGGAAGAAAAAGTGTTTATTAAGTCTGAGCTGCTGATAACCTATGGAAACCTGTTAGAGGATGGACACTGGAATCATACCCTGACACAGACTTTATGCATAGCAAGGAAAACCTGAAGTTTATTTATGTCCATCACTGGTAAAAGAACTGCAGTTTCTCTGTTGAAAACATGCTGGCAGTAGAATTGGAACAAAACAGCTTCTGTGGAACTGAAACAGAAACAGGAGTAATGCCCCAGCATTGCTATTTTTCTGTGTCATTACTTTCAATAAACAATGTTAATCTCTGAAAGAGGTATTTAAGCATCCATTTCACTTTTTTACCTCAGAAAACATGGTATTTTAATCTGAAAGTAATCAGACTTCTCAAATCACATTTTGGCATCACCTTCAGAGCCATTGAAAAGCGTAGAAGAACATATGCCTAAAGGTGAAAATGTCCAACTTAAAAAAAAAAAGAAAGAAAAAGAAGAGTGTGCAGAAAGAAGCAATTGCAAGTCTGTTTGACCTCTGAAACAAATGGAATTGCTCACCCAAATCCTTTGAATTATGAAGTTAAACAACAAATGCCAGGCAGTAGGTTTTAATTGAGTGAGGACTACAGGAATTTGGGTAGCCTGTTATTCATTTCCTTCCTCTCCTCTCCTTCATAGGTGTATGGCAGCCTCCCATCCCATGCAGGGAAGCTAAAACCTACTTTTCTAGACCTGACTCCCCCAGCCTACCCAGGCTTCACAAAGTCCCTTCAGAAACCTTTCTCAAAGATCCACTAAAATGGGAAATCAAATAAACTTGTCTAGATTCAATCTTCTCCAAACTTGTGGGGAAAAATAAAGCAAATGGCCTAGGAAGTATTACATTATGATATATCCCATTCATTATGGAATTCCCTTCAGGGAGAACTCTATGGGCAGTCCGAGCTGTAGAATAATTTAGATTCCTTTTCCTTTATCAACTTCACAGCTGGGCTTTTATAGGATTCTGTGATAACACTGCAGCAAAGCTACATCCTGTTTTTGTGCCTGGGAGACAGAAGTGTTGATTGGCATAGATGGGATCAGAACAGTCCCTTAAAATACATTTTAAAATGCCACAGGCTCCCTTCCATCTTTATTTTCTCTCCTACTTAATTCAATTTATAAAAGTCATAGGTCTAAATTAAAACAAACAAACAACACTCCCCACCCCCCCCCCCCCAAACGCCCACAAATTTTGCTAAGTGTTGTAATAAATGGATTAGTTGAACAAAAGCCTTACTTTTATTCTTTAAATGCTGTGAATGCATTGCTGATAATTTACTTGTCTCTGCACAAACTGGGGAAATGGAAATGGAATTTCACTAACAGAGATGGTAAATCTGTAACAGTCTTATAGATTCATCTATTCTTACTGTTAGGATTAAAAGCTGAAACTTTAACTAAACCTTCAAGATGAAAAGCTACCAAGAGTTCAGCAAAAGTTATGTTAAAAAGAAATGTCTAAAACAAAGCCATTCATCAAGAGTAGATGTGCAGTAGAAGCGCTGCAGGGACCTTTGCCCTCTGTGCTCTGGTTCTGTATAGGCCCAGAATGGGAATGGTGGGGATGCCTGACCCAAAGCTTGCTCTGATGTGGCCAGTCAAATGATACCAGTTCATTTCAAAAGACATAAAAATCTCTAGTGTCTGATGAGTTGTTTTAAGTGTGCTTCCTGTCTGAATGATGGGCACATCCCATAGATCTGTATCTGCATACCTGTTAAGTTACTTCTATAGTAATTTCCATGCCTTGTTGATATTTTTTCATTTGAAGACTGAGCAAAACTCTTTCTCTTGATTTTAAAGTAATAATTCCAGATACATAATGAAACTAATACCATATAGCTGAGGCCTGCTGTTCAAGGCATATTTGGGGGCATACTGTGGGTGTCACTCTGTTTATCTGTGACCTCTCCAAGTTGTTTTCCTAAATAAATTTTTAATTATTTGAGTGTAGAGGCAAAAATACAGTGACACTAACAGTTTGCAACAAAAGTTCATTTGTACAGCTTACTAGCCCACTATACCTCTGTAAAAGCTGTAAGTGTTTGTAAATCATAAACACTGGAAGAGAATGTATATTACTGGGTCTCTGAATAAGATTCAGAATGAAAATAGGTTAATATAAAGTCCTTGTACTCTGTCTTCAGCTATGTCTGTTTTGATTTTCCTCTTTCTAACACACATTTGTCAGTGCACATGTACACACAAGCATAAACACACATGACGTGAGTGGATACTAAATAAACAGCCCTATAGAGAGGGAGTACAATATTTCACTGACTGTAGAATGAAGCCCAATTTTATTGGCAAACTTCAATGATGCTGGACAATAAAACATTTGTACGTTTTGCTGCAGACAGTCTGGCTGGCAGTTTCAGCAGCTCTAATTTATTGTGAATAAATAATTTCCTGGAATCTCTGAGGAGTCATTTTAATGCTCTGAAAAAAATTAAAATCTGGCAAGCCATTACATTTGTTTTCTGTTGTTTTGAACCAAAAATACTTAAAATGAAAGAATTAGAAAACCCACCCTGATTTCAAAGATAGTACTTTGTAAATGTTAAATCTCCCAGTTTCACACTGGTTTTACACATGAATAATTTCTGCTTACTTCATCTTTATATTTAAAGGCATGCCAAATACCATCTGTTTGCAGATTCTTTTCTGTGTGTTATTTCTCAGTTCCAAGCAGAGAAATTGTCCAGGCTAAAGAACTCCTGCATTTCTGCAGAGTATATTTAGACTCTGTTTGTGTTTCTATCCTACCATAAATTGATTATTACTTGTAGCATGATGGTGATCAGACCATTTTCAAAGGCAGTGAGTTCTTGAAGCATAAAATAGAAACTCAAAAAGGCAGTGTAAAAACCAACTTCAGAGTATGTTAGAAGCCAACTGTAAAAATATAGATGGAGTCAATTAGTTGATTCAGTTTTGCAGCCATCAGCAAAAAAAGAAGCTTTAGTTTCCACAGTTGCTGAGTACATTTTTTCCATGAGGCACCTCACAGCTCCTGCCAGTGGACTAATATATAAGTACCTATTGCACTTTTATTAAATTTTTATTATCTTGATGTATCCAAAAGATACCAAATAAGAAACTGAACTAAGAAAAGGGATAAACTTTAATCACCAATAGCATCACTTAAATACCTAATATCATTCCAAGAAACAGTACCAGGTATAGCCTTGTTAATACTCAGCATAAATAATTTCTATACAGTTCACAGATATATAATAAAGCTAAAATCTGTAAGGTAGCAGGGAATTATAATGGAAATCACTGTGTGAATTTAATTGTAGGTCTCATTCTCTGTATTGTCCAAAGTGCTTTCTACAGACGAGTTACACTGCCAGGAAACAACCTGCAGAGCTGCAAAGTTAAATTCAAGAAACAGGAAAAGGCTACATACACATCTTTTTGAGTGATTGGATTGCACCAAAAAGCTAAAATGAGCAGTTGGACACTAGTTCAGAGAAACAAAGGATCTTCTTTTTGTAACAAAGTGGCACAACCATCAATTCCCATATAGTCACTATTTCCGTTTTGTTGCCAGCCTTTAACTGTTTCCGGTTCAAGTGCAAACCCAGGTTACTCTCCTCACTGCTCAGCCAGGGGGAAGGCCTTCAGCATGTTTGGATGAAAAAGGACAAAAAACACTAACCTGCTCTTGCCAGCGCCCTAGCACAGAGCAATGTACAGCTGCCATCAGCCACTGCCACATCTGTTTCTTTGAGTTGGTGCTAAGAATGCAAAAACTATTTGCAACAGCAAAAGGTCCTTCCCTCTGACTGCAGAGAGCCACCCTCACCCCACCAGTGGTGCTGCCCACAGTCTCGCAGGCAACTTGGCTTCATCAGTACCAGCCATGAATTTCTGATTCCTTTTGTCTACCTTGCTCCAGTTGCTGAATACTCTGTGAATTCAGGGAGACAAGAGTGATGACATTTTCTTATATAAATATTTCACTCAATTATATAAAAGTTCAGTCTTGGTCCTGCTTGTTGTTGTTGCTCAGGCCTACCCTCTGCTTCCCTTGTTCCTGAAACAGTACCTGATATTTGCCTACCAGTGTAGCACCTAGAAATGAGAGTATACCCAACCAGCTGAGTGACACAGGGCACATTTCCTACCATGTGGGGACTTTGAAACTCAGCCTGTGTACTGCAAATACCATGTAGGCTACACAATTCCTTACTTCAGTGTGTAAGGCAGGAAGAGCACACTTCCACATGGAATCCTCGTTGGCCTTTACAAATGCTGCCATCTGTTGCTTTCCAGCAATATGTTCTTCTAATGATTTCAGCATAGTTTGAAGAAGGGTGTAGTGGTGTATAATAGCACTCAATCATTTTCACCCTTAAGAACAGACAATTTTCTGGGTACAGTGAAGTAAATCTTTGTTATAAATGGAATATAATGGAATTTAAAACCAGGATGAAAACACGCACCACTGCAAGTATTCATAATCCAAATATTCATACAATGACCAACACTTTACAGGGATTGTAAACAGGAATTCCAGGTGGAATACTACCTGGATAACACCAATTGTGTGGTATCTGAACCACTTCTGGGCCATGAAAAACTGTGATGTTCAGATGCACAGTTTATTAATCTAATCCATCACAGATAATTTTCCTGAATTAGTCTAAAATTTGGTGCTAGCTAACTTTGTCATTTGGTGGGTAATTGTTTTTATGTTTTATTATGTCATTGAAAAAATAGCTGTGATAAAAAAATGTACAAATAGGTTCACAGGACCAGCTAAAACTTTGTGTTGATAAATTGAAAGCTTGGTCTTATATTATAATATGTCATGCCATAGCTCCTTTGACTGTTAATTACTAGATATTTTCCAAATATTTGCAGTGTATTTTGCTTTGTTTTTCCCCCCTGCAATGCATGAATGAAACACAGGTATCAAGTTTAGTGTTGCATTAACTTCCTATGTCAGTGGAAGGAAAGAGACTCATCAAAAGAGTATTCAAAATAACTGAGTAGATATCTCACAGGTGGTGTGAGTGTCTTTCATAAGGATACAGACTCACATATTCATACTCATAATCCATATTCAATTACTACTGCAGTAGTGACAGGAATTTCTCAGGAACAACTGGTTGATACTACCGAATGTATTCCTTAGAAGCAAACTGACAATTAATCTAGTTTCAGTATCCATTATATTTTGCTCTTCCAAGGAAAAAATACTTTTTAATTATCCAAATATTAAGAAATTAGTGAGGAAAAATTGGTTAGAATGCTACTGTGAAATAGTCTATTAAAGAGTGTTTGAGTTTCCTAGAAAAGAATCCTGATACATATTTCTAGATGTAAGTTAATGTATATTTGTATTTAAAAATTCTCTTTCCAGTTGAAAGCAATTCTTTTGCATTTAAAACACAGTTATGAGCACATGGAATTCAATAAAAACATTCTCATCAACTTTAAAAAGATTTTGGATTAGGCCTTTAAAAACAAAAAGAATGCTCTGTAAGTCTTTATCAGTGCTGTTTTGCTAAGTATGAAATCTTTTACAAATAATCTTCAAGGCAATTTTCATTTGCCTGAATGTGCATTTTTTTTTTTTCATTTTCCATGAAAAAGCACATTAATGGCTAAAGTCAAAAGTTTGAAAAAATCAAGGCTAAATGTCTGGATATAATGATCACATATGTTCCCTGGTTGGTTTGCAATTTCATCAAGGATTAACAATATTTTTTTAAATGCATTGACTGTTCTTTTAGGGTTTTTTTAGTCGACTACTACATAAGTTATACACGTTTAATATTAAATCTAATACTTTTAAAAATACACTAACAAGTCATTGAAACTTTATTTTCTGGACACCAAGTTCTGGCATCTTTCATTCTACTTTATGTTCCAAGCAGTCATCTGTAGAATAATACAAATATATTCCATAAGCGCCTACCAGAAAGGTTATGCATGGAGAAGGTACCTTCTGTATTTTTTATGAGACAATGAATGTTCTTTGAGACTCAGACTCTTCCTAGAGGGAGGAAAACATCCTCTCCTGTACATTCCTAGCATTTTGGAAACACTTGAGTAAACTGATATACAGTAAAGTATATTTTATTTATCATTTTATTATCAATGGAATAGAACAAAATTTCCTGGATTTCTACAAGCACAAAATCTATCACTGCTGTGATACAAAGTGACCTAGAAGAAGGAGTCAATGAGGAGTGGAATGGTGGTTTTTAGCACACATTGTGCAAGAGATGACACTGAAATGCCAAAAGTGTATAGTTCTAGGCTGGATCTTTAACATTTAATACCTCTTCTGAAAGAGGTATATCTGTTTACCAGAAATGCAAAAATATTCAATAGAATTTACCTATGTAGGTAGACAATAGGTTCTTATTAAATTAGATTATGCTATTTGCTAAGGTATCAGTTCCTGATGTTGTGTTAAATACTTTCACCAGAAATGGCCAAATAGATAGGTAACAACTAATGAATTTCAGTGTGCAGAAAGGAATATTTTCATTAGATATTGGGGAAAAGCATTCAAATCATAACTTGGAGAAATATCATATTTCCACTGTAAGGATTCCATTAGATAGGCACTCTTCAGTAGTGAAATAAACACTTATTCCATCTCTTTTGGATTCTTCCAGCCATTTGACAAATTTCACTTTGACAGTAGGGAGACAGCAAATACTGAGAATAATAAAAAGACCAGTCATTAGCACAGGAAGATCTTCCCTACTTCTTCTCCATCATATAGGTGTTTATAGAACTTTTAAAAATAAAATGGTTTTTTCCTTACAGGAATTCACTCAGGGAGTTTTTTTGGCCTTTTTTGTCTGGCAAGAAAGATTACATAAAGGAAAGACTCCCCTGTGGCTTTACAGAATGTATCATTCTCTGAAGTGGCAAAAAAGCCCCAGGCAGAAATGAGGATAGCAAAAGAGTTTCTCAGCTATTTTACTGAGAAGGGTGATGAACCTATAAACTGTGCTTAGAAATCTTTGGCAGAGCCCTGAGCTGAACCCCCAATCCCTAATTTTCTAACCAGTGCCTTAACTGGAGATTTGGTGTCCTCTTTCAAAAACACTTAGTAAACAAACTCAAAGGAAAATGAGCTGGTTAATATATCTTTGCAAGTATAAGATGTATGAATTAGATACCAGATCAGAGTAGACACTTCACTTGGTTACTATAGTTACTGAAATACTTTGGTTTGGACCCGCTAAGTGGAGACCGTGTCCAGTTGGTGTAGCAGCACTGATCCTTGTCACTCAGGAACAGAAATTGGGATCATGGTAAGATCTGGACCCAACTGGATTTTATTGCAATGACGTACAGAGCTGACGGAGAGATTTCTGAAACTGGAAATTATAACCCACAGGAATTAGAGGATTTTAAACCCTGGTGAGATGCAACATTTCTTAAGAACAATAGATTACAACATTTTTATTCTGTACTGCTTTGGATAATTAATTTAATAAGTCATTTTGCTTGTCATTCACACACATAAAAATTAATGTACATGGTGTTTCCTTATTAATTAAGTCTTTGAATTCAGCAGATGAACATTTCTTTCTCACAGAAAATATATTTGATTGTAAATGACTGTCAATAAAAAGTAAAGCCAGCTCTGATGAAAAAATGTGCTGAAAGTGAATACCTTTTGAACTTTGAATCTTTATTTCCACTCTTTATAGAAATAAACACATTTATGGTTTGTTTATTGCTTGCAGAAAGAAAGCCTGTTCATCCTCCCCTACTCCACCCCTGTCATTTCCTGGTCTAGCTACCGAGCAGAGCCTAATCACAAGATGTCTGTGTATATCAAACAGATGTTCACTGGCAACAGAAAATCATTGTCTGGCATGAAGTTATATTGTGTGTATACTGTATTGAGCACACTTACTTGAAAAGCAATGCTTTGTGTCACTGTATCTGTATCTCATAATAAAGAACAAGTGCCCACTTCATGTTATGTATCACCTCTATTGTCATTCCACAGCAATGTGTTTTACAGATGTCTACAAATGAATTTTGGGCTGAACTCCCGTTACTTCTGAACCATAAGGAAGTATGATATGCTATCTGTCTGGTATTAGTTATTAAATTTTTTTGAAGAGCAGTTAGAATCCCCTGAATTAATTTCAGAACTCCTGTTTTAAACAAGACCCCTGGCAGTTGAAGTCTGACCAATGGGTCTGACAGGTTTTCAGCACAATACCTTTAGGTGGTGATGATGTAGTAACAGCACTTTATTTCCTGTGAAGCCAACAGCTAACTCTTAACTTCATGTGTAAACTTAGATGGGGCTTATCAGGTCCTCCATGGCATTTCATGGTGCTTTACCCCTCTCAGGATCCTGGTCTCTGTCTGTTTTTGTTGAGAGGGACAGGAACGAAACAGTGGCAGCACCAGGAGCCATCCTTTCAGACTATGTCTGACACAAGCTCTGAGTGGTACATTATCTGCTTCAGTGAAGCAGAAAGAGGAGATCATCAGGGAGCTGGCTGTGCTCCCTGCTTCTCTGTTCTTCCCAGTTCTGGACATGTTAGTGCAACCTGTGCACTTCTCTAGCCTCAGCCAGCTGGCAAGAGCTCCCACAAGACAGTCTGTCTGTGAAGGTAGCTATGAAACAGCCTGATATCTCCACTTAGCTCTCTGCTGCGATATGGCTGCAATGCCTATTGACGGCAGGGCTGGTGGGCGCGGCACACACTGACTTATGGGAAGGAGTATCACAATACTGGGCTAATCATCAATATGGGGATATGGGACCTGCTTCACCTCTCTGTCTGCCACTCCTAGTGCTGTTAAAGTTGGCATGCACATGCCAAGTTGCAGTCTGTCTTTCTGGAGAAACAGTTTTAAAAAAAAGCTCAATTCCAAACATTTTTGTTCAAAGTAGTTCTTTACCATTTTTGCTGTATACAGAAGCACTGTGTTCTACCACATAAATTCCAGTGAGCTACCCTATCAAACCACAGACATTGTCTCCATTTTATCTTGAACTATTAGGGCAGAATACTTTGTCAGTAATAACAACAAAACGCCAAAACAAAATAAAAAAACCCAAACACCCCCCCCTAAACAAACCAAAACAGACAAGAAAAGCCCTCCAAGAAACAAACAAAAACCCCTCACAACAAAAGAAAATCCCCAAAGCAAGCAAGCAAACAGAAAACAGAGAGAGTGGTCAGGAGACAAGTGGAAGAAACTGGAAAAGAAATATATGAAAATAAGAACCTGTGCAATTCTGTATTTAAAAAAAGCATGTTGAATTAGTATTTTAAGGTTCATCTACTTTACTGAAGACTGTGCAAAATTCAGTCATACTAGAAATGCTCAAGGAATAGTCTGTTGAAATATATCTATCACAGTTATGCATAAGTGCATATAAGTTCTTCAACTGAAATGACCTGATTGAAATTGGAAATTCACACATGAAATCTTAGTCAGAAGTTCCTATGCGAGTGGATAAGAATGCATGGATACTTGGGCTATGAATATTCTCTTCCTCCTACCACAAAATGACATAGAAAACACATTTCAGACATGCTTTGGCAACTGGAAATAGAAATGCCATATGTCAAATATCTGAGTAACTATCAGACTAGATCCTTATTGAGCATTGGTCTTCCCTTTTGCAAAGACTTTTTAAACTGAGACAACTATGGTAGCTGTCCAGAACCTTCAAGCTCAGCTCTGCCAAGCTCTGATTCAGCACAGCTAAGTGGGAGCACAGACAGCAGTGCTTCAGGGCTGCTCTACCCTGGATCAACTTGAACTCTGTCAGTAACGTGATATATGTTCTGGTCTGAATCTTCTCCTCCCCTTCAGTCTAAGCTCCCAAATGCCCTTTGCAGTGGGGAGGGTAAGCAATGAGAATAATGGCTGGCATAAACTAACTTCATGTTGTCTACACTTCACCTTAGGGAATCCTCAATTTTGTATTAGGAAAAAGTTAGGATGAATATTAATGAAAAGGATTCTACCTTGAGCCAAGGGACTTGTTTTAGTACAACCACTGTGTTACATGTGTTGAGGCAGCATGGTAGATGGGTCTGTTTACCTGCATCAAGCATCTAGAGATAGCATTATGTTTTTGTGCAAGTATTGTAAAATAATATAATGTTATATATTGATAAGTCTAAACAATAGCTCTTACCTTTCCAGATTTCTTAATAGAGATTTTAGCAGACTTGTGGGAAATTACCATCCAAGCCTAGACTTTTTTCCCCTCAGTTAAACTGCAGAAGGATAAACTGTCCTCTACTTTGTATTGTGATGCTCAAGTCTTACTTAAGCCTTCAATTTATACCAACAGCTGGATTTATTCTTCAAACTCCCTTGTCTAGATAATGACAACTCCTTCTCTCTTTCCTTTGGACAAATCGGGAAAAAATATGTCAAATGAAGACAGAAGAAACAGAGTTTTCTCCTTGCAACAACAGAAAGAAACCCTTAAAGAAATATAAGCTCTAGACAAGACTCCTCTTTAGGACAAAGCAAAGAAAGCAGGAAGTAGATACTGCCTTCCATTCCACTTTGGCACTGAGATAAAGCAAAGCTTTCAATGAGGTAAGAAGGAGAGTCTAGAAACAAGTGTTTCTATATTCAAGTGGAGTTTGAGATTTTTCCTCAGTTAAGGGTAGAGTGCATCAAATCAGACAGTTTGGCCACTCCCAAGACCTCATTTTAACTTGGGCTTCTAATTCTACATGATCCAGAAAGGCTTTCTGCAGAGCTACCAGGCACCAGTGAGTTGTGTTCCTGGTTTTTAACTCTTGCCTTACTTCTCAAAAGTGCTGCCAGAGGTCCTGGCCACATATTCTGCAGCATGTCCTGTCTGGATTCCACATGAAGATGATACTGAAGAGCATCTCTCAAGGGTAAACCTAGACCCAGAAGATCAGCTTTAGGGATTGCCGATTCACACAAAATTGCTGGATCAGGCTGAGACAGGTTTCACCGAGTAGCATTTATATTCTCAGTCTCTCCTAGTAGAAGACATAAGGGGCATCAAACAAGGCATTCGTATCAGATCAGAATCACAAAATCCATAACTAGTGAAAATCAGTGCCTCAGAGTGCTGTGGATTAAAAATACTTTATAGCTCACTCCTATCTATTAAAGAGCGCAAAGAGAAACAAGTAATGTAAAAGAGCTTATTATCATGTAGCTCAGAGCAAGCCCCACATTTTCCTTCTGTAGCTGCTCCCTATGGCCCTTATTTTGATGTTTTGGCTACTGCTTTCTGACCTTCCTGTCTGGTTGCTTGGTTAATTTGTGCTACCTCCAGAAGACCTCGGGTAATTTGCCTCTTCAAGTCTTCAGCTGCCAGAGATGCGTTTCCTTTAACCTGTCCTTCTCTTGAAAACACAGAAAGTGTGAGAATTGAGTGCAGTAGTTAACAAGAAGAAACTAAAGGAAAACACAGCAATATCATGTTTTCAAGTATTTTTCAGTCACACAGAATTTCAGAGAAGTGAGAATTCAGTTTCAAAAGGAAAAAAAATTGAGGGAGACCAACTAAAAGCTTCCTAAAGTACTATCAGAATCCCTACTTTTAAAGCAACAGAGTAACTGGATAGTGTGAAAAATCCCACAATAAAATTAAATAGCTTTTCTCTTTCCTTGTATTCCATCCAAATTTAAGTTCTTCAGGGTATTTGTTTTATACCTGATGCATTTTAGGAACCTTATAGTCATAAACAGAATTATTGCTGTTACAGTGTAAGACACCCTTGACTTCTCTCTGATAGAACAGCAGCTCTGTGACTCCCAGCCTCATGGTTGGCCCACGAGAGGATCAGAAGGGTTTTCTTTGGCTTACACAATTAAAGTCTTGGGAGAGCTTAAGTAGAAAGTTTGCTTTACTATTTTGCAGTTATACACGGGCAATCTGTGCCAGGCTGCATGTCAGACTCTGCCAGGGAGTCTGTGCATGCATGGAATCAGTGCACCTTGTGCCACCAGCTCCCTGCCACCGACAGGTTCCCACCCTAGCTGAGTCTCACGGCCGGACAGGGCAGCCTTGTTCTTCCCCAGAGCTGTTGTACTTCAGTGGTTGCAAGTCTCTTTCCAAAGTGTCAGAATTAAAGACAAGTTATAGATGCCCCTTTTCTTTTTGTTTCATGAGTCCATCCTGATGCTTTATTATCCAAGATGTAAAATGGAAGTTAAAAGACAAGTTATTTGGTCAGGATTCCTTTGGCCTTTCTGCCCATCTTAGTCAACATCCCTGATTTCTTCTTTCAGCACTGCTTACTTGTAAACTAAGTATATCAGTAAGTACAAGATTAGTCCAAACAACTCCTTTAGCTGTTCAGTGTCTTTTATTTCGCTGTCTCCCTTTCACCTGGTTAATTGTTCAGTTTTACACTCCACTGGAAAAATCCCTTCTGAGTGTTGTCTGTTGTGTGTTAGTCAGTTGTGAGTGGACATCCCTTCTACTGTGTTGCCATCCAAGAATGACAAATATTAAAGCCCTGTTTCCCTCCTGATTTCCCCCCAGTCCCAGCTGTGTCTCAGATGAATTACTTGGGTAAAGCCAAAGGCTCAGAAATGCACACGCCTTTCCACTAGCACTAATCCCCAAGTGCAATTTGCATCACATAATGATAGGGAAAAGGACAAGAAATAAAAATCACTGAACGTAGAGAGAAGACTGAACTTTTATGCACTATTAGAACTATTACTTTGCAGGACACCCTGTGTAAACTTGTCACCAAAAGAATTAATAAATAAAACAAT
The DNA here is from genome assembly GCF_047495875.1 of Pithys albifrons albifrons. Lineage (NCBI taxonomy): Eukaryota > Metazoa > Chordata > Aves > Passeriformes > Thamnophilidae > Pithys > Pithys albifrons. The sequence goes on from NC_092467.1 coordinate 13,717,106, forward strand.
TAATAAAGTTCAAGTCTAGGCAGGACGTTAATATCAAGGGAGCCTCTCACAGTTTCAGCACAAACATTACTGTCTTCTAACTATGCTCTTTAAAAAATGGATACAGTAGGATTTTATAACTGTGTGTACAGTAAAATTGTAATTAACTTCCCCTGATCATATAATGATCTAAGAGAAAAGTTGAAAAGAAAATATAAATTTTTCATTGGCAGTCCTGTTAAAATATATGAATATGGCACATGGGACAGCAATTAGTGAACAGAGTCACTATTATCCTCTGCAATCATTTCCAAACAAATGAAGAAAGAAGGCTGCAAAGCCATATGGTATATATATTATAAAGTAACCTGTTCCATTCTTTAGACTTACTATTACTGCTTTTGACACAGCTACAGGAAATAAAAGGCTACTGGAATGCAGACCGGGAAAATGTATTCCCAGAAGGCTTTGCAGAACTAGAGGCTGGAATCATTGAGTGGAAACAGACTTTGCAAAGCAGTCTCCCATTCTCTGCTGCTAAGATGATCTTCTCAAATATAGAATACATTCTACAAATGTGGCCATATTTAGTAGCTGTGCTTTTAAGATACTTATGGAGAGAAAGTGAAAAAAAGGAAAAAGACAAAGACTTCAAAAAGGTGAATCTCTTCATGGAGGACTGGAATGTAGACTAGAAAAAAACCATTTTCAAGGGAGGAAGCACAAAATCAAACAATTCATAAGTAGTATGCAAAAGTTGATTATTTTCTTAGTTAGAGAAACAATATTAATACATATTAAAAATGTATGATCAACAAGCCTCATAAAAATGTTTTTATAACATTGAAGAGTATGTTGCAGACATGCTGAGACATTTAAATCAATAATCCATTAACAAAACTATTTTAAAGTATGATTCTTCTCCAAAATACCTAGCATCAGTCTTAACACCCTTGCTCCGAAATGGTAATAATTAAACTGTGATGAAAATATACATTCTACAAATGAAAGACAGCTTGTGAAAAAACTGATAGTTATACTTTGTCTGCCAGTGACTTCAGTTTCATTGCCTAATATGGGTAAAGTCTCGGCCTCACTGAAGGCACTGTATCTATCATTAATGGATTTAATGCTGCATGTTCTGAAAAAACCAGCAAAAATCCTTACATCTCATTGTAAATACAGCCTAGGAACATTTAAGCCTTCATCAATAAAACAACAATGGCCTGTACATGACATGACATTGTTTGGTCATCTGTCATTTAGCTACATTGATATACTGATAATTGAAAATATTGGTAATACAATAAAGTTTGCCAAATATTGCCATCTTGACAAAATTAGTGTCCTTTATATGGTTTCACACCCAAGCGTGCATGCTTGTAAAAAGGGAAATAATTTTCTGACTTAATTAAACAGATCAGCAAATATTTATATGAATTGTCTAAAGACATTTTTGCTCTGCTGAACAGTTGCATGTGGCTGCACCACACTTGCAAGAAACATTCCAAAGGAGGAGCTGCCTGTGTAAGGCAACTGTAGGGCCTGTATCCTTTGCTAGAGGATTACAGCCACCAGGACAGTGTTACCAAAGGTCTAAATTTCCTAGAACTGATCTTTCTATGACTAGAATTTCTGTTTCAGTACATGCTATAGTGCTGCCGCCTGTTGCTATTGACTTTAGAAATAAAGGAACTTGAAGTTGTTCTGACAGGGAAAAATAGAGATTAAAATTTGCTGTATGTATTTTCCGTCTTGCCAAGCTGGGTCAACAAGCTAAATAAAACTGGTTTGTTGTAATTACTGTACATAAAGAACGAACCTCTCTCCTTGAAATATAAGATTAAACAGTCAAACACTGACCAAAGAAACAGATCTCCAAGGTATTGTATCAAAGATGGGGTCACATCCAGGTCTGCTTACACAGGAAACCATGAAAGGAATTTTGCCCTGAGCCCAAACCCAACTGATAAACACGCAGTTGCCCACCAGCTGGAAGGGTGGAATGGTGGGCTGAACTCAAAAAGGGTCATGAGCAGTGACCGGGTGCAAGCTCTCCTGCAAGGTCACTTGTGCTTGGAGCAGGGGGTCCAACTATGGACTGCCTGTCCCCTAACCAGCATCCCCAACATCTCTTTAGTCATCTTACTGGAAACCTGCTTGATACATGTTGGTTTGGGAGGAAGGCAGGCTAGGCTTACTGTTACTTTGCTTGGGAAATGAGATCAAGCTGATCACCTGCTGCATTTTAACACTAATGTTTCTCTTTAATCTGTCATCTTACAATTCACTGCCCGTGCTTCTGTTGTATCTCTGTGGCCCCATACATACACTTGGAGCTATTCAGGACATTCAAGCAAAGGTCCCCAATATCCTACAATTGACCTCATGCACATCAAGCAAAAAATGGGAAGTTCTATACTAGAAGGTGAAGAGTGACAACATTAGCTTTCCTTAAGAAGACGTAAAAAAAAATCGACTCAAAATATAAGATAAAAATGTATGCCAGCAAAGAAATTATGTTTTCTTCCCTCTGTATGTCATTGTATTTTCAAGAGACAGGGGTGAGCAACAAAGCTAAGATAGGTAGGCAAAGGCAATAGGAGCAGTAATGAGAGATATTATGGAAAAGAAAAAGAAATGGAAGTAAAGGAGAGTGTAGGCCAAAGCAATTTCTGTTTGGTGCAGCATCTTGAAGGCAAAACCAAGGAGAATGATGTGGTGAGTAGGTGAGAAAATAAATGGCTTTGAGATGCTGAAAGGAAAAGTATTTAGGATAGAAGATTACGATTACGGTTTTGGCAGCAACACCTCAGACAGGAAAAGGAAAGAACACAGCCAGAGGAAGGCAAGAGTTGTCAAGGAGATGATGAGGATGAAGCAACAGAACAGGAAAACTGAAAAGAGTAATAAGACTAAGTCTCCAGAAACCCTTCAGTCTGGACAGATTTGAATCTGCTTTACTGAGATGTATCTGTTGGCTTCTGTGACTAATGTGGATCTATGTCAGGGCAAAAGACATCATTCTTTAGTATTACTCAGATTTATGCTTTTATAAAGGAAAAAAACAACCAACAAACCAAACCTTCTGGCTGTCCCTCAACACTTTGTGAAAATGGAAACAAGGAACTGGAAAAGTGTATATTTTTTCAGTCAGTCAGTGGACAAACTTAACAATAGAATGTATACAGGTTTCCTATTTGTTCAGAGGTATGAAATGCCACCATATTTACAATAAAATATCAGTTTGCAAAAACGATGGTAAGGTTTCACCTGGTTGAAATTGGGGAAGGATAGCAACAATGTTAGATTTTTTGGTCACTACACCAAAATTAGTAGGTTAGAACAAGTGTTGCTGTTGCCCATATTTCTTCCCTTATTTTAGCTGCTGTGGTTCCAGAGGTGCCAAATCAGCCTTTTTGGCTAAAAAATCAAAGCCGGCAAGAAGCAAAAACTCTAAAACCTTACAGCTTATAATGAATGTCTTGGGTCCAATCCTCCAAACACGCATGTAGGTAATTTTTTACTTGCACAGTGAATTCCATTTATTTCTCTGGAATTATTTCTGTTACTAAAATTCCTCATATATGTAGGAGTTTAGAAACCTGGACCTGTTCTTCACTGTTTCTGCCATGTGCTGGCAGTGTTTTAGTACAGGAGACACTTAAAAAGATCCCAGACAGGAGCATAAAGAAGTCCAAAGGGAGCAATTAAGAAGTGGCCAAAGCACTGCAACAATTCGGACAGCAAGACTTGTTCTCTAACTAAAGCTGGTGACTTCTGTAGGAGCTCTATAACTGCACTTAGAGCCCTTTAAAACTTTGCTCGCTCCTTTCCCTCCTTCTTGCAAATGAATAGAGCCATTCATTTCAATGGAACTTTTGTCTGTGTGGGTCTGGAAAGCTGTCTGAGGAACTTGTACTGCTCCAGGTAGCAAATGTTTGTAGAATCCCGAATGTTAGACAGTCTGTAATACTAATCTGGATGGCCTCAGTGCAAAATAAGGTGGCTCAGTAGAGATCACCCACTACCAAGACTAAAACAAATGAAATGTTTGGTCATATTAAATAATTAGATACTTCTAAAATATTAGCAAAAAAGAATCAAAGAATTGACCTTCCTTTGCCTTGGCCAATACACAGCAGTATAGACAGAGACGGAAAAAAGGCATGTGACTTACAAATGTTGATCTCAAGAAAGAAAATGAATAGTTCATCACTAAAAATTCAAAGTGGTCCTCACTAAAACAATAAAAGCAAGAAAATTAGTTGCTTATGCACTCTCAGAAGCCCACTCATATCATACTCTTTTGCCACTATATGCACTTTAATTCCACGGCCTCAGTGTCGGTCATAAGCAGGATTTGATGAAATCCTCTTTAGTATCTGAAGAGATCTGCCAAGGACTAACATGACTAACCCATGCCATGGAACACAGGATACCTGTAAGAGAAGTTTGTGTCTCTAATGGCTTCCTCCTCACAAGCTCTGTCTACCTTCCATGTAGTCAAGATTTCATCACACTTTCAGAGCCATGAGAAATTTCCTCTCATCTATCCATCATTGTCTCTATTCATTTTGTCCCTTTCTGGTCGCATCTCTTTTGGCAGCTTCTACACAATGTTCTCCACTTGAACACAGGCTGTCTGGGGGGCTTTGTTTTTCTTTCCTATGAGGCTCCTAATTCTTAGGAGTTACCTGGAGATAGTTCCTCCATGACATACTCTGCAGCAAAGCTCATAAATAGTGAAGAAGTAGAGAAAAAACTAAGAAATATTTTTTAAATTGAAAAAAACAGTTTGTAATAAATCATAGTAAGGTCAGTACCTGCTTAATCCTTTGACTTACACAGTGAATTGGTTTTTTGCGTTCTCTTACACAAATTTTCCATTCTGCCTGTGCAGTTCCAAATATATTACTGACCTTATCAGAAAAAAGTATTAAGGGCACATTTTGGAATTAGTACAGTTCTTGAGCTATTTTTTGCATAGGAATAATTCCCCTGATTGCTCTCCTGTGGGCATTTAAGACCCATGGAGCACACAATTGATGTCTGCATAGAAATATCAGAAATTAAAAAAATACTTTTTTTCTTACTAGACCTTGATTACCTGGGTACTATATGTGATTGTCTCTTTCCAGTACAGAAAGGTACCTGTTTGCAGTGAGAAATTATTCATTTTATTTGCAGCCGGATTTTAATGGAGGAGGTTTAAGTAGCTTCCAGCTGTCTTTGGAAGGACTTGTCAGAATTTTCCCCTGAAAAAGATCTAGAGATATTCAGGAAATAGCAATAACTTTAATAAATCATAAACTGAAACCAGTGAAAGCTGGAACTATTTAGTAGCAGGAGGCTGAAGGAGGATGAGAAAAGAGAGAGAAGCAAATATGACAGAGTATGATTTGTGTTAATAAAATAATTTTGAAATGTAACACCTCCCTTTGTGAAAAAATAGACAGGTGACAATTATTTCAAAAATTGTGCTGGAACACAAAGCTAATGACAAAACATCCGTCCTTGCCACAGGTGAGCAGGTCATGTTTTACCTGACATATCTCCCAATGAATGGATGTGTACACATACTTTCATACATAGGTGTATGTACTGGACAATTTAAAGGCGTTTGCAGGAAATATATTGTAAAATATCAGTCAGAACAGTCTTTTTTATATATAAAAAAATAATTTCTTTCTTTTAGGGATGCATTTTGCCTGAAGTTCTTACTTTCAAATTTCCTCACTCTCTTGCTGGCTCAAGAACATTTTGCAAAACAGGAAATATCTATAGTTCCTAGTCAGAGGCCAGAGCCAATTCACAGGGTACACATGAAGTTGTGTGAGTGCTATGGGCTTCTCTGGACTTTGTTACAGTCCCACTTCCACATTACTGAGGGAAAAGGGATTTGTTCCTGGGGTACTCTAGAATATCTGATAAATCAATTGCTTTATATCAAGAAATTGCTTTTAAGATTCTCCACTTCTATGCTCAGAATAAGAATTAACATCCCAAGATGTACCTTTTCATAAACTCCATACAAATGGACATTTATAAATGAAGTAAGAAAACAAAATTCTTATTTGTCTATTATAATGGCAGTCAGGAGGTCAGCCTCAGTTATCCCCACATAACCCCACCGAACCTGCCCAATGGGATGCGGTGCTGCAAGCCACGGCAGAGCTCTGCCCAATGTGCAAACTTCAGGAAGGAGAAACCTTCCTTACAGAGCTCAAAGGAATCCTTGTGCTCTCTGAAGGAAAGGTATAAAGGGGTGCTTGTTAACAAGAGTCAACACAGCTCACTTTCTGGAAAAAGAGTGGGGATCTTGGTAAGAACCTGTGTCAAGGCAAAATTTCTCCAAGAGGAAAAAGAAGCCAACCAGAATTTTAAAAAACACTACCTGCTCTGTACATCGTTGTAATTGTATGACACATTCCTATGGGATTGACTTTCTGCAGAAAACTCAGTAACTGACACTGTCATGTAGTGCTTTTAATTCTTCATCGTATTTTTATTTCTTTAACATAAAAATTATTCTTTTTAGAAGTTAAAATGGAGGAGTTTCTTTTTTACAAAACTTTATGTCGTGCTAGTGTTGTATCACTATTATGTGAGTCCTGTTTATTCCAAAACCTAGAAGTTGCTTTACACTCTTACCTGGAAGAGAAGGAAAAAAGAAGCAGTGTGTTTGTGTGTGTGAGGAAGAGAGAAAAGATATTTTGTGCGGCTTTGAGAAGTCAAATTTATTTAAAGATGTCACCTTACATCTGTAGGTGTCTGTAGATATGACATGAAAGCAGGAGTGGATGGTAACCTATCTTATTTAGTATTTTGCCCCCTCACAAAGAAAGCCTATACTCTCACCATGTCAATCATTTGGTCTTGATTAGTGCCTGGAAAACACTCAAGTGATTTGCCTCCGTAGGTTCAGCAGTCCAGCCGCCGGGCACCCCGTTCCGGGCGGGAAGGATGCTGGAGCACGGGTGGGGATTGCAGTTTGTCGCCGCTGCTGCCCCTTGCCTGGGAGGGCTTGTTGTGTGGAACTGTGCAGCCGCATTCCCTCCTCCCACGGCTCGGCCCCATTTCCAGCCTTCCCGGCCCTGTGGCGCGCAGCTGGAGGTGGGGCTCCTTTCACCCCATTCTGTCCCAGTGCAGGCTCAGCGGGACATTGCATTGTTCCCTGGGCTCTGCATGCCTGCAGAGGGGGCCAGAGAATCCGGCACTCTCACTACCTAAACCCACTGAATGTCGCATTTTGGAAAACTTGGGAAGTACTTTGAACAGAGACAAAGGGAATCACAGTGTCACTCAATGTTTTGATATGATGTTGCCCTCTAAGGTAATCTGCTTATCACGGTTTTTACTTTAGTAACTCATTAGCCATTTTCAGTGCTCTCAACTCTTTGAAAATAACACTCATTTTTCTTGTTTTCAGTGACTTAGATTTTTCACTTCAGCTTTTGTGGAATGTGTACCAATAAAGTCTTAATGATCTTTATATTTTTCAAGAATCTTGTCAGAACTAAATGCATTATGACTTTTCCAAAACAGGATGGAAATCATGATCCATCTGTAAATTTTCTGTGTACCACAGTCATTTATTACTTCATAGTGAAATTTGAAATATGAGAACAAAGCAGAGGCAAAGTCAAATAAAAAAGCCACACCAGAAAGGAACATCTGCAAAATTCTATGAAAAAAAAAGCACAAATGTTATGAATTAAACCTTTTCTGACTTTTTCTTACAGCTGCACAACCTCACACTCAGCAGGACAGGAAGGACTATCTAAATATTTCCTATTCAATCTTCGGAAGCAGAAGCCCATACCATTTTTTGGAAACATGAAATAAAAGTCTGTGTGCTAGCATACTCCAGAAAACGTAACAGCTGATAAAGAATAAAAATGTGAATCATAAAATGCAATATAAATTGCAAGTAATTTCAATTTTTGTCTTTAACACAGTCTTTACTATGGCTACAGTTGACTTTGCTAAGAAGTGGTAAGGGCCAGTGGAGAAGATGCTGCATCTGACATGCAGAGATTTATTTTTCACAGCATATCAAAATCATGCATAGAAATGAGCTGTCTGGGAGGACACAAGCTGGGCCTTATCTCTGTCCTTTTGATCACAGAAAGATGAGGGAGAATGTTCATAAGTTGCTATCAAGACACTAAAAACCCACCCCTGTTTCCTACCTCTGACTTACTCGTTCTTCAGCTCTAAACTCAGTGGGGTGCAGGAGCACAGTGTCCTGTGCCAATCAGCCTGCAGGGCAATGGAAACGCTGGCAATGGCAGTACATTCCAGACTAGAAAGAACCATATGTCAAAGCTGCTGATAGTAGTGACACCTTTGTCATCAGCTGTTAGCCACGGTCTAGCCTCCAGATTTTTACACACACACACACACACACACACATATATATATACACATACAGATATATATACACACATACAGATATATATATATATATTTAGTCAGGGTTGCAGTTTCACGATATTAAAATATTTCTAAATCCTCGAGGAAAATGCTAAACACAAGAAAATGTGTATGGACTGCATAAATTGAAATGTTCACATTAATTTTCATATATAGGGACTTCCCTTAGCTAGCTCAAAGCTTTATATGCTTTGTGGTCAGGGTAAAGAGAATTGCTGTCTGTATTTGCCATTCAACTTGGCACAGAAGTAGCAAATAAACTTTGCTTGTGGCTGCTTTCCAAAGCAAACAGAACTTTTATCTCTACTTGAAACTTTTATTAAAGCAATGAATATCACATCTAGCATGCATAAATTCCTTCTGTCCTGCACTAAAGTGGAGTACACAGAAGGATAATTTGGGTAATTAGCTCAAAATAAAACCCCAGTCAGAGGAAAATTTGTGCATAGTGCAATGGGTTATTGTGGAGGGATGATCAGATCTTTTGCTCCTCTGTTCACCCGCTTAACTCTACAGTCTCCAGAAAAAGAAACTTGACTCAACTGCAGTTCTCCTGGGACTTTGCTCTGGCATGGCTCCTTTTCTTTCATTCACAGTGAACCTTCTTTTAGAAGTCATAATCTGCCCTGGAATCTAGTTTTGTATTTTGAGTCAGAAAAATACTAGCTCATTCTGTATGTGATATACAATTTTTCTGATGCTGACAAGTATATTTAACACCCCAATAAAGGTATTTGAATTAACTTTTTAAATATTTAAACTTGTACTCTCCTGTATATATAAAAAAATCTACTTAAAGTTGGATCCCTGATATTTGACACTGGTAATATACTGTTCACTGTTTCCAGCTATTCATGGATGTGTTCCAGATATGTTCCTGACACATAAAAGAATTTTATGCTATTTGAATACACTTATAGTAGCTGGAAGCATTTTTCAGCAAAGGACCTCACTCAGGATGATATATTTGGTGAAGAGGCATTGCAAATAATTCTTCATGAGCCTGTGCTGTACTACTGTACACAGACGATGTACATGTCAGAGCTGTTGTGCTCAGCACAGATGTTCCACCAACAGAAGTACTTCGAGTTGAGAAATTGCTGGCCATTAATCATATGTTATTAAAAAGGAACCCTGTTTATGTATCTGCTGCTACTGTGAAATGTGTTGAAGCTGAAATAGATGCTACCATGCTATGACAGGGAAGCAAAAAACAAAACCCCAGTTTTGTGGACAAATAGGAGAAAGATTCTAGAGGATGCCAACTATAACTTCTTACTTCTGTTCTTTTAACGAAACAAAACCTGGCACATTTGCTTCCGTTCACACGGCAGAGGAACTGCAGCAGGTCTCTCCTGCAGGGCTGTCTCGCTGCAACCAGATCAGCCCCTGTCAAACCTCAGCATCCAGGAAACTGAGTGACACAGAAATTCTATTGGTTTGTCAGTGCAGGGCATTTCTTTCCTTCCTTGTCCAGGTCATTTGGAGGGACAGGAACATTTCCAAAATCTCACACTTCTCTTCAGAATTCACCATTTTCATGAGTCACAACCATACTGATCTGGGCATCACTGGCTTTGCAGCCATAGCAAAACTCAAGAACCTACATCAAAGCAAGTCAGATAATTGGATGTTAGCCTGAGGTAGTATCTGTGCTGCTGTGACAGCACAGGCAGCTCAAGACACTGGCATTTATCTTTCAAATGTAACCTAATCGCTATTTTTTTTCAGTAGTGCTGTTTTAACTGGCCCTTATACATCAAGCTGTTACTTATGTCATTTGAATAACATCTGCTCCCTGTTCATGGTGAAGTGTTTCAAGCTAGAGAACATTTTCCCCGTATAATGGTTCCTGTAGAGCATTTGCCCTGGTCCTCTGTCCTGTGTGCTAGGAGGAAGGGCGGTTTGTTTTACCTTATCTGCAGCTGCAAGAGATTCTTCAGAAGTTGAGAAGCAGAAAGGGACCCAGAGGTTACAGCAGCTACACTCAATATCCCCAGTGCATCTCTGCATTAACACCCCTGATTTTGGACCTCTCTTCAGGACTAGATTTGTAAGGATGCCCCAGCCTTTGGGTCTCAACTAAAAATAACTAAAATATTCAGAGCATGGAACAGAAATAATACAGAGGTGACACAAATTTCATTAGAAAACTTTAACTTAAAACAGTTTGTGAAGACAAGAAGTTTCCTTCCATGAACATGGAGAAAATCACATCTCTTTCATCATCCTGTGATGAATGCAATCAGAAATTGCCATTGACTATCATGCATAGATATAAAGAAACAACAAACAAAAAGCATTGACTCAGTTCCCCTCTTTTGTGCAGCATCTACAACTTCTGTTGCATTTTTTCCTTTTTGTTATGGTATTGCCAATGCTGAATGAAAGAGCTTACAAATTTATAAAAAGATTTGGATAGAAATATAATACCTGCAGTTTTGTGATTTGTCATTTCTAAAAACCCAAAACACCATGCTTAGCTTTTTCAAATTGAAATCTTCAGTTATGCCCCAACCACAAAAACATGCCTATGCTATCATGTGGATCCCAGCAATTACAGTTTGTTTCTGTGATCTGAACTGTAGAAAGTCTCCAAACAGTTATTTTGGACAAAATACATTCCTATGTTATTATTAAGCCTTTTAAGATCACTTTCTATGAATTCTATTATTTCAAATAAACAGGTTGGTATTTCAGAAAGAATTAAAAAGTAAGTAATGTTAAAGAAACCTAGATAGTAACTGATTTGAAGAAAGCATTATTAGGCAATTGTCTTAAATTAATGCAAGTATCTGAGCAAGGTCTGGCAAGACTTTGACTATTTATGTGCTTCCCATAGGTGCAGGTGAAAATTCCAGGCAGAAACAGAATGGAAAATTGAATTAGTATCATTCTAACTCTAGATTAGTGTGGCATAGAACTAAAAGCATAGCATAGCAGCAACAGAGAAAACCGCCAGAAAATATTACCTCTGCTAATATTTATGGCATGAACTTTTATTTCTTATGAAATTCATGTCTACTGACCCCACTTTTCTGTGAGGGAACTTATTGCCTTGGTGTTGTCAGATCTGTTTAAAGAGAAATTGTATCTTGGTAAGACATAAAAAAAATTTTCATTAGAGAAATGCAAAAAGATGGGAAAGACTTAATTTTCTTGGTCTTGACAATGATTTTTCAGGGGACAAATGCATAATTTTTTCTTTAATCAGGCTGTTTATATTATTATTGCTTACCCAGGCAAGTGCTTGAATATACCATGAATATCACTTACCAAAACTAGGATAAATATCCAGCTGTGCTTTTTCATGCACAGCAATACCAGTTCATTTCTTAACCTGTATTCTTTTTTCAGTTTATCTATAAGCAGCTGTTAATGTTTCATCCTAATAATTTTTAAACTTGTATTGCCATAAAGCAACCTTGATGTATTTATTCAGGATATATTATTCCATAATGCTTTCTTATCAATCTCTTCTTCAAACAACAGGCCTGAATTTTGCTTGAGTATTGTGAATGAATTCAGCTCATTGTTAGATTTAAGTATAACAATCCATTATAAATGCAGCACACGATAGACAAGATTCTAGAATGGCGGTATATTCTTTCATATACCACTTTAGTAAAGACGAATGCTTTTTTTTTTTTGTTTAAATGTTTTCAACATACTGCTTTCTGTTTGAAGTTTATTCCAGACAAAATGAAATCTGAGTCTCTTTTGTACTTTGGTGTACAAACAAAGTACAAAACAGGATTCTACCTACCCCTGCAATTCTCATCCCATTAAAGACAGGTTGCTGGAAACTCTGGCTTCCTGATTACCAGTGACACCATTCAGATCACAGAATGTGTTCTGGGCAATCTCTTCTCTAGGGATGAAAATAAACAACAGAGGTCTGTACTAAATCAATGTACCTTTTTTCCTGACTATTATTTCTAAATTATGGACCCAAGTCTAGAAGGGCATTATTCACATGTATAAGTTAAATAAAGGAAGATTTATGATACTGGTTGAGATGTAGAACCATAAATTTATCTAACTTGCAGTATCAGAAAACTCTTCAAATAGAGATGCATTCTTTCAGTATCAGATTCCATAATTTTCTGAGATGCGAATAATCATATCTAATTTATGGGGGCAATCACGTGTTTAAATTATATGAACTGTGTTCATAAATAACTTGAAAATAATAAATTCAAATACAAATAGGAGGCAGTTGTTCAGAAATTTTGGTGGTTCTGACACAACTGGTTTTGGCTGAGACTTTTCTGGGCCTTGTTCTATCAGCAACAGATTTCCATTAAGAATCCTGGGCATTTGAAAAGTGCAAGGATGGCAGATCTGTTAGCATTCATCTTACATGCAGTCTTGACCATGTTTGGGACAATGATGTAAGTGGAATGGTAGTCCTGTTGTAGTGCAGCAGAGCCATGATCCAGGCAGTCAGTCAAGAGTGGGGAGAGATCATTGTATGATAGAGCACAACCATCTCATTAGATCAGATCCTCAAATGCACTTTACGTTTTAAGAAATGTCTGTCTTCCTCACTAAGCAATGCCAGAGTAACTGTTTCAGAGAGTCATGTGGTCAACATATACTCTCCATGTAGTAGCCATTCTGTCTTCCCTGTCATGAGGATATATGGATTTCATTTTGTCACTCTACTTAAGACAGAACAGTAGGGATTTTCTCTTTTCTACTGAAAACTGTCAGTTTTTATGGAGCCAGAACAATCTCTATGGAAAAAAAATGAGACATTTGTGCCTTTAAAAAAATAATCTAAATAAATTGCAGAGCAGAACCTTCTAGATAAATTCCTCTTAACTTTTGACACTTGGTCTATATTTCCCTCATTTTTCAAGACATGTTTTATCAATAGTCCTCTTTGGTATGTACTGGTAAATGTCTGCATAATTTATAAGCCACAGGCATCCAGGAGAGAGATTGAGACAGAATATAGCAAGTGTTTATGAAAGGTACGATGAAGGTTTTCATGCAGCACAGTTTATTCAACTGTGAAAACATTAGTTGGGATATTAGTGAGAGGGTGCTCAGAGCTCCTTTGGCTGCTGACCAGGATAAATGGTCCAAGCAGAGGAGCTGACTGCAGATTAGTTACATATAGAGAAGATACAAAGGAAAAAGAGAAACATAACCCGAGAGAGAGCAGCATGTGGGTTGAGAGATTAATCAAGCATTGCCTGACTTATTTTTCCCCATGCCCTGTTCCTCAGTGAACTCTACTCTTTCCCTCATTCTCAGCTAATCCCACCTTGCGTTGTCCTATGGGTTCACACCACCTAAAGTTGCACATGTTATCACATCCCTTTCTTCAGGATGTTATCTGGTTTGAGACACAGTGATATAATTGCTAGGAAAAAAAAATTAATGGCAATACAAGGAGGGCACAGAGTTTACCACAGCTTTTCATTGAAAGTATTATCTTAAAGTCACAGACAAAACAAGTATGGCTTTTCTCCTTCGTATGGCATCTCCCTTAATCACACCTCCATGACTTTTTCCACACTCTGAATGTAGTTCTTACATTTGATTCAAGTGTGTCTAAGTTTGCATCTCAGATGATGTTTCTGCTCTGATCAGCACTCCACACTCAGCACTGAATGCCCCTCTGAGACCTCGTCAGGCATCCCACTGCCATTCTGCACTGAGCTCAAAGAACAAACTGAATGAGGTTTATTTCAGGCAAAGTGAGAACGAGTTTGTTTATCAATCTTGACTGGCTGGGAAGATCTCCATGTTCCAGGATACTCCTTTGTATATCAACTTTTTCCCCTGCTTGAAACTGGCTGAACACTTTTATACAACCCAGTATTTTACCACAATCTAGCAAGGGATAGTTAAAAGCACTGTAAGAAAATTTTATCCTAAAACCAAAATAAAGCTGACATACCCTGAAGTGTATATGGAATTGGATACTCTTGTTTGCTCTTGATTTTATAAGCAAACTGTTCAGCTACTATTCAAAATACAACAATGTGAAACATGGGGTATGTTGAGTTATTTTCATCACCATTTATTAGAATGTTCTTTAAATGCTGATAATTTCAGAATGAAGCTGGAGATCATTTAAATATGAAGTATAGCATCCTTAACTGTTGAAGTAATACTGCACAGAAACCACTGCAGGATGAACCCACCACGAAGCCAGCTGAAGGTCTGCAGTATTAAGGACATGCTCTAGTCAGCACTTTCCACATCACAGACATATACAACTGCAAGAGATCTTCCTTGCAGAATTCACCCTCAGTGCATACAATGAGGCATCAGCAGTTAGACTCAGAATGAAGTTTTGTCTGACTTTATCTCCAATTTTGAGGGATTGCAAAGCCTCAAAATGTAGCCTGATGTAATCATTGATTTCCATGAAGGTAGTCTTAATTTGCTATTTTTTTTTCCTGACATCTAAGCAAAATATTCTTATTGCAAATTCAACAGTGCTATTCTTATGATTTTATAGTCAAAGTACAGAGGATCAGCCCTCTAACCAATTTATGTACACTGGAGGGTCTCACAGTGTAATCTGACATTTGATGACCTTTTTCACAGCTCTTGAATAATTTTGACTATGCCAAAACATGCTCATATTTTAAGCTGTGCCAGCTGCAATGTTTTTCCTCAGCAGCTTCTAATGTTCTCCTATGGAAAGTCTGATTTATGGGGTTTGTACACAGATAGTGCAGTTTATCCTTGCTAAAAGTTGCACTGCTATCTCCATCAGTATGACATACCAGCTTATCCTATCCCATCTTTTAAATATTTCTATAAAGTAATTAGCATTGTTTGACAACCTGCTGTATACACCTACACTTACATAACTGTCACCACACCCATTTGTTACACTGCAGCCTATGCACATCCTCCTGCTCTGCAAAATAAACCTGTTCCGTTCAAAGTTACCATGTCTGTTTCTTTATGCAATTTAATTCTAAAACAGTATGATTGAAATGCACTAAGGATTTTCTATCATTCATTCTTGCTTTATTTGAATGTTATTTGATTTTGTAGAAAGCAGCAAAGAACTGTGTCACTTCATTAGCGGCCAAACTGATTAGTGCTGCTGAGTAGGTTTGTCAATGCAGTTCTGTATTTCACAGGTCATCATGCTTACAACACATTTTTATAGATGGTTGCTTTGCCATATGCATGCTGTGCTTCACACAACCATTTTAATGTGTTATTTTTATTACAAACAAATCCACTCTCTGCTGGGAATTATCACTTCTTTTCATGATCAGTTCATATACCTTAAATAGATGTTCTTTTAAGTCTTTCATTGCAAAACAGTATTTTAAGATACCCTTTAAAATTCACATTCCTGTGTTGCAGTGATGATGACAGAACACAAACAGAACTGGAATTCCCTTTCAGAAGGACAAGGGAAAGGATTTCAGTAGAATTGTCATATTAAATTCCACAAAATAAATATTTTATTCCTTTTTTAACACATTTCCTAACTCTTCAGATTCAAATACTTGTTTTACTCTATACCATCATAATTAATACTTTATTCTGTGGAGCATTTTTAGTAGATATTCTATAGCTTTCTCACATCATAGTTGTGAGTGGCTTTCCCAAGTAGCAGACAAATTGCAACAGCCCATTCTCATTATTTGCCAGGTTTCTACTTAGAATACTTTGATTACTCTGTTCTTTCCAGACACTTAATTTTTTTATTTTCTAAATATTATTATAATAAAGATATGACTTAGTATAAGACTGGTATGAGATAAATTTTCAGCTTGCCTTATTTCATAATATGTGAAAAGCTATACAAAGTTGTAATTCCAGGCTGGATAAAGGCCCTACATCTTGGTCTTAATGACAACTGCAACAAAGTTTTAGGTATAACTATGACAACTTCCTCTTCCATAAGTGAGGTTTTATTTGTTCATTTAAAGAATTGGAGATTTTGTTTCGTTTTGTTTTTTGGTGGTGGGTTTTGTTTTCCCAAAAATCTGCATGTTCACTTAGTGTTATTTGGAAAGCTCTTTTGAGAGCCCCAAAGGACCTTGATCTCCTAAAAGATTATTTTCTTGCCAAATGCAAGCATTGAGTTTTATTTCTACTTAGTAAAGCATTTTAGGCATTAAATTGTTGGTTACTAAATATCAAACTTGAAAAAGGATGTGGTCCTTCACATATAGCTAAGTTAGTCAGTGAAAATTGTACATTTGAAAGGTGTAGTTCTATATTTATTCAAAGTTGAATCCACTAAACCACAAACAAATGGCTTTCTAGTCTCCTGTGTCTAGAAAATTAAATAGAAGCTTGCAATTACTTGCACACCATCTGCTGCAACACCCTGCTGCACGCCATCTTCAGGAGGAGTCAGAGCAGCCAGAGGAATAGGTATGCCTGTGAAGTAGATGAGCATTCTTGGGGCTTAACCTGCTTCAGAATAATTCCTCTTGTTAAAAATATTGTTCACAGTGGTACAATAAGGAATTAAGAAGCATTCATATGTGCTCCTACTTGAGTTTCTACTGTCAAAAACTTCAGCATAAAGCAATAACAGGAAGTATTTTCATTAATTTGTTTGATTTTGAACAGGTCTTTGGGAAAAAAAATTCTTAAATTTTGGATTTCTATGTTTGTAACTGTTTCTCTTGATCTGATTAAGCCTATGGAAATCTATTTAAACAGGTTCATCATGTCAAACCATGTAAAATTTAGGTCAAGCACTAACATCTGTTAGCAACTTTTTTCTTAACTTAGAAAGTTCAGAAAAGTAAGAGCAGCACAGAAACCAGTTCTGTGAACACTTATTTGAGTAAGTCAGAGGAAGTGCTCTCAGTGGCATAAAGAGGCAGTAAAATATCCCTCCATCCTTGGAAAAGTAGGTGTATGCTTGTTGTCTGTTGCATCCTGCTTAAAACCTGACTTTGTACCTGCTTATAGTCAGCTTGCAGTATGAAGACTGGAGAGAACGATCTGTAAGGAATATTTCCTTATCACAAAAATATTTTTACCCAAACATAAAATGTTTCAGCACCTTTTGCAGCCTCTTCACATAGAGTACTACATAAGAATTTGATTACATTGGTACAAAACCTCTAGGCCAACCAATTTTTTTAAATAAACATAAAATCCTGACAATGTAGAAGTGACTAAATGCACATTAAAGGCCTACACTCAAAACGCACCATAATTTGCTTATTTAGTCTTGATGTATTTTTCTCCTCCTTCAGTTAATCTGCATGGATGTGTACTTCAGCCTGACATACCATTTAGGTATGTGTATTAATATTTACCCAGCAAAATTAAAAAAAAAAAAAAAGAAAAATAATGCAAGCTCTTTTTTCAGAATGCAAAACTGTTCACATTCATGGAAAGATTAGTAGGACAAGTTTTTATCACTTATCATGAGCTGGATTTTCTTAACTAATTGCTATGTTGAGTGCTTAAATCTATTTCTTTAAGTATTTCTTTTATTCTAATAAACTTTTTTGTTGTCAATTCTTTTATGAATATATACCAGATTCCATCATAATGGTTGATGCAATTTGTACTTTTAACTGAGTTTTTGGGATCTCATATATTAGCAACAATGTTGAAGAATTGAAGACAAAGAATCTTTGTCACCTGAGAAATTCCAGCATTTAAATGCCTAAATTGCTCCATTCTTATATAGATGGTAGAAGGAAATAGCTTAAAAATAACTATTCGGAACACGTTAACTTCAAAATATTACTCTATTGATGTTACTTTTGCATATTCCTAGAAAAGAATGAGGCTTTTTTTCTGGCTTGTGAAAGCAACCTGAAATAATTTGGTTTTATTAAAATAATTTTTAAATTAATTAATTAACACTGCACCATTATATCTGCAGTGGTATTGCAGCTCCTAGATCTTGCAAAACTTATATAAGTTGTGTGAATTATAGGCCACTTGGGCATCCTATTTAAGGTTATAAAGAATAAAAGCAATGTCCTGAGAGAGCAATACAGTTATTTTATATTTTACATAAAGATATATATACATTACGGAAAACATATAAAAATAATATATAAATCTTCAATTTTGTATTATAATGTGTTTAATTAACAGTTTAATTCAGATAAGAAAAAATAAATTCTGATTTGGATCAAGGAGATTTTGAAGAGTTGAGTTAATTTTGAATTTTCCAATCTGAAAAAAAAACCACAAAAAAAATCCACAAAAACCCCCAGCATCCATTAAAAAGTTTAGTTTGTAAAAACTACAGTATCTATTGAGAATATATTGTCACATGAAATTCCCAACCATTCCCAGTTTCAACATTGTATAAAATCTTGCCTCTGCCAATTAGACATGCATGAGTCCCTCAGCACAAAGCCATTTTTCCATGTGATGCTCTAATGCAAAAGGCACGACGCTCATGAAAAAAGCACTGTGTTTGCAGAGTGAATATTTAGTTATTCTTTAGGTTGTCATTTGTGGCTTTATGAAAGGACAAATGTTAGGAAAGAGTGAAAGGCGTTCTCTTGCAAGTAGAGAGGGATACAGAAGATTACAATATGAAGTACAACATAATCATGCATTTACTGCACAAAACCACCTCAGAAATATATAACAGAAATATATACATCCATTTTGAGAGTCACAGCAGATGTTCACCTATTTGAAGTGAAGGCCAACAGCTCTCACCACTCCCGTAAAGTACTGCCTGAGAAGTAAAACAACAACAAAGCAAACAAAACCAAACAACAAAATCAAAACAGACACAGGAACACACATCCTATCTATGGATCTCAGTTCCCCAGTTCCAGAGACTTAGGCAGATAGGGGAAGAGGATGAGTACTCAATTCTAAATTATTAGGTAGGAATTATACTTCTTTCCATGTTTCAACATTTGTCGAGCTCTATTCTGACTAGATATATAGATTCTGGATTACTCTGAATAAAAACCAAAACAAAACAACCCCAAACCACAATAAAAGTATAGATTTAGCTCCCCTCATTATATTCCATAGTTATCACAACAATTTTCAACTCTTCTAGCAGTGCTTCTCTACATGACAGCTTCTGGTGAAAAATATCTGCCTGAGTTTCTGGAATATGAATATCAGCAGCTTTTAAAAATTAAGTTTAGTTATTTCAGGATTACTCTGTGATAAAATAATAATTAAAGAGCTCATCAGTGTCTCATTTCCTGCCCACTTTTTCATTGAGTCAATCCCTTCCTTTTTTTAAAAGGAAGTTCTTTTGAAATAAGTGAGAGTATTTCAAACATGAATTACAATTTGACATAGAGTAAGGGTGGCAAAACTGGACCTGTTTCAAACAGGTGAATCCATATTGTGTGTACACCATGGAAAATGTGTATTGGTAATTTTGTTCATTCATCAGTTGTCTGAGCAACTTGCAGAAGTTTGTGTTGTGAGAGTGCCCCATTAAAGAGACTCACCTCATGAACCCTCCCAACAAAATATAGGCCCATGCTGCCTGTTAATGGTCACTTGTGTGAGAAAAGCTGAAGCATTTCATTTATCCTTTTTTTATTCAGGAACAGACTTTACAGAAGATCATGAACAAGAATTCCACAGGGTTTGTCTCTGTGCACAGAACAAAAAGTTGTTCTTAACTCAGAGCTTGCAGCCCTCGTTTTCTGCCACAAAGTAAATAAACCTGCACACATGTCTAACACACATGAATCTGTAAAGGAAGCAAAATTAAAAGAAATGATAGTGTGGGACCAATTCTGCTTTAGGTATGACTGTAAACTCGAAGAATTTTTGGTCACTGTCTCCATAGGCAGTCCCCACACTGCCTCATTTCTTAGCCCTGAGTCAGTAACTTGGCAGCAGTTTTGCCATGGCATGAAAGCCACATACAGCAGCTGAGAGCAAGGGCCATTCTGGCTCTGCCCTGGCTTTATCCCTCCTTCCCTGGTGCCCAGGTGTTCTGGAGCTCAGGGGTGCTGAGCAGGGCAGTGGTGCTGCTCACACCACAGCCTGGCTACAGACAGGACACAACAGCCACTCCCAACACTTAGTCAACAACCCACCTAGAGCTTGCAGAGACAAAACATTTACTCTCAAAAAGCAATGTATTCCTGCTAAAAAGAGTGATGAATTGAATAATTTTAGGGAATTATTTAAGGGGGCTAAAAATAAAGGGTGAGGACAATACTCCTACCTTCCAGCTACTGCTGTTGGATTCCTCCGGCCAAGAATGTTGGTAAGGCCTCAGCTTCTCACACAATTGTGTCTGTATAAAAATAAAAGAATAATTTAGGTTCTTTTCTACTTTTCTTATTTGTCTTAGTAGCTTTATTCCACTATTTGAAAGCCAGTGTGTATGCATAAGGAGTGGATTACCACGAGTTTTTCCCATGTCTGCATTTATTTACTCATTTTCCCATAAGAGAAGAAATAAATAACTCTCGAAATGGATTGGACTCAGATCATGTACTAATCAGGATATATATAGATATATACATATATGTATAGAAAACCACAGACATACTGAAGAATTTAAAACAATGGCATGGCACTTGCCATTATAAACATAATGAAAAGATTCGCAGACATGAAAATGCAACATTTACTCGAAAGACAGAAGATGTTTTGTCTTTCAATTGTCTTTTTAATACACTCAAATTAAGCAGTTTTCAGAGAGGAAAAAGAGAAAAATGCTCTAGTTGTAACTGACATTCTGGGCCAGGTAGTCACAACATGCTCTATAAGTCCAATTCCAGTCTTCCTTTCTTGCCCACCAAAATAAGCCTTAGATTTCTATACCTAAATACTGCTGTTCAACTAGTTCTTAGATACATACAATTGTATCTTAATTATTAGAAATTCATTGAGACCTACCAATTGCACCACCTGAAAATTCCCTACTTTAAAATTCAGGAAGACAAAATTATTTTTAATAGTAGTAAATTCTTTCAGAGAAAAAAAACCCTGGAGGTGGCGTTCTGGGAATACTGATGGAATCCTCTTATTAAATACAGATATATTTGCATTCACACTGCTAGATTCAGCTAGCTTGCCACAATGAATCATTTTTAAGGTCAAGGAGCAAGAAGTTTCCATCTGCAGAAGTGAATAATGATTGAATAATCTTTTTGGATGTTGCCAGTAGTATCTCCAGATTTTGGCTCACATATCTTTGGCTTAATGTCTAAGGTGACAAGTGAATTTAGCTTGAAAGAGAAATGAAATACTAGTGCCAGCAAACAGGCAGTAGACTCAGCACATCCATCAACACCATGGATTCGTCCTCAGAATTGGGTCAGGAATTTTTTGTCATTTAGATCTCGTACTATCCTTTCCAGAAAAAAAAAAGTAGCGAGAAAGAAGACTACATTTCTCAGCCTAGGAATCTTTTATCTTCTTTGCTTTAACAGTTATTTCTCCCAAAATGAAAGTGTCTGTGTCTCATGACACTCTCGAGACTTGAAAAAATACCCCCCGATATACACAGTTGTCACTCTGTGGATTCACATTTTCTGCTAAAGCAATCACTTTAACACATAAAACTGCATTTGGATATTGGAAACAACCTGAATCATGTAAATTAAAAATTATTTTTACAGATTGGAAATATTTATTGTCAGTGCACCATATATCTATGTAGAGTTATTTTATTTCCTACCAGGGTCAATGTGTGATGCCAGATAATAAGGCCTGTGAAGGCAAAATATCATTACAGTGCCAAGAGTTTCATCTCAGACTTTCTGTGCATTACCTACCCAAACTGCTGACTACTACTTATTTCAGTTGCATCTGAATTGAAAAAAATCTCGTTTACTAAAATTAGTCTCTAAAACATGTACAGATATACCAATACAATCTTTTGGAGGTCACTTACATAGTTAATATGAGTGAATTTAAGAAAGAAAAATGTCATTTACCAAGATTATAATTAACAATATCAGTTTCATCAAGAAGTGACAAACACTATTTTCTACAGAGTCAAAATGATCTTCAACAGAACCTGAGAACCACCTTGCTGCTCTATACAATCCAGAGACTGAACACTAATGAAAGCATCTGAATGTCAAGAAATATTTCTCACAACAGTTAAAATTTTAGTATAATTTAAATTAATTTTACTTTGGATGCTGTCTAATTTTGGACTGGCAATATCATCATGTTCTGTTAAGGAACTGCACGGCTCCTACCTCCAGTGAGACACAGACTGGCCAAAAGCCAATGGGAAATCTAAATTTCACATCCTACTTTCACTTGAGATGAAATCCTGCCCCCTCTAAAAGTTAAAGGGAATTTCACTGTTGAGTTAAATGGGAAGGATTTAACCATAAATAAGACTTCTCTATTGAGATCCTTTAATTTTGTATCTAGGTGGCAGATACCTTTTAAAAGGGAAGTGAGATCTGTTCTGTCAGTCCTTGGCTTTGCAAACCTCAGGGGGTCCAATTAGTAGAGAGAAATTTAAACAGCTGTATTTTGCCACTTAACCAAGGAAAACTATTTTGTACCAGACACATAAAAAAGCTCATTTAATTATGACAAGGAATTTTTAAGCATGAAGGAAGTTCAAGCAGCATGGTTAAAAAGTAAAATTCTCAAATAGAGCACTGCTCATTTTCATGGGCTTTTACACTCTTATCTGAACTACTCCCATTAGCTAACTGAGCCGTATTTTATCATGATCTTCCCTTTCTAAATAGGGAAACCCCCCCAATACCATCTGTTTATACTTGTTCTACTCATTTACCTTTTAGATTACTCAAACAGAAATCCAACAAATTTGAGTATTTAATGACTGACAGCAAACACTGAAAAGGATTTAATGATTCTTTCTGCTGGAGCCCTTCTTAGTTACAGAAGGAACTAAGTTCAGTTACTTAGTTATGTTGTAAAATGTTTCTTGGACTCTCTACAATCATTTTATTCTCATAGACTGGATGATGTCTCCAGCATGACTAGTTCAGATTCCGATGCACACTGTCCTGATTTTATAACACATACTTTTCATTGCCAAGCTCATCTTGCTAGGATTTTGTCTACACTGTAACTGGAATGGAAAAACTAGATATCTAAGCAGAGAGTTTGCTACAAAAAAATCCCAAACCCAACCCAACCCAAAACAAATCAACAAAAACCAACTAAAACAAACTTCAGAAGGGTAGTCAATAAAGGCACTTTAAAAACACCACAAACTTTTAGGGGGAAATCTCAACTGAGACAGATTTCAGAATACAGGAAAAACTTAAATCAAGCATCTTGCCATCACTTGTCAAGTGGCTCCTGTAACTTACCTGTACTGGACTGATTGCTGTCCTCCAAGGAGAAAGAATACAATACAACCAATGTTAATATTTACATTAAACAGGAAAAAAGAAATCTCATGAACTACCATGATGGACAGGAGGGGAAGAGCAGAGACTGCGATGAACAGAAGTAATAAGTGAAGTAAGTTTTTGGACATGATCACTAGCCTAGTCCACCTCTCTCAGATCCTTCAGGTACTAGTGCTTTTTACTTCCAAACAGGTCAGTATTATAAAGTCAAATATGCGATGTGCCGAAGTAATTGTCTGCAAAGCCTCTTTTTTGCAGTTCACTTGTCCTCAGAATGATCCCTCCAGAGTTTTTACCCCATCATTCACCTCTTCTTATCTACTTTTATTGTTGTTGGGGTTTTTTTTCTCTCTGTTATAAAAGCTCCTTCAACCATTCTGTCATAGTGCAGTCCACAAATGTTGTGGTAATTCCTGACAAGTGTGACAATTTCCATAAAATGTTTCATGTTGATTAATTCAATTAGTTTTCTAAATGAGGAAACCAGAAACTACAGTTGGATGTTTTCTGCCAAGAGAGAATCTGACTCCCGGGAGTAAGTTTTCATGAGAAAAAATATGAACAGCTCAGACTCAGGCATTAGATGAAAGCAGATAACCTCTCTGGCAGAAAAGTTTTAAAACTCTTCTACACTTCCTTTATGAAACATTATGTCAAAACAGAAGAGCTGGAAACAAGTAGTGCTCAGGACAGTGGTCGAGTGTGCAATTTTCAGTATAGATTGTTGAATTAGTACTTTTGCACTTTTCTCAGCAGTCTTTTCTGGACAAAGCACAGCTGCCAAGAGTGCAGAAATAATGAAGTGTTACAGCCCAAGAGGGAATGCAGGTTAAGGATTTAAACAGGCAGAAAAGCAAAGTGGAAAGGGCTGATGCAGAGCAGCCCAGATGAGAGAAAGGAGTAGTCAGGAGGGAAAGGCACCTGCAGTAGTCATGGCAAAAGGGGCTGGCCAGGCCCACAGGCAGGAGAGTGGCCAGTCATTTATTAGTATTTTGAAATCTGATTTCAGTTTAAACTTCAGTAAAAAACCAAGCTAGCAAATCCTGCTCACTGGACTGAAGAGTGAATTTGAAAAACACTAAAGCTGTCTGGGAAAGAAAAGGACAATGTGAGGCTGTGGATATCCCACTGGGAACTTTTAATGATTGCAGTAAAACAACAGTAACAACAACCAACTAACCAAAAAAAAAACCCAAAACCAACCCAACCAACTAAAAACCCCAAAACCAATGAAATACATCAATATATGCTCTGTAAAACTGCAAAACTATTAGACAGATACTGAAAAAAATTGATGACCTGAAATTATTCAAGGACCTATAATAATAATGTAGATCCTGTATGAGATAGTTAAAAGAATGAAAAACTGTTTACAATAACATCTCTAAACATAGCAAGACAAGGAATATGAAAATATTTTTCTTTGGATCATTTAATCTGTGGAATTATTTCCTTTCTTCCTGTTAAAAATACAATAATGAACTGAATGAAGCCCTGATGCTGAACCGAAAGAAAAGGAGACAGGAAGGAAATTAAGATCCCAAAGGTAAATGGGTGTAATATGGAAAGAAACTCATAAAGTTTAGGATCTACAATATTATTCTCCAGTCCACCACAGAAATTTCAGCCATTTTTTCTGCCTTTATTACCCTTTCCCCAGCCCTAAGATTTTAATTGGATTCTGGATAAGCATAAAAAATTTTTGAAGAATCTGAAGTTACTGAAACTAGGAATTAAAAAGTGCTTCTGCCTAAGAGTGACAGCTGTTACAGTATATTGAAACACATCACACAAAGGTTAAGGAATAAACAGAGGTTGGCATGTGAGAATGATCAAGACTGCAAAATAAAGGAAATGTGGCACTACAAAATTCTCTTGCCCCATTTCATGAGTGTAATGACCTAAAGTCAGAAATTAATGTTAGATTTTGGGTACCAGAGTGGCTCTTGCCAAACACATCACAAAATCGCTATGCCTGGGCTTCAGACAGCTCAGCTACTCTAGATCATCATGCTGTGAATGCCATGAGAAAAAAACAGCATTTGCTGAAGAGTTAACAAAAGGGCAGTCTGCCAGACTAACTTTTAGAAAAACTGGGGAAAAAAACAAAACAAGGCAACCAAAAAAATAGCAAAATATAATTTGAAAGCTGAGGTCTTGTAAAGATGTAACTAAAGCACTTTGGATTTTTGAGCCTAGTAGTGGGGTTGAAAAATACTCTCTTGTTACACTAAGGATGGAATTGGTTCAACTGGCTGCTGTAAAGGCATATCAAGAAAACATTTTTTTTTAGTGGGCATTACTTTCATATGTTGGCATGCTGCATTCATCTCTCAAAATGAACTGATGATAGAGACATATTAGAGATCAATTACTCTAATTAGAATAGTTAAAGCTGTCTGATTCAATCTATGACTAAAACCATAATAACTAAAAAAACCCAACCAACCAAAAAGCACTCCATAAATATCAGTTGCTCACAGCAGTCCAAGAGGTAGGTATTAATACAAGAGTAATTCAAACATTTTGCTACTATACTGGAAGATCAAGAGGTGTGAGCCTTTTTTGTTCAGCTTTCAGAGCTTCCAAATAGCTCAGCACATAGAAATTGTCTGCTTTTAACATTGTTTCCAGATGTACTCTTGGAGAGCTTTCTTCTTTTATTTGGACTGATCTGAATGACCTGAACCTTGGAAACACAATTATACTCTGGGATAAAAACATTATTCTCTGGTAATAAAGAACAAAAGGCAAAGATATGTGTCGACTTAATATCTAAGCTGCTCCTCACTCCAGAAAAAAGGGCAACAGGAATTTTGATTATTTCACCCCTAATCTAGCTTCTAAGCATGAACACACTCCAACATATACAAAGAGTTTAGATGTCCTCTGATTCAGTCTTACAGTAATGAGCATCCATTGAATCACAGATTAGCAAATGTGTTCGATTACTGTATTTTGCTGGAGAAAAATAGACTAATTGGGAAAAATACAACAGAGATAAATAAATCAAAACTACAGACTTTACATTTCAAGATTGGTAACTAGTGTCTCTGGTAGGGCAGGCAGGACATACTCACAGTATTAACATATGAAGTGTAACCCTAGACAGATGCTGGTGTGTGGGACACATGCTCGTCTGTCTGTAGTAGGGTCAGTGTCCAACAAATCTGCCCAGAGTCTGCTTTCAGCCCACACCCAAAACTCTCTGGCCCAACAGTAACAGAGGCTGGAAATGGGCTGCAAGAGCCAGAGCAATTAACCATGGCCAGTTCCCAACAGCTGCCATCCCCCAGAGCCCCTGACTGCCTTCTGGCCAGGCTGCTGCCTCCATAGAGCCAGACCTGCAGCCAGTACTTGACAGGAGGGGACTGCAGACTTCCCAGGAATAAGTATCACTTAGTGTATCACAGATCCCAGGAATTATCCCCCTGATCCACAAAGACTCTGCAAGCTGTAGCTTAGGCAATATTGCTTTTGACTATTCAAATTTCAAGCAGCTGGATTCCATCTTCCAATGAGCCACTAGCTAAGAATTCTGCTGTAAGTTTGGTGGAAGAATATTCCTTTGGACCAAAGACAGAAATGACTAGTCATTTATAATACAAGGAGTTCTCTGGTGGCCTCACACCACATACCAGCTACACAACTTTCATGTAATAAAAAGTATATTTCATCACTATACAAGAAATCATGTTAATAAAGAGAACAGCCCAATTCCAGCTGCTAACCAATTTTATGTGATCAAGTCCAGCCCAGTAAAGAAATGAAATCTAGACAACACAACACTACTTAGCAGAGCTCCAAGTCTTACCACTGTCTGCTCTCATTGCTGAGTTTATTTCTACCATTCACATATCGGTTACCATTTTACAACTACCTTTATTTTAGGTCCTTTACTGTGTTGATTGTTTGGGCAATGCATTCCAAACAAAACTCATTCAAGCTACACCACCTATGGACACTTGGGGCATTAAAGGAATAAAATACAGAGAAAAGGCTTCATTTGGCTGATGGGAACTGGGCTGTTTTTCAGGGTGACTGTTCACTGGGAAGAAACCAGGCACTGTTTGCACTGAAACCAGCAATTCTGCAGTGACCTCAGAGGCAGTTTGTCTCTCTTCTCTGTAAGAACTACTCTCGTAAGACAAAATTACTTCCTCCTTTGGATGCTGGGGTCTGTGGGTCTGTTCTGCAAGGAAGAACCATACATGTGCAGCTCACAGAAAATAATAATTATTTAGATCACTGTCTGCAATTTCCAGCTTTCCTTACATATGACTAAATATGAATTTTGTATTACATAAATATCTAAACTGAATCTTTCTCAGCATTTGTAAGTGGCATATTAAAACAACTTGACAAGTTAAGGTACAATACAGTAATATTTTGAAAATTAACTTAAAAAGATACAATATTTTTTACTGTAAGAACATCCATTTTGCATATTCAAACAATTACCCTATGTATCACTGATTTGCACTTATTCACACAGAAATGTAGCTCCTTCCAGTGAATGGCCATAATGAGGCCAAATACATTTCATGTCTCCTTTTACCAATTGATGTTTTCTTTTACCTGAGGGCAAACATTAGTATTTGAACACCATAAAGTTAGTTTCCAAGCAATATTGCTATTTAGCTCACTAAGAAAATGCACAGAATTTGCTTTTCCAAGCAATTGAAAAAAAAATCAATTCGGCTAATATAGCTGCTGAAAGCGAACATCATTATTCAACTTTCTCTTACGAATATGCACAGTGTGGCAGTCCTCAAGGAGAATTTGAGAACAGCTTTCTCTCTTAATATCTGAGTTCTGCATCACATTTTTTTCCCTTCTTGAGATGGTAAAACTGAAAAATCATGAGTTCTCCTGCAAGTGGGAATCTCTGTCCCACCAAGAAGGAAGTCAGCAATTTGCAGCTGTGCAATCAAGTACGGCTCTTCCAGAAATACTTCCTAATCTTTCTTTTTTGTTGGTTGGTTGGTTGGCTTATTGATTGTTTTGGTTTTGCATGGGCAGAGAGGGAGTGTGAGATGGATAATATTTTCAAAAGTCAAAGAACTAGCTGCATCACCACATGGAGTTGTACAAACTAGGAACTGTATTTGTCTCATTTTCTTGGTGTCTATGAAGACATTTCATATCCACCACATCCCTGTCCCAAGAGAAGTTCAGCAAATGTTTGAGAGGGTCTGAAGATTTCTTATAACACTGCACTTCTGATCAGACAAAGAGACTGGTGATAACTGAGGTCCCACACCAGCCAGGAGCCATAGCATTTTACCTGGCTGCTGAGCCACTGTTGTTGAGAATAAAAGCATAGAAGAGAAGTAGAGGCCAGTGCTTTAGGGTGATTGTGTCCTGCCTGTGCAGCCAGGGTGCTCATTTTGGCTTGCCTTCAGAAAACAAATAGGCTGATATGTTTTCAGTAGGTGGGAATCAAACACACTAGACCAAAAAGTCAAAGTGAGTTGGGTAAGTAAACAAAACATATCAAAGGAACTTAACTCCTTGGCTGTGGTAACAGTGGATTCCAGTGGAGTTTGTGTCTGGAAAATTGGACTCCAGGGCCCAAAGGGATTAATTTTTTATATTTATTTTACTTTCCGCTTGCAGATTTGGAACTTTGTACTCTTAAGTCTTTCACTCATTTTCTTTCTC
Source organism: Pithys albifrons albifrons (assembly GCF_047495875.1). Classification (NCBI taxonomy): domain Eukaryota; kingdom Metazoa; phylum Chordata; class Aves; order Passeriformes; family Thamnophilidae; genus Pithys; species Pithys albifrons. The sequence goes on from NC_092467.1 coordinate 13,746,466, forward strand.
CCTCTAAGAACTGGATAGCAGGTCAGGGGAAAAAAAATGAAAATATGTACTAATTACACAGTAGGTTGAAAGACTTCCTTTCAACTTGTTACTATAAATAGGACAACAAACAGAGCTATTGACATTAGTCACTGTTAGAAAGGAAATAATTTCTCTGATTACTCCACATATACTGTTTTTCAAAAGTTGTATTTTAAAAGCATAAAATTACTACAATATATAATGAGTTAGCATTTCATAACAGTAACATGACAGAATTGTTATTTCACAGCAAACTAAGACTACTTACAAACACTCCTAAAAAGAGAATTTGAGCATTTATGTTCTGTAAGGCCCTTTACTAACAAGGACCTGATAATAATGTCCTTCTGGAACACAGTGCATTGTTTTGGGAAACCAGTAATCTGAAATTCAAACTATAAATTACAAAGGCTTTTGGCATTCCATCAAAGTGAAGTCTTTGTTTGCAAGCATAGCTATTTTAGTTTTGTCTATTCCATCATCAAAAGAAACAAACCTTGTATCCTCTGCAAGAGCTAATCAGAAGAAACATGACAACTTTCAGACTGACAACCTTTAGAGAAGTATGCAAGGCTTCCAGTATGGTTTTAATCTTTTATTTGAATGTTTGCGCTTCTTTGAGCCTAAGCAGTCTTATGTTCTAAGTGGAGTTTTACAGCATCCTCTCTGGTCATTTTATAGAAGCATTAAATAGTTTGGATTGGAAGAGACCTTAAAGATCATTTCGTTTCAACCACCCTGCCATGGGCTGGGACAGGACCAGGTTTTTAGTGTGCAAAACCAGATAAAGTAGCTAGAATACCAAAATAAATGTTTCTCTCTGATGGCTTCATTCAGCTCATCTAAAGCAAAGGGGAAAATCTTCATTTATTTCATTATATCCTGAATGCATCTGTAAATGAGTACAAGCTAGCAGATGAAAGTCAAATACTATTACCTCACAGTAAAAAAAGTCAAAACCAAATGCTACAGCTGACTCATGCATATTTGCATTGTTTTAACTAAAGTACTATTTTTAAGACAAGCTCAGTGAAGTTGGTCTTCTATTTGTAGACAGATCCTTCATCATTAAGAGGTATTTTAAGGTAACACACATTATTACATTATGCCAGTTCTCTGTCGCAGACATAATTTCTTCTGATTTGACTGAAATTTTAATCAGCTGCCAGGAGAGCAATTCCTTCACTGGTAGAGTTCAAAACAGGCTCTAATACTGAGCTGCCTTGGGAATAAAAACTGACATTATTGTTACAGCTCTGAAAGCAAATACAATGTATTTTTATCTTGCACAGCTGAAAACACCAGTTTTCTATGCCTTGAAAATTACTAGAGAGTAATCTTATAAAACAGCTACAACTCTATTTACATTTAAATGAATAAACTGCTACACATAGATAAGCAACAACTTGAACTTAGCTGAGAGGTTTTCAGAACAGCAATTACACTAAAAATCACAAATTTAACCTAAACCAAACAGTTTGAGAAACGATGTCAACTTCAAATAAAACTGTTTGGGTTATAGATAGGAATGCCTGACATAATATAAAATGAAATCCTTCCATTCTACAGAGTACAGGCAAAGGCTTCACCAGAAGGTTTTATCACACTCTGAGCATCCCATTTGTGCGAGATCTGGGGACAGAGTGTTGAACTGCAAAAAAGTACAAGCCTTTCAGACGTGCAGAAACTTTGACAGAACTGGATTTACCCCCTAAAGAGAAGACCAAGGAAAGGTACAATGAAGCAGCCTAAAATATGCTGAACAAACAAGGGAGTAAATTGCTCTTAATACCCACAATAAGATCAGATAGCTCATTTTCAGTCTGCATCAGGGGGACTTTCTAATGGTAAAGCCAATGACATTGACAAGAAAGAAGATTGCATGATATGTTCAGAACTCACAGTTCTCCTTCCTTGGGACAAATTTCAGTGTTCCAGGTCCTCACAAACTGCATAACAAAATGAGGTTGCACTCAAAGGTGTGTGAGCCTTAGATAACATGAACACAGACACAAATGAAGGTATGGCAAGTATTCTCCTGAGCAGCAATCAGCAATCCCAAAGCTGGTATAAAGCTACTTCTCCAAAAATGCAACTTGCAACTCACGCCTGAGTAGGGCTTTGTCAGTTCAGGACAGAGTAAAATCAACTCACAGCACCTCAGCACTCTACAATACTATTGTAGTAACTGCTAATTTACCTTCTACTTGAAATGTTACTCAGAAAGAACAATTAATTACACCATTTTTAAGTCTGTATTTCCTTAAGTCTAAGATAATAACATAATTTAGTTTGGAAAGGACCTCCAGAGATCATTTAGTCAAACCCTTTGCTCAAAAGAGGACTAATTAGATCAGGTTGCTCAAGGCCTTGTACAGTTGGGTCTTGACTATATCCCGATAGAGAGATCCCAACATCAGTCTGGACAGCATATTTCAGTATTTAATTATTAAAGGACTTTTCATGAATTTCATTTGCTTTTCTTAGTTTGGGAGAGGTTACAAAACACTATGTATATATTCTTAAACTTATCTTCAGGGGAATTAACATTTAATATCAAAAGATGTATAAAAACACTGCTAATAGAGTAGTTCTATCAGGCCTATTGTCATGTTATTACAATAAAACTGCAAATGATGCTCATAGTGGGTGTTTTGCTAGATAAGTAGACCAAGTTTGTACTGTAGTAAGAATCATGTTAAGCTTTCCTGGGTTTTGCAAGTTTAATTTTTCTAAAAAAAATTGCAGTTAATACATTTATTAGTTACTGTTACTGAAGTTATCTAGAAGACATTAGATATTCTCTTACATATTAAATATTTTTGTCATTATTTGTCAGGTTTATTTGGGTAGACTTTATTATATCATTCAATCACCACCAAACTGGATTAGGGAAGCCTTAAACACTACATGAAAGATGCAACTGAACTGGCAGTCAGTCTGGCATGAAGTTCGTAAAGTCCAGGAATTGTAAATCTAAGCTTTTATACTGCATAACCAGAGAATTTGTGAAACAAAATTCAGCTATATTTCCAACTCTCACCTCTGAAACTTCTGCTTGAGTATTGAAGATTGCTACAGTGAGTTTCCTGTGTGTGCATCCATGGCCCATCACCAGCAGTTAGCAGGGCTGGGTTAGCCTGACACACACCCAGTTCCTCTGCCTAGTTAACATAGTTCACCCCTGCTGCCAGTGCACAGCCTGGACATTCCATAACAAGTATCCACCACTTGCCTGTGCCCACCTATACTCCTAACTACAGAGAGGTTTTCTGCTTTGTCTCTGAAGTCTTATTTTCCTATAGCCTCAAAGAGTTAAGCCCTGGTGAGATTTTGTCACTAACTTTTTTCTGTAACAAACATTACAAACCAATTCTAAAAGGGAAACTAAGGATTCTCCTGGGTTCTCACAGGTGAAAAACATGAGGACAAATGCAAAGGAACTAAATAATCTTTAGTAATTTCAAGAGAAAAATTAAAAATAATTAAAGTCATATGTTTAATATTTCTAAAATGTCTAGCTTAGTTTTTTTTGCAACAAGGTACACTTCACTCTTAGAAGTACTTGATACAGCCATGCAGCAAAGTATGGAAATTGGTTTTTAAGTACCAGCTTTCGTTCATACATTTTTCTGTCAGTGATTTATTTAAGGCAGTTGAAAGATACAGCAGTGGTTTTGCCATAATGAAAATTCCACTTCTTGTAGCACTTGTGTCTTGGCTCCATATTCGCTGATTTGCTCCAAAATATATTACATAATAAAATGGAATTTCCAGACAGAAGTCAGTACTTTATAGCTAGATATGTATCAAGGGAAACCTCTTCCACACGTTGGCTGCTAATTACATGCTATTGGTTCTTGACAGAAATACTTTCTGGATTACATTTATTTTTTGCTCCCATAAAGACATTTAGAGAAGACTCAACAGCACAATCCCATTTTACTTTCCACACAAATCTATCCATCTTTTACTGGGACAAAGTAAGACTTCATAATAAGCAAGTTAATTCGGACTTCAGAAGTGTGTATACATATATTTTATATATATATGTAAATTTTTCAAGTGTTTTTTTTCTAAAGGGACAATTTGAGGTTCAAAAGGTGCTTTCTGAGGAAGGCATCCATCAGAAATAGCAGAAGCAGCATGTTTAGCAACCAGAATCCTGGATCTCCTTTCCCCAAAAGTGTGAACCAAGTGGAAAGACTTTATTTTTAACCTATTCCAACTCCAATAGCTCCTCACACTTCTTGATGAGAAAGACATCAAGAAATCCACATGGTGTTCCCTGAAAAAAGTGAACACCATGTTCTTTGTGGGACATCTTTATGGGACCCAAATGCTTCATCCAAAACTGTACTAAAAGTGAAACCCCCCACAAACCTAGAGACTTTCCATACATGTTCCCAATCTTTAACTCTTCTTCCACCATAAAGCTCCAGTGGAAGACTGTCATGCACAGTGCATAGAATAATAAAAGTCATAATATTCGGTCATGAATTTAAAAACTGAACTGAGAAGGTGGCATCTTATTTTGTGAAATCTCCAAATATCCCAGAAGAAGAGCCACCACTTCCTCCAAGGCCTTTTTAAATTTTCTTTTCCCCTGGAGTTCACTCTGTAGGCCTCCAATCTACAGTTGGAATGATGTTCCTTTGCCTGAAATAACTCAGGCTATTTCACAGATGCAGTAAAAATAAAATTTTACTTCCTAGTGAAGGAGACAGAGGTGATCTTGCCAGTGGATGAGGCAGAGCAAGCCATTTCTGTAAGAAGAAACTTAGTGCAACAGCTGCTAAATGACACACCGTTATGTCCTTTACCTGCAGCAGCAATGAGCATGGCTTTGAGGGAATTTAAACTAGACATGGGTGATTTTGCTGAAGTATCTGCTTAGACCCCACCTGAAGTTAGTCCCCACCTCTGTGTTATCTCTGGCACTTAAACTAGCTGCACATTACAAGGGGAGTAAACAGTGGGTATATGTTCCAATCACCTGGCAAAAATGAGTAAATAAAAGGAGCAAAAGAATAGTACTTTCAGAATATTTTCAAGGCATTTACAAAATTATTACAAGCTAAAAAATTTGAGCTAAAGAATTTCCTTGGCAAAATACAGATTTGGATCAGAACTCCTGAGTTTTTGAGACCCACAAAAGCAAGCTGTAAGTATAAATGGGGGAACAAAGACAATAGATAACTGTGGAGACAGGAAAAAAATACCCTAGATACTGGAGCAGATGAAAGAATTACAAAACCTCCTTATATCATAATTTAAGAAATAATAAGATTAAGCATTCAAGAACTGAAGACAATCACACATGACTTCATAGTTTTACCCCAAAACTACCCAAAGCCTCCTTCAGAGAAAGTTCTAGGACTCTCCTTGAATCTCAGGAGTAATTCAATTTTAATAGCTCTGATTTTAAAACAGAAGTAGAACTTCTTTAAGATTAGAGCAGTAAATATCTGTTTATCTTTATACCTCAGTATTGTGGTCTTTGTCTAGATCCTTGGAGGAGTCTGCTTCACTTGTTTAATTTCCCTGGTGACACAGAATATTTCAATTGCAGAGATATTTCTCTTCACTCAAGCAAGACATTGTATTTCTAGAGATCTTTTGGATTTCATGGGTTGCAAACAATATTCCAGAGCCGAGGTTTTAGATAAACATTTTACATATGAGCAAAAATTAGGAATAAGTCCCACGACTAACCCTTCCTGTACGGATGGATGACGGTCACTGTTATCCAGCTTGCAGCTCTCAGGCAGCTCAGCTAATCAACCAGCCCTAACACTACCCATGACTGTTTCCTATTAAGCCATTCCCATTGCCCATTCTTTTTCTGAGATCTCATCAGCTAAAGGAAAGGAACAGAAACAGCTGACAAACTACTTAGTAGTGTTAAAAAAAACAAACCACCGACCAACAAACAACTGCCCCCAGTCAACCCCCACCTGTTTGTTCCAAAGAATTAGCTAGATTTTAGCATGCCCCACCGGGTTCACAACTCACTTTAAATTTCTAAATATGGCCCAAGTTTTCTGAAGAAACAAAAACCCCAGCTCAACACACTAAATTCTCTGTTCACCTCTGCTTCTATTACCCAGTATCCTGAACTGCACCTTCTCACTTGGATTACATAGATTTGATGAAAAACTTCCAGCATTCTTATATAGAGTGCTCCTTGCCCCACCAAGGAAGTGAGTTAGTAAATATTGCACTAGATGGCACTTCTAAGATTATAAGATCACCCTCACAATAGGAACTGGTTTAAAAATTCTATACCTGTGTGTTGTTGTAATAGTCACACAAACAAATAAAAAACATCTACCAGAATTACCAATCAAAACATTGAATTCTGGAATATTTCTCACTTGATCCTTTTCCTCATTTATCCCATCTATTTGAAAGGTCAATGCTAATCCCAAGCAAGGTGTTAAATATTTGTAGATGGCCTTTGCACGTAAATTTTGTATCATACCTGCTTCAACATGTGTTTCACCTAAATTTTCCACTATATTCAAATGGTTAAATATTTTCAGCACTGTGACTACTACAGTTGTGAAGAATTTTGCTGCCAAAATTAATCACTAGAAGATGAAAGAGAGATTTTTGGATTACCTTCAAAATCAGCCACCGAGAATTATGCAGCCAATACACAACTTATTCAACAATTTTTCCTCTTGGCCAAATAAGAAATAAGGCTAAGATAACTTCTTACTATGCTGTTACCTGTTGCTTTTTTTAAGTACCAGTTGTTTGGTTTGTTCAAGTAGTGCAACAGATTCCACAGATTTTATTTAGTCTACAGGTCATCTTTTGGGCAACTACTTCAAGAACATATGCCAATAATTAGCTGAATATCTTCTGTATGTCAGAGGCTGTCAGAGAAAAAAAATTCTTCAACTGACTGTAACAAATAGAATAATAATATAAAATAAAGAAAAATAAACAATAATATTGTTAAATAAACATTTTATGGTTACGAGTCAACATTTTTTGCATTGTGAATTAATCACACTCTCCACTAAATGTTTCACAACATGCCACAGAGGCAAAACATTCAAAGGGCCTAAGCAACATAGGTGCTTTAACCAGTTTTGAAAATGTGACTCAAATTAGTTGGTTAGCTGAATACTTCTGAAAATTTTATTCTATCCTCTATATTTAAGATACCTCACGTTGGTAACTGTATTAACATCTTATATTTCAAGTAAAAACACTTTGGGTGAGTGACCAAATTCCCTCATATTCTGTAATGCCCAGAAGATATATCAACTCTTTGTGATGCCATGTGAAAATTGTGTGTACTCACTTGCAAAAAACCTCAGTATATGCAAGAAAGTTCACTCAAAGGTACCACCAGTAGAACACAAATTCAACAAAATGCAGAAACAAGTTATCATGGGTACTCTCAAACTCTGGTTTTGTATTAGCCCCTACTTAGTGACCTTATCCCACTGTCACAGGTCAGGTTTTGAGCCCTGTACATGCTGTAACTTCCAGGAATGTATCTACAAAGCTCTCACTTTGGCCTCACTTAATACTCAGGAATTGTGTTACTCAGAATGAGTCAAGCAGACATACATAAACATATAATTTGCAGAATTATCTTTGCATTTCCCTTTTTTTCCCTTTCAGCTAACTCTGACCAGGCCTGTTAGTCCTCCCTCTGTCTTTTAGAAGTGCATTTATAAGCAACACTAAAATTAACAATACCATCTTCTTCCCCGTGTCACCATAGTTCAGTTCAGTTCTTAGGTAAAAGTCCCTTTTCCAACATATCTTCCTTATTTAGGATGTAATTAGAAGCATGAGGCAGCTTTCCCCAGTTAATTCTGAAGCATCTGGCATTGACCACTATTTGCCTTCTGTATGTCAATGTATATGTTTGCAAAATTAAAACCAGACTAAGAGAGTCCTTGACCAAGGAAAATGCCAAAAATGAATTCCAGAATCCGTAACAAATCTACGTCTACTTAACAGCACAGACATCCTCATCTCCTCATGGGCCTCTGTCTCTACTATAATGAAAAAAGAAACTAAACCAAAGGCAACAAGTAATAAAACGAGTGGATGTATGACAGAGCAGCCTGTTGGTGGACACATTTCTTTGCCTCTGCTTCATTCTTTCTTCTATCATATTAATTTGTGTAAGCATATAACCAACATCAATCATGTCTAATGCAAATTTTTCTAGTTATAGTAGGCACTTAAAAAGAGAATTTACCAACATGGGCTATATTTTCAAGTTCTATCTGTTTTGTTGTGAAGTACATTCCAAAGAAAACAGTTTACCCTGCCAAATAGCATATGATGCAGACCTGAAGTATATTCATACCACCATATGTTCACCATTAATTCTTCAATCAATTAATGAGTTCTACTTAAGAATCCTCTAAAATACAAGAGAGCAGCTGTCACTAGTCCAGGGTGCAGAGCCCTGGCCTTGCCACAGAGGGCCATGGCTGCCACTGCTGCCCCTCTCCCACCATGGCAGAGCTGTGGAAAGCTAGCACAGCTACTCCCACTGTCTCTGAGGAGCTCAGGCAGTGCTGCTCAGGGGCATCCCTCTGCCTGCCATGCCAGCCAGCTGTGCTGCCTCTTTGTCCTCCCCAGCATCCTCACCTGGTCTACTCAGACAACTTGAGGTAAGTCTCTAATTCAGTATGAAACCCAAATCTTAAAAATGTAAAAGGGCGGGAGAAATCACAGGCTGCTGATTTTGGTTTATACTTGGTTATAGGAAGAGTCTTGCTGAAGGTTACTCACAGGTGTTATTCTGCGAAACTTGGTTCTGTTCATCCAAATCACACGACAAAAAAAAAAAAAAACAAAAAAAAACCCAACTATTTTCATTGTCCGCCTCATCTACTTCCTTCTCCATTGACATTGGCAAGTTCTATTTCGCTCTCAGGAGGATTTCATTGGCAGGAACTAAACCTGTTCCAAGCTCACATTTGTACCAGGTGTCCGTGGAGTGATTGCTGTGAGGGGGTTGGGGTGGTGCCAGCCAGTTCCTCAGCATTCCCAAGGCCAGGCACTGCTGAGCCCCTGGGCAAAGCTGATGGTGTTGCCCTGAAAGTGCAAAGTTTTTAATGATAACCCACTAGGGTTCCTGTTGAAACTGTAAAATTGAAAATATTTTATGTAATTACAAATAACCATTTTGAATTAAATCATTAGCTGTTTATATCCAATGTTAATTCTTAATACAGCAGAAAGTGAGTCTACAGAAGTTGAGTCCTCACACCATACATCTCCTCTGTTGGAGACATGACCAACCCTTCTGTATGGTTCCAGGCTGTACATTTCAATGCAAAACAAGTTCCACTAGAAATTAGACTAAGATCTCTGTCCTGTGGTCTTTGTTTACAAGTTACTAGATTTTAATCTTCTGAATTCTATGTAATATCTCTTCACTGAAGAGTCAGCTTCATGACAAATAGTAATAAGCTAGGCACATGTGTATAGCATCCCTGTAGAAATGGTCTGCATTAGCTCTCCTTCAACTTAAAGCTGTATATGTTTATGTTTATCTGTTTGGCATTCTGTTTGTTTTTCCTTGTGGGAGATACAGTATCTGCCATCTATGCTTGTGTGTCAAATCCTCTCAGCTGCTACTTTCATGTGCTTGCCAGAGCCATGTTCCGTGCTGTGCCCCACTCCTCCTCTGCTCCAGGCAGCCTTCCAGCTTTGCCTCACGCTGCCAACTGGAGATCTGCCTGTGCAGTCCTGTTTTGTTACTGGTCAATGTCCATTAATAATACCACTTCACATCATCTCACTAACCCAAAAGCCATCATTACTTAAATAAAACACAATCAAAAGCTACTAGCATGTCACCCTTATGCTGCTGGATAAGTCAAAGCCAAGTCAAGAAAAAAATACCAACCAAAGGATAAAACCTGCAGAACAGATGACAAATAGAATGTACCAACGTTCAGATTTAAGAAACACGAAACAAACTTAGCAGAGTAAGTATAAACTCTTCTCATAATGAAGTTTCTAATTACCAAATTTTAGTTTTATTCATGCTAATATGAATCTTCTGCAATTCTATGGTTTTCACAGGCAGCCACTCTGGTTTTGCCCTGCTGTAGCCAAGATCAGCATGTGGCCTTTGAACTCCATTCTCTCACTTAAAAGCAGCTGATAGGAAGTATGTAGTTATTTTATTCTAAGCCTCCCAACCTTCTTTTAACTCTTTTGGCTTTAGGGCAAATTTATTCCTTGGATACCACTTCAATTACTGTTACTCCTTTCTTTGCTGAGTAAGACTTAGTCAAGCAAGGAAAATAAACAGTGTGCTGAAACAAATTTGAACAATACTGGTGGTATTTTCTTAAATGCTTAATTTTTACAGGCTCAAGAATATTAATGTTGCCTTTCCTAGTGTTCACCAGACATTTCTATTGGCTCTAGCATAACACTCCTGCCTTCTACCTTTTACAGAGATATCTATGGAAGCTGACAGACAGCTTTAGCACTTAAGAAGCTTTTAATGAAAAACAAAAGTCCATCTAGGAGCACTTTGCTATTTTCAGTTTTCCAACTCTTCACCAGAATCAGAAAGACTCAGTTGCAAGGAGGAATTTTCCTTCTTTTGTTGAAATTCAGAAACATGTAAGTCAGCAGCACTGTGGTTCTAATCTCAGCTTTCAACTTGAAGAGCAGAACTGTGGTCACTTGTTCCCTGTAACTACCAGAGAATTCAGGAAAACTGTTAAGATCAAATTATGCCTTTCCAAAGGCAGGCAACTCACATGGTAATGTGCTGAGCCACCACCAAGGAATGCTCTGGATTCTATTAATACCAGGGCATTTTAGTAGCGTTTTCTCTAAATATGCAGCCTTACAAAAAAGCCTTATTTTCATGTAGCTAACACAGTGGAAAATGTGGTTACAAACTTACTAGTTGAGTATAGTAACTTTGGCTTCAATAAGAGGACAATTATTGTATAGTTTATAATTTCAGAATTAAGTTAGATCATAAAGTAGGCTACCAGTAAACACTAAGGATTGAGGATTACAATAATACATAATTCTTTGTTACTGACATCGAGACCAATTCACTAACTGGAGTATGCATGCATAAAATGATTAGACTTGGATGTAGTTTTGATGCATATGTTCATGGCATGAGTATTTATCTACATCTTCATTTTTTCTAAAAATTTGGTCTTTCTTACATGAAATACGATCAATATGCAAAAAAACCAAAACCCAATGTAATATCGTATTTTAAGGCAGCAACACCTAACAAGCTCTTTAAAGCAAGCTTTATAAGCATTTATCAGTTCATTGTAAATGTTTTGACAGAAAGTTTCCAAACAGATTTCTCAATAGCTTGCTTTCACACTAAGGCATACAAAAATTCTGTTATATATACTGAAATGTTTCAGATAACCTAGGAGGAGTATTAAACTTCTTAACTGCCTATTAAATCAATACATCTTTTCCATGGCTAATCAAAATTAGAAACCCATCATAGTAATGCAGTCAATATGAGGGGTCTCAAACTGTTCATCTAGAAAAACACAGTTTCCATTTGCTTTTCAAATTCTGCAGTGCTCACAAGAACTGTGACCTGTCAGAGCTACTCTGTGTTAAATAGCCACCTTCCTCTGCTACACACACAGAGCTACAGTGTGATTTCACTGTGTAAAGATGGCAGAACACTTGAGCCTTTGTAAAGAGACTTGTGTTTCTTAGACTGCATAGTTTACTTTAAACTATGCATGAAATATATTGGATCTAAATTATTACCAAAAATTTAAGAGATCTTAGAATTACTCTGGATAATTTTCAATATTTAGAAGTTGACAAAAATGGAAAGATGTAACAAATTAGAAAAATCACTAAACACTGACTAGATCCCAAGCACACACATTGGAACACTGCTATTAGTGATCACCTTTCACTAAAAGCTGTTTCAGTATCACACTAAGGAGGTGCAAAGCAGTCAGTACAAGAAGAACTGTGGAATGATTTCTGTACAAGGATAAGCTTAAAAGATCAAGATTCTTCAGCTTTGATATTAGATGCATTAGATGTAAAAATAATAAACAGAGAAAGTGCCCAGAAATTATTTAGCACTGTTTCTTATAATAAAAAAAAATGGAAGTCACAAAAAGAAGGAAACATTTGATAGATTGAAAATTAAAAATAGGAAATGCTTTTTCACATATTGAATTTTTAAATGGTAGCATTTATAACTGCAATATTTTGAAAGCAACTGTATACATGGATTCAAAAACAATTAATCAAATTTGTATAAAATAGGTTTGTCAGTAGCTTTCAAACATGATGAAAAAAAGATGTGTTGAAGAGGAAAGATCTTCAGTAGTAGAGCCCCAGAAGCTGGTACGGGGCACTGGGAGCTGTTCTTACACATCTGTGGGCTTCCACTCCTGAGCACTCTGAGACAGAATATGGGGTGGGATGGATGGTGGATCTGACACGCTGTAGCCAAGCTTATTTCTATTCAGCTGCATAAGAATGCTACAAAGCATCCAGTTGTTTGGATGATCATACAATTTACATTGTAAGTCTTTAACTTGAGTTTTTCTGCCTCTGGCTACTGTATGCTTCCTCAATAGACAGGAAATCTTCTGTAGTTCCTGAGTAGACACAAGAAGGGTCCTGAGAGTAGATAGAGTTTCAGAACGGAAAAAAATGAGAATTACCAATTCAAACAATCAGTTTCCTGTCTTTCAGGAGCCTCATGCCTTACTGTCTTTCAGGAGCCTCATGCCTTACTGTATAATACAATATAAACATGAGCTTGTTTTCTCCTAGTATTTTCATTTCAGTTCATAATAAAATCAGTCTCCTTATTCATTAAAAAAAAATCCAATTACATTAATGTTAACACATTACTTTGGGAGTGACTTTTATGCCAATGATAACAATGTATCCCAAACATGTGTTATTCTTTTTATTCCATTACATCATTTATAAGAACTGGTTGAAGCAAGTGATGGGCCATTCATGCTACTGGAGTACAACATATAAAACCAAAATTACAGAAACTGTCAGAAAATAGTTATTTCTAAACTGCAGCTTCAGTCTAAGGCCTGTTCTCTCCCATATCACATGCTGTGCCCACTGCCCCAGGAAACAACTGGAGCCATCAGCACAGCTTCAGACAGCCTCTAAACCTCCTTAGAAAAATCCTGCTAGTGATCTAGGACTTGGGTGTTGCTTGGAGGAGTCCTACCAATTAGATAGCCAGGCCACTGGTGAAAGCAGAAGAGTTGAAAATCCAAGAACTCTGGCACTTCCTGGGCCAGGAATCAGGGAGGCAACATTTTGCAGCTGATTTGTTATGAATGGACTGACTGTGTGCGTAGTCATGCTACACATCTGTGTGTCCATCAGATGGGTTTTACTCGATTGTTCCTGTCCCTGGGAACAAGGACTGAAGGATTTACAGGCAGCTCTAGAATGCAAAGCCATAACAGGACAGACTGAAATTACTACAGGCAGAGGAATGAGGTTTTTCTTAGTAGTTGGCTGAAGGGAAGTTATTCTGAAGTCTGAAATAAAAAAAAAAACAACACATACTTGGACTTTCGGTAGTCACAACTCTCATCACTCCACCCTCAGAAGCTTCTGTTAGAGTGGTGTTCAAACTCTTCCTTCTTTCTCTCTCTGTCTCTCTCTCTTTCTCCTGTCCTAGGAGTAGGAGTTTCTCCTCTCTCATTCTTCATTCTCTCCTAACCTTGTCTAAAGAGATTATGCTTTCCCCACAGGGAAAATTTCAGCTTAACAGCTTTCTCTCTATGAAACTCTTGTGGCTCTTACAGTGACGTGCTCATCGCTACCAGAGCAAAGTAATTGCTTTCTCCAAAAAACAGAGGGACAACTGGAAAATGGGATAAGCCACCTCATGATTTACAATTTAAAAACTTTTAGAGGATTTGTGGATTTAGTGTTTGCATTCCTTTGGAGATACAGTTAAATGTCAGAAATAGACAATAAGTAGGAACAATCTATGCATTTGATACTTTTAGTAGGACTTACCCCTGCTAGTAAACATTTCTCTTAATTTTTACACCTTATTTAGTATTCTGGACTTTATATGTTTAAGATATTTTATTCCTCTTTCAACGTTTCTTTCACAATTTTTTCTGCAGTTGTATGAGATTTACACTGCAAAAATGCTGGAGCTGTACCAAGGCATTTTCTTTTTCTTTAAAATGAATGTTTCTGTCTGTGGGGTTTTCCCATACCTCTATATTGTTTCTTGTCTTTTTTCTTTCTTTCTTTTTTTTCTTTTCTTTCTTTTTTTTTTTTAAATCAAATGACTTCACCATATTCAGGCTGTCACTAAAAGAGCTAAGCACCCCTAGGACTATAGTGCTTGCCCAGACAAATGTACATTCCTGTCTGTAGAGACATAGCCGGAATGTCTAGCATCAAAATTTCACATTTTGTGCAGTCAATTCTATTTCACATACTAAGCCACAAACCCATTATAGTTGAAAACAGCAGAAAGTCTGTTTTAAATTAGGTGACGCAAATACAGTAGTAACAGAAACCACAGAAAAAGCACATGTATAGAATATATGTAGGCAACCAAATATGAAAGGCAGGTATCAGTCAAAATGCTTTCCAGTCACAGTTTTAGCAAACACAACTCATGAATAAAGCAATATATTAACTGAACAAAAAGGCAATGCAGTGTTTTACATTTCCCGTTTACTGAAGCTCTACCAAATATGAAAGCAACAGAAACAGGTAATCCCAGAATGTTTGAAGACATGCTTTATTAAAGCAAGGGCTTTCTTCCTTTGAATGGACAACTGGAAGAGACAGTACAACACAAATTGCTAAAGAAGGCAAACCTTGAAAAGCACGTTATTTAGACTCACAAGAGACAAGATCACTTACCAGAATAAAGCAGGAGAAAAAACATTATGTAGGCAAAATTTAGAAAATATTTCATTTTGCTCTATTACTCCTAACGAGGGCATGACTACTTGTATTCATCTCATTTTTATGAGACAGAATACTTGAAATGGATCTAGCTTTAATGTAGAGACAGAAACAAATGGTTGGCAATTTTTTAACAGAAGGGTTCTACTTTCTAAGTAAGATCATAACTAATGCTAAGATTTGATGGGAAAAAAAAAGTTTTGAATGATGAGGCTAAATTCATATCAGTAAATCAGTGGATTAAAATAATTCCATCACCTTTTAATGCAGAATTGTATGAAATTATTAGATTAATAGAAACAATAAATTTATTTTAACATTGGGACTATTTGAAGTTCCTTGTCATTTGTCTTCTCAGTGCTATCCTGATGTGGTTCTAGTACATTGTTCCACTTGTTCAAGGACAAAGGAAGTTATTCATAACAGGTTAGTACCAGCAGAACCTACACCTCTGCTGTGTTTTCAGATTTTTTAGGCCACGAATAATTGGCCTGTTGAGGTGATAAAGCCTTGACTTATACTAAGGAAGTTCAGTAACCCAAGTGGAGCTGGCACAAAACTAAAGCTGTAGCTATTCACACAAACACACACACACACACACACACACACACACACACACACACACACACAGAAAAAAAAAAGGTCTGAAGAAATATTGAAGAAAATAGTATTTGCAGCTATAAAATCAACTTTTAAAGCCCCACAGAAATATTCTACATTTAAGATTAAAGGCAATTGAATCATATGCATTATGAAGTATAAGTTACATACAATTGATGCAATAGTTATGTCAAATTACTTTTATGCAATCAGCAGTTGGCTCAGATACAAGTGACAAAGCAGAATCTTTTCTCTTGAAAAAGATTGGCTACATAAAGCAAGTATCATCTTCACTCACAGGATATTTATCTTGCATCAGTATTGACACTATACATACTATATTTTAAAGTCTTTTTTTCACCCCACTAAGGAAAAAAACATAAGAAAAACCCATCCAAAATGGCTCATTTCTTGTTCCTTATGTATCATCTATATATTTCCTTTTTTCCACATGTCTAGAAATTTACTTTACTTGCATAAATTTTCCCTCTCCTATTTTTCTATAGTATTTGCTTCTCCTTTATATAATACACAATATATATTTAAAAATCAATTCTCCTCATATAAATTATTCTTACAGATTCTTCAAATGCATGTGCCAATGTAGTTTACTTTAAATTCATGTGATATTTGAAAAAGTCAACATAGCAAAAGAGGAAATAACATACTGTTCTTAAGACATACATCATTTGTGATAAGTCAAAAAGATTTCATCTTCAAATATCACAGTGCCACATCCACTCCACAGTTCATGCTGACTTATTATTCATGTTAGAAAAATAAGTATTGAAGAATTGGGAGAAGCTAAAAGTTAAAAATAATTAGGCTTTGATGTTGAAAACAACACTTCAGTAATAAATTTATCAGACCTAGCCTGACACAGCCAGCCCATGATTAAAAAAAATGAAGTCTGTAGCATACAACAAGACTGACAGAATGATTAAGTACATTTTTAGCATCATCCATTTTCTCACCTGTCTTTGGATGTGGTTTCTGTCAGCTGATCAAACTGTCAGCTGGCGTAGCTGGGGAATGACAGGAGTGGAAGGGTTTCCTTCTCTAGAGTATCAACCCTTCAGTGTTCTCATTTTCAGACAATATATATCTACTAAATGTCTTCAAACTGCACTTCTAAATAATCATCGCAAGTAGAACGGATCTGCATATTTTTTCTTAACACAGCAAAACAAGCATACTTATATCAGAAAATTTTCTAAAAAATCCTAAAGCTCTTTAAAACATACTTGCCAGTGATAAGAATTAATAAGATTTAAGCCTAAAGCAAGGTCTTTAGCTCTAGTTCATTGTTATATCCAGAGACATGTGGGGCCTCTGGAAGATTGGTTCAAAATTTTTTTCTTCACATTTTAATTAATTTCTACATTTTAATAAAGATGGTGTGTAAACCTAATGGGATTAGAGTTTTAGCATCTAAGCATTTATGAAGTAAAGTGCAAATTGAGAGTAAATCTTATTAAATATGGAATAATATATATTTTTGGAACTTTTTGCATAGCTTACTTCAGACCTGAAAGGTCCAGAAGAATAAAACATGTGGGAGTAAGCCAGATTTGGTATATGTTTTCAAGCCATAAAAACTCTGCTGAAGGCAGTTAAAAAGTATCCAAGACTTGCACTGTACCAGGAAATTTGCATCAAGACAAAACAAACAGGAAAAAACACAAACAGTATATATTATCAAGCCATCTATAAGGCACAAGCATCCCATATAAAGGCTTTTACCTAAAGACCCTAAGCATTTATTTCAAAAGACACATTCAAAATGAAATGGATGCAAAGAAATAATAAAGAAAATCAGACCTCTTTTTGCAAAATATGACTAAAAGTACCACCTAGCTAAGTCTACAAAACCTGATGCTAAGGGAGAATATGATCATTTTCCATCAATATAGCAGGTGAATGAGTGGCTGCAGGCAAGAAGAGCATTATCTACTTTTGAGGCAATTGCATGATAAATTTGCCATAAATAAATGTACTCACAAAATTAGAATGGCTTTATATATCAAAAGATGGACATCTGAAACAATCAGTTACGGAAACAGCTGAACTCATTTGAGATGAAGTTTGGTAAATTCACAAGAGACTTAATTTTCTTGCTGTTTTATACATTTCTTAACATCTGAAGTTTAGGAATGCTTTCCTAATGCTTTAATGTTTTTCTTGGTTAATCTATGATTTTCAGCAGCCATTTTATGTTTCATGACAGTGTAAATAAAATGCAGGAAACAGTATATAATGACATGATTCTGTCACTGCAATTTTGGTCTTGTGCATCTCAATGATCACATGCCTTTGCTATGCCACAGTAAGTTTTAAAATGCTGCATTTAATGGTAAGTCTGGTAAGCCACAATTGTAGAGCTTGGCAATGCTTGCTTTGGCTTTGCAAAGAGAGATATCAAAGAGCTATAAGATCAACTTGCCATATTTGGCACCATCAAGTTTAAATTAAACTTGTATCATAAGTGAATGGATAGTCAAATAAAACCATCCCTCTGGAAATAGCAGGGTACTGTATATAAACTAGAAGAATTATTGGTTGTAAAGCAGTCTGGTCTGGATAGAACAAACTCAGCTGGCCTGAGCTCAGGGAGCTGGTTTTTCTGCTTCATAACAGAGCTTTTATTTCAGAAGCTGGAAACCCTGTATTTAGCCCAGCTACAAACTCTTAAATGAATCAACTATGTGTACATTTGATAGTATGTTTACTAAGACTTCCAAGTGTGTATAGTTTTGTCCTCGTACGTTAGATAGTATGGTACGGCTGCATGTGTGCTATCCTACACTAAAAGTCTAAAAATAACCCAAAGCCTTCCCTTTAAAATATTAAAAACCCAGTTGTGCCAGAAAAATACACTTCCAGCAATCCAGAAGATACATCTACTAACATACTAGCTCCCACAAAATACCTGGTCTTTCCCACTCTGAAGCAACTCATCATGGGTTTTCCTTCTTTCTGGATGGTAAATGGGGCATGCTCTCTATGACCCATTATTAATTCCATTTGTCAGTTACCATCATTTTCCTACTCCCACTGCCCTTTTAACCTTCTTTCATGGACTAAACTACTTTATATAATCTAAGCTGCCCATTTCAAGTCATTACTTTTATTTTAAGGACATTTCTAACTTCAATATACACCTACTCCAGGCATAAATATAACTAGTTGAATATGAAAGAACATGTCAGTGTGAGGAAAGGTTATAGAAAGTCTTTTGTACATTCAAGTTTCAGTCAGTGTGTTCCACAATAGAAATAGAATAGAAAGACCAGGCAAGAAGTCAAAGGAGAGCAGATCCTGGATGGATTTACATACAACAGAGGAGCTGAAATATTTTTCAGCCCTGAGAAGGAAATCCAGATTTAGAAAAGGGAAGGGAATTTGACCATCTTGTTAGGGAGGTTTTCCAACAATCCACAACCTTGATTTTATCAATTTAAAAATTAATTTGATATTTTACTAAAATACAAACTTAGAACCCTCACTATTGCTTTGAATGAAAACTTGTAAACTGTGCTACCCAGTCTTATTTGCCAGTACTGAACAAGACAAGAATCTACTATTTTCTTTATCATATTACTAGAAACACCTATAGGGAATAATTCATAAATGCAGACTACTATCCCATCTTAGCAAATACCCAAAATATCAGCCTATGGCTATATGGTTTGCTACAGTTTCTTCATCTGTACATTTCAAATCTCAGCTTTCACTACCCCTTTCTTTTCCCACAACATGACAGCAAAAAGTTAAAATTTCAAAATATGTGGAAAGCACCCCTGGATTAGTTGTTTTGTGTATCCTCTTGTGCAAATATAACAGGGCACTACTGCTACAGCAAGCATTTGCTTACCTGTCTTTTATGCTACAGCATTACAGAGACAAACAAGGTAGTGATAATGATTCTTGTGTTGCTTGTTCGTCAAACCCACACTACAGCTGATACCATCAAGATGCACATTTGGTACTGTGAAATTATTTTCCCAATGTTTCAAATTATTTAACAATCTCATTGTACAGGATTTTTAGAACCAGTATTTTAGTTATTTTAAGACATGAAATTGAACCTTTTTTCCCCCAGAATATCAAAAATTACAGATTCTACTGCTGAGAGTTCACAGAGAATATAAACCCTCTGTTCTGCCCAGGTAATAGGAATAAGCCAGTGATTAAGGACTACATCTAAGTCAATCTTTGCAGGGTCACTTGGGAAAACAAACCAAATTAAATTTCAAAATCACATTGCAAATATCACATCAAAAGGCTGAGTGGACAGATTCATTCAGAATTTACCTCCATAACTGAATGTAATTTAACTCCCTTTCATTCTAAAACACATTAGAGTTATTCATACATTTTAATTCTGGATGAAAGCATTTTCAGGTTTTCCTATTAATTTCTATTTCTACTTTTAATAAATCTGAACTAATTTTTCCTCTTATATTACAGATAAATTAAATAATGTTCATTTAACATGCAATTCACTGACTAACTGAGGAACACTAGAGAAAGGGAAACTGATACTAATAAATCTAAATTATGTTCTACACTAGAATCCTTTTGGAATAGAAGTAGCATCTTTACATAAATATTGTTTATGTAGATATGCTACTTTTTTTGTTGTTTTTTTTTTTGCTTGCTTTTCCCTTTTTTCATCACAAACCATTTTTCATATCAGAAACAGTACAAACAGGACAACCAAAAATAAAAAGATCCCAGGAACAACTTCCATTACCACACCAAATCTTTTCTTTGCTCATAGTTTTGGGGAAAATGGTGATAACCTTTATATATCATTGATACTTTTCTTGTTTTTTCCTTGTGAAAAAGTAGATTTGAAATTCTGAAAAATTATGAACAGTTTGCCTGACTCTTGTCACTATACTGACTAATGTAAAATAGCAGTGATCTACAGGATTTAAAAACCAGCAAATTTTAAGAAAACACAGGAACATGTAGAATTCACTTACATATTAAGTCTGTTGTTGAATAATACAGTACTGAGGCAGGAAACAAGGATCCATTTTTGCACCTGTCAAAAAACAATAGGCAAAGGACTCTTAGTAACATATTGATTGTCAAGGAACTGAAAATCTCATAATATGCTTATAGTAACCTATTCAGATGAGTTATAAGTCAAAAAAACCCCTTTATACTTCTGATAAATTGATTTTCTTAAATTATAGTAAGAAAATAAATAGCATAATCTCAGCTAATGAAAACCAAATCATGTGCTTCTAGTATCACTTATTGATGACTTATATTAACATAATTCTATTTAATAAATCATGTAAACAAAACCAGTATGAGGATGAGATTAAACTTCATATGGTCTGAATTAAATGTCTCTTTCAGAGATATATGTCTTTGAGAACTCAAGCTTGTCATTAACCATCTTCTTTACTACCAATTTCTGAATAGTTATTCTACATTATATATCTCAATACACAGAGTGGAAGGGAAGCCTATAAGATTTACCACAGCAGGACTTGCCACCAAATTACAAAAGTTAAGGCACAATAATGAGTGATGAAAACTTCATGGCAAACCATTCAGCTCTACATTATTTTAGAGCAAACATATAGTATTTTTAGGTATTTTCCTCAACTTAACACACTTAATT
This sequence comes from Pithys albifrons albifrons, assembly GCF_047495875.1. Taxonomy (NCBI): domain Eukaryota; kingdom Metazoa; phylum Chordata; class Aves; order Passeriformes; family Thamnophilidae; genus Pithys; species Pithys albifrons. The sequence goes on from NC_092467.1 coordinate 13,767,677, forward strand.
TGAGTTATAGCTTAAAATTCCTGTGTTTACAAAACAGACTGCCTTAGTCTGATGAGTCTCATTTTACAGACTTTGGAAGAAGAAAATTAGTATAACCAAGAAATTCTATTTACTGGTTGCTTTTAAAATCAACCAGATCTGTTTCATTTTACATAGGAATGTTAGGTAATAAATTTGGGCATCTCAGATCTCATTAACTCAGTGTAATTTCCCCTTTTCAGTGGTATCATTCTCCTAATCCTAGCTCTCACTGCTTGTTTCTTGCTCTAACAGACTATCTCAAAGCAATTCAACATGGGCGAAAAATGGAATATTGCCCTTCTGAGCTTCAGGTTAGAATCACTGTGAGATGAAGCTCCATAACTGGCATATGAAAGATGGGAAAAGTACATTTTTGTGGTAATTTATTTAAAGAAAGAAAAAGTCAGCTGTCTAAGACTGCTCAAAGGTTTGGAATGTCACAGGCATGTTGTGAGAGGCTGGCTGAAGAAGCACATGCAAGCGAAATTGTGAAAGATGGATGGTAAATAAAGCTTATCACAACTGCTCAACTCATCATATGAGCCATATGCTAAAAATTAGTCAGAGTTCCAGCTTAACTTTACAAGAATCAACGTATCTCCTTTGGAGCAGATATCTTTTCTAATCCTATATGTCAGGGCAGGAAGCAGGCTAGGACTTAAGGTAGAACTGTCCACACCTTCCTTGGGATCAACACTTCAAAAGTGGTTAAAGGTTTTCAATTCCTAAGCTAGGTTTTAGTAGAACTCAAACTGGACCAAGGTTGCTTTTTAAATAGGCATAATGCAAATTTGTTGAAAAAGACATGTTCAGATACAACATTTTGTAAGCAATCTCTTCCCTACCCTTGTTGTCCATACATCCAAATCCTGCTCCCAGGTCCAGTAGTTTTCAATTCCTGGATTGCTCCAAACACAGCCTAAGGAGACTTTCCTTGTCTCTTTATATGTAGCTATATGTCTGCTCCCTCCCTCTTATAAAGATTTCCCAGGTCCTCTACAAACTCCCCAGCGGCTTGTTCTGAGCAGTGGAAGCTTTGCAGGGTGAGCATGGTCATCAACACTCAGAATTTGTTTCCAAAGAAGCCTCAACATCCCTTCTGTTTGAAAAAGTTTACCTGAACCGAATGAATCCCTCATCAGGCCTATTTGCATATTTTTATAAAGTGTACTGCACAATAAACTGTGATTAAACAAGTAACACAATACACTTTTCATCACACCATGGATGGATTGTTGTGTCAGGGGAGGGTTAGGCTGGATATTAGAAAGAGGTTCTTTACCTAGAGGGTGGTTGGGCACTGGAACAGGCTGCCCAGGGCAGTGGTCACAGCCCCAAGGCCGGCAGAGTTCAGGAAGTGTTTGGACAATGTTCTCGGGCACAGTGTGACAACTGGGGATGGTCCTGGGCAGGGCCAAGAGTTGGACTCGATGATCCTTGTGGGTCCATTCCAGCTCAGCATGTTCTGTGATTCTATGAGTCTGTGAATACTGTGTTCAGTTGTTAATTTAAAAAATATCTTACTGCTAATGAACTTCCTTACTTTCACAGTCCAGCAGGATGTTCTGCACCACTCAGTGCTCCCTGGTTCTGTTTCCTGGCAGTACCACAATGGTGGAGAATCCTTAGGAATTCTTGAACATTTCTTTAACATATGCTTGACCAAGAAGAGCTCTTCACTTTTCATTTAAAATGAGACTTTAAATTTCATGCTCAGATATTTGCTGGATGGATAGGAGCATATTTCTGTTGCAGGAAATGATGCTTTACTGGTGAGGGAACAGCAGGGCAGGGTTTGTTTTGTGAAACCAGACATCTTTTCCCATGAAATGGCCCTTGCTCATAATAAGATATTTTGCTGTTTTGTTTGTGTGATTTTTTTTAAACTCCCCAAATAGGTTTGACATAGACCTACAAAAGGCTGGGATGGGCTTTATTAACTCTACATTCAACAACTTTTCTTAAAAAAAAATATTAAAAAACTTGGGTCTGAATTATTCACCAAATCATAATTCTCAGAATACAGTTTTAACCAAATTAAATAAAACCAGCAAGTTTTTAAGAAATTAAGATGAACACATTTTTTAAAGTGAGAGAGGAAGCAAAGCACTGAACCTCAATTTTTAAGGGGAATTTTTCAGAAACAAGATAATTCCTGCATTTCTTGCTGCTGTCTTCTGCACAGAAAGAAGCCACTGTTTTACAAGCCAGACCATTTTGCCTTTGGGGAGGGGAAGTCAGGAACAGGGAAACTCCCTGTTGAAGGGACAGCAGCAGCATTCCCAGGCCTTCAGACCATTCCTGTGGCTCCCACAGCTGGAAATTAAACAGAAAAAGTGGGTAATGCAAACTTGTGGTCAGATTTCAAAGTTAGTAGATTGCACCAGCTTGACATGGTTGAAATCAAACTGTGCATTCTTTCATTCCACTTTTTTATTGTTTGATCAATGTAGGTGTTTGAAATTTTATGAATATCCACTGTGACAGTGGATCTCCACTCTCCACCACCATAACTTTTAAAAAGTTGTTTGTTTTCCTCTTTCTCAATGCAGTATGAATTAAATTTCACAGTGTGACTCACAGTGTAAGGGTAAGTAATAAAATGTATTAGTAGCTTCATTTTGTAGCACGATTTCATGGGATCTTCTAAATTATTTTTTCTCAAAAACAGCAAGTACAGTGAGTTTCAGAAACATTTAATGCAGACATGTTACCAACAAAAGTTACATTTCCACACAAATAACAGGATGAAAAGCTACCATCTCTTTCCCATTACCTTTTATAATAAAGAAACAGCTCTAGAGTTTTCTTGAGAATTTAAGAAAAATTCAAAGCAGATGATAACATGTAAATTCCTTACAGGCTAAGGTAAGCCATCAGGGATATGACACCATGGAGACAAAGTAGTTCTGATAAATCAACCCTGACAGAGACGAACAAAGTGACAGACCCACAGGCAACTCTGAAGTCAGCAGCTCTACTGCTTGTGAAGTTTGCCACAAAGCATAACATGCCCAGGTATTTTCACCTGCCTGTTCATTATTCTCATTCCTGTCAAAATGCATCTTTCTTGCAACACTGTCATTCACAAAACATTCACTTTAGGCTCCAAAGGCAAACAGGCCAAAGTCAGAGCTCTAGCAACATGACAGGAGACACTGCAGTCAATAGCTATGGTTAGTTATACATTCATGAAGAAATTTGTCTCAGTATCTCCAAATGTGGGAAATGCTGACCTAGTCAATTAGATGCAATTTAGTGTGGGTTTGCATGAATTCAAGGGATTATTTCAAAAACAAAACTGCAAAATTGGATTTTGTCTTAGATACTATCTGAAATTGTTCTGCTTAGTTTTAACATCAATACTTCATCCATCTCTTTCCCTGGGCATAAGCAGCATAGGCATCACTGACTGGGGGAGACTGAATGTCCGTTTTCATTTAGTCATACTTCTTTTCCAAAAAAGCAAGGCCCTGCAAATAAGCATTTCTCATTCCTTTCTTCCTATAGGTCTTTCCATGTTTTTCAATACCATAATCACTTTGGGTCTAACATAAGAGTATATACAGTGAATTATCATCCTTCTTTTCCTTCATCCACTTCAACTTTCTTCCAACTCAATGATAGCTAGCATCATTCCAGCTTATATTTGTCTTAGCCACCATACAAATGCCCAGGAAACATGTATTGATTCTACTTGTCACATATAAACCCACTAGTTACATACACTGACCTTAGAAATGTCTAACTACCTTGTAGTAGTTGGAACTAGTCCTGGGGAGAAAAAGATACATATAAAGATATATCCCAATAGGGTACACAGATATATTTACATGCTTAAAAACTAAGTACCTGCCAAAATACTAGAAGGATCATAAACATAGCTGGCTTGCAGATGGGAGAAAAAATAAAAGATAAAACCAGTATTTATTGTAAAGATAAGTTAGATGTTTTTATCTAAGGGAAACTAAAAGACAAGATTGCTATATATCATCTGGAATTAATTTTGAGCCTTTTACATACTTAAAAATAAAAACAGATGTATAAAATCCTATTGGCATAATAAAGCCCACTTTTCTAAAGGTTATTGTCTGCAAATGTGATGAACTTTAAATTCTGTCTTTAGGAGGACTAAAGCATCCTGAGCAATCTAGGGATGATAGCAAGGTATAATATATACTAGAATCAATATTCGAAGTAAATTCTTTTCTCTACAATTCTCAGTTTTGCTCCAATATCTGATTATAATTTGGTAGATAATTAGAAGACTAAACCATATAATAAATTTTGAAAAAATACTGCAGTCATAATTTGGAATCAATCTGAATACAATAAATTAATCCTTAGCATAAAATAAACATTGCCTCCTACACTTCAGAAGCTGAAAATATACACTGTAGATGCTATAACCATATCCAAAGTTGCTTTCTCCAAATAGTGAGAATCTGCACCAGTACTGCACCTGCCACAGAAAGGTGATCTGTCATTTCAATGTCTGACAGCACTACAGACAAACAGACATATTGCAACCCTCATTATTTTTCCCACTGTATTTCAGAAATTCTGCAACTCCTTTTATAGTCATTCAACAGTACTACATTTTGAAATGTTCAGATTTTTTTCTGATCAATGTTTTTTTTAGCAATCTAACGTCAAGGCATTATGTATAAATTCACGGAAATATTTTTTGTTATACCTCTAGAACTTTCATAATGCAAATAAGGAAATAATCTCATAATCTATGTGGAATTACAGAACAAATTTAATTTGGAAATAGTTGAATTCAGGACTCACTACTGTGTACTGAAAATTGTTATTTAGTACACAATTTAATTATTGCTATGATAGCTTAATAATCAGTAGCCTTTAATCTTGAGTGTCCAGGCCACCTTGTAAAATAACACGGTAGTGGAACAAGCAACATAATAAAACTTGACTTTCATTAGCTAAGAATCCAAACTTGAACTTCTGTATTCATTTTTATTGCCTATTTTATAGAATATAATTAAATTAATATAAATAAATTAAGATATATTTTAATCCACAGTTTTACATTTTATATCTTTTTATCTTCCTCAACAACTACTGCACTAGTAGACCTCATTACTTTTTGCTTAATTCCAGGCTGGCTACAAATGAAACTAATTATTTTATAGTTTGGGCAATGTGCCTGGCAGACAGCAGGACTTGGACACCCACTGCTGCTTTAAAGATACATGTTGAAAGAAAAACTTGACATTTTCCTGATAAAGTTAATCATTTGTGTGGTATTGACTAGAAAATAATCACTTTCTGGAAAAAGATCAAAACATGGGCAGCTGAGGTTATTACTGACTGCTATAGAAATATTGAAGCATTGTAAGCACCTGTTAGGTATGTTTTTTTAAAGTGTTAAGGGGAGGTGAATAACATGGAGCGTGAACTAAGTAGAAATCAACATATTGATCATTTAGTCTAACACACATTAGAGAAAAAAAGGTGTATTACAGTTTCAAGATAACACCAGATGGGAAAAAGTGTATGCAAAGGTGTTCTGCTCATCCTGCATTTACTGATTATTTTGTGATTCTCAAAGAGTTTCTATATTTTTCTCTTTTTGTCCTAATATCAGATGCAAATATTCACATTTTTTTACATTAAACAATGATTAAAGTAATACTTACTTGTCTTGCCTTTTCAACATCCATACAAATTCAAAAACAACATGTAAACACACTATCTGAGGGAGGAATTGTGTTCTCTGCAGAAATCTCTGCCCGTGGACAGGAAGCTTAAGGCAATTTGGTAGTTTTCATGCAATCCTTGTTTCATTTTCCCCTGGCAAACGAACCACTCGATGCCTTCTGGGAACTGCTGTGAACAGACCCAGCCCATGGGACTGCTGGGACTGGTCCCCAAGACTTTGTTAGGGCCTCTGCAATGAAGGCTGCCTCACATTTCAAAAGGGCATGGTCAGCCCTACACAGCGTTTTCAAATCTTAAAAAATTAAAAGGCACCAAATCAAATTAAAAGCTTTGCCATGCCTACATTTTAAAGCTACTACACATAACCACTTTCCTCAAAGGGGTTTCTCTCTTTTCTGGGATAAAATCAGAATTTGGCCTAGAGAAGAATTATTACATGACAGGCTAATGCTTGTGATTCAGTTTTCATCAGCTAGGACTACTAAAATGGCCATCATTTTATGAACTGATGTGGACAATGAGAAATGTTTGAGGTCTGACAGCACCTTCATACTCCAAGGCAGCTGTCATTTGGCAACCTCTGTGACTGCTTTGGCAGGATGTTTTATTTTGGAAGAATATGAGTTAAATATTAGAAGACTTAAATATTTATTTTAATATAAACTATTAATGTATATTTTTTCTTTCATTATTATTTAGATGCATTTTATGTTTTGGTCTTCTCAAACTTAAGCAAGTAAGAGGGCAGGTATGAGATGGAGACTCCTGAGGCACAAGGTCTCCCTGAAATGTTATCTTTGTCTTTGTGTTCTTTCTTACACAACAGGATAAACTTTTCTTCTCCTTCAAAGTACTTTGACAAGAGATTCAGTTGCAAGGTGTCTATGTATAGGAATTGGAAGTACAGGACTGTCACGACTGGGCATAAAATTCATTTGCTGTTTGCTACTGACCTTACTAGTTCTCTCCCTGTTTTAATTTTCCCCAGTTAAAAGGAACTGTGAGGGTGGTAGCATTAGTGTTGCCAAAACCTAATAAACATGCTGCAAGTGTGTGACACATGCAGACCATTAGTCTGTGCCTGCACTGCCTCCTTGTGTATTAGATAGGCCACCAGTACTCCCCCAATGCAAAACAATGTCACAAAACCATGCAGAACAGGAACTGTAAGAGGCTTGTTATACTTAAACATCTGTGTTCTTAATTTGTCAAAAGTCATAATTAAAAATGGACTGTGGTATGTAGACATTGGCCCACTAGTTCAAGAACAGCAATGATTGAAACAGAACTGATCAGGGACACTCTGACTGATAATAAGATAAACAGTTGCCAACAGGAGTAACTGAGCCTGTCTGCACGGTCCCCTGTTAGTTCTCCCACTCCACATATCTGTTTCTATTGGTCTCCAGCAAAAGGCAAGTTTTGGATAAATTGTAAAAATATATAAATGTAAGAGCCAAACTGACACCAGCAATTGAAGTCAAATATTTGAAAGTGTTGTGTTGCAAAACCACAACAGACTGAAGTTTTAGTTGGCCATTGAAAAAATTCAGAAATGGCAATCAAAATGTAGCTTTTTGACAGCTTTGGTGTGTAATGGCAATATCTAAAAAATAAACAGAAACTGAGAAACTAATCCCTACTTCAAATATATATATATGTCACTTTCAGTTGTCATAAATGAGGAAAATTCTGGCGTCATATATGTCATATTTTATGAGATGTATTGCACATTACACTCATTGCTCTTCTTTTTTTTTCCTCCTTTCTTTGAGTATAACAACTTATAATTACCACAGGTTATGATTAAAAAAAGAAATTCATGCAGATTAAAAGAATGGTGGGTTGCTGTATCAATTACACTAATGAATGCTATAAAGTATCAGTAGGTGAACCTTGAAAGGTCAGGGAGTTTGGCTGAAATAAGTACCCAAAACTTGAGCTGAATGACCAAGCTGAGCTGGCAATGCTGCATGATACTTAATACTTCCTGCTGCTTGCTGAACAGGATGGAAATGTGCTGTTTATATGCTGCAAAACGCTATTTCAGCAATATTTTCCTCTCTTCTGAGGGAGATGCAGAAAGATCAGAGTACTCTACAAAACAGTCATGATTAAGACCCAACAAAGTCAGTAAGACCAGGAAATATGGTGATTGCTGCTTTTCTTCAATGAACTTCATAGGCTGATAGAGTGCTAACATTCTCTTTTACCCTGAGGACAAACATATAGCACATTGCCAGAAAAAATCCAGTCAGAATATCTTCCATTCACAAATGTGTGGTCCTGCAGCTCCACAGTCCACCATATGCTGCAGCTCCTTAAAGAGGTCACCTGTATCAGCACTGCAACAGTGCTCACTTTTGTGCATAGTAAGGCCATATAAAGCAAGAAAGGAGGAAGTTCATAGAGCATTAGAAATTTTCCAGCCTACATCCATCAATGAAAAGAACAAAGTTAATGAACAGAACAAAGTTAATGAAAAAATGGTGCTCCTTAATTAAGAGTTTATGTAAAATGCAGTTACTTTTCATTTCATATAACAATACAGAAGCACACCGATAAAAAGGAGGGTTGGGGAGTAGAACACCTCAAGGAAGGCAACTGTGTGGCATGGAGGGTGCATCAAAGTAGCAAGGGGGTAGGGGTCTCAAGGTAAACACACATGCTCTCCTCCACAAAGCCAGGTCAGAATCAAGGAATACACTAATTTTTTTCCAAACAATCCTGATCTCAATTATTAGAAAGCCAAAACAAAACCAAGGTAACTAAGTATACAAAACCAACAAAAAAGCCCCCATGAAAATAATGCATTATCTTCTGATAATACCAGTTTCTTTTATCTCCCTTCAATGCACAGACTCCATACATGGAGGGTTCTTCATCTTTCTTTTCCTAAATCACAACCATAACCAGACCAATGACCACAACAAACATGAAACTAAGAGACTGACCCCCATTATTATCTCTGTGGCTCACACAAAATCAATTGACAATTGAGGATCACCAAGTGAATTCCTCTCAACTGCACTACTCAGTTTTGTAACCAGAACTTCTAACAGAAGATGATGCATTCTCAGAACACTTGTAAGCCCTGCATTGTCTGAGAAAGACAAGATTCTTTAATTTTTATTGCCTCAAGAACTGAACATAACTGCAATGTAAACATTATTTTCATTGCAGTAAGAGCATGGATCAGTACAAATTGTGGTAAATCCTAACCTCAGGTGTAGTCTATTTGACAACACTTTACCACACCTCAACTAAGAGAATAGCCCATGAAAACATGAGAGCTGTTCAGAGAGCTGTGCAGAATCCAACAATTATCCAGTACGTTCAAGTTTTCATTTCCCAAATGATACCTCCTAACTCCACCTGCACCCCAACTTCTAATTTTATATGCATACATATGTTTATCAAAAAGAATATAGACTCATGATGATTCCATGGAGCATTGTATTCCTGCAAGCTTTTCAGAACCTGATTTTAAGTGTGAGTCTTGAAAATATTTTTCTACCCTAATCTGCAAGCCAATCTTATCCCAAACCTTCAATACGCCTATTCCTGAAAAGAAGGTGTTGGCCACTAATAGTAATAAACTACTTAGTATTGCCCAGCAATAACTCAGTCTTCTGAAGTCATCTTTTGTAGTCAACCTTAATTACAACTGTATATAGATTTGGCAGATGACAAAGATAACAAACTGAAAATAACATACTGGATCCTGATGACACCAGACCACTTTGTATCTCTGCATCCAATAAACTGGATTGCCCCTGAGTTATGTTGTAGCAGTATCTGCCCAGTTCTCAGCTCTGTAGCATCTGCAGAGGCCAATGTCAACTTGTAATTTATACATAGGAAAGTACTGTTAAAATGTAAGACAATATCAGTCTCTGGTTTCCACTTGTACTGTTTCTATGCTTACCTGCAGGGGACTCTGAACAACAGAACATTACTCAGGAATGCAGACATATATTAAAAACCCTAACGTCAAGTGCAACAAAAGTCTTGTTCAGTTCTAAAGAATTAATTACAACTGTAAAACAAAACATAGACCCTTAGTTTGTTTCTCCATCTGGTGTAAAATACTATTTTCTCTTGAGGAAGAAAAGGACTAAAGGTTCTGGCTGCTAACTACATTACACAAAGCATGCTGACAAGACTTTTGCATTTATGTGAATTCTACTGTTGATGCTTTATTTTCCTAAGCCTTAAACCCTCTGCCTAACACTAGGCTTCTTCCCAGCCCAGAACACTGAGGCATTGGTTTCTGCCAGTTTATGTAAAGCACTGGCTTCAATCAGTACCTGTATCCTTCTTCTCTCCTTCCTTCCCATAGGTTCAAAATGTAAGTGGAAATAGTGACAATTTAGAATGCAAGTATCAGCATTAAAGTAATTTCTAATAGTAGTTTTCTCTTTAGGAAGGGCACCAGTTTCTACAAGAAATCACAACACAGTAAATCAGATTTTCTATTGACCTTTAGCAGTCTTGCATAGTTGAATTATTCAGGGTTTAGGATAGTTACGGTTCTCAAACCCTGACATTATTACTTGAACAGTAACCATAACCTGAATTAACTAGGACACAGGGAAGTCATCCCCACAGTTAAAGACAGTATTAGTGATTTCTACCAACGCACAACTTAGGGGGAACTTGTAGAAAGGTATAATGGCTAAAACCTTCATCCTAAACCTAACCGTCATCTCCTCTTCCTAAACATTCTACTAGTTCCTGTAGGACTAATACAGCAGGGCACAAGAATTACAGCTTCCAGGGGTCAGCAGGAGCAATCTGGCTTCTTAAGACTTCAAAATCCTCAGCACTATCGATGTGCCAAATCTTTCTTATTTTTAACTAAAGTAAACAAAAAATAAACGGTGGAGGAACTGGACTTCACACAAATCTATGAGATTCATAGTGAAGACATTTTATTACACATAGCACACAGTTTATTTTTGGTTAGAAATACAGCTAATTGGCTAAAAGAGTCACACAACACCATGCTAGAAACTTCAATTGGTTAGAACCCATTATCTCACAAGTCCCATGTTTATAGTAACTTATCCTAGATGTTTTCAAGAACCTCTCTGGTGTGCTGTGAGAAACCTGAGGAGCTCCCATGAGAATCCTCTTGGGAGTAGCTACTCCTCCAAGCAGCTGTGACTTGTTTATTCTTAGCTGCCTTCAGACTCACAGGGTCTTCTATAGATCTGAATTGCTCACTTTTGATTTTACTGTAACTACATTTAACAATATCGCTTGTTTGTGTTAACCAACTTCTGTAAAAAGGATTATACTTATTTGTTTATGAGACGTCATCCCTGAAGTAAGAAGCAACACAGGTTATTGTCTTGCTTTGATATTACCTTCAAAAAACATGGAAGATTAAATTCTCCAAATCCGTTCTTATCTTCCTGATCCTGAAGAACAGGATACAAGTTTGATGGTTGACATTTTTAACTCTCAAGGTTAACCTTATTAACAAAAACCTGGATAAACTCCCCCAGCAAGAGATGTGTAAGTTCCTATTATCTACATCCTCTTCCCAAACCAGCAGACTGTTTCAAACTGGAGTCATTTCATTTAACCTTTTAAATCCTAACACTAATTTTAATACTAACTTTATCCCTTACACAGGCCTGTAAGTTCTAACCTCTCACATTGGTGTTACTGGTAACAACTCCTATTAGTGCACATTTAAAAATGTAGGGATTTTTTCACCAGAAACTGTAGAGATTCAACATTCAGTATAAGTACAGCAACAAATATGCGTTCAATTTGTAGCCACGTCTCAGTGGCTACAATGCAGCTGCTGCTCCAGCTTTGCCTATGTCATTCTTAATGTATTATCCATATTTAAAAAAAATTGGTAATGCTAATATTTCTGTAGTCTTTTGGTATGTCAGCTTATGAGTACTGAACTATGCTGTTTTGTATTGAATTTCTTTTCCTATTTTCTTCCCTCCCTAATTCCTAGTAATCCAAAAAAGAATCACAGGGTCATTCCCTAGCCCAGAGAGTTTGCTGAGAGCCACAGAAAGCCTTGGCTTCATTCTTCGAAACCTTAGATCCTGGAACTGGGGGAGTTCAGTGAAGCTGAAAGGTGTGATTGGTAGTAGCAAAAGGTGTATCACACTTTTGAAGATAGAATCATGGAAAGTAATACTGTCAATATTTTTTACATATGCCTGTGTTCAAATATTTGTTTCCCTTTAAAACTACAAAAACAAGCTGATTAGCCTTTCACCTAGCAGAGATCATTCCACTAACCTCCATTGGTAAGATGTCTTGTTTTACAAGGGCTCACTTCTTTGAAGCAGTGTAACTCATCTTCCTAATACTAATCATACAACAGAAAACTCTCAGAAAATATAGATCTGCACCAGAAATGGGACAATGATGAAACACTTACCTACCTAAAACAAAAGAATTAAAGTAATAGAGAAGGCAGTGAGTGACGACTTTTAAGGAAGACATTTATTTTATAATATTCACTTATGTGCTGTGAACAGAATTGGAAATGGCATCAACATTTCTGTGAAGCTAGAAACTAAAAGTCAAGATCTCTGAGACACATGGAAACCAACAATAAAAGCATACTCTTCCTTAAAGTGCACTAGTTATTCCCAATGAAATGACCCTTTTATATACAGAGAGATCTCTCACTTCTGGTGATATCAAGGAATATTCTAGGAAAAACACAGTGTGATTGCAGGAGAGCCAAAGAAAACCATATTTACAGTTCAATTTCATTACAGTGCTTATAGTCTGAAGAGCATGAGAGCACTGCTGCTGTGTGTTTCTTGCAATCTACAGTGGTCCAAGGAAACATATTCTCTTCTCAGTTCCTAACCCCTCCCCCCCTCTGCCCTAAAATACAACAATGACCCATCTGTGCACATACAAGAGAGCAATTCCTAATATTTAAACATGGACTAATCTGCCAATGTTGATGTATCAGGGACAGCACATAATGAATGTCACAGTGCTTAGTCTTTTTTTTTCACTAAAACTGTCTTGAAGAGTAATGAGGAACAAAAAAGCCGACAGAAAGAACAAACCACTGTGGATCACAGCTGAAAATAACATTCTCTTCTGTTTTTCTCTGAAAAAAATTTTCGCATCTTAACTCTCTTTCAGGTTCAAGAAAGAAAATATTTCTTTTGAAATTACATCTAAGGGCTGAAAATTTCTAACAAAAATCTTTTAAGAATAATTTTATGGCAATCATAAAGCTTGTCTATGCTCCAAATCATTATCTATTCTTTGGCATATTTTCATGGTATCTAGGATGCAATTACTTCACTCTACAATATCATCATCACAACTGAGAACATTACAAACAATAATTAAGAAAATAAATTAGATGTAAATCAATTAAATGTAAATCATTGTCCTTAAACAATGAATGTGACAGGCTGCAAGACGTGAATCTCCACTTAAATGGCATGTAACTTTTCTTTTGTAACTGCTGAATCTGATGTCAATTTATTACATGTCTGTGTGGCCTGATATGTCAGCATGCAAAAATAACTGAGCTAGCTCTAAACTAATGTGATCCTGGTACTAGAATTAATATAGAATTATACAGAAGTGCATATTAATATAAGCATGCTACCTCACCTTCGCATTTTTTCCTATTTGTTCTGCTTCATATTGATGTAGGACTACACAAAGCAGTGGGTATCTTTCCACTGACACTTTGGGAGATGAACAGCAGTCCCTAAAATTTAAATAATGGTAAAGGCATTGTGTAAAATTTCTATTTTCCACACTGTGAGAATACTTGCTCTTGTTCTGGGCAGTTTTCCCTTTACACTAGGGTACATTTTAGCTGTACACATTTAGGCTGACAGGAAGGCTCAGAAAGAAAGAGATGCAATGTGTGACACGATGGAAGTAGCAAGAATGCTGGTAATAGAAAGATGTGTAGTTTATAAGCATGAGGAGGAAACTTGAAACTTTAGAGTGTATGAGATTTTCCAAAGTATTGAGTAAAAACAATTGCCATTGGATTACCTACTGATATTGTAATGAAGGAGTTTGAAGCATGGAGTTAACTTGATCTGTTCTATTTAGTAAGTGACTGAGAACAACACAGACTGGCAGGGAGACAATAACAGTACTGACTTTTGGGGACCTGTATTTAGTTAAAGATGAACAGATGAAAAACTATAAGCAGCTGAGGGTAGTCTCACAATTGCTGGGCAGAGTCTTGCCATCGCTGGGGAGATGGCTGAGCGGTGAACCAGAGGGTGCTGTTGGGTTAAAGGACTGATGATCTTAGAAGTCTTTTCCAACCATAATGATTCTATGAATAAGTTTGGATACAGAAAAGGGGGATGCATATGGCATTTTGTTCTCCATAGTTGTACTGTGGGTAACTACCTGAAATGCCAGAATAACCTTGTGTATCTCTTCACTGAATGGCACTCAACGCACAGCACTTACAGGAGCTCAGGATGTAACTGTGTGACACACCTCAGCCCCCTCATTTGCAAATCTAATGACAATTACACCATTTCAGGAAACTAAGGATAGAAAGAGCCAGGTATATTAATACAGTACAGCCAAACATAAGCTATTGTAGGAAAGGATAATAAATTTCTAAAGTATAATTTGACATGTATTTTCTGAGAAACCATGTTTATTAACGTTAAAGTTCTCAGGGCAGGAAAGTTTTAAAAATATTCATATACACTTTTACTAAAATGTGACCATGGTTTTCTCTCATTTTCCAGAGGAACCACAGCAAACTCTGATACCAGCACAGGAACTCGAGTGGACCTGCTATCTGACTAAGCTCTTCAGAGGTTTCTACCACCTCCTTGCAGGCCTGTCCCCCTTACCGGTTGCTGCACAGGTGTGCAGGGCAGGAGTGCGCGGGGAGGGGACACCTGCCTGCCGGGCCCAGGTGTGCTGAACCTGTGTAGTGTTGAGCTTTCCCTCCACCAGTCCGCTCCCTCCTTTCTAACAGCAGCCTTAGACCGAAGCTCCTAGAGGTGCCTCAAGGGTGTGTGAGAACAAGCTGCGCCTCAGAGAGGTGTGAGGGGGAACGATTCGCCGGGGCCGGACCTGCCGCCACGCCAAAGCCAGCAGGCAGTTTCGGGGAGACCGAAGGGCCATCCGGCAAAGGTTTCACCTCCGCGCCCCGGCTCCCCTCACGCACAGCCCTCTCCTCGGATCTGCCCTGCCTCGCTCCCTGCCCTGCCGGCCCCCCTCCCCTGCTTTGCTTCCCGCCTGTACCCACTGTCGCCCCCCGACCGTCCCTCCCGCCCGCGCTCCGCGGGGCGCCGCCGCCTGTGCGCATGCTCGGGGCAGGGGGCCCACGCGGAGCGGGGCGGAGGCGGAGGGGACGGGACCCCCCGGACGGGACCCCCGGCAGCGGCCCCGACCCGCTCCCGCCCCGCCGGCAGCGCCCCGAGCGCCTCCGGCAGCAGCGCTACCCGCGCCCCGGGGGCCGGCGGAGCCCGCGGAGCAGCCGGTGTGCCGCCGCCGAGGCGGAGGGCGGTGCTGTGGGCGGCCGGGGGAGTCCCGCGATTGGCCTCCGCCCGGCCGCTGGCGTGTCAGTCGGGCTTCAGGGGTGGCCCTGCGAGCCGCTCGCCCAGCCCTCTGACGGGATGAAGCCTTTAGGGGGATGCGGCGCTCTTTGCATTTTGATTAAAGCCCCTCAACTCCCTTCAGTCTGAAGGCAGGGCACCGGGGAGGACGGGTCGGAGGGGCCTGTGCGAGGCCAGGCAGAGCGGGGCAAGAGAGAGGAAACCCCTCTCGGTTTATCACGTATGGCTCTATAGGAGAAATCATCTCTGGGAATATAGTGGAAAGGACGGAGCTGGTATAAACTGAAGGCGCCCGTTTTTAATTCACACTTGAGGCTGCCCAGCATGGAGAAGCAGAGATGGTCCACAAGGTGGAAAACGAGAAGGTGGCCCTGGGACTCGGCTGTAACTGTGCTTATCACCTTCGCTATCCTTCTCCGGACTGCAGAGGTCAGAGGAGGTAAGAAAGCAAAGGGGAGCCGGGGAGTTCAGTCGCCTCTTTCCCCTGCTCGGGGGCGCAGCTGGGGCCGTGTTTCAGAGCAGACCTGTCAGAGCGACTCAGGGTGCTGGAGGCGAGAGCGCCCGCAGCGGTTGGGGCCGGCCCGGGGCGCGGACCCCCGCTGGGACCCCCGGCCGCGCGGGAGGGGCGCGCCCCTGCCAGGTGCGCGGCGGGATGGCTCCCTTCAGCCTCAGCCGAAACCTTGGATGTGGTTTTAATGAGGTAAAGGGATGCACACTGCCGCGGTGGGAATATGAAAGAAATACTTGTTGAACAGAGTGACTCTATCCTCTTCCAGCGCTGGATTCTGTTTCGTGGAGTGTGCGTCCCATTTTCAGTTTTATTGAACTGCTCAAGTTCACCAAGTTGTCACTGAAATGTGACAGGTATCTGCCTTCTCCGCGTAGGGGCGAGGAAAGAAAAAGCTGGAGGTTGGAGGCTCTCTGCTTTGATTTTCTCCATTCTCTGCTATTTTATTTTTCATTTTTGAATGGGTTTCAGTGGGCAAAAAGTTTTCCCGGGTGCAAGTGTAGGAGCAGGTCTGTTTGAGGGGGCTCTCTGCAGCCGTCGCGGAGGACAGCCCCCGAGCAGCGGGGCCCCGCAGGTGGTATGCGCAGTGCCGGGCCCGGAGGTGCCCGGGGGGGTTCGGGGGGCTCAGCCTGACTGTCGCTGGGCTCCGCACGGGCGGTGTCAGCGCCGGGGCGCCGTCCCCAGCCTCCTCCCCCTTTGCAGCCTCCGCGGGGCATTGAGTGGTCCCTTAGGTGTCCGTGGTGCTGGTGGGCAGGGTGCGGCCCGCGGGGGACTTGCAGTGGGAACAAGATCCAGGCAGCAGCGCCGCAGCCTCAGCAGAAAGGAATCGCCGCCCCCTCCCCCGCACCTCAGCTCGCGTCCCCCGCACTTCTCCCCTCCGCACCTCTCCCGGCACGGCTCAGCGCCGGCCCCGCCACGCCGGCCCGTTTGTGCGTTCCGAGCTGCGCTCCCACGTTCGCGGAGCTGCCCTGCGTAGTCTCTGGTGGCGGGAGAGCTTTCCTCTCCCACCGAGGGTGAAAACGCTGTCTCTTCTTCCCTTCCTCCAGCCCTCTCTCACTCGCTCCCTCCCACCGGAGCCCGCAGGCGCATCTGGGGGCCATTCTGCCAGGGATTGAGGTTTTTATTTTACTTTGGGTCTGACATCCATGAAGGGGCTTAACTCTCATAAATGAAAGGTTTATTTCTTATGCAGTTATTATTTTAACGAGGTCCTTCTCAGTTTGAATTCCCACTCTCTGAATCAACAGGCGTCCTGGAGGTAGCAGGAAAGGTGATCAGTCCATTCAAGCCTGTATACCTGAGCTCAACCTTGACGGTGTCAGATCAATCAGGGCTCCTGCCCCCTGCTGGCCCCGCTTCTGACAGGGACTGCAACGGGTCAGATTTCATTGCTATTGCAATTCCACCGACTTGGTGGAGTTACAACAGGGGTGAATTAATCTCGCAGAGCTTCAAGGATTCGACTATTCGTTACTATGTCGAAACTAAAGTTCTTCAAGAACTGATACTGTCCTCAAAGATATGATCGATTTCTTATGCCACTTTTCACAGTAAAACTGACTAAATTAGGTAGGATTTATGAAGACTATGTTTGCATAACAGGCTGGATGCAAATGACAAGTTAAAATCTCAATCCAAACAGCCTAGAAAAAGACAGCAGAAGTTATCTGGTGCTTACTAAACTATACTCAGCAACGTTAGGCAGACTAATTTGGTTTTGGTAACTTTACTAAAAACTAAAAGGCTATCTTGAAAAGCTTTTCTTCTAGTCTTCTGCATAAAGGACATTTCAGAAACATAAAACTACAGGCTTCTTGTGTTTGTAGAAATATTCTGGAAAGAAGTTCTTGAACTTTTCTGAAATACAGTATGCTATTTACTTAGAAACTACAGGGAGCTGTGTGTTTAGGGCTTGATCTGTTATTGAAGTCAGTAAGAGTTTTTCCATTGACTACAGAGGGAGTAGAATTTGACCTAATTTCTCTAGCAGAGTACAAGGGACGTATTTCTGGATCATCTGTTATGCATTCTAACCTTATTTAATGTAGTTAAAAGATAGCATAGGACACAATGATTCAGATTTGACAACAGGAAAGGGAAAATACAAAGCAATAAAATCAAATAGTATACTATAGCAGGTAAACAGTATAACTAAATGAAAATGCTGGATAAAATATGAATGCTGGGCAAATTATGAACTGCCATTATAAACTGTTTAAAATCTTATATTCTTTAACTTCCTTTTCATAAACTACCTCCATGAAAATTACATGGTGTATTCAGATAAAGTGTTTATTATATAGCAGTGGCTATTTTTTAAGTCAACAGAAGCCATTCCATGTAGACAAACCTCACCAGATTCCTAAAATTCTTGGCTTCTTCCAAGTTTCTTTATTTTAACACACACACACGCGCGTGCACACACACACAGACACACACACACACACAAAAGTATGAGGTGTCTTGCAGAAGTAAGAAATGGTGTGGGAAGTTGTGTTTGGGCTCTCGAGTTATTTAGACAGGAAAAGTTACAGAAGTGAGAATCAACTGAATGGGAAAAGCAGTGACTCATATTTGGTCATCTCAGTGCCCACGAGCTCTTCAGCAGCTCTTTTTAGAATATATTTTTGCTTTAAGACTTGGCTAAAGTAAACAAAATTCAGTATTTTAAAAGACATCCTTTGATTTCCTTTCCCCTTCCTCACCTTTAATACTACGTCTGTTGGTAATGTGTTTGGAATGAATAAACTCATTTAGCTGAAATGGCATGGCTTCAACACTATAAATTTTTTGTAAGGGCTTGACATCAATGCACTATTGTGATGCTGATTTAAATTTCATGAGCAAGAAATGAAAAATCAGTCTTTTTATTATTTATAAGCTTTTTTCAAGCACATGGAAATCCTATTCCGAATCTGAGTAAAAGAAAAAGATTTAAGAGACTTACTGAAAATGAGGCTATGAAGGTATGTATAGAAAACACACTTTGGACCTTCTGTGTAAGTGACAAGCAGATTTGTTTCTAATATAAAATAGATACTTTTTAATGTCATCATAGGAAATACAAAGGTTCCTTGTGCTTCCCCCACTCAGGCTTGAAAAGTAATAGTAGTTCTAGGTGCCCAAGGAATGCAGAACTGGGCCAATAAGTGATGGCAAAAGGAGAGTTTTTGTGGATGCACTCTTAACACTGTTACTTATTTGTAAGTGCTAAGTTACACTGTAGTTGCTTAGTAAGGAAGGTATGGATTTTTTTTTGTGGATGGAAACTCTTGAATGTATCTGGCTAGTCTAAACCTGTACAAAATGCAATTTTAAACTAGAAAAGTATAAATTTCTTCTCGGAACTGTTAGTGATGTAAAACATTATTGATTTTAACTGATCAATTCACTTTCAAGGTTGAAAAAGGATATAGACATTTAAATTATTCCTTTATTTTTCAGTGAAATTGTCTTGTATGTTTATTTCTGTGGGTTTCTTACATTAATATTCACCAAGTTAGCAGAAATGAATAAATCAAAGGATGTTTTCACTAGGTGCAGCTGGTGGTCCTGGCTGAACATTTTTTGAGTCCCAAGGATCAGCAGGTGAAATGGTCCAATCTTCCCAGAATAGTTCATGAGAGACCTGCATGTCTGTTTTGAAGTATAATTTAGATTTCTTAATTGTTTCTAAGGTAAAATAATTATTGCAACAGCAGCAGCAGACAGCAGACACAGAAAAATGATTGGTATGTGTTGTTAATTTTCTAGAGTGTGTATCTTTGCGTTTAACTTAAGAGACTTCACAAGGATCCAAGAAAGGATGATTTAGGCTGCAGCAAATTATGCCTTTTTATTAGCTCTGCAGAAAAGAAGTTTCTCAAATTCAGTTTTGTGTGTATCTTAAAAAATGTAACTGTATTTAAGTGTATCTAGAATACCCACAAATACTTAGTGAGTTTGGCTTGAAATAATCTCTGTCCCTAGCACCTATAATTGGAATGACAGTAGGAAAAAAAATCTTTAATATAAAATGTTTCTTGGTACTATCTTTTTTCTGATTACTAAAAAAAAAGAAAAAAGAGAAAACACCAGCAAAACCCATGCACCCCGATCCCCCTGTTGTTTGTCAAATTGGTGTCTGCAGCAGTTGTAAAATGCAGAAAAGGAGTTGTCATACTCATTTTTACAATTGTCATGCCCAAAGTTACTTGATGTCCTCCAAACAGAACCCTGAATCCTAACATGGTTGCAGCCCACTAAAGGAGCCAAGACATTGCTACTGAAGTTATACCTAAAACACTCTGGAGCAATTATGTCTTTCCCGGATTTGTTTGGTACAGTGGCGAACAGTAGGGTCTCCATCTGCCAGCAAGATTAAGAAGTTGCTTTTCTTTTCTCTGTAGAGCACTCTGCTTCTTTTCAGAAGAAATCCTCCTAGCATGGGTTAATTTATCATTGTTCTGAGTATTTGTTGATTGGGGGGGTGGGAATAAATTAAGCAGAGCTTGGGAGAAATCTCTAATGTTCTAAGAATGTGAAGTCTCATGCAGTGATAAAGATTTGCCCTCTGGATGGACACAATTGAGAGCAGTGGCTTAAAAGGAATTAGGTTAACACACATGCTTGTTGCAAGGGCTTATAACTGTTCTACTCTGTATTAAATAGCAAGTTTACAGACTGTAAATGTAAGGATTAATTGTTGACCCGGTTATTACAATAGTAGTAGAATCTGGCAGAACTTAAATTCCTTTTAACACATTAGCACACATAAGGGGTGGTAAAACCTTTGTGAATTTCAGGTCTGGGACTTCACTGTTTGCAAAGTGTTAATGCACACAGTATGTGAAATAGAAGGCATTTGGCAGAGTTCGTATTATGGAAGCAAAGTGTTTGTTGCAAATCAAATTGAAAGATGTATTATAATAGATGATTTTAAAAACAAAGATCCTGATCCTGCTGTTAAGAATGTCACTGGCAGCGAAGCTTTGTCTAAAATACAAATTAACTTAGTTGTGAGTCAGATTATGGTCACATTGTTAAAGTATTACTGTAGACTAAGTGTTGCCTACTCTGTTCCTTAGCTGTGTACCTTTCCTGACTCATATGACCATAGTAATCTGATAGATTATCAAGCATTCATAGTTTATAGAAACAATAAGTTCAGGATTTTACAACCTTGCTGTCTGCATAAGAGGAATTCCTGCTAATGTCAGTAGGATACAGAACTGAGTCTGATTTCCTTGCCTTGCTCTCATATTTCTGAATAAAAATCTTCATAACAAAACTTTTAAATGGGCTCATTTTTTTATGTTTAATTACTGAAGGAACACCTTTTCTCTCCCTTTAGCAGGGACCATTTTTAGATTATCTTTTTTTTTTTTTTGATATGGCAATAGAAACAGGATACTCCAAGGATGTAATACTTGTTTTGCTGATTTTCACAGTTGAAAGTGCTGTGTCTGCTATCTGTACAAAAATAACTTTTTGAATCTGTAGCAGAGGCCTCAATATAGTTAGACACTGGACTGCAGTCCTGATAGATTTTGCTGTGGTGCTAAATAGGAATAACTCCACAGAAATATGGGGACAGATGTTAAAGTATTGTAAAGTAATGGATCAGTACAGGTCAGCACCAGATGATGAACTTGTCCAGTCTTCTGGGGGTAACAAGTGAAACCTTTTATGGAATCAGCATCAGGTCTTGAGTGCTTGATTGCAGTCAGTGTTGCTGAACAAGTGATGAGTACAACCTATCCAGCCTCCGAGAAGGTTTGGGGTAATAAAAAGGTCACATTTTGTGATGAAATGCAAGCAGCAAATATCATAAAGAGTCTGAAAATCTAGGTTACACTCCAGAATTATGCAGTGTAACAAAACCTAGAAATAATTATTCCTATTTTTTGCTGAATATTTCTGGTAAATAAATCAAACTGCAAGCCAAAGTTGTTAAAGATCTGAGCATGTATTGCATATAGACAAGTTTTGCACTGTTTTCCAGTATGGGATTTAAGTGTATTGTGTTGGTGGTTTCTTTTTGTTGTTGTTGTTTTGTTTTGTTTTGCTTTGCTGTTTTTGGTTTGGTTTGGGTTGGTTTTTGTTTGTTTTTTTTTTTTTTACTGTATAAGAGTTAGAGATTGGTTGTTAAAAGAAGATATAGTTAGTAGTTGGTGAGTGTCAAAATTGCATCCCATGTGTACTTAGACTGTCTGCATAGTCTTTGAAATACTATGATGTATTCAGTAGATTTGGCAGCATAAGAAGTCAGTGAAAAATTTCCAAACTGGAAACAGAAGTAGCCAGTTCTGAGCAGTTTCACTGTTGGTGAAATAGTCAGTCCTAGGCCATTTAAAGCATTCCTTTATGCATCTGGATAATCTCTAGTTCTCGTAACCATTAAATATCAAAGTACTGCAATAACACCTTCTTCTAAAAATGTCACCAGTCAAGATCCCAATTACATAATTCACCTAAAACCTAACATATAGGAAAATTCTTAACAGGTGAAACAACCTCGACGTTTGTCTCTAAAAATACATATAAGGGCAACATACATTCAATTGTTCTCATAAATTTACATTCAAGTTCCTAAAGGAAAAAAAAAAAAAAAAAAAGCTTGATTTTCAGCAGCACTATAAAATTTAGGCAACTCAATTGCTTTTTTTTTTTACCTTGAAGATGCTCTGTAACTGACTTCTGCAGCCCATAAAACAGAAAGTTCACTTTATTCAACTCTGTAAAATCCCTTGGTTAACACCTATGAAAGGTGTTGGAGCCTTAACAAAGTACACTGCTTTTGATTCTTGCTCCCAGAGCAAGAATGTCTGAGCTCTCTGTAGAGTTGGGAGGCAGGTGATTCTCCAACTGCCAGGCTCAAAAGAATGTGAGGACAGGCAGCTCTGCCCAGAGCCAGCCAGGAGGAAATGCTGAGGACAGAAGTGTCTGATCCTTCTCTGGTGCTTCGACACCTGTGGCTGAACTGCAGGGAATCGTTGCTTGGGATACAGAGATGAGAGTCTGCAGTGGGAAGGCAGTAGAGCCCTTTCTAAGAACTGGGAAGCTCAGTGAAGCATTTGGGCATAATATGCTTTTGAATTCCTACTTTTGAATGTTTACTTCTTATTAATGCTTAACAGATGAAGAACACTGTAAAATAATAAGTATAGATAGTAATAAGTCTGTGTATTTCCAGTTTTAAAAGATACCCATCATAACTGCCCACAATAAGTAAAAGTGCCTAAGGGTAAAATTAACCACAGACACATTCTTACCACATTAGAAGAAGCACAGATTTTTAGTAATAGATGGGTCTTGTCTTGTATTCTAAAGGTCAACAAACTAGCAGTTTAATAAATTCAGACTCTAACACTGTTGGTAAACACCTCATGTATTCATTAAGCCTTGGACCCTTTAATGAGTGTCAGAAGCCTTCATCATAGTATATTATCTTTACTCACCTTTAGAATACATGACAGGTCCTTGGAATGAGCACTTACAAAGATTCAAAATTGAATATTCAAAATGTTAAGAAAAGTAAATAAACTAAATAACTGTAGGCTATTATGCCTTTAATAGGTAGCCTGGTTTTAAAAACTAGGCAGCTGCCAGTACCTTCTATTTAAGTCCTTAAATATAGACCTAGAGATTTAACCATAGGTAGCCTATTTTGAAAGTCTTGTCCACAAATATAAGGAGTCCCTTCATTAGTACTCACCAAATATGCACATTTTAGCCTACCAGGCTATAACAGCTTGTACGTTTTAAATGATCTGTTACAGTGACATAAAACTGGACTAAACTTTGAAAAAACACTCCATTTAGAATGGAAGATTAATATTTCAATGCTCTTTAAGTTTTAGTTTTTGTGGTAGTTCCATTGGAACAGATTACTGGCAGAATGAAACCTATTTCCATGGGAAAACTAGAAGTGAAATAGTAGTATTTTAGAAACATCAGTCTTCCTAAATTTCTCATATAATTCTTTTTAGTGGGGCACATTAAGCTCTTTTCTACTCCAGGATGGTATCTCACTACTTAGGAGTTATTGATTGTAACTCTTAAAGGCTCTTATGAAGTCATCACTGATAAATTTTCACTTTCACATCAATTAAAAAAGGCCATTTCTGAAGAACTATGATAACTCAAGAAGTTGCCTATTTATTATATAGGAAAAACACCAAATACTGTATATTGTAAAGAATAATGGCAAAGTTACGTACTTAAGGTATTAACAGTGTGGCAAACACTGAGTGGCACCCTCCATTTGGTAAGGTGTATCTGTAAAGGAAAGAATACTGGCTCCTTTTTTTTTTTCTTTTTCCCTTGAGTTTTGTTTTTGTTTGCATTTAAAATATATCCTCCAGCATGCAGTCTGGTAGCATCTTGTAAATGAGGTAGGTGAACAAAGCCTTTAAATAGAGAAGGATCATTGTGCCTGAACTCTCACAAAAATAAGAGACTGAGGAGTTACCAGAAAATCTAAATATAGTAGGATTTCAACTTTACTTATTAGGTATTTGAATGGAAATAAAAATATTTTAGTCTAATTGAGTCATCCCCTGAACAATTTCTTATGGGAATGAATTTTGTAGCCAGAACTTGCCACCACAGTCACTTTCCTGTCGGTCCTGGAGGGTTCCACTTTGAGGCCTGACAATGAAATCCTTTCTTCTGAAAATGCAGGTGATAATTTCCTGTATATACCCTATCTTCAGTAACAGTCTGTCTTGAACTTGTTTGCTCCTTAGGCATCAGCACCTTTTTCTGCAGCTAAAAAATGCTTTGCTGTACAGGTGATACCAAGTTTGGTACACCCCATGTGAAAAGGTTCAGGGCTCTGTCCCCACTGCAGCTTCTAAGTGGCTAATGGCACATTCTGTGTGGAATAGAAGAAACTAAGTGTGACCTTTAGATAAGTCCATTCTGACTTCCATGGTTATCTTTTAAGGAATAATCAAACTCACTCAAAAGTTCTCAATTCAATGAATAATATATTTTCAATTTACATGTGTTCCAGTCAACTGAGGAACAGCAAATACAGCTGGGGTAGAATCACTCTTGATGTTTGACCTCTTCATATCTAAGACATGAGATAGTGAGTGAGATCCACCCTAGTGTGGAGTTGCAGCCACTCTTGGAATTGACACATAAACTGCTTCTCAGTGCAGCTTTACATAGGTTAGAAACTTGTCTGCTGACCAACTAGCCTAGATGGGTCAAAAAGAATTTCTGGAAAAGCACAAGTATGTGGTAATTGTTTTATTTCTGTGAAAAAAAATCTGTTAATAGAGTGTCTAAGTCATATTTTATGAATGAAATTAATATGACAGAATTTTTCAATTTATTTGTGACTGCAGCAGACTTAAATACTAAGTGGAAGCATATATGTATGCTAAGAACCAGGAGGTCAAGGTTTTTCTATGCTTAAGTGTCAGTATTGACACATACACATTTGCTGCTTAGAGTGATACAGGACAGAACATTTGACTTATGTGAAACAACAGCTCTATTTTCTGTGTGTGTTAATGGCCTAACAGTTGCATAGCTAGCACTGACAGTGATGTCACTCACTAAATTGATTTGAGTAAAACTTAGTAAAATAGTTTGTATATCAATCAGTGTGCTGTAAATCAAAACATTTTCATAAATGCAAAGTCATTAAAATAAAGATAATTATGCTTGAAATGTGAGTGTAACTAGAAAGATAGTATGTATAGATTCTCCTCTTTTATCCAAAATTACTGTGGCTAGTATAATTCCAAAGATGTTATTGCTACCATTGGATGCACTGTTAACCCATCGTTTTTTGGGGTCTGTACATTTTACC
Source organism: Pithys albifrons albifrons (assembly GCF_047495875.1). Lineage (NCBI taxonomy): Eukaryota > Metazoa > Chordata > Aves > Passeriformes > Thamnophilidae > Pithys > Pithys albifrons. The sequence goes on from NC_092467.1 coordinate 13,793,265, forward strand.
TTTGCAGAGTCAGATGGTTTTGTCACAATGCAGAAATTGAATGGGGGCTACTGAAGCAGAAACAAGGAATTTTACTGCCTTTTACTAAGGTACTAAGTTCACTGTGATCTCAGTTACAAACAAGATACATATTTAATAAACTAAGTTGTTATTAAACACCATTTATTTGATTACGCATCTACATTTAAATAAATACAAATGTAATGAACCAGGCATGACTATTTCAATTCAAATTGTCTTGCATATGTTAGAACTTGTCCCTGTCTTGTAATGTATATTATTTTACCTGGGGTTATGTGATTATCTACAAGAAGCATTCCCTTAGAGAGCTGGGGAATCGCTGAGCACATTCACTGAAAACAGGGGTCATCCTTAAGACAAGGAGGCTTGATGTCACATAGTGAATAAGTCATGAGCACAGACTGTGTGCCCAAAGGACCTCAGTTTCTGCAGTGTTATACAGTTTCTCAGTCCCTCCTTTCTCTGATATCATCACTTGTATTATTATGGTACGTGAGAACCTCCTCCATGCACAGTTTCCACCAAGAGAAAGGCAGAGCTATGTTATGTAACAGATTCCAGCTCAAATACCAGGAAGTCTAAGTGAAGGAAGAAAGTCCTCTGATCTTTGGCAAATTTTCCCTGTCAAACAGAATTGAACTTTCAAAGGTGATGTCTAAGTTTCATAAGGAGAATTAACTGCATCCCAAGGAATGATGAACTGGAGAGCAGAGCTGTTGCATAATGGTTGTTATTTCCATGCCATCTGAAATCTTGGCACCAAATTGGAAAGATACAAAAGCATGACATCATATAACATTAATCTACATTTTTCTTTACCTTTTGAGAAAACTGTCCCAGGAAATCAGACTAGAAGGTAAAATAATTTCGGAAAGCTCTTTCATGCACTGTAAAGAAAGGCTTGTGAGAGACCCTTGATCTGTCAATAAATGGGTAGTATTAATGTTGCCCTATTTGAATACAAGCTATAATCCTAGTTTGTGGACCACACACACAGCAAACTGCATGCCCTTGGCACTGGTGCTCTTTCTGGTTATTTCTTACCATTCCCAGAAAACATGTGGGAGGAGCATGCTAGAGAAGAGGCAGTTTTCAGGAAAAATGGAAGGGCACAGTGTCACTGAGCACTGCAGAACCTGCCAAAGCTGGCAGAGAGAAGCCATAGTTCAAGACTAGACTCTTCTCTGACTGTGAGTTGTCTTCCTGCCTCTCTCTCTGGTCTTCTATGCAGGCACTCTTGACTGTACAAAGATTTCTCATTACACTTGAACAGGTCACCTCTGACTAGTTAGGGCCGAAGCTGCAGTTTTTCAAGAGCTATTTATTTTAGCCTGTATTCCTACGTGTGTGTGCTCTGTGGCAACAGCATCTATTGCTTTCTGCAGAGGCACTTGAGCAGGTTATCTGAGCATGCACTGTGAGCTCATCAAGAATTTTAAGACTAATGTAATGGCAGCATGGTCAAGCCTACAAAATGCTTGTTCCAGCTAGGTTGCCATAGTTACAGAATATCTAACAAAAAAATCCTGAAATTCCCTGAGACAAAATTTCTACTAGAAGAAAGAAGGGTTTTCTGCAGAAACTTTGCTATATGGTAGCACTAGGCATGACACAGGAGTCGTGCATTTTTTACCTTTCTGCCTGTTTTATCTAAAGACTTCTAAAGAACTACTTTGCTTTCTAACTGTTGTCTGAAGTGGCTGTCTGAAACCTTTGCTATAAATTAGGGAAGTAGTTACTTGTGGCCTATAGGTCAGCAATCTTATCTTTGGTTATTGATGAATTACCTTTTTTGCATTAATTACTTCATATAAATTGTCATTTATATATAAATTGTAATTTCATTTTACTTGTCACTTCTATGATGAATTACATTTCTAGAAATTCTTTTAAACTGTCTAATGCTGCTATTTTATATTTTGTGAATCAGTTTGCAGAAATAAATCAATAGTCAGCTATGGACTATTAGCAGAATGTTTGTTCTTTTTATTTGGAATTTTTGATTTGAGATTGTCCTATTCTGTTTCTTGTCTGGATGTTTTTTAGCAGCAGAACTAGCAGGGAGTAATGAATAATCTTGTTTATGGGTGAATAGTCTCCCAGTCAGCCAGGCAAAGGAAGGTCATTATTCTAAGAAATACTGAAGAATCTGGTGCAAATTATAGAAAAGAGCAAAGGAAAAAGGAATGTAGCAGTGGTTGACTTATACAGAGAAATGGAATTTTTACTAATATTTCTTGTCATTGCTCCTACATTACTGGTTCAAATTATTATAGTTACATTAAAAATAGACATCAGTTACCAGAAAAGAAGTGTGGTAGTTCTTTCAGAATGGCAGTAACACCATGAGTGGAACACCTATAGAAAATACATTATATTCATTAAAATTATTTTTAAGTACTCATCAGAGAGGTAAGACTAATAATACAGAATTTGCCTCTATTGAAACTTTTTAGAATGTTTAAACATAATTTTTTAAATCTGCAGGATACATAGATTTTAAGAGAATTCAGGTGTACTGTAGCATTCATTCACAATGTATTAGCTTGCAACAAACAGTGGCTATTTGATAAGTATTTTATAACACAATGATCTCATGAGAAAACAAAATGAGAAATTACAAGATATGAAAAAATTAAAGAAGTTCACAGGCATTTTCTTGTGAATATAATTCCAGAGAGATAGAAATTATGTGCATTCTGGGGTGATTGAGAAAACCTCAGATTTTGTTTTTAAAGAGAATCAGAGATTAGTTTAACCACAAAGTTGAGTTCTTTATATTTGGCAGTGTCAGGAGATGAATAGGATGAGATAATTAAACTTAACTTTGTTCACTTATGTTACTGATAATGAGTATACAAAAATGAGATCCGAGATACTGCAGTGACAGAAAAATAGCCTAGAACTGTACTAGTAGTAAGAATAGAAGATGCAGATATTTCCCATAGTGACTGTTATTTAAATATCACTTTCCCTATGTTTTTACATTCTTTCACTCATTTGCAAATAGTTGAATGTTCATGAGCAGTGAATTTTGGGCATAAGCTGATACTTGTTGACATGTAAAATGAATGACAGCAGACAATAAATCAGCTACAGTTAATGCCAAGTGCAGTTCAAAGGTGAGAAGTCAAGTCAAATTTACCAGGCACAATTCTCAGCTTTCAGGTGAAACTCACGTAAGACTTTTGCTGTCCAAATAAAGTGGTTATGAATTTGCCAACATAAAATATGAAGAATAGAACCAGTGAAAAAGAAATCTACTGAAATTCTGTTTCCACTCCAAAAAAAATGCATTAGATAGCCCATGAACTGTAGGGAGTATGACAATGAGCACCTTAATTTTCCCTAAGAGAAAAGATACGTAGTGCACAAACTATTTTCTCCCACTGTCTCTGTTGAAGTGCTTGTCCATCCAATACCTTGATCTTTTGCTGTGGAAAACTTTTATAGATTAAGACTTTCTTCTTGGGTTTATATATGTGTTTCTATACATATAAATACTGTCTTGTTTGTTTGTTTTAATTTGCCTCAGTATCAGTGCTCTGAATTTCAACTTTAAATTGCTGAGCACAAATTGTAGTTGGTCTTATTGTACTTGGTCTCTAAGGTACAAACCACATCCATTTGCATTTTATCTTGGAAATAATGAAAGACTTTGATTCAGTCCTTGCAGGCAACAGGTACATTTTTTTTTTTCTAACTGAAAAATAAGTTTACCTGCTTCCTTATCACTTTGTGTTTGAGAAGAAGTTATATGTAATCAGAATATATTATAATGTTAGCAACAGACAATTTCCTGGTAGCAGATTATTGAGACTTGAATAGTTCTGAAACTTTTGTGCAAACTTTGAAAATCAGTTCCACTTCTTAGAAATCACTCATTAAAAGCCCATATTGTAGGTTTCCATCACCAAGATTTTCAGTGTATGCAAAATGGTGATTTTCAGTCAAGTACTTTGAAAACCTAATAATAAAAATTACATTGTATTGAGTCAACTCTTACATATTTGAAAATGCATAATCCTATAAATGGAAATAGAGTGCAGGTGCTGCTCTGACGACACATCAGCTTTTGCAATGACATTCATATCCTTTCTGGAGGCTGCAGACCATAGAGATGCAAGATGAGTAACTCCTTTTTGTTGGTTTTTTTTTTTCCTTTGTCAGCTGAACCTGTTGATGTGCTAAAAGCATTAGAATTTCACAATTCACCAGAAGGAGTATCAAGAACAGCAGGATTTTGCACAAACAGAAGGAATTCAAAAGGATCAGATGTTGCTTACAGAATTTCAAAAACTGCACAGCTGAGTGCCCCAACAAAGCAGCTGTACCCAGGTAAGATTGTCAGAAAGCTGTTACTTTACTGCCTATGTTTTTGTGGTGTCTAAAGCACAGCATGTACCGTCATCAGTACCACAAAATACTTCTGTTATTCCTAGAGTAACAGGACAGGCTTTTTATCCACTGAATAATTCAGTTTTTATTGGGTTCAGTTATAAAGCTCTTCATCAAATTATGTCACTTGCAGAATTGACTTGTAAGTCATATTACCTGTTCTTTCATGATGCTGCCTGGTGGAAACCGTATTTGGTGGCTTTGGCAAGTTTCCTGCTGTTTCTGTAATCCATTTAAAAGCAGTAGTGCTTTCTGGAGTCCTGCTGCAGTGGTAGGAATGAGTTGTTGGCCATTGCAAAATCATTCTCAGAAATACCATCTGTTAAGAATTGTCTCTGAGTATCTAGGTACTTGGAGCACTAAACAAGGCTGGTTGTGGATAGCTAGTAATGTCATTCCATCTTCTGTCAAATTGCTCTAAAATGAAATAGTGAAATTTTGGGAAAGATTCTTTGGATGTTGCAGAAAGACTTTTATTTCATTATTTTTCTGTCACTCATCACTTAACTCAAACTGCTGAGGGAAATGATAGTAAGAATATTAAAAACCCAAAATCATGGAACATTTAAACTTTCTGCTTTGACCCATTGTGCAGAGTTTGAGCAAGTCTGTCTATGAATGTACAGATTAGATGTGGCAAACAAAAATACTTTCTTTTTTGACTTTCAAAGTAGGAGTTACATAGGTATCACCCAGATCACTAAAAGGGTAAAACATGCTTTATTTTGTAGTAATAATGTGTTCCCAGATCAACATGAGAAACAGCTCTACACGGTTCAAGTGTAGCTTATATGTTTCCTTAACTCATCATTTTATTATTGATGCAAAATCCAAGAAAAATTCACTACTGGTGTAATATTTATATTATTTTTAACAGAGTTCTTCCTGTTTGAATGTATCCTCTCAACTAAGTTGAGTGTAGTTGACAAAGCTGTCCAGCTGAAAATACCATGCACTGAATGGCACATTTGTCTGTAGTGCCACACTGATATTAATGTGTCTGTGTGTATGAGTAAACACTTCTCCACCTTGGTAAGGATAATAGAATAGGGACTTCTCTTTCTTTAAAAAAATGCAAAAATGATTCATTGTATTTTCATATGAGGAAAAGCTGAGGTAGTTGGGCTTGTTAAGCCTTAAGAAGAGATGTCTGAGAGGGGACCTCACTGATGTGTTTAAATACCTAAAGCAGGGGTGCCAAGAGAATGGAACCAGAGCACTTCTCCTGTGAACACCGCCAGAGAGAGCTGGGGTTGCTCAGCCTGGAGAAGAGAAGGCTCCAGGAAAACGTCATTATAGCCTTCTGGTACTTAAAGAGGGCTTATGAAAAAGAGGGAGAGGGCTATTTGTGTGGACAGGTAGTGACAGGACAAGGAGGACTGGTTTTAAAGTAAAAGAGAAGATAGTAGAATTAGATGTTAGGAAGAAATTCCTTACTCAGAGTGTCATGGGTGCTGGAACAGGTTTCCCAGAGCAGTTGTGAATGTCCCAGCTCTGAAAGTGTTGAAGGCAGGTTGGACGGGGCCCTGAGTAACCTGGTCTAGTATGTGGCATTCCTGCCCATGGCAGGGATTGGCACTAGGTGAGTTTTAAGGTCCCTTTCAACCCAAACCCATTCTATGATTGTATAATTTGCAAGTTATATTTTTAAAAACCATTTAGGTACGTCTTTCAGGAATTAAAGTATGACCAGAAGAAGAGTTAAAAATTTTTCCTAATGTGATTTTTTATGTACTTTTTTTGAGAATTAGAAAACCCCAATTTGTATGCCAGATTCCCCATGCTTAAGGAAATAAATCCAACTTTTCAAGAATTATTTCATCTTTTCTCAATTTATAGCTGTATATATCACTTTGTTTACAGGTGGAGATTTTCCAGAAGATTTTTCAATATTAATGACAGTAAAACCTAAAAAGGGTATCCAGTCTTTCCTTCTGTCTATCTACAATGAGCAAGGAATTCAGCAAGTAGGTGTTGAAGTTGGTAGATCCCCTGTCTTCCTGTTTGAAGACCAAAATGGAAAACCTGCCCCAGAAGACTATCCTCTTTTCAGAACAGTCAACATCGCTGATGGCAAGTAAGTGTAAAATTGTAAAATGAGAATGTAAAATTTTAAAATGAGAAATGGTACCAAAGCCCACTGTATAGGTGATTATGGTACTTACAAGCAGTTTTCTTAGATATTTAAATGAATGAGGAACACAGTTTTTAGCTAGTTGGCCTGCTGTGGTACAAAATCAGAGAACCTTTGCAGCAGAAGACAGTTCCAGCTTCAAATGGTGTATACAGTTACAAATAAAGCAAGCTGGCTTCCTTTATAATTGAAGAATAAAGAAATAGTCAAAGAAAGTAAACCCACCAAAACTAAACTTGCAAAGATTCTTCCCGTTCAATATAGAAATTCTGTTTTCAAAAAGTCTCAAGGAATAGTCTCACTAGAAGAATTGTCTGATCCATTGGAAGGTAGTAGGCAGAGTGAAGACAAGTTGACAAGACAGCATAGAATTTCTGCTATTCCTAGCCAAAACAGCAGATAAATAAGATGGTTCAGATATCTCTGTATAAGGAAATCAGGGAAGAATAAGCTGGACAATTAATCTGAAGTGCAGCAAGGACTTACAGTGCACCTCCAGTAAAGGAGTTAATCTCAAACACCTGCTGCATTATTAATGCAGTTGTTAATCTTTTGTAGCTTTGTAGCAAGCACTCATTCTCTGGGAGCGTCATTCTAGTTCTTGTAAAAGGACATTCATTCTTTCAAGGGCTTTTTATTTACTGTGCTGTGGTCCTGGAAGAGCAGCTATGGGCTTCAGAGATACACAGAAGTAAATTTTACTAAAGCAAAAATAAATCAGTAAGGAAGGGCAAAAACCGAACAATAATGAAATACATTTATAAAGCAATAAAGGAGAAAAAAAGGAAAAAAGCAATTTTCTTAGCATTTTATTACCAGACAATGAAATTATATCATGAAAGCTAAACTTGATGCATTTCCCTAGCAGGAGTATTGAAACAAAGCAGCAAACTTTTTTTAATTGACTTTTGCTAAATAGCAAAGCTTTGACATAGATGTCAGAATTTCATCCAAAATGTTGAGAAATGGACAAAAATTAAGAAATAAAAATGAACCTCATTTGGTACAATTTCCTGCAGTGAGATTATACAACTTCTAAATCAGCTGGAGTCAATCCTGTCCACAGTGAGTTATGATTTCATGCTTTCAGTTTCTACATGCTTTCAAAAAATAGGCTGACAATTTTCTTCTGACTCAGCTATTTTATGAAGGATCTAGGACAATAGTCTTCATCTGAAAATGAGATATATTTAAAAAGTGTAAACAGTGTAATGTGCCTGAGGATGCATGGCCAGTTTGCTTTTATAATGGCAATGTTTAACCGCGTTCCAGAGAAAACATGGAATTACAGTTCTGGCTCAGTGATACTGTTTAGCAGTCAGATTCCATTAGCTTCAAGGTGTTCCTTTTGATATACAGAAGCTCTTTGTAACAATCTGAGCTGTCTCTCTGATTTAGGCAACCTTAATGTCACAAATGCCAACTAAAATAATTTGATTCCAGCCTTCCTCCTACCAGTCAGTAATATGACATACTTTGACACTTTTTGCCCTGGTCTGTCAAAGATTCTTTAACCCTTTCCTTCATGTTAGATTGCAGAGTGGTCTGCTCTTGCTCTTAGATATTTGAGAGAGGCTCACTAAATTAAAGTGGTCTGTGATGATTATTAATAAAGTCTCATAAAGAATGTAGTAGAGTTGGGAAAATAATATAAAACTTTATTTCAAATAAAACACAGACACTTGTCAGTATTCTGAATCACTTCATTCACTTTTTGATTAATATTATGTAGGCAGGGCTATTGTTGCAGGAATATTGGCAAGCATTCTTAAGTGTATGTATCTGAAAGAGCATCTATGTTGGAACTGTTGTACATATTCAAAAAACCTCTATAGTTCTGGTATACATTCAAATAAGCAAAGGAACATGGTAAAATTTTGGTGCTTGATCATACAGAACAAATACTAAAACGTAAATAATAAATAATAAGCTGCTGGATTAATTATGTTTGCACAAGTAGTTCCTTAAGTAATTTGGAAAATCAAGCATAAAAAAAATCTGCTGTCAGATTGTTCAATTGAAAAATGTAAACAATGCACTCACTTATAATTTGAGTTTGCTGATGTTCTTTGGGTAAAGCTGCAGAGGTCAGCTTGAACTTCATCTTACATAGGATATTCCCAGCGACCTATGGATCTGATTCATTTCTGCTAAGGGACAGATTGTGTGTAACAAATAGTCAAAACATTGTGTACATTTATACATGTGTGAAGAAATGAAATAAATGGATGCAGTTAAAATTTTATCTGTGAATTAATTGGTGTACCATCTGATATAAACTGACTTGATTAGAACACAATGACCTAGTTTTAAAAACATAAATTACAGTAGAGATGTGTTTACCTTTTTTTAATAGGTGGCATCGAGTAGCTATTAGTGTGGAGAAAAAAAGTGTTACAATGATTGTTGACTGTAACAAAAAAACTACAAAACCACTTGACAGAAGTGACAAAACAGTTGTGGACACCAATGGCATCACTGTCTTTGGAACCAGGATTCTGGATGAAGAAGTTTTTGAGGTACAAATCAATAATGAACAAATGGTATTGAGTGATTTTGTGTTGAATGAAGTGCTTAATACAAACAGAATGATTTTTTTAGGTCAAAAGCTGATGTAGTATAGAAACTTGGATTTATAGAACCTGTTAGTATAAGCTGAAATGAAATACAAGTATAAAAGGGAGGTGTATTCTTGGAAGATTTGATGCATTTTTCTGTCCTTTAAATTATTTTGTATCTGGAAGGGACTTGCTTTTTTTGTCTTCCTGCCAAATACTGAGATACCTGAAGTATTTGGGAGAATTAGTCAGGGAAAGTTGTGTTGTGCGATATTGAATCATTCTATTTCTCTCTCTCTTAAACATCTGAAGGTATTTGTGCATGCTAAGAGTATTTGAGAACAGGGGAGAAGGACCTGGAAAGTTTTCTGTGTAATATGAATCCGTTATACTGTTTATCCCATTTATTACTCTCTTCAGTAAATGGAACATACTTTGGCAATAAGGACATATATGTTTCCATCATTTACTGGCCAAGAAGTACATATAGGAAGGGTAAAATGCCTCTAAGGAAGTATGTGGCTGCCAATCATGAGGCCCTTCGAAGTAGAATCCTTATGTCAATGATTATTTTTGCAGGCTAATAATGAAGCTTCTTTAGATCTACACTATTGAGTTTCTTTTACGATATTATTATACAGCAGTTAAAGCTGTCAAATTGAAATTAAAACTCAAAAATAAGAGAATACAGTTCCGTTGTTAACTTAATGCACAAAACGTCAGTGCTCCATAGGTGTCCATTGCTGCAATCCTGGCTTTATGCAGAACATGCTTGAGAAGCTGCATGGGGATCAGAGTGAAGGATGAAACTTTGATTTGAGTCATGACAAAGAGTCATTATTTTAAGACAAAATAAATCCTACTGTAGAGGTTCCTCCTCAGTGACAGTTTCCTCCATCCTTGCCTTTTGCAGTTGTGTATACAATTCCCTCTCTTCTTTCAGTCCCTATAAAGGGAGAAGAGATGGGAAGGGATGTGGTAAAATGTAATTATTTTATGGTTGAAAGCCACTGTTGAAAGAGTCAGTAAAGTTGGATGAAGACATAATTATCAGATTAACATTATCACTTAAAATCAGAATTAGCAGATTAATTGAAGAAACTCAAAAATAACCCTATATTTTTCTTAAAGTCAACATGGACATGAGAATGTAACTTTAACAGAATCTGCTAGAATGAGTTAAAAATACTGTTCACTGAGGGCTTTTGTCACATGTGGAAGGATGGAAAAGGAAGGTAGTGGTAGTGATCCTCTGCCAAAGTGTTTTGGTGAAATCCCCTACACTCAGATGGCAAGTTAGTGCTTCAGTTCCAGCTGAGACCAACTGAGAAGAAAGATGGCTTTGGACTCACAAAAGAATTTGTGCAGCTGTTTGTAAAGTCAGTTTTGAGGCTGAATCTTAATATTCAGTACTGAGAACAGCAGCATTTCTATCTTTTCTGACGTCACTGTACATTTTTGATTTTCTTCAGTGATAAGGGTTTCTTACTCAACTGAGTACAACTCTTTCCTCTCATTTTATTTGGAGAAATCAATTACTGTCTTGTAAGGTGGTTCTTGTAATTGCTGGGGATTTAGATTTAGTCTGAAGTCTTAAATTAGAAGCTTGCGATCTTTGCTTTTGGGATAGGTTTCTGCATTTTCTTTTACTGTATAGCCACCATGGATTCATTTATATCAATATTTGAATCTTTAGCTAAAAATGTGCTTGTTGAAATTCGAGTGTCCCTCAAAGTTCAAACAAAGTACTGTGCCATATGCATTAGTAATGAATCACATAATCATAGAATGTCCTGAGTTGGGAGGGTCATTGAGTCCAACTCCTGGCCCTGCACAGGACAGCTCTAAGAGCCCCATGCTGTACCTGAGAGCATTGTCCAAATGAGTCTTGAACTGTCAGCCTTGGTGCTGTGACCACTGCCCTGGGGAGCCTGTTCCAGTGCCCAACCACCCTCTGGGTGAAGAACCTCTTTCTGATATCCAGCCTAAACCTCCCCTGGCACAACTTCAGACCATTCCCTTGGCTCCTGTCACTGGTCACCACAGAGAAGAGTTTGGTACCTGCCCCTTTATTTCGTCTTGTGAGAAAGCTGTAGACTACAATGAGGTCTCCCATCAGCCTCCTCCTCTCTAAGCCAAGTAACCTCTGTCCTTCTAAGGCTGGCCAAGAAAAACACAATCTAGTTCATTTTTAGTTTGCCTGTAGTTTTTCTACTCTCTAAACAGCATTCTTTTTGTTTTCACTAACAAGACTTCATCCATCCCTTAGTTACTGCTGCTACAATTTCTAAAGTTTGGTGCTGTTTCCTGAAACCTGTCTCCTGCTTGAAAGTCTTCTGGTTGTGTTTTAAATGTTCTGTTTTTCTCATTCATGGTAGCACAGAGTGATATTTGGTGATTTCATGAGTCTCCTTCTTAGTATTTCTGTGTTAAGGCCCTTGCTGTATCTTGGGACCACAATAGGCACTAAAGAAACACATAACACAATGTGTCTTATTCTGTGTGCAGGAAATTCCAGAAATTAAGTTATTTAGCCATGACACTAGATTTAACTGTTTAAGACTTAAAGCTGTATACAAAAGACTTTTCATATGTCATATATTGCCTAAAAAGAAATTCCTATTGGAATTTAAACCTCCGAATGTCAGAAGGACTAATATATCCATGAATCATAAAGGCTGTTTTATCTTGGGTAATAATTACATTTTTACTCATAATAAGCCAATGATTTGATGACAGGGGCAGTGGAACACTTCAGATTGCTCCAACTGAATGGAAATTTAAAATGTGGAAATAATGAACATGTAGATAAATGTAATGAAATCTTGGTCTTCAGAAACATACTCGTTGAATATGACAGTGTTTCTTTTTTGTTTTGAACCAATTTATGCAGCATAACACAACTGCATGAAAAACAGTTACTCGAAGGTAATTGATTCCCACTGAAAGGGCCCAGTTGCACCTCTAAGGTAATTCACAGCCTGGTCAGAATCGAAGCTGTGAACAGTTGGATACATCATGTGTTCCCATTCCCTTAGAGAGTGCACCTGCATCTCTATGACTTCTGTACACGTGTCAGAAACAAATGTTGTTACATTACATGATTCTGACCTCCTGACAACCCAGTTGTAAATTTTGAAAAAAGAATTCCTCTTTCAGTCATATTGCTGTAACATCTTTGTATGGACTGTTGTTTCTGTGAGGAATGTTTCACACTTATGTTAAAACAGCTTTATATCACAGTGGATCAAGTATTCTTTTTTGTTTCTAATTGCATTATTTTAAATTTGTGATACTGGATTTAATGAAATTAAATTCTTGGCTATTTCCTTTTCTGTTTTTTCTGTTCTTAATATTAACCTCCATTTTCTAAGCAGTTCTCCCATCTTTGTTTTGATTTTGGCAGTCTGGCTATTGCTAAAGCAAGAATATGTTATAGTACACTGGGAAATTTTAATGCATACATTCTAATCAGTTGGACACAACTGCTTTGATGGAACTTTCCTATGGTGATCAAAGATTTCAGAGTGAGTGGGTGTCTGGAGATGGGGTAGATCACCACTGAAAGAAGGGAAGGGCTAATTAGTGTCATAAGAGCATGACACACGGCTACCAAATTTTCGGAGTTTGTATATTCAACATACACAGTACTCTTTGGTAAATTTACCTACTGGCACTAAAGCAAAGAGGAGTATTTTTAGTAGTGCTGTCAGAAAGATCTTCTACTTTAGCTTTAAAAGCAAGAAAAATTTTCTCTGAAGTGTTTTCCAAATCTAGTGGAGGGGTTGTGTGTTTTATATGAGAAAATTCCAATTTGGAGTTGTCTGCTGCTCATTCCTGAATGTAAGTACTAATCTGAGATTTTATGACATTGTGGTCAGATAACATGGGAATCAATGTGATGTGAAAACCAAGATACTGAATTCAAGAAAGCATTAAGTGCACACAAATGCTTGAGAAGCAAATTTTAAACTGTGAGTGTGTCTTAGAATAATAAAATTATGCTGTCTAGAAACTGTATTATTATTAACTGCCAAATTATGAGAACTTCATTTACACTGCTAAGCCCTTGATTGCTGAAGTGGATCTTTTGATATCAGTGGGACTCATTTGTAAATGCTTGTTTATGAAAGACTGTCATAACATTCCTCAAACTTTTACATGTGTCTTTTGAAATTAATGTCTTCTGTGTTTTCAAATACATAGTGCAATAAAGGCTGATTTGTAAGTGCTTTCTTCAAAGAAGAGAAATTTCCAAATTGCGTAGAAAAAAAAAAAGGAAGAAATTAGTGAGATGCTGGTACATGGCACCTAGTAAAAGAATTTTGAATTGTGTTCATTGAAATATGTTTGTAGCTTAAATGTTTGATAAATAATAGGGATCTTTTCATTCTTTGCCAAGATTTAAGGATTTGTCACTCCTCATTTAGTACTGTTGGTGTGAACAATACAACAGTTTTTTATAAGTATTTTCTAACAAGTTAATAACTAACAGAATCTTTATACAGATATTTCCCTATAGACATTTTTTCTTCTTCAGGACTCCACATGTGCCAGACCAATGCAATAGTTTTTAGGCATTGTGCTATAAATGAGTATAGCGAGACAAAACCTTATGTATAAGACTCAATTAAAACCCAATAGAAAGCATTAAAAGCACAGAGCTTTATGAGATTAAATCCTTGCAGTAATACTTGTTAACAAAGCGTTTAGATTTTGATACTAGGCATTAATCTGTTTTCATGAAAAAAGCACTCGTACACTTGTATGCAGAGTAGGATTCCTTTAAACAGCCTGGGTGAGCAGCTGAAGGCAGACTGGTAGTGCTCTGACAGCACTGTCATTAGGCTGCAGAGGCTTTCAAATGAGGAACCATTCCTCACATATCTGGAAGCATGGCAAGTCCAAGAAGCAAGTGCAGAAAGGCCATCCATCTGTGTGCATGCTCTCTTAAGAAGGTAGCTGTAGTAGAATGGGTAGAGCTTTCACTGGCTGATCAAATTTGCTGTACAGCCACAGTAGAACAGAGAAGCCAGCCCGGAGCAAAGTGTCCTGAGGGCATGGAGTGTGAGGGAAGTGTCCTCAGTGTCCTTTGCTTCACACAGTCCCACTGAGCTGCACTGCCAGCTGATGGAGACACAGTCAAAACACTTCCCAGTGTATATCACATTTAGTAATTGCTACTGACCCACTGCATGTTTTGTGTCCATCAGACTAAAAAGTTATGTTTAAGATAAGTCCTGTGGGGAGAGGCTGAGGGAGCTGGGGTTGTTTAGCCTGGAGAAGAGGAGGCTTAGAGGTGACCTCGTCACTGTCTAGAACTACCTGAAGGGAAGTTCTAGCCAGGGGGGCGGTTGGTCTCTTCTCCCAGGCACTCAGCAATAGGACAAGGAGGCACGGGCTTAAGCTCTGCCAGGGGAAATTTAAGTTGGAGATCAGAAAAAAATTCTTTCCAGAGAGAGTAATCAGGCATTAGAATGGCTTGCCCAGAGAGGTGGTGGATTCACCATCCCTGGAGGTTTTTGAACTGAGATTGGACGTGGCGCTGAGTGCCATGATCTAGTAAATGGACTAGAGTTGGACCAAGGGTTGGACTCAATGATCTCGGAGGTCTTTTCCAACCCAATTGATTCTATGATTCTATGATAAAGGGAGCAGAAACCAAAAATGCAATAGGTTCCAGGCAAAAATATTCAGAATCAGCCTTTTAGGTATCAACACCAGAGAAGTAGCCAATTTCAGCACTGAGAGGTAAAAAAAAAACCAACCAAAAAAAAAAAAAAAAAAGCAAAGCAAACAGTTTTTCTATTTCAGAGGCACCTCATAAAAACCCAGATTTCTTACAAAAGCCTTCTATTTGGCTTGTTTTGTTTTGGCTTTTTTTCTTTTTCATCTCAAAGAATGGTGATTTGGTGTTTATTAATTTTTTATCATTTTCCCAACTTATGCCCAAGGAACAAAAGTAAATAATTCCAGTTTTCCTCCCCTGTTTTTAAAAGCAGGAGCGGGAAAGTAAAAGAAAGAGTTCTGGTAATTCATGGGAATTCAAGTTCATTTGAAAAGAATGTTCCCAAGAAACAAAAGAATGATCATTTAAACTGTTTGTAATTACATTAAATGTAATTACATTAAAAATGTAATTAAATTAATTAAAAATGCTACATGTTGCGCCAGCTCCAATAAATTTAACAGATAGGATGTATTATTACTTCATTTATTATTGTGTTTAATACGTTTCAGTTTTAAACACAGCTATAAATGAGGTTTCAATACATGAAAATGTAAGAGGTTTACAGATCTTTTATCAAACAAATAAGATGTCCTTGGTCATACGTGTGTGTTTTTCTGTGCTATGTACACTTGCTGTTATTTAGGCATTTTAATAAAATCTAATCTCTTAGCCAGGAATCACAGTTGAATTTGGTCTGTTTTGAAGGTTAAAAATTATAATTGGTATATCAAACTATTTCTTAACAAAGCTGAATTTATCCTCCTATAAGCATGGTGTTTTCAAAAATCAAGAAGACATTGATTTCAATGGAAACTTGGAACTGTATAGAATTCTGCTTTCACAATTTATTACTTTTACAGGGCTTCAATCTGGCAGGCTCTAAATATCTTTCTCTAGCAATATTATGCAATGGGCCCTGGTTATGGAATATTATATTAAAGGCCCTTGGAACTCCTCAAGTCCTCAAATGTTAGCAGGAAGATTAAATGAATTCTGCAGCAAGTTTTTCTGAATTCTGCAGTAATATCCATGCTGTCTAGACTTTTGTTCTTTGGAGTCTATAGCTATACTGTCACATAACTTATTGGAGAAAGTGGCACATATATACACAGGTTGGGATTTCTTCTGATTTACTATAAAATTCACTTTGTACTACTTAGGCTTTAGCCATAGCATGAAAATAAAGACACTGATTTTGTTCTCCTGAGTTGATGTAGTGCCTAACACTGCTTTTGTTTTGCTTTCATCGCAATTGACTTGGACTTCTTTAAAATCTAATTATCCTTATAAGCACATAAGAGGCACTCATTTTATCCAAAATATTAATCAGAAGAGTGGTGTTTTGCTAACACCAACCCCTCCCACTCTAGTCATGGAAAGTCTTTTTGAACCTCTCAGATATATATAAATTAGACACTTAAGTAATTGCTGCCTTTTTTCTTTTTATTTTTTTCTTGAGAATGTCCTGCAGAGCGTCTCAAGTAGTGTATGTCTGCTATTCCATGGACAGGTATTGCTGTCACTTGGCAGGGTTATTGTTTTGTTAAGATTCTTGGAGATATCCCTAAAATCTGTCTCTGAACTGTTTGAGTTTCTTGTGGAACCAGAGAAGTAGACCATAAAATTTTACATACTGGAAGGAAACATTAATTCCAGCATTGGTTCCTTCTTATAGTTCCCTTACAACCTTGTAAGAATTCAGACTTTTTCCTTTTTAACAACATGAATGATAATAGTAGAGCTATCTTTTCTTGATGATAAAAACTTAGGTAATAAATAGACTATAAATGGACTACTTTACAGTTGTACTTCTCTAATGCACCATATTTAGAAAGCCTTAGTAAGACTACATCGTTAGAAGGAAAAGAGAGTGTTTCAAGACAGACAATATCTAAGACATTTAAGAAGTCAATTAAGATAATAAGCAGCCATTAATATTTATTGCTATAATGATAAAATAATTCATTCCTAACTACTCAGGCCATAGATTTACATCACTGAGAAAACCTGACACCACATCTATCTGGAGAGATTTTCCTTGTTTCTATTTCTTCTGTGGAATCCAAGAAAAGCTCCAAAAGCGTGGAATCAAACATAGCAATTATTTGCGTAAGGCTCACTAAAGCAATAATTACATGAAGACATAGTCAGTACTGGAAAGGGAACTTGTTAGTTTACTGCTTTCCTGCAAATTTGGTCTCTGTTTCTTTCTTTTTTTTTTTTTTTTTTTAATTCAACACTGGGTTTTTTCAGTGTTACAAACTCCTTTCATATCAAGAGGCTCTCTTTCCAGTGCAGATACCTCACCCTGTGCATCACTGCTTTATGTTTTTCAACAAATCTTAGAAATCTACATGGACATAAACTTCCTATTCCAGACTGTCACTGTGGAATATCTGTGAGATTCACAGAGGAATTTTCAATGTGTGAGTTTCCGACACACTTATTCTTAGCTGGGCTGTTCCTTGCTGTAGAACAGTTAATGTGAGGGAGTGTCTCTGCAGTTGTTCCACTAAACAGGTGTTCTACTGACTTGAGCATGTTCTCCTGGTAGCTCTCTAGCATCATTCTCCCCCTTTGCTGTGACATGCAACAAAGAAGTGAATGTTTCCTCAGATCTAAATTATTCCTTTTAATAGTCTCAGGCAGCTTTTTTCATATAACCATGGAGCTGATTCAAAAGTCCTTGCTTTTGGTTATGAGCACATCCCCAGAATGGAGAGGAATGAAAATGTTCATAGACTTTAACTGCTTTTATTCCATATTGCAATGAATGACTCAACTACGCATGGTTATGACGATTTCACAGAGAAGGGAAAAGAGCTAATCTATAGAGACAGTTGCATTTCGTACTCTTTTTTTTTTCCTATGCACTCTTTAGAATACTTCAAGGATCCTCAGGTGTATTTGTACATTTAAAACTGTTCTTCTGTCTCCACCCCCACCTTTGTCCTCCCTCTCTTGCTTTCATCATTCTATCCTGTATGCACAAATTCATATACGTTTAGATACCTCAGTGTGGTTTTAGAGATCAGCTACTGGAATTCTTAATAACCCATGACTGCATTTATCCATAATTTCTTTTAAAGTTCTTGGGACTTGTGCAGGTAGATCATTAAATGCCTAATTTATTACTCTAGATCATAAAATCTGAACAGATTATCTGTAGTTTATTTGCAAAGAACTTTGTAAAATTCTATTTTGTCTCACAAAGTCAAGCAGTTAAAATCAAAGAATGTGTTTGTAAAGACTGAAGTCTTCCTGCAAAATTTTCAAAGAGAAAGAGCGTACATTTGTCCAACAAATGCCATAACTAAATCACAAGAATTAAGTCTGCAATAATGAGTGTGGACTTTCATGTGCTGAGACGATTGGCCTGGTCTGAAAGAAAAGCTCTTCTCTGATTATTGAAATAGGACTGCCAGAATTTCACAGAATAAAATACTCAAAGAAACCATTTAATTAGAAAATACAGAAAAATAAAAACCAAAAATATGAAAAGAAAATTAATAATTTACTGGAAATATTTTTGTAGCAGATATTGAAGGAAAAAGCGTGACATTAACATTTGGGATGCGCAATGTAAAATCAATTGGTTCCTCAGGAAACTTCTCACACATGAATAGCCAGTAGCAATTTATGTATTCTGTGCAAGACTTCTGAGGGCCTCCCTCTATGTGGACCCATGACAGGCAGACAGGCGGGGCTGGGAAGTGCAGTCAATGGAGCAGGAACAGCTTTAACCAATTTAGGGACATCGAAGCCAAGTGGTAACAGCATACTGAGTGCTTCTTGCAAACACACAATCCAACAAAGCTCAGTGCCAAAATTCCATGGCATTCATGATCGGCACAAAGCAGGCTCCAGAGTGCTGGCTGCGCTCCCCGGCCTGGGTTTCCTTGGGCTGTCACACTGCACAGTAGTTTCAGCAGTCACTTGGGCATTGCTCACACGAGCTGGCACAGTGTGTGCCTGGTGATCTGTGTGGGCACCTCAGAAAGCCGTGGGCGTTCAGGGGCAGCGAGCGAGACAATGACTTGAACTCAGGGTGAGGACAGAGGTTCTATCCATTCATTAATGACTGCTCAAAAGAGTTACTTACCTCTTTTGTCTTTCAGTTGTTAATTCTCTCTAATTTTTTCCTCTGCTTCACTTATTTTAATTTGGATGGTGAAAGGAAGGGCAGACCACCTTGGAAACACTTTGCTGGAGATGGGGGATGCGTAGCCCAGGCTGACAGGGGCTGTACAAAACCTCTGAAAGCACTCAGATCTTGAGGGAGTCATATAGGAAATCAAATGGGGAATTGGGCAGTATGTATAGCAGGTTTTGAAAGAAGATGGCAAATCAGAAAGCATTGGTGAACTAAGGGAAATAAAAGAGACAGTCCAGAACTGCTGTCAGGGAAACAAACTGCTGCTTTTGTATTTATTTCTGTAAGCTTAAGAAAATATTCCAAATCTAAATTAATCTGAGACACACATGAATCTATAAAGTAAAATAAGTTAGGAGTATTGTAAAAAGCAGACTTGTAACATATAGCCATTATGTGCTATGAAACCATTTCCTACTGTATGATTAAAAGGATAGTAAAAATGTTATAGAACTGGAAAAAATTGCAAATACTTCTTTTTGTTTGGGTTTTTTTGGTTTTGGTTTTCTCTTTGGGGAAGTTTTGCTTATTTCTTTGGGGTTTTTTTCTTTTTGAAAGGAAGAAGTGTTACAATTATTCTTTTTTGAAATATTCTCCAGTTTTCTTAATTTGTTAAAGGTTAGTTTTTAATGATAGCTGTAAAGCCATTTTGGAAATACTGAGAGAACTGTGAATTTTCCCAGCTGTATATTTACATCAGTTATGGTATCTTCTCTTTGAAGTTATTGACTTGCCCCTATTTTGGGCAAAACCAAAATAAAATTACATTAGAAGTATATAAAAGCTTAAACCCCCCCCCCTCCTGTGGGGAAATAGTGAGAGATTGAAATTAATGTGTTTTGACCAAGAACATGTGCCAATTTTCAACAAGCTCATTTTTATGAGAGCATAAGAAGCTTCTGGATGAGGAAATTTATAGTGGAAATGTTGGCAGAATTTACCTAACGCTGTTTAAATAGCACCACTATGTTAAGAAACACACTGGGTACCAGACACTTTCTGTGGAAAATGATAAACATACCAAGTCTCTGCAGGGGATCTCAGCAGAGCCATTTTTATTATCCAGAATAGTGGATCCCTTTACTGTGATGTTTTTTTCTGCATTATATATGAAAATAGAAGTGAAAATAACATTTGTTAGCTGTTAAATTTTTTTTCAACACATTCTACAGTGTGTATTTACACAGTGCTTAATTATTTTTTATTCCAATAACTTTGTTTCTGGTACAATCTTTAATTTTATTTTGTTAACTCCTTCTTTGAGAGTAAAGATGTGATATAAAGTCTCAGAATTTTATTGTTGATGACTTGCATGCTGAGCTGCATGCTTAGAATAGGAAGTGCCCAGAATTAAATCTTAGGAATTTAGACTGGTTCCCAGTGAAGAAGTAAACAGGATGAAAATGACAGAGCAGGAGTTGCACCTTCCCACCAGACATCATTTTAAACCAGAATTTTGCACTTAGTCCATTGGTAATTGCATTGTTTTGCCATGTGAACAATACTTAAGATGTTTTCCATAATAGCAGCAGAAATTAAGTAGCTATGTTATTTATAACTACAGATGGTAATATCTAAGTATTATGTGCCTAGTTTTGTTTCTGAATGCAAACTCTGTACTTCTGGTGAACTGCAGACTATCTTTGTTTTTGTTATTTAATCTGCGTATGCTTTCCTGCAGGGTGAGATCCAGCAGCTGTTGATTATAGCTGATCCCAGAGCTGCATTTGACTATTGTGAGCATTATAGCCCAGACTGTGATTCCCCAGTGCCCAATGCTGCTCAGGCTCAAGATCCTCAAGTTGATGAGGTGAGTAGTCAGTTACATATTACTAGATTTATTGCACATTAGTGGTTCTGCTGGAGACAAGTTACCAAAGGAGCACTTCAAGATAAATGGTATGCATTGTTTTGGAAATGAAGGAAACAGGTTGCAGGAGTGCATTCATTTTTGCTGTCCACTAATTTACGTCAAGCATTTCAAGGAACGTATCACGACAGGGGCATTTGAACAATGAGCATTCTCAATGAAGTTAAACTGTTATTCTTTTAAAAAAATGATAGCAGTATGAGTTTGCTTATTTGTACCTATTTGTCTTCTGTATTATTCCAGTGATGTTTATGATTTAAGTGATGCCACATTAGAGAGGAGCTTTGAATATTCTAAAATTGTAAACATCCTCTATTAGAAATATATGTTCTAGTGAGCTCCGTGCACAAATGCACATACACACAAAATCACTTCAGCCAATTCCACTCCTAGCAGGTAAACCAAGAGGGACAAAACAGAGTAGAAAAATGAAAGTTATTAAGAGAAACCATTTGTTTTCACAGCTGTAAGTTGAGTAATTCAGCGAGGTCCAGATAGTTCCTCAGATTAGAGCTCTGAACATCAGCAGTTGTATGCATTTATGTATACATTCTTAGTACTTACATTAAACAGTGCAAAGTGAAAAGCTTTTGTAAAATCTAGCTAGTTGTAATTGAATTGGCTCTGGATGGCTACTATGCACTCAACCATGTGTGATCTGACTGGTTATTACTACTGACTGCTTAAGAGATCATCATCAAAAACTTTCTGAATTGTTCTCAGATGCATGCTTTGAGCCTGTTTTGGGACTGAACTTTTCCTAAATACATGTTAATTTTATTTGTTGTCACTATTTATTCTATTTAACTGAAAATTATGTCAGCAAGACACAAAGGTCCATAGGGCCTAGAACTTATTTCAAAGGAACTCCCTCCCATATCCATTGCATCAGAGATGTAGTTCAAAATGTGTAAGTCAATTACACATAGACAGAGGCATTACATTATATTAACATGTATTGAGTCTGGTCTCTTCACGGTCACTCCACAGGACCTTCTGTCTGTGTGCCTGGCTACCCGGATCTCCATATTCCAAAACAGAACAGATTGAAAGCATATTCCTGATAATGTATGCAGGGGAAAAAAATAGCAAAATCAAAATTATTTTTCCTTATTTTTAAATTTCAAAATAGCATCCTGATTCTTTCTCTTTCCTGGGTGAAGACCTGGAAGACCTGAATAGATTAATGCTTTTCTGTTTTAAAATAAGACTGGAGAACAGTCAATCTAATAAACTGATCTTTGGAAGAAAAGGTTGGTAAAATCTTGGTCTCTTTCTGTAAGAGTAATATATTTGAATACTTTAAATGCTTTAACTAAGTTGGGAGTGCTGTCACCTCCAAATTCACATCAACTCCCAAGCAGGAGTTAACACATTGTAGAGAGACAGCAAATATTTGCTTGCTCTGGCTACCACTGATGGCAGTGATGGCTCCTGTCCTTTACCATAATGCAAGTGGACAACACTTGAACTCCACAGAGATCAGTTGGGATCAGACTGTCAATTCAAAATGTATTCAAGGTGAAGAGAAATGAATACTTGTCCTTGATAATTAGTAATTTTACTGGGGACAGAGTATATGCATGAGTATTTAAAGCAAAATTGCCAAAATAATGCATGTCTCAATTTGTAAACGAAGGAGTATGAGAGTAGATGCAATATTACTGTTGGTTGAAACATGTACTGGATCATCACATATGTTGCTCAGTTACCATATGCAAAGATCCTTTGCAGGAAGAAAATACTGGCTGTAGACCAGTGGGAGGTAGAGGGGAGAAGAAAGTAAGTTGGATAATTTGAGTTAGGAGAAGATCTGCTAAAATTTTTAGAAAAAAAAAGAACAAATTGCCAAAATGATGAATCTCTAGATATCTTAAAGCCAAGGATAGATACCTTTCTGAAAGTTTTGGAAAATATTATTCAAACTTTACTTGGCTCAATTATAGTGACTCTAAGAAGTTTTCAGGTTGCAAGTATTACAAGAGTTAGTCAAAGTGGTCTAATAGACCCTTCCAGCCTTACATCTCTGAGCCTTTGAATTATTGCAGAGCAGAATAAGGAGCTGATAACTCACTGAGAGAAAGATTATGTGACTACAGAGCCTACTAATGTGTGTTTCCAGCACTGACTACAAATCCCAAAGGAAGTGGTTGACTTTTCATCAGTGAAATAGTTTATTACATTTGTTGAGTTGCATCTAGGAAGCTGAATAGGATTTCTCTTTGTAGTCTCCTGGCAAGTTCACAGCCTAGAAGGGGAGTTGTTCTGAAAAGCGGGATGATTTTTAGACCATTTAGGAACATCTAAAGAGAAGGATTTGCCAAGTACTTTGTTTAACTGAGTGTAATTGTCTTTGCTCTAGGCAGTATTTCTTTCTGCAAAGGAGCAAATAATCAAAATTTCTAGCATTTTAAGTTTTGGAATTTCTTTCAATAGCCGTGCTGACTTAAATGAGCCATTTTTAAACTTATTTCCAGCCTATGCCATCTTTCCAGTTCAGCTGGTGGAATTGTCTATGTATTTATTATGGACAAGGGTCTGAGACTTCATCTAGGCTAAAAATAATTACCAGCCATGAAATGTGGAAAGTTATGGAATATATTGTAGTGAGTTATCATTAAATGAGCCTGAGAATGCATGTCACATTGGTGCCACATCAGGAGTGAAATATTTGCATTTTAAAATGTTTAGGTTCATCTCAAGGCCTTAAGACCTTGACTGTGCTCTCATATGTAAATTTACTGAACACTGATTTTTAATCCAAGTGTCTTTACTAAGGATACCTTAAGTGCTACATTGAGATTTCCTTTTACTTGTCACATTTTCATTTTACTGTGCTGTCAGATTCAAACTGTAATTTCTGTGATGCAACAGCAAGGATTTCAATGCCTGCTTTTTACTTACAGGTCTCTTCATCCCTGAATTCAATGCTAAGTTCACCCTAAATAAAGTTCATGAAGGATCAAGAATCTCAGAGTGGCATTCACAAAAATAGCAAGCTGTGAATAAAGACATAGACCTAGCCAGTCTAGAAAGGAAGG
The DNA here is from genome assembly GCF_047495875.1 of Pithys albifrons albifrons. Classification (NCBI taxonomy): domain Eukaryota; kingdom Metazoa; phylum Chordata; class Aves; order Passeriformes; family Thamnophilidae; genus Pithys; species Pithys albifrons. The sequence continues at coordinate 13,817,171 of NC_092467.1, forward strand.
ATGAATCTTAAATTCTGCCCTTCTCTGCAGGCATACTCAGCTGTGCTATTCTGATCCCTGTGCCATTCTTCTAACTCAGCAAGGTCAACCTCCTGCATCCTCACTTTTCTCTTCCTGTAGGGGGTTAGGTAGAAGTGATCTTTGGACTTCAAGATACAAGAGTTGGACCTGGATGCTGTCTTTACACTTCCATTTTAATTAAATCAGTCCTTCTCTGGATCCAGGTGATATATGTCAAAAAAAGGTTTATTTAACTGGGCAGCCTTTGTCTGCCTTTTGTGTACAGTCTCTGCAGAATCTCTTGAACTTGGCCATTTGCCAGAGCTGTGGGATCTGTGGGAGCAGGTCAGGCTGAACCCTCGGAATAGGTGCATGTCACTGTCCTTCCCACAGAATGCTTCTGTTCCTCTGTGCTTGGTTCCCTCTTCTACAGACCCAAGTGTCATTCACCCTGAAAATAGGAATACATTAGATTAATAGTAATATCCACATCCTTTATTTATTATAATTTTTGTCGATCTTCAAGACATGTTTTAATTTAAGTATGTGTCAGTTGTCCTTGTACTTGCTCATGAGCAGCTAGATATGAATCTCTGTAACTTGTCAGGCACACAGTGATGACCTCAGAAGTTGTCACTACACAAAAAGATGTTGCCTAGAAATTCAAGAATCATTATTTTCCTTCATGTTGAATGTATAATTAGGTTTTAAGGATCAAATATGGATTTGAAATTATATTTTAAGCTATCAAGGTTACTTTTCTTAAGGAAGATACGCACCTATGCTTTTCTTACAAATTCTTTGTGAAAAGTCTGGCCTCTGTCTTGTTTTCAAACTCCTTTCTGCTATAAATGGAAATACATTAAATTCCTTTCCAGCTCACTCACATATGCTTGGCCAGCTCACAGAAATTAGAGCAGAGAAAGACATAGCCAGTCTTCATCATCCTTGATGCTGGGCAGTATATTTTCTGGAGTGTCAGCAGGTCTGGTTTTCAAAGGACCCAGCTATCAGGCTTTCACATCTTCTCTTGAAAGATTATTCTGCCACTCAGTGAAACACACCATCTGACTTCTGCTGAAGAAATTGCTCCACAAAAGAACTCAACTTCAATTATTTTGGATCTGTCACAATGTTATGGATTACTTGAAGACATAAAATGTTTTCATTTAATAAAATAAAATGAACTTGGTAAAGTAAAGGTGCAAGTGGCCCCCAAATACCTTGACTTAGATAGAGGCTTCAGGCACCATTTCATAACATGTTATTTAGTGTCCTTTCAGGTGTTTGACCAAGTAGAAAGACTAATTTTCTGAAAAATATGGAAAGATAATTATTTTTGTGTTTAATGTCATGTTTATTGTCATCTTTAGAATGGCAGTTAGCTAACCTAGCAGATACTAAAATAGTGATATTTTTATTTAAGAAAGTAACAGAACCTTAAGGGTCGTATTCTCCTTTTGACTTGCTGTCTTTGACTGAAGATTTTGTTCTTCTCTCCTTTTTCTCCTTGCTTTACCACTTTTATGAGCAATTGTTAGAAGAGGCCATCCTTTAACTCTTAACTTTCCTTCTACCCTAAGGTTGGCACCTTCAACTATCTATCTATCTATCTATCTATCTATCTATCTATCTATCTATCTATCTATCCATCCATCCATCCATCCAGCTGATTTTTAAAACTCTTATTTTGCTTGGCAAGCACCCTTTATTTGATTGCACTTTGTAAAGTCTTGGTGAGCCTAGAATGTTTCAAAGTCGGCTTTGCCTCTTTAGGTTGCTAGATGATTTAGCATAATATTTAGACAATGGAAAAATTGCACTTGTGACAATTCTTTGTAATTATTAGTTTAATAATGACAGTTCTTCATATTATTAATTCTTTTAATTTGGAAATGTAAAGCAAATACTGCTAAAATCTACATTTTTGAATGGGAGGTTAAGTTTTTAGAGTATGGATAGCAGAAGAATTGGTTTTCAGAGTAAGATTTCCTTCAGAATATTTAAGTCATTTCACAGTTGAAATATAGGCCTTGCATGCTGCTGATCCTCTGCTTCAAAAATTCATCTGATGAAGAAAACAGCTCATCTCTTTAACTGGAATTGCATGATGATCTGGTAATGTAATATAATCACTCTGGTAAAGAAAGCATGAGGTCATAATGGAAACATTTTGTCCCATCAAGGAGCAGCAGGTTTTATTCTTCCTTTCATTTGTAAGAAAACAGTCATATGCAATATTCATTACAAGAATGGCTGTTCAGTAACTATTGCTGGTCTTACAAGAGAATAAAGAAAAGCAAGAGGAAGAAAATTGCATCACATTCAAAGTATGTGTTACCTGACATCTCTTAGTTGATCTCTCTCACTGAGTTGCACCTATAGAAGATAGAATTTTGATTCCATCATGGGAAACCAATGAGAAAGTGAATGCAGTGTATATACTTTGTCGTAACTAGAACACTTGGTGCTCACAAAAGTGTTTTTCATCCCTGTTTTCTCAGATCTGTAACCATTCCATTATTCAACAGTATTAGAGTTTAGGTAAACTTTCATAGGCAGATCTCTGGAGCAGAATTGAAGTAGCACTGCACATCTGTAGTGGGTGTATTTTACATTTGTCTATGTCAGTACCCATAGGAGGATCATCAGAATGATCCACAAGCTGAATGCTCCTTTAAATCCTGTTTCTGCTTCTTGGTTCTCTGGCTACATTCTTGGCCAGTAATATCTTTGGTATAGAGCTAAAAAACCAAATGGCTCTCTCTTCAACTACTCTCATCATCACTGTCATACTTGCTTTCATTCCATGCTTTGTTTTCTTGCTAGAGTTAGTAGTCTTGACTAAATTCAGAAAGTGATGGAAGTTTCTTTTGCATTTGCATTAATTGATTTTGAAGTTCTAGATGCTTCCTCTTATATATTCAAGAGTGTATTTATTGTCTTTCCTTTGATTAGCAATGCACCCATGACAGATTTCATGACATGAACTCCCCAAATTCTGTTAACTAATAGCAGGGTCTGGGTTTTGCACTCAGAAATTGTAGCATCCAAACTGTAAAGACACTTTTCTCAAGGTTTGTTGAGACCTCAAACTGAGTGGATAATACTCATGTCTCTGGTCATCTGATGAAGATGATATTAGGTTATGTATCTCCAGAAAAAGAAGGAATTTGTGCCACATATCCAGGGTAAATATAAGTTGCAGGGTAAATATAAGTTGCCAGCTTCACTGCAGGTTACTAAAGCCATTAAGCCTTTCCCTGGTGTGTGTAAATTTAGTCCTCCTTTAAATAACTAGTCCTTCAACAGTTCTGTTGTCTCTTCTTAAAAACAGGGAATAACCTTCATCAGATTGAGCTGATAAAAGCTGTGAGTAAACCATATTTATGAAGTACACCTTTACACCAGTTAGGGAAGTAGAGATGTGTTCCTCCATCTGGACAGATTTTGCCTCAGGAAATACACCTGGAAGATTTTGCATCTATATTTCACTATTTGCAATAGGACTAGTTCAGTACAAAACATACTCTCTGTTTATTAGCTCATGTGAAAGCTGATCTTTTAGAAAGAAATGTCTGGAAAGTAAGGATTGCTAAGAATAAGGTTTATCTTCTAGTAAGTTTAGGACTACTACATATTTTCACTTGTCTTCGTTGTATCAGCAGCACTACAAAGTACTGCAATTTTAAAACTACTTGACTATGGTTTCAGCAAGGTGGCCACATGCCCTAGCTTGTAAATTCAAGCATTTTCATAGTACTCCTCAGATACTGTGCTCTTAAGATGGAGGATCCTCACTTGCCTGTCTGCAATCTGATTCCAGCATGGAAACTGTCATTCCCCACTTCTCATCTTTTCATGTTCTTTCTGTCTGTGTGCCTGACTGTCAGTGCAATCAGTGTGATCATATTTTGCATATCAGGAAAGTTTCTCTAACAGAAATGAGTGAGGCACAATACCCAAAAGTAATTTTTGTGTGATTACGCATGATATAATAGATCTGTCCATGTATTTGGGCTTTTTTATATGTTTTCTAGTTCTCATTTATAGATATCTGACTTTTCAAACTAAGCCTCTTAGCATAAACATTAATTAATTCTTCACTTTCTTTTTTGATACTAACATACTTAAACATACTTAACAGGCATTTTCCTTTTTTTTCTTTTTTTTTCTCCCAGTCAACATTTCTGTTTAGTTTGTGGCCTCTTAAGAACTATTTGTTGCAAACTATTGCAATTTTATTAGTCTCATGGTTGGCACAATTCAGCTCAGCCACTCAGCTTACCATAAGAGAAGCCCTGCTACTGAGATTTGCAGAACAGTTACAATACTGAGCAACACAGAGCTATATTTTAGTTGTTAATTGGTCAAAGTGACTGCTGAAATGAAGGTTTCCAGGTTCTGAATAGGTCCACAATGCTTACTAAAAACGAGTCTGTGTGTCTGTAAGTTATTAAACTCCTAACAGTATATTTAAATCTGGCTATTGACACAGTAATTCTCTCCAAAATGTTCCTATACTTACCCCTTAAAATATTGGACATTATTTAACCTAGGTAGGGTCTATTGTTTTGGTACCAATAAAAATTGCATAGCAGAGTGTTTAATTTGTGTTGTTTCATTGAGGAAACATTTAAAATATGTAATGGGTTATCACTGTTAGGGTGGAATGACTGAATTTAGAGAGGTGCATTTCACTGAATACCTTTTTTTTTCTCATAGATAAGCCTAATTTGCATGGACTTTTTGAGGGAAGATAAATGAATCAGGTTTTAGGCATTTGCATGGATTTTTATAATTGCCAAAGAAATACTGCAATTTCAATGCTATTCTGTAACTGTTTCAAAAGTCTGGTTTTATCCATGTGATCCTTTCTTTAATTCCTTTGTGTAGCTGTGTATGGTCTTTTAGAAACTTGTCACTGTTTTCTTGTTTGGAGGGTAGTGCCGTACTTCATTAGAAACAAGTTGTATTGAGTTGCGTTTCCAGGACTGCATAAGCCAGAAAACATGTTTTTATGCATTGACAGAACTGTAAAAATGTATCATCACTGCATGTGAGGCCCTTGTACAACACCATTTGTAAGTCAAACATGTTTCTTTGACTTCACTGGGCTTAGGACTGAGTATTAATTTGCTGAACAGGGAGAGAGTAATCACATATTACTTACCATGTTTGAGTCTAAAGTACTGCAAATTTTGAAAAGTACAAGTAGTATCAACTTATTTGGGTAATGCCAAAGATACCACTGAGGAAAACAAAGCATTGTTTAATTATATGAGTTAAATATAAAGTGCCCATACACTTGACAAAGAGGATATTCTGCATCTAAAATGATGTTTAATATTCAAATGTAGTTTGAAGTGCTCTAATTAATTTTTGAGTACCAAAACATGTTACATCCTTTCTTTGTGTTTATCAAATCTTATAACTGTCCAATTTATATATGTATGGGTAGAAATAATCAAAAGAACAATCAAGCAAGAGCATCTGGCTTCTGAAAAGAAATCTGTACCTTTTTAAGAAAAGCTGTTGATCATAGTGAGATTCTGAGGAGCTACAGGAGTGACGTAACATAAAAACATGTAAAGGGATTTTTTTTCAGTGTTACTCTTAGAGCTGCTGAGGCAATCAACTTCTGTGTACTAAAATCATAAGTAAAAGAAATTTTTCAAAAGCATTGCCAGAGAAAACAATTAAACAAGTGTTTTGGTCATATGGTAGAATAGATTTTGGAATATGGAGATCTGTTTTAATCTTATTCGTAATTTCTTCTAAAATGTCAATTTCTGATAATGATGGTGGGTTCTGTGAATCCTCAGACCATTTGGAAGTGTAATGTACTAATTCTCTCATCAATCTAATGAAGCACATAGATATTGTCTTCATTTTACAGACAGTGATGCTGACTTGTAACAGGAGAGAGGAGATTTCAGAAGTGGCTAGTTCACATGAGGAGCACTAGAATGTTTCTCCTAAATAAAGAAAAGCAAATACTTATTCAGACTCAGGCCACAATTCCACCTTCTTTTCACTTCCTGGGCATGTTAAGAGAACTGGTAGCAACCAGGAAACTGCTTTAATTTACCAGACTAACCAGTTCCTGTAGCTTCAAACATGGCAGGAGTGGTAGGATTGTTTAAGGTGGCCCTTTCCTCTCAGCTGAGATGAGCAGTCCTTGGTGCACATAACACCGAGACCAGTTTCATATGGCACAGCCACGAGTACAGCTCAGGAGTTCCTGGCACCCTAGATAATGTTCACAACATGCACAAGCCAATTCTAGAGCTATTTTCTCTTGTAAAAGTTTTGTGTTCCAAATCTTCATTTGATACTAGTGATTATAGATACAGAGCTATGGAGCAGCCTGCAGCAGCTGAATCTGAAATGAAATTATACCAGTGAGGCATTTGCTCAGGAAGTGTGTGCCATGGAGCCACCCTGGTTTTCAGAGCTCTACGTCAAACAAGAGGAAGATAGCCATGTTTATTTGTGAGTTGTGGCCTCTTTCCTGTATCTGAAATTATTTACCCTGTTCATGTCAGATATTGGCATCTCTGGTCTTCTGGTCACCTACAAAAAACACAGGTAGAAGAGTCTATACCTGTGTAGAAAGAGGCATTATTTTAAAGATTAAATAAATAGATGATTTCACAAAGATGTCTTGTTGCTCCCAGTAATCAAAATTATAGTTGATTCTTCTTTGTAGTCCAATAAAAGAGAAGTTTTTTCCTGGCACTGGTACTTACTTTTTATTACTTTTTTATTGTGCTTTGAAAGAAATAAGAAATTGTATTTTTCCTCCAAATGAATATTTATATTGAATTGTTCATACTAACTTAGTTTTGTTCAACTTTACTCCTAAGTAAAGGTTAAGATGCTTTCCAGTATTGCTAATCTAGTGTGCTGCTACTAACATGGGAATGCCTGATATTTTTCCATTTACAATGTAGTACACACCAGAAGATTTTATCGAATATGACTATGAGTATGGGGATGCAGATTATAAAGAAACTGATTCTGTAACAGAGGGACTCCCACTGTTTGAAGAGACAGTAGCACAAACAGAGGTAACAGAATCTGGGTTGTTTGTTGTGTGGTGTCCAGCTGTCCTCTACCACATGGTTTGTCAATTTGTGTCTTCTGTATATAAGCTTAATGTTTTCCTTTCACTCATTGCTTTACTCTGTAGCACTTGCTTTCAGTTAGAGATGGAAGGTCTCACGGCTGACAGCATTCATCTCACATTTGGTCACCCTTCTTTCATTCATGCTTTCTCAATTTTCTTTTCATTTTATTTATGTTTTCCCATTCCATCTTTCATAACGTTTGCAGAAAAAGAAAGCCCTGGTCAAAAAGAAGAAGAGGACAGTGGCCACTAGCTCAAAGGACAAACTCCAAAAGGCCACAACAAAAAAATCTGAAAAATATGCATCCAAGAAGAAGAAAAGTTATCAAGCAGCAACAAAAGACAAACTAGGGGTAAAAGTAGTCAAGAAATAATCAAGATCTTTCCCAGACCAAGACTGGAAGATCTCTGATAATAAGAAAAAAAAAATTACCTAACCCCTACTAGATGAATACATCTGGCTAATACCATAACCTGAATAACAGTGATACTTCTTGAACTTTTCATGCAGGATTTTTTACTAATAATTTACTCTTTCTTTAATACTAGGCAAACGTTATTGATGGATATCAAGAGTATAGCATAGCTGAAAATGACTATGGGCCCCAGACAGAAGCTCCCTCCAGAACTACTGAAGCAAATGAGGTAATAAGGACTCTTGTCTTTGTAATAAGGGCTTTTGTCCCTCCAGGTGCTGGGGATTAAAAAAGTAGAAACACATTTTAAAAAGATGAATGTCTATGTAAAAGGTACATACCATTACATACTATAACAGCATCTAAAGTGATTTTATGCTTTCTCAGCCAGTATCAGAAACTATTTTCTTGGGCAGAACTCCCATTAATTCTGTAGAATCTGCTGAATCTTCAGACTGCAGAGTTCATGATTGTGAAAATCAGTGGTATATGCTGTGGGAATGTAGGGTTGCTGCATTCAGTGTGGCTGTGAATGGAGCTGTGTCCAGCATAAACTAGGTTAGATACTAGACATGGTCTTCCTGATCTAATAGGAAGTGAAGTCTCTAGTTTTTCCTGTAATTCTTAAGATGCAGCATAAACCAAACCTAACATAAGACAAAGAAGTGCAGCAATGAGAGCCACATATGGAATTTGAGTCAGACGCCTTAATTTTCTTTTCGCAGTTCTTCAGCTAACAAAACCAAATTATTTGCTTTTTTATTCTAGTCAGAAGAAACATTATCTTTTGAACTGTCAAAAAGATAAAATTATTTTGACTCATGTTAGAAAACACATTTTTAGAAAGCCACAATGACAAGCTTAAACATTATTTTGTTAGAATTACTACACCTAAGCCAGTGTTAATATGTCTGCATATTAATTAATGCTAGTGCTAGAAAAATGATGGCTGATTGTAAGAAATAGTTTTAATTTTTCTTTTACCTTTTCCTTTCAAAATTAAGATATGTTGCTTAAAAGATGTACAAAACTCCCCCTTGCCCCCCTTCCCCTGAATAGTTGAGAGCACAAAAAGAGTCCCCATTTGTTTGATGGTTTTTATCCTATGTACCTTTGAAGGTGAAGGTGAATTAAGGTATGTTTTACTCATTCTACTGTAAAGCATTCTTGTGTTAGATCTTATGTTTGCTTCTTACAAGTTATTCAACAGAGGTATAGCTAAATAATTCAGTTTTGTGGGCATTTTTAAGCCAATTGTACAATAGTAGAGTTGTAATGAGGTAGATTCAAAGTGCTAAACTGTCCTTGGTGAGAGCAGTTCTGCATAAAGGTAAAATTTGGCTTAGGTTTGGTTCAGATCTATGTTTACTCTTGCTTAAGGCAAAAGTTATACTCCTATAGATAATGGAATTAGGCAATATTTAAATCAGAATCTGGCCTATTTTAATTGCAATATGTTTCAATATCATTATTAGATCAAGATTTTTTTAATTACTCTGGATGTTGATTAGCTTCTTAATATTTTAAGGCCATACCAGTTCATATTGTCTGATCATTTAGAATATCCATTTCATATTAGCAATATGTGAACTTTTATTTCTTTCAAAATTATCCTTTCAAGAGAATAAAGCACTCCTCTCTTATTTCACAAATGGTTTTGTACATCTCAAGTACTCAAATATAGCATTCTTTTGAACTGCTTTAGTGCTTTTAAGTCGGTTGCTTGGTTTGACAGTTTACATACTCTAAGAAGAAAACTTAGTTTTCAGAAATGTAAAAATTAATCTGAATTTTGCAGGTGGAACTTGACTCAAGAAAAAAAATCAAATTACCATGAGACATATAAGCCATGATTTCTGGTGATAAATAAACTGTAAAATCATTAACACGAGAAAAGAGGTTTAGCTCAGCATTGGTATTTATAGACACAAAATAATGAAAAAGGCTGGGCTTAACTAAAGTGATGCTTGCACTTCTTCCACACTGCTATTGTAAAAAGATCTGAATTTGTTCACTGCTCATTGCATATATTCATTCATGAATGCTTGTAAGTGTGAAACCAAGCAGGGAAATTTAGCTATATTTGGCACTAAAGTAACATTAAGCAAGCAGTACACATAGTACTGGATGTATTGAATTCAGTGGTTTTGGAAATAAAAAACCAAAGCATATGAAAACATTACTTCTTTGTACTACTTATACAAAGATCTTTTAATTACTCTGAAAGGCTGAACTTCCATTCCTTCAGACTCTAATTAAAAGACAATATGCTGTAGTTCTACTGTTCTTTCTTCTTTTGACAAGTCATCATGGTGGATCAGCGTATGCTTACATTGCTTTACTAACAATAACCCACATATTCCTCCTATTCCCAAATCTTTGCTACTGATACGAATAGCAAAATCCTGTTGAAGAAGTATTTGCTGAAGAATACATAACTGGAGAGGATTATGATAAAAAAACTGAGGCAACTGAATATGGAAGCAGAGGAGTAGACCTCAGTGAATCTGATCTGCTGGTAGATGGAGATTTAGGCGAATATGATTTTTATGAATATAAAGAATATGAAGAGAAACCAACTGATTCCACTAATGAGGAGTTTGGTCCAGGTGTTCCTGCAGAGACCGATATCACAGAAACGAGCGTAAGTTGATTGGAGACATAATGCAGATGAATTTAATATAGCAATTATTTTGTAATTATACAGTCTCAGAACTGCACAGACCCTGATCCAGAGCTCCTTGTAACTACCACATATATTCTCATTTTTGATAGGCTTTGGATCAAGGCCATCCTCTTGTTTTAGTTCTCCCAAACTTTTAAATTTTTATTTTATGTCAGAATTTTATCTCGTTTGATAAAGGGACTTTGGGGGGCTGAAGATGGGAGGGAAAGGAAAGAAGAGATGGAATTCAAAAAACATGATAAAATGAACAGTTTTTTAAAATCTTTCTAAACTAGAGCTAAAGCTGGAAAGAATGTGAGTTCTAATGCAGGTGCAAGTGCTGTAATTAATATTTTTGTATGATGACCCTGAGAACTTGAAATGCATATAAGTGTCTGGAATCCTATGACTTTTGCTACTTTCCAACGAGAAAATTCATGAGTGGGAAGGTGAAGGTCTGAACCTTTCATGTAAATAAGCTTAGTCGATGGTGGCAGGTTTATGATCCTGCAGAAATGATTTAACAGCTCAGTATATATAAAGAAAGATAGGATGGCATGGTGGATCCTGTGAATCATCTCTTTTTTCTGAGTTTTATAGCTCTTTCCCTCTGACTTAATCACAGGCTAAACAGCAAGGCTTTAACTTTCCTTTAGTTGTGCCAAGATCCTTGTTTACCATTTTACCAGGCAGTGGAAGCTGCAAAGAAAACTAATATGGCTAAGATTGGAAAGAAAAAATTCCCATTTGGATTTTTTAATTAGGAAACCCCTGAATATAGTAGAAAAAGTGAATTTTGTTTGCAGTAATTGCTCAGTCTTTTATCTTTATTTTCTCCTCACAAAGTCAAAACTTTAGTTTAAAAAGTATCCAAGAAATAACAGAAAGTGCTGTGAGGTTGCTTTTCTCTGCCAACCTTGAAACCCATACTTCTTTTACTGCTCCTTTCAAAACCCTGTTGGGGTCATTGTATTTTTTAATGATCCTTATCTGTGCAATGTGATACAAGTGTACTCTTTTCCTTCTAGCCCAGATGGGGACACTGTGGCAGAATGACACAGAAAAGGTCAGATTATCTGCAAAGCAAAGAGCCCATAAGGCACCATTTGTGCCTGCATTAAACAAATGACTGTGTAGACTCTACCCCGGTGTAAATTTCAACTTAAAATGCCTTGATACAAAGCTGAAGGAATCAGGAATCTTGAATTAAAACACAGGCTCTGGGTTGTGCCAGCTTTATTACAGTTCTCATATGCTGAACCAGAGATATCATACCATTTTCCTTTGACATATAGATGTATTTAGAAGAAGTGAAGTTCTACCTTTGATAAAAAAGGCAAGGTGGAAAGTACTCAGTATCTGAAAACTTTCAAAAAGAAGTGATATTTCCAAAGATGGAGACCCTGATGTCATTCTTTACAACTAATTTATGTTAATTTATAAAACATAACTGTCTTTACCTCCTGCTACTTGATTTTTATGAACTATCAGTGGGTTTATGAACATCATTACTAGTGAGATCTGCACTTTCATAAATCAATGCACAGGCCATTAATCTATGCCTCTGATTTTCCATTCCAGAATATTTCATATTGAAATACTGGAACATTATCCTTAACATTTTCAAGTCCCCAGCTACTTTAGAGTAAATTTCAAATCACTCTACCGAAATATAAAAAAGCATTTCAAATTTTCAACTGGTCAGAACTAGAGCATTAATTTCTATTGGATCTGTTAGCAATCAAGAGACGTATTTCTGAATAAAATTACATTATCTCATGAATTGAAAAAAAAATCAGTTTCTTTTTCTTTGTTTGAAACTTGAATCTGTGTATTTCTTCTATTAACATATGATATTGACATATGTTAATATGTCAATAGGCACTTTTTATATCTGAACCCAAAACTTCCTATGGACCTGATCCTAAAAGAATTGGACATTTGATGCTGATTCATGTATTTAGAAGGTATAACTGGCTATTTGTGAAATTTTATTTAATGTTCATAGTGCCATTTAATTCCTTTCCCAGTTATGCCGTGCAATCACAGACTCTTCTCAGAATACATGTTGTGAATGTCTAATGAATGAAATTAGGAACTTGAAGGGTACTGTCCATATTGGACCAAGGGCTTGCTTCAATCAGAAAGCAATGAAGAATCATTGTTTTTTCCAAGAATATTTCCAATCAATTAAGAAAAGAAACAATGTTGTGATTTGCACACAGAATTTTTAGATTCTAAGTCCAAAGTCCTAAAGCGAAGCATGGGATGCACACTATTGCATCTCATTTGAAGAGTACAAATTGGCAATATCCAGTAATTTAAAAAGTATGCATACAGTTTTGCATTTTCCATTTCTTGTGTATTTTTAATTATATGGTTTGTGCCTGTGACATGTATTTTATAGTACAGACCAATTCCAGCTTCAGCTTTCAGTTAAAGGTTGCTGCAGATTTTTATCGTACCAGGTCCTTAGACCTTCTGCCTACTGTTTTTACTGGCCAGGTGACAGGACATGGGGCTTATGGAGAAAAAGGCCAGAAGGGAGAACCAGCTGTGATTGAACCTGTAAGTACAGATGTGGGTGAGTTTTTCTGTAGCACTACATAACATTGTACACTGTGGATGCATCATTATCAAACCATGTTGTTCATGATAGGATGACAGTAGTTTTATCCATGCCCACAAAACAGCCACCTGTCATTTAAATGGTATAAAGTGTTTACAGACAGTGGCCTGTTCTGACTGACTCTTTTGGTTACACAAAGGACTAACCACATGTTCCTTAAAACAAGGAGAATCTTCTTGTGCAGAGGAAAACAGAGTGTTGATCTGCTCTTCAGGCCATCTAGTAACTGCTGCTTGGACAGATCTACCAATGTAACTTTCAGTTTACTTTCATATAAGTCAGCTATACTTATAACTTTCAGCATAGGCACAGGTAACATCGTAATTACAGGTTTCAACAAGGACAAGGAAGTCCCTCTGAGAGGTTAAATAAATTCTTGTATGCTTAACCTGCGTTGGTGCAATCATATTGTTAAGAGTTTAATTAAAGCCTTTTGTTTTACTGCAACATAATGTTTGATGGTTAAAAAATTTAACTAAATTTAAAATAACAGATTATAAAGAATATAATAATTTTATAATATTTAGAAGAAACTGAATGCCAGTGTGGTTTACTCTGACAAAGTTTTCAAGGACTGCTTTCAAATTTGCATTTGACCCAAACAGAAATTAAAGTTTAATCTGATTTTTATGTCATGGCTAATTAAGTACAGAAATACCAGAGAAAAAAACCAGCTTAAGTTGGAAGTCTGAAAAAATTCTATGATGTGGCATTGTTACCTAAATATCAAAGGCCTGGATTCTCTGATCCAAAAGCTCCTTCTTAGTTCTGTATTTCTCTGTCAGGATTAGGATTTGGTGAAGTTACTGATCATCAAATTCAAAGGACTATAGTAATGAACAAGTTTGAAATCAAGATTGTAATAGTCATGATTTGTGAAGAAGCTGAAAGTGTGTTAGCTCATAAAATGCATGACTTTTTTAAGGCATTTCAAAGTACATTTTGGATAGATTGATAATACCAAGGAGGTTTCCACTGCCAGTGCACAACATTGTTGGAGATCTCTACAACTCACTTCAATCTTAAGTCCAGTCCTCCTTCCTATGGAAAACCAGAGAGTACAAGTGAGGATGATACAGTTGTACATCTTACTGTGACCTGGAATCTGAAAAAAAGGAACTAAGAGATACTGTAAGACCCACAACATAGAAATTGCCAGTTATTCACATCAAATTCTTCAACAGCATTAAAAATAATTATTTTGAATCAGCTACTAGAAGGTCCATCCAGCCTAAAGTCTTTCTCACTTTTAAAGCCACACAATTCAGATTATAATTCTAGTAACTTTGGAGAAAAGATTCCTGGAAAATTTTATCCAAACACTAAGAAGTGTTAACTCTAGTAATTGATATTTTTCTACAAGTCATAATAAAGTTAACGTGTTTCATCCTCCCCTAGGGTATGCTCATTGAAGGACCACCAGGACCAAGAGGACCTGCTGTAAGTATATTAATTACAATTTACTTTATTGTATTTGATTTATCCACTGTGCTTTTTATCCATGAGTTGTTTTATCCATGAGTTGGTCAATATTGGTCTTATGACTTAGCACTTTTAGAGGGGGATAAAAAAGGGTCATGTCTACCCTTTGCAGTGACAGCATGCTACAAGCTGAGTGCACATGAAAATCTGTTTTGAATGTTGACTATAAATCTTTGTAAGAAAAAGAAGTATGCCACCTTGTAAATTTTTTTATCCAAATACATGTTCATCATAACTTTCCAAAGAAAAAAATCACTCAAAAGTGCTGCCAACACTCAGCATAATTACATAATTCATTTTCTACAGGGTCTTACAGGTCCCCCAGGTCTACAAGGTCCTGTTGGTCCTCCAGGTGACCCTGGTGAAAGGGTAAGTGAACAAACAGATTATCCCCTGTATTCATGGGTATCTCACACATATTGCTGCAAGAGTGAGTTAAGTCCTGATCTGAAATAGGTTAAGAAACTCCAGTGGAACTGAGGCTGATTCATTCAGCTGAGCAAGTCAACTGAGAATCTGGACAAACTTTTCCTTAGTGGTAGAAATATGTACTGTAAATACAGGAAGAAAGTTAAGTTCCTATTTGTTTGTATTTCTCTGATGTGATGTGTTTTAAAATAAGGTAATACATACCAACATTTTGTATGGATTTGAATAAGTTCTAGAAAAACAGTATGAACTCATCTATAATATATGTGTACGAATACAGAGAATAACAAGCTCAGCAGGAATCAAAATACACATGGGAATATTGAAGGTGAGGGATAATACTTAGATGACTTTGAAAGTATTTATTGGCTATATTAAATAATATATGGCATTTGAACCCTATCCAGTCATGACAATAATTTAAATCTAAGCTATTATTTTAATGTTACACATTTTCATGAGCCTTTCCTTACTGCCAGAACCAACACAATTTTAAAACAGCCTAAATATATTTATTTGACAAAAATATACTACTAAAAAACTTTTCTGTGTTTTATGAGAGATAGTTTTCACACAAGTCTAGCATGTTCATGCTGTAATTGTGTATACAAGATGTTGAGAAGATGCTACCACTTAACTGAATAATGAGATAATGTTAAAATCCCAACAATTCTTCACCTTACTAGTAAGTCATCATCCACACTTCTTTCATATTTCTTTCCTGCAGATTAGCTAAATATTTTGGAATTACAAAAATTGGGTATTTTACAAAATTTGGGTATTTTAGCACATTGTAATGGAATAACTACTGATAGTACTTAGTTTTGTAACTGAGTGCTTACTGAATTCTAGGAAATTCATGGCTAAGCACATCATGTGCCTGCCGTGGAATAGGCACATGACGCAAATAAATAATTGTAGCGATTAGACTGGATAGAGAATAGATTGAGAGCAGCCCTTCGGAGAGGGTTTGGGGGTGTTAACTGGACAAGAAGCCTGACGTGACCCACTAACGTACATTCCAGCCAACCATGTCCTTGTCTGCATTGAAAGGTGCCTGAGCAGCAAGTCAAGGGAGGCGATTCTCCCCCTCTGTACCACTATTCTGTACCTCTACTATGGAGACAGGCTGGAGGCGGGGAGGGAGGGCGGGCTACAGTAGAGGTGGAGAGGAACTTTTTGAGGGCACACAATCACAGGACAAGGATTATGTTTTTAAACTGAAAGAGGGCAGGTTTAGATTAATACTGGGAAGAAATTCTTTACTGTGAGAGTTGTGAGGGATGGGAACAGGTTGCCCAGATGGCTGCACCATTCCTGAAGTATTCAAGGCCAGGCTGGATGTGGCTTTAAGCAACCTAATCTATTGGAAAGTGACCTTGCCCATGGCAGGAGGGTTGAAATCAGTTATAAGGTCTTTTCCAATCCAGGGTGTTCTATGACTGTAAATGTATGTAAGGAACTCAAAAGATTTATCTTAGGTAGCTATCTTTTTGTTCTCATCCCTTTTTCTCCCATCTCTCTGTTCTCTTAGGGCCCACCTGGTCGCCCTGGTCTTCCTGGTGCTGATGGGTTAGCAGGTCCCCCAGGTACCATGTTAATGCTGCCGGTAAGTTATGATGGCAGGGTAGCCAACCTACAAAAAGCAGAAGTGTCTTTTGAGAAATCTATAGGTTGTTTTTTTTTTTAATTTTGTCTGTGGAATGAGAGATGATACAGAGTTTCTTGTATGGTCTAAGCATTTGAAGTTATATGCTGCCTTTTTTTTCCTCAAACAAAACATGCTTAAGCTGCTGCAAGGCTGACTGGAACCTAAATGAATGAATTACAGACACTGCAAATCTTATATTTTCAACAGTAACAATTTTTTTCTACTATATGTCCTAAACAACGAATTTGCTGTTGTACAGAGGGCCTGTACTCCCAACAGGCGTGTGTGCTTTCAAGTCTCATTAACATGGAGAATTTTAAGCATTCCATGCTTAAAAATGGACTTCAGTGTCCTCTTTGAAGAGTAAGTGCATCCTTTGAATAGAAATATATGCACATGGCCAGCTCTGCTCCCACTGGAGTCAAAGCAAAACACCATCTGTTTTAGCATGTGGAGGAACAAGCCCAAAGCTGTTAAAGTATCTTGCAGCTTTGTGGTATAAAAAGTACGATGTGCGTGGAATTCTTTATTCCTAAGTGTGTGTATGTATGCAAAAGATCCATGTCAGCTCTGGGGATAGGCAACCTGGATAAACTGTTGTGTGCAGTGAAAGATTCCTGGCCCTCTATCCAGTGTGCCTATGTCATACCTTTGGAAAGCTGTGCTTCTTGTTGCAGCTTAGCATTTCAGCAACATTGCAAAGCTTCTGCTAGCAGTTTCATGAGCAATGACAGTCCAGAACCACAGAAATGAGTACTGAAATTTTATTCTGTAATTTATTTTGAAATTGTCAGAAATAACACAAAAGTCTTTAGTTTTAGATACCAAACATTTTTCAATTTTAAGTCTGCCCTAAAGTAAATTGCATTTTTTTTTTCTGTGGGTAGCTACCAATGTACAGAGAACTTGTTAATTTTGATAGCTACTTTTATGGAAGTTTTGCAGGACATTCACAGTCTATTTTGGCCTCTTTCTGATACAAACAAGCAAGCAAACAAACAAAATGAAGATCTTATGAAATCAAGAAAATATTTGCTCTTAAGGGATTAGATTTAGACTTCAATTCTAAATTGTTATTAATGACTTTTTATTAATTTTGGACCCAGTGGCCTCAATGCAGCCATCTTCTGAAGTTAGTGGAATGAACTAGACTGCGACCTTTTGTCTCTGAAGATTTTTGCACAGAGACAGCAAAAAACAAGTATGATTTTGTTTGATAAATTCCGAATTCTTTTCTTGTGTTTGTCCTTGCAGTTCCGCTTCGGTGGAGATGGTGAGAAAGGCCCCACAATCTCAGCACAGGAAGCTCAAGCGCAAGCTATTCTGCAGCAAGCTAGGGTGAGCACAAGGACCCTGCAAACAAAACTGCCACCAGGGTACAGCTCCAGAACCACTCTGGTTTATCTCATTCAGGATGTGAAGTCAAAGATGGGGGCTATTTGCTAACACATTGTGAAATTTTATTAATATAGAATGTGTATGCTGGCTCCCAGCTTTTTCGTGATACCTGTTCTGTTTGGGTTTTTTCTCAGATTGCTATGAGAGGTCCCCCTGGTCCTATGGGACTCACTGGAAGACCAGGTCCTGTGGTATGTAAACAAAACAGGGGCATAGATTTAAGAACACATTAATTTCCAGTCCATGGATCCTATTCTCATCTTGCCTACACCTCTGTATTTGTACTAATTTTATTTGAAAGTCTATACACTTTACTTGTATTTTTAAGCAGATGTATGCAAGAGCAGTTCTTCTCTAGAGTAATTCTACCAAAGTAGTTAGTTGCTACCAGAGAATCTGTCTCATAGACTGCTGGTTCATCATGATTAGCAATGCAAAATACTTACAAACAGTCAAGCGTATTTGGTCTATTTAACAAACTCATACACTATTTCCAGCAGTGTATTTAAAACAAGTGACCTGCAGGGTAACATATAGTCTATACACACAAAGTAACTGTAGAACTGCTGTGAGCAAGGAGTAATTTGTAAACACTGGTACAATATAGACAGTGGTATAACCTGGCCTCATAGTCATGCTTGCATGTTATAAAAGCCTTCATGAATTTCTGTATGCAAAGTTCAACAAATGAATAATATTAATAGTTGTTTTGCTTCTAAACCACCAGGAGGCTCTAGAAATCCAACTCTTTGATCTAGCAACATTTTTTGCCTACAGTTCCAAATGCAAGTTTCTTGGTCTGTGAATTGTTTTCCTGACTAGCTGCTTTTACGAATGAAAAAGTTGGAGCTTTTACTGTTAATATGAATTATGGTTTTTGAAATTATTTTAGTAGCCAATAAGATACGTTTACTAATGTATTAGTTACTAAAAATCTTAAATATAGCAGTGTCAAAGCCTCAGTCTAGCTGCAGCTTCTGTTGCCTTCCCTATGATGAATGCACTTCTATTTGCATTACTTACGTTCTTATTGTATTCATATTTGGGTCTCAAATATTAATATAGAAAATTGGATCACAATCAAATCAATGGCAGTTTTCTCACAGTAGTAAGAACTATTTTTGCCCACTTAGGCCCAGTGTCTGGACAATGATATATCATGGTATATCTGTAGATTCAAATGGTAAATTTATACCTTCTGCTGAATAGAGGATTAGTTATTATTCCTCCCTGTACTTCATGTATGGAAATAGTAAGAAACTAACTAATTTAAAGAGACTTTTGTATATTTAAACAATCTATGTTGCTTTTTTCATCAAGGGTGGACCTGGAGCAGCAGGTGCTAAGGGTGAAAGTGGTGAACCTGGACCTCAGGTATGATAATATTCCCTGTTAATGTTTGAGAGTGTTTATCTTTAAAAAAACATATTCATATCAATTAGAAGAAATCAATGAAGGCTGTGCTTTGTGCATGCAATTGAAGAAAAATATATTTTATGATACTATCTTAATAAAATTCAATAGCTTGATCAACATTAAAATCTTAATTAAATCAATAACTTGATTTGAAATATGAAAGTAACAATCTTCGTATCACAAAGAGCAATTATCACATGTGGAGTTTTATCCCTTGAAAATCTCTTTTCTCTGTTCAGTAATCATATGTTAGTCTACAAATGTATAACCTGGAGCTTAGATATGTGAGGGAGGTTGAATTTAGCTGGTAATTAGCCAATTTTCAAGAAAGATGTGGCATAGCAAGAAAAGTCTCTAGGAATCAGTGCATGCTTTGCTTTTCAGCTTACTATTATATAAACTTCCATGCAGTGATGTTAAAGAGCACTGAAATTTTTGGATGGCTAGTCCTTACCATTGCTTTTTTCACTTCCATGTGGATGGAGGATGAGAAAATGTCCAGATTTTTCAGTCTGGGGTAATTTGATCTCCCTCGAGTTAAAACTATGTTGTGTAAAGCTAAGAGAGCATGTGAGCTGTTTACCAGCCCAACTCATGTCTGTGTAGAAGTTAGGGATCTGAAATAAGCACTTTTAGTTTTCATCAAATAATTATAATGTGACTAAAATAATTTTGTCATGAGAGGAGGAAGGTTTTTCAAACTTACAAGACTGAAATCATCAAAGCCATGGAAAGATTGTAGGAAACTTTTATGTTAAAAGGATGAATTATGCCATCTCATGAAAACTAATGTTAGAATTTGTAGTGCTAAGGCCAGTTTGGATGCCCATATTCTTTTAAAACTAATGGGAATTTGGGAACCAGAATCCATCTCCTGGGGAAAAAATGTAACTTTGTGAATAAAATAATTTTACCTTGTTCTTGTGGTGAGGTTTTTTAACTAACTTTTTACTGACATTAATGTGATTCTAAGAATTACAATCTTTAAATTCAGGGTCCCCGTGGTGTTCAAGGTGCTCCTGGTCCAAATGGAAAAGCTGGCAAAAGGGTAGGTAGCATATGGATCAGTTCTGTTCTTGGTAAAAAGTTTGTATTTGAACAGATTTAAATATTTACTAATTCCACTGCATTTTCAAATGTTTGCTCCGTTGGGCTTTTGCAGGGACGTCCTGGAGCTGATGGTGCCAGAGGAATGCCAGGAGAACCTGGTGCAAAGGTAAATAATGATGAGACCTGAGCCTTAATTTCAGTCTTGAAACAGGCTAGACAGATTTTATGTAGGTGCCACAGCTCCATCTAGGCCAACCCAAAATTCTTCTCTAAAGTGAAAATACTGAGGTTTCAGATGGCTGAGTTGGATGCAAGAGCTGAGAATGAATCATCCACATAAAATATGGTAATTAATGGTAATGGCTAGTAGTATGACCTTGAAAATACTTGATTCTTGGGGCATGATTCCTCTCTCTTGGAGTCAGTTTCTAGTTAGACTATCAGTAATAGTGAAGTCAGTTTTGCAACTGCAAAGTGCAGCTAGAATCAAGATTTCAATTTCAATGTGGACTTCTTTTTATTAATAACATCACTACAGCACAGGAGAAAAGTTGATGTGGCATCTTCTCTTGCTACAAATCATAGAAGCAAATTTTGTGAGTTTGATCTACATGCTAACCCCCATGTGTTTCATTCAATAACAAAAGTGTACATGTAACCAAGTGTAGAAATTAACTTTCGGAGGGCAGGTGCAATTTATTCAGAGTAAGTAATACAGAATATAACAGTCATTTTCTAAAGCTGTGATTTCTTCTTTCCTAGGGTGACAGAGGATTTGATGGACTTCCTGGGCTCCCTGGTGACAAAGGTAACAGGGTAAGAAGAAAAATATGCGTATTTATACAACACCAAATTGATACTGTCACAGAAGTAATGCACTATTCATTAAGATTAGCACTAAGGACTAAGTGGAAAGCTAAAACAGGATGTCAGCTTTTTACACTACAGAATTATATCTGTACTGTCAGGCAATGTATTCATGAAACCTTTTAATAATATAAATCAATAGACAACAATGCATATATATCTGGTAATGACTTAAATATATTTAGAGAATTCAGATCACATCTTCAGCTAGATTTTGCTCTAATTTTTCTTAGTTAAGGAATTTGTTTGTTGCATTTCAAGTCATTGTTGTAAAGGAAATAGTAATAAGAAAAAAAAATTGGCATGAAATTTCTGTATCAGAAGCATGACAAATTTTAACCTGCTGAGAAGCTTGCTCCAAAAAAGGCGTATGAATATTTGAATTGCAAACTGAATTGTTTTGTATGTCTTATTCCAGCAACTGCAGCTTAACAAAGATCACGGTCAGGTCAGACAAGTTAGGAAAGCTTGTACTAATATTTCAGACATCTAATGTACTTGCTGCTTGTGTCATACAAATCTATGTATCTCTCCCTGCATAGTGTAGAAATAACCACAGTCAGGGCTTTCTGCTTTAAATTATACCCCTAATGTAGGTGCTAGCAACAATGTTCCCTTCTGAGTGTCCCTCCTTTACTGTTGTCCTAATAAGTGCAATGCACCATGAAAGAAACAGTGAATGGGAATGTCAGCAAAACTGTTTCCCTATGTGCTAAAGCTCAGTGACCAAGGAATTACTATGTCATCCTTCAGTGGGTGAGCACAGCTGCACTTCTAGAAAATCTCAACTGTGTTGGCTACTGAACCATATGTAGTTCTTTTTTATAGCATCTAGGGATACTCTTTTGAGTCCTGTTTGCAATGGAGAAAGACTTTCTGGTGTCATAAAGAATTTTTTATTCCTCTTTGCTCATCCTCTCTTACTTAGAGAGTAAAGGAATCAGCACATCACATAATTGAAACCCAGTGTGCTCAGCAGGTGAACAGCAGAGGGGGCTCGGCATTAAGCACTTGCCACTGCTGCGCTTTGAGGGCTGAGCAGAAATCTGGTCTGAATCAGGCAACGTGTGTCTGCTTTCCAGTCTGGAATACTAGAATTGTCTGTGGCACCTTCCAAGTCATAAAGAAACACTTTTTTTTTTTTTTTTTTGCAAATAATCAATCTGTTTCATGTTGCCTAAAAAAAAAAAAAAACACCTCCCTGCCCCTAAAATAGAAGAGTAAGTTTGGGTTGAAATTTGCAAAACAGTAATGGAATTAATGACTCCTTTTCATATTTTCTTTCATCCCACTACAATAAAAATGACTACTTTCTTGTGTTTTTGTGGCGATCTTCTGTAAAAGTACACACTATGGTCTCTGTGAAAGCAGCTCAGTTCCAAGCCAGATCGGATGGCTGGAGCTCTTGGAGTCACATATCCTGACAGCATATAATGCAAATGTCAAGTTCTCTTTGGCTTGCAATAATAAGCACAGCACTGTTGTAGACATATTTCAGCTGTAAAAGAATACATATTAAAACCCCCTATCTTTAGAGTCTAAGTTTTAGGACTGCTTTTAGAATTAGTCATATTGGACCTACGAGTAGCAAATTGGATGTCTCTCTGAGGCTATGCCTCTGTCAGATACAAGTTGTCAGACAGGAGTTACTGGATGAGATTCTTTGATTTTCATTGTAGGGCAGATCATACCACGTGGTGTAGTACTTCTTTTAACCTTATTATCTATGACTTTGAACTTTTCTATTTAGATTTAATGGATGCATAACTCTTCTTCAATATAAAAGCAAGACACTATATACTATAAGAAAAGGTCCAAGGAAAAGTAAATTCAGGCTTTAAGTGAATATTTGAAGAGAAGAAATAGAGAACTGAAAAACTGAGAGTGCTGATATTTATAGGAAGTTTTATTCTTACTGAATGACAATATCAGGACACTGAGTGTAAGCTCCTAATGTAAACCTGAGTTTCAGAAAAAGAAAGATAGCCCTTCAGGGGATGAACTCTTTCAATATTTGAAAGTCTAAGTCAACCATCACCTGGATTTCCTTTTCTCTCCCATGCTGGGGTGGACAAAAAAAATAGTAGGAAAAAATCCTGACATATGTAATATTTGGTGGATGTGCTCTGGGGTATATGAGGTAGTTACCTAAAATTCCCTGGGAAAGTTTGGAAGTGTAATGTACAGAGGCACTAAACAGTGACTCCAAATATCTCTACCAGAATCCACAGCAATGGTCAGGCTTCTTGGAGACACTGATAAAATTAAGGTGAACAACATGAATACTTGGTTGTTGTCCAGTGCCAGAAGGAAGTCACAGTCTAAAGTCCATGACCCAGAAGGAGGTCATCTGGTGGAGCTTGAGCTGTGTAGCACACTAGCTCTCTTTAGGAATTGAGAAAGAAAAATAAATCCTACTAGTATGGTCCAGAATCTACCGAGGCTCTGCATATACAGACTTGAAAAGCGCAAATCTCTGAGGGGAAATGTGGAAGTCTGGCTGCCTTCCAAAACCTCAGACAAGTCATTCCCAAGGCCCTTGGTGACTGGTGCCAGGGTGTGTGATTCTGAAAAGTGGTCAGTAAACTTTGCTATATATATTCCCGGGCCCAGCTGTTGGTTTATTAACTTCTGATCCATATACACAAGCCTTATTTTACTGGCAGTAATACATTGGAGAAGGGGGAGGTGTTGATAAGACAAAGGAAAATGTGGGTAACTACCTTTTGTAGCAGTACAAAATGTTACAGAGTGAAATTTTACAAACACAAATAATTCATTGTTTCAACAATGCTTGTTTGTTTTTATACTTAATGTAACGAAAGATTTTACTGAGTACTGTAAGGTACAGATTTGTATCACTGTGTCAAGACATGTTTTGACACATCAAACTTCAGCTAGCACATTTGTTTTCATTTCCTCTCCCATCCATTATTGTTTCCAGCAGCAGATGTTATTTTAATGACTTTCCTTATTCTACAGGGAGACCGTGGCCCACAGGGACCTCCTGGCTTACCTGGTGAAGATGGGTCAAGGGTAAGTTGCTATTCACACAGGGAAGTCTAGAGTGAATCCTCATATCATGGGAATATGGTCATGAAACATGGTTAGTTTTTTTCTAAAACTTGTTTTCCTTTTGTACAAAAACAGGGGGAAGATGGTGAAGTTGGACCAAGAGGTCTCCCAGGTGAAGCTGTAAGCAATTCTTTCTTATTCTTCTGTTTCTGTTACATACAAAAGTCACTTTCAGATTTTTTCATTTCTTTGAACTGTTCTGAATTCCAGTATAAAAATTATTGCATTTACATGTATATAGAGAATACTGATTCTGACTGAAAAGCAAACAAATTAACAACTTTTTTAGGGATGAAACACCAGTTACAGGATTAGAATTGTCAGGGATATATCCAGCCAAGTATATACAACTTGGAGAATCACAAAGGCTATTTCTTATCCTATTGTGTAAAATCAGTCACTGCAGTCCTTGATACATTACAATATAACCAAGTCCCTGTTGCTTTTAAAAGGTTTTCTACACATCTGCTTATTAGAAAATAAGGCCTGGATTCTCCTCTTTTTTTCACACTACTGTGCGTCTTTGTTTCACATGTTTCTCATACCGAATTTCCACTCCTGTCAGTTGGAATTCTGCAGGTGCTGTCACTGCAGAACACAGTTCTGCATTGCAGACAAGAAATCAAGCCTCAGAAACTGGAACTTTACCCTAAATGTCTGATATACTGCTGCCTACTCACAAAGTATGAGGAGTCAAAGTGTTAGTGATTTGTGACTGTATCATATTGAGGAGACTGGAGACTCAGTTCTGCCTACTTTAGCAGCATGACATGAATGAGGACACAAATGATCAAAACTAATACTTGTTTACATTGTATAAAGCCAAAAGATTATGTTATAGACTGAAATCGAGAATAGCCACTGTTCTTTTGTGCAAATTTTTATGGGTAAGAGGAACAAATCTGATGTTGTTTTCCAGAATGCCTTACATTTATTATAATAAAATTATTAGCAATTTTTAATTATTTATTGGATCTTTATTAAAGATAAAAGCACTATTTTACATTTAGAATAGTAGTATAGTGTATGACACACCATCATGTTTTCAAAAGGCAGGAATATAAATATGTTTACTCCTGTTCAGGTCAGCCTTCCAGGCCAAGACACAGCTGAAACTTTAGTTGGAAGATTCTGTGCCAATGTTCTGCACCTGGAAATATAAATGCAGTCTCCTACCTTTCTCTGTAATGACCATACAGCAGCTAAATCAAAGCTTGCGCTTCCACTGACATCCTGTTCAGACATACGGTGCCCTTGAGGCGAATCTGTTATTATTGAATTTTTTCCCTTCTTTCTTCCTAAACACCCTTGCTGCCTTCCCTTCATCCTTCCTACTCCTTATTCTATCCCATTCTCAGTCCTGCTCCTGGGCATCTGTTCAGAAAAAGCCTTGCATGTGTTAATGGGTGTTTCTTCTCTTTCAGGGCCCCCGAGGGTTGCTGGGCCCCCGAGGAACGCCCGGTCCCCCTGGACAGCCTGTACGTACCAGCTGCTCTGTATTCCCAATTCCAGAAGGAAAAAACTGACGTGCACTGAAAGTTGCTCATGTTAATATTGTTTGTTGTAGGGCATTGCAGGGATTGATGGACCTTCAGGCCCAAAGGGAAACATGGTGAGTAGTAAACCGGGAATTAGAGCGGGAGTAGATTCTAAGAATCCTTTTCACATTCTCTTATCCCTGCTACTATGCCATCCATTCCATTTAATTAAACTTTTCTGTCAAAATATTCAGTTTCATTATGATTTTATATAGAAAAGAGAAGCCTTCTGTTACTTAGTTTTCAGCCAAAAGGCCTAACCATGTTTTCTCTCAAGCTCCTTTAGCACCACGGACTCCAGTGCTTAGGTCCTATGTGTGGGCTGTTACTCTCTATTAAAGAAAAGGTCATGATATTCATTACCCTGAAAAAATATCGTACTGGACAGAAGGTGGTGGTAGACTTTAAAGAGGGAGGAACAAAGATGAGTTTGTATTCCTTTTAGTCCTGACAATGAAGATCTGTAGTGCAGAAATGCAAATCTAATGCCTTACTATTTTTTGCATGGTAGGGTCCTCAAGGGGAACCAGGACCTCCTGGTCAGCAAGGAATTCCAGGCCCACAAGTAAGTGTAAAATAACTCCCAAG
Source organism: Pithys albifrons albifrons (assembly GCF_047495875.1). NCBI lineage: Eukaryota > Metazoa > Chordata > Aves > Passeriformes > Thamnophilidae > Pithys > Pithys albifrons. Next base: position 13,843,507 of record NC_092467.1, read on the forward strand.
AAATACGATGTAATGTGCAGCAAATATTTAATAAAAGGAAATTACTAAAAGGTTAGGTTTTCATGTGCAAAAATGATAAACCTTCAAGGATTTTTAAATAATGCTGCAAATGTTCCGAGGCCAGTGGGAGCAGAGTTTTCAAGTAAGTTTTTAGATGGATTTTTCATTCAGGAGAAAAATGACTCATTCAGTGTTCCTGGAATGCAGCAGGAATGGCCACACCTGGAGGAGGTTTCTGAATAGGATCTTGTTACAGTCCTAGTGCCAGAATAGTGGCTTGTGCAAGAGGCACACACAAAACTCCTGATCTAACTTGTAAGGGGAAAAAAAGCCACTTATATTTGCCAGTGTGTTTAAACAGATTAATGAGGGACCTTTAGTGGGGTGAATGTATGTATATTGTTCTCTCTGGTTTCTCACACTGGTTTCTTTCTAACAGGGGCTTCCTGGTCCTCAAGGTCCTATTGGGCCTCCTGGTGAAAAAGTAAGTTACAGCCTTGCTTTGCTACTTCGCAGTCAGTTCTGTGCGAGAACCTTGTTGATGAGCTGTAAGGCTTTGTTATCTTTTACCAACTAGTAACCTAAGCATATGAATAATCAATGGAGCCCTGGCTTTCCTCTCATATACACTTTTCACAAACATAATTTCCTCCCCTTATTTTGGATTAATTTTCTGTTATTAGCTTCAGAATCCCATCTGTAATAGTAAACAGTGTGCCCTTGTGTATTAATTAATTTCACAGCAAGCTGCAAAAATTATTTTTATTCATCTCTTTTGTATAACAAAGTTTTACCTGCTCAAGTCTAATTCTGTTGTTTTTTCAAGGATTATATTTTGATGTAACTCTGCAGTGTAATTTGCTTATGTTAGGGTCTTTTCTCCCCTTTTTGCTGAATTCCTCCTCGATTCATTCTTCTTTGATTTTTCTCCTCTTCACTGTTTACTATATTCTTTGGTGAAGTTGAAAGGTATTTTAGGAAACTATGTACATACTTTTAACCTGCCAGTGTGCCTAAGAAGTATTATTCCAGCAAAATGGACTAGTTCCACAATATATCCATTTCCTAGGCTCTCACAAAGGTATACCATGCTTTCCAGCTGTGAGCACTGGAGTTCTGTAACCTGTACTCTGCCTCTTGACCTTGTTCATATCTTTCATTGGTGAATCCTTTTATTCCTGAAATTCTAAGTAACTTTCAATTTTATACACTGGAGAATTCTTCCCCATCTTGTGTTATGTCTGTGTATGTTCATAGGGTAATTACTAAAACCTGTTCTCAGTCAAGCATCTCGTTGAAAAATATGAGTGGTTTGTGTGGGCTAAAGTTTGTAGGAACTGGCCTTGCACTTATATATTGCATGATAGTATTATTCTGGCTTCAGTTTTGTTATATTTTTTGTTTATGCCTTTATCCCTATCAAGGGATTTAGGTATAACTGCATTTTATGTCTCTAGCTCTTAGAGTCATGTGTTTGATATGTTTTCCACTATTATTAAGATGTGTGTCTGTTACTGCATTTAGGGACCACAAGGCAAGCCTGGCCTTCCTGGCCTTCCTGGTTCTGATGGACCTCCTGTAAGTAACCAAATATTTAATTCCTTAAGTGTCTGAATACTTTTACCAAGTGATAAATATTTCTGGATACCTGTGATGCAGCATTATAAAATCTGTCTAAACCCTGTCTATCATTTGAGCAGCTGAAACTAGAAGAATTACATTTTTAAAGCAGCTGCTAAATTAATGGCTGTGGGCTTTTAAAATGTGGTCACAGATGATGAGATGCATCTGCAACATCTTCAGGGATGTGTAAATAACCTACGGACACACAGAGGGCAGAATAGTGTTCCACTGTAGTCCTACCATGTCAGCGTGGCAAAGCAAATCATCTGTAAAAATGCTCACTGCTTGTTCTCTACGGAAACATAGAACAGATTAGATCTTTCACAACTTCCTTACCTAAGGTGCATATTACATGTTTGGGATACTTATTCCACTGTCTAAACTGGGACATGCCTAAGCCACACTTGGTTGTCACTGAGGAATTCAGCTTTGCTCTGAGCGTGCATTCACTCATGTGAACAGAGAGTGTAACCACCTGAGGAGCGTTGCTTAGGCATTAAACTGAAATGGACTCATTGTTCATAATGACATTCACTAATGTTCTTCATCAAAAACATAATCTTTTTATACCAACAAGCACCATCAGATGGTGTTAATTCTCAGACCTTATCTCTCCTCCCCATGTAACTGTCCCTTACAATTTTTCTTTTAAGTCTGTATTTCTTAAACCTGACTTTTAGCAAGGTTTAACAAGGTCACTGCAAATATTTTGCAAATACAGAACTGTACCCAGGCCTCTTACAATCTACTCTTTTACCTCCTGAAGTACCATTTTAATGGAGAATGTTAAGTATGCAATGATAGTCCAGCAGAAGGTCTATATATGGAACAATTGTCTAAACATTTGAATCTTTCCCCTTATCCTTTTCTCTATGCAGGCAACAGTATTAATTTCTGAACATGAGCATCTTGTTAAACCTTAAAGGCAGGGGGTAAATACTGTAAGAGATAACCAGGTGTTAGCACAGGTCTGCAGCCGATACACATCCCTACTGTGGTGGATTGATCCCAGTCAGCAGCCAAGCAGCCACCAAGTCACTTGCTTACTCCTCCCACAGCAGGATAGGGCAGAGAACCAGAAGATCAAAAGCAAGAAAACTCATGTGCTGAGGTAACAAAAATAAGGAATTCATTCACTACTTCCAATCTTCAGGCAGATGGCCAGCTACTTGCTGGCAAGCTGGGCTGCAGCACACATAGGATTAACACCATAACTGTTATTGGTTATGAATGCCCCCCTTCCTCCTCCTTTTTCTGAGCTATTAGTACTGAGTATGGCATCACATTGTATGGGATATTTCTCTGGTCATTTTGCGACAGGTGTCCCAGCTGTGTCCTCTCACAGCTTCTTGTCCACTCGCATTCTATTCACTCATAAACAAGTATCAATCTTTAGTTTCATTAAATGGACTTTAAATTTTGCAGCATTTTAGTGCAAATTTTGTAAGAAAGAAAAACCATGGATTGGCTAATGTTTTGAGTGCTGCAGTGTTAATGGCAGTGATAGAGAAGAAAGTCTGAGATGTAAATTTATTTTATTTTAAAAGCAAGTCACAGTTTAAAACAAGGACACAGAATGCTGAAACTAGATCAGCGCTCTACTGACTCCTGTGATAAATTCTGTAATTTTAAAACCAGTTTTAGGAATGTCTTCATGCTGCAATATAAATCATCCTTAGTTCAAAATCAAAGTTGAGATTCTCTTGCATTAAAACCCTCTTATTGCTGAAACGTTAGCTAAACAGAAGGGATGATTAGGGTATTCCTGAAAATATTGACATGAATTTTCCAGCTTTTCCTTTGTTACCTAAATGAAATTGGTATTAAAGTAAAATCTTTCCTCAAAATTTTGTGTGTCTGTTCTAATTCAAAAGAAATGTGATTAATGACGTGAAATTCAAATGTTTAAATAAATTTATTTTCATAATAAAATATCACTACTGAAAAATTAGTATTTTTCAATCAAATACATTTCTCTTCAATCAGGGTCATCCTGGTAAAGAGGGTCAGTCTGGAGATAAAGGTGCATTGGTGAGTTTAAAAACTTCCATCTATTTACATAGATTTCAAGAAAACTTTTGTCAGTTTTTCAACTGTGTGACACATTTGTTGCTCTAAGAACTACCTAGGAAGATAATAGAAAACTCATGACACATTCAAAGCATCTCTGGGCAGACAAACGTATTTCTTGTATTTGAAATATTATAGAGATTGTAAATAATATAAAGATTACTCTTTTAAATTGAAACTCATTTTGGAGTTGACAGAGTGGCAGTCAATAAAAGTTGCATACATTTCTTATAAATAACTTGAAGATATTTTGAGTTTTCCTTTCTGTTGTATGGAGTACCCACAAGAGTTCTTGAGAACCTGCTTTTTTTTAAGATTTAAAAATATGTGCAGAGCCCTTGCTTTTTTTAGTTCACCTCCAACTCAGTGTCATTGCAAAGTAATTTTCTTTTTCTTTTTTTGTTTGAAGCTCTGAAGGGACTTGGGGCTCTTTAAATTGTTCTACTTACTCAGTATTGACCCTTATTTGTCCAGAATAGCACTCATTATAGCATCTGATATCATTTTCAGTCCTGTTTCCACGGGCAATGCTAAAAGATTATATTCCAGATGACAAGATGAATAAATTGCCTTAACTTTTCTTAGTGCTGGGCAGCCCAATGTTATTTTGCTGTCACACAGGACTGCTGCATCATAGTGAAAGAGTAAGGATTAGACTCAGAAGAGTACTGCTTACTAACTGAGTACTGTACAAACTAATGTTCTTTACTCCAATATATTTTAGGGCCCTCCAGGTCCTCAGGGTCCAATTGGCTATCCAGGTCCTCGTGGTGTAAAGGTAAGTTTTAGTTATTTAATTCCTCCCCCTGTCCCTTTGAATATATGGATGTGGGTAATTCTTTATATTCTTCCTTTAGGGGGCTGATGGTGTTCGAGGACTCAAGGGATCCAAAGGTGAAAAGGTAAATGTGACTGCAGTTAATTCTTTAGCCTTTTTCAGTACAACATCTGTCTCCTTCACTGCAATGTGCTTTATCTTGCAGCAGTGGGGGTTTTTTTGCCTTTCCCTAAGGGCACACCAAGCCCAATTCCTAAATCAGTGACCTCTATGGTTATTTACACTGCTACAGAGTGAATATAAAACCTTCAGTTATTAGAATGGTTTTGAGTCCTCTTCACACCCATTTGAGTAACTTCTCTCCAAGGTGGCCTTAAGTAGATAGACATCCCCTCTCTTACAGGCAAATAACTATAGTAGGTATTGAGAAGCTTGCACATTAGAAATATGTGGTGACAATACTGTTATTTTAGATGTTTTGATAGAAACATAAGAAATTTGTATTTTTTATGTATTCGTGCAATGGCTTTCTAGGTTCAAGGTATTTTTGTCCCATATTTTTGGCTTTGTCAACGTGCTGGACAGCCCCAGTCAGATACATGTATATGAATGTGAAGAAAGCTTCTATGTTTGCCTGATACCAGTAATGCTGCATATGGAGCTCTTACTCGAGCAAACACCAGCTACTGCCATCTGTGCTGAGTGCTGATGGTCTGCAGTGGCTGAAACTGCAGCGAGTATTGGTCTAAATTCACACTTCCTCAGCACTTGAAATAGGAAACTGCAAACCTGACCACACAGACAAATTCAGCCTTGTGGCTCTGGTGGCTAACATATATATCTTTATAGATATTTCTAAAGCAGAAGATTCAGTCTTGTCCAAAAGCATTGATTTCAGCACTTAGCTCAGTGCCAAGAGCTGCTGTACATTTTCAAGCCTTCCTAAACCACAGTTTGTCTAATCTGCATGCTCATTTTGGAGTTGCTCATTGAATTGAAGCTGAAAAAGAGTGTGTTTAATACCTGTGGAGACTGGACAGTTCAAAAACCCAACTTTTTGTTGTGCCTTAGTGAGTGACTAATATCCAGGTCAGATCAAATACAATACTTGCATGTAAATGCACTTCAGGTATGTGCGTGTATAAATCTGTGTGTATCAGTGAATACTGATTAGCATCATACCCACAATACTTCCGTGTTCCTACAAATTGTTCTCACACTTGCAGTAAGACAGTGAACTCTACTGAATACCTCAAAAGATCACACAAAGATATTTCATAGTTGGTCCTCTTTGTCCTTTAAGGGTGTGTTACACAGGCCTTTTGTTGCGGAAATTATTCAGATGCTGTTACAAGGGGGAAAGCACTGCAAGAGGTGAAAATGAATAAACTTATCATTCAGGAAAGCCTCGGTAGATCTGGAGTGGTCCCAGGAATACCAGAGGAGGCCTGTCTCTGTACTGACCAGTATATGTGACTAGAACTCTAGCTATTTTGTTTTTTGTTAACAGCAGAAGAGGAAATAGAGCATTTAGCTCTCTCCTTCTACATGGAATAAAATCAGCTTCTTGTAGATCTCAGTAGCTGGAACCTCACTGTGAAAGCTGAAGAAGAGTTTCAGTTCATTTAGCAGCCATTTGGTTAGTAGCTGGCATGTAGTCAGTCCTGCTGATTTGTTGCAGTGTTCTCATGTAATCTTTACTGTCCATGGCCATAACTGAGCAACTTCTACAACTGAAGCCTTTTCGATGTATTTTTCACTCTGCCTTTTTCAATACAATCTAAATTTTGAGAAAGGCCACCTCAAAATTTTAACTTATGCCATAGAAGATGACCGTATAAAAGTTTGTTTCACCATCTAGAAAGTGTGAGAAACCTTCTTCTAAAATGTTTTCTAGTATTTTTTTTTCAATGAATCACAGTGTTATGTCTTTTTTTTTTTGCATTAAAACATTTGATTAAGAAACTCTATTTGCTTGTTTTGTTTTAATTTTTTATAATTTTTTATGTCTCACCACGTATTTTGAGCTGTTTACCACTAGTAGATGTATTTCTATCACCCTTTCTAGGGTTATGTGTTGCATGCAGTATGACAACTTGCAAAGTGAAAAGGGCTTTAGCCTTGCACTCCATCTCAGTTGCTGATCAGGGAGAAGATAATAGCTTTTGTAGGCTCAGGAATGCAAAACATAAACTTCTCTTTTAAAGAGAGGATGATATACAAAGCCTTCTTGCTTTGGTGTTGATTTTTGGTTGTCTTTTTTTTTTTTTTTTTTTTTTTTTTTTTTTTTTGTTCCCACTAATGTGGAGCACATTATCACTCTTTTCTGGCTTAATTGACAGTCCAAATATTACTCAGCTTCTGGGTCAGCAATATTACCTCGGCATATAAGAAAACTAATGGTATCATAGTGAAACCAGTTACTAGGTGTTTATTCATCAAGAAGACCTTTGCTGCCAGGTTATAACTAAGCATCAGATAAAAACTGAGTCAATAATCTTGGCTGTCTGGATAGTAGTTTTATGATGAATTAGTCTGGGAGAACCAAAAGCTGATCAGTTTATGCTGGAGCAAGACATAACTCCACTGAGCACATCTGGAGATTTCTGTTTGTATCTGAACTAACTCATACAGGTGTAAACTTGTCTGAGTACTTGTACTTCAGCATGGACACCTATTAAATTGCTTGGAGTAAATTCTCTGCCAGAATTTGCTAGGCAGGAAATGAGTTAGGTCTTACTAGGAATAACAATAATGTGCACCTGTTTTGCCACTGTATATATGGATTCAGTCTTAATGTTCCTTTTTTTGCTACTTTCTTCCAATCACTTCAGCCAATGAGAGTAAGCAGGGCTCAGTATTGATGGACATCAAACTGCTGAAAGAGATGTCTCCTTCTTTTAAGTTTAGGAGCATTATTATGTTGGGTTTTTTTGTCAATTTATTAAGATGTCACAACTAGTCTACTTTTTGATTCCTTTCTTGATTCTAATAAAACCCTAGTTTTAAAGAAAAACTACTTAAAATGGAAGTTCTGCTATTAAAAAGAGTAACACTAAATAATTTGCCACCAATTTTTTATTTAAATGAATGGATGACTATATTAAAAAGAGTGGTAATAAAAAACAGCTTAGGAGTTAAGAACTTTGCAAGATAATTTGTATTAAAACAAGAGAATTACATTGTAATTGTATTATTACATAATTACATTTTATCTTTATTTTTAAACAGCTGTTATTAAGAACTTTCAAACGAAAAAGTCATTTTCTGTAGTGCACTGATATGTTTTCTATCAAATAGTAGTAGCCCTATTAGATTTGCTGGCGTCTGAACTTCTCACTTTATCTATGCAAGTGATTCTAATCTGTAGTGATTATATTTTCTTATTCTTTTTGCACAAACCCATTATTACTAAAAGACTTGACATGCATTTCTGCCTGTTTTAGGGAGAAGATGGTTTTCCAGGATTTAAAGGCGACATGGGTCTTAAAGGTGACCGGGTAAGCATTTATTCATAGCCCACATGTTCTTAAATGTTTAAGTGTTATTATTTTGAAAGTATCACTGAAGTGAAAAGATGTATTTTTTAAAAGAATAAAGACTAGTAACTTAAATTATTTTTATCCCCTATGCATGCACAAATTTGGACCAGAGCTATTGTGAATCAACAGTAGCACAGTTAAAAAGAGGAAGTGAATGGCAGTCTTGAATATCCTTTTCACTAAGCTTCTTCCTAGGGAACCTCCTTTTGCAGATTCCAAGATCTCCAGTACTTGCCTAAGGACAATTTATCTATCTGGGTTAAAGATGTTTCCATTCCAACCCATCATGTTGTAAATCTCTGCCAAAATGTTGTTTATTTAGCCCAATGGGCAATTACTTCCTTTCATAGGGAGTCTTGGGGAGGTTCTAAAAAAAATTCTAGGAGGCTCCTGGCCTGTATCTGTTGTCTGTATACATAAATAACTGTGAAGATGGTATCCACATAAGTACTTAGATAAAGAAAATTTTCTTTCTATGGACTGCCAGGGTGCCTTGACAAGAGTTTAGGAAAGGAAAAATAAGAATACACAGCTTCCAAATGTAGCTATCTTCAGGCAAGACAACTAGGCTCTTACACTTGTGAAAGCAATATTCAGTGCCTATTTTTGTATGTATATTTGCATTGATATGATGAACATAAGTATTTTCCTAATAGGAAACTGGACAGGGCTTTGAGCAACCTGATCTGGTTGAAGATGTCCTTGTGCGTTGCAGGAAGAATAGATGACTTTTAAAGGTTCCTTCCAACTCAAACTGTTCTATGATTGTAATCTCTGTTTAGATTTAATGAAAACTTATTTTCAAGTAATTGTAGGTAGTCTTTCTAATATACACACCAAGGATTGTTTCATATTTATAAGCTGATGTGTTTTAGGGGGAAATTGGTCAGCCAGGTCCACGAGGAGAAGATGGTCCAGAAGGTCCGAAAGGTCGAGCAGGTCCCTCTGGAGACCCAGGTGCTGCTGGTCCAGCTGGGGAAAAGGTCAGTAGCCAGAAATCTACACACACATGTCATTGCCTCATTATCACAGGTGGAACCCATTTCCTTCATCACTAAAAGAACAAGTATCCATATCTGCAAAATCTTTACTTACCTAGTAGTAGTTTTTATGAGACACTTCTACAATAGACCACTGGAGTTCACATTTGAACAAGTATTGGGAGTCATTATTTTGTCAGTATACAAAATACCCTTATAATACTTCACCAGTACTTAAGGCAACTACATTCTTATTCCAAATTACATACACTGCATGCCAGCTATGGAAAACATAATGCAGTGAAAATAGTTGGGCACAAAAGAGAACAATCTCTCTTTCATCAAAAGCTGCTACTTTTTTCAACTATGTCAGTAGAACTTCAGAAAGATGTTAGTGTTATAATTTGAGCATAATGTAATTTATAAACTCTTAGAAAAGTATATATTAAAAAACTCAGTTCACTCATTACAAAAAAGATTTACCTAACTATTGGGAATTATTTGTTAAGTAACGTTCTCTAATATTTTGTAAGATACCTCACTAGCTAGATCATTGAATTGATTCATTAGGTCCTGAATCAAAGAACATAGGAAAAAAGAAACTCATAAGCCAAACAAAATCAACAAAACAATCCAGTATAGTAAGAGTCATATAATCCTAACCCACAATATATTTTCTATTCTGGAATGAAAACTGTATGTTTCATGGCAGTGATTGTTTTCAGTATTGCTAAGTGACAAAAATGTAAGAATATTTGGAGTTCTGCAAAATTTGTTATTGTCATGATATTTGCAGAACAATAAATTGACATCTAGAAAATAGTTCATTTTTCTCAAATCTTTATAAACCTAAGTAAAGAAAAAATGCAACAAAACAAACCTTTTTTTTCTTTAATGTTGGTAATTTCTAAATATGACTTTGAGTTTTTTTAATTCTTCTTATTCAAATTACTCAGTATTAATATAGGTTCAAATTTTCAAGCATTTTCTTCACTGAGATGTATTTGGGACTCTCATAGTCTCACAAGTCCAGAATCTGAAACCCTAAATACCAAAAGATATTTGAAAAAAATTGTTGGTGTTGCTAGCACCATTAGCTGGCCTTGGAATTTTAGACATACATTTTTCTCTCTTCTACAAGTATTTATACCTTATCTTGCCCGTTAGAATTCAGAAATCTTCAATGGGTATTCTATGGATACTTGGCCAGGACAGAGTGAGTCAGAGAGGAATTCTATGGTGTTGGTCCTGTGATATTTATTTTAGTTCAAAAACTAGAATAATCTTTGAGAACTCTTAGACCTCCCCACAATGTTAGGAACGTCTAGAAAACCAGTTATAAATGTCCTGTTTCCTTGTTCATTCCTATTATGTATTTAATGTAAAGGTACTCTTGTTATTAAATTAATGAAATTACCAGAGTAGTCTCCTACTCACTGTGCTCAACTGATAAGAAAACTATTTTCCAGGTAGGTCTGTGGCTGAATTTGCTTAGTTAAGGGAATCTCAAGTAGGTACCAAAAATTGAGGAACATACCAGAAAAGAGCTTGTAATAAAAACCCCATTCATATCTACACTCCAAGCCTGGGCAACTGGGCTGGCTTAATCACAAAATCAGGGATAAAGCTTGCACTGAATTTGGCAAGAGCTTGATGTGCTGTCATGCCACAAAACATTTAAATCATTCAGTGTGGTGCAAAGCTGACAGCATTATAATTATTTTCATATGTGTAAAAGTTGTTCTTCTACAGTGTATCACCCGACACATGCACTTGCAGGAATAAGATAATATGCAACATATTTATTGATGTGCTGCATTTTTTTCCAACAGAAATATTTGGGCAAATTTCCTTCCCCGTACAATCTCTTCTTCCTATTTTTCATTATCTAAGGTTACTGCGAGTACCTTGTGACGCTTTATAGTCATATCTTTTCCACTGAGATCTTCTCCAAATTGTGATAGTTTGGAACATAGACAAATACTTCCCCAGAGTTCCCATCTTTCAGAGTCTGAACCTGCTTTCCCTTGCCTTTGAAAGTTGCAAACCATCACTCACCCTCTAGAGGTCTAGGGAGATCAAATCAGTGGAGTAGAGTATTGTATTTCATTTCTGAGAATGGTTGATGTCAGTGTTGAACAGTCCTTTCTGAACATAACAAGTTCTTAATGTTTGTTGACAAATCTATTGTCAGCAAATAGTCAGTGGGGTATTATTTATCATAGTCTCAGTTTAGAACTATTCAAGAAAAAAATTGATTCTTCAAATGCCTATTCATGAAAAGGCAGTCATCACGCAGTATAAATTAAAATTAATTTCATCTCACTTTAACCTACTAACAGCCTAATTTCTTAGAGAATAATAATTGTTTAATTACTTCATCCCCGCAACACTATATAGCACTTCATGGGGGAAAAAGTAAAACACTGAGGTATTGGTTTCTCTGGATTCCTTTATTGGAATGGGATTTTTAGTTAAGTTTGGGGAACTGAGTCCACTGGTGATTAATTTTAAAAATGAGAAATTGATTTAATTAAATATTATATTCCATGGAGTATCATTACTCTATGTTGTGGAAAAATGATTTTGTATAAAAGTTTGCTGAACCACTAAGGAGGATAAAGTAATATTTTACACTACCTTCTTCTTGCAGGGTAAGCTTGGTGTGCCTGGATTGCCAGGATATCCAGGAAGACAAGGTCCAAAGGTGAGCTGTATATTGTGTGCTTTGACATTAGTTATTTTAGGGAAGCAGGGTCTAGACTGAAAGGGCCATTTTCCCCATTTTTTTCTTGACAATCATATTTTGAAGTAAAATCTTTTATTATATGGGATTCCCTAGGTTAGGCTCTTTATGGAGCTCTGTCTGCCCTCTTCTTAAGTAGGCTGCCTTCAGCCCTTTGCCGTGTTCTCATGAGTTGTGTTTTGTGTGAGCATCAGAAACTGGCATGCAGCAAACATCTTGATAATTAAGGAATTGCTGGTATGCTTGAAAGAGAATAAAGGCTGTACCGACCACTGAATGAATGCTGATAGAGATGAGAATTCTCAGTGTGGTACAAGGACTGCATTTGTGCCATTGCTCCTTCTTCCATAGAACAATCCATATTTCTCTGAAACATGCAATTTACAATTTTCATCATGTTTTCCTTCAGCTTCTTTTAAGACAAACAACGAAACCCAATCCCTAGTTGATTTATGTGCCTACATCTATCCTCCAGCTATCTTTTACTTTTGAATTGCAATATAAAACTATGCAGGGGGCCTCTGGTTTAAGTGAAGGCTTTTATTTTTAAAACATTTGTATGAAACGTATTTCAATCAAGGTCGTTCTAACACAGCTTTAGGAAATGGACATGGTAAATTAATTGCAAACTCTCTTTTCTGAGATCAGTAGGACATAAAAAGTGGAATAAAAGCATAGTTCTGCAGACATTTCCTTGTGTAGAGGAGACTATTAGGGAGACTTTGCACCTCCAAAATGTCTCAAAGAAGACACTTCCAGGGAAATATCACACGTAAAAGAATCCCTTACACCTTCTACACAACTGAACAATCAACCTCCAGTAAAATCCTCAACTCTGCTCTAATTTGGCTCTATTTTTTTTATTTCCAAACTTGAAATTGTGTTTTCAAAGTCCAACTTCCTGACTGACTAAGCAAAATGTTTTCCTGCCTCTGGAACCCCATACTTTGGTCCTTTTCAGTCAAGTGAATGAACTATCTGAAAAATGATTAATCACTGAATACTCTGTGATACTGAAAAATATTAAAACTATCTATGGAAATTATTCATGAAAACTATTCACCTTGAAAGACATGGAGTTTTTTAGTTCTGTCTTTGAACTCAGATGTCTGACATTGCAGTTTCATTGTTCTCCTTTAGAACTGTCTTCTGAAAAAATCTAAGATGAAAGACTTTTTATATTCTTCAGTTCTAATAACAAAAGTTATGTAACATTTCAAATAAAAGTTGATTGATTTTTTTCAACACAGACTTGATCAAGCATTTCTTGGCATTAAATTTCTATCACATTAAAATTGAAAATAGTTCTCAAGCTGCATTCACTGTTCAGTCTTCTAATTTGTTGCTTAAATTTCCAAGAAAGAAATACATAACTCACTGGAGACATCTTTGGAAACTTATTCACAGTCCAGTTCAAATTAACATAAGGGAGTGAGAAAAAAGAAACAGCAGAAAAATACATTAGCTGTGCAAAGCAAATAGGAAATGTTGTCCCAGTATTGTCAAGAAGGTTCACACCATTATTTTTGTTGATAGTTGCTTTTCATGATTTTCTTTTGACAATTGTTCTTGGTGTTCTTAGAGTACTGCCACTTGCTGATAATTTTCACTATGCTTTTTTTTGATTTAATCCACTCCCTCTTGATCAACACAATTGCAAAAGTACTGTACATGTTTACAACCAAGTCATTTCCTGTCATTGAAGTCTAGGTTTTTTACTGGCCTTTTAATTTTAAAGAAGATGCTTGGGCTTCACAGACTAGAATTTTCAGTTTTATTCATATATAAAGTGATAACTAGTGAAGAATTAAAAGGCAAGAAAGAGAGTGAAAAAGAAAGGAAAAGGAAAAGAAAGAAAAATTTTTCTTTTCTCCAACCAGTCAATATCAGTCAGGGTTTTTTTAGAACCTGTGTTAGTGAAGTTGTACTGCCCCGAAGTCTTTTATGGATTATTGGAATAATTGTGTGAAACATGATTCATTAGAGAAAAAACATAAGTAAAAACAAGAGGAAAAAAAAAAAGAAAAAATACATACTACCATTTCAAAGAAGAACAATAAGAAATATTATTTTATGTTTCTCTTCTGTGCATTTTATTTGCCACTGAAATGCTAATAGCAAACTGCACAGACAAAGACACATTATCACAGCAGGAGTCTGGCTAGACCAAACCAAACACTCTCTTGATTTTCATCTCTAGTCAGTTAACAGTATATTTTATCATGTCTGTCACCTCTTTCACCCCAAGTCCCTTATGACAAACTCACACCTTGGCAGGTTAAAGGTCTGCTGTCCCACTGGACATGTATACCAGAAATAAAAAAAAAAAAGTAGTACTGCTCAGACTAGACTGGACTGTTAGCAGAAGGAAAGGGGAGAATAAAGGAAGGAGGAGTAAAACTGGGAGCAGTTTCAAGTCAGATAATCTCACAAATTCTGCTTATGCATGAATTGTATGTATCAGTTAAATGAAACTGTCCAGGGGTCAGTTTACAGTGAATAAAGCACCTGAAGTAAATCATTTACAGTTCAGTAATGTGAATAGAGAATGTAGCAAAAACCTCTAATTTTTTTGAATTGTTATTTTTCTAAAAGAATTATTATACTGTGATGCAATAAGGCCTTCTTTGTCTTCATTATGATACAATTATTTTTAGTGGGCTTTTACTAATTATTTCTTCTCTACTTTAAAAAATCATTCAGATTTAATGGATGTTTTATTGTCTAATAAGATGATACATAACGTGCATTCTATACATTGATTTCTTTAATGCATTCTGGATTTGAAGCATTATGGTGAGTTTATTTACAGCTTTCCTGAGTGCTGTCACACTTGCACATTTGACATGTACAATGTACATGACTTTGAAGTTGTGCTTTCTGTGTAAATTAAATGTTGGTAATGCTACTGGTTTGTTGTTGATACCCTCTGATATATGTGGTGCTTTCTTGCACAGGGCTCAACTGGTTTCCCAGGATTTCCAGGTGCCAATGGAGAGAAAGGTGCAAGGGTATGATAATTCATTCTTGCATGTCAATTAACTTTTGAAACTCAGTGCTGTGGGAAATCACTGAAACCCAAGGCTACAAACTACTGTCTAAAGAACTAGAAAAACAGGCTTTTCAGACTTAAGGTGCACCTCTGTGTAAAAAAGAACATACTGAAACACTATACTTCAAGGTATTTACCTGAGTATACAAGAACTTGGATGCTTTCTTGCTGCATACCACAGCTATATAATTGGAAAAAAACCAAAAAACATAAAACACATTTGTTGAAGGTTTTGGGAGGCTTTTTTTTGATAGTATAGCTGAGTGAGTTGGCAAGAACTGTTTTCTTGTATCCCATGAATTACCCTGCTACCATGCAGTTTACCCTTAAGGAAATTCATTTGTATTTCATATGTATTCTGATTTGTCACAAGGTTGGGGGTTTTATAGGCTTAGCTTAAAAAAGACAAAATATACCAGAAAAGATGAAGAATATGTACTATTATATATATTTAAAAAATGTAAAATTACATCTTCTCCTGCTTTATTTGATTGAAGCAGGTGAGGGAAAATCTGTTATGTATATTCTTCAAACTGTAACACTTGAAAATAGATTAGAAGAAAGGTCACCGTGCTGTTGTGTCTAAAGCTCAGTTGAACATAGCAGAACGTTAGAAAGATGATGAAATAAAGAGATGAGTCAAAATTCTTAGGTGATAGCAGCTTAAACAGAAGTAATGTGCCATTATTGTTAGGAATCTGTTCGGATCTCATCACAAAATAAAGCAGAAATTCATTTTTAAAGATGAATTATATATGAAAGCCAATTGTATTTGCATTGCTTATGTATGATTTAAATTGTTCTTGTATTATTTTAGCTAAGATAAAAATATGTTGCTAAAAATATGTTATGTACAGGCAAAAGCAATAAAACCATGCTCAGTTCATCCTTTTTGGGAAAAATGACACACAATTGCTAATACAGATACCAGGTTCAAAAAACCCAAGCAAAATAGTAGCATCAAACAGAGACTTAAAATTATGAAAAGCGAATTATATTGATCTGTTTTCAGACCTTTGTAAAGCTTTCAGTTCAGCTAGGATATTAACCACAGAATTAATGCATCACACTTCTTGTATACTTAACTATTGTGCTGATCATCAATGAGCCCATAAGTGCCAGTTTTGCAATGAGAATCAGATATTATGGTTAGTCTTGCCTGAAGGGTTATCAGTGTGTTTTATGCTGCCACACATGTAGGTACTAGGCAGGACAGTCATTGTCACTCAGATCACCAACTGTGGAGCATTTCAAAAACAGCACATAACTTTTATTTTGATAAGTGAAATAAAACCAACAGGGAAAAAAAAAAAGAAAGAAAACAGATGTCTGTGTTTAATTGGTTTCTGATAAAGGCAACTTTTATGCTAAAACATCTCTGCTGATTTTTTGTTGCTGTTTTGTTTACCTCAGAGATTAGAAAATACCAGTCATCAAGCTCCTTTTTCTAACTGAAGAATACTCTTGAATTTTAAGATTCTCTGTGTTAAAATGCACAGCAATATTAATGCAGAGCCTAAAGAAAAAATTCTGTTGAGTATGATCAGGAAATACATTAAAGCAAAAAATTAAGGGCTAGTATTCTGGTAAGTTCTATGTCTCTGCAAGTGTGAATAGTTTTGGTAGGTATTACAGTCTCCATATCTGTTTTAAATGAAGAGAGGCTTGCCCTTTCTTTTCTCTATTAACCTGGGGAACTGTCCGTGGGAACCTGGGAACTTTTTCTTCAAGGCTGTTATTACATTGGAAATGATGCCAAGTCCTTTAGACTGCTGCAGATGGACTCTGCTTCTTGTGTTCCATCTTCACTACTATTTTAATGTAGTTTAAAATGTTCTAATGCCTCTGAGAGAATTTGACTCTCTGGCAAATTTAACACATTGAGTCACAAGTCCCAGTGAACTCAGAAAAATAATCAGTTTTCTCAAGGACCATTATTCTGTAAATTGAAATGCAAAGTAGATAGTTAAAAATAAAATAACTTTTTAAACTTTGGGGAGTTGCACTCTGCCTCCACTTCAGTAAAAAAACTTTATCTCACAAATAGTGTGTCTGCTAATTTGATTTCTGTGAACTTTTCTCTCCAGGGATTACATGGCAAACCAGGCCCCAGAGGACAGCGAGGACCAACCGTATGTTCTTTTGATTTGCAATTTAGAGGCTTTCCTATATAAATTACCTTCCCTATATGGTGAAGAATTATTTTTATTTTATTATATTATCCAATACTTTTCATCAAGTGCATCTGTGTTATATTGACAGGGTCCAAGAGGCTCAAGAGGTCCCAGAGGTCCCACTGGTAAACCAGGTCCAAAGGTAATGGTCAAGCACACTGTATAGATTGGCTACACACTGTTTCTTTCAAATAAATCTACATCTTTGAACATACTGTCTTTCCTTTCCAGGGTACTTCGGGCAATGATGGTCCTCCTGGCCCACCAGGCGAAAGGGTATGTGAAAGCTGTTTTTGTACATGTTTTTCCCATGAGGTAGGAGTGTGATTTCAGGGTGGGAGGCTTGTTTTATTTTTGGTTCTCACTGTCACATCTTAGCTCTTCTTTGACCAGAGTAACCACAACTAGCAAAGCCTGAATTCCAATGGTGCTTTATACAAAGTTAAGAATGGTATGGCTGAAGTTTGCTGAAAGCTTCCTTCATCTGTAGCTCAGTTTTGTACATGTAGGACACAGAGAATACATACACACTTCGTGTTGTATCCATGCACGGTATATATATCCATATGTATATAGTACAGGTGTACTCAGCAGCTTATGCTTTTGAGAATTCCCCCCTTAGTGCAGCTTACTGCCTGTTTATTGGGTTTGCACTCAAGCCACTTCCAGAAGATTCTTTGTTGAAGCAGCTGTCAGGTTTTTGTGTTCTGATCAGCTAAGAATTCCCTTCAGCCTAGTTTCTATATGCTTCAGAAATCCTATTGTTCTCTCCAAAATTTTCTGCTTGCTATTATCTTACCAATCAATACACAAATACAGTATACAGTGAGCTCATTGCGCAGCAGTATATAGAAAAACAATATTAATAAATCAGATTTGTTATAGCAGCACTTGAAAACTAACTCAGTTTAAGTGGATGAGCTTTCTGCTTTTGCAAAGCTTAACAAATTTTTCATTTGTAGTTATATTTCATTAAACTGCTAACCTTTTTCATATAAGGAACCCATAGATCTGGTCCCAGTGTTCTCTAGGAGTCTTATTCTTCAGGAGCGAGCTCCGTGTGCGTTTTCCCCAGCTCCATACTGGCACTTTTTTTTGCATTAACTAGGATGTTGGATGGAAAGAACTAGTGTAGTCCAAGAAAGGCAAATGTAGGCTGCTTTACACTGAGGAGGAAGGTCAGAGGCAGACTACCAGCAGGTGAATAGCAGATCCTTGTGAAAGAGGAGTTTGGTGACAGCTCGAAGGGGTTATGAGGAAGAGGAGTTGTGAGGGGACTGAAAACTGAGCAGATCAATCCAAGATGAAGGATTGCTGGAGAAAAACTAACTAGGCAAAGAGATGAAGAGTTGTAGAACACCATGTCTCATATCACTTGTGTAATATAAGTGTGAGGTATCTTATTTGCTTCCCAATAGGGGTGAATGTCAGGCAAAAAATAAAACTGTCATTTCTACTCCTCTGAGACTATTTCCGGTACCAGACATGGAAACATTAAATAATCTATCCTGTGTAGCTACTGTTAAAATGAAATCTAATGACAGAGAAGAAAATGTAATTTTGATAACATGTCGTTAGTATCCTAATGCTTTTTCTCACATAACACATCAGCCCAGTGGCTTGAAACCTGCAAGCCAAATCATGGATGAGAAGCAAAATGTAAGGTTTTTTCCTTAAAAAGCTTCAATATGTGAGAACAGTGGAAATTTATGAGAAAGAAAGTACAATTAACTGTAAAATTTGAGTTGTTCTCCTATAACCCAATTTCTGAGAGTGACCAATTTCATTCATATATTTTGTACAATAGCTGAGTCAATTTTATTGGTTTTTTCTATAGAGCTCCTCTATCTTTTTTTTTTTAACTTTAAGCTTTATGTTATAGCCAGGAGTAAATGAGGAAAGTTCATTTGTCCACAGACACAGTATATGGAAAAAAGACTCCAACCCTCATCTAAAGCATAATTGTGTGTTATGAAGGTTTCAGAAACACCCTTACACCTCTTTTTGAAAAAGAAAATAAAAATTATGGATAATGCAGGAAGATGACAAAGATTTCTCCCTTGGCCTAGCACTTCTTAGTTGACTAAGATTTAGTATTTCAGTATAGTAAAAGTCTGTCCTGGAATAAGATTTGTTTAAGGGCAAATTCTCCCAGACTGGGCACAAAGGATCCTCTCCCACAGATACACTTGCACGCTGCTTTGCCTGCTACAGGAGGGAGCTGTGCTCTGCAACTGAGCCTGGGCTCTGAGGAATGAGGCTTATGGAACTTGGAAAATAGCACTTTATCAGAGGAGCAAAAGAGTAGCAAAACTTGGGAGATGTGCCTCCTCCTTCAAGTCTTTTTCATCAAACCCACATTTCTAACATACTTTGACAGCGATATTGTAGCAAAACTACATGTAATACACCAAGTAGAATGCACTGAAGTCTTGCTCTGTATGACTAGGGTACATATCTCTGCTATGGAACCATGTAAAATAAGTAAGTTTTTAAGATTGCTACACTTTGATTTAGTACACTAAAAACTAAACAGCAAAAATTACTTTCACAAGCTGGCATTTTCCTTTTCAGCATATCAACAATACATTTTAAAAGCCAGTCTTTGGCTTTTTTCATGACAACTTCAGAAATATTCATGTACTACAAAGCCAATGCTTTGTGTAAATATCTAAGTACATAGATGTATGAGAACATACTTGTATATACACGTGTGCATGTATACACTTATATATGCACAATGCACTAACTCACCTCATCATCTTTAACTACATTTGTAAAAGCATGCTGCATGAAAATTTTCTCTCTCTATCTCTCTCTCTCATGTATATATACAAAACTATAAAAATAAAATGTTCATGCATCATGGAATTTTGCAATTATTTTTCATTATTGCAAAATGCTGTGTTTAATCCCAAGTAACTGGGGAAAGCTTATTGTTTTTGGAAGTTGTTACTGTTGTACTGGCTTGAAATATGGCTAGGGTGTAAGAATTGTCAAAGATGAATGTTTGACTGAAAGTTACAGAGATGACCAGACTATGAACTAAATCCCATGGTTTGCACACCACAGGAAAACAATACTTCTTCCTTAGAGCCGGTTCCTACTTTGTTAAACACAGTTTTAGGAGTCAGATGCAATCACAGTTTATACAAGTCCTTTTCCTCTTTCCTTACTGCATTCCTACACAAGCATTATTGCTCTCAGGAAATCTCCAGTGTCTGTGCATATGAATTCTTGCTACCAGTATGGCAGCATAGCTGAGGCTTTGTACTTAAATCCATACATTATCTACAGTGTTCAATATATTTTGTCATTGAAACAAACTTTTCAATCCAGTGTCAAGGCTGCTTGAGTAAGACTTTCCTTATTTGGTTGCCTTTATTCCAGGGACCGCAAGGGCCTCAGGGACCTGTTGGATTCCCTGGACCAAAAGGACCTCCAGTAAGTATCTTTTTAATTATGTGCAACATCAGGAATGTTAATTTTCATACAGTGTCCCTGAAGTGAAAATTAAAAAAAATATGTTAGGGATAGTTTATGTATAGATTACAAATATGCTTGTTGAGCTGTAAGGCTAAGAACTCACATATTCAAAATGATCCTTGGTGCAGTTCATGAAGATGTTCAGCAAAATATACCAAACTGCAAATCTCCTATGCTGATGCCAGTGTCCAGGTGACACACTGAGTTAAGGCAAAGTATTACTTTGCTGCTATATATTTTAACAATTGATTCATTGAGATAAAAATGAATGGGAAGGAGACACTGATCAGTAGCAGAAATGTATAGAAGCAATAGCACATTTGAGCTGCCGCCTGACTAGTTTTACTGCTCCTCTGGAGCTCCTGCTCATGTGGAGTAAGTACAGAAGCATCAAACCACCTGTGATTTTTTTCACCCATGCATTTGCTACTTATATTTCCAATGCCAAAACCTGAAATTTCATTACATATTCCTGTAGTGCTTAGTTTTGTGTTAATGGAGTCATTAATCAAAATAAAATGGAAGGGAAGTATAGGGACTTCCCATGATTTCTGAATTTACAGAAATTGATTTTGAACATGTTTACATTTGACAACAGTCACTCTCCAAACAAGTGTTAATGCGC
Source organism: Pithys albifrons albifrons (assembly GCF_047495875.1). Classification (NCBI taxonomy): domain Eukaryota; kingdom Metazoa; phylum Chordata; class Aves; order Passeriformes; family Thamnophilidae; genus Pithys; species Pithys albifrons. Next base: position 13,864,583 of record NC_092467.1, read on the forward strand.
ATCATGGAGGACACAAGATAAAAATATTATTAAAAACCTAGTTAGCTGATATAGGGGCTGTTAAGCTTTACCAAAGACTGATCTATCAAAAAAAGAGAGCAGAGATTTTTACAGTTAATTGAACACTTTTTTTCAGAGTTGAGGATGGCTAAAAAATGTTTTGACTCACTTATTATTTACAATTTTAGGGGCCACCTGGAAAAGATGGTTTGCCTGGACACCCAGGACAGCGGGGTGAGACTGTAAGTAAATGTACTCTACTCTGTTAGTGTTGTAAACCCCTAAAAGTCATGATTATGTGATCAAAACTAAAGAGATAGAGACAAAAGGGAAAAGGGAAGGAGGCTGGCACTAAGAGTTTACAAAACTGTGCTTGTGGTTGGTAAGTTAGGCAAGAGAAAGCTCTTTTGTTTCCATAATACAAGCATGAGGTTATTTTTGCTATGCCCAGTTAGTAGCATCACAATGAGATAAAATAGTCAATAGAAGTAAAAGAGATCAATATCCAGATCTCAATTTTAGTTAAGATTTTTGAGAAAATTAGTATACAGTTCTTTTCCCACTGAATGCCATGTACCATAAATAATAACATAATAAAAAGTCTTATTAATGTAAGCAACTAGAAAACTGAAAAGCCAAAACCTTTGGAAAGAAGGATAAGAAACAACTGAACCTATAAAAACGCTTAAATTTTGAAACTGTATCCTATGTAATTCCCCTAAGAATCACAATGAATACATTCTGGCATCAAAATTAAAGAACTAACATGCAATAGTTGTAATGGAATTATTTTTAAAAACACTCTGCTTTTGTATTGCCAAACCCTTACTCATATTCCACTGAAATCAAATAAAATTCTTACTTGAAGAGAAAGCCATAAATGAATTTAGAGAGAAACCTTCTCAGCATGTAGAATGTGTTTTAGGTTCCAGCTTCACTGGAAAGCTGTTAGTGAGCACTGAGTCCCTTTCACAGTTGGAAGGAAGAGCACAGGGATTGGAGTCATTCTGAAAATATCTATTTCCTTCTGCTAGTACTGTACATTGTGACATCATAGTGCTTTGCAATGATAGTGGCTTTTTTGTGTGTGAGACAATCATTAGTGATTAGTCTTTGTTCTTTTTCAGCTTTTCATAAGTGCTGTTTTCTGCCCTGTGTATTTGTATGCTTGGACCAAAATGTTTAGTATTCCCTGTCTTTCCTTACCACAAGTTTACAGACAGAGTTTTGACTGTGTAAAGGAAGGGACACATGAATGATCCCATGTGTAGCAGTTCTGATTTTCTGTAATTAGAACAAAGTGGTCCTTTTGTCTTTTTTATTGTTGTTGTTTTTCTTTGTTTTGTTTTGGGTTGGGTTTTTTTGTGTCTGGATCATTTCATTGGTCTCAGAGAGAATCCCTAAACAGTTTTGGGCCAAACTGAGTCATGATAATATCTGGCTGGCAGCCAGAAGAGAATCAGATTAAGGAAGGTAAAAAGCTTAAACTGGATCTGATGTCACAGGCGGTCAGTCAGCCTGTGTATAGAGGGATGCTGAGCAGGACCAAATGTCTGTAAGAAATGTGGGCCAGATCACACCTTAGTTTTTAAACAGGTGAGCAGTGTAGGAGGCAGACATACACTGTTAGGTAGGGAATACTGTGTAGAACCCTAATGTGATAGAGCAGTAAACTCTTCTAACACAGTTCCAGTATTTGAAAGAAATAACTTAGCATATTTCAAAGATGCATTAAACAATGCTATTATAAAGCGAGGTTGTCATTCATTGATTGACTGAGTTTGGCCTGAAGTTTGGAGCCACTGATTAAAAAATGAAAATTCTGTAAAATTTGCCAGTGTTCTAAAAAACTATCTCAGACCCATTTCTTTTCTATTCTCTGCTTCCCAGTTCTTGTCATCACATCAATTTCTCATTAGCTTCATTCTTTTTGTGGCACTCATGCTGCGCTTTTTACCATTTCTATATAACCATCTTCCCTGGATCTTTATTTCTTTTCATTTTCTTTCTCTCTAACCTCCATTTTAACTTTAATGTCCCTCCAACCTAATTCACCGTCTGTGTCTTTCTTTAAAAAGCATTTTTATGTCTGGCTTTATGATTCATAATGTACATTTATAAAAATGTATTTTCAACTGTCTCTTAGCTGCCTCACTGATGCATTCAAACTCACCTAATCAAGTTCACCTATTGTAAAACTGACGGGAATTTTTACAGCTGTATCACCTCAGAGACACTGGAAATGATAGATGTAAGAGAGATTAATCATTTCGTTTCTAAGTATACAAAGGAAAAAAGGATTTCTCATTTTTATTTCCTAAAGAGAAGAAATTTGTGATATGGAATCTCCTCTTAAGCACAGACAGGAATTTTGCTCTTCTATATCTTGTCCAGTGTAACATAATTTTCTATAATTATTTCACAGGGTTTTCAAGGAAAAACTGGTCCTCCTGGTCCTGGCGGTGTTGTTGGCCCTCAGGTATACAATTTAATTTCATAATTAACTCCATAAGACTTAAGTTTAATGATTATATTATTGCTAAGGTAGTTGGTTTTGTTTATAAAAGGATGATATCAGTGGCTATATTAACTTTTTTAAACAAAATATGCATAACAGTATTAGGAAGGTATACTTAATAATCATCATTGATTCCACAAAATATGAAAATGTTGGGGTTACCTTTTTGTGTGTTTTTTCATTTGATTATGAAGTTGGTGGTTTACAGAATCAAGGCAGATTTCTTTACCATAAAATATTTTAGAAAGACTTAGTTGTCAGAGGTCAATTTTCAGTCACTTTTAGATTGTGAAGAGATTAACTATCAAAATTTCATTTGATCTAATCTTAGTAATTTGCAACTAAATCAAGCATTTTGCTTGCATGAGTGTTTTTAGGTCATTCCCTCAGTGAAACTTTTCTGCTAGTGAATCTGAGGAGAGATCTTTCAACTCTCCTGCCTTACAATTCTTATTATTCAGAAACGCAGCACTACAGAAATGTTTCAAGGCAAGAATACTACATGGATTTCTCTCCTATGTCCTTTTTGTAACCTTCTCCCAAACACACTGTGTTTTAAAGCTTCAGTGCTTAAGGAACAAGGTCAGGATTTCACCCTTTGGAAGCTACACAGACATGTCTGCAGGCAAAATGCAATGCAAGATTTATTTTATAGGACAAAGATATTTTGTAAGTCAGCCTTGCCTGGAGGGAAGGTGAGGAATGTATGCTAACCAGTGGTAAACTGTTTTGTAACAGATACTCATAACAGCTGGATATTAATAATCTACTCCTTTCCACTTCCTCCCACACCCCCCAAGATGTCCAGGTGACTCAAGTTGTACTTTTGTGCTTAGGGTCCTACTGGTGAGACTGGACCAATTGGTGAAAGAGGTCATCCAGGTCCTCCTGGTCCTCCAGGTGAACAGGGTCTCCCAGGTGCTGCAGGAAAAGAAGGTGCTAAGGTATGATGTGGCTTTGGGGAACAAATTGGAAGGGAAAGATTAACTGATGACAGTGTGACATTTCAAATCCTCATGTAGACATGCAGAATAAAATCAGAACATACAGCATAGAATCAGGATTGGCAGGTTTCACCCAGAAGCACTTGGAAGTCTGGAAGATTTCAATTTTAGAGCTGTGTCTGCTTTCATTGAAGTAAAGAGAATTCTCTTGAGCCAATAATTAATATTTTTGTAATAAAAAATAAAAAAAAATAGTTGGCACATAATACAGATTCAATATGGAAATACTTAGTAATGACATGTTCACACCAAGGTAGAAAATTGTACACTGGCATTTAAAGTTGAATATATGGTAGTGACTATAAGTCAGAATTTCACTGATTAAACTTAACTCCTTGCTTACTTTTTGGCTACCGTTGGGGACCATGAAAAATATTGCTTATCTAGTTACTATGTAATTGTATTCAATTTTTGATTATAAATGGGTATTAGAAATTTTTACTGAATGTATCTTTAAACTTATTTTTACGGCTTTTTGTGTTTTCCACTATTTGTGTTCTATAATTAGTACTGTATTTTGTCAAAGTTTGTTAAAAATTTAACTACAGACTAGTGGTAATCTTCAAAGAACTGGGTGAATAGGTGAGGGCACAATCTTTTGTTCATTATTCTATGATCTGATATTAAATTTTCATCACTCATTTAACAACTATTACAAGCATTTTAAACTTTTTTAAAAATCAAAACGTAATATGTTTCCCAGGGTGATCCAGGCCCTCAAGGCATTCCTGGGAAAGATGGACCAGCAGGTCTTCGTGGTTTCCCTGGAGAGAGAGGCCTTCCAGGTGCTCAGGTATGCGATAAGCACTAGAGCAATTGACATGATATTTCTAAATACAAGACAAAAGATTAAGTCTTTAATTTCATGGAATCTTCTACTATGCTTAAAAATGAATGTAACACGAAAACAGACATCAAGTATCCAACATTGTTAAGTATCATTTGCTATATAAGAAAAAGGGAATTTATTCAGGTTTTTTCTTTTGATATTTACATTTATCCTATTACATATGTTGCAAAAGTAACTCTTAAAATTTCCAGTTTAGTAGACAAGCTTTTTCAATTTTCTTTCCATTTTTTAGGGTCCAGCTGGTCTGAAAGGAGGGGAAGGCCCACAGGGTCCACCTGGCCCAATGGTAAGTAAGCGTAATAATTTTATGGAAATATAAACAAGATTAGCAAGTCAACTTTTTTCTTGTTTACATGCTGTGATGTTTTCACTAATGCAGTCTGTAAAACAGCAGACAGATCAAACTTATATTGAGTATCCATACTAATAAACATTTAAAGAGTGCAGGAGTATCTGAATCCTTCTGCTATAAGTAGGTAGAAGATTTACTTCCTGCTCAATATTTGCCACTTGCACTGTGGACAGTGAATGGTGGACTCATGTCGGATGTGTGATGTTGAGGTGGGTTCACTTTGGCTGGGTGCCAGGTGCTGGTCAAACTGCTCTATCGCTCCCCTCCTCAGCTGGGCAGAAGACAAAGTACACTGGAAGGCTGCTGAATCAATATAAGGACAGGGAGATCACTCACACGTTACCATCATGGGCGAAACAGATTGAACTTGGGGAAAGGAGTTTAACGTATTTTCAATCAAATCAGAGTAGGATAAATACTGAGAAATAAAAACTAAATCTTAAAACACCTTCTCCTCACCCCTCCCTTCTTTCTAGGCTGAACATAACTCCTCATTTTTGCTTTATCCTGGCCCCAAACAGTGTAGGGGGATGGAGAATGAGGATTGCAGGCAGACACTGGCTCTGCTGGACATAGGGGAATTTTCTGGCGCCTTCTCACACAAGTCACCCCTGTAGCACCCTGCTACTGAAACCTTGCCACCCCAGCCCAGTACTGCTCTATTCCCCTGGTACAACTGTGTAAAATTATTTCATGCAGCGATATTCTTTCTCAACGTTTTAAGCTCAACAATATGAATATGCTACAAGTTACGTATTCTTTGTTGTAATTTTTTATGCAAGGCAGTTCTACAAGGATGCACTGGTATTCAAAACATGGTACAGTTATTCCCAAATGTGAATTGTGTCAATTTTGTCAGTCATCAACTTACTTATTTCATTCAGTGCAATTGAAGTAAAGGGAAAAAAAATCAATCAGCATAGCTATTCTTGTTAGACAAAAAACTAATGGAGAAGTTGAAATTCTTTGTATTTCAACAATGAAGCTCTCTTATGTCCCAGCAATTCATAATGAGATTAGAATACATTAAACTGGACAAAAAAACCCCTCAGAGTATTAGTAGTACAAGTAATACTTGGTACTTGAATTCTTAAAATTAATTATTGAATTCTTAATGCCTTTAGGCATTTATTCTATAAAATGAGAACTTGAGTTCTTATCACTGTGAAGTACATATATATTCCCAAAGGGCACCAAAACAAGGTAGTTGGGAATGGAATGGTCTGGAATGAAATAGAAGCTAGTAGGTAGAGTCAAAAGGGATATCATCCCACCTATGTGAAGAACCTGAAATGTTAAAACAAAAGGTGAATCAAAATCAAGAAAGCGTAGACCAGAATAATCTCTTCAATCTAAAGGTCATGTCTTGATTTTTTGTTAGAGGAGCCCCTAAGGCTAGACTGAACTCTCAAGCAGATAGTTAGTTCAGGTGTAATGAACCAGAACTCTTCTGAGCATGCAGGAACCAGACAGCACAAACATACCTGACCTTTAACACACCCCACTTTGCAAGACAAGATATCCAAACAGTAATAGTTCCACTCCTATCATACTTCCTCATAGAGACGCATCACGTAAACTTGTGAGGCAAAAGCATGTATCTTATTTAGTGATAGTTGTCCATATTCTGAATTACTCATGTTTGAGTTTAGATTCAAATGATCCATGTTTTTCTAATTCTTACAGAGTGTGTATAAGTTACTGTTTTAGTTGAAAAAAACAGAGCCTTTTTGAGGAGGATGTCTCAATTATCTCCATTTACTATCTTTTGGTTCAAATCATGGAGCTCTCTCAGAGCTCATGAATAGTATTCCTGTCATGTGAAACAAATTGACAGAGAAAATCCAGGAATACTATTAATGTTCCCCAGCTAATGGAAGTTCAGTGCCAGACTGGAATTACTGTGATGCATAGTCCAGAAACACACAGATTATGGGTGTCAGGAGCACAACTACTAAGGGTTCAGTTTATAAATCCATTCCTGTTGGGGCCACACTTTCTGCTAAGGTAAACAGTCATAGAAAGAAACACTTCAGAGGTTGAGAAATTTTTGCATATCTTTTTTCCAATCTTTAAGAAATAAATGTAGTGGTAGCAGGAATGAAAAAAGAGTGTAAGGGGCAATTTTTTTTTCTCAAAGTAATTTATGTTCACTGTAGTGAAAGCAGGCCACTTGAGGTACAAACAAGCACCAAGTTGCCCTGAAAGTATGCCAGGATTCCTCAGTTGGGTTTTTATCTATTTAATCTTTAATTACTCATTTGTTATCTGTGAAACATTTTTTCACAGTAGGTCATAGCAGACCATGAGCATCAAATAGTCCTAAAATATTTTCTTATCTATTTTTAGCCACCAGCGGGTACACACAGAAGCGTCATTATAGTGGAGTCTTCATTTGCCATTTATAACAGTGAGAGGATTCATGCCATTGGATGACTTTCCTCCGATTCCCTGCCAATACCTATTGCTTCTAACTATCAGATATAGTCAATTATAAGCTTTATTTGGCTAGCACATACATCTGCAAGCATACCACACAAATGACTGCTCCAAATACTGTGCATGCCAATTACTGTGTTTAAAGGGATTTGGACAAAAGAAAGACAGGCATGAATGCACTTCAGAGCAGGGGGGCTTTTCTGTTGGTTTGGAGGTGTTCATGTTTGGTTTTGTTGTGAGTTTTTTATGGAGGGTTTGTGGTTGTTTTTCTGGTGTTTTTTTCTTGTTGTTGATGTGAGGGTTTTGTTTGAATTTTTTTAACAGTTCTCTTTTATCTGTTATCTTTGTCTTCTGTTTGTTTTCTTCCCTTCTCATACTACTGTGTGGGATGTTGAATGCTGATGAGAGAAAGCTCTTTGGAATGTCAAGCAGTCATTTTTCATTTGCTCATTTAGGAATATGATGCTCAAATTAGACTCAGAATAAGCCAGCTGTAGGCTACCCAATTATCAGTACTGAGCTATCGAGAGCTGTCTTCATCTATCTGATAACATTTTACAGTCATGGGGAACCTCACTTGTTGAGCATTTTGTTAACCATCAGTAAAAAAAATTGCTACTACTATGTAATGTATACCTTAGCTATAATTACATATTTCCTCACAGAAAGTGAGGTAAAACCAAGGTTACTAATGAGTCCGTATGAAGGTATTAAATGGCAAAACATGACACTTCTATTCTGTAGAAAAGTGGTGTTTGTTTGTTTGTTTTTTTAAAAAGAACATTAATAAAAAGTTCCAAGATGTGAGTAGTACTGCAAGGCCACAGATTAACAAGGGGTGCCATAATATAAGGAGATTGTTTCATAGTAAGACAGTGACCAAAAAAGACAATAAACATAGAAAGAGAGAACATACTTAAGAAGCTGCCTAAATTGCTTTTTTGAGTTGTGACTATAATTTAATGAATTCTGCTTTTATCAGAGGCCATTCTCACAGAGAAAGGAGAGGGTCCTTGAAAACATGTGTAGTCTCTGTTCATAACTCCTGTGAGGTGCAAAGATCAAGGTGTAAATTTGGCTGAGTAAAAAGAGCTACTAGAAATTATGGCTACTGTTAGTGTCTGCTGTCTGACACAGGAAAGATACGTGAGTTATTTGGGGCTTTTTCATCTCTATTCTTGCATTCTACTGATGAGATGACCTAAAATTGTTGTTTATGAGAGCTGACAAGACCAGAGACCATGGTAGAATGGCTGCAGGGTAGTGACTTTTTCTTGTTGAATTCACTGAAGCCTTAGGAATTAAAATAACAGAAATAGGACTGAAACTTAGGCATCCACCAAGACTTAAAAAAACCCCAACACCTGGAAGGCTAAAGTCATCTGTGATTCTCATACAAATACTTTTTTTGAACACTCATGCAAATTTAGATCTGACAGATAATTTGTGAAAATATTTTGAGAAACCATTCAGTATTGTTTTCTGCCACAGTTATCTGGAGGGAAAAGCACCTTATTATGGAGTTAGTACCAGTTACGCTAATAAGGTCAGCCCAGAAAAAGTATGTCATGAAATGAAGCAAAAAATAGGGCCCTCATGAGTGAAAGCATCTTAAAATTCCAAGGTCCAAGAGCCATCAAATTTGATCTTGCTTAAACATGAAAATAAAGGCTATTCAGAGCTTCAGGCTATACCACCTTATTATTACTTATCTATTAACCTTATTCTTACTGGTCTATTCCCTGATATATCATCCCATTTCCAGTGTATTGATTGGAAAACTGAAATTATGAATAACTTTAAAATGTTACAAACTATCTTGAAGGTGTAAAGCTGAAAAGCTGGGGAAACATTATTGTGCAGGAAACAAAGGTTTAACAGAGTTTTATTGATGCATCGTTGTCAATAATGTAAAAGACAGACAACAAAGATGCGATTTTAATGTTTTTTGACATAAAGTGCCTGTCTTTTCACCTTTAATTTGCGGTATTAGATTTTTAAATTTTTCTGTGCTTATCTAAAGATACCTGTGCATAAAAGCCTCCTCTATATGATGCATCAGATTAGTCATTACACTTGAATAGATTTTTACACAAGTGAATTGAAATGCAGAAACATGCTGATCATCACAGCAATGGACAGCACAAAACTTGACTAAAAATTTGGGTTGTGCTCTGAGTAAGTTCTGTATTTTGATATGGTGAATACTATTATCAGACTGGTATGTTAATGCATTTTGAAAACACAGAGGGGAATAAGTTCTTGAAACAGGAAGTTTTCAAGCACGTTTTTATTATGATGAACAAATACGGGAATTGATATTTATGAAAAAAAGTTCTTTTAGCCTTTTTCTTTCCTTGCACACATTCTGGATGTGTACCTTTCTACCAGCTGCAATCTCAGTGAGAAACAGGTATTTTCTCTGTTGACCTGGGTCATGCAAAGCAGCAGCAGTTACTGGGGCTGTGTCACAATTGCCTTTTGCTGTGTTTCTCCGCAGGGCTCGCCGGGGGAGCGTGGAGCAGCCGGCACTGCCGGCCCCATTGGGCTGCCGGGGCGCCCTGGGCCTCAGGGGCCGCCGGGCCCTGCTGGGGAGAAGGGTGCTCCTGTAAGTAACCACGTCCCGCAAAACTGCCCATGGCACAGACTGCATGCCAGGGGGTTACTGTTTCCTACTCTAGTGCTTGCTATTAAATATATAGTCTCAAAATACCCAACCTACTCCTTTCAGATTTACAATTGTGTAAATAGTAAAACATTCCATGTCATACCTTCTAACACCAAGAAGGGTTAAACCTGTTATTATCTTAGCGTGGAGTGAATAGAATAAAAAAGTTTGTTAAATCAGTCTTTCATTGAAACTTTGTACCCAGCCACTCTGCATTTGAGTACAATTGTATTTGACATCGTCTTCCATTATTACTTTGTATAATACTCTGATATAGACTCTTCCCTTGATAGTTCCTTTTTGTTATTTTGTTTGGTTTGGGCTTTTGTTTGTTTGTTTGGTTTTTGTTTTGTTTGGGTTTTTTTTTTGAGAGGTGGAGTTTGTTTGTTTTTTAATTTTGTATTGGTAATGTGACTCCCTGTACTGAAATGTTCATTACTCCCCTGTGATTATGTGGATTACTTTCTTTTCTTCACAACCAGGGAGAAAAAGGTCCTCAAGGTCCTGCTGGACGTGATGGAATACAGGGTCCTGTAGGTCTTCCTGGTCCTGCTGGTCCTAGTGGTTCTCCTGGAGAAGATGGTGACAAGGTGAATCATTACAATTGCTGTTAGTGCATCTGTGAGAAGGTCTGTCAGGACAGTTCCCTGTTTGTAGCTTTCTTTGCAGTAAATGAGGCAACAAACCAACAACCCTTACCCCTGCCTCCCCTAAACTCCCCCTGCCTGCTGCAAAAAGACTTTAAAAAGTCTCCTGTCTGCGGGACAGATGCCATGGGACATTGGGATTTGTGTTCAAGAACTAGTAGAATAAATTTATCCTGGCAAAGAAGCAAGGATGAAAGTATGGCAAAATAAATCAAGGCATCTGATGCTAATATAGATTTTAGCCCATTTTAGAAACTTGGTTGCTGAATGAGTAAGATGAGATGTTCTCAGTAATATATAGGGATTCAGAACCACTGTTGATAGGCTGAGGGTGTCAAAATAATTGTGTTCACAGCAGAGATACTCTGTTGACTTGTGGCAGAATTTAGGACACAGCACCTTTCATGACCATCTTGCATGTTTGCTTGCTCTGTTAGTTAGAATAGGGTAAAGGTAAACATTTTGACATTCATTTTTGTGATGCATGAGTGTTATTTATCCCACAGAGATTATTTTCTGTAATTTAATTTAATTGTCTTTTATTATTTTATAAAACCCTGTTATTTTCTAACACAGTTTTTTTGTGATTTGAATAGTTCTGAAGTTTTAAAATGCTGTACTCTGCAGTGAGAAGCAGTTGTTCAGTCATATACACTTAGATGAGTCTGTAAATCAGGGTACTTCCATTATAAGTTCATGTTGAAGGTGACATGAGGAACACAATTTCCTTTATTTAGACCTCAGTTGCTCTATACTTCAAAGCCAGGTCTTGTTGCCCTTTGCAATACAGCAATCAATATCTGGATTAATATGACATACTATTGATCACTGCAGAATTGCTCCCTTCAGGCTTTCACACTTGAACAGCAGCATAAAACACAAAATAATCATATCAAAAGGAGCATTTAAAAATACCATGATACTGACTTCAGCTAAGTGTGAAGGAGACCATTATAAACAAGTTTAACTTTTAACTTTCAATTACAGGGTGAAATCGGTGAACCGGGTCAGAAAGGTAGTAAAGGCGACAAAGGAGAAAATGTGAGTAGCAAAATCCTTTGTCCGTTATATCTTCATGAAGAAAAAGTATTCATGCATGAAGAATGCAGGTAGCCTTGCTACATAAATGAGCAGAAAAAAGACACACTCCTAAAATGCTTCTTCAAAATACTGCAACACTAGAGGTTTGTACCTATAAAGCCCAGGCTTATATTTAGTATTGCTTATATTCCTAGAGCTTGAATTTCAGTAACAAATTGAAAGGTAAACTACACTTCTAAGCACCCTTCCTGTATCATTGCAATCATTCTCATTTGAACTGGGAGAAACCAAGAATTCACGTGCATTCACATTCGCTCACTATGGTTCACTGAGTGGCTTGTGTGAACATAGCCAGCTTCAGCTTCTTAGCCATAATGATGAAGACTATGAAGAGTCAGTAGAGGAATCTACTAATATAGTTTTAAAATTAAAGGTTATCTAATTTTTTGAGAGCACAGTTAAGGGATGGCAGCATTTCAGAACAGTGAAGACCTCAGAAGAAACAGCTTATGTGTTTTCATATATCATTAGGCCTGTTGGTGAACCTAGGACTAATCAGGCTGCTACTCTTTTAATTTGACATGTTTCTGCCTTCAAAAATTAATTCTGAAAGTTCAAGCACTTTCTGCTTTGATTGAGGCCAGAAATATAAAATTAAGCTTTTTCCACTGTGAAATTTGAAACTAGATAGAATAAAACTAGCATTCATTCATTTTTGTTTGATTGTGGTTTCTTTCCTAAAAATGCAAAAAAAAAGGTGTATTTTCACTTGTGTTCAATTTCAAGATAAACTGGCACTTTTCTTGAATAGTCTTCCTTTAGTTAAAAATTGAGACATAAGGGCAGAAAGATTCCTTTTGTTATTGTGTTTCAACAATATTCACAGTTAGCAAAGCACAGAACTCAGGATAGGGGTATTTATAGCTAAGCATATTTCTCTTGAAAACACAGTGTGCTCTTTGCAATCAACAGCTCACAGAGCATTCTTAAGAGTACATTGCTTTTAAAAGTGACACCAAATTTATGGCTTAGATATTATCAGGTGATGTTTTATAGGAGGATTAATACAAATTCAAGCAAATCATAGTGTTATGGTGATTTTAAAAAAAGATGTGGCAATAAAGTGTGGGAAAAAATGACAAGGCTTTTTGTTTGGTTTGGCTTTCATTTTGTTTTTTTGTTTTGTTTTAGGTTGAGGTTTTGTTGTTTATTTTTGGTGTTTCGTTGTTGTTGTTTTTAAAGATAACCTTGTTCTTCCTTCTCAATTATTTATGTGAGAAAGACTTCTGCAGTTTCCAATGTAGAAAACACATACTTTTCACAATCTCATTTTTATAGATTAAATCACAAAAAAAATTCTTCCTGCCTAATTTGAGCTGAATGCTTTGGTTAATTTTGTAAAATTAAGTCATGAAATTAAAACATATTTAATACTATGGACTTGTTCCAAGGTAACTGAAAATAAATATTTATCTATTTGCTGTTGTAGTTGTAAACCAGCTGAGGGCTATTAGAGTTACACGCAGCTCCTGTTTGTCGACCTGAAGAGGTTCAGAACAGCACAGGCCCTGTGTCCACAGAAGAGCCTGGTGTTCAAATGAAGGGAAGAAGGAAGCACATGAAGCAGGTCATAGAATCACAGAATGGCTTTGCTTAGGAAGGAATTTAAAGATCAACTAGTTTCAACCCCTGATTTGGTTTAGTTCCTGTTTTCCCCTTTGACATGCCTCTTCATTAGAGAAGCTTCTGCATCAGAGAAATTCAGAATAAAACACATGCTTGCACTTTTCTACTTCACATCATTTTAGCATAGCTAGTTATGCTGAGCATTAGACTGTGACCACAGTTCCCATAGAGAGTACTAATGTATCTGGGCATGTTCCAGCAGACCTGTTCTGCAAATAAAGTGGCTGCAGCATTATCATTTGAGAATGTATCCTGCACTCTCTGTCTCAAGGTTTAAGGCATTTGAGAATATATTTTCATTGAACTACAGGATTCAGTGTTCAGGCCTGCTTAGTTAATTTTAGCCCTAGCAAATTCCTTATATCCAAGCATTATTCTACTTCAAATTTTAAAATTTAAATTTTAAATAAAAGAAGCTGTAGACAACTTTCCATCGATAGAGACTAAAATTAGCCAATGCCAGGTGTTTTTATGCTTTTTTAGCTTCACTCTTTATCAGTTTAGTTTCTCTAGTGTTGCAAAAACAAGATTCAAACCAGCACCCAATTTTAACCCCATCATAACTAGTATCTTGCATTCCCATACTCTTAGATGGCTTCATTAGGTCACATCTGCATGATTGACTTCTGCATTATGTGCACTATAACTTGGAATGTTATTCTGCCAGAACACAGAAAAAAATTAAAAGGTTTCTCTCAGAGACATTTTTTTGCCATTCTGTTGAAAAGAGACTTAATATCAACGAGAATGTGACTCCCTGTGCTCAGCAAGAACTTACACTTTTCATATCTCCTGGAGGTCAAAATAAGCTTTGTGCTATTGCAAAAATAATTTGCAGTTTCAGAAAAACTAATCCAAATAATAAGCACTCCAATTAGGGTCACATTTTTAGATGATACTTCAAAGGTGGTTTTCTTGCATAAGTGTCATTGAAAGTTTTGATATTTTTGATTGTGAAAGAAATATTTTTCATTTTAATTCATGTTTACATGGGAATCTATTCTGAAACATTAAAAATGTGCTTCCAACAAATGCCAGTATTTTCTACTATGGATATGCAAGTCTGAGTTTTTGAGAAATAAACAAGTAATGATTATTTGTACTGAATAGAAAAGACTTGTGAATAATGCTACATTCTCTGTGGAGAAATGTGGAAATGCATAATAGACTGTGACCATGCAAGTAAGGTTTTCTTTCATCTCAGTATTTGCTTTTAATCTCCTTCCAGATGTCATAATCACTAACTTGTCTTTGTGGATGTTTGTTTGTTGCAGGGTCCTCCGGGTCCCCCAGGTCTGCAGGGTCCTGTTGGTGCCCCGGGTATAGCTGTGAGTAGCTTATTCAGAGCAACCCCAGCCTTGCATAACTCATCTGAGACTTACGAGTTCTTTGAACTGCATGCTCCTTACTCAGGAATCTATTTCAAATCACCACTAACAGTTCTGTCATTGTCCACTTCCATGCAGTTCTTTATTGTAAACAAGCCTGCATGGGTGGTGTTACTGTGTGGCAGATTTACAGCAAGGCAGTCATTTGAAAGAATTATTAAAAATTAAATACTATAAATAGTGAATGGGCCCCATCCTTTCAGTGAACTTGTTTGATGGTTTGTATGACAGCTCCTTACCAGATGTAGTTAAAAGAGAATATCTTTTTTTAAAATCCACCTGATAACAGGTGGATTGGTTTTTACTTTTATTTAGAAGGCTTTGAATTCTTTTACCCTGAAGATTGGTAGAACTATATGCTATTAATATTTACTAATATGTAGGTATTCAACACCTAGAGTGTTTATGGAGATGTAAAAGAGAAGAGGAACTCAGGGAACATTTTTGTGAGACATGCAGTATTAATTGACCTACATTAAACCAGGGCATGTGCTGGTGTTCTGTTGGTATAACAGATTTCATCTCATCAAGATGGTGTACATGCATTTGTAAAGACACTTGGCATGATTCTGAGCCCTGTTATGGTTGTTTTCCAGTCATTTCCATGGAGCTTTTTCTGTTATTATCAGACCTGTGATATTTGTGCTTTTCATTGTTTCACAATAGGGAGGTGATGGAGAGCCAGGTCCAAGAGGTCAGCAAGGGATGTTTGGGCAAAAAGGCGATGAAGGTCCTCGAGGATTCCCTGGCCCCCCTGGCCCTATTGGCTTACAGGTAAATTCTGTGCTCTCCACCTGTACAAACCCTGATTTCTCTGTCAGAAACTGAATGACAATTGTCCTCTATTAAATAAATTATAACATCAGTTAACAAGAACTGAAAGATCTCATAATCATAGAGTTCATGCCTAAACAGCAGATTTAATGCTGCAGATTAGTAGGATGCTATGAAACTGAACTCTTGGCTATCACAGGCTTTAGAATGTCATTCAGTAATACACTCATTGACAAAACCAAACAATTTCTGTTACAACAAGAGCACTCTTTATACTGGAGATACACACTTTAAAGAAAAGATTCAAGCTGGAGGTGTATTTTCACAGTATATTTTGGCAACCCAGTGTGTTTCTCAGTGATACCATCACAGACACTAGTGTGTCCTGAAAGATTAGCAGAACTCCATAATGCTTATATACTGCAGCCATCCCAGGCAGGGTCCTATAGTTTCACATTTCTTCCCCTTACAAGTGGTATTTTATGAGTAAAAAAAACACAAAGCAAGCATACAGTAAAACATAGGCTTCTCCCTACTGCATCCAGAGAATTACATTGGAAAAATCTACTTTTTGAAAAATTTAACTTGCTTAAATATAGTGGGACAAAGAACAAGACATTTAGGACCTTTGATTCATTTGCATGTAATAAACATTAAAACATAAAACACTCACTATTTCTAATCCATGCATGAAGCTCTATCATGAATCATATATACTCTCTTTTAAAAATTATGGCAATAATCTTGGAATGTATTCAACAGTCTATCTCCTTTCTGTAGACCTCCTGTGAACTGACTTATCTCATTCACTTAGCCGGACCCTAACTTGTACCTTTAATTTTTTAATTTTTAATCTATTACATAATGTAGTTCAGAAGGCCTACAAAGACATTTATAAAATATTGCAAACCTCCATGGAAGATAAGCTGTCTATTACTGCACCAGCAGATATATCTTCTGTAGGTTCATGTTGCCTTTGAAATGAAAAAGCTTTATTTTCAGAAACAATAATAAATCAGAAAAAAATTCCTAATTTTTTAATGAAGTTTTAGACTATTTTAAAGGGAGTCAAATAAAACCTTCATTGTTATTTTTCTCAGATTTAGAATACCACTTCAAATGATTCACATTTTAAGTTTAATGAGCACTGAGCTACACAAATATAAAAGTCAACTATGTTGAGACATACATATTTCAAATGAGGAATTTTATTTCTCCGATCAAGACTTTAATTTGAATATGTTAGTCCATGAACCTAGATCCCATTTTTGCTAAATGTATTGAAGTACTACTGATAATCAGGGATTTCTTTTATTCAGTAGGGCAATTTTCATAGTTATTATGAACTCTTGGGGGGTAACAGCTTTTCCTGTCTTACATATAATGCTCCTTGGTAACTCTATCACACTTCAGTTAAATTCTGCTGCTGTTACTTAAATTGGATATTAAGTAAAAAGAATTTTTATTTATAAAAATGAACATAGGTGATTTAAAATACTTATTACCTTAATTGTGAATTTCCTTGCTTTTTATTTTTATAATAGTTTTAAAAAGCAGGAAGCTTCTAACAAAAGGAGTTGAAAGTAAAGAAGATCTGAAAAACTCTGTGGGCCTATCTAGGTTATCTTCTAGTCAATTTATGGCAATTTTGCTTATAATTTGAAATATTAAATGACAAACACTGAAAGCAGTCCCAAAGCACTGTGTTCAACAATGCTTGAAAGATTGATTCAGGGAAATCAGTGGGATTTTTTCAGTGTTGAAATAGGAGTCCACCAAATGGCTTTGGAGAGTCTTCTCAAAGACAGAAATATCAGGTAAATGCTTAATTGCTTTTGAAGTTTTCTAAATACCTCCTCTGCAAGCAGTTGAATGAGTTATTTAGGTTTATCATGACCATGAATCATAATGGATAAGGCACTCAACTTTTTAAGCTAAATGCCTTTTTGTGTTCGTGGGGTAGAACTGAGTGGACTGTTGGCAATGGAAGATGTAGCTTATTTGAGGTAGGATTCTTCTCTCTGAATGTTAGAAAGTAATAATAACCCTGGCATTACTACTCAGCAAGTACTGTAATCAAAATGTGTTGCTGAAGATATTATTATCAGCTCTGTGCTTCCATTTCCATAGAATATAGTCTGGTATTTTTTAAAATAAGCAAGGATTACGTAGAAAAACCACTGTGTTGCCACATGAGGTAAAGCTCTTTGGTTTTTTTTCATGCTGACTACCCAATAGTAAAAAGCTCACAACAATCACAAGCACTGACAAATCAACCAAGTTTTTGCAGTAGTAGACAACAGAGACATACATAATTTTTAGAAAAGGTATATATATCTGAATTTTGAAAGTCTTTCTACTGTTTAGATTGTGTCAGAATAGGAGGGCAGCTGAGGAATGTATTTAGTCTTGGTTAAGTTTATATGTTCTACTTTTTTATACAGCTTTATAGCAAAAAAAGGCAAATTTTGCTTTCCATCTGGTTAGCTGTAGTTCAATAACATAGTTTGAAAGTAGGAGAACCCAGGAGGTGAAACTTAGAACCAGATCTTAACATAATGTAAAGCAACATACTGCTATTTACTCCAGGTCCAGAGGATCTGCTTTTACAGAAATCAAGCTTTGACCCTACAGTTAGGAAAGCACAGCTTAGTGGTGATGGTGCTTCTAGACAGATGTCAATATTATCATCAGCTGCAGTTTCCTCCTCTTGGTGATTGTTACTAGACAAACTTGGACATTTTGCTTCCAAGAGTATGTTTGTACAACTCAATGCAATGCCTCTCAGCAGGATTTATCACCTCCACTGGACACCTTATAAGGTGTTATACAACTTCCAGTACTCAGGTAGCTTAGACATCTTTGCAAACCACTTCACTGTGCCACACTGATCATGTTTGCTTTACATATATATGTATCATAGCATAAATCAAATTATCCATACCTGCCCCCAGGCTCTGGATAATGATTGAGAGTGTTTTAAAAGTCACCCACCCTAGCATTTCTCTGTATGGGTTTTTGCTTATTTTTCCACAAAAAGTTTTTGCATCTCCAAGTTTAAGCATCCTAAGGCTACAAATACATATGCTGTAACATAAAAAACCTCCTTTTCTTTTTCATTTTAGTGCAAATATGTAATTTTTTTCTTGTTCCACTACTCTGCCCCCTCCAAAGTTCACAAGTTTCACATGTAGATCTGATTTATATTGTTTCATACTGATTTATAACTCATCATTCCAGGCACCCTACTAATAGTATTCTCCTTTTTGTGTTTTAGGGTCTGCCTGGCCCACCAGGTGAAAAAGGTGAAAATGGTGATGTGGGCCCAATGGTAAGACTGCATCCCCCCTGGTCACTCTGGAGGAGATAAATATCCTCCATATATTATTTTCTTTTCTCTATAACTCACAATTTGATAAGTTAGTCCTGAATTTGATGACTAAGTATGAAAACATTTTGTGTAACATAAGCCATCTGTGGGATTTACTTTGTTTTCCCACATCTATCTCCTTTAATATCAAGATTTAAGTAACTTAAGAAATTACTCTGAAAAATAGATAGTAAAGAAGATGCTGTGTGTGTCTGAGACAGGAGAGTGGCAATGAGCTTCAGGAAAGAAAAAGTAGATACTGCTGGGCCAGATAATCTGGAGCTGCTTTTCTGAAATTCAGGACATTGTATGTTAGCTTCAGGTAATTGCAGGCCAGAAGATGGTAAACACTATTTGGCTCTGTTTACTTTCTCTGGGTGATGCATTTTCCAACTGTTTGTGCTGTTGACAGAATGCCTTCTGGGCTCTTCCTGACTGAAATGCAAGCTCTGTACAGTGTACATTTGCCTCCAGCACCCTATGCCACGTCTGGATGTGTCATTATTGCCCATCTGTAGGCACCATGGCACAGTAGTGTCACAGGGCTGTCACCAGATATGTGAGCTAGTCCAGGGGCTTTGCACAGTGGGGTGGGCATGCAGGTGGCCTGCAGGGAAAGTACAATGCAGGAAACCAATCCTCAGGAGTCCCGAGCATCAGATCATTTCCAGCTCAGGTACTGTGTGCCATAGCCTGGGTCTCCCCTGTCACCTTGTGAACTCATCCAGTGGGCAGCAATCTGGCCCTGCTGTTACTGTAGCACTGCAAAGATTAAAAGGCTTCTGCAGATTGAGTATATTATTTTTATTGGTCAGAAATCTCTACTGAACTTATTATGTCTGTAACTATAGTGTATATGTTCTATGGATTCTATAATATCAAATTGTCTCTTTGATACAGGGTCCACCTGGTCCTCCTGGTCCAAGAGGTCCCCAGGGTCCTAATGGAGCTGATGTAAGAATTAAATTATTCTTTTTCTCTTTGTATTTCAGTAATAAGCACTCTATTTTGGATATTTGGGATAACAAATATCTTTTATCATTGTAGGGTCCTCAAGGCCCCCCAGGTTCAATTGGCTCTGTTGGAGGTGTTGGTGAAAAGGTGAGTGTTGATAATAACCTCCTACAAAGAGAAAACATTGGAACTGGAATAGGAATATACATTTTGATTCTTCTGTGGAGACATACAGATACATTACAGTTCCCAAGTATCCTTCATTGACCTAATAATTGTTACTAGTGATCTAGCTATACTCCTAATTGCTGACTTACCACAGTTGGTCTTTCTATTTCAAGTTTTACATCACAAAATTATTTAACAATCAGAGGAAAGAACTTTGGAGCAGAAAATATAGTTTTCAGGTGAAGTAATAAAGCAAGGTTGTTTCCTTAACTACATATGATGCTTACAGTAATCTTATTGGCCTCAAATGTTTTCTATACTGATGTATCTTAGAACATGGCATAGCTGTCTATCAGGAACAATAAGAATATCCACTGTTATCCAATGTATCACTGTGAAGTGAAGCACACCTTCAGCATCAGTGTATGTCTGTTCCTCATACAGACAGATACAGTTCTAATAAAGCCCAAAGCCTGAGGATTATTTGTGTTAGTGGAAGACCTGACTTAAGACTGATGCTGTATGGCATTCATTCATCAAAATTATTTTCATTGCTATTTTCAGTTCTCTACTCAGAAAATTTTCAAGTGTATGAAGAGGATTTATTTGGGTTTTTTAATTTCGTATCTTACCCAAAGAACACGCCAGATATATCTTCATTTTTCTTAAAGGAAAGATGATGTTTACTTAGACATAAGGGCATTTTTTCCTGTGATTTATCTGATGCCACAGAGTAAGCTATTATATAGTGCTGAGCAAGCAAAAATATCAAAAGACACTCTCTTGAAATGCCTGTTTATGTTTATTTTATCAAGTTACGTGACCTCAGCCCATCACTCATGTAAGCCTAAAAGCCTTTTGCTGTAATGTTGCAGTTTTAATATGATTTTTTTCTTGAACTTTGGAATTGGGAAGAAGATTCCCAGTGGATCATAAGGTGAAGGAAACATAAATATATTCTAGGCCACTTTATAAATAGCTTATTGAGAAACTATGTAAATTTTTCTTAAGTATTTAATTATTTGCCACACAGTATCATATGTGTACAAAGAAACACCAACGTCAATAAATCATAGAAATGACACCTCTAGGTATGTCAGTATTGGTAGTTTTTCAGAAAGCTCACCAGGGTGTCGAATTTTCAGAACACGAAGCAAGATTTCCCTTTTTCTTCCTGTCCCATCAGATCAATAAGTGCACAGGTACCTTTTCTGCACCATTACTGAACTTCAGCACATCAAAAGTCTTAACTTCTTCACCCTTTGATTTATTCACATACTTTCTTTGGCACAATGGACCAATATTGTACCTTTAGCTACAAATCCCATCAGATCTATGAATTTACAAAAAATGACTTAAGTATCATTTCAATCAAAATTACTTATATTTTCCATGATCCTCTTCTTGATCACTGTTCGAAAGCATGTTACTCTGCTCCACAGAACTTGTAGATATTCTTTCTTTTTACAAGATAAGGAAGTTGCCATTACTTTCCCGGGATCATTTGTATGACTTGTAAAGAAAATAAAATCTCCTTTTCATCTTACAGTAGCTCACAAGCTTCCTGTTCCCCTGTGACAAGTTCTTTCTTATGACGCTCTTCAGTATTGTTGACATCTGCCATAAACTGTTGCTTGTGTTTGATTTGTTTTTTCACTAAATGTCTTTTTAATTTTTTTTTAATTAACCCTTCATTTACATTAAGGCCATGTAAAAAGCAATCACCAACTTCTTACCAGTGTGACCAAACTATTCTTTTAATAGAATCTTCAGATATAATGTAATATATGGCTTGTTGCAAAAATATCCTACTTTGTGTCCCTTCTTTGTGTTTTGAGAGCGCAGGGTACTGAGCCTTGAGATGTCGTGTCAGGCTGACAGTGCTTCACTGCAGCACTGCTTTTTTAGGCAGTGGCTCTGAGCATCAACTCACCTCTTGTGCCTTCATCTCTTCTCCCCAGAATTGCACAAGATATACAAAACATGATGCCCTCCCGCTGAAGTGCATTATTAACAAGGATATTCCCTCTAATGTCGCAAGTTTGTGACATTGTTTGTCCTATCTATTTTAAAAAAGATCTTGGCCTTTATGAAGAGCTGGAGGATTTTATTTTTCTCTCTGAGTACCAGAAACGTGACACAATGTAAGAGTTGGTAGAAAAAAAAGTTACTGGAAAAAGAGAATCTGTATGTCAGTGGAATGCAGAAAATAATCAGCACTGTGGGAAGAAAACATTGTCCTGCTACCACTGAGTGGTACTCATTACACTGAGGGTGCTGAGAAAAATGTTAATTATGAGAACATCCATGGTAGCACCTAATTATATTCACTACTTAAAAAAAAAAAAAAAACCAAACAAAAAAAACCACTATTGTGGCCCATTGAACTCAACAGGAATTTTGCCGGTGGTTTTAGTCACCTTTTTAATTTTTACTGTTTCACGGTTAAATTATATTCCAGTCATTTGGTAAAAACACTGACTTATATTGAACTCCTTAATCTTTTGTTTCTTCCAGTGACTCATATATGTGATTTAGTATTCCTATTTGTGATGATCAGGCCATGAAATTTAATTCAAGAACATGAAAATGACTGTTTATCACTTGGCTGTCATTTTTTATTTCCTCTTGCTTATTTCCCGCATTCTCTGCGTTCACACAGAGAAGCCTCCAAGTGTGCTATTTTGGAAGGTTTTATTTATTCTAATTACTTTCCTCCCTCCTCCTCAAGTTTTAGTACATGCCAGATTTTTTTCCTTGTTATGATATCTTCCTTCTTAATTTCAGTTCCATTTAATGAATTTTGCAAGCTTAGAAATCATCAAGAGTTGTTTTGTCAGGAGGAGTTCCCACAGTGGGAGGACAGTTCACACTTTTAAACAAAACATGCATTTTCTCTGTTCCTTTTCTTCCTACGCTTATTCTGCCCTATGTTTTTCTTATTATGTCAGCATGCTTTGGCCTCTGCACCCCTTTCAGGAAAGACATATCATACTACAGATAATTCAATGCAGTGACTGTAGAATGTAGAAAAGCATTTTGGCATCATCTCTGTCACTAGTCCAGAGTGAAAGAGGTTTGCTCACATCATATTTGAATGGTTAGACCAGGAGGTATTTTGTCATTATTACTGATGTTTCAAAGAGCCCTTATATTCTGCCAAAAGAGAAACAATTTTTGTCACACTTAGTGCCATGCATTTTTAACTAGCTTGTTGTTTTCCTCTGCTTTACACACAAGGGCCTAAATGTTCAGAGAGCTCAGCACTACAAATGTGTGTGTAGCCTTGCATTATTAATACCTGTAACCTCCATGGAGTGGCCCACAGGTCTCGAGCCTTACGCTCAACTAGAACCACTTAAATCCAGCCTCACACAAAGAGTATTCTCTTTGGGGTGCTTCTAATTAAGAAACAGTGTAAAACCAAAATGTACCAACACGTGCTTATCTCTGATTTGATATCGAAGGCCTAACATGTGGATATTCTAAATACCCAGGAAATGGCTTATGACTTCTCAAAACTGTGCTGTAGATGTTTTAGATGACATAAGAATTTACAACAGAGGGAGAACAGAACAAGTAATGTTAACCTTGCACTTCTCTTCCTCAAACCCTAATAAAATAATTTTGCCTTTCTAATTTAATTTGTGATAACTGCACTGAGTACTGTGCCATTCTCCCACCCTTCCTCCCTTCCACAGCATGTTACAGACTGTCAGAGTTAGACAGCAGTGCAAAATGATGTCTGCAGAACCTAAGCATTCTTTCTCGGATTTCAGATCTGATTTACTGTATGGAAAAAGTCTGATGTTAGAAAACCACTATACTCATCTGGGTTTATATTCCTTCCTATTCTATTATTCTAAAATACTTTTCAAAGTAGTATACTAAGGAGTGCAACACAATAAGCAAGTGAAATCAATCGTTTACATGCTTAATCATTGATTTATACCACAGATGGATATGAGAGGACAAAATCAATTGAGTATTCTGGATCTTAGTTTAAAAACATGGCTTATAAGTTTTCACAGACCTCTTTATGTGTGCATATATGTTTTCACATATGTATGTGCAGACACTGCTAAGGTGCTTAATCAAGTTGCATCTATGACAGTTTATGCTACCTGAATGTCTGTCATAACTTTTAATAACCTTACCTGACTGGCTGACTGTGATTTCTTCTCATCCTTCTCCATCTCTCCATGCTTGTGAACATGAGCCCTCCCAGAAAATGCAGCACAGCTTTAGAATTTCTCAATTAAACTTAGTTTTGCACAGAGTCATTTTATATATAACACAGTCACATTTACATACCTATGGGAAAAGGTATCATCTTCTAGAAGCACACTTTTTCTCTTCTTTTTTTTTTCTTGTTTTGTGATAATGGCATAAAAGTAGTAAAATTGTAATTTAATTGTTTTCACAACCCAGTCAGTTGCAAAATTGCCTCACTCTTGCAAAATACATCATGCCCTAGAATTTAACCAAAAGGTGGCAGCCTTCTATCCACTGTCTCTATGCTTTGTATGGACAATTCTCTAGAAGTGGTCATAAGGAAAACAAAGAACTTCTAAACCACCTTGCCTGGCTTGATAGAAACCATTCTGCTTGCTTCATCCAAGGAAGTTTTGAGAATTAAAAGTGTCTGGGAAATGACATGGCACTTCATAGTTCAGGATGTCTGTCTTTGATTATTGCAATTGTGTCAGAGAAAGGCTTTGCCTAAGAAAGACCACAATAACTTGTAAAATATCTAACCTGGTAACAAAAGACAAAAATATTTACAGAGGTGAAATATATCTCTTATTAGATCATAAAATCTATTTCCCAAAAGAACATGGAATATTTTCTGTGGAGAAAGTGCATCAGATTCTGAATTGTTACTAAAAATGAAAAGAAAGACAAGGGCCAACAATAGCTATAGATTGCACAGTTTTTAGAAGCTATAAATATGCACTTTGTAAATATATACTAGCTAAAATCTTCTCTATCAAAACGTTGTTTAAATCCCTTAGCAGCTGTCTAAACCAAATACAACATTTTATAGTACCTAATATTTGGAATATAAAAATCACTGTCAGATAAACCAGGACTGCACAGAGGGAAGAGTCACATTTCTTTGTAGAGCAATGATATAGAAATATTAATGTGAGATGAAACTTTAACTGGTCTCATCTTTCAGAGATGCCCTTTAAGGGTATCTTGACATTTTCTAGCCCTTCCAGTTTTACTGTTTTCCCCACTGCTGCTGGTTGGGTTGGTGCTGTGCACAGAGCTCACAGAGCTGCCTGCACCTGCCATTGCCACAGGTGGGCTACAGCAGGTGCCTGAGATCCTGCTGCCCCCCAGGAATAGGCCAGTACAACAGGAAAAGCCCATTTGGTGCATGATAGCATAAAATTATCATATGTTTGTCAAGGGGAAGGATAAGAATTGTATTAGTAATCAAAAGTGGATCATCATAAATTACAGTGTCATTTGCCAGAAAGACAGAAAAAGAACTTGCTCTCTGAGCAGCTTACAAGGGGATTGCGCTGGCACAAGTGCTCCCCAGGAAAGGCTTGGCACAACTGGTGCTCTTCTGTCACTGCTTTAGTTAGTCCTGCAATGGGCACACCTGTTGAAAGAGGCTGTATGGTGGACTCTGTTAAATACAGTGTGTCACTAACATGAATAACATCAACACATTTTATAACTCCAGACTTCATTCTCTGTGGCTACATAAATCTCATGTGATTGACAGGAGGCATGGGCAGACCCCCAGTGCCAGTGATGCTGCTGATTCAGTAAACCCCGTGCAGAGGATAAGGCAGTGAAGACTGAATTTTCCTAGAAAACATACTTAATGCTTATTGACCTGAAGTAGCCACTGGTTTTTGTTGTTTTGGGGTTTTTTTAATAAATAATGAATGCTCTATCATGGAAGCAAATGAACTTAAGTACTAAAAGGGATCATTAATTTTTAAGATTACCACAAGTTTAAATATATCTAATAAAACATACTATAGTTTCTAAAAGCACATTCACCCTTTAAAAGTGCCCTTTCTAAAGGGCATTTTAATATTGCTCCTAAAATTTTGGTTCTGTTAATTAACCTACTCTGGAATTCAGTTGGGTATTCAAATCTTTTTTTCATTTCTAATGTAATATTTACAGTAGGCAAAATTCTGGTCTCGGTGAGGTCATCATGCTGCTATTAGCGTCTCTGAAAAAAAGTTCAGTTTCTACACCATTTGTTTAAAATTTGTATTTTATGATTTACAGCTTTATACTGCCCACATGGAAATGACAGACATGCACAATGTATTCACTGAATTGTCATAGAATGAAGAGGGGCATGGAGGTCACATAGGGTATGAAGGATACACAAATTAGTTCCAAATCTGTGTGTTCAGTAGAGGGGATTGGGTAAAATGCATTTTCAGCATTAAACTATTCTTGTCCATAGGCTTAATTATTGGCAAGAATTTAGATTGAGAAATCCTTTGGAATAAGAATATATAGTTCTTGCCTCAGTACTCCATGACAATCACGAAGTATATTCTGTTACTCTTTCTTAGATTCATGTGCCTGTGATGCTAATAACTAAATACTCTAGTACAGGAATAGTTTTCTGAAAATAGTTTATTTATCAGACCACTGAGCTAGAAAATAATCAGTCATAACTAAACTTTAAAATGAACAATTGAAAAGATAGCCTCTGAGCTAATACTCTATATTAGCTCAGAAACAGACTGAATTATCTTAAATGTTCGCTTAATAGTGCATAACCTTTGGCTTGCACAGATTTTCTATATACAGTGCCATCCTCAAAGCCCTCTGCTTTACTAAATAATTTCCATATTATATGCGTAGCATACACCTCTGTAGCCTGTGGAGGAAATTTTGCTAACTGCTATGCTATTGTTTTAACTTTATGGTGTTTTTTATATAATTTTTTTATTCTAACAGTAGCTCTAGCAATAATCACTTCACTCCATTGACATTCATTTCCAATTAGTATTCTCTTACTTGTAGAAACTGCTTCCAGGCCAAATTTATCTTCTAGAAAACAAAATTATTCTAAAGAACACAAATACACAGTCAATATATTTACATAGCTTTTCTGTGACTAGAAAGAAAGATGGCAAACAGGAAATTTGCAATGTATGGGATAATAAAGGGGAAGATCTTCCAAAGCCCAAAGGGCAGGTTAGCCTCCCTGGCTCAGAAAAACATTAATTTTATATATTATCTCTCAAATTTCAGATTTCAGTTCTGCAAAACCATATATGTAACTTAACCCCCTTTCAGCAGACCAAATAAAACCCAGTTCTTGTATGATGTTTGCATGAATAAGTATGAGAAGAATATGTAATATGTAATAACAGAAATAAATTCACAGAAATATTCTCCCTAATGACTCCTAAATGCATCCTCACACCTTTTTAGGGTGAACCTGGAGAAGCTGGTAACCCTGGGCCTCCTGGAGAATCCGGAACAGCTGTGAGTACTTTGGTTTTCTATTGTCATTAACCTTTACTATGGTGAACTAAGGTATCTGGTAGTGCTTATTTAGAAAGCATTTAATCAGATCACTTGTGTATGATTTATTTGAATTTTCAGTGAAGAACTTCCACCTTTAAAATGCAATTTATTTCCATATAATCATAAACACATCTTGTACTAACAGCTAAAGGGTGAAGCTGGTCTTCCTAAATGAGTACTCAGTTTTTCTTCCAAAAGCATTAACTTTGGCTTGCATGTTCTCTCTGAAAACAGTTCACTGGTGCAAACTGGGTACAGAAGTTGGCACTTGATCTGAGATTTTGAATTCACGTGCCAGTATTTATGGAGGAGTAACATTGCCCTGGTCTGAAAAACAGTTTTGCCATTGTGATTCTTATTTTTAAACTATTCCATTTCCAGATGACATTTTTCTGTTCATATGTGTTCTACAGGGTCCAAAAGGTGAAAGGGGAGAGAAAGGTGAAGCTGGTCCACCTGGAGCAGCTGGACCCCCAGGTGCTAAAGGACCTCCAGGTGATGATGGGCCTAAGGGTAACCCAGTAAGTGAGCTTAATAATTTTAACACAAAACACTGTGAAGCATTACTGAAGTTGTGCTACATACACAACTGTATACAATTTTGTACAATTGCAGTAAATTCATTGTATGTTTCATAAAATATTTGTGATGAGTGCTGCCTGCTTGTCAATGGGTGACACTTTGCTTGGGTTTTTTCCTGATTTATCTAGGGCCCAGTTGGTTTTCCTGGAGATCCTGGTCCCCCTGGTGAACCTGGTCCAGCTGTAAGTATACCTTAAAAACAGTTTAAGTCTGCACTAAATTCTAGTTGACCATGACTCTTTCTTGTCTGGAGATGAGTTGTTGCCTGTAAAATCCATTGCTCTGCTGTTCACATACTTCTTAAGGCTTAAAAATGCTTAGAAATCTTTAAAAAGTTTTGAAAAATAGCTTCCTTGGGAAAATGCTCTGTGGAAAAATAGTGTTTTTAAATTAATTAAGTCAGCTAAATTTTTGATTTTGTTTCTTTTCCTGTGAATTATGTAGGGTCAGGATGGTGTTGGTGGAGAGAAGGGTGAAGATGGTGATCCTGGTCAACCTGTGAGTTGTTTCTGTCATTTTATGTCACCTGTATGTTCTCTCCAATACGAAGAAAGTATCTTTTGCCAAATCAGTGGTTTCTATACATTCACACTCTTAAAAACATTTTCAAAGTAGATGTTTTTTTCTATTATACTGAAAAATAACTATTTATTTCTTTGCAGAGATAAAACTGCCCCTATTATAGTAACACAGTTGAGCAAGAGCTCAATTTCTTTTGAAAGTAGAAATAAATGATGTGTTAAGAATTTGTGCTGGAGCTGCTGAGGAGCACTAAAAGTAGAGCAACTCTGAGCATAACAAAGGAATTCTGTAGCCAAATAATGTTCATTAGCTGACCTGATGAAATTAAGATCTTAAGCAGTATGGAGCAATACCCATAGTAATCCTCAAAGTTCTTTTTTTTTTTTTTTTAATTGCAAAGAAGTAGGATTACCAT
This sequence comes from Pithys albifrons albifrons, assembly GCF_047495875.1. Lineage (NCBI taxonomy): Eukaryota > Metazoa > Chordata > Aves > Passeriformes > Thamnophilidae > Pithys > Pithys albifrons. The sequence continues at coordinate 13,893,488 of NC_092467.1, forward strand.
TTTGGAAAGTCTCTCTCTAGCTCTGGAAGTTCTGATTATCAGAGAATTATTCCATACAGTGCAGTTTGTAAACAAAAAATGTTAGTGCATTGAACATAGGGTTGGAGGATGGGTGGTTATGAGCTGGGGGTTACCTGCAAACTTCAGGAAGTTGGTATCCATGTGCCTTTTTTAACAGGAACATTTTTCAAAAGAAAGCCACCCATGGCTAACTGTCAGATGTTAGTGAAAAATTGTAACAAAAGGAACAATTCCAGCACCTCATAAAGCAAGAAACTTGTTAGTGGAGCTGGGCAGTTGGCTCAGGCCGTGTGTTATTTCTGTGCGGCCACTTTCTGCTCTGCAATGTTTTGTTGTAAACAGGAAGAGAAAAAAAGAATGGTTGCATTTTGTACACTAACAAAAGGTGTTACAAATGTCAAAAGACCACCCTAAGAAAGGATTTGTTGAGTACTTCTGTCTGTGTGTTTATGGTATTTAGTTTCTGTCCACTAAAAGGGGCTAACATATGGCAGTTGTCTGTTGTATTTAATAAAGATAACAACTCCATCCTTTGTTAGCACTGAGCTTATACCTTTCTGTGGCAGGGTCCCCCAGGTCCTTCAGGGGAAGCTGGCCCACCTGGCCCACCCGGGAAAAGAGTAAGTAATGGCTCATGTTCCTTGTGCAGGTCTCTGTCTGAGACAGGTCCTGGAGAATTGCAACTACTTGTTCTCCATGTTGTGACACACACATAATGTTTGATGTTTCTTTTAAGGAATGTATTGGGAGAAATGAAAGAATGGAAAAAGCAGGGAAAGCTCTTTACATGGCTGACACAGAGCATGGGAGCCAAAATGCAGAGTAGAATGTATTTCTTACCTGTAAAGACTCTGTTTCCTTTCACCCAAGTAAATTCAATCTGCTGAATTAGTCTGCGCACAGCAGTGAGTGATTATGGCAGTAATACAAGACATCATCTTTAGGCACATGACTGCTATCAGAGAGCAGGAACAATGTGTCTGTTTTGGAGTCATTAGCCTCTGAAATAAAATAATTTCAATGCAGCTTTTGTGCAAAATTCTGTCATACCCTCTGCATACAAAATTAACAAGCAGACATTTCTGTAACTTATGAAGCTATTCCATTCTTTCTAAAGTCTTTGAAGCTTCACAGGCTTTACAAATATAGCTAATCAAACCCAGTAAATAATGTTATACTTACAGGACTGTAGTAGATGCATCAACCTTTAGGTCTGCTTCAGAGGGAAATTAGATGCAGTTTTTACACTTGAAAAAACAGAAGTGTCATCATTAAAAGTAAGCTGAGAGTTATTTAACAAAATATGTTAAATTGCTCTATTTAATGGGCTTGAGTGAGCTGATATGCCTAATTAGTTTTATCTATTTTATACAATAATCTATTTGCTCCACCAACTTGCAGTATATTTAAAACACTGTAAATGATGATGACAGCATTAGCAACCTTATCACTAGAACTGAAATATGGCTTGATTGAATATGAGCTCTCAGTATGTTTGTTTGACATCAAATTAGAACTTCCTGCTTTATTATACAGAAAGGCAGTACCTCATTCCTAACAGATGGACTGTATTTTATCTGATTGTACCTAGACAAAAACCCACTGTAGAAACCCAAACTCCATCTTACCTGCAGTTTGACATATTTCCAATTTAGGGAAAATGCATGGCTAAATTTTGCCAAGTAATCTCATTCCTGAATTCCAAAGAAAACATTTTGTAGAATCAGATTCTACATTACTTGAGTACCAGTATGTTTCAAGCTTGTAGAAAGTGAAAAGACTGAAAGTTTCACACCTTGCTGGAAAAATGAACAGGAAAAATTCTTTTTATTAGTTTTCATCTTTTGTATGGAAGAATCAGTTTCAACAAAAAGCACTGAGAAGTGTCCTTTCATCTGGATTAAGAAGGACTCAGCATTTCAGTAGTAGTATTGCTGTCTGTGAAGGTGCAGCTCTGGCTATAGTACTAGAAAGCGACATTCCACCCCATTTTGGCTTTTTGTCTCTGAAACAACAAGCTGTCAGGGCTCAGAATTCATACTTTTTAATAAAGTCTCTTGAAATCATCAACTGTAGAATCTCTCTATTTAATTTGTTACTTATTTTTATTTCCCTCTTCCATTCTATTTTGGAACTGAACCTGTACTCGGTTTTACTGCCCACTCTTCTGAAATTTTGTTTATTATTAGGTGTTGGAGTTTTGAGCAGTCTCTCTTTGGTATTGCCAGTTACAAAGAGGATTCCTCAGCTTTTCCTGGGAAGCAAATTCTAGTCAAAGACATGAACATCAATAGTTTTTTCATTGTGTCTAAGATGGCTACAGATACATACTTACAGTGACATTCAACTGTCAAGTGAAGGCCAAAGATAAGCTATTTTGCCTAATTATTTATGGTTAACAGTAATAGGATTACTGGTAGCTGGTGAGTTAAGCAAATATCACACCTGTTTAACTGTGGTGCTCTAAAGGCTTTGACAACAAGTATCTTGCAGACCCTGTGAGGCTGTCTCCTGAACTAGCAGTAGGGTGAATTTCTTTTAAGAAATACTACCAAGCAAGTTCACATCAGAACAATAAACCTGTTCCAAATTCTTTCTTTGAAGAATTAAAATTGACTATCATGCTAATGACCACTTAGCTCAATTCTAAATCAAATTAAAAGGTTAAATCTATGGATGAAGCTGAAGTGGATACATCATTAGAGCATTCCCCAAATTTGTACCCTAATTAATATATTAATTAATATATTAATGTATTAATATACTGCCTACTTTAATTAAGAGATGTCAATACTGCAGCAAAACAATTCTCTAAATTTTGACAAGAAAAGTTTATTTGGTTCATTGCCTTTATATATAATGTACCTTTATATATAATATTATTTAGGAAAAAATAAAGTATTTCTATGAAGGAGATTCTTTTTCATTTGGCTACAGCATCACTCTGCCTCAGCAGGGTGCACTCACCACTTAAAAATTAAGCTGATTTTCTCTCTTGATTGCAAATGCACAGGACACCTAACAACATGCCAGGTTCTTATCTCAACAGGCCCAGGAAATGCAGTAATGGTTTGCTGTATTGGAAATCATGGTTTAAGTCAGGTGACAGACAGCTATAAATGACAATTTAAATTATTTTAATGAAATATGGAAGAGCAGACAAAAATGTTCAATAGGTTCACAAAACAAAATTGAGAACAAGTTTGTTTCTGCATGACTGTTTTAGTATTCCTGGCTCTGCATAAAATGTATCAGGCAATATGTCTGAAATTACAGTGCACTGATCATAAAACTCACCAAGGTAGCTGGGGGGATGAGGGTGGGCAGCTGTGCAGGAATGTGCAGTTACTGTTAGTCAAATATTTCCTGTCAGTGTAAAACCAGACACTCCAACAATTCCAGTGTAGGAAGGTATGATAAATAATAATTAGCAGTCTCTCCCTCTCTGCAGAAGCCCCACCTGTGCCAGGCCAGCGATCCCAGCTGTCAGCAGGAGCAGTTCCCTCAGCAGCTTTGTACCCAGAGCAGTGCTGGCACTGTTTGACTGAGAACACCCCACTTTGTTTGGCACTCAGCATTTATTGTATTTGTAACTTAGCCATTGCAGTGGCTGATTAATTCATGCTGCAGCTCCATTTCTAGATCATGCAGACCATATTTCTCAAATACAAACTACCACACTCAACCCCTTCCAGTTTCTTAGGCAGGGTAGATTATAATCCATATGGGAACTTCAGTGTAAGGAATTTTCAAGCAATGGACATGTAAATTACACCATGTAAGAAAACAAAGTCATGTTTCTAAAATCTTCTGAGTTAATTTAGGTATCTGTTGATTCTTTCTCTTATTACTGCAAACTATGATCCACCAAACAAATTACAAGCTACAGTAAGGTTATATGCATCAGACGTTATTATTTATTATTGGAAAAGCAGTGATTTAAAATGTTCTTCCTGTTTTAAAGTCAGCATTTGGACTGCACTGACCAGGGCTTTTTAGCTACTATGTTTTTTGAAGAGATAAAACTCAGTCCTTTATCCATTACAGCTCTTGAAAATACAAAAGGGAGAAACCTGTTGATACCCACAACAAATGATCAAAGTCCACTGTGGGTAATTCAGTTCATTTTGTATTACCTGTGATGTAAAGCCTGACCTGCCTCTGTTGGCCAAAAGGTTCACACAGTGAAGCAGATGTTCAGTTCTACCCTGGGGAAAGCTTAATTTCAGAAGCAAATGAATGATCTTAATATACTTCTATGTAAATAGTTATAAAATGAATATAGTTTTCCAGGAATTAAAACTGGGGGAGTCGTGCAAGGTATTTGACAGTAGTAGCAGACAGGCTATGAAAAGTTTGGGCTTAATTCATCTCTAGGATAAAAAATTGCTGTTAGGTCAAACACTGGTCTAACTCCCTGAGCCCACAAAGATCTGATGCTTTAATTTTAGGGGGCCTACATTGGTTTTCTGTATATTTTTACAAAGTAAAAAACAGTAAATGAATAGAAGTGATTGAATTTTTCTTGTTGCTGGTCCTTACAACTTGGTGTTTGTTTTTTTGGGTTTTTTTAATTTCTACATAACAATCTGCTTGTTGCACTAACAAACAGATGAATCTTAGGAATTAAGTTTCATAGATTCACAAAATCACACCATTTGATCATGGTCACTTTTCTTTCCTTTTGCTTTAAGCTGATCATTGGTTGGTAAGAAATAGCTGCTTGGAATAAAGACATTTCCCAGGTTAAAAATTAACCTTGTAAGAGAACAGTTGGTCTATTATCTCGAGTGCATCTTTTCAAAACTAAGTATACATAGAGAACCATTTCCAGAAGAGTACATTAGATTCTAGACACCGCTTCTGTTCATGACTGAAGCTATGAATATTAATTACCTGACCTAAAAATCAGCCCTTGATGTTTTGGAGGAGAAAAGGGTATTTTTATTTTTCACTTTCATATTTAGTGGATAATATATCAATTTTTGGCTGTCTAAACATAATTAGGCTGCTTACTGAGCCCATCCCTGACTTAGAGAATAAAGAAGTACTTGTCATTCTGTGCACTGTAGGTGACAGGCCCTTTTGGAATCAGTGGACAAACTACAGTGAATAGATAGAAGCCAAGGCAAAGCAAGTTTAAAACTGTTATTGTATGTATAAATTAGTATTGTTCACTTTCATTTGTATCCTGTTTTAATTTTTTTCCAAGCTATTTCTTTGGTTTGAACCTCATCATGTCAGATGTGTTAGGCAATGCATATTATTTTAGATACTCTAAAAATTCAGAAAATTTTATAAGGAGAAAAAGAACTGAAATGACAGATTGGTATTATTTATCCTGTGAATGATATGTCAAAGAAGAAATTTAATGTTATTTTGTAAGCATTTACTACTTACTGATACAGTGGAAATTGTACTTTCAGATTTTTTCAGTGTCCATGTTTTACAGGGACCTCCTGGAGCAACTGGTGCTGAAGGCAGACAAGGTGAAAAAGGAGCAAAGGTAATTACTGAAGGATTTTTTAGATGCATGGAAATACAAAGTATATATTAAAAAAATTAAAATTAAATTTCTCATCATGCACTGAGTAGCAACTTATCAAAGTAATAATAGGGAAACTGTAAACTCCAAATGAAGACCCAGGATTTGGAGTGGAGCCCCAGCAGTGCAGGCTGAGGAAAGGCAGAGGGACGTGCTTTGCTGCAGCACCTCTGCACATGGAGGCAGCACATCTGGCTCGGGAAATGCTCCTGTGCAGAACATTCGTTTGGCTTTTAAAAACCAGAGCGAGGAGCTTTGCTCTCACTTTGCATCTTGTGTATCCTTACAGTGCCAAACTGTCTTCCTCTCTGACCTGTTGTGTTCTTTTTAGGGTGAACCTGGTGCAGAAGGGGCTCCTGGAAAAACCGGTCCAGTTGGTCCACAGGGGCCTGCTGGCAAACCTGGCCCAGAGGGTCTCCGGGGCATTCCTGGCCCTGTGGTAAGTAAGGGGAACACAAAATAATATTTTAAATGTTGCATTTCGTCTATAGACTCTGGTAAAGCGCCCTTTTTGTTTTCTCTAGGGAGAACAAGGTTTACCTGGAGCACCAGGTCAGGATGGCCCTCCTGGACCACTGGTGAGTACCTTCCTTTCAGGGCCAAAACAGAAAAAGCACTGTACTATTAAAATTCACCATTAATGTGTCTGTGCATTTACAGAAAAATGAAAAGTCAGTTCTTAGCACAAAGTTGCTACTATTCTGTGCTGGTAAAATCTGATACATGACTGCCTTCAGATTTTATTGCTCTGCTTTAGTAGGCAACTGTGCTGAATGCTGCTGAGTTAGACCAGGTAAAAAATGGAATAAGGCAGTTGTAAACCAAAATCAATTAAATCCTCTGAGTAGAATTAAAAATCAAATAAAATGAAAGAAGCTTACAATAAAAAAATCTAATTCTGTCCCCATATCAGCAAACTTACCACCTTAAATCCTTTTGTTTCCTTAGCAGTGGCAAATTGTGTACATCCATTGATTTTAATGACTGCTAGTTTTAGGAAATTGTTGTTCATATGAGAAAAAGTTTAGATCATATCTGTTCCTTAGAGACAGAAAAGTAGAAATCAGAAGTAGGGCTAAAAAGATGCTTCTACCAAAGAAATTCAAGTCTACTATATGGCCAGCAGGTTAATTCTTCAAATGTCAAGCAAAGGTGATCCAATTCAGTGAAAAGGTCTCATATCCCTTGCTTTCCAAAGTCATTGAGCTAGAGTTCACCTCTGTGATCACAGTTGAGTCCCAAATTGGGAATGTAAAGCTTGGAAACAAAACATGGACTGTTAGAGTTTGATGGAAAAAAAATAGACAAGTCTTATCACATGCTAAGCAAAATCTGCACTGGTATTTCAGCCAGAATATCTCAGATTACTTTAGGAGAACAGGGCAATAAGGGCCCATCCTCAACTTCAGAAATGGTGTGGCCCTGAAGGGGGAAAAGGAAACCTGTGAGTAGGAAGTGGGAAGGAAATCCTCTGTTCCTTTTCCTATATGGACTTAGAGGATACAGAGAATACAGGTCCTTAGGTAGCCTCAATACTGAAAGGTTTGGCACTTAAGCTGCACCTGAACTGAGAATCTTCCCAAGAGCATTCCTGCCTCTCCAGTGAGAACTCAGAATCTGAACATCAGCTACAAAGTTTTCTTATCAGTCTCCTCCAGTACATAAAAATGAAAGGGATAAAAAAAATCTAGAATTTAAACTGAAATGCTGCATAAATCAAGATTTTTACCATAAACCTGTCTTTGTTTTTATGTGCATATGTGAGCATGGGAAATTACCGTTTCATTGACTGAATCACTTTCATGGGTGAAGATTTTTGAATAACTATTTACAATTCCAAAAATATTCCAAACATGCAACTTCTTAACCTATAAGCAAAGAGGTTCAGAACATATCCTTTTATGCCCCACACCAGAAGGTTTTTTTCCAATGAACAGTGATCTGGTACATAGCTGTATGCATTGATAACTTCTGTGTATATCATTATACATGGTATTGCAATGGCACCTACATTTAATTTCATTTTTCTCTGTCCTTTAGAAAACAATAATGATCAAATAATGTACTGATGAAGCTTTACATTATACATCTTTTTTGCCCTTTGTTTTAACATTCTAATTTTCTCCAAAGCCTCATGGATAGCATATTGTTTATAAGTCAGGGTTTGGGAACAATGAATGAGAAGCTGAAAGGAAAAGGATTCCCTGTACGTGTTCTCTCCAAAGAGTTTATGATGGGATCACCACCATGCTTTTTTAAGTTATGTGGGAAGCTTACAGATAAAATGCATGGAGTATGAGTCAGGGAACTGAAAACTGATCTCCTCACTTACCATTCTGTGCTGAAAGCTAAAAGTCAATGAACAATTATTCAGCAATAACAAGTATCCTTTCCCCACATGTCAGTCACTAGAATCCCCTAAATCCATCATCTAAAGATCTCTCTTCCAACCAATATTTGTGAGCTTAAATATTCAACTCAGACCTAAAGCTGAGTATATTAATGAACTACATACTCCCAAATGCAGAGACTGCCTGTCACCTCAACAAGAAGTTTTTTTCAATAAATGGCTGCAACTTAATTTTGGATTTTAAGAATGTAAAGTTTATGTGTAGAAGTTGCTGAGGTTAGGTCTCCCTCCTTCCCCTCCCATCCTCTGCAGCAGACTGCTATCAGGAGAAGAATATGAAAGCTGATTTGCAGCAGACCACAACACACTGCAGGTGAAAAGTCTGATTCTGTATTCCAAAAGCTTAAAAAATTCACATTTCTTTCATGAATTATGTATTTACCTAGGCTTTTGCATCTAATGATTCCTGAAGTGGAGATGGAAAGCGTACATGCTGAATAATATTTGGTACATCAAGTGTTACAGCACTGCTGAATCTGTGCCAGGTTGGAAAGGTCACTTACTCCTGCCATCCATAGCAGAATTTCACAGATGTCCACTGGCACCTGGAGACTTGTAGTGAGGAGAGACTGACTTAGCAGCTCTACACCTAATGCATACATCTTCAGTGTGAGATTAAAGCCTCTGAGAAATTCATGTCCCTTGCTTATGCACTGCTTGGCCTGAATTTTTCACCTCATTCTGTAGAACTTACACAAAACCAATACTGCCATTTTTATGAACATAGGAAGATTTCTCAAATCAAGAATTTAGTTGGCCCTCCACTTTATAGATTTCTAATCATGCACCCTTTCTAGATTTCTAATTATAAAGAAGTTTAAATATCACAGTAGCATCTTTATGCCTTTTTAAACATACATTTCAACTTTATTTTGGGCTCTAAATCATATATCATCAATTGCAACCATCAACCACTGTACTTGGATTACATAAGTACATAACTGTTACAAAGCACATAAATGCACTTTGACTTGCACTGCCTTTAATAACATCTCAAGAAAATGTGATCTGTGCAGTATTTTAAAATTTATTTTAACATTATTTCCCTTGATTTATTCAGGGTCCACCTGGCTTGCCTGGACTGAAAGGAGATCCAGGTTCCAAAGGAGAGAAGGTATGCTTTATAACTGTTTGTGCCTTGGCAATAGGAGGAAAAAGTTACTGCCTGTGTGGTAATCTATTGACCACATGATCTGTCCTTGCAATGAAAATACCAACGATACTGATGTAAAGAGAACTGTCAGTTTCACAAGAACAAACTAAGTAGAAATAACAAGCATTGGAGATTTTTATTTTAAAACAACAAAATACAAATACTTAAGAACTATAATACTTTCTTTTGAAATAATGGATTAAGACATCTGGGATAGCATTTTCTAATGGAGTCCCAACGATTTATTGATTGTGTCTCAGAGAAAAGCTATAGAGAAAGGAATATGAATATGTACTTTGTGACCTTCAGTTTTTGTCTGTGTGCTTGGATCAGCTGTTTATGCAGCTACATCACATGTGGAACAAATGTGCAACTCTGTGATACGCTTATAGCATCTAAATGGGAAAACTGTTACAAAGTCCGTAGCCACAGGTATTGTTATTTCTGTATCAGTTTCAGTAAGGACTATGTTGCACTTATATCTTTCACTGAAAAAGCAGTCACAACTTGCAAATAATCTTAAAGTTTAAAAGGCCATCTAAGAACAACAAATATGCTTTTAGAATACTTTGTTTTCAGGTGGATGACAAGAAACAGTGATAACATGTGAAATGTCTAATTTATGTGTTTGCAGAACACGTTTATTTTAATGTAGGTTGAGTTTTAACTATATTTTCTTCAATCTTGTTTAGGGACATCCTGGTTTGATTGGCCTGATTGGACCTCCAGGAGAACAGGGGGAAAAGGGTGATAGGGGTCTTCCTGGTCCACAGGGATCTCCTGGAGCCAAGGGTGATGCAGTGAGTACAACATACTTGTCTTTCCATTCAAGTTCCCTGCAAGCAACGAGTACATATTCCAGGCTTTCTTTTGAAAGAAAAAGTTATTAACATTTAACACCCTGAGCCTCTTACCAGAGGCTAAAACTTTCCTCACATTCTACAAAAACAGTGATTAAGCAGCTTAAAATGAGATTATAGAATGTTTGAGAAAATGAAGGAAACACATACGCTATGACATACACACACAGCACAAGTTAGGGACAAGATAACACTAACAGCACCAATCTCATCATGCTTATTAACAGCATTACTCAAAGGGCCTCCCTTTCTCCTAGCTATTAAGCCATATTTTTAAGACACTATGTAAAAAGTGAGGTTTCCAAACCAGTCTGAAGAGGAACACAGTTGTGACTATACATATTGCAGTGCAAGAACAACTACAAGCAACTTAAATTGTCAGATAGTATTTTAACCTTACAAACTATTTTGACTCTTAGCAAATGGTCTAAATCAAAACTCAGAGCTGGCCATTTACTGGGACTACCTTTTTCACAGAAATGCATTTTTAATCCTGTCCATTATGTAGAATGCTTTAGTTCTGTGCTTATTCTTGTATTCATTTTTAGGGAATTTCTGGTCCTGCTGGTCCACTTGGACCCCCTGGTCCTCCTGGTTTACCTGTAAGTAATTTCATCCAGTCTTCCTGTTCAAAACACTCCCATGTTGTGTGAAATACGCTCCCAACTGTGGTTTTATGTTCTTGTCCATAGGGTCCCCAGGGTCCAAAGGGTTCCAAAGGATCCAGTGTGAGTAGTTCTCATCTGTACTTTTTGTTCTTTTACTTAAGTTTTGCATGTATTATTTTTAAACACTGTGTAACTGTAGCATGGCCAACACTGTGTTTCCTTCATTGCTTTATAGGGTCCTGCTGGTCAAAAGGGTGACAGTGGGTTACCTGGTCCACCTGGTCCTCCAGTAAGTAAGAATTCTTATCTTGGCATTACACTGACACAGTGACCCTGTTTTGACGGGGTAAAAAACCAGCAATTTGTGAACTAAAATATTAATGATTGTTTGAAAAATCACTTTTCAGGAAACACGGATTCCCAGACACACAGAAACACGTGTCTGCACTGAAAAAGCCGTTAGAAATTTGAAACAAACAAATCCCCCCGGCAAAAGAAACACCAAAACCCCACCTATAAACCCCCTACAAACAAAAAATCATCATACAATAATTATTTAAGGTGTAATTGAAGCACAGAAAATAGAATGATACTGGTTTCCCCGGTGATAATCCGTTTCCACTATTTCCTTTTCATATCATAATAACTTAAAATGAAAAGAGTCCAAATCTGAATACAGTGTTTAAATTGCTTAAAATTAAATATTGCTTCACAGACCCCAAGTGGAATTTTGAAATTTTAGCACAGGAAACACCCACAGTTTTCACTTGTCATAGACTATGTCTGTGCTTGAGGGAATTGTCAGGGATACAAAGGCAACTGCAAGTCAGTTCTGTGCACTGATGTGAGGGCAACACACTCTTCCCCAGACAGCAATGTATTGGGAAGGATTTAGAGCATGACCATGGTTTGGCTTCTACAGTACTTTTTCTTCAAGTAAATCAAAACATGTAGGTATACATCTGAAGAATTAAGCGAAATAAAGAAATAAACACTTTGAAGAAATCCTCTTCAAAGCCTCTCCAAGCCACATTCTGGGGTCCTCCCCTGTTGAAAAACAAACAAAAAAGTTAATCAGATATGTTGCTTTCCTCAGGGCCCTCCAGGTGAGGTAATCCAGCCACTGCCAATCCAGTCACCCAAGAAGACAAGAAGATCTCCTGATTATATGTTATCTGATGCTGGTGATAATATTCTGGATTATTCCGATGGCATGGAAGAGATCTTTGGTTCCCTGAATTCGCTGAAGCAAGACATTGAGCACATGAAGTACCCAATGGGCACTCAGAACAACCCCGCCCGAACCTGCAAAGACCTGCAGCTCTGCCACCCAGACTTCCCAGATGGTAAGTTAGCATTGCAGGGGAGGCAAGGCTGAGCTTATGGTCTGCCATGGTACTTTGGCAGAATAATTAATTATTGGGACATGGGTAATACAGCCCCTCAAAAAATAGTCTCATTGAAGGTGTAAAATTTGTAAAAATATATGAGATGTTCTCTTAGTAAAAGCCAAAATTCTTAGAGTTTTTAAATAAAAAACAGTTGTTTTGACAGGTGGGCCTTGCATTTGCAGGACAATCCAAGCAGGGTGTGATGAAAGATTGATGCTGTTTAGATCAATGGAAAGTAAAATCACACATGTCAGCACACTGGGACAGCTAATAGCTTCCTTAGTAGCTGTATACTTTAGCTTAGCATAATAATAGAAAACAACATTGGTATTATAAGAGATTTATTATTAGTTATGACTCTCAAAGTCTTTCCTATTATTTCACCCTTAGTAATTTGTTCTACTGCACCACCACTGTTCTGTATCAGTCAGCAAAGTTTCTTTGATATTGTTCAGTGCTACCAAGTACTAGTGTAATAAAATGCAAAGTAGTATGAACAAGACACAGTGTTCTGAAGAACTAGCTTGATTTCATTATTCTTCATTCCTTTCTTCTTTTTTTTCTGAATTTACCCCTCTGAAAAGGTTTAAATGAAAGCCAGCCTTCACAGAATTTTCATCCTTTCATATTTTTTTCAATTGCGATGGATATTTTTCTGTTTTTAAATGGGAGGCAAAATAGATTTTGACAGTTTAATAATATTTTATTGCTTTCATTCTAGATAGATAAGAACAGATGGTTTGCCTTGAGGAGTAGTTAAGCAGTGTATGTGCTATATGAAAAGTACGTATTTTACAATTCAATACCCTCCCATAATAAGGAATGGTTTTTATAGAACACATTCACCTTCTTCATTTACCAGTATTTGCTTCTTATTTGGAGCCTTCATATATAAGTGATCTTATTTTTGTTAAAATAAAAGCAAATGTATTCATTAAAATACAGAATTCTCCAGGGAAAAGACTTAGAGATAGGAAAGAATGTTTTCAATAAATGCAGCCTAAATCAACAGAATATTTAAATCCCATAAATGCTTTGTCTATACCCTATATTCAGAAGACAAAACCAGTGAAAGGATTAGTCATTTCTCTTTGAAACCTTCACTATTTGTTTGAAATGGGATTAGAACTGTAGTGTAAGAAAATCAGTTGCTGTCCTGCTTGTGAAATATCTGGAGATAAGAACCTGCAACACAGAAATCATCATTATAATTAGAACAGTAGGTTTTAAAGAACACTGATTTTTAATGGCCCTTGGATGGACTGCCACTCTCTTTCATGCCCAGCCTTCACTACTGCAGCTTCGTAACCCAGGAATGAAAAGGTCTTTGCATGAGTTATATCTCTCTCAGTGAAAGCCTTGGGTACTTGTGCCAGATCCAACCCCACCAAGCCCCATGCAGACACCTTTTTATGCAGATAACTATGCAAATGACTCCAGAATTGGCTCCCTGACCTAAACCATAGCTTATTTCTGCCTAAGGCTGCCTCTGCTCTGGTTTTGAGAGTGCTCTAACCACAGGTGCAAATTATCCTTCTAGCTGAAATACTGAAATGACCGAATTGTTGAGACCTGCAATGTGTGCTCCACACATACTCTCATTGCTGTTCTAGACCAAGGTGTCTGTCTGCAGTTCCTCCAAAACCTTAGCAGTATCCTGCAACAGAGTCATGGTTTGAAGTCAAATTAGACAAAACCAAGAGAACTCAGATAAAAACAGACTCTGATCCTCCTGTTGACTTTCATAAATGACAACAGCAATAGATCATAAGGCAGAAGAGAAGGGGTTGCTTTCTTATCATATAACTCAAAATATCAAAAATAACTTTGGAGGACCATTAGGTAGCAATAAGGCCTAGTTCTTCCGAATACCATTACTACTATATAAGGTAAATATTTTCTCATCTGTTTTAGGGGAGTATTGGATTGATCCTAACCAGGGCTGTTCTGGAGACTCCTTCAAAGTATACTGCAATTTCACAGCAGGTGGAGAAACTTGCATCTACCCAGATAAAAAATCTGAAGGAGTAAGTACCAATCTGTGTTTTCAGTTGGCTGTTGACAGATCCTACTGTGCTGTTGCAATGTTAAACGAAACAGGATAATTACATTGTCTCATTTTCATATATCTGTCTTTCTAATTACATTTAAATTTGCATATATCTGAATGGAGCAGTAAAATGGTACATAGAGTTAACAAACACCATTTTCAGTCTTAGATAGGGAATCTATGCACCTGCTTGCTAACATATCACCACATTTCAGAATGCAATGCAGCTGAGCAGCCAGTTACAGTACATAATCTGGCATTTGTCACTTAATAGCTAAACTCTTACTGTGTGGATTCATTTAGACCTATGCAAAGCAGATGTTAAACACTGTTTATTAACAGTATCACTGTTACAGATGGGGCACAAGGTGTTAGACATAGGCTTTCTAAAAGCCTGCCTAAATGAGAGAGATCTATCAGCATCAACCCCAGTGAAAACTCTAATTTAAACACTCTTTGCAGCAACAATTTATACCAGCAGTTTACCTGAATCTTAACAGATTACAGTAGTCTCCCTTAAATAGAACTAACTCTCTTTATATACTATCAACTCAACTTCCTTGTAAAATCACCACTTTTAAGGCATTCTATTCAAGAAAAACATCCTATTTTAGAGCTTTAAAGTGGCTGAGATTTCAGGAAGAACCACTCTTTATTACCTGGTGTGAAATTTGTCCCAGGTAATGCAAAACTTTCATATGTGTTAACATGTGTTTTAAATACTTTTGTCTCTGCTGTTTGACCACACAGGTTAGAATTTCATCATGGCCAAAGGAGAATCCAGGATCTTGGTTTAGTGAATTTAAGCGAGGCAAACTTGTAAGTTGTCACTGCAACATAACTGTATTCACAAACCAGGTACACGTTATCCGCGGTCAGCAGATCCCAAGGAATTTTATCACTATTTAGACAATGAAAAGACCCCCAGCCTTTTTGCCCTAAATATGACAGCAGCTATGTGGCCTCTTGCCACTGGACAGCAGAAGCCTGCTCTGTATTGTCCCACAAGGATCCCAATGGTCACTGCACACCCAGTGAGGAGAATCTGGCTTCTGGTAGACCATACCCCACCAATGAACCTTGGTAAAGCAGCTGGAGCAGATTCCCTGCCCCAGTGCAGCTAACTGGAAATACACTGAGTATGCAAAGATGAGGCTGCAGGCTGACATAACTTTATGATTAACTAAAACCAGACTTCCAAAGGGAGTCTGCTGTTTTACACTATAAGGTAGGAGTCATTCTTTGTCTTTCCCAATGGAATATGTAGTTCTTTATCCAAAATATATTGCTACGTCATGAAAATCTATATACTGAGTCATAGATGTACTGACCTTTAAAACTCTATAAAATGTTATGTATTGGTTGATTTTTTTATTAAGAACAGTTATGTTCTTTTTTGTCAACAATAATTTTGGTTTGCATTGTAACAAAGTAGATAAATACTCATCTAACTTCCTGTATTTTCCAGCTTTCCTATTTGGATGTTGAAGGCAATTCCATTAATATGGTCCAAATGACATTCCTTAAACTACTGAGTGCCTCTGCCAGACAAAATTTCACTTACAACTGTCACCAATCTGTGGCCTGGCACGATGCACCATCTGACAGCTATGACAAAGCACTGAGGTTCCTGGGATCGAACGATGAAGAAATGTCTTACGACAACAATCCTTACATCAAAGCTCTCCATGACGGCTGTGCAGTAAGTAGAGCTTCAAAGAGTCGTTACAAAACCACCTGTCATTTAAAGCAGAAATCAAACAAATCTAATTTTTCACAGCTTTCTTCTGAGAAAGGCTTACTAAACACTCTACTTTTCATATACTGACTTTTAGTAGATTTTTAACTACAGTACACTAGTCCCACATTTAATTTTCACATGTGTACCAAAAAAGAAAATAACTATAAGCCAGGCAACAGAAATGGAACAAACCTGGAATGGAGGCAGGCAGTCAGCACCACTGTGCTGAAACTGCTACTATGAGCACAATATAAGAGAAGAACAGAAGAAAAAAGCATTATGAAGGGAAGCAGCCCATCAAAAGAATATATTTATACTAAAAATGAAGGCACATGCAAATAAAGTATTTTGTGAATACAGCAAAAACATGTATTAAATAAGCCATATGCATGTACCCAAACATAGTGAATTAATTTAATAGTTTGATATGTGCCTCTGTATTTCCTTTCTCATTTTGTGTAGCCAAAGCGAGGTGAAGTTTGCAGATTTTACCTTTCAGAATCCTTCTTTAGCTTTGCTAAAATCCCCAGAGGTGTGCAAACGTGCACGGGCTCTCTGTTCACCTCTCCTTCAGACCCTCTATGGGCACAGCAACTGTTACCACTTTTCAGAAACAGAATGGTTTGTACTCAACACTTTGAAACAAAGACATCAAATGAACAAATGGCAGTTGAAGCCTCATTAATTATTTGCAGTTTTGATATGGGAACATTTTGAAGGCAGTTTCTGAGAAGTCAGTGATACAGAATCAGAGACTTGAAAGTGCCAGGATACATACCTGGCTCTGAGGCAGAGATGCAGCTCAGGAGGTGCAGAGTCTCCACTCAGCAGTGAGAGCCCACCACACAACTGCTTTGTGTCAGCCTTTCTATAGCCTTGTATTTTTATTTCACTTTTGTTACCCACAGTGGGTGAATGCAGACCCCCCAAGAGAGCTGAAAGTTGTAACCTGTCACTAAGCTGAGAATACTCAAATCTGTCAGACTGGTTGCTCATCTGAACTGCAAAACCCTGGCACAGCTGAAGGGTCTCAGCAAATACAGCAGCCCATCCAAAGGAAGTGCAGTCCTGATAACTAACATGATGACTTGGCTGCATGACAGATAGAGGAGCTAGAGACTCTTCTTTGGGCACCAAGGGTGTGCCTTCAAAGCTGACTTACAAGTCCATCACTTGGCAGTCCAGGCAGAGTACTACTTTCTTTCCTGGCCAAACAGCGTCTGTAATACTTTGTGAGACAGTTGTTTTTCTTAGAAGTGGATCTTCTCTTTTCAGAACTAATTAGTGATTTTTTCACAAGGAAGATGTGCACTTCTATGAGAATATTATTTATTAAATAGCGTGGACGTGAACTGAGAATTCTCTAAGAAAGATGAAATGTCTTAGATTATTTTTCTTTTGTAGGTCTTTTTAGTAAGCGAAAAACCTATGGGTCATTTTCCTTCTAAAATCAAAACATTCCAGGTCACATGTTTTAAAGGAAATCATAAGAAAACATAAACTAGAGTTTGCAATATCTGGTGCATAATGGGGCAATAATTTACAAATTCTACACTTCAGAGACTGCCTATGAAGATCCTCAGCACATGCTCTGATCTATAACGGTTTGCTTTTTTTTTTTTTTGCTTCTTTTTTAACAGTCAAGAAAGGGCTATGGAAAGACGGTGATTGAAATCAACACGCCTAAAATAGACCAGGTGCCTATAGTTGATGTGATGATCAATGACTTTGGGGATCAGAACCAGAAGTTTGGATTTGAGGTTGGTCCTGTCTGCTTCCTCGGTTAAGCTTAAGACAAAATCAGATCAACAAAAATGTTGCACTTTGGTGCTACCAACCCACTTCATGCCACATGCAAGTTTTGAATAAGGATGGTATAGAAAATACATCTTGCTGTGTATGTAAGTCTTATCTAGAAAGTAATCATTGCCCTTGTAGGGCCAGAATCACATGACTTAAACTTATTTTGCAAAGACGCTGTGGCACAGACAGACAACTAGGGCTCACTTCAGGAAAACCCCCCTTTGGATTCCTTTGGTGCTGTAAAAAAATGACAACATGGTGCTCCTTCCATTACAACAAAGAGGTGTTAAGTGTTTAATAAAATGTAATTATTCTATGTACAGTACTATACTGTTGTTTCTCTGTCCATTTCCAAAACTTGCATGTGTCTCTGAATTGCACCTGGCTCTTATTTTACATTTTCAAAACTACATGGTCAATACTGTGTATGTATTGTGAAAAAACAAACCTGTAATTGCCAGTGAAGCCAATTCCATTTCTGATTAATAATAAAATCCCTTTGTATATATTGTTGTTGAAGAGCTTTGTTATTTGAAGTCGCCAGTAAACTTAAGGTGGCAAAACTAGAAGATCTTGAGCAGCACACTCCAACAACCCTTTTCTGCTGATATCACTCTGTGACAAGGAATTTTGATAATGAAAGCACCTTCAAAGGTGCTGTGTTCCATGGTGCTATACCTCAGACTTTTTATTTTCTTTTCTAATTCCATCATTTCATAAGATAACTGTATATACCTAAAATAAACAAGTTTCTATTTTTGGGTGGGGAAAATATGTAAGAAAAAAAGAAACCTCTGTGTAAGAGAACTGTTAAAAATCTGTGTGAAATAAATTAGTCATGTAGGTTTCCTTTTTTTTTTATTCTCATCTGGATTTTCCATTGTGCTTATTTGATCTGCATAAATATAAAAAACTGAAATCTAAACAGTTATTTATGGATTTTTGCAGTGTTTACTCAGATGTTTATGTAAGCAATGATGGATGTTTGCTTCCTGAACAGGATACTAAAAGTTTCAGAGAATGGTCCTACACAATATTTGCCCGTCCATTAATATGAATGATTTTTCTTCCTGTTACTCCACCTGAAGGCCAGGGATGCAATATGTCTAGGTCATGTGATTCTACACAGTTGCTAAGCAACACAGAAGAGGGACTGCTTCCTCCAGAGCTGTCTTTGACCCAAACAATTTGCTACTCAAAGCTCACCAAAAACACGTGTTGGTTTGGCCTTCCCTCTGAACGTTTTATTCAGGTAGTTGGAAGTAGAAATTACATTTTAGCTTTACAACACAAATCCTTTTGTAATTATTTTTCATAATATATGTAAGACTTGAAAAGAAATGTTTGTTTCTATTTCTTATAAAATGTTAAATTAAATAGTACTAGTTTCTGCTGGCTCATTTCCAACTGGTATTTTCTTATGCACGTTTATACATGTAAAAGTGAGATTTCAGAAGTCAACTTCTTGCTGTTCATATTTTCTTTTATTTTTGAACCAAAGTTTGTACCTGTCACCTCAAAGAGGATAATACAAATTTTATTAATAAAATCAATTCTTGTCTATCTGGATTGGTCATTCCCTTATTTCAGTGTCCAAAACTCACCCCCAGCCATTACTACAACTTCATTCTGCTTCCAAACCATCCATGTTCTAAAAAACTAACCCTCCAGTATGTCCTGGCAGGCACTGCACTGTTACCAGAGAGGCTGCTGCTCTGGCCCCGGCACTGTGCAGCTGGGCTGGCATGGTCACAGCTGCTTTGTATGGATCTGTAGCCCCAGCAGTTCACGTAATATTATCAAACATGAGAGAGGAGCCTGATAGTCCTTCCCCAGCCACTCTTAAAACCCACAGTGTTTGTCTGCTTCACAATCTTGTGCTTGTCCTTGTAGGACGCAATAAGGTGGGCACGTGACCCTATTTATTAACGGGAAATGGAAGACGAGAACTGGACCAAGACTTAGAAACTACAGGAACACAAAATT
This sequence comes from Pithys albifrons albifrons, assembly GCF_047495875.1. Lineage (NCBI taxonomy): Eukaryota > Metazoa > Chordata > Aves > Passeriformes > Thamnophilidae > Pithys > Pithys albifrons. The sequence goes on from NC_092467.1 coordinate 13,913,056, forward strand.
TCCAGCACCTTGTTTTAGACAGTGGAACCAGAACTGGTGATGAGTCACATCTAGAGACATGACACATGTCCCTGGGAGCCTTCTCCGAAACAGCTTATCTTCTTTATTAACTCTGGTTATATCTAAAAAGCTGTGAAAGTAGCTCCTCTAAGTTAGGCAGAGGAGCAGCTACTTTCTGCTGCTCAAGTGGGCCAAGTTAGGGGCTGAGCTGTTCAAGCCTTTCTAAAAAAATACCCAACACTTCTGGGTCAAGTGCTTTAGGATGATTCTGGTAAAAAATGAAGATAGTTATGGTTTCACAGAGTCAGGATTAGTCTGCAGCAGAATCTTGTTTCTAAAAGTGCAATGATGCATTCAAGAAGCCAAATGAAACTAGATCTTTTCCAGAATTAGTCAAAGCACCTTGCCAAGGCCTGTGTTGGCAACAGCACAAAGGAGGAAATGAACTTGAGTCTTCTACATTTCTCAGGCAAGGACTCATCAAGTTTATTCCTTCACCCTTCTTGAGGCCTTAATCATGTGTCTTACTATTTATCCTTGTCATGAAACCCTCTCACCACTGCCAGTTATTCTAACTCCTCTTTGTCCATCCTGATTTTCAAAATGCTCTTCTTGTTCTCCCCAAGTTTCAGATAAAATGGGGGAAAATGCTATTATATATTCTTGCCTTCAAGCAAAAATTATGCTGTTTTCCCTCGACAGATGTCTCATATTAGCAGTGCTTAAAAAACAAACAAAAAGAGCACTCTTCAAAGTAGAAAGAAATTTCACATAAAAACCTCACCCATTAGTCTTCCTATGAAATAACTTCAGATTCTGTAGGCAAATCTTACTAGCCATAAAAACATAAAACTTTAGTTTCATCATACAGTATTATAAAAACAAACTAACTAAAAAAACTATGTTTACCAAATCCCTCACTCAACCAAACCCCAAAGAAAACAGGGATCACTATTTTTCACACCCTAAATTAAAAACCTGTGCAATCACAAAAAGGTTGAAATTGTTACATAACATCTGGATTTTACCTCTAGAAACTGACAGAACAGAACTTAGATATTCTGTGATCTTGACGGGTCACCCTACCTGAAGCAGACTGGGCAGCTCCTCTGGAAAGTTTGCTTCAAGCCTCTCTAGCCAGAACAGCCATCCTGGAGATGGTTTCTTTACTGCAGACACAGACTGTGGTTCTGTTCCATGGAAACAGAGTAAGTCAGCACACGGCAAACACGAGCCCAAAAACACTACAGGCAATGTTCTGTTTGGAATAACATGGACATACAATAGAGATTTAGGAGGCAAGCTCTGACTACAGAGGCAGAAACTGTTCTGTGTGTAGCAGTAGAGTTTCTTCACCTCTCCCCCTCTCCCTTCCTCTTTCTAACACAGGATTGGGCTCATTATAACTGGCACATCTCTTGGAAAACTTCATAAAATGTAATGAAGATTTATATTCAGTCTAAATGGGCAGCCATTATGTCTAACATCAACAGTCACCTTGTGACACAAAAAGCTAACACCTGCTTCAAAAAATAAGGACAGTTACCTGCTTAAGATTCTTCCCCTTGGGAACAGCTTTGTTAATTTTAAAATGAAGCTCACATGTTAATGACTGGAAGAAGAAGCCTTAATAGCAATTGATTTTATTTTGCAAGCACACTCATTTTTCTGTAAATGAACATCTTCTATTGTACACACACCAAAAATGTCTGAAAATGACAAAGCACAGTAAATGTTCTATTATATTTACCTGGAAACATGTCTTACTTGGGTTCCTTTTGTAAGCACATAAATTATCAGAGGCGCATTGTTAGTTCAGTGAAAAGCAATGCCAAGATTATTGCAAAGGAGTAGATTGCTCTAAGCTATTTATACATTTTGTTTTCAATAAGAACACTAAAGATTATTACAGTGAGGAAGGCTGTAAGCACACAGATATTCAGACATGCTGCTCTAGCCAAAACAGGGCTTCTTCCTTTCCTGGCTGTGTGAATGAAGACTGTTCTAATGAGAGGATGGATCCAAAGCATACACTGCTGCCACGGACAGGTTTGTCCGGGTTTGCCCAGGTTTTTCAGGGAGCTTTGGCAGACCTTGATTTTATTTCCAGTTTCTCAAGGGCAGAAGAAGTGACTCCATTAAAACACACCTAACTTCAGTAAGACAGACAAGAGTTGCTAAGAAATTCAGCAGCAGGATTGGGATCTAAATGCCTTCTCTGCTCCCTGGTATGATCTAAGAAATTCCTTTTTTTTAACATCAAAAAGGCATTGTAGCTAAATCTTGCTGAAGCATAAAAGAACTCCAGGTTGCACAGTGATTAAAATGCCAAAGAAAATTAAAATTCAGTCCACCCAATCAACTTCCAGAAGAAAACCAAATTAATTCTTCTCTAATCCCAGAAGTTTTCTAAACTGAATCTTGTGTTGCGTTTTCACTATAGTAAGGATGTAATGGTTAATTAAAATAACCTTTCTGAGATTACATAGTTGGGACAACAAGGCTGTCCAGAGTCCCAATGTCATCTTAACAAGCAGGAATGAACACAGAAGCCTCACTCACTCTCAGTTCCCCTCTTACCCTGACGTATCGCACAGCCAGAGATCTTGACAATGGCCCCAGCACCCCCTGGGCTGCAGCAATGCAAGGCCTTCACGTTGGGGCCTGCAGAGGCTCAGCCTCCAAGCTCTGAAGTTCCCCAGCACAAGGAAAAAGCAAACAGTACAGCAGAGCCATAAACCCGAGCTTTTACATGGAAAATGTCAACTAAATGTTGAACCCAGGATGTGACTAACAAATAAAAATTACAAACTATTGTTGTTTCTGAAAGGGAAACATTAATTTGGCATTTGTTAGTTTACCCAGAATCTCATGCAGGAAGGCCAGTGAAGTCAGCCAGGGTACTGTCATGGAGCTGCTTGACTACTAGGGCAAACACTTTTCATTACAGCATGCAAAGTATATTTAGTGGAATGAGGGGTGGAAAGATTTGGAACAAAGTTGTTTTTATTGACACAAAAGCTTCTTTCTGTCAAATATTAAACAAAAAAAACCAGGTAAGATTTTATATTCTATTCATACAGTCCTCTTGAGCCTATGCCTTTTTTTTTTTTTAGAATATCATCTCCATGGCAGCTCAGGTGAGAAAGTAGCTCTGCTTTGGGGTCCTGTTGCCCAAATTAGCTCACAGATAACGTAGCACAATGTGAGGGCTCAGGCTCTGGAGAATGCATAAATAGATAATCTTCATAATATTCACTATTCAGTAACTTTCTGATTTGGATATATAGGGATCACTTATCCCTTTGTTATTTCTCAGAAGGATTTTAGAAGTATCCACTTTGCTCTAAGCCTGTAGAGCTGTTCAATGCATAGACACTAAGATCAAAGCTGTTTACTGTCAGTAAGGGCCAAAAATGGAATTTTAATTTGGATAAAACTTTCCCCAGCACTCCAAATTCTGAAAAGAACAACATTTCACCTTCCAACTTCTTCCATTTCTTTAACTGTGATGTTTCCATTTGAAATTATACAGGGTTTTTCTCCAAACTGACTGAAAATATTCAACTGGAGGAGGAAGTCCACTTGTATTCACACCAAGAGCATTTGCCCATGTGCTGGGGTATGGGAGCTGAGTACAACACTGACAGTGGAATACAGGCACAATAAAATAGTTCTCAGTGTACAACAGAAAGAAGGAAAATGTGGAGGTGGGGTGGGCAGGAAATAATACAGCAGTGGGGAAATATGTGGGAAAAGGATGATAGGAGCACTTGCTTCCCTCAACATAGGGCAGGAGGATGAGAAATCTTTGTGTTAAGTCTGGGAGCATCCCTCGTGATTGCTGGTGTACAGCAGGGGTCAGGGCTCTTTCTCATTGCCAGGTGAGGGTGGGGTGCACCAGCCCCCTAGTCAAGAGGCAGCAAAACTGGTTTACAAAAAACACACCTAGAAAGAGTAGCAAAGATTTCAGGTCTCTGTGGACAGTGCTATCAACACCTGCAGCACCGGCTGCAGCCACGTCCCTGGCCCTTGCTCTCCATCCCCTCCCTTCTCACACTTGCCTTTCTCTCAAACACAGCCCTGACATTGCTTCCTCTGCAGATCCTCTATTCTTGTGGAGCAGCCACATTTTATTGTGGCTCTGGGAAGCACAGGAGATCTGAAAAGGGGGATGAGATACTTAACTTTTAAGGTCAGGAGGGAGAATGGCTGATGGGGGAGGGTGAACAGGCTCGGAAATCAATACACACCCACACTGAGAGGCTGCCAGACTCACAAAATATAAAGCCTGTCTGGACCATCCAATTTAGGAATAGGCAAGGACAAGGGCTGTTTGGTTTCTCTGTCCTTTTCCTACCACAGAGTGAGCAGAGGGATCAGGCAGCACTGAGGGGTGTCTCTGCAAGGAGAGTCAGGTGAAAGCAATAGGGAGATCAGTTCACATTGCTGGCTGTGGGAAACCTCCCTCTGCACTTTAGAGTTGGCCTATTTCATTTTCTAAACACATTGACCTCAAACCAAAGCCACAATATCTTGAGGAAAAACATCTGAATTAGCCTCATATCTTTCCAAGATAATCTTCCTGGAGAAAGCAGTAAAAAAAAAAAATTAAAATGGGCAGTACATACTAACTGATGATACCTGAAATCTTTCCTGATTAAATGATTCTTGACTATTTCAAGACATTATGCAGTTTTGCATGTGTGCATTCATTTCTTGTGTTTTGCATAATCTTTCTGATGACTGATGAACAAGTGTACTATGTAGAAACAGCAGCTAGCCAATGTGATTACTCATTAAATTTAATGAGTAGTTAGAATTATTTACTATAAAACTAGGATGAAAGCAAAATCACAAATCTGAAAGCCAACTAAGGGCTGAAACATATGCAAGCACAATTAGTTAATGCCCTCTTAATATAGATAACAATAAATACATCATATAGATATACAGCAAATTTGAATGTACATTACCCAAGTGGAACTCAGCTGTGATAGTGTATGAAATTATACATTTAACTCTAATGAGAGGCATAACTTAGAGGATGCAAAAACACTGAAGTACTTTAGGGCTCTCTTGCAACACTGGAATATTTTTCATAGTCAGATAGCATTCCAACTTTTTCTGTTTAAATACAGTAAAGGAAGACAGAGCTTGATGTGTGGCTCCAAATCTCTGTAAATAAATGCAGGCTGACTTACACACACAGAGGTCAGCGCTGTAACACCACAAAAAGCAGAAAAGGGTAAAGCCCAGGGCCTGCAAACACTGCATGTCCAAACAGGGGGAGTTACAAAGGAAGATAATCAAGTACAGCTGAGGAATCAGAATCATTGATATCCTGAGTTGAAAAGGACTCACAAGGATCACTGAAGTTCAACTCCTGGCCCTGCACGAGACAGCCCCAAGAATCACACCCTGTGCCTGGCAGCATTATCCAAATGCCCTTTGAGCTCTGTCAGGCTCTGGTGCTGTGACCACTGCCCTGGGGAGCTTGTTCAGTGCCTGACCACTTTTCCAACCTCAGCCTCCTCTGACACAACTTCAGGTCATTACTCCAGGTAATTCTTAAATCAACACAGGTGCAAAACAGGTATTCTCCCTTGTTAACCACTGTTCCTGTCAGGATTGCAAAAAAAACCACACTCACCCTTAATCAGTTAGGATCCAGCTATGCAGGAAATGCAAGGACTCATTTCAAACACTTAGAGATAAAAGGAGAGAAAGGTTAAGACAGTTTTCAGCTGTATTCCATCTGAAATTAGATGCAAACTCCCTCTCTGTGTCAGATGCTTTTAGAGCATCTGGAAAAACAATGCACACAAATGAATTTTCTCTGCCTGCTTTCATGAAAACAAAATTGAATTGAATAAAATCGTTTGTGCAGTAAATATAAAGCCTGATGAATCTTACACAGGTCCAAAAGTTTTTATGTAAATCCAGAGAAACTGTTTCAGTAGGTTTAGGTTTCCTGCACATGGGTGCGATACATTTAATTTTTCAACTTCTTAAAACTTTTATAAGTTGTTTGGAAAAAATATCCATTCAGTCCATAACTCATTGTAAACATATGCCAGTATAAAGCATATTTTTGTAGAAATTACTCACATAAATGTAAGTTCATATGAAGATAAAAATACATTCACTCTTCACTGTGATGAACCAACTACTTCCAAGGACATTTGCTCTAATTTCACAAAATTTCCATGTTTTTTTATGGTATCAAACCAAGACTGCACAGAGCTACTGAAGGCTGATACCAGGGTAAGTGCAAGGGGAATCAGCCACTCTGCTTTTCTGACTGCTATTATGGTAATGTGATCAGTACCTTGACAGATGCTAAGAAGAATAATTTTGCTGATTGACTTTTCTTCAAACCAAAGGCTGTGGGCAATCAAAGAAAACATGAACATCTGGCTGAGCTTTTGATTGCCATGCTCACTGATATAGTGCACCCAAATAAGGAACAATTAGTACAGCTTGTGTCAAAAGACCCATCAGTTAATTCAAATTAAGTCAGGCAAATTGAATGCAATTGGCATTCATGCATATTTCTATGCATAGTTTAAATAAGCTTCTTCTGCACTGCATTATCCTTTATTTATAAGGAAAACACATGCAAGCTTTGTGTTTTAAGTAAATATTTTCAAAAGCTTTTTGATTTCTTAAAGCTGAACTTCTGGGAAAACTCTGTGTCCTTTGGAATGGCATTTCCAGTCTAAGAAGCATAAAATTTTGTTGGCTTTCTCTAGTTCACATTTCTCACTTGTTAATAATTGTTACAAATTTGAAGAAGTTATTCATAAGCATTTTGTCAGTAGCAATTACAATAACATCTGACTGGTATTTGCGTAAAGTCACTACCTAAGATGGTGGTCAAGACAACTACAGACTGTAAGAAGAGGGAAGTCTTACAACTGAAGACTAATTTCCTCATGTTTTTACCCGTTTTTGAGTGAAAACCCGTGGGAATATGTATTTTCTTTCAAAAAAAAAGCATTTTTGTTTGGATTCTATTTATGGAAACAGTAAAGTAGGTTGCATAAGAACTAGAGATTAAAACAAATCAAAGGCAAAAGACAAGCTGAAGTTGTGTGCTTAATTTTTTAAAAAGAGACATTTAGGGGAGAAAAACAAAAGTCAAATCAATATTTTTTAATTCTACCTCCTTGCAGTAAATGAACTCTAGTCCTTGCTTGGCAGATATGGATACCATTGTTTCCAAGTTAACCTGTTAAAATTTTATTTGTAACTTGGGTGTGGAAATGTGTTCTTACTTAAAAAATAATGACAGTTCTGGCTGAGGTGCTATCAGTGCTCAGCTAAATAGAGGTGAAATTTACTGCCTCTCCCCCAAATCTCAGTTAGCTCAAACTGCCCTGGCTCTAAAATTCTATTACAAAGTCCCAGGACTTCTGCAACGTGTTCAGGCTGTTCATTTAAAGCCTGGTGCAAAGCAGTGCATGTGCCACTCCATGGTGGGGAGGGTCACCCGCGCAGCCCCAGTGCAGCAGTGCCCATGGACTGGGTGCCCCACTCTGCCTTACCCTGAGTGCCCGGTGTTGGCAGAGCCAGGGAGCCCCAGAGCAGTGCTGGGGGTATTTGAGATGCTGCTCCAGCAGAAGAGGGACTGTGTCAGAGGAGAAGGTTGGCTACCGTACCAGCTGCCACAGGTGCAATGAGTGTGGCCAAGCAGCTGTTACATTCTTTTTTTCTGAGGGCCCACTTTCATCTGATGCCAAGAAATAGGTTTTCCTAATCATTGAATCCTGTGAATATTAAGACTCCAACACTTTTGAGAACAATCAGATCAATTAATTAAAAAACTGTTACTGTACTACTTTGATAAATCAAGGATTAGCTTGTGATCCATAACTTCAAACAGCCTTCTAGCAGTTGTTTTCTTGAAGTCCTTTCCTTTAAAATACTAATATATCCACATACATCCATCTTCTGACTCAGAGGTTAAGAGTTCTTCTATTAGCGTTACCTTTAGAAATATATTTGATGGAAAATCCCTAAGACAGTCTAATGATATGGTCCAGTTGCTCTAAAGTGCACAGGCCCCTTACAAATGCTACTCAAAAATCAATACCAATCCTTCAGTGCCTTCAAAGGATGTGGAGTAAGGGCCTTAATAATAGTGATTGTCTTCAACAAATAACTGTTCAGTGATTATTCTGCAGTGGCCTGGGAGTCTAAATCCCCCTCAATAACTTTCAAAAGGGATGCATGCTGGGAAATGTGAAATCATGCCTAGCAGACAGGTCAGTAGCTTCACTTTTTTGCTAGTCAAGTACCTACTTATTTACTCTGTTGCTTTCTGATTATTGACATAAGATTTTGAAGAAGAAAGTCTACTAAAAAAAGTAAGTTCCAAAATAGTAGGTCAGCATTTCAGACATATTCAGCACACCAAAGAGTAGAGTGCACCACAGGAGAATCAGCTGTCAGCCCCTCACTTTGCCTGTTTATTTAGGGGTTTGAAAGTAGACTAAGGAGAATAAATTTTCAAAGCTTGTGGTAGTAGGGAAAAAAATCACTCCAAATTGTTAACAACAGAGCAGCACTCATAGTTATGGCCTCTGAGATTTACTCTCTGAGTAAAGCAGCCTGCCTGCTTGAAGTCAGAAATGGGAATATTTAGCAGTTTGAAGTAGTGTGGCAATTACTTTATTGATAAGACTATGAATGTAATGTTATGGCACATTCCTGGAGTTCAAGTTTCCATGAGAAACTCAGAGTTGACGATATCAAAGGCTGAGCACTGTCCAGAGGTAACAGCCATTGCTGTGACTGTCCACAGAAACAGCTGCACCACTGAAGCCAGAAACTGGCTTGGCTTGGCAAGAGCAAGTCATGTACAGCCCGTGCTACCTGTTCCTTACCATTTTGTTCTCTTCTGCATGCTGACACTGTACCAAAAGTAGCCAACCAACCAAAATGGTTCTTTCCATTTCTGGTCAGCTTTTTCCTTGTTAAATAAAAAGAATAAACAATTTCTCATAATTAGACTGTATAAAGAATCAAAAATTGCACTGAATGCATGAGCCTATTCCCTATTATCTGCCACTCCTCTTTTACCCATTAAGCATCAGATTTATATTTTCTGCTTTCCTCGTTTCTTTTATTGAAGGGAAAATTAAAAAAAAAAAAAAACCAACACCAAAGTCACATTGTTCTAAGCTGTAAATTATTCCCTTATAATTAACCTCATGTCTTAATATTTCCATGCCACATGCCAATGCTGTTCCTCTCTGCTACTTCCCAAGTGTACTTCTACTTTCTCTACAATGTCTATTTTCAGACCAGGTAAGAGTCTCTTGTTCAGATCTGCTGATCTGTTACTGCACTTCTCTTTTAATAATGTGTTCTACCTTGGCATACAACATATCACACACAAGCTGCTCCAGAACAAGAGTCCTGTGACAGCCAGTCATAGGTAACACAAATTCCAGCAGCATTATCCACTTCAATGGGCTTCACTCCCACAGCCATTCTAGAAGTTCCAGTCCTGGTTAGAAGGGTCTTAGCACTTCTAATATTTGCACTTTATACACAATACAAAAAGCCACGTAAAATGCACAGCAAGTACAGTCACAAAGTGGTCCAACATATTGTTGCCTTGACTTATTTGCTCATCCATCATCCATGGTACACAGTTTCCAGTATCTGTTATGTTTGCAGTATCTCCTATGTTTGCTTAGAAATCAGGCTTTTCTGGAAGTCTCCTCCTTGGTGAAATCCCTGCTTACCCACATGGACAAGTCACTCTCACAAATTCAAGTAATGACAGTTGTGTCTCTCCATAGAAATCATGGAAACTGAGTGTTGCAACTTTTCTAGGAAAGAAGGTTCTTGGCATACAGAGCAGAGAACCTTGAGAACCTTGCTACATTCACACTTCACCCCATCAAAACTTGTAAATAAAAGTATTGGAAAAAACTGTCCATATACATACACAGATCTATTGCCAGTGATGTTACTTACTAGAAGACACAATGAAGTAATGACATAATATGAAAAATATCTTTGGAAATATAAAAACTGATTTTTTTATGTTAGCAAAAGAAGTACAAAATAAAGATTGGAGAACACCCAACTTTTTTTAATCCTGCATTAGATTGAAAGTATTTTTATTTCAACCATCCCTCAATTATTAAAGTTTATTTCCTGCAAACTTAACTGTCTTAGGAAGTTACAAAACCAAAACCTCTTTGCAGACAAGCTGTACCACCATGTTGAGCTCTATGGCTCCATTAACCCTAATAAAATCATTATCATTATTTTTTTCTTCATGCATGATATAGTGTTTGTATGACTGTTTGTTGTGACTGAAGTATATTGTGCCATCCAGCAGCTGACCTTGTAAGTTATGCAATGCATAAATATTAGACTAGAGAAAGTCTTAGTGTGATTTTAGACTGAGTTTCATTCAAAGCAATTCTCTGGCCTGCCCACTCTCCTTGTGACCTCTGTTCTCATAGGACATTCTGGTAGCTTAGAGGGTTTTTTTTAATTTTAAAATGCTTTGAGAATGAATGTTATGTCCAAATATATTCTCTGCAATAAGCATAAGGCAGTGAAATAAATTAGACTAAGTACCTACCCAGGAGTAAAATTTGGTTTTACAGGCATGAGCGCTACCAGATCTGTCAGACTCAGGGATCCCTTTACGATGGAGATCTCAGTGATATGGTAATAATATGATACTTTAAGCAAGCTGTTGGTTGAATCAGGCAAGTTAGTCCCAACTGTATGTTAGGGAAGTCATTTTATCCTCATAAACTGATTTTAGTCCATTAAGACAGCCTTTTTGCTTCACAGTGTGTACAGTCATTACACTTCCCTCCCTTCGTGTGTCTTCATTCAAAGCAGAACTCAACCACTTTGGTCTTATTACTGTTAACAAGAAAGTGTTCTACCTTAATACAGCATCAAATGAAGTCAGAGAGAGTCATGTAGATGATGGCAAGAGAAACTGCATCAGTGTGCACAATGTTATCATGTAGATGACAATTATAAAGGAGGGATGAAATGCAATTTAAGTGAACACTCAGATACAAAAAAAAATGTGCCACTGCAAACAGTTTCTGAAACAGCCATATAGGAGTCCTTCCTCACTTGGGATTGTTATAATGGGACTGAAAATCAGAAGAAATCGGAATTGTTAAGCAACCAGGTAATAGCAGATATTTTCACTAAAGTTGTATTCCAATGCAATTATTATCTTTCACTGACACAAAAACCATTATAAAACATACTGAGTTAACTGCATGAGTATCCTAAAAGCTTCTTTATTAAAGTTGTTCATTTGGCAGAGAGACTAATAGGCCTAAAAGATTTCTAGCACATTTTAACACCTTCTGGTTTTCTCATTAAAGCTAGCACTGATGTTCAGTTATTATTGTAGGATTTCATTATATTTACAAAACCTTGCCATGTTTCCTCCTTAGAGACCTCATCTGAATCACTTCTGAATATCTAGCAGATGCTCAGGATACTCAGTTCTTGGAAAGAAGCAACAGACTCTTTAAACACCATTTGAAGCACCACTACAATCTCCAGCTACCGTGCCTTAAAAGAACAACTTTCCTTGAAGACACTGTCTCAGGTAAAGCCCTGCTGCTGATTTTGTCCTTCGAATCACCTTGTACTAATCACTGAGGACTCAGGATCCTCGACTAGACCAATCCCATATAGCTTTACAAAGTCTGTATGTTAAATTCGTCTCCAGTACTTAGGCTCAGCATTTCCAGTGCTACGTTTGATGTAACAGTCCTTGGCCTCCAACCTTTGGTAATACAGGAAATGTAACTACTGAGGCCCAAAAGTACAAATGAGAGGGCATAGTTTTGCCTTTTACAATACTGAGCTTAGTAAGTTTTAAAATGCCCACTCAAGGGAGTATGTTAATTTGACTGAGTATTCATCACTTCCTTAAAGAATCAACTTTTATCAGCATCTTAAGCTTGCTCCTCAGCTCTTCTATAAAATTAATTCATGGGGTCTGTGCATAGATAATAAGGTTACTGCTCTTTGGAAGCAAAGTGGTTTGTCTGTGCAGCAGCAGATGATCTGCTGAGGTCAGGTCAGATGGGTGTGTTTTAGAAACACTTGTCATTTTCATTTTTGTTGAAATTAGGAGTAAAGACATCTGCAGGATAAGAAACATATTCCTTAAGGATGGATGCCTATATGTATTCCTTGCTCTCTCTCTGCACTAGCCATAGGGGAAGTTAGCAAGATGCTTCAAGGGAACTTTGTGAGAACATGCACAGGTGTAGGCAGCCAGGAGGAATGACTCATCTTCACTGGCACAGCAGTCCCATATCTGTACATGGAGATGATGAGCTGATTGTGGTTACAGAGCTGAGAGTAACAAGACTGATGCTATCCAGATAGACTGCCTCGATCCATCATCTGGGTCACACACAACTACTTCTCAGGCAGCAAGAGAGACCAGCCCTGGCTACAACTACCACAAACTAATTTGTTGAGTAAGCAGCACATTCGACTAGATAATCTATGTCCACATGTGGTAACTAAGCTCTTATAATCTGTTTCTGATGCAGACAGACATCTTTCCTAACTCTGTAAACAAGCCCAGCTTTGCAACCAGCTGCCTCTTTGAAGAGCTTCTCAGCTGTCTTCCTTGCCTGCCCCTCCATACCCCTTTTTCAGGAATATATTCCCAGGTATTTATATTTTCTGTTTTAAGCCCACACTGGGACTGCATGAACCAAATCTCATCAGCTAAACTGCTAACCATTGCACTAGTCTGGTTTTTAGTGTGTATGTCTGTATGTACCCGCCCTGTTAAATTCCCTGGACAACCAATCTCACCAACAGCAAACCCCAGGATTGCCATGGGAGCTACACCTCTAAAGTATTGGATTATTATGCTCTTTGAGGAGAGAGGAAAAGCATCAACCTGACATTCCACTGCCCTTGAAATCTCACCACTAATTCTGTCAGCATTTACACGTAAGGCAAAAAATGGGCTGACTGACAACTAAGGGTACAAGGGCACTAATGTATAAAACTGTCTCAATTAAAAAAACTAAACATTATTTAAAAGCTTCAAACAGCATTATAATCAGAAATCTGAAAACCATTTTTGTTCTTTTAAATTAGATCACACATATATCACTATAGTAATTATTTTATGGTGCATAGAAAAAGAAAGTATGACTGACCTTCAAATCAACCCTCAGCTTGACAGATTAGATCATTGTATTATCCAGACCTCTATTTCTCATTCTCTTTAAACAGTCAAATAGAATTTATTTGTTATGATAAAGAACTCTCCAATAACAACAGAAAACAAGATAGAGGCAGCCACCTTGCAATGTACCTGTTCTCAAAATTCTCTTTGTTTTTTTTAAAGAACTGCAAGTTTCCAAGCTGCTTTCATGAGTAGCATCTTCATCTCTCAGAGGAAGACTAGAGTATCCATAATGAAGGGAAATTAACTGCTTACAGTGTTTCCCAGAGGACAGAGTTGGCCTAAGTCACTCATTAACAACCATTTTGTTCTCTGTTTGTTCTCTGATATAGAATGATTGAGAAATTGCAAAAAACACTATTCTCTTAAATTACATCTTCAGATGGCCAGGATTCTAACAAATTAAATTATTTTTAAGCAAGAGTACCTTCCAAAGCCATGAATGTCACTGCAATTACCCTGTGAAGACAAGTAAGGAGTGGGTTTCTGAAGTCAATCTTATCCCTAAATAGACTTGCATTTGTTGCTATGAAATAAGTGATCCAGTACAGTCTTTTGTAGAAGCACCTGAGTAAGTCCTGGGCAAGAGCACATGCTGAGAAGGCCTCCTGAGGCCACCAGTAATTAGTTCCCACAAGAGTCCTATGCTCACGAGATGCACTTCAAAGGTATGGAAAGATTTCAAAGAGCTCATTGCTACTAGACTAGCCACTGGGATTCCTGCATTATGGTTTTCACCTGTCTTACTATAAAACAATAAATAGGTATTCAGACAAATTTGTAAGTCATTTTTGACAAACAGTTATTGCTTGAAAACCCAAAAGATAAGTTTTCACTATTTCATGTAAGGAAAGTAAAGTGTGTTTTCAATTTTAAAGAAGTCTGAAAATCATCTTGTTGTCCTTTTTCTGCTTGTTTACTCCCTAAAAAAAGTTTGTGGTCTGTATAAAAGAACAGAATCCTTAGAAGTAACTAAATTTTTCCTCCCTGACTATAATTCAAGATTCAATGAAAAAACAAAATAAAACAACCCCAACAAACCACAGAAGATTTTGTCAACTTTTTATACCAGGACAACAGAATTGAGATGTAAGCTGCAAGAGGCTTTTTTTGTGGTTGTTGTTGCTCCAAAAGCTCAAGATTAATATGAAACTGATAATTAAAAAAACAAAACAAACAAACAAAACAAAAAAAACCAAAAACCCACCACGTTAAAGGGGAATCATAGACCTCAGATAAAAAGGTCTCCTCCAGGAAGGGAATGCTGCACAGGTTGCTCAGTGAGAACAGCTTGGAGGGCCTGAAGGCCAGGACTGGCTGGCCCAAGTTCCAGCAATAGTCCCACCTCAGTCAGGGGCCTGGAGTTGATAATTCCCCGAAGTCCTTTCCAGCAACAGTTCTGTCATTGGTGACCTCCTACTGCAATTATTGAAATTACCCAAGAATCATCAAAGAAAAGAGATTATAGGGTCTTAGTAAAAAGTTAAATATGGTAAACCCCCTAAATATAGAAATAAACCCAAATATTGAAATGCTAATGCAAAAAGAGTGAAGATTCAAATAATTAAAATGAAGATATGCAATCCTCAAAGCCACATTACAATTTTGGGCCTTTCACTGAATTGTACATGCTAAAGGGAAGCAAAGAAGGGGCTCACACTTTTTTTCTCTCAAGTTACCTTAACAGAAATTAGATACATTTACTTTATCACAGCAGAAGTCTGTTCATAGATAAAGTATTTCATGGAAGTTACCAACATCAGCTGGCATCAGGATTTTAAAAATAATCATGTCATTTTATACAATAGGCTTCCTTTATGGATAAGTATTATCAGTTCAACATATTTTTCTCTATATAAGATTTTCCTTCCCAAAATTTCACCCTCAAGACTCCAAACATTAACAAGAAATTTTATTTTATTTTCCCTGTTCCAGCACCATTTATACTAAGGCATTCCACTTAAACTGACAGGAATTTTAACTGGTTCAATGGGTTGCCTGTTTTGCAGGTAAAAATTTAAAATATATCAAATTCTTCTCTAATATTTGTGTCAGAGTACTCCCAACAGGTCAAGAAACTGGTACCTTATCCTGTCATCCTGAGACTATACCTTACTGCAGACAGGCTAAGAAAGAATCCAGCATGAAACTCAGCCTTCCTTCTTCATAAGCACACGTACAACCAGCTGATAAGATTGTTCTACTTTAACCAATAAATAGATCAGGACTCCAATACTATTTTAGCTACAGCAATGCCAACAAACTTAGTTTTGGCATAGGGGGAAAAATTGGCTCAGGCTGCAACTGTTATAATTTTAAAATCTGGAGATTTTTGATTCCTCTTGTGTATCAGACAATATCAAAGGCATCACATATGTAGCAATAATCTTATTCTTGCACAGGGATTTTCCCATATTTTTGGACTAAAACCGCAAATCATGGTGATTTCACTATGAAACAAACAAAACAAAATCAGGCCTATATTAACCAGACTCAGAATTCAGTGCTTATATCAATTCCCTACATGAAAAAGTGACCATCTGCTCCAGTTGTCCACAAGCAATACCCATGCCTTTCCTCTGTGCCTTCCTATTCCCCCCAGTTTAGCTTTAAATCCTTCTCTCCATATACCACTATCCACCTATTTTTAACTTATGCCTTCCAAATTTCTGCTTGGCTGCTCACCTTGTCAACGTATGGCAGATCTGCCCACTGGTGGTACAGACCTCCTATCTGGGACCATTTATGTACCATCTTGTGGCTGGCACAGACATTTGCATGTCTTAAAGGCAATTACAAAATGTCACCACCTCAGAAAAAGCTGCAGCCAGATCTACTTAAAGCTCTTGATCTTAAAATTGTTCCCTCTGTAGTGGATCATACTTTCAAAAGTTAAAATAAAGTTTGATGCTAAGTCTGGCATTATCATTCTAATCCTCCCATTCTGATATTGATGCTTCCATTTGATCTGGAAATTTCTCTCATACTCAAAAGTAGGGATCTGTGGGCTAAAGAAACTCATAAATATTTATATTTCCCCCCTCCCAAAAAAAGGAAGAGAAATATACATTTCTCCTCTTAATTTACTTGTAATACTAGATTCCCTTTTTCTGATGCCCAGTGAGGAAAGGGCACATAACGAGTATTCTTTACCTGAGAATAAAATTTAAGGCTGTTTCTGAGCTTAGTGATCATCTCACAGCTGTTCAATAATGATTCTGGTTTTTGTATAAGTGTGTAAAGTCCTTAATGAACATAAGCCAAGAAACAATGCAGGGCTGCTCATCCCAGCTTTTCTAAGTGTTCCTATTCCAGCAGCTTAGGAATCATTGTAGATGGATGTCATAATACTTTGTTGGCATTTTTTATAACAATTGCCTCTTCAGGCTAAGCAGACCCTGGAGAGGAATAAAGCTGCAGTGAATACAGATGCAACATTAATTAACAGACATACTTAAATGTGAATGTTTTAGTAAGATTTAAGAAGGCAAAAAATAGTGCATTGACATGTCAAATAATCAAGAAATACTTTGAAAGGTTTTATTTCCTGGAAAATTTGACACTCTGAATTAGAATATATTAAGCTGAAATGTTAGGCAGCAAATTAAAGCAAGAGCCTTGTGTGTGCACTTATGCATTTTGCTCTGGTGTTGATATTCACCTCAGCTGCCCTTTGGGAGACTGCAGAACTGAGGCAACTTTATAAACTTACTGGTAATTTCAAGGCTCTAAAATACTACAATACAAAGTACCAGCAGCAGTCTTCTGACACAGATTTCCTGATCAGGCAGCACAAGTTAATTGTGGTGGTTTTTACACTGCTGTCTGTCCATGTTTGTAAGCAAAACAAAGCGAACATCAGCGATGGATATACTTTGCTATGCTTAATACTCTAAAGAATGTCAAACCACATATACATAAAGAATGGGTAGAGAAACTCATCTGACCTCCTCTGCTGAAAAAACCCCAAACCTGTTAGTAAAATCAAAAGATTAATGAAAACAACTGGTTCTACTGCAATATTGTCTTTGAAGATATCTGATGTTGTCCTCAAGTAACTAGTAGTGCTAATATGTAATGGTTAAACTAACCCTGGCTCGAAGGTGAGGTCTGGATGCAGATATAGAGATTTTATTAATCCTCCCCTAGAACCAATTTTACTGCACTAATATTAATTCTTTTTCTCCATCTTGTGCTGTCCTTAGGGTCAGGCTGTACCTAAACCAATTATCACCTAAAAAGGAAGCTATAATAGAGATGACTGGGGGGGTTTGGTCTTTATCTGGTTAACTACTTCAGCCTACACTCACTTTCCTTTATTTTTTTCAGTTTCCTGGACCAAGAGAATGAATTGCTATTGCCAAAAAAAAAGGAGAAAAAGAAAGGGAGAGATGGAGGAAGAAAGAAGGAGGCTTCATTTTTCTGCATTTCTTTCTATCTCTTCTGCTTTGCATTCAGATAGATTCGGAGCTAAAAAACTCTCATTAATAATTAAAGCAACCTTCTAACTCTGTATTGCTTTTGGTCCCACAGAACATCAAAAGATCATGCAAACCTAAAGTGAACTGCAATCAGTTATCAAGCTCTGGGGATTATTTCACCAAAGCAATCGATTCTTCACCACTGCAGCCACCTCTCATTGGAAACATATCAGCTATTTAACAGCACACTCATAAAACAAGGTAACAAATTACCTCAACATTTCCTAGGGAATAATCTTACAGTCTTTCACTGGAAGAAGGCAGGTCCAAAATCACCTTTTTTTCTTTCTTTTTAGCTTCAGTTCACGTGATCTCTCTTATACCCACAAGAAATGTACTATAAAAAGAGGGGAGTCCAACTGACGATTTCATACAGTGGAATGTATGGCTTAGCTTTCAGTAAAAAGATAATTGGATCTTCAATGACTGCATACAACAAGGATTGGGAGCCGTCACATCAAACTGCATTTCTATTTAACAGCATAAGAAACAGATTTCAGTAAGAAACAAGACTCCGTTCACAAATGCAGGGTTTCCAAGATATTCTATCCAGTTGTGATTCCAGTGGGAGCATATACAGAACTTTGAGGACTCGGACAGACATCTTGATAAAATGGAGAGTTCTAAGCTTGATAGAGGACACTCCTTATGAAGAAGGGAAGGAGACACTGTCTGAAATATCATATCCAAAATAATTAGTTCACTTCCTTGTCTTGCCACACATTTTTTATTCTGTCAAACAGAAAAGCGATTCCTTTTCTTCCCTTCTCTTAGTGTAGGGCCACATCTTACTTTCACTATGTACCTAAAGAGACAACATTCTCTATTGACATTGGTGCCCTTCAGACACTTCTTATACCAGCAATTAGCAAATGATACTAACTTTTGGGGAAAAGTGCAGAAAAATCTGGAAATGCCATTATCACTCTGCAAGTGACTCTGCAAAGTTTTTCCAGTGTGTCTGGTTTTGAGAAGTTGTACAACTCACACAGAAATTAAATAAATTACCTTTCCTTTTAACCACTGGTTCCTTCTTTTTAACATTATTTAGTGTGTGGACCATCTGTCTTGTATTCCCATGATCAGATGTTCAAATTTGGCTTTAAAACTTAACTGTTCTGAGGAACCATAATGCCAGGGACTAGAACCTTTGTCACTGACACAGGGCTCTGTCAGGGAAATCCAGCAAGGTGAATTCAATCAAGCAAACACAGTTACACAGAGGAGCATAAAAAATCCTAATATACCCAGCTGGCCAGTACAGGAGCTCCAAGTGCTGAGCAGCAGCTGCCACTCGGGGTGAAGTGCTCATTAAAAGCTGCCAGCGTTCATGCAGGAGGCTGGAAATGCCTGACTCCTGGAATAGAATAGGCCAGAAATTGCCAAGTGTTAAGGACACCAAGTACAGAGCACCTCCAGCACTCTAAAACTCCAATAATTCTTGTAGATCAGTTTAGAATGGTATAGCACTTGAAGCCTGTCAGCCCAAGGGGCTGCCTGACCTCCCTCCTGCCTGTGTGGAGTCAGCTCTAATAGCAGGCAGGTGTGAAACAGCATTTCCCTTACTTGTAACCAGAATAAAAAAAGGGTTATAAATATTGAAAGAAATTCCCAGGTCCCAGTGTCTCAGGACAGGGAGAAACATGACAGCACTCCAGTCTGTCTAAAAGCACACAAGGACTGTGCAGGTGACAAGATAAGATGATGATAAGAACCTTGCCTGGCTTTCCCCTGCACAAATCAGACTGTTCTCAAACCAGCACTGTTCTAAAGGCTACAGGCTGAAATGCAAGTTAATCTTTATTTGATATGTACTAACATGTATAAACAAAGCAATGCCTTCACTATGGAAAAAGTTCCTGGCACACCAGTGTAATCTGAGATGACATTTGAAAGTGTAAGCATATCTAAGAAAGCCCACCTTTTCCACCTTTTTTTTTGTTACTATGATGCAGATGTGTTTCAGATAGGGAAATTTTTGATGGTTTTTTTGTTTGTTTTACTTTTTTTTTCAGCCAACCCGGCAACACAATACTGATATTTAGTCACCTTCAGAGACCGTTTTATCCTAATTCTTGAAAAATCCACAAAAGGCATAGATGTGCCATCTAGATACCTCATGCTTTAAAGAAGAAATTCAGCATTCATGACTGGTATTCTTTACTTTGCTGATGATACCACATTTTCATATAGCAGCTGAATGCCCTGTAAATATATAGGACATACACAAGCACTCAAAAAATGAAAATAAGGTGATATTTCTATAAGTAGAAATTTTAATTTATTAAAAGGTATGACAAACTAGTAACAGAGTCACTGAAAGACATTTGGCAGCATTGGTATGTCTGAAAATAATCCAGCTTCCATTTATTTTAGACAGTCACAGGAAGTCTGCCTGACTATGATCTAAGAAGTTGTCACCAAAGAGATCTGAAAGCTTGATAAAATACAGATAAATCAATTTTTCAAACTTCAGCTTGGATACTTGGGGGACACAGCAGAATAACTGACTGGCATAAAGGAACAAGTTAAATTATCTTAATTACTCAAGATAGTATTGGATTTGTCTATTTGTTCTGTCAGTTTGCACACATTAATATTTTGCTCGCTGAACTGTTATTCAGGTTTTTCCATCTAACAGATAAAATGGACTCAGCACCTCCACTTCTGGAGTATCTTTTTTCCTCATTGGCAGACATAGTATTTACAAAATATTCACTTCATCATGATGCTGTACCTTCCCATTATTGCTCAGTGTCTGCATTATTTTCCCCATGCAAGAAGTTTCCTGCATTATATATGAGATACAGATTATTAGGAAACATTCCAGAGCACTGTATCCTTGGGTTCATGCTGCTTTCAATAATAGACAGACATCTTTCCAAGAAAAGACAGGAGCAATTAGGTGCCCTCTTTCAAACAAACATGCTGAAAGTCAATAGACTTCTAAAACCCCCCCAGATCATTTTATGGAAAACAACTCAGTGTACAGTCCAAAAGGCTTAAATCACTTCTGGGCCTGAGAGACAACACCACTATGGTCTCATGTTTTCTCTGTGGCTGTTTCCTAATTATTGCTGCTGCCCATGTCTGTAAGTTATTTATGCATCTTTGAAACTGTAACCTGAGATCTCCTATCCATTGCTCAGCTCCAAAGAATTCTCTGCCTTCTTGCAATTTGTTTTTAAATTCTATGACTTTAAATTCAACTAATATTAAACAAGTTTACAAAACATAATGCTGCTTTAAAATTATTGAATTTCTCTTCTGCTTCATGTCCTGTCAAAGAATGTTTTAAAGACTGTAGTTACATATAACATTTTGCAATTTCTTGGGCATATTGAGTTTTAAAGCAATCAGATTTCAATTACCAATAATGACCTTGCAGGACCTCAAGAATTGCCACAGTGCTCACAGGGTGCTTATTGAATTTTTAGTGGGTTTTCCTCTTAGTTCAAAAACTTTATTCCTTTTGAAAAAAAAACAAAACAAAACAAAACAAAACCCAGTTCTAGAGGATAACATTTATGTCTACAGCTAACTTACTGATGATAAAAAGAGTAGTACTGTTTGTTCATATTTTATTTTTCTATATTTGCAGCTATTTAATATTCTGCCCTATCCTGCTATGCACTAAAAACTTTGCAGCTTTTAGATGCTTCATTTTATAATTTTTAGCAGTTCTTATATTGCTTTCTACTCACATCTAATTTATTCTTTACCCTTATTTTACCGAAATAAGTGTGATTTTTTTCTTTATATATAATGACCTCTAATATCCCACAGTAAATAACAGGTAATTCTAATCAACCTCTTTCCATCCATTATTTCCTCCTTCAAAGATTGTTTTTAAAAGTTCTACATTTTTGTAACTATATATTTTATATACCCTCAAGTAATTTTCATTTCTGACAATACTATTATCACAAGACAACAGATGTTCACTACTTCTCTCTCTTAATTATCATACTTAAGGCTTATGTCTTAGAACTAATTGAGATAATCTTTGAGATCATCTTTGATCTGGGTATTTCCTTTCAAGACTGGGAGGACACAATACTACATTGCCTCAAGATATGCTCATGCAATATTTAGTAATTGCTCATAGGAACAGCAATTTTATCATCAGAGCAGCAAAAAGAATTCTGCTAAAGCTGCTTTTCCCACACATTCCTCAACCTCCTGTATCCACAGGATGACTCATGTGCTTAATGCCACGTGTGTTGAAGAAGCACCTCCTCAAACCAGGCAAAACGAGTTGTTGTCAGGTAGGAAAAACATACATACAAAGAAATATATTGCTTAGTCTAGAGTGTATCTTATTTTAATTATTTTTATTTTTTCTCCTACCCCTTCACAGCTCTTAGCAGAAATTATAGAACTTTGGAACTGAAATGCCAGTGACAGAATAACCTGCCTGCTGTCCCCAAAAAATATTTCTTTAAAAATTAAAAGAATTTTTTCAAAAATTTTAAAATTTTTCTTCCAATAAGTATTGCTCAATACCCAATGGTGGGCATTTGTAACCTACACAAGCATGTTGCCTGCACTGCCATTTTCCAAGCCCACACTGCCCCCATGACACCAGAGACACCCCCTCTGCAGAGGGCATTGCTGTCTGTGGGCAGCCTGGGCAACAGGCACTTACCGAGGCCCCAGTGGGATCCACAGCTCATGGGTCACTGGGACAGAGTCTCTGACAGTGATCACTCTCTCTTCCAAGAGTCACAGAACTTTGACAAGAGCAATCCACAGCAGTGTTCATGTTACAGATTAAAAAAAATATAATAAAATTACAGTTTGAAGCAGATTTAAGGAGTTAAAATCATATTCAGCAGTGCTATTTTTACATTGCCAAGTAAGCACATAATTCTACTTTAACCTCTGAGGAAAAGCAGTAGAGAGAAGAGCTTATCTTCAGTGGAAGAGGGAAGGTCTGTCTCTGGAGACTTTGCTGCCTCAACTAAAGCCATGCAGAAAACAGTGTGTGCCAATCAGTTCAGTCCCACTGAGTGCTAAAAAGATGAATAAGCAGGTTTATACTACCAGCTGATACCGAACCTGGGAGTTTGGAAACCTCATTTCCTTTCCTTGCCAAGTTCACTCTAACCTTAGTGAGCTGTGAACTGATTTACTAGTTCTCAGGTTTTGTCTTACCTTCAATTATTGTTTTGAATAGTACTAATACTAATAATGAAATAGAGATTTCATTGTTTGCTTTACCATTTGTCCTACTGCAAATGAAAACCACTTTTGTTTTCTGCAGGAGTATTATGTCAATTACGAACTCAGTTGTCTCTGACACAAGGACATATCCTAGGTTTTGCTTTTGTGATTATACTTTTAATGCAACTTTTCTGAAGTTTCCAATCAGAAGTCAGAAACGTAGTTATTTATAAGAATTCAAGGGAATAGTAAAAGATTATCCAGAAGAGAAAGGTTTAGAATAACTAGCATAGAAAACAATTTTAAAATATTTTTCTTACCAAAAAATCACATATTCATTTAGGTTATCTTTTATTTGATATCCTTAAAGCCAATTTTCTAGATGGTGTAAATTGATACAGTTTCCCTGAAACCAGTACACTTTCTAAGTCTACAAGCTGAAGATTTACTCCTTCATTATCCAAGTGATTTCTTACTACAATTTTACAGCCATGATATGGTTCCAAATCATTATTTTTCCATGTATTCAGACTCTCAAAATTCACTGGCTTCCAGCCATTCTAGTAGCTCTAATTTCATGCCAATTCTTCAAAATCTGATCCCAGATTACTCCAAAGTGCACAAGGCTTCATTTGCATTGACTAGAATCTACACACATTTGCATTTTAGAATCTTTACACTGAATTCCACACAGATTTATATACTTCTTACTTTTACTGCAGATAGCTGAGACCTAAGGCTGTTGCAGTTTGTACTACTGTGTATGATCTCAGCAGGTCATTCACATACAGATTCTTCAGCAGCTTGAACAGGCACTGCCATGCTTTCTAGTCTTGCAACATGAACCATTCTGCTATCATCTTTATACAACACAGTTTTAATTTTAGGTATTTATAACTTATGGGATAGATTACTCAGATTCTTCTCTGGAGTAACACTAGATCAGTACCAGTGAATAACACAGACAGCTCTATCCTGTGTCTCTGTAGCCATCAGTGCTGTTTTCCTGGGATGAGATTTTTGTTTATCACTTTCAGCTAAGCAAAATGACTCGTTTGGCATGAAGTCCTGCAAAGTCCTAGCTGGCCTCTAAGGAGTGCCTCACAAACCCTGCAAGGAGGGACATGCCTGAGCCAAGCCTAAAAATGGGGCAGGTTTTCCAGAACTAGGACTGGTGCAGGTAGAGCTGCAGAGAACTTGCAGTGCTGCTGGCCCATAGGCAGAGACAGATTGCACTAATTTAGACAGCTCCTTGGGGCTTTCAAAATTATGCCATGGGCCACTCCATGGGTGTGAGTTATGAGCTGCAACTCTTTGAAGAACACCACTGAACTTCGCCTCAATGTATAGGCTCTGCAGCCTGGTATATATCATGTTGACAGGGTCACTGCTTTCACATCAGAGTCCTGTTGTTCAAGTCAGTGAATTCAGAGCTTGTTCAGGCTGGTATCTGGGGCTAGTCCCTGATTTTCTGCATTTGGTAGGCATACCTAATATACTTCACATCAAGCTTTTATTCAGATGTCTATGTTTTTATTTCCTACACTTTTTTCTTATATTTTTATGTTTCAAACACATTGTAAAATATCTATTTCAAAGAAAAATCCTTACTGATTAATTTATTACTTAGCTTGCAAAATTGACACAATTCTAGCATATGAATACTCAGGACTAGGTAGTGAACAAGCCTCAGCAGGGAGAAAAAGATGAGGAGGAAGATATTTGTCCCTGATACATTACACCAGCCTCACTCTACATGTTAGCTTTTCTTTTCTTGCTCCTTACATTTTTTTTTATTACCTCATATTTATTTTTCTCCTTTCTTGTACACTGATCAAACACTCAGTTTGTTGTTCATACAGACTGATATTGCTGACTCTTTTTCCATCAAACCATCGCCACTGGAATAAGCGATGGTGATTTCTCTTAGTAGGGAATGTTACAGTTAATATCAGGAAACACTAAATAATAAACACAAGGAACAAACAAGTTACCATCAGATTAGATTTCTGTTTTCTTCTGGTGCAAAATGCTCCTTCAGATCACATTTGAGATGTGTAAAGATTTCTCTAGGTGACCTTCAAGTCATCAAAAAAATGAACCAATTTCTTCTACCAATAAACTTTCATTAAGGATATAATATGTGATTGTTTGATACAAATGTCAAAGAACCAAAGAGAGAGATTGCAAGGCATTCTGGACACCAGCAGTCACAATTCTATAAACCCTTTCTAATTAAGGACTTGGCACCAAGATTTCCCCAAACGAAAAAACAAAGGAGCTGCATCCTTGCCTATCTTGGCCTGCAGAGTGAGAAGCCGTAAGAGAAAGGCAGGAGGCTCAAAGGCACTTTGCAGCTCAGTTCATTCTTTAGGAGAGGCAGTGGAAGACAGGCTACACAGAGTGCATTACCATCTTCCCCACCACCTCCCAAAAGGTCATCCAGGAAAAGTGTGAAAGTGAACGTTTTTGCACAGGCACCACCAATACTTTGGAATATTTTTACATCGTGTAGCTTACTCCAATTCCCTAAAAAAATCTGGTCTTGCAACTGTCTAGTCCTGGATCACTCCTGAAAAAAAGCCCACATTTGCATTCCTGGTTTTAAACAGCCTTAGCACTTTGTGTATGCAGGAAGGCAAAACCCAAGACTTGGACTGTGCAAAGACAGGATCTTCTGCATCTTTCACCATAGCCAATCAGTCACAGAGAGCAAAAAGACAAAGGCTCTAATTCATCATTGTGTTTCAAAGAAGTTGGTTTGCTCTCCCGATTTTTCCAGGGTTTTGAAAAAGAGAAGCCATATACTTTGAGTTCCCATGTTGTCCAAAGAAATTGAAAAACCTGAACCACAACACCAGATACTTAATATTCCAGGACATTTGGTTGATGGAATGTATTACAAGCCAGATGCACTATTTTTCAGTATCTTGTCTCGCCTCTTACTTCATTTCACATGATACTTCACTGAGTATTAATGTCACCATTTCCCTCCCTTTCTTCCTTTGCAGTTTGAGGAACGAAGAGAAAGCAAATTCAGACCATGCTCAGCTACCACGATTGATTTTCTTAAGGGTTATGTAGACAACTTGCAACTACTGCTATTGTTAGGAATTATTTCTTCTGCTTTACCTTTAACTGACGTATTGTAATTATTTTAACATACAAATCAGCTACTAAATTAATATACTGAAGTAAGACTGCAACAGCTATTACAAAATTGATAATTTTTGGACTTGATTTAGTATTACATATTATCTGGCTTCTGTGGAATTATGTTAGCCGTGACGTTTTTGTTACAAGACCATAGTCTGACAAATGTTCCTTCCCATGCCTCCCCCAAAAATAAATTTGCATTCCAATTAATGTGACTGGTTCTTTCCAGCACAAAAAGAAGCTTCCCAAAGAGAATAAAAATTCATTGAAACTAAAAGTTTACTAATACCTGCAAAAGTCCATAATTTCTAAATTCAAAGTAGTAAGAATACAATTCAGTATGTGAAGTCTATTCAAGCACACATTTTCCTGGAGGACTCTTATTCCTTCCATTTCTCCAGTTTCTGTACATAAAAACTAGAATCTGAGGTAGGACTAGAGCAAACCCACTTTGATTGTCCTTTAATACTCCTCAAAGAAATTTTGTCAGATGCAACCTGTTAGTCATCTTCCTCCTTTTCTCTCCTTGCAAATCAATAACAGAGTTGGCAGTATTCAAAGCACAAAAGGACTGGAATTGGCTCTCTTGGCAAAAATATGCTTCTGAATCAGCCCTCAGCATCTCTTTTCAAGACAATGTTCCTTTGCTTCAAGTACTGTATTCTGCCACTTCAGAGCAGCAGCTCCCTGCTCAATCCATCTCCTGCTATGGCATGTATTTAACTCCTACATCTTCATCTGAACAAGATTTCTTTTTATTCATCTTAGAAAATAACTAATTTCCTTCTTCTGGATTTAGATCTACCTTTTGTGACAATTACTAATTTGTAGAGTAC
Organism: Pithys albifrons albifrons; assembly: GCF_047495875.1. Lineage (NCBI taxonomy): Eukaryota > Metazoa > Chordata > Aves > Passeriformes > Thamnophilidae > Pithys > Pithys albifrons. The sequence continues at coordinate 13,939,926 of NC_092467.1, forward strand.
ATGCTAAGCCTAATGATTTTGATTTCTTCATTTTCATGTTGAAATCTCATTCTCAGTTCCTAGGATAGGGTGGCTGCATGAACCTTACTGACTGACTAAACCTGATCTGCCTCTGGAAAGGCAGGCAAGCTGAGCTGAACCCTTCACCCATCACTACTTCACTATAGGAAGCTCTTAAATAGCTGGATAAATTGTATTATTTATCCAAATTACTAAAATTGTAATAGTCACTTTAGACATAAATTAATAATTTAATTTCTAATTTATAATCAGAAAGCATTCTCTATTCTTTTACCCTTCAAAGGTATTTGTCATTGATTTTGAATTTGTCATACTGCTGCATATAATCTCTTCCTTTGGTGATATCCTTTCCCCATTTCATTGGTGTGAATATACCAGCCTGCTGTCCAGCTGCCTTTTCTGCCCCAGGTTAAGCAGCCTCGTGCTTTCTTACCTCTGCTCAGGCTCAAGCGGGTCATGGAAGGAAGTGTGCTTCCAACAGAGAGGATTCCCCTCTTTCTTTCCCTTGTCTTGAATTCTGTTCCTAGACACACTCTTCTATTTCTCATCCATTCTCCCACCCCAAAAGATGTTGTGGTGAATCTGTAGAGGGAACTCTGCAGAGAATGGCAAGAGGGGGCCTGGCACTTCCCAGGGACACCACCATGTGCCCACACCCTCTCCAGGAAAGCTCTGTGCACCTTTGCAAGGCACAAGTCACTTCTGACTTGGATTTCTAAGCAAGTCTGTTGCTTGGGTTAAAAACATTACCTTCCTTTCCTTTGCAAGGTCACAGTACTTTAAGCAGCTGTGATTTAGGTATAGCAGCTATAATAATTTCTTCTTGCTGAGAGTCCAGAGACACACAGGCAGTTAATTTGGGTGACAAATTCAGATAGTGCAGATTTCAGATTCTATACATCTTGTCTGCAGTCTCTATTGTTCTGGTTCAATAGTCGCTCACATGTGATTTCAAGCTTGTTACAATTTATGTTTCACTGCATTTCTCCTATGGACCCTGCAAGCTCTGCCAACCCAAGACTTTCTGTTAAGGAAACAGAAAATTTATCTGCCATCCCATACTCAGCAGTCCTTTAGCTTCTTAGCTGCAAATGAAAATTATTTTTAAGCATTCTGCTTGACAGAGAGTGGGGGGTTGAGAGACAGATGAGAACTAACATACCATGGGTTTTTTAGGAATCAATAAGCCTTTCCATCTAACATTTTGCAGGATTTTCTTCCCCACCTCTCATAGGGTCAGGATTTCCAAAGAACCTAAAAGTAATAATTTTTATTTGCTAGTCCATTGTGTCCTAAACCAAAGACAACTCTTCAGTTATAGTTTTAATTCCTATTCTTCACAACTAGTTAGGATTTAATACCTATTAGTTTCAATGGCAGAAGATAAAGATTAGAGGCCTTGCACTCAACAAACCTCATAAATTCAGCTGTCTAGTGGAATCCACATCTGAAACAAGATAGGTGTTTAGGGTTCTTTTCTGAGAAAAGAACAATGCCCCTGAACTAGAAACACATTTATCTTGCAGCTACATGTTAAATATTGGGGAAAGGGCAGGGAATACCACAGCTAGGGAAGAGGAATGCCAACAGAGTGTGATCAACAAATTAATAGCCTGACCATCAGGTAGGCCCTCATGTCCAGTTGTAAGAACACAATTCAAAACTGGGTCTTCAGCCCAGCCCAGAAGGAATTGAGCTTTCTGGAAAGGAAATTGAGACATCCTTGGTTTAAAAACAAGTTAAGGTGCAGGGTTTCCATAATACCAGCTTTACTGCATGTATAAGCACTTGAGCAAGGGTATGGTCTAGGGATAACTGTTTTGATGACATTAAATCAGTTGCCTGTTGCCCCCCTTGACTTACACCAGCCCAAGCTCCCCAATTCTTTCAGCTGTATGTGACATATCGAATGAGATTGAGCCCCTGCTTTCCACTTTAGTTTCCCTAACCACACACACGTTTTTCACTGGTAAAATAAATGTCTCTCATAATAAACCTTAAAAATTACTCATAAATAATTACTCATTCTGACATATCTTTAATTAGTGGATATTCATTCTTTCATTAACTAGCAGTATTGCTAAAAATTATGTACTGAATATGCACCATCAACAAGATGAAAAAACCACCCTTTTCCTGTAATTTTGGAAGCACATCAGCTGGTTACAAAGCATTGTTTTTTCCTATTCAACCCTGACCAGAGCTAAAACTTGTTAGTTGTCATGGCAATAAAAGCATTCAGGTGGTAGGAGAGAGAAATTAGCAGATTCCATTTGAAATTGCTCTTGTAGGGTATGTTCTCAGGAAGATTTATATACCAGGCAAAGATTGATAGTACTTAGTTTCCGTGTAGCTGAATGTTTTGAAAAATCAGTCAGTATGATAAATGTGAGTTTCTTATTATCTGCTATCATTTTATCCAGCTGTCTTTTTGCCAGAATACACCAGTGACTGACTAAATGTCTTTTTTAAAATTACTCTGGTAAAATAAACATGAAGGAAACTAAGTAGGATTTTTTTTCCCCAAAGGCATTAAAAAGATATCAACAGCAAAATAGTAATACATGACTAGTTTTGCAGGAGGGTCTACTGCTTTGCTCTGTGTGTAGCAGAGAGTTAAACTTACATTTACAAGCAAAATAGAACAATACTGTTACTTCAGAAAGTCCTTGAAGCTTTTAATAAAGTCAGCGTGCTGCTATAAAAGTTGGGATAGTTTGCATCTGGCCTTTACTGTTGGGGATTTAATTCAACAGAATCCATGTGTGATCAGATGCCAGTAGCCATTTTCTGGCTTAGGGCAGACATAATAATCTTTATTGTAGAAATTTTACTGTTTAAGTTTTCACTTCCAGTGATATAAAACAATTAAAAGTAAACTGGCGGGGGGGCGGAGGGGGGGGGGGGTGTATGAGGACAGGCAAACAAGAAAAGTTTAGCTCCTTTCAGTGAAGACCTCAGAAAAAATTCTTCATAACAAGAACTACACCAAAAAATAATATTTGCCTACTGTGCTCTTCACCATCACCACTGATGGGGACTACACAGCCTTCCCAGGAAATCCACTGCAGTGCTTAACAATCCTTGTAGTTGGGAAATGAATTCTTAATGCTTAACCTACGATTTACATGCTATTGTTGGCACCCTTTCCTTTTCTCTTACACACAATGAATACAATGTGTTCTCTTCCCCTTTCCAGTCATCTTTAACATTTGAAAACTTTACTAAGCCTGTTCTCAAGGTGGATCCATTGGGGAAAAAAACCCAAACAAACCACAAAGTAAATTTATCTCAGGTCATGTCTTTATGTCATCCATCAACTCACCTTGGATAACTCCACTATTCTTTGGCTGCCACAGCTGTGAAGGAAGGTAAAAGAAAGCAGTTTAAGCTGAAAGAAAAGGCTCTTACAAGTGGGGCAAGATCAGAGCAATCTCATGGTCTTCATGAGTCAGCTGACAGGAAGTAGTTCTGATGGTTTCAGTAGAGCAGCTGTAAATTAACTTGTTCAACTAAAACAACCTGAGGCTTGTGTTTCTCAAAGACCTTGTCTTGCAACCTACTCCTTCCTATTTCCTTTCTTCAAAGTAAACCCTTCCTCTCTAAAGATCAGTCTGGTACACACACCTGAAGATAATATTAAAACTTGTGTTAAGCTTATGTTAAAAACAGTATAATCTACACTATACCCTGTACAGTTTGCTATTTTCTTTCCTCCTCCTTACAACAGAATGCTAAATCCAATGAAAGTACTAAGTGAGGCACACCCTATCTTCTACTCTGCAGTTGGGTATCTCTATCATAAAAATAATGATATTTTGCACTTGTCTTCACAGAATTGCCTTCAATTTTTTCATGGTTAGCTGTTTGGGGTTTGGGGGGTGGTTTTGGTGGTGATTTTTTGGTTTTTGGGTTTTTTTCCTACTTGTCCAGACCATTTGCAATTCTACTCTTGTCTCCTAATTTGCTTGCATCCCTTCCCAGTTTGGAGTCAAGCAGTGAATGCTCTATAAAGTGCTCAGCAATTACACTTCACACACATTGCTCATTTCTGCAGATCTGGCACAACAGGGTTTGCAGACTCATCTTGCTGCTATTAGGTATGGCCCTAATTATATTATGGAGCAGGTAGAATCAAAAGCCAAATAATTTAATAATCATGAAAACAACACAGCCTTCCAATTCCAAAGGGATCATGGTCACACTGGAAAATAGGCTGCTACGTGGAAAACACAGTGTGCATTTTTTGCCTTGGAAGAGGGCATTTAAATCTGACCTTCACAAGCAAGCCCAGCGACAGCATTCTGTCATTTTTTTCTTTTTGTTTTAAAGTAGTAGCTTTTATTTCCAGTGTCATTGCAATACTTACAAAACAAAATTATCTAAGGCAGTTGGACTAGATGATCCTTGTATGTCTCTTCCATCTGAAACAGTCTACTCTATTCTGTCCATTCTATATCTGCACTATCAATCAAATGTTACTGCTTCCTCAGGCATCAAATGTTACTGCTTCCTCAGGCAATATTACTTACACTACTAGTATTTTGACAGGATTATTATGTCAATTTAATGGGAGGCCTGGTATTAGTTTAGAACTGGTTACTGTTGCATTTGCATTATTGGAAATTTTGTATTTTCGAGCTAAGAATTCTGTATCTGACTTTTGGAATAGTGTGTGGGGGCAAGGGTTGCCACACACAAAGTGCACCACATATTACAAAAATTGTAATGTTTCCTGGGACATGGAAAAAAGAGGAAACACCACATGGAAGATTCTCAAAGCAAGCATTGAAAGTGATAAAAATGTGCATCACTATCAATTAATCCTTCTTATTCATGTTTTAAAGAAAAATAAAATCATGATTATTGGTGACTGTATATTATCAACACTGGTTTTGAAGCACTGGAGAAAAATAATGAAAGGTGACTCCTCAGTTCCCTGTCTGTGATGGCTCAAGGGCAAAACTAAAGCTCTGTATAAAGGCTGAAATACAGGCATTGAAACTGCCATTCAAGTGCAGCTGCAGGAATATCCTTATGTATTTTAATACACTTCACTCAAATTGTGTCTGCCTTTCCCTTTGAGGATAGAATTCAGACACTGTAAAATTCTACCACCATAGGAAACTCAGGAAAATCACCCTGTTTCATTTGCTTGGTGTTCTATTATTTTAATTCAGGGAGAAAGCAGGATGAAATTCCGAGACCATCTTCAAGGCTGAACCATTTAAAACAAATTAATTGCTTTACAGCCAGGGAAATCAACTTAAATTCTGTATTCTTTCAGTTGCTATTGAGTCATAGTTCTCATGGATATTTGAAAAAAACAAACAAAACAACTAAGGCACCTTTGTGGTATGTTTCCAGGGGCAGCAATATGTGCTAAACTTACAATCACATATGAGTTGTACAACATAAGCATTGCATAGGTATTAGTTAACCATTACCACTTCACATAGTTTGATCCATCAATGGGAATGACACAAACAACCTTCTTCTATTCTTTGTTACATGGATTTTCTCTTCCTTTCTTGATCATTTTTCCTGCTTATCACTATTCATTGGGTATTTTCAGCTGCTTTGGTTACCTGTAAGCAGAAATGAACATACCTCCTAAGTACACCTGCTAATGGTGTTATGGAGAACACTTACAACTCTATTTGTATTTGAATGGTTGCTTTTATTGTCCTTGTGGTTACACTGAAAATACATTGCTTTTTAACAACAGTATCATGGTCTTGGAATGCAGAGGAATGCAAAACCAGGTCTCTAAACTCCAGTTCCTCTCTAAATTCATTTATATTTCAATAATGTAAGTTCATTTTTACATGTCACGTTTTTTACTGTGGTAAGTTCTCAATACAGACAAGTTCATTTCTCTTACTGCAGAAACATGGTAATGACTAGTTATATTTCAGTTGGCTTAAAAGGCAATAGTGAACACTCACTCTAAGAATTTTTTAGTCAGCTTATGCTGTCTAGTGCAATGTCTTCTTCCTAAGGGCTCATTAGACTTCAAAGAATAATGATTAATTGCTGAACAGAACATACTTTTTTCCAACACTGAGAACTGTGTGGGTTATTGTAGTCATGTTAAGCAAGTAATTAATATGTCACTTGAAGTATCCACTGTCCTCATTTACTATTTCAGGGGTCTCATATACATGCATTTCCTTGCCAATGGCTGACCTGTTAACAGTAACATCAACAAGGCTACAGATTTATTGTTGACCTATTGTAGAACAGCCTCAATTGGAGAAGAATCTACAACAGTGACTTAAGAATTAATTAGAATGATTGTGCAACTTATCTAACATTCTTCAAAATACTTAGGACAAAATATTCAGATTTTTTTTTTCGCAGAAACTAATGCAGCTACAACACTCTCAGTAACGACACATCCTCTTGCCTGGGTGCTATGATGTTCCCAGATAGCAGTCATGCATTTAGCAAACACATTTGATGTACAACATAAGTCTATCCAGTGTTTAAAGTCACGTTTATGTGTCAGAATGTACAGTTCATTGATTGGACTGACTTGCAGAACTGGCCAAGCAACAACAGACATTAGGTACACACACACACACGGAGGGATACACACGTGTGCATCATTTCTCTCTGCAGTACTGTCACGATGCTGTCACATACCACTGTCTCTAAGATCACATCTGTTCAAAGTTATAGGATATGAATTAATATAGCTGTCTTTTTTTAGCCTCTAATGACCTGTTTTCATTTTGAAAATGCAAACTTGTCTTTGACTCTTTTTTTTTTTGTTTGGTTTCTTTTTCCAGTTGAACTTAATGCAAATAGGAACCTTATAATAATTTATCAAATTAATTTGCATTAGCACTATTTTAAAGTTTTGTTAAAGTTGTGCTCCAGCATTGTGTTGATCAGATATTGAATGCTTATATTATATGCTTCTCTTGAAATTCATATTATAATGTAGCTTAGTGGCCTAAGGGTAACTAAAAGACAAAGCCTACATGGAGAGGTGAACAATTGACTGTAGCAACTAACATAACTGGAAGCAACATAGGAGTTTTCAAACCCACCACTGGAAGACATGAAGGAATGCTCATGTGCTGAAGGTGTGTTATTCAAAACAAGGCATTCAGGTGCTTCACCTGTTAAATGGCACTGTGACTCCTTACAAACCTTGACTAAAAATTTTTTATGCCAGAATATAAAATGGCCTTTTCCATTTCCTTTACCAGCTGGAAGATCTTGGTGGTGATGAGCCACATCAGAGAGCAGAGCTGAGGGCTTTTAATGTGGAAGGTACAGTAAGACTTGGATAACAGATAAACTGGAGAACTCTTCCTTTATATTATAGACCTTCCACTATTGTGTTTCTCCCGTTCCACTTTCTGGGATGCCTACCAGCATTACATATATATATATATATATTAGAATAATTTAGCCTTACAAAGAGGCAGTGAATGGTCACTAAGAGACCAGTAGCCTTGACACTTTTGTACTTAGGGATTTGTTTGTTTTCAGCTCGCTTCATTCGTATGTTATTAGCAAACAAATGTGCCTGCATTTCAGCTGCCATAAGTTCCTGTATTTTCTTACCATGTTTTGTCCTCCTCTCTGTCTCTACAGTAACACATCCATAAAGACCTACATTCTCATAAAGTTATTTGCATTGAGTTCTCAATACTGTAAATAACTTAAAAAAAATAATCAAAAAACCCAACCCTCGCATTATTCACAGAAATTTAGAATGATTCTTTGAAATGTAAAGTAAATGCAGACAGAATATTCAATCAGGAGGCAGGGCTTAGCTGTCCATTATAAGACTTTGCAATAAACAAAGGTTTGCTGAGAAGGCAACAATGCAGATCAGCTAACTCTTGTGAAAAAGGAGTCTCTTGAATCAATGACAAATTCTGCCTCAAACAAATTATTTACTATTCAGAGTTCTATGCTATGTCATGATAGGAAAAAGGTGGTTTTCTTAGTTTCCATTCATCTCGGATTTCATTATCAATTTTCTTCAGAATATCCAGTTAATATCCCAGTGCTCTCACAAAAGGAAACCTCCTTGTTCTCCTTCACTGCCTCATGATTTTTATTACATCTGTGCAAAGTGCTGTTTGGCTTTCTGTAACACTGTATATCTAAGTCATTGAGGTATTAATGTCCTAGAGCATAAAGTCTTTCAAAATTAATTAACATTTTAAAAACAACAAAGAATATATCAATCTATTAATTATTCCAACATGACGAGCAAGGTAAGGCCAAGTCACTCAAACATTCATATTATCTGTACTTCAGTTCAATGTATGTGTCCCTTTAAACACACTTTCATGAGGGAATTGTATACTAATGTAATGAGTCCTCTCATGATGTGACATAATCAAATAACTATCAAAACAATATATGTATAGTGTTGCAGAAACCCTTATATTAAAATAAAACCTCAGAAGTGAAAATGTAATAAAGCAAAGAGAAATGCCCAACAAATTACATCTTTCATAAGCTTTGCTAGATCTCCAAGTCAAATTACTTATTTTATGGAGAGCAGAGAAATGCATTGTGCAAATTCCTGATATCATTCAGGTCTCTCTTTTTTGGGGACAAAAATTATAATTGTGTCATCATGACTCAGTGGAAATCCATTTTTTCTAATATTGCCTTCAGTCCCTTGAAATAAAACCTTGGGAAAACTTCCAAGGACAATGCTTCTATAACGCAAAAGTTCATCAGTTCCTGAAAATCTTCTTTTTACAACCCTGTGTCTATAACATTCTGAAGGATCTTGAATGCACAGTATTAATTTGTTAATCCATAAATAGATACAGAACTCACCACTTCAATTCAGAATTCCCCAAGTGATTAGATGTGTCAAAATAACAAAGACAAATAATTTAATGGTTTTAATTTTCTATACTCCTTTTTCTTCATAGTAACTGTATGTTCTTGCTCTGTGTGTGTCATCTCAAATACCTTATCTCTTAGGAGTACAGTAATTAGTAAAAATACTTATATACCTCAGTAGTTCTTGCTGAAAAGACCTCAGATATAGACTTCAGTAGTCTTTTTTTTACAAAGGGCATAGTCACTGTAATTTAGATTCTTCACTGACCCTCATGAAAGACATTAATACAGATCAAAAGCTACAGTTTACTGCTCTGGCCCTATTTCATGATGTGCAGCTCAGGCAGTTTATTCAAAGATCCATATGAATGGGCAAGAGGTTGGAATATCTGAAAGACAGCTCATCCAAGGAGGAGGTTCAGCTCACCTAACTGCATTTTGGCAACAGAGGAGTCTGGACTCCTGTCAGTGGAGTTCAGAGGGTGATTCAAAATCCCTTAAAAATAGCTTGGAAAGTGTCTTAACTCCACTTGAGTAAACTGATTCAGCTTTTACTGACTGTTACAGGAAAACAGACATGTAAATCAGAGGAAAACTTCCACATTTTAGCCACCAAAATTCAGGAAAGGTGAGTCCCTTTTACAGAAAGTGAGCCAAATCCTACCCCAGCTGCCAAACCCCAGTATTTATACTATTCCTAGATGTTTTGCCTTGTTTTCCTTAGTAATCTATGGATCCTCATCACAATTAGCCACCCATGGATATGCAAAATATAGCATGCAACAGTTTCAGTGATACCTTCAGTATTCAGCCTTGGTGTGAAAACTGCAAACCTTGGTGTGAAATTCATCTTCCATTCCCTGCCATCTGCCCCACACACAGCTGCTTTCACACTCTCTGCTTCCACTCGGAAGGAGCTTGGCACAGTAAGAGCCAAAAAGAACCTACATTTTCAGTCTATCCCAGTTCCTATGCATTAACGTTCCAGCTGGATGGATGACTGCCTTACCAAGTGGATCCAAGCAAACCTTTTGTGTGCACTCTTCCCTGCTCCGTTATGGCACCACAGACCACAAACCTTGTGTTGTAATGCCTTGCACAACAATTAGAGCAACAAGTCCTCTTCTAATACAGAGAATCAAGTACTATCATAATAAAGCATGAATTTGCTTCTCTCTCTTCAGTAAAGTACAGAGGCCTACAGATCTTTAAAGATTTTCTCTTAAATCTCAGATATTCTACTGCATTAAACAAGCAACAGGTAAACAATTTCATTTGACCTCTCTTTGCATCTCACACTTTTGGATTAGACATTCTTTTATTGATTGCACTTTATTTAACTCGAATGCTTCAAAAATACTGAAATGCAAAAGAGAAGTTATTGTAATACATCATAAACTCCAATGATACTTTATTTCATACTAGGAAAAGAGAATTTTCTTATCATAAAACTGACTCTTCTCATATGTAAAGAGACTACTTCAGAACACATCAGTTAGAATATTAAATCTCACTGAACAAGATTAAAACCCCTGTAGTCAAGTCAGCAGCAATAAAAATACATGATCCTACATTTACTGGAAACCAATTTTGTTATACTCTTTTCAAACAAGAACATTAGTCTAGGAATTGTTCTACAGGTTCACAATAAAGCCTATACAATTTGAAAAAAAGTCTAACTTTCTTTCCAGTGTGTTATACTAAAATTATTTTCTGGATAAGAGACCTGTAACAAGGGATAAATTCTAGGTTTGAATGCATTGTGGACCAGTTCACCTGAATTTTTACTATATACCCCCTTTCACATAATTTAATAGAGATTTTGCAACTTAGAGGAGATTCCACAGCCTCATTTACATGACTTGCTGCAAGAAGAGAATATGTGACTTGTAAAGAGTTAGTAGGAAACAGAAAGGAAGAATCAGATCTTTTTGCAGAGTGGTTCTTAAGCTAAGGTTTTCAGCTTTAATTAGGTTAAAAAGAAATCAAGCATAGAAGAATCAAGCTAAATGGAGATATGTAAGAAATGATGCAGCTAGAACCCATGACAAGACGTGATCAGACTCTTTTATGTAACCATAGAATATAAACAAGGTAAAAGAGTAGATTCCTCTCCTTAGGAACAGGATGGTAAATTAAGTGCATCCACTTAACACATTTGGAAAATGAGAGCTTTCTGCTACTGACTACATAATAAATAAATGGAACAGTCATGTTTTTTGCTGAAGGACGTACATTCAGAAAAGACATACAAAGACATGCATTCTCTCTCAATTAAGCATCTGAAGCACAAGGATATTTAGCCCTAATAGGTTGTAGCACATTTTACTATTTCTTCCTATCATAAGGTTTTATTAGGTTTTCAGCAGTATCTTTTCTTTCCTAATGGAACATAAAATTGTAATACTTATATATATCTTTCATGAAATATTTACAGTGCACCAATTGGTTTGTAATTCATTTTCAATAAAGTTCTTTTAAAATCAAGTGCTTTGCTTTTTTTCTGGAACTGTATCCTCTAGTTCCCAGCTCAGGTCTGCAGGTCAGAAGTGCCTGGTGCCAGCTGGCTTCACACCAGGTCTTTGCATGGCTTGGTACCTGCTTTTGTATCAGAAATGAGGGCTAATGTTCTAACCTTCTGACTCAGGCTCAGAATGGCCCTGTTCTTTTTCTGATCATGAGGGAATTTCAGTTTTGTTTCCACATGCATTTTGAAAAAAAATAATAGTTTGGGTGTGTTTGGGTTTTTGGTTTGTTTGTTTGGTTTTTTTTGTATGAAGTCAGAATAACCTTTGCCTAATTGTGTGTGATTGGGTCATATTCAGTTTGTTCAGCATTTCTCAAAAGCTAGGATAACTACACAAAGAAGTTAATTCAGCAAACAAAACTTCCGCTCTCTGATTTGTATTCCTAGTCTCATTTCTTTAATTAAATGGCAAAACAATATATATTTTTAATTGCATTAGTCTTAAGAGCCCAGAAGAAAGTGAGCCAAGTTTTCTTTTCCCTCAACAAGTATTGGCAGGCTTATGAACTCTGTGGCAGGTACTAAGAATAAAAAAGAACAGCTCCTCTGAAGTTGATAATGTCTGATAATTTATACCCACCGAGGACCAGAATTGGATTACAAATTGCAGAGTCATTTTTCTCCTTAATTACAGTTATGCACCTCACTGCAAAATGGATTTCTACAGGTGGAGCTTAGGGTCTCAGCTTACAGAATATTTATGCATGGTGGTGATGACACAAAAAAAGGAAAGGATTTCACTTGTCTTTCTCTTTTATCTGGGCTTTAACTTAGAATATGAATGCTTGTATTCTATCTTCAACTTTGGTAGTAGAATTTCTAGGAATCTTCTACTGAAACAATGAACTTTAATACTGGAAACTCAATCCTGCATGTGTTTAGATGCAACCCTTTCAGTTGTGACAGTATCTCAAAGCAGTCTTAAGACTCTCAAGAAACTCCCAATACTATGCACTTCTGATACAAAATTCCCATAAGAAGTTCCCTGACTAGTATTAAACCTGAAAAGATGTTTTCCTGCTGGAATTGTACAGAACAATTGGCAGGGAAAGCAAACAAATTCAGCACCTTGAGTAAGTGCAGGGCTTAACTGGACTGTCCAATTATGCAAAGCCACGTTCAGTTTGAGTTCCTACTGAAACAGGTGCAGTGAAGGCTGCTGGCACCACCAGAAGGAAAGTCTGTACCACAGGTGGAGAGGACAGAGAGCTTGCTCAAAGAAGGCCTAGCAACAGAAAATCAGAGAGCTCTGGGTTTCTGCTGGAAGGTTCAACATGTAGGAGAGAGACAACTATGTGAGCTAAAAAGATATGGCAATAGCAACTAATATTTATTACCTAAAATAAATTTAATCTGCCAAACGGAAAGGTGTTTTAGATAATAATCTAATTTAAATGTGTGATTTCTTTTCTTAAATTTTTGTTGCATACTTTAAGGAGAATCTGTTTTACAACCAGATATACCATTAAAGTAGGATGTACAGCCAAACAAACTTACTGGGGCATTTCCTCTGCAATATTAGAACTGCTTTTGTATATGGTTCCAACTGAAAAAAGTCAAACTTACCAGCAAATTCCAGGGGTTTGTGGGAGTTCCATGCTGGAATGTCTTTTAAATGGGCTATGCCATTTTGATAATAGCAAAGTAGTTGGTAGGGTTAGTTTCAGCAATACTTCACAAAAGGAACTGGGAAAGCAGCCTGGCAAATCCCTTGTACTAAAACTCTGTCACCTGAGCTAACCTCTCCAACATGGAAAAAGTTATACTACTTTCAGTATAAATATAACAAACAAAAAAAATAATATATTGAAAATAAAGACATTTGTAAATAACATATTGAATATAAAAATAAAAGTAAAAAACCCAAAGTAGAATTCTTTTTGTGCATTGAGCTGAAAGATTTTGAGTAATTGTGGGGCTCATTTCATTCTGTAAAATGCAATGTTTTATTCAGTTTTGCAAACTGCAGAAAATACAGATTTTCTTCCCCGAAATAAAATTCCATTCTTGTTCATCTCTAGTAATTAGCAAGAATTATCTCCTTATTAATTGGTACATATTGCATTTAAAATGTGCTGCCCAAATGTTTATTTTTGATTTATTTCTGATCAGCTAAAATATCCATATGCTTTGCTTTGGAAAGATCCAGCAAGCTTGTTTTCAAAAATAATATGGGCCAGCAAATATTCTCTCAGGCAGTTTTCAGAAAGCTCTATGAATCAGAAACTGGCATTTCTGAAATTACTGGGTGCCTGACTTAGCACAATCTGTCATTGATTAAAAACCAAAAAAGTGGTGAAATCCCTTTGGTGTTCTTTGGAGCAGGGGCAGATGGTTCCCATCTCCCTGAAGAAGCTTTATTTTGTTTTCCTCCTCTCATAAGGGAAACTTTGTAACACTGTGACAAAAATGACAAGTTCAGGCACTTTATGAGAAACTGACATATTGTTTTAAAGGAGAACAGTAGTTTCTTGGGAAGTGAAGTGTTTATGGGATTATAAAATGCCTGGGATGACACCGCGATATACGCCCAAATAATAAGTAGTGCTGAAATCTTTGAATCCCTCACGGTTTTCACTAAAGTTTTCTACGACTGCAGTATCTCATACTCTCACTAACAGATGAGAACCACAGTTTCATAGGACAATCACTGAACTTCCAAGTAATTTGTTAAAAAGAAAAGACCCGGAAAAATCTGAGAATCTTTTGTTCTATTCTAGGGTCAGGAAAATAAAATTTTATGGTAGGCATAGGCCCAGTTCTATTTCCTCATAAAAAACCAGCTTTGTACATTGATTTTCTGTTCCTGTGTTTTGTGTTTCTACACAGCTTCTATATTCCTTACCCACTCAGTTCATCACCTCCTTACCTATTGCTTACACCTGGGCTTTCCTCTATCATCTCTTTCCTCCAAATCTGCCAGTCCAAATTCTTGGTGGCTCCAGCAGATTAGCTCATGGTTGTTCTGTGTGAAGGCAGGAAACATCTTTTGCATGGCACAAAGGAAGGCAGAGCAAAGCATCTGTGTCATCATACCTGCAGGCAGGTAACAACAATTATGGTCCATTTACGGTGGGTTGGACAGGAAACTGCCCAGTAAGAGGAGGAAGAGGAATCCTGATTTTCAACCAGCCTGCAAGAATACTAGGTTTCAAAGAGGAAAAAAAATAAAAATCTTTCCTTTTCATGGAACATGTATGTTTGTGAATAATTCTGGCATGAAAAGAGCAGGAGTGCATGGAATTATATCTGTTTTTCAGATAACAATGTGAATTTCCTAGAGTAGACTGTAAGAAGGAGAAGTAGTAAACTGTATAATCTCAGATGTGCAACTATATTAGCAGCAGTTCAACTAACATTACGTAGAACTCAAGTTTAAGCATTTCCTACTTAAACTATGGTTAATTTTAGCTTGATCTCATTCTAACCAACACTGAACTTAGTAATCAAAACTCAGCAATATTCATGCATAAGGGTACTTCAGTAACTTAGTCACTTATATGATAAAGCTTATTTGTTTAGCTAGCAATAACTTTTCTCAAGCATAACCATTTCTACTGTGATTGATAATGTGGAACTATGGGCAATCTGAGGCATTATTATACAATGAAGCCTCTCGGAGAACATAAATTATCCGAAACAGGGCACTATTGTGTTATTCATTAACAAGTTGGGGAAAGAAGGGAAGAAAGAACAGAAACTTTGGAAGGATTTAAAAAACAGCTGTGAATTCTGATTAGTTTGGGGTAAGATCATAAAATTAGATAATTTTAAATTGATTTGACAGGGTTATATAAAATGTAAAAATTAAGACATTTTAAAGGGAGAAAATTAAATTGGCATTTTCAGCAACATTTCATAAGAATTTCAGATTCCTTAAAAGATGATGTCTGAACTACCTTTTGTGCATGGAGTTCCACTTAACAACTCATGCCCTGTCATTTGCCTGCAGTGCTGACCAATCTTCACAGATATTTTCCCAAATCCCTTCTATTTTTTCTGTTTTGTTATCTAAATTTCTCATCAGAAAGAATAGCTGAAGTTATGCTCTTCCTTCTGCAGTGACAGTACTATCCCAGAAGACAGAGCTAAGGAGATAAACACTCACCTTAAAGGATTTTTCACTGAAGCTGCAAGTAATTATTTCAGTGTATACTTAGGACTTGACTGTAACACTTCCCCTCTTGTCCTCTAGATAAGACATTGGCTGCTGGGAGTGTCTCTGGGGGGTTGATAGGGGATGTTATTTGGGTTTTCCCCACACTCCTCCCCTCCCACAGAAGTTACAGAACTGTTTACCTTTCAAACTGTTACAGTCTCTCTTCTTCACGGAGAACTTTAAAAACCTGCTAGTAGCTGCAGCTGAAGTGATGTAGAAATCCCCTCGAGCAATCTGCAGGGTTCTTCTGTCAGCAGCCTGAGTGTCAGTCCTCTCCAGAGAGACCTCAAACAAAGCTTTAGTCAACTCACACAGGTTCAGAGGGAAAAGCTCTCTGCACCGGATGATGTTTAGATTAAGGGAATAAGCAAGCTGGAACTTGGAATTTCAGAAGTAGATACATTCCATTAGGACAGTTTTGTTCTGCTATAATTTTTGAGTGTACACAGCACATCTGCACTTCTTCATTTCCACTTGGATGAAAACAAACCAAACCAACAAAACTGCAAAAAATACGTGCTCTTGAAATATTTTATGATTTAGTCTGTGCATTTAGCCATGATTCATTGAGGTATTTAAGGAATAAGGTACTTGTGAACTGTTAGGAAGAAGCTTCAATGTTTGTGCAAAACCACGATAACATTACTGGTCACAGTATAATACCTAAATCAAAGCTACCTAAACAACTTACAGAGAAAAAATATTGCTCCTTAAGCTAATAAATATCATAGAAGACTAAAAGGAAACACGGATTCCCTTTAATCAGACATAGAAGGGTGGGGTTTATATGAAATCTGGGGGAAATAATACTGAATATACAGTAACAGTTCAGTAAAAATAAAAAAAAAAAAAACCACACACACAAAAAAAAAAAAAAAACAGAAATAGAAATAGCTAAAAATAGACAATAGAAATAAAAAAGAGAAAACCTGCAACACCTTTATTTCTATTTCTAATTAGAACCTGTCTTGTGTTTAATATTGCCCTATACAGACAGCCTTTGAATTGCTATAATGATACCTCTGAAGATGTATATGATGGAAATGGGGTAATCAGAGGCAAATAAGTTCTCACAAATGCTGCTTCGCTTACACTTCCCATTTGCTTTCCTTGCTTGGTCTCTGCATTGAATAACAGGCCCTGATAGAACTCCTTCCTAAAAGCAAGTGAATGCCTAATGAATTCAACAGAAACACCTACAAATATCATTAAACTGATTTTCCTCATGCAAATGGGATGCTTAAGCATTCCATAAAGAAATAACTTCTGAATCCAAAATAAGAGAATTAATTCTGATTTGGAAAGACACCATACATAAATCTTGATTACTCTTTGATTATGTTGATTTGGGGAGGTTCATAACGAAAGCAGTCCATGTTTTCCGTAATGTGTCACACTTTAAAGGACTGCAATAAGACAAGTGCAATCACAACAGCAGACTTGGTTTCCTCAGGCAGGAGACACAAGCACAACTGTTTGTGATCCCAGAACTGGCCACAGTCAACCAGATTAAAGACACTGTGCTGGGAACAGAAGAGCAAATGATCTGCTAAGCCATCAAGGACCCCTGAGCCTGAAGGCTGGCACCACAAACCAGGTTACTGGCACATAAGTAAGGGAATTTCATTTGCTACAGTACTTAAAAGCAAGCCAAGTCAAGTACTGTTTGGGATTCAAAGATACCAATAATTATGAAATTGTATCACACTACAATTTATAGAATATCCGAGAGTCTTGTAGAACAATGATACTACTTTTTTTAAAATCCAGGGATTTATTTCATCATGTCATCGATTTTTGCAAGTACTTACATTCCTTAGAAGCATGAAGCTCATTGATTTCAAGTGGTGGTTGTGCTTCTAAATCACTTCGGTTCTTCTAAAAATCTTACTTTGAATCATAAGCTTCTTAAATAGGTTCCTCATGTTTTGGATAATTATTTCACCTAAAGAGCTCCTGAAGATTTTTTAATCCCACTTTTCTAACAGCTGGCAGTGCAGTTGTTTTTCCTTGAGTAAAATAAGATGATTTATATTATGTATTACTCTTTTAAATCTAAACAGTGAAAAATGGTAGGCTGTCCTCTCAAGGGTTTTGTTTAGCTCTAAGACATCTGAAATAAAGTGTACCACACAGCGAAACTAAAATCAGACATTTTGTATTTGATAAAACTATAATTCTGAGTTAAATTTGTTCTTTGGGTTTGTTTTTTGTTTTGTTTTTTAACAAGCAAGTTTGATTTAATACTGAGTCATGCAGAAATTATGAATCTGATTATTAAACTTCTGGGAGACTTTATAACAATCTCCCAAAGCTTGACTTCCACTGGCATGTTTAATGTCCTGTTTAACCCTAATAGAAAGTTAATTAATTCCTTTATCAGCTCACCTGTACAGCTCCAAATAACTCATATACAGACACTAAGGGAAACTTCTAAATGTTTCAGTACAATCCCACTTCTCTGGACTGTTACATTGCTGCAAACTACATTTACACAAGAATTGACTTGAATCCTGTTGATCTTGCACAAAACAAATTTAAGAGAGGAAAGTCCCATCACCCTCCTCTCCAAAAATATACTTAGGCTGGGAATACACTAATGAATACAATTAATTAATTAGAAAGATCCCTTAATATAGGCCTGTATTTTGCCTAACCTGTAGCTTAACAGCTTTGTTATTAATCATGTCTTAATGTAAACACTTTGAAGCTGCTGCTACTCAGTATATTGCAAATAGTCCCTGTGGGAATCACGAGCTTATTTCATTCAAACTCCTGCCTGCTGTTAATTGCTCTTAGGAAAACATGGACAAATTAACTGTGCTTTCCGAGCCAGTGGTATACATTTGTATGCTCATGTGTTTGATTGCTGAGGACTAATGATGTTGCTGATAATCCTCTGCTGCTGCACTGCCCTGCATGAGAGCTGGCAGTGCCAGCCTCTTCTCATCGATAACAGTTGATGTTATAAAGGTTAAAAAAAGAAAATA
This sequence comes from Pithys albifrons albifrons, assembly GCF_047495875.1. NCBI lineage: Eukaryota > Metazoa > Chordata > Aves > Passeriformes > Thamnophilidae > Pithys > Pithys albifrons. The sequence goes on from NC_092467.1 coordinate 13,958,452, forward strand.
TGGTTTGAAAACCACAGTGTTTATCATTCCAGCTGAGACACAGTATCAGTCTGGGTAATGGACAATTAATTTTTAAGTTTTAATTAATCCCTTGTGAGAAAGAAACGATGCTTGTTAGCTGGGATGATTAATGTATATTAAATGAACAAATTAAAAATCCAGAGTATTTTTACTATGACAGTGGCATAAATAGGATATGTGTCACCTTGCTGCAGGAATCAAGAGATTTCCATAATTCAAAGAGACATGTGACTTTTTATAAGTTGTAATAACATTCAGTTAAAATAGGGTAATAAAAAGAGCATTTCATTTAGATGCTCTCAGTCAAAATATTAGTAAATATTCTCTGTGTAGCAGAAACAGCCTACAGTACAATTTGCGCAGCAATATTTAAGCAAAAAGAAAATTAGTTTCTTAATAAGAAAATTAATGTTTGCAACAAATAGCTGTTAAAAAACAGTTATTTACTATCTTCTCCCCAAAGGTTATAGCATTTTAAGATATTTCAGATAGTTATCTGGGCTTCATCATAGATGCCTAAATAAAGTCCTTTGGAAAACACGTGGCTACAACCTAGAAATGAAAAGGAATTGTGTAAAGAGTAATATGGAGGTATATTTACATGGCATTAAAGAAATCATTATTCTCTCCCTCAGTAGCACACCTGATCCTGGGGGAACCAATATTTCAGATTCAGCTTGGCAGTGTGATTGTCAGCAAAAGTTACTCACCATTCATCACTTGATCTCAAAAAGAAAAAAAATTGATTGAGTAACAAAGGAGTGGGATACTAAAAGTGATGATGGTAAATAAACCCTACAGGGATGATAACAATTACTTTAATTACTCATTAAAGTGTACATTTCAGCTGCTTTTACCTGTTCTTTTGTCTGTGTTAATTTCAATGTTCCAGAATATATAGTAAATGATACCATTCAACTGAAAGCTATTTTGGCCAAGAGGATGTGCAGTTTTATTTTAAATAATTATATGATTTTCAGGCCCCAGATTTTTAACATATGTAATCCTGTGATTAAATCTGACCATTATCAGAGGAACATTTTAATAATACATGGGTGAACTGTTTCCCTTAGTCCTCCTGAAATGTTCCACTTAGCCATTTGCTGTAATTTCAGTCCCACCCTGAGCACTCCTGGTTATTCTTGGCACAGGGATAAGATGATCAATATGGCCCAGTAGTTGTAAATGAGGGCTTGAAATTTTTCAATTGGAATTCGCCCCTTACAAAGGGAACATCATTGATGGTTAAATGGTTTGTTCAATTTATCAACCACCTTATCACACAATCTGTTCAATCATAAGAATCTCTGACTTTCTTCTCCCTTGAATATTTTCCTAGTTTGATAATTATCAGAACATGCTAAAAAAACTATAAAGAGCAAAGAGCTTAGACAGAGAAAGCTTAACAGTTGTTTAAATAATTCTCTCAATTTCCCTGCGTAAAAGGGCTCTAATCTTGGTATAAATGACAGGATCATGTTAAATGCAGTCTTTTATGCATAATGATTTTTGCAAAGATGCACCTGCTAATTTGCAAACCCCAGTGCCTTTGAGAAACTCGGCCCTCTGCTTGCTGAGTTAAGGAAAAACAATCTCAGGCTTTTTGTACTAGAAGGGGGGAAAGCAAGGAAGCAAACAAAAGCAAAAAATTCAATTCTTAGTCATACAGTTGGTTTGCGGAAGAAAAGCTTTTTTGTCATTTAACATATGGAGAAACCAGAAGTTACTTGACTTGTGACAGTCAGAATAGTCTTACAGGAAGAAGGAAAATGAAAGGAGAACAATTTTCTTTTTAAAAAGCCAGTATTTTGAATATTTTGTTTATTTGCTTATTTACACTTTCCCTATTTCCCTTGAAACTGTAACTTTCCAGTTGCTAGCAGTGTAGATTTAATAATTCATCTGAGGCATAAATTTGACATTTTAGGTCTCCACCAGAGAGTGTAGCTTCTTCACAAAATTAAAATATTATTTATTTCAAACCAGTGAAAATCCACTTTTGCTTAATATGAACTCAGTTATTCGAGAGTGGTCTCCCACATCCATGGTATGTGTACACCAGGTACTATGAGCCACCTGCAAAGATCAAATCACAGTTCTAATGCACAAATACTGCAAAAGTGTTGCAAAGACTTGGTGGATTTGGTAGCATTAATGATTTCAAACTAAATGACTCTATGATTCTATGAAAGCCATAAAAAGTGACACTATGACTCCAACCCTTCCATAAGTTGCTCAGATTGTAGAGTAAAAAAATTTCTAATCCTTTCTATCTGAAAAACCTTTCCTCAAATCACAGGCCATCCAACCCAACCCCACCATCAGATTGTCTGTTAGGATAATGATGGCATTTTTATATAACAGAATGGAAACTAATAAAGGCATGGCAAGTATAAACCTACTGTGCAATCTTACAGATCCTACAGACACTTGCTGACAGTGCAGAAATTCAATAATCACCTATCCACAAAGTCAGCGGGGCTTGCAAAAATCTTCTTTGCTGACAGAAAAAGAAAGGAATCAATTCCTGAAGATGAGTTGTATCAAAAAATCATAATGAACTTGACTTGGCAAGGGTTAAAAGAATGCAGCGAAATTGTTTTCTATGTGCTGCACAGATTGAAGCAATGCAACCTGACAAGGATTTCAGCAATTCCCTGGCTTTTTCACTGAATGAGCAGGTTTAGTGCATGTTTCACAGCTGCAAGAAAATTAGATAATCTGCAGAAGAAACAAGCTTGGATAAGGCAGAAAGGACATCAAGGACAATATTTATAGTGCATTTTCATGATAAGAAACAGTCTGAAAATGTCAATGTTTTTTGTGTCAAATTAAAACTACAAGAAATAGAAGCATACACAGAGCACTTCCAGGTCAGTGAAAACCCAAAAACTGGAAAAACACCAGAGTACATTTTAAGACTCATCAGCATGTTTGGGTTAATATGTAGCCAAAGGAGATTTCTAGGGTGATTCTATGACTGCCTAATTTGGAAGGTAATTTTATTGTTTGGTTTACCAGAAGGAGTAAAATGGAATAAGTCTCCCATGGAGCTTGTTACATGGGAGGTGGGTTATCACAGAGCAGCTCCAGACAGTGAGGCTGCAAGAGTTCAAAGCACAGGGTTTCCTGGTGGAGGTGACACAGCACTGCAGACCTCCGTGCTGGGAAGCAGGGGCAGGTGTTAACCTTGCAGAGGAGAATTCAGCTGGCAAATCACTGTGTGTCTGCAGGCTCACCACATCTGGAAATTTCTTTCCAAAACAAAAAACGGCTACAGTTTTGGAAAAGGTCATACAAGGGCTGCCAAGATAGAATTACAGTCTTAGAACATAATAAACAGAAATTGTTTTAGGATTTTGCAATGTCCAGATTTTTCACACTCTGGTATCATTTATGGTTACAGTCAAAATTAGAGGCAAAACTTGCAAATTTTCAGTCCTTTGGGACTGCATTTCAAAATTAACTACAATGAGTGATGACACCCATCAGGTGTGAATACTGAAAAACAATCAGTAAAGTTTTTGGATCTAGGGTAATTCAGAGATTACATTGACCAGAAAGGACATGATATTTGACAGTGATTTCTGTGAGAATTATTTTCAGACATCACTGGTTCACACCATTAATGTAACAGTTGCATCACTTTCTATTGAAATGCATTTTCAAGCCTTTTGAATGACTGTTGAAAGTTGGTGTGCCTTTTCTTTTTTAACATAGCATTGTAGAACATAAGGAAAACTATTTCTTTTTCTCCAAGATTCCAAGCACATTGGAGTAATACATTATTAGTATTACTGCACCTTCCATAATACTTAAGAAATATGCGGTCCTCATGCATCTGGATACTTGCAGTAAGTTCCAATATACTATAGTTAACAGTTGGAGAATAATGTATTTTCTGCTACTGTCATTATTCATTCTAATAATAGCAGTATCCTGTGTGAGCTCAGCTAGACCAGAACCATCAGCATTACAACTGTTGTTACCAGTTCCCAAACAGATTACAAGTGACAACGAAACTCAGTTCACATTTCAACTACTTGTTATAATATACAACATTAAAAAATTCACATCAGCTTCTTACCAAGTTCAAGAAATAGATTAATAGAAAGGTCTGATCAGACAGGCAAACATAAAAGATTGTACTATAACCCCATATACACTGAGCCTACAAAACAAGGTTACCTTTTTAACTTTAATTATAGAACTGCATCCCACACTATTATAAATCAGACTTTGGAAATACTGGTTACAGAATGTTTGACCTTCTTTGTTAGAATCTGAGCAACCAAAAAATTCCCTCAAAAAACAAAGACAAGGGGTTTTTTTAATCAGTTTATATTAATAGGAAGATTTCCTGCAAGTTGATGTTCTTGATGTTACAAGGGGAATAATGACAAATCAGCCTGAGTAGCCATGCTGGACTGCACAGGTACCAAGGGAAAAAAAACCCCTTACACTTTCATATTAATGTTAATCCAGGGTAATTGAGGTTTACTTATCCTTGACCTTCCACTCCCACTGTTTTTCCAGCACTGGATCTAATTAATGATCATGCAGCCAACAAGGTGAGTTGGTACAGCTCACAGATCCGACAGAAATCCACAGATAAAATTAACAGTTTTCTACGAAATCTCCAAGCAGACCAGATTCTCTTGAAGGCGTGTGACCAGCAGACTTAGTGCATAGGGAATGGATCCATGACTGGAGCATGATAATGTCTGCTCAGTGTTGTCCTCAATTAAGAGTAAATGCTAAACCAATAAACTAGTTCTGGGAGAGAGTTTATAATGAGGAACCAAGGAGTGAAATTTGTGACAGTCTCACACAAGCCTCTGTGTTTCTAAGGAGACACAGCTAATACAGCTGCACCTGAAAAAAATACTCTTTTAGTGACAAAATGTCACAATAGTGGCAAAATCCAAAAGGCCTTTTTCACCACGTTGGTAAAGCAGTATTATATAGCAAAATGAAAGAAATACACCCTTTATCTCAGTTTAGCTTCTCCCAAATCCTCCTGTGTGCAGCAGTCTATCTGCCTATGGATGTCTCAAAAAAAGTGTCCAGAAAAGAAACTACACAGTAAATAGACATTATACTAGACATTACTCTGATTATGGCAGCATTAAAGTTGTTTATGTTGAGACCAAATATGATGTAACATTTCCATTTTTGTAAATCAGATGGGAAAAGAGCAGAATTAATCTGGCCTTGACTTTTATAATTTAAAAATACCCGTAACTCATCTGCTTGTAATTTCTGGCCTCCTGATTTTGCCCAAGAACATCAGGCATGGAGAGACTAATTTTAACTCAAGCTTCCAAAGACAGTCTGTGAAAGGCACCTATAGGTCCTGCTCCATTTTCCAGACAGTCTTAGTTTGGTCAGGAGAGAAATCCCAATCCATTAATGGTTTTGACAGTCACAGGCTTTCCAGAAATAGAAGACAACATTCAGTTTCCACAGAAAAGTGCTCTGAGGGGGAATGTGGGTTTTTATTTCTAAAGTAACCCACTTGTATTATTGAATGAACTGCAGTCAAAGAGAAGGTACCTGACTAGTAAATTACTAGGAAAAGACAAATATGCTAAGCATCCTGCAATTAAAAAACAAATCAATCACTTTCTAATTGATATACTAATTAGTTGAATGTATAAAGCCAGATACAATTTTTGACCACAGTATATTCATTATAACTATACATTTATAGTCAATGACTGTAGCCCCAAACCCAGAATCTTCTCTATTAAAAGGACTGCAAAATCTTTTCTTAAGCAAAACTTTCCACTGATTTAAATGTTCCAGAATGGATGGAACAGTATTTTTAAGAATCCTACATATAGCCTGTGCCCTGCTTTTACTGAGCAGTGAAACTGATTTTTTTAAAAATCACATTAACTAAAAATAGTTTACCCTCTACTATTGCAGAATTTAGCTGAACTATACAAGCACAGAACCTTACTCAAGGACACCATGCACTGACACAAAAAGCCACAATATCCAGATCTCAGTAAAGGCAGAGTAACATCAGAGTAAATTCCTATAGTTCACATGGACATATCTGTGATGAGACTTTTGCAACCAAGATCCGACTCTGATGTGCTGACATTCACAGCAACTCCTCGCTGTCTGCTCCTTGGAACTCCCTGGAGCACAGGACATGCTTTATGACTTCACTTACCAAATCAATTGCTTTTCCTGATGCATGTCACACATTTGTCCTCATAAAGCATTAATAAGTGTCATAGGAAGAGAAATAGCTCCCAGAAAACCAGTGAAGCGTAGGAGGAGCTGAAAGCAGCACTAACTAAAACACTGAGGCACACGTTAATGGGACAGTTTAAACTGTGGTGGGTCTCATGTCAAGAAATTGCTGTATCCACTAGTTTTACCTTGTAGCCTGCCACCAGTGATGAAAAATGTTTTGGTGGCATTATGCAGTCTGCAACAGTCTCTAGACCACCTGTAGTTAGAAATGTGCATTTAATTTTCACATCATCAGTGATTTGAAGATGCCTGATTTCTATTAAATCAAATGGTTTGGGGAGGCTGTGTCTATACAGGTAGCAAAGACAATAAAAGCATGTTACAAAAACTATTTCAACTGACCTTTGCGCTTTTTAACATCCTAGTTCACATTAAGGAACACTTCATGTCTATGATACTACAATGAGCAAACTGGATGACTTCTCTCTTGTCAGGTACTCAAGACTTTCTCAGCTCTGCACATCTCACCATTTTTTCCTGCTGGAAGCTTCACTTTGGAAAATATGCTGTACTGGCACGTAAAACCTGCTGCCACCATAGCCACTCTCTGTGAAGGATTAAAAAAAACAAGTCTTGCATAAGCTCCAGCAGGTTAGCAGCTTGTCAGAGTATCAGTTGGAACAGCACGTTCCAAGTCATTAAATCTCAGTTTATGTTATACTCCAGAGATTTCTGAAGTAGCAGAATGGTGTGCATTACTGTGTTTGCAAAATAAGAAAGACAGATGTTGAATTGACCTCTTCTCATTGCAATCTAGTCCACTATACTAACAGTTGCTCTAAAGATGTCTCTAAAGGTGTATAGTGAACTCCACAGTATTAAAAATGAAAGGTGAGTGCACAAAAATACTATCACCTTATGCACACTGCAAAAAAACTGTAAATTTGTTAGTGGGAAAATGTTCTTGGGGTCAATTAATAAAGACCAAAATCACACTCTGATCAGTCCTAAAGAAGAAAGAAACCAGAAAAAAGACACTGATATTCTCATCCAACATTATTTAAATTATCTGGGAATTCTTAAGTGGGGGAGGTTTAATACTGAGAGAACTCAAGCAACATCAGAAATGTATGCAACTCTGCTGCAATTAGCATAAGCATAATTAATGTAGTTTGAAACTTCTTGTGTCTGCAGGAATTAAAAAAGCCAAAACAGAAAAGCAGTTTAATTTTTAATGGCTAGCATTATGTTATGCTTTTAGGGTTGACTAAACATGCGTTTAATGCTGACATTATAAAATAATTAAATTGGAACTTAAGGAAGAACAGGGACTGTCACTTCCAAATCAAATGGGAGGAAGAAAATGATGGATAAACAGGTCACATTAACAAATACTGAAGGAATTTATATAGCTATGATCTTGCTCTACTAGGGGCTCCATGCTGAGAATTTCAGATGTCTAAATCTCACCAACAGCTCAGCAAATACCAACGAGACTGCTCAGATGAAGGGTTCACCCCTGCAGCAAAGCTACTCAATGAAATGCAGTTAAAAGACATGGCATCAAATCCCTCAGGACACAGTGGTAAAGTTTATTTGGATACAAACATTCACAACTCTTCAACTCCCCTTCCTCCTTCCCTTCAAAAAATTGAATAAAGATCTATCTACTCCATCCTTCCATCTTCACCTTCACTCCTCAGTTTTAGAAAGCTGATAGAACTTGGTCACAATGAGAATTAACTGTAGTTTCTCCTAAACTTAAGGAAAAAATATTTTCAAGAATTCTATATTTTTCCATCTTTTATATGGAATAATATTCATTTCAATTTTGTATCAATGACCTCAGTCATGACATTATATTTAAGAAACCTGAAGAAACAGTTGGTTTTGGCAATATTGATTAGAATATCCACAGACAATTAGGCTTTTGGGTTTACCACTTAAAGCAATTACTACTTTGTAAAGAGTCTAATGATTTATTAGTCCTTTCTGTGAACCTCACTATCTTGTCTTCACCTGTACTATCACTCCACCTGGTCAAGCACAAGATACATAAGCATTGGAAATGTTTCCCTGGTGGTTAAACAATGAAAAGTCCTAAATTACTGAGGTAACTGATCCTGTGTGTAATTTTAAGGTACTGAAGGCAGTAGGGCTTGTTACACTCTTGAAGCTGTATAGCCTCTTATTTATATCATACAATAGATTCAACTTCTGTAAAAATTAAGGAAAACTAATTGGCTTTGACAAATTCTGTGATAAGATTCAAACCAAGATACACTTATTCAAACAGCATCGGGAGTACTTGCTCAGGAACATTGTATCATTCCAACACTGCCACTGATGTTTCACCCACCTTTCTGAGCTGGGTATTTTTAAGACACCCATCATCAGGGGTGTGCCATCTGGCACGTACCATCTGGCACTCCTGCTCTGCAAGGGCTGATGATCACTGCCTTAATTAAACACATTTTATGTACCTCACAGGGGTGGCAGCAGTAATGGATAGCAGTGGCGATGTGGATCATTTGCACATACGATGCACACCCCCTGCCTCGTGAGAACTGCAAGGCATTTGGAGAGCTTTTCTTTCAATTGTCCTGATCATAGCTTTTCTTTTTCTACCAGTTTCCTGCATCTCACAGTTGTTCTATAGCAATACTTTACAAATCCCACCAGGACTTTGTATACATTGCAAATTCAACCATATTGAAGCACTGTTCACTGCAAAAAACTGCAACCCTTTGGAAAATTTCAGCCAATGCTAAAAAAAGAAATCCATGTTAGAGCCCTCAAACACAGAGTAACTGTAAAGTATTAACTATTTTAAAATAGGCTAGTTATTAAATGGAAAGATTACACCCTAAAAAAATCCAACAACAACAACAAAAAAACCCAAAACAAAACAAAAAACCAAACAACCATCTTCTGAATTGTTTATAGAGTCCTTGCAAGATTTCTTTCTAGGATTTAATAGTTTGACTCGAACAGATCATGTATTACCTATTTTAGAGTATTTGGAACAAAAGAGGTCTTCTGTGTACTGAAAAACCTGAAGGAGAAACCCCTTGTACATTTGAAGTGATCAGCTTCAGAGGAAAATAGATGTATGTGTATACATATAGAGGTGCTAAGAAAAAGATTAAAAGCCACTAGAAATCTACCCTAGTGAAAAGGCGGAAAAGATACTAATACAAGCCTTGAGGTCAGCTGTACCTTATTCTAAAGCCAAACAATTAAGAAGTCAGTCATCTTGTTGATCATTTATATGGTCAAAAACTAATATTGATTATTATGGTCTTCAAACACAAACATAAGCAGAGCATTTTTACCAAGTTACTGTTGATCTTTCTTATTGCAAAAGTGGGAAAAATTATTAAAGGGATTTGTTTTTCAAATCCTTTAGGTGTCTTTCTTTGAATTAGTTTTCTTTCTTCTTAGCATGTCATGTTTTCTGATTGAAACACAATATGTAATGACTCACGAAATCATGTTCAGAGGAGAAATCCTATGTGGGATGAAAGAAATAAAAGAGCTGCACGGAATAGAGGGGAAAAAAGAATACACAGCAATAGTAATTATGTGAAAGCCCAAAACCATTGTTCAAGGTCTCTCTGTTAGCACTGCACAAATACCACTGGCATCTCAATAATACTTCAATGTTTAAACATTTCTGCCTTTTCCATTTTTATTCTCTCTCAGAATTTTCTTCCAAGTCTGCCATGTGTGTGCCTGTAGGTTAGAAGTACAACACACCTGCTGACAATGTAGCAGTTTAATCTATTACCTTGCCTAAAAAAGAAAACCTTAAAATATGATCATTCAAATAAACCCAAGGGATACACTTAACACCAACCAAAATTGATCAAAGGCATTCTTACTGGAATATAAAATGCAAGCATGCCGACAATCCTGGCCAAAATTAAAGCTGTGTTTGTAAACAAGCAAAGATTTTTGTTCCATTTTCCCAAAGATGGATGGGTGAGTTTTAGCCCTGGCTAGATATCTGTAAATCTCGTGTGCCTGGCTCTTTGCTACTGCCATTTCAGTCTCAGAGATGGAAATGGGCATGTGATCTCCAGTGCAAGCACTCTGTGGAAAGCCCACATTAACTTGTGCCAAAAAAAACCAAACCAGACTAAAACAACAAATTCACAATAACCCCCAACCTCAGTCTTGCCCATGACTTCACAGTAAGTTTAATGGTGGGAAAGCAGATTCACTAAATGTTCTAAACTGTGCTGAATGCTCTGGCCAGCTGCCTAATAAATTCTCTCTATTGAACCAAAATATGGACATTTGGGCACACAAGCACAGGGACATATTCTGATTATTTTCATAGATTTTTTTCTGTATAATTTTTTCAGTTGGTCAAACTTCTTCAAACTAAAATTTGTGTTCACTTAATGCTCCAACATTTCAGAAATAGCAAAAGATAACTCATGATGTAGAATTCAAAAATCATCTGCACGTGGGAAAATCATTGGTTTATGAACTAAACTGGTGAAAGTAAGACTACAGCACTTAATATGCAATAACATTAGTTGTAGTGAGAAAATGAACCATTTTAATACAAAAAATTTTAAAGTATTACTTAATAATTAGTTATTGAATGTCTGTATATTATGCCTTGCACTGTGTACACCCACAGAGCCATTGTCATGTGAAAATATGTAACTTTCCACAATAATCCAAGAGAGCAAGGTACAGTTAAGTCTTCCAAAATACAGTCACCTTTGTGATCATACACTGTTAATTTATTTTGCTGTATGCATCATACCACAAATGTAACAGTACAATTAGAAAAAAAAAAAAAGGATAAATTCTAAGTTAGCCTTGAGACTGCTCTCTGTTCATAAGCTTTTCTGCTGCACCCTTTGCGTAATTCTGCTTTCCAGAGATGACTTCAAGGCAGATTACTGCTGTCTTACTTAGCTAAACTCCTCAACTTAAACTTATCCACTGAGCTCTAGAGCTTTTTCTGAAGCCCTACAATTTCTAACAAACTGCCCCCTGCAATGAGCAGAAGGGCTGAGCCGACCAAAATGCTCAACTGCTACTTAAAGTCTGCACAGATTCAAGAATGAACATGGAGCCACAGACTAAGGCTCTTTTTTAAATTACTGCAATGAAAGTAATCTCAAGTAATGCTGAATTATTAATGTATGGCTAACCTTTAACTTGTCTTTTTAGTTTTTACTTTGATCTAAGCATATTTCATTCATTAAAGAACAACCAACTCATTTCAATTTGTCCTCTTAATTTCTCAAGCTGTTCACTGTGGTCTGAATAAACCTAAAGCATCCATCTAATCAGATGATGTGACAATTAGCACAATTTCCATAATATTCATTTGCTGTTTAAAATGTTTGCAATATTCTGGGGTCAACTCTTCAGTGTTCCTGTCTGCTCTTTCTGATCCTGTCCTTTTCTATTTCTCCAAAACAGGTTTTCCTTGTTTTAGCTGGAGTTCAAACTGATGTGGTTCCTTCTGGCTTACAGATCAAAAAGCCTTCACCTCACACCCAGCAATCTAAGCCACCAAGGCCCTGTTGCACAAAGAATCTTCAACTGATGTCAACAAAGTTCTCATAATAGTATTCTTTAGCTGGCTATTGATGCCAAGCCAACACTAACAGTATGAATGATTTTATTTATCTCAGTCTATATCTTTAATATTTGATATACTGATTGAACAACACAAGCAATAAAGCCTGGTGGGAACAAAGTACACGAAATAATACAGCAAAAATTAAAAGCAGGGCACACAAATGAGAAGGCTGTGGTGAACAGCACCCATGATTTCTTATTTCTATTGCACACATAGAGGGCTGGTCACAGTCCAAGGCCCCCAGACCAGACTCACCAGTGGAGCTAAATCCCCTTTGGTCTGCAGGCAGCTGCACTTGCAGCCAAGCCTGCAGCATCCCCCTCTGCTGGGCACAGCTCCACGGGCACAGCGTGTGTGGAGTTCTGTTAGCACACACTGCCCACAGAGACACCCACTATTCTGGTGCCTGGAAACCAATTGTTCAAAACTAGGTAATATTATTAGCAAAGAAAAGCGCAGCATATTTCCCCAGTAACTTCAGCACCACCAATATCAAGCAGAACTTTCTACCACTGCCCCTTGATATTTGTACTATCAGCTGCTATTCCTCGAGACAAATAAATAACTATTTAACAGTAGTAGTAAGAAAGAAACTCTTCCCTGCTCTTGGAATACTCTTGGCCAATTAAGAGTGCTGTTAAAGCTCTTTACAACCTCCCACATATGCAAAACAATAGTCTGTACTCTTCCACAGCATTTACCAAAGTACATGTATTCACACCATTTGTCATGGAAGACACGTTTTGAGAAAAAGCAGAAATACGGGGAAAATTATTTCATAATGAGTAGAGTTTCAGTGTGTGTTCATTTTTATAACTAATAGTAAAGGCATCCAGATAAATCTCTGTCAAACACTTGTTATTATTTTTATGCATAAAAACATTATTCGTGGGATTCTCCTTAGCATTTGTACCAGCCACAGAGACAATCAGCTTGTTATACTTCGTATTAATTGATTGGCTTGTTATTTCAGATGGAGACAAAGTATCAACCCTGATGTGTTTCTTTAAACCACTGTCATGATATAGAACAGAAATACCTCTATTATTGAGAACTGTATGAGGAAACATTTGTTACATATGACAAAGTGCCGTTTTAATAATGTAAGAGTGAGTTTTCCCATGAAAAGAGTGCCTTTTAGTGTTAAAATTACTACTATTTATAAAATAGATGTACATTTACTTCCATATTAGAAAAATAGTAGTTCTATAGCAATTTTGAGTTTCATTCTATTTAAAAAAAGAAACGGAATAACTTTAACTAAGGGACTACTGTTTCACTGGAACGAGTTATCTGCAGAGAAACACATTAGAATACTAATTTTTCTTAATTTCATTTAAAAAACCACCCCATTGTTAGTTGTTCAGAATGACTTGCAAAACAAAGAGCACACTACGTTAATAGCGAGGATGAAGCTATCTATGCACCATGTGATTTGACATGAATAATCACTATTAGCATGATCAAAGCTGCAATTAGGAATCATCACAGAGTTAGAGTAGCTCACTTCGTCTTTGTTTCCATTTCTCTCATTTATTTTTTTAGTTACACTTGAGAATGAACATTAGAAAAGACAAGACCAAGAAGAGAAGGAAATGAACCTAAGGTTAACAAGAGTGATTTATTTCAAGAATAGAGGAGTTGTGATTGACACAAAGGAAGATATATTGCTTTGCTTCATATTGTAACAGCCAGATTGGTGTGAAGGGAGGGGATTTCTGAAGGGGGAACAACCTACATTCTCACAGATTTCTTCTAGAACAAACCAGAGGTAGCATAGTAGCAAATTAAGAAAATGCTTTAAATGCTGTGGCTTTCAATAAAATTACTAAAGAAATGCAATCCCTTCCCCACTTGAAAGAGAAATTCCAGCAGTTCTTCAGTTCAGTGCTCTGTGCTTTGGCACAATCATTCCCAGTGAGGACAGGCCCAGTTACAGAGGGCAGCATGGTTGGCTGTTCTGAGTGTGAGCATCCCTAATAATGCAGCATTTAGATGTTTTGTTCAGAATCAAAATGTAAGTTAACATCACTGCAATACTGGCTGGAGATTTCAATTTTCCTTGCATCACAGTCAGCTGTTAATCACTATTTAACTACTCTCTAGTGACAGCCTCTTTCTTTACTGAACAAAAGCATTCCACTTGTTTAATTTTCACTAAAAATATAAAGAATATGCTTATATTAAAAAATTGTACTTCTGTAAATGGACTGGAAAAATAACTTCTAAAATTAAACTTTCTACTTTAGAGTTCATGTAGAGTTCCAGTTCCATGTATGCTTAATGACAACCATTAAGTATGGATCAATAAAATATAGTAACTGTCAATCAAAAATAGGATGATAAACCTAAAAGCTGTGCAGTGAAGCATGGAAAGACCTATATTTTCTTCTTGAATGTCACAGAGAAAAATAAGTACTTCAAATCAATAGAACAAATGGTTGAGATTACATAAGAGAGTGATAAAATCAAAATTGAATTCTCTTACTTATACTGCTAGAAGGAGACACAAAGATTCATTTAGAATTAGCCACATATTAGCATATCATGTATTAGAAGGTGGTGAATAAACAAAGATGAATACTGATATAAAAAAAAGAATGCTGGCTTCAAAACATGGTCTTACTGATTTTTTTCATAAAGTACCACTGCAGTAACTTCAAACACTTCAATTTCAAATGGATCATGGGAGGAATCAGTAAATAAAAGCTTGTCTTTGTATGTTTCTTAAGAGTTGATTAAAGGAAAAAAAAAAAAAAAGAACAAAAAAACACCCACACCAAATTTTGTCAAATAATCTGTTTATTATCAAGGAATCAGTTACCACTTTTCTGCTGAGGTGTACTAGAGTAGAGATCAGGGGCATAAACCATGGATTAACACCTTTTTTGTTCACAAAAGAGAGTAAAAATATGGTTTATGTTCTCAAAGTGGTACAGAAGAGCGAGCTGAGTTTACCCTAAACTGAGTTCTCACTGAAATGCCTCACATTCCCAAAACCTAACCAATTCATATAAAGTCCCACTCAAGCAATTTTCTAGTCCTGAACAAACTGAACATAAGGCTATAACCACAACTTCAGTTCAGTGAATGTTCTGGTTTTAGCAGTGAAAGGACATTACATACTATGAAGTACATTCAGTCCTCAATGCTGCAAAGCAGAGCTGGATGGACTCTCTCAGCTTTCCTGGTGTCTGCTCATCACCTGCAATCCAAATGGTGTCAGTGACAGAGGAGACCTGTCCTCTCCTACTCTGTAATATTTGAACTTCTTTTTCCTAATGTTTTTTTTTCCTCTGGACTTGTCTATGATGATAAAAATATGACAGCTCTGTACCATTAATTGCATTTCATCATGGCTTTTAAATGCTTCAGAGCAGTTGTTTTCAGCTGTTGAGGTGGCAGCCACATTACCTGCTGCAATATTATAGTAATTGCCCTATTTTATCATGATTTTAGGTAGGCGTAAAAGAACAGCAAGGAACTCAAGGAAGAAAACAATAAAAAGTTAAAAATATTTTTAAAATTTTATATCTTCTCATAAAGTATGTTTACCTAATATGGTGACTCTCCTTCCCCCACTGGGTATTAAAACAACGGCATTTGAAGAGCCAATTAAGTGTAAGCCATGAATTGTAAATCAGAAAAGAATTATCTCTGACCCAGACATCTACATTCTCGTGCAGGGTTATAGAATAGAAGAGAAATCCTACTGTCCTTTGAGGGAATCAAAAGCTAGTGGTGTAAAAGGTTTAGAAAGATAACACCAGAAAAACAGCATGCAATCTACTTCTTTTAATACACAATACCTCTAACATTTTTGTACTCTCCTTTCTGGAGCTACACATGATGATATTCTTGGTTTGATACTTTTGCTACTCTTTATATGAAATCAAACAGATCAGTTAAATGATACCTTCTAAGAGAGAATCACCAAGAGGATTTTAAAAAACCAATCCACACCCCACTTAAATATCTTTCCTTCACTGGGAATTGTTTCTAGCAGAAAAGTAGTCTAAAAGTTCACTATATACAATCTTCAATTCTTCTCCCTCAGCCCCAAATGGTCTCCCAAACAAAGGCTTTATATCTCAAAAAAATATGCCTTTAGAAAACAGGACTATTTTAACTGAAAAAGGAATCAATGATGAAAAGATTTAAAACATATAGTAAGAGCGTTTCCATGGTAATTCTGTTGGTGATGGCACTGAAATTTCACCTGTGTGTTTTGATTTTTATATTATCTCTTTCCTATGTTTAGTTGCCGTGAATAATCTTGCTCTTTTAATGAGTATTCATTAGTCTGTGGGACTGTAGTTGTAATGAAGCCCGTAGACATTTACCATTTACTTTTAGAAGGCAGTATCAGTGAAAACCACAGCAACATTCAGCCTAGCATTTGGTTTTTAACAATGGGCAAATGAGGAAGGTAAATATCACTTGGTAAGAGTATAAGACAGAGATACATTGATGATTGAATTCCTCTTGTATGGCCTCTCTACACTTTGGTAGCCATTCAGCCTGTGGACAAGATCAACAACCCCATAAATGTAAAATTAATATTAGAAATTATTTGCAAATAATTACTTTACCTCAGGATTCCCCTTCTCCTCCCTAAGTGGTGGAAAAAAGCAGTGAAAAAGATGTGTTCACAATATTTTTGTGAGTATTCACATTATAAATCTGGTGTTAACAGTTCTGCATCCCCATAGGGAGACATTCCACCTGAACAAACTAGGGAACCAACTATGTGCAACTTCAACAAATTACCTACAGGCAAACAGGCAGAGCTAGACTGAGTAATACTTGCACATGCTGCAAACTTTCAAATAGCTGAGATGTCCTGATTTTCACAGGTTTATGCTCTTAACTAGCTAGTAGACGGCTTCTTATACCATGGATAGCATTTTCAACCCTTTAGGTTCCAGTGCTATCATCAGATATGAAGTATTCAGGAGAATTGTAAATAACTTAAATTGCCCAGGTATATTATATTTCTTAGAAAATATATTTATTTTAATGTCAAATGGGGAGAAAGACAGCAAGACCTAATACAAGGTCTTGCCTGGGTCTTATTTTGTCCTATGCTTTGTAACTTTACAAAATTCCATTCCCACACAATCTTTTTTAAAAAAGTGTTCTTTAAGTTTACTGTATTGTACATGCAACCACAAAAATCATGGACCTAAACAATACATGAATAAGAACTACCAGGATCTAAATACAAATCAAGTATGTATTCCAGCCCTTTTCTAAATTGCTCATTTTACTCTGTCCTAAACAAATTTAAGAGTTGATTTCTTTTCTTTTCAGACCTGGACAGGCTTGGGCTGTTTGATCACCGTAATTTAGGAGAGATTGAAAGAGACATCCTAATGAGGAATTTTGCAATGGCTGCTTGCCAAGAAATCAATCAATGATCTCTTTCAAAGTCTATCACTAACTTCATTAAACTAGTGAGAAATGAAGCTGCGAGCTTCTCAACTTCATTCCCTACAGGCTTTTGACACACTGAGGTGTTGTCAGTGAGGAACACTGGCTGCATCCCCCAGGTGTGCAGGCTGGGAACTGGCTCAGGGCAGAGACATCCTGGATCTAATAAGGTCACAGAGACCAAAATGGCTATAGGCGTGATGTCCCTTTAAAGACTTACTTTCTTTGCAGGTCGTTTGCTATGGAAAAATCGAGTGAACTTAAGACAATGTCAGCGTCACCTTTGAGGCTCCCAGTCTTTATCTTGCTGCCAGTTCCCACCATGGTGATTCATCCTAGTGAGCAGCAAACAGCTGTTAGGAGGTGTCCTGAATCAGTACAGCAAGAGGCAAACAGACTGGCAGCAGCATTAGCGGAAAGCACAGGTGCTCGGATGATAAGAAAGCCCAAAGGAAGTGATAAGAAGGAAGGGATGTGTGTGGTGCTTGTGTTCTGCTCACCTGGACGCTGCAAGCAGGCATATATAAAGCTTGCTACTACCTTGCCCATAGTCAGTACTGTTCTCTGATCACCTCCTGTTCTGTCCCACTGGATCACACATGGTGCCACATTTCCAAGAGGAATAATAGAATTTATGTTCTAATAACAGCATTAAACTACAAACTACAGAAGGAATTATCAAATAATTTGTATATACAAGTGCAATCCCAAAGACCAACTTTCCTGAACTGTATAGAACCAAATGCCTGCTATAATTACTGCAGCTCTCCAAAGTAAAAGATTTTTCAATACATATGTGATAAAATATTTGTCCACTCACCAGCTCTTAATCTTCTGGAAAAGTTCCCTAACCTCAAGAGTCTTAATAAATTCAGAGTTAGTGAGATTTGATTAAAGACTTTCTAGCATGAAAAGGATTCTTTTTAAAATTATTATTATAATGTTTGTTCAATATGACATCCACTCACATGCTGAGGTCCAGCAAAAGACCTAAGCTCTGCTTAAAATCTCTCCTTGCATAAATCACCTTGTTCTCCACATCTTGCAGCACTAAATAATGACTGAACAATGTTATCAAGAGTTAGAATTAGACATCAATTCACTTAATGGAAGCACCTAAACAGCAGTCAGAGAAATATTACCATATTACCAACCTATGGCATATACAATATATCATGAATCACACTGCAGATTTAAAGGTTTCAAGTATATACGCCCTAAGCAACAAATTCTTGACACACTTCTGAATGTTTTGAATATAAGTATAGGCAAGATAATACAAATCTGCACATGTGCTGTTATCCTGAGAAGAATATGCTAAATTCAATATATTTTGGAGCTTTTTTTAAACAAAAAGTTTGATTTTTTAAAAAAAAGAAGTTTGATTTTTTTTAAAAAAAGTTTGATTTTTCAATAGGAATATTTACCAGTTAGGAGAACTATTGTTTTCAATGACACTGGAATACAGGCACTTCTTTAAGATACATTTAGAAAAACACATCTTGCCATAAAGAAACACTATGTGAGATTCATCAGTGTAAATCCCACACCATGAAATTACAGAAATTAAAGGAAAGTATCCTCTGACAGAATCATATTTTGCTGTTTAGTTGGTTTAACTAAACATAACCAGGGCGACAGTTCTGACCAGTCCAGTTATGATATAATATTTCACAAGTCAGAGATGTAGGTGTAAGTTCCTTTCAAAACTCTGCCCCATACTGACAGAAGAGAGATGCCCTTAGGAGATGAGAATTTCATTTCCTTAACCCATGGACTCCAGGGAACCTCCAGGAGAAAAACTACAATTTAAGGCTCAGTCTTAAGCTTTAAAAATGTATAGAAATGTGTGGGGATGTGTGTTATAGTATCTTTCTTATCAGCTGTTCAGTAATAATCAGCCTACTCTGTATTCTGGCTCAAAATCAACCTCACGGGACAATTCTGTTTGCATCATGTTTAATTAGCTGAGCTGTATGACTTTAATAATCCCTTTCGAACAAAGCCGCAATAACCCAGAAGTAACAATACAAAAATGTCCTACAATAACTGCAGTAGGAAGAATCTGGATTCAATACCTTTAACATAGCTGAAATAGAGGATCACAGGCTGTGTTTTACCTCCCAAAGAAGCTATCCCAGAACTCATAGATTTCACAGTGTAGAACCCTCTGTCCTTTTTGGCATTGCTGTTGCTGTATTATTTTTTATTCTTATTATTTTATTTGGAGTAGTCTTCCAAACTTCAGACACAGGAAGTTATACAAGTGCACACTGCATGAGAAGAAAATACTTGAAAAAACTGAGGCAAGGTTCGAGAAAGCAACAGCAGGAATATTTACATTAAAACTAGGAGCCCAGCTCCCACATTTTTCTGAAATCTCTACTGAAGTTTCATTTGACACTGAAGTTAGTCATACTAGAAAGAAGCATCAGTTTCTCATTGTGCAGATCTCCAACGATCTGAATACCTAAATGTAACTCAGTTTCAGTAGCATTGCTCAGCAGCTTTTCACATATATGCCTTGCTTGAATTAATTTTCATAAGCGGCTCCTAGTTTGAATTAATTTTCATAATGCTGTTCCAAGGGATATGAAAGGATTAGACATGCTTAGAAGCATTTCTAAAAATGTTAATTTCCTGGATTTGGCCTTTAATTTTTGTTGTACCACTGCTAAGTATGTACCACTATTTGGGGAACAATTTCAACAGCATGAAAGACTCCTCACCCTTTCATTTGCTCCTTTTTCTCTACCCCATCATGATGGTTAAGGCATCCTCTATAACCATATGCCAGGCAGATGAACTTTTTTTTTCAAAACTGAAAAATTAACCTGGACTTCTAATGTCACAATTAATTACCACAGTATTAGAGTTACTACTTCAAGAAAGGAAAACTTGGTTTTCTTGGGACAAAGTTCAGGTTTTCTATCATTCCCTAAAGGGTGAAAAGTGATATTTAACTCCTACCAACAAAAGACTTGAACATTTAGAAAGTGACCTGCATACACATTGAGGGCTGCTCCTGGTGTGAGGGCACAATGGCTTCAATCTGACCTTGACATACAGACTTATTTTCTCTGGAAACCAGAATGCAGGTGTAAGAGGAGATGAGATGGAGACCAGTGAGAATTTAGTGTTGCAGCCACTTGGAACGCCATACAGAGCTGAGGGTCTCAGAAGCCAGGAAGGACTCTCAGTCTCAGCAGTGTCTCCCAGCAGCTCCCAGACAGAAGCCCACTGGTGATCTGGTACCTCACTGTAAGGCATTAGCTCACCTATGGTCTGTTCCAGTAGCTGATGTGCCTCTCACTATACCTAAAAGTGTATTTTTACAACACCTCACCTCCCAGTGACTGTCTTCTTTAAGAATAACTCTCTACAGAAACAAGAAAGGCTGAGAGAGATATCACAGAATGACACAAAAGTGGTGCGATTATCCCAGAGAGCACAGCAAGAAGTGCTCTCTCCTGCTGAACTGCTACCACTGCCAAGCCTTTGGCAAGTGCTGAAGCAGACTATATCTGGAACACAGGGCAGGCCTTCCACTGATGGTAGGAAGTGCAGGAGTGGCCAGAAGAGAAGATACAGCATTTACTGGAAAAAAGTATGTAGTAATAATTAAAATAGTAGTGTGACAAAGTAGTAAATCACAGGAAAATGTAACTAAACATGCGACAGATTTTCCAGTGAAAAAGTCCTGTCCAATCTAGAGATTACATTCCTACTCCTGCAGTTCTTGTGTTCTTTCAAAATAGTTAGTTTGTCTTTGTTCTAAATGCTTATGAATACAGAGGATATTTTATAAGATTTCAGGTTACTTCCTGTCCAACATAGGCTTTATTTCCTAAAATAAGCACAACTAGATAAACAGGTGGTTTAGGAAACAAATCAGAGCCAGTGCAGTTACAGCAAGACTTGACTTGCCTCCAGAATGTAGCCTGGCTATCTGCAAATCAGATTGTAATTTAAATCCAAGTGGGAAACTGACAATTAGAATGCTTATCACTAACATGGTGTGCCTGTGTGTTATTTCATATGGATATGGACATGCAGCATTAGAACATAACTGGGTGAAAGAATATAAATATATTAGCATCATACCTACCTTTGTTTCACTTTTGCATATTCTTGTACATCCCTAACTTTAGTCATGCAAATATTCTGACCTTTAAAAGGGACTGTTACTGTGATTGAGGTTAAGCAGATGTTAACATGATATACAAAACTGGAGCCCTGGAAAACAAATGGTTTCAAATTAGAAGGGGTAAACCCAGTCATCTCTGATTTCTCTCTCCTCCCCTGATTTCCTTAAATATTCTTTACTTTCACAATCTCCTTTTGTAACAGCACCCATGCTGCATGCCAGAACTACAGCCTTTTACGTGATTAAAATAATGGTTGAACTTAATATTACATGTAGGGAACCACAGCTGAATGTGTTTAATTTCTGTAATGGTGAAAACAGCTGTTTTCATGGCTAGCAGTGTGTAAGTCTGAGCAGTCATATCTTCATTTTACAAAGAGTATACAACCCTGTGCAAGACAGCTATTTATCATCTTTATGAAGAACTGCAAAAAGAAGCGAAGTTCTTTGTGACCTCTCAGTGCTCTGCTCCTGTAATATACCTCATCAGAAGTCTGTAGTAAGGACTGTTACCAGCTTCAGTAATCAAGTTGGGCAAGTTCTGAACATGTCATCCTTCATGCCTTGCAAAAGCCCCCAGTTCCACCAGTGACCCCTCATCATGAATATCAAGTATAGACAAGTCATTTCTAGACATTTTCTCCAGCTTGATGACTCTGCTGCCTGAACCTTAACAAAAATCCAGCTCTAATCACTTACCCATAATTTAGTGATATTTTCTCACTTCAGCCTAAAAAGTTATTTTCAAGTTGCACATGCCAGGTTCAGGTCCCAGATTAGTGTAATAGCTCCTTTCTGAATTCACACCCTATTCCAGCTCATTTGTACCTGCAGTTCAATGTTCATACATTAAATCTACTCCAGACACTCTTTCTAGTAACAAAAATCAGCCTGTTACCAGCACTTTTGGAATGGCACTTTACCCTTTGATAGCCTGAATCTCTTCCTCCCTTCACTGTGTTCCATCCAGCCACCGAAGTCACTGACCTAAGTGCTTGTGGTACTTAGTCCTTATCTTAGTCTCGCAGGACTTTCTGAATCTCTGGTTTACTCTGAATTATATCCATACCCCATGCACTCCCTGCACTGCTTTACCTCCCCTCATCCGTCAGCACCTTGTACAAATTAAAAGATGCGTCTGAGCATTTTCACCTCTGCTGATGCAGACTCAACCTTTAAACTAGAATTAGGACTTTTTGACCCACCACCTAAAAGCAGTGCAGAAAATTCATAAACTTTTCTAAATTCTTTTCTAATTTAAAAGATCTGTGTTTTATTATGGGGGATAGTGGAAATTAAACACTCTTTTATTTGAGAGCCAGTGTCCTACAGAACCCTGGCATATTGCTCTGCCACTTAAAGACAGGAACACCTTTTTTACCTGCTCTGTTCTACTGTTTTTCTTAAACCAAATAATTTTTTTTAGTAAGAGAGGGAGCATATGCTGTCACAGTGTATCTGAAAATCATGTGTACATTGGCTAGCACTTTGATAGCTGAAATGCAGTAGAAGTGTTCCACTGCAAAAACTCATCTGAAGACATTTGCCAAGGAAAAAGTCTGAAAGCCTTTCCTTGACATCCTGAAAGATACTTATAATTGCAACAACCATCCTGCTCCTAACGTTTGCAGTCACAGGCTGGCCTGACTTCTGGAACTATCCAGTACCTTATGGTAGTTCTGAGTGCAAGTGCCTATGCTCATTAACTGTAGTCAGTCCTGGAAATGCACAGGAGCAATTTTTTTCCTAGTAATTCCTCATCCTCTGTTCCGGTATCCTTAGGGCATAGATGAGCACATCGATATGCACTGTCACTGCTTTCTCAGTTTGAGGGAGGCTCCTCTTGTTCCCACATCAAACCCTAATCCTCTATATAGTTGAAGAAAAGGGGCAGGCTCAGCCTCTAGTAACCCAAACATGATTAACAATTATGTGGTTTCATCATGGTTCAAGTTTATATAAAAAATACCCTACATTTGAACTTACTTTATAGAACAGGCAAGAATCTTACAAAACCACATGACTACATGGCCATTGGTGAAGTTTTGCTACTATGCCATCTTAAAATCTGCCATTTTAGAGGGCTATAAACTGTATATATTATGACTTTTTAAAATGCTGACTACACATTTTCATTCAGAATATGATTTAATTGTCATATCTGGCATGAAAATATCTAGAGTAAAATTCTTGTGGAGTAATGTATGTCTTTTTAATATGATGGGGAAAAAAGACTGACATTATGATATTTTAAAATCAGAAACACTGACACTGCATTATAAATTATTCTCTCTTTTAGTACTTTATATTCATGTAGTCTTAAGCATTTGGAGAATCTATGTGATTTCTCATCTCCAGGCATCCTTAAGTATGCTTGAGAACTAGCATAAATGCAAACTCAGAGGCCTTCTTGAACCTTAAGATGAAGGTCACTATGAATTCACTAGAAAATTCCATTAAATTCCTCATATACATTCTCTACTGTTATTTCAGCACATTTATGATAAGAATGTGGAACTGCCTGCTTTGAATGACTCTTCTACCTGCTATCTACTGGCTTGTCTGTCTCTGTTAATAGTGCTTTGGATTTTAGAGAGTAATAAAATCTGGAATGAAAGTATCTTCTGTTTAAAAAATTATTCTCAGACATTAATTTTAAATATGAAGTAGAAGTATCTGTGTTTAGCTTAAAAATGATAAATGGGACTGGATTTAGTGTGCTAATTTAACACATTACAGTGATTTTATAAGCTGTGAATCTTCTTTCCAGAACACCTTGCTTCTATTTCGTGATAAAAACATTCCCTCTTTCATTTATCTGGATGTGAACACTGTGTGAAGATAAATTACATGCCACAAGTTTCCACAGACCATCACATCCCTCACTTTCTGATACAGAAAGCTCTCTTAGAACTAAATTAACAGAAAGAGCTTAACATGTTAACAAAATAAGGCAGGAACTTGGTTTTATGGGATTATGCTGAGTCATGCATTCCATACTCAACATAATAATCAAATAATCATTTTCAAAAAAAAAAGGAAGTCTACTGTTTATTCTTTAAAAGTTTTAAAGTACTAACCTGATTTAGGGTCACAAAACCCTAATAAAAATCAGTATGGTTCAACATGAGTTAATCAGTTACTTTCAAAGGTAATTATGAACTAAGGGATACAGATAAGCACAGAATGGGATCTAAATATCTAACTGTCCATGTTTTCTACTTATTTATATTTTGTCTCCATGTGGGGCAGAGAAGGGAAAAAGATCATAGGTCAGTTGTATCTCAAGAATATCACCCTATCTCAGCATAATTAAATTAGTGACAATAACAGAATACAACTTGAAATGCAGCCATATATGTGATATTAAAATAGAAAAGTAAATTAATCCCTGCAATGAATTACCCACAATCTAGATGTGTAAAAATCAGGATGTATGACATAATAGTAATATTATATCACATCACACAGAGTGAAGCCAGTACAGGTATTGGTGCTTTGATCTTATTCCCAAACATGAATTTTTTTCAGGGCAAAGTAAACATAAATCTTGAAGACACGGAAATAAAACAGTTGAAGGTTATGCAGTCAACACTCAAACTACACACTCAAGAGTTATACTTTAAAATTTAAAATAACTCAGTCAGCCCAATTAGACTGTGCTCCATCATGTGCATAAACCCAGAATATCTAACAGATATTTTTGAGTTAAAAATGCTGTCTCTAACGATTTGACACCGATGTTTCATAAGGCATCTTGGCTGCCAACAATCACCCCCATCTGTTCTGCTGGCAGCGTGCTCAATCACAAGGTGTGCTGGAGCTCTTCATTTTGGGCAGCACTGCCAGAGAAATACAAAAACCTCTGAACTGAGTGTGAATGCATTCAGACATTGCCAGTTAAAAGCTACCTGAACAGGACAACAAACTTTGGGCAGAAGATAAACAGAGGAAAGAATTTAATACATCTAACAATGGTCATATCTTTGCTTGAAGAAGTGAGCAAACATTGAAAAGAGCCTTTACTATCCAACAATCACACTAAATGATGCTTCCCAAGAGACACATATTGGAAGTAATAGCAGTATCTCCTATTTCTTCCACAGACCTTAAAGACCACTTTCTCACTTCTGACTCATGAACGTGCATATATAGCTATACATACATATAATATCAATACACAAGCATTTACATATGTGTAGCATACATAAATACTATACACACATACATAATAACAAAATATACATAAAATATATACACACACACAATTTTTACTGACAAGCCCTCTGTAGTTCATTATAACTATGGGGAGCAAAATCTGTGCTATAAAGTCTGTTTTTTCCTGGGGGAGGGAGATAGTCACTCGATGCTTCTGCATAGCAGAACCCATTTTCCTGCAGTTACAAGGGGGAAAAGCCACACAAAATGGTATTTAAGCAGGGAAGTCTCACTGGAATTTCTGGTTGGTTTTTTGGTTTTTTTTTTTGCAACTATCAAGAGATCCTTAAAGTAATTTATCAGCTATAAAACCTGGTAGCAGCACATCAAGTAAGTTTCAGATGAGTGCCTTTCTCTTTATTCCACTAAACAAATTTTGTCTTGTTACTCCTCAAGGCCTCAGTAAAACAGTATGACAGACAACTTCGGAAAAAAAATCCTAAATTTTAGTTTCCTTTTTATTTCTTCCACTATGCAGTCTGTCCCCCCCAAAAAAATACAAAATTCAAAGGAACAAAGCTCAGTATTTTAACATTCAGTTACAGATACGAGAGTTTTGCTTTGCTAGAAACGTGGTGCCTGTGCATCTCAGGAGAGCAGAGGAGCAGCGCTCAGAAACCCTGCCCTCAGCTAAGCTGTCACCAGGAGCGAGCCCTGTGGGAAGAAGCTGCTCTGTGGGTAGCACTTTGCTCTCAGCTGCTTGGCCAGGGGCTGCACCAAGGAGCATCCTCGCTGCCAGCCACACTACAGTCTCCATTGAGAGCTGATCTAATATCAGCAAGAATGGGCTTTATACCTTTGCTAAATGGGACCAGAATAGATGAGGCAGTCAGGTCCCTACACGGTCAGTGTCTAAAGTGCCACTCAATAGTACATAATTGCAAATAAAGCAGCAACAGGATATTCAGATACAAGCTTGGCAAGGAGCAGGAGGTTTCTTAACAATCAAAAGTGCTTCATGGTATCAGCTACAGATACTGTTTGATGAAACAATTAAAATATATAACATTTGATGTCACAAAGCGACATTAAAATGTGAAAACATAATAGTACTACTTTGAGGTTTCAATCAATTACTGCTGCTTTGTAATTTATACTTATTTGAGGAATGTGCCACCAAATATTCCCAGAAGAGCTCAATGCATGAAAGCCTCAGTTTACTCACCCCAGAATGGCTCTTCATTTGTAATTCTGCTGGCTTGTTCATCACTGTCTATGTAAACTGCAAATTATATGTCTGGAGGAAGATAGAACAATTCAGCTTTTGTAAATACATTCATGAATTTTGAACACAAAAATACATATACAGTCTGCAAGTATTTTAAGAAACAATACAGTGCCTCAAAATTAAATTCAGAACATGAATCCATCACTTTGACTACTGAAGCAGTGCTTTCCAGCAGCAAGATTGTTTTACAAATATTTTACATTAATGCCAGTGGGAAATGAAGTCCGTGTACGGCTGTACAGTAACACTCTACCTTGGAAAACTTAACTTTGTTCTTCTGTAGTGTGATGGTGAGCAATGAGGATTGATAATAACTGAGAGTGACATCCAATTTCCTCAGATTTTAGACCTTTCACCTCTCACATGCAGGATCAAGTCCTTGTTGTGTTTTATCTTCTTAACAATTGTTTTTGCTTCCTCAAATATAAAAGAGTAGTCTTCCACAAATATTTATATGTTTCAATTAGCAAGTTGAATTCATTTATCAGATTTTTATGATAATGAGAAATGGTAAACATTATACAAATCCATAAAATAATGCAACAACTTGTAAACCGATTTTCTTTTAAGCTGCTTTCACTTGTGGGAGATGAGCCTATATCTGAATCACAGATTGGCAGCTATATCCAAGGAATTGCATGCGGAAAAACTGATAGAACTGCTCAAACACCAGTTTCAAGTGTAAGGAAAATAATGCTTTTGGCTTCAGATCTTAATAGTCAACATTACAGTACAGGTTAAAAGTATTATAACAAGCACTAGTAAATTTTCAAGGCTTTCATCACAGAAATGGGAAAGAAAGCAGTCTTGTAAGTCAGTCAGGGAATTACATCCCACAATTAATTACTTGCCTGTGTAATATTTTAGCCTAAAATAGCTGAACAGAATAAAATACATATATGGCCTCTCCTGGAGTCTCCTACAGCTGACAAAATCTTTGTATTTTAATGGTTATGAATTCAGGATTTACCATACTGAACAGACTTGTGAATACACATACACTGAGACAAAGGATTAAATAACTTAAAGGCCTAGTTCTCTTCTGCATTTTATCTGCTTAGCTCCATTGACAATTCATCAGTTCATAGTGATTGGTCAGACTCGAGATGTTTTAAAGTGTTCAGATGTACAGAAAACACAAAAGTCACGAGTATGGCATAGGGTATATCAGACAAATAAAACTACCAAAGCTTGGCATTTTTATAAGGCTCTCATGAAGACAATCACTATGAGATATCCCCAATGCTTCAGAAGGGCCCACACCCACACCCATACCAACTTCAAGCCTCTGGGCTCTTTTTGTCTCAAGCACAGAGATGCTGCCCATCATTCTAACAAGCCAGTCCAAGGTATGCCTAAGCAAAGACAGGCCAGAGCAAAAATTATATCTTCTTTGTTATTACATCAACAGCTCATTGAGAAGTAAAAATCTCTCTCCCAGGTTTTCCTTCCAATTATCTTTCAAAAGTTACCTGTAGCATTATCAAACACATGAAGTCACATCCACCTTCAGTGATACTGGTGGAGCTCCTGATAAGAGTTCTGGCTCTGACAGAATGGCAACATTTCATATCAAAATAAATCAGCAAAGTATTTCTTCTAGTGCTTTTCATACTATTCCTGCTATATCTCAGGCAAATTACATTCTTTTCAAAAGTAGCACACAGAGTAATTTTTCCAGAAAGCAATCAATAAAATCTCCACTCATGCCCTTCCATCTTTCTTTGCTTTCCTGAGAAATAATGCCACCAGCTGCACTGGCACCTTTGATAGATGACTTGAGTGAATGTTTCTGGACATATTCCCTCTTTCTTAAGCATACAAGTTGCAAAACTGTTGTTCTGCAGACCCTACTCTGAGGTAAGTTAAAACTTTCAGCAATCCTGGAAACACACTGCCTGACTTCAGTCCTGCCACGAAAGCAAAACAGCCCAGCTGGGCACCTGAAAATGTGTGACAAAAGTCACACAATGTTCAGAGAGAGCAAAAAGATTTCACCAAAGTTGAGCAGTGTTTTCTCTAAACGACTAATAAAAACCGCATTATTGCTACACAACAAATACATTTGCAACAAAGTCTCTTCAAGCTTTAGGAGACTATATATACTTTTCGTACTGAATTTACTAATTACATTACATATTTTTAAAATATTGTCTAGTCATATCAAATTATTAAAATACGGCATAGGTACATGTACAATAATTTCCTCAGCAGTATGTCAAATTAAATAATTCCTCTATTTCTAATCATAAGTAGTGATAAAGACTTGTAATCACAAGTATATTTTATCACTGGTTATGGTTAATGTACATTTTTTTTCTAAAGCAAGGATATAATTAAATTTTTTCCTACTCTAGAATAAAATGACAATGCTCTTAATTTAACTTAGAAGTAAAACAAGAGCTAATTCAGCTAGAAGAAAAGCAAGAGTGGTTATGTAAGCCTTGGGACAAAACTCCACTGCAAATGAAACATTTGAAATGAAAATCAGCTCATTACACTTGCCTTTTTGCTGGGCCTAGAAGCAATACAGTTGCAGCTCATCCACTCAATCACTTCTGATTTACAGGCCTTTACTTCCAGAGGCATGTTTAAATGAGATACCTAAATGTATTTTATGCCAAACGGTCCAAGTATTAACAGAACTGAGTTTGGGTCTTATACCTAAGAATAATTACAGAAATCATTTCATCTGTCATGTGAAGAACCCAGAATAAAATAAGCTGCCACAAAGCATTGTGTCATGTCACCATACACATCCACACACACATTTTGCACAAGGAATATTGCAGTTGTTCACTTTTCTTCTTACAGGGACAGTCTAAGGTGGCAGCTTTCCTTGGGGATTATGCTATCATTAGATTTCCCATTAGAGCCTTTTCCATGGATAAGGATTTTTCCTGTATCACAGATTACATCATGTTAATTTCAAACTAGAGGCAGTCACATCAAGTTGAGTTTTAGACACTGAAGAGAGAAAAGAGAGGTGTGGTGAATGGTGTGAGAGGAAGCAGCAACCTAATGTACATTTCCAAAATTGTGCTCACATATTCTGTGCTTCAGAAGCCCTTGAGATTTGCATTGCTCTGTTTACCTCATTGAACATTTCAGCTCTACTAATTCCCACTCTCATACCCGCTGTCAGAACGTCACCAACAGCACTAGATTTCTCTGTTGTAAGCAGGACTATGGCTTCTTTTTGAATTTATGCAGCTTAGTCTCAGTGTTACTAGAATTAAAGTATAAATATCAAACACCTATTATATATTTGAGTCTGACAGACAGTAATTTTTCCAAACAGAACTGAGAAAGTATAACAAATACAAATACTAATGAAATATCTCTCACATCAGGAAGAATCATACTAAGAGTCCCACTTCAGTTATGGGAAAATGAAAACATCATTAAATATCAGAAAACTGTCTGAATGAAGGTTTGGGACCCTCACTCAAGAAAAGACAAAACTGGGTTTAGGAAGTGTCAGGTTCAGAGATTTGAAGCAGTCAGGGCTGTTGTCATTGCTGGGAAGATGCAGAGTGAGCTACTCCTGCTTGTCACAGATAGACTATTGTACATTCCTAGGGAGGCAAGTGGTGGGGGAAAACAAGAGAAGAGAGGTCCCTCTAAGAGTCAGTAAGATTTTTAGGTTTTGCTTTCTCAAAACCTCGCAGGTTCTCCTAAGAACTTAGTTCTGACCAGTTCCAGCTGGTAGGAAAAGTAGTTTAGGTGATTAAACTTCTACTTTAAATTAATGTGAAGTCCCTGGGTGAGTGTACTAAAAGAACTAGCAAAGCTTTTAAATTCCATCCTCTTCTATCGTTTGTTGTTTCAGTCTGATAAAGGAGAACAAAAATATTTGAGAATTCAGCAACTTCAGCTACACATATCTGAAAGAAATAGCAGCTCCTGCCCTGTATCTATGCCTCATATATATTTACTAGAAATTTGCATTAAAATCTCATATATCTTGGCATCAATGTTAGACCACATTGTCATTACCCATGTAAGTTCAGCACAATACCCTGTAAGCCTGGCATACTTAGGAAAATTAATTGTTTGTGCATTTCATACATGAAAAAGATACAGGTGCTCTTAGAAGTTACCTTTGACTCCTCCTTGCTGAGATATTCTTTTTCCTGCTGCACACTGAATTATTGTTCATTATGCTCTCCTCACACAAAGCCTTATTAAAATCCTTACTCTGGTTTTATAGAGTTTGTGAGATGAGAATATGGCCCATAGAAACCAAGGGTCTGCTTAAGGTATTTGTTTCCATTTTTTCTATAAAACAGTTGCGATTTTATTGAGTCCTAAACATTTGTATTCAGTAGACACAGCAAGCACACACCACAGTGATGTTAATATAACAGGGCACTAATCAGGAAATGACATTTTGAAAACCTCTGTATTTTTAAATTGTATTCATGTAAAGAAAAAAGTGAACTAAACACACCTCCTTGCTTAATTGGGTAGTTTAATCCACAGACCTGTCACAGAAAGAACACAACTGCCAGAAACAGTCAATGTTCATATCACCGCTAAGATTAAAATCAAAGAGAATGTCCTTTCAAAATGGGAAGAACCAAAGTAGAATTTTTTTATTGTAACAAAGTACTGTAAAATACACATTCAATGTGAAAATAGAGTGTATTTATTTCTGTTGGGTTTTTTTCCTCCGTATGTCTCTCAAAGCATTTTTCTTACAAAAATTACACAAAAAAAAAAACTGAAAAAGGAGTGGTGATGGTTCATTACACATTTCTTGGCAGGAAACCACACCTTCTTTCCTACAATGCCAAGAAACACCTGTTGAGTTTTAGGCCAAGATTTTCTCATTGTGGGTGCTTTAGTTCCAAATCACCAGTTGGCAAGATAAAAAACAGAAACTATCTAAAATTCCCTTTGCATTTATTTTACATAGATTTAGAAGCTCATAAAATAAACCCCAGAAAAATCCTTATTAGGACCTTTCAGAATTCTCATTGTTCTGAGTTGAAATGAAAGTCCAAAATTGGATTGACAATTTCAGACAATATTTTTAGCTCCTACTGTTACTGAGTATACAAAAGTCAGGTTATGTCAGAAATATTTGATTACTTTTACTTTTAAATGGGAAATAATTTCTACACCATTACTGAGAGTAGAAAATCTAAGTGTTTCTATATGTATGTTGAAGTGCTGTGCTTTTCAGTTAATTTCAATTGCAAAGATGCAATTAACTGAAATAGCTTTTCACCCCAGGTAAATCAGTACTTTAAAAGCATGTTTCTACCAAGCTTCATTAATTGCTGTTTTGCAGCAGATGATCAGATATTAACTGTTGTAGGACTTGCATAGGAAAATGTGTTCATAACAGGTGTTCATTAAAATTCAATCTTATTTTCCCCAGTGTAACTTCATTGACTTTTGTCCATGAAAAATTTTGCCCCATAAATGATAATTGTAGTTATACTTAAATTCTACCTTAACCCTAATGTAACATCTAAAAAGGATTATTTTTTAATAAAAGTGTAAAACAGTAGGTCAAAATCAGCTTTCAGTTACACTGAGATAAATCCTGAGTAAACAGTAGGCTTCACCAGTAATGGCACATTTCTTTTTGTGTGAAGTATTTTTGTGAGAGTAAAATTTTTCCCTTATACCCACATTCCTCAGAACAAACTGTTACTGCAGCAGCCCATATCAAAGCTTTCACAGCTGAAAATACTAGGACAGTGTCACAAACAAACAATTTGTGATGGATGAGTTGTCCCTGTATGGCAAACATCCAGAAATAAGATACCTTTCTGTCAAAGGAGCTGAGTTTCCAGGGATTATTTTCCAGGCACTTGTTGCTCAAATGCTGAAGACACAAGTTAATTAATGACTAAGTCACCAGATTATAAGTCACACAGGAAAAAGCTTTGCCTTTTCAAGAAGTCATCCTCAGTTTAGTCCAGCTGTCAGAGACACTGCTATTTATTTTA
Organism: Pithys albifrons albifrons; assembly: GCF_047495875.1. Taxonomy (NCBI): domain Eukaryota; kingdom Metazoa; phylum Chordata; class Aves; order Passeriformes; family Thamnophilidae; genus Pithys; species Pithys albifrons. Next base: position 13,991,289 of record NC_092467.1, read on the forward strand.
AACTCAACCAAAACAACAACTGTCTGTTTCCCACACATTTTAATTTTCCAATATGTTGCAAAATTCTGAATTCAAACTGCATTATTGCCCTACAGAATCAATTAAAAGAAAGCACAGGTTTGTAAGAGCTGACTAATAGACACTGAGGATTCCTGGCATCTTTGAGAAAACCACTACTGCTCACTATGCAGTAGCAACCAAAAGAGACACACCACTCAGTAGTCTGCAGAAATGAACTAAGAAGACACTGAAAAACTTAAAATTTGATTTTTGAAAAATGGAGGCAACTGTATTTAAGTTTAGTTACAGTTTACTCCATATGGTCAAAATTCATACAGTTGACAAAACATGTCTGTTCCTCAGAATTCTTCAGCAATTTGAAACATATTACTCTATATTCTTTTGCTTGGTTTTTTAATTATTCCTCAGAAAATCCAAATTTTAATTAAGGATAAGGCATTTAAAGTTCCTAGTTCAGCTACTATGTGCTGCTTTCAGAAAAGCTACTTGCATATGCTACATGGAATACTAAAAATAGACCACTACAATGCAAAGTTCAAACTTTCTGAGAAATTACTTTCTGGCAGTCTTGAAGAGAGCTATTAATTGTCAATTCAGTATTGCCTTTGATTTCCTTAAACCAGATTTAGCAATAGAACTGAATGAATCAAGGCACATGGGAAGATATCTGCAACATAAGCCTCCCAGGCTTTTATGTTTAGATCAAAGGGTATTGATTTACAATTCTGAGGATGAAAACAGTGGTGAAGAAACCCAGGCAGCTTTAAGTAAAGTGCTGAGATCAGTGACAGATCTGATTTTAGCTATGCATTCCATCAAATAAAAACAAGGCCCGTGGCCTTGTCATGCCTTCTCTTCCCAACCTACTTGTAACACTAGCAACTAGGTTAATGCAAACCCAGTAAAATCAAGCTATGCAGATAAAAAAACAAACAACTTTTATGTCACAGCTCAATCACAGAATGATTGCAAGTGAGAAGCTGGAGGACCACAAGAGAAACAGCAGTAAAAACTGCTGAAAGAAAAAAGAGATCTCCATTGTACAGCATCAGGGGCTCTTAATCAAATCTAAACACAAACCCATTGCTGCCTCAGTAACGATGGGAATAGACATCCTTCCTTTTAAAGATGCCGTAACCGGACATCCAGTACTAAAAGCTCTGCAGATCACTTGTTTCTATTTCTGACCCCAGCAGGTTTGGTGGAGGGCTTCTCCCACTTTTCCCATAACCCCAACTTACTTTTATATTATTTTCTTTATGTTTGGGTGGAGTTTGAGTGGCTCTAGTCATACATCCCTTCTATTTCTGATTGTTGTCCCTAAGTGGGGGGTCGTGGTTGAGGCCTGGCACCTGAGGAGGGGGTTCAACAACGTTGTTTGCTTCAGCAGCAGAATATCTTGATTCTCCCTTGTCAGACAGGTACTGTATGGCCTCAGTACCACAGTGCCCCCAACTCGGCTGGGACTGGAACGGAGGGGGCCATGTAGTCTGCACTTGGTTTCACACTCGGTTCTGTTTCTCTGAGCAGATGTTTATTGTTCTATTGGGGAGCCAGGGAGTAAGCAGCTGTTTTTCACTCTAGAATTCTGAACCTCCTCTAGATTTAACCCCATCTATCATCCCACACCATTCCTAAATGTCATTTTACCAATAGAGAGAAAAAGCTTTTTGAACAAAAGTGGATTTTTTTAACAGTGACTATCAACTTGATATCATTCACACAGGTGTAAAATCCTCCTTTCTGTTAGTCAGCTGATTTTCTCATTAAGACAGCAACAAAGTCCATAATCCTAAATAAATTAATACTAAACAAGAAGTGAACAGTGCAGCAGCTGCAAAGCTAGCCCTGGAAAGTGGCAAAGCAAGGCAGAGACTGTAAAGCAGAACAGCACAGGTAGGAGAAAGTGATTGTTTAATAACACTGTAATACAGCTTTGTTTTCAGAAATGGCATTAAGGCAATAAATAGAAAACAATTTAAATATCACTCAGTGCAATCCCTAAACCAAGGTGTCAAATTCCATTTCATGGAAGCAAGAAGAACTTCAGCACAATAGTACATTTCTTCACAAATTTAATACTAAATGGGTATGGGGAGTACATATAACTAAACTTTGAAGTTCTTAGACTATGGTATTTCAGCTGCATGCTCGTATAGCAGTGTATTTTTTCCTATTCCTCCTAAATCTAAACAAAAAGCATTTTTTTCTTGTCACCACTGTATGAACTATAACAGGTCTTTAATCAGGAAGTGGGTATGCTGACTTCATTACAGGAAAATCAAGAAAAGAAAATATTGGTTTTCATCTACAGAAATACTTTTGTAGGCCATTAAATGTTAGTAAAAACTATTTTCTAAAATGATCAAGAGTAACAAATGGATTAAAGTCTCTGTTTATAACCAATTCACATAAACACATTTTCACTCCTTGTGCTCAGTAGTCATTTATTTGTCATTCAGGCTTTAAGAACCAATTCATTATTAATAATAAAAGTAACCTGACAAAGCCCAGCTGGTGACACAGACATCACCAGCTTTTATACTTTTTACAAAAGGTTCTTTTTTCTCAGTGCCATGTTTTTTTCATGGCAATAGTCTCTAGAGCAAACCCGTTATCAAGTACTCCACTGAACCTAATAGAAATAAAAATGCATAATTTCTCAAGCAACAATGCCCATCACCAGTTTAAACCTCAGAGTACATGAAAGTGCCTTGATAGTTATCTAAGGGTGAAATACACCACTGTCATAGAGACCAAAAACCTGCTCTACAGAGCTAACACGTGCAGAGGCAGGATGTCTGAGTTCCCCTTAAACCCAAGGCAGCAGTGCTGCTTTAGTCATTGAGATCAGTGGCAGTTTCTGGGTCACAGCGCAGGGCCCCAGATGGTCTCCCCAGCCAGCTCTGTCTGCAGCACGGTTTTTCCTATATTTAAAAGCAATCTCCCTCATCCAGCCATAGTGTTTCTTGCCCCCTCTACACCCAGCCAGCCTAAAGACTTTTTACCAACTAACATTCCATCTCTAGGTAAAATCACTCTGCACATATCCTGGGATAGGAGATAAAAAAATACAGAAAGCAATCCTAAGAAATAAAAATATCACAGAAAATGTATCAAATGTATTGCAAGATCCAAGCACTTAAAATTATAGAGAATTATAGAATCATAGAATTGATTGGGATGGAAAAGACCTCCGAGATCATCAAGTATGGTTCCCTATACTGATTGAAACATTAAATGACAAAGAAAGCATGACAGAGCTCAGGAGCCTTCAATTCCAATCCCCCTCTTGTCACTGAATTTTCCTCAGCCTCTTTTTGGCCTCAGAATGAAAGTATAAGCTTAAACGAGGACTGCTTACACATACCCCAGCAAAAGAGGAAGGCATAAAAAGGGGAATGTCCAGAGGAAAGGGATATCAATAAACAAATCAATTTTCTCTCACAATATTGTAGTGTCAGCAACTATCCAACAATATTTTGTGTGTTGCTTTGTAAAAATGAATTACCATACTGTGAATTGTTAAAATATTTCATTTAATCATTTAGACTTATCTGAACATCACTCTGCAGGACCAACTTCATAGTAAAGTAGAGGCCAATCTGATTTATGTCCAGACATGGAAAATGGAATTAATAATACCCCTTGGCAGGCAGGAGGGAGTGGTCAGAAAAAGGGAAAAGTGCAATCAATAAGAAAGAGGGCCTTTTTTTGTTACAAACACATCATCTTAGGTAAATGTTAAGCAATTTCTTTCATTTATATGCTATTGTTCCTAACATGGAAGATAATAGTTCTGGGTTAGGAAAAAAAAAATTTGTTAACCGAATTGATGGTTTTTCTAAACACTTGAGTAGTGCAAGATATATAAAACCAGCAAAAGTGGTATGGAAAAGGATTTTGGGTTTTTAAATCCATCAATTCCAATAAATTTTACAGTCATTTTTGTAAATAGAGTCACATTGACCAATATTTTCATGGCACACTTTCTCTCTAGAAAAATCAGAAGTAAGAAATATGAGGTGTTTCAGTAAATGCCATGACTGTCCTCAGCAGGAAGTGAGAAATGGGATTGATCAATGTTTTTAATCAGAGCCTGTCATAGTGCATGGTTGCACTTGTTGCAACAAGTGTTAGGCAACTATCCTATTAAAGCAGGCTTTGTTGGAATTTTATCATTATAGATTAAAGATCATTCTTTTTGACAATTAGACACAGAAAAGGACACTTATGATATCAACCTTAATCTATTTCCCCTTGGAAAACAACCACTGTCCAGAAAGGGACAATTGAAGAGAAACTTGCTTTGAGTACTGAGAGATGATTGAAGCTCAGAGAGGTGAAGAGCTGATAAAAGTTAATATACTTTATATATTGCAATTTTATTACAAGAATAATCTATGCTTAGATGTACTTATTTATTTCACCTACATAGGTCAATAAATAGAAAGCTTAAGCTCAGCATGATTAACAAGAATGAAATAAATTTCTATCAGGGTACAATCACAATCCACATTGTCTTATGGCCACTAAATTTATAACTATTTTCTAGTTTAGAATTTGTACAAAGAAACACAAAAGATTGGAAGATGTTATAGAAAACACTTTTTCAAAGACATAGAGAATACTAAGCCTTTCGTGACAGGATATTAATAGCACCCATAAAGTATTTAAATACACTAGTATCTATTGTAGAACAACATCCATAAATAGGACTGGCATTAAAGCAATGACGGAAAATGTAAGGCAAAATAATTCATGCAAACTATTGACACATCCAGAGGGAGGAAAAATTAACTCAAGAACAGGACAAAATCAAACACAGTTATTATTTTAATGACACTTTTTCCAGTATCTACCATAAAAACTAGTCATCAAACATGAAACTGTTTGACAAAAACAGCTTTCTGAGTAGAGCAGAACACAAGGCATTTCTGCAAAGGCCTTCTGAAACAGCTCTCTGAAGTCACCCAAATGAGAACAGTCTGCTGTGACCTTAGTGACTGAAATATTATAGTTTGTAATTATATTTCACCAATAACCATTTAAAAGACTAAAACCTATGTTCATAGTATTCATTAATGCAGTCTCATTTTCTACAGCAACCCAACCTCACCAAAACAGATGCCAAAATTCTAGCAAGTTGATTGGCCCATACAGTCTTCAAAGACATTTTTAGATGTCAGTCATCACTATGCATTTGTAAAAATAGCCTGTAGGAAAACTCCCACAAAGACTGCCATAGTACGCAAACCACATTAAATAATTTCTTGTTTAAGCTACAAATCTAATGCTTAAATTACCTATAAGCCATTAGCCTGAATAATCTCAGGAGAATGTAATTACATATACAAAGTCTTTCATCTCAATTAGACTGAATATAGAAACAGTAAATAGTGAATAACTTTCCATAAACAAAAACCTGCTACCATTAAAGAGATCAAGATTTTTTTATTGTTACACATTGGGGCAAAGAAACAATTACAACACAAAGATTCATCTAGTCAGGATTCAGCATCATTCAGAGTTTGAATGTTTAACTCCTAATGGGTCTGCAGGGCAACCACAATAATGAGATCAGAAAAGGATCTGAATGTCTCCATAAATCATAAACTGGTCTCTATTTTGCTGAAGCAAATTTAAGTAGTTAAGAAATCAGCACATCCTATGAGAAGAGGAGCCAGCTGATTTCAGAGCTGCACAGGCAGCCACTTCCTCACAAACAGCCCTCATCCTGATTTCAACCACGTAACAGCCCACTGGAGCTGTAAAGGAATACTGAGTCACCTTCATTGCACAGATAATGAACTAACTGCTTTTCAGAATAATCTCATATATGCTGCAAAGTGAGACAAAAATAAAAATCAGAAGATCACTCCCTTTTTTCTCTTTGCAACTGGTATTTGGGGAAAGAGAATTAAGGATTTACTGATAAGTTTAGAACTTTATCCTGTGGGTCAAAGAGCAATTTGACAAAAAATTTTCATTTCCTCTTTACTATTCCTTTATAGATAAAGATAGGTACATAATTAGCTCTGAAAAAGTCTATCTCAATCTTGAACCCTTTATTAGAAGGATAAAACCTTTTCTTTCATTCTCTCCTAAGAGCTCCAGTCTACTGCATTAAGGAGCTATACCTTTATGACAGAAACAATCAATTCACTAACTTTAATGTTAGTTCCCCACAAAAAAAATAAATCACAGTACACAGAACCACAGACAACTTACACACTGTCATGTTCCACTGGAAAACAAACACTTAAGACTGTAAATAGAGGTTAATTGAGTACTTAAATCTTCTGTAAATTTCCTGGTAAGATTTCCCTACTCTCTTACAAGGTACCATTTACTTACCAGACCCAAGAGAAGATGCAGCTCTGGATTCTGCATATTAACTCATTTCAGAAAGGTAGGATTCATATTTCATTATACTTTCCAATTAACTTGGTCTCTGTACTTTGTCACATATGAATCACTGCAAGATTAAAGTCAATTTATCACTATTGTATCAGCTATAAATTACTAAACAATGAGAAGCCCATCATATGTAATACAGAAGAAACCCTTTTTAATTTACTATGGGCTCCTTGTAGAATTCCTCTCAGAATTTATTTTAATGAGAAGCTCTTTGAAAGAGTAATTTAAAAAGCAACTTTTTATTAATTACTATTGAACATTAAAATGAAGATCTAGGAAATTGAAGACAGAAGCTGTGAAAGGTTCAGACTTGAATGAAAAACTCATTCTTACATAATCCTGATGTCCTAAATAGTATTAATTTCACAGAAAGTTTCTACTTGAGTTCATTTCATAACTAATTTGCAGGTCAGCCTACCTGTTTCTCCAGCTCACTTTAAATACCCACAACCTCACACCATATAGGCATGAGCCATGACTCTTTATCATCTGGTGAACCAATTAGCTGTAATAATTAAATTTCTGCTGTCTACACTGGGCTTGGAAGACTCTCCAGGTATTTAAAAGTCAATCCTTGCAATTCTTTTGTGCAACACAATATTTTCCAAAGAGCAAAGAAGGGACACAGTAAAGAGGAGGGAAGAATGATTTCAGTTTCAAGTACACTTCTCAAATTACTGTGGCTTTTACTGCTAATTCCTAAGAAGCAATGCAGAGAAATGTACGGGGAGTAGCAGACAAGCAGCAATAATAACAGGTTTTCATGGGCTCCTATCAGACTCAGAAGCACAGGATTTTATTTTGGAGAGTATTTGAAAAGAGGAACAGAAACTATGGCCAAAATGTATGTAACACGAATTTTACATTCTAACATTCTATATGAAGTGTTAACTATTTTGTTGTTGTTGTTGTTGCTCATTCCTTTTTATTTACCTTCTAAAAACATTTAGGCAATTGAGTTTTTCTCCCAGAGAGGACCACAGTCACAGCTAGCCTGACTTGAGGACTATTTTCTATGTAGCTTCATCTCTATGAAAGAGTTGCAGAATAAAACAATAATGACACTGAAGAATAGCTTTCCAGCTCTGGATTCCTGTCCAGGTGACAGGAAACTACCTTGGACCTGTAACAGAAGAGGTAGAACACAAGGAACAAGAAGGCACTGTAACTGTCTGTTCTGAACTGAGACTGGCTTTTAACAAAATGAAAGTTGCAGTACTCAAATTTTACAGACGGAAGCACCATTGGAGTCCTTGCAATGATACCAGCAGCAGGCAATAACCCACTCAAAGATGCAGTTTTTGCATTGGTCACTTCTGGTACAGCTGTTGTCACTGAGCAGTAACAGCCCAAGAGGACTCAGAGAAATGAAACTGAATTTCAAACATCTGGTATCAAGTTTCAACACAAAGAATCTCACAAACTCCAGGAGACTGTTACCATCGTTACATGATTGTACTTTAAAGAAGAGGTTTTTGAAAGGCACCAGAAAAAACAACCAGGAGATTCATTCAAAATATCTTCCTCTAGCAATGATTCTATGATAAGGTTTATGGGAAATGTGTCTATCTTTTGCTATTCAGCAAAAGAATGGAAAAGGAGGCTTAGCTCCAAAACTATGGTTAACTTCCATTGAAACCAAAACAAAAATATTAAATAGCTTGACTGTGAAACAGAAACTTCATTCCTTCTTAGTCAAGACAACAAACAAACAAAAGTTTCCAAGTTGGGTTTGTTTGTTTTTTTAAGACTATGGTACAACAGTAGGTACTCATTTGGTTCACCAACCTGACAATAAAAACTACAGTAACATTTTAGACAAACTTGTAGCAATGAAAATGTTGTACATTGAGCCATGGTTTTAACTAAACTCCTATAGACTGGTGATATGACCCTTTATAGAGCAGGGGGTCTAAGAATCTGAATTTAAAGTTGTTTACAAGCTGAAAACAGGAAAGTTGTTTTCCATAAGGAACAGACAAAAGTCAACTTAGGAAGCATTCAAAGGATGTGGTTCTTGAGACCGTTAACTTACAAAACTCTGGATTAAGGATAAAGGCCAGAGCACAAGGTTATTCCCTGGGAACTTGGGGATTCATGGCCAGATAATTTCTTATTCCAGACTTTTACATGAATGACAGACTATTAAGCCTACAACCTGAAACAGATCTGATTGTGGGAGTTATTATTTCTTGGACTCAGGAAACAGTTCTACCTTTCTATTCTCTCTACTCTTCTAGCAGAATGACCTGAAATACTGACATGACTTCAAAGTTCTCTACATCACAAAGCACCACAAAGTGGTGCCCTGGTGGTCATTGGATGGGCAATCCCAGCTACTGCTCCCAGGATTGCTCCCGGAAAGGTGACAGGACTCCCAGACACAGTGGAACAGAAGCACTTCATTAAGGTAAAAGGCCTTCTTTTATAGGGTCAGGATGGAACTCTCTGGAAATACGGGTGGGACCTGGGCTCCCATTGGTGAACAGGATTGAAAAACGCACCAATAACAGGCACAGGGATTCAACAACTGACCAATAGGGGATCATGTTCAACAGCCAATCAGAGTTCGAGGCTCTGACAGGGTGAAAAGCAGCCCTGAGGGATGAGGGGAACAAAAACCCTGGGTAGGATCTCTACAGGGAAAGCGAACAACTGGGACACTGTTTGAGTAACCATTACTGAACAGGAGAAAACATACATAATGCAATAAACATTCATTAAATGTCCATTAGAATCCCTTAAACTGTCACAGTGCATTGATCTTCTTCAGGGGCAGCTGGTTCAAGGTGGTCCTTGTCACTATAAATCCACTGCCGGTAAAACCTCTTCCCCTGATTGTAGGATTGCCGTTCTCCTACATCACCCCACTACATTGTTCTTCCACTAACCCTCACACACACCCCATCAGTCCAAAGCTTAGTTAGAGAAACAGGTGGAAGAGATGCATATAGAATGCATCTCATAGAAGGAACCCCATTTGGATTATCTTTTTTAAACTAATACATATTGAAAATGGCATACATTTCATGTGAAATAGTGTATTGACAGGTCCTAGAAATACCTGTAGAACATGTCAATATAGCACTTGCAAAACTAAGTATGGACTTTTTTTTCTACTCAATAATGAAGGATTAAAGCTCTCATGAAGCACTGAATATAAATCACTGCTGCCTGGGGCTACAAAAGCATAAATCTCTTCCTTTTAAAGAGGGTTTATTCCCATCCCAGTCCCTTTCTCCTCTTTTGAGCAGATAGATAGATAGGTAGATAGACAGACAGATCACAGAACACATCTTAAAACCAGTGGTACTGTGTAAGGAACATATGTAGTACCTGTAGTAACAGTAATCTTTGCTCACCCAATTTAAGCTGATGAGAGGAGAGTCTTAATTAATAAGCACTACAGCAAAGGAGGGCAGTGGTCCTCCCCTGCAGTATTTTACCTTGGCATCTACTAAAATTTGTTAGATAACAAGCCAGGAAAAAGGGTGATCTGCATTTCAGTAACAACAGCAGGCAAGAAAGAATACTGGAAATACCAATAATGTTTTTTTTTGCATAATGGATAACTCATTGTATAGGAAATTGGAAAGTTTTGTACTCTTTGGATAAGCAAAAGATTGAGAAGTGAGTGATTTTTGAAACATTATCCTTTTATGCTGTAAAATTGAAGAAAATCACTGAAATATAACCTTTGGCAGTATTCTCATTGTGTCATATCTTATCCTCAAAATTAAGGCAAAACAAAATATGTCATGAGAGAAAGGAAAAAAGGTGACTAAACTGTGAGGCAGGAATGTCCTCAGGCCAACATGCCCTGATTTAGAAGAGAGGAGTAGAAAATAAAATGTATTACCAGCATTCAGTCTACTGAGGATGAACCCAGTGGAAATTTGGAGCAGTGTGACCAAACTTTTACTTGCATACAGCTTACATTGCATCAAAGAAACACTACCATGGTCTATTTACCAAGCATCCAGTCTTCTGCAGAAAGATAAAAGAATAATAAAATTTTACAAGATTACAGAAGCAGTCCTCCAATTCTTCAATTCAGTATTAAGAAGTAGTGTCAAGCAAGAGGGACATTTGGAAGAAGATGCTTCAATATAGATGAGACAACTGACTGATGTCTTGATGCTTTGTTTTGTTTTTCCCTGTTACCATTGCCAGCACTGCCAGTGTAACCCTTTGCACAACATTCCTGCTTGACACAGTCCTGAGTCATTATAAAGATGGTGATTTGTTCTTGAATATCAGAACATGCATCCCTACATAGAGGAGAAATCTTTGTTTCATTCTCATAACATCAAAGTTGTACTCCTGCCCCCTCTCTACATCAGTAGGAAACATTAGGAAAGCCCTGAGAGAAACTCAGCAGGGGACACTGTCACATTTGTCTAAGGTCCAGCTGGCAGAATGACCCACAGGCAGTGTGGGGAACTCAGCGAGTTTGTGCCGACCATTTCACTTCAGTGCAGATATTTGAAAATTGCAGTTGCCCAAGATCTGTGATGTTTCTTTCCATTAACTGTGTAGGTGAAACACTATCCTTTTAGGATAAAAATGTTTTTCTCAAAATTTTATCTGCTCCTACTGAAAACTAAGTAGCATGTGAGTGACAAAGTGATGTTGCAATTGTTAATTGTCATGCAGGATAATTAAGATGCTCCCCCATCAGAACTGCATTCAGCTAACAAGCTTTACTGACTTCAAGGACCACAGGCCAGAGTCTGGGCTGCTCCTGTGTGCAATAAAAGACTCTACCAAGGATGTAGCACTGTATTTCTTCCAACATGATACATATGTCCAGAAATTTTAAAAGTGCTGCATAAACTTTCATAAATTAAACCTCAATATGTCACTGTAGTCAGAAATTCGATGTTCCCTCACTTGTAAACTGAGGTACTGCATAGGCCTATTCCCTTGGAGTCATTGAAATTTCAGTTGTACAAAGAAATATGAGCCCTGTCTCCTCAGCTATAAAAATGAATGGAATTGATCCCAAAAGTATTTCTAAAATAACAAAGGACATGTAAGAGAACATAGGTGTGGAAAATTGTGCCTAGCATTCAGCAGTGCAACTAAATTTATATGCCTGATGTGCACAGAGACAGTAGTTGTGCTGCAGGGCAGACACAAGGCACGGCACAGTCGTGCTGGTTTAGGTACAATTCAGTGAATACACACGAACTTTAGAGTCTCCCTGTCATCTTACTCCTTCTGCCTCCCTGGAGTATTGCTTTGTCCAAGCATTTGGAGAGCTGACCTTAACAGAAAGCGTGAGCTGAGGCTGTCACAAGGATTAGCCATAGAGACAGAAGTCCTCTTCTGACAGATCTGGAAAAAAACTCTTGCCCTCCTGCACAACATTCCATAATAAATGCAGGGCACAACTCCCCTACAAGATCACCAGTCTATCTTTCTGCTAACTTTGTCCTCTTTATCAAATCCCCTCTTGTACCTCAGCACACTTTCTCCCACACACACACCTTTCCATTGCAATATCCAGCTCAATGACTGTCAGGTAATCTGCTTCTTCTTACCTCACATCCCTTTGATCCTGAAGTAAAGTCATGCTTAAATTCATGTTGATGAGATTCTAAACAAACTGATAGCAAGAAAGGAGAAAGTTACAGTTCTTTTCATTAAAGGAGCAACAATGAACTACTTTTGCAAATACAAAAATTTTTCTGTCTATAAAGGAAAAAAACAAAGCACAGTGGTACGTTTCCATTTGGACACTTTACTAAGAAATAAGCCCCAGTTTGAAGTCATCCAGCTTTCTATCCCTTTCCCTTTATAAAATAAAATAAATTCTTGCTACATTAGTAAGCACTGAAAAATAATTTATTCTCAGGAGGCAAATAATGAATTAAGATTCAGCCTAAGGCACATTTTTCTAAGCAGAAATGTAGCCTCTGGAAAATAGGGCATTTGTAATACCAGATTTTCAGGGACAATAGCATAAAAGGTGATGCTACAGTAATTTCAGAAATAATTCTTTCTATTCATTTGATCTCAAAATTTCAAACTCAACCAAGATGTATGAGACATACACACATGCTCACAGCACTGAGATACTTGTTATCTGTCATCCTGAATGCTCATGGAGAGAAAATATTAAGACTTTCTTCGATCAAACTGAAATTATATAAAAGTAGCCCCACGCTACCTGGCTCCTTCATCCTATTACCACAGTTTATATTATCCTTCTATATTCTCAGGATAACAGAACTTTCTATGAAGATTAATGCTACACTCACTTCACTGCACATTAATGTAGAAGACATTATTATGTCGAGCTCCAGGAATTCCCACTGGCAAATAATATTAAATCCATGCATTGTCTCTCCACTCTCCAGGTATCCTGAAATGTTGGCTTTACAAGTGCTGTAAATTCAGCCATAGCTGATAGTAGGACTTCATGCTAGAATTCTGATTAAAGTATTCAACGACATAAAAAACCAAACCAAAATATAGCTATATATAGCTTGGAAGAAAGTACATGCTGGTACAAAACTACTACAATTATTTCTTCCTATGCCACCACAATAGTTTCTGTGAGAACACTAGAGAAGTTATAATGATTTATTTTGAAATAGCAAGATTTTTATACAAATAAAAGACCTTCATTTCTTAACATATTATATTGTTTAATGTAATATATTAATCTGTAAATATGTGTCTTTAAGAGGACTAATATTCTTAGAGATTTCCTCTACTTCTATATGGGAAATATTCTTCAAACTGCTCTAAGGAAAATATATTGGATAAGAAAAATATACTGTTCTTATATTCCCTATGTCTTCTTGCCCCAGTAAATAAGGACAGAGAAATCTTGATGTTTAATGATGTCACTTTTCTTCAGAATAAAGAATAGTCCATGTAAAGACTTAACAGGTCCTCACCAATTAAGATATTTACTTCAGCACTTACTAAACTTAACTTCCTTTTCAACCCTTATGAAACTTTGGTTTAGGAAAGGAAAATATGTACAAGTTTCTGAACTGTGAAAACTGTACAGAAGCTTTCTTTCTTGGATGCATCCCTAACTGGTATTGTAGTAACCATGTGCACAGATTGAAATTATAATTTAAGAGAACACTAGAGGAAGGTGTGTGTTCCTGAAGACTGCCTGTAAAACTAAAATTCTTGGAAAACAAGATCTTATTCACCAGTCCATCACCCAGCAAAATGCCTGGCATAAAATTAGTCTCAATCAAGCTGAAGGTACATTTATAGTAATAAATCCCATAGGTCTTTTTTAACCTTACATTTAATATTTGGAGTTAGAAGCAAGACTTGAGGTATTTACCATTTCTGTGTAGCTTTAAAATGGGTAGCAACAATTCAATGGCAATAATGTTCTGTTTCTATAATAGATACTTGTTTACAAGTCATAAAGTCAAGGTTCCTTTCCTAAGGATTCCCAAGGGAACAGAGGCTGGCAACATGTAAACACAGGAAAGGGAATGAGACTGATCAAACTAATGCAACTCAGCACTACACATACTAAGAGCAACAACATTTTTTTTAATTTTACATTATTTTAAATTAATATCACGGGGACTTTACTTACCTCAACCATCCTCTTGAATAAAGTGCTTTTATCATACTTACATGTTGAACTTCTTCCTGTTACAGGAAATAGAACCCTGCAGAGTTCTACATAAGTTAAACAGCAGCAAAACATGACCAGATTCACAGATGCTTCTGTCTCTCTGTCTCTGAATGTGACCCATAGATAAAAGCCTGGTGAACATGCATGGCTTAGACCCTGTACACATTAGGTGTATTGACAGCAATACTCTCTCCCTTGTTAATCTTTTTGCACTATTATTTTTACTTTGATTTTTAAGTGGAAAGAAAAAAAATCTAATGTGAAAGATCTAGTGCAATTTACTAACTCAGATGCCTTCGGGAGTCACAGGCAGGAACTTACTCAACACAGCCATGATGTGCTGGTGACTTCTTTCACCTGATGAAAGAAATTATGAAACTCCCTCCCTCTCTTCAAACACATGGGCCTCAGTGCTCATCGTGGCTGGAGGAAAGGAATGCAATTGTTATGTTTCTTTTTTTTTCATTCTTATCCAACTTTTAAATACTTTTTATGCTGCCCTGATTGTGTTTATCAGAGAAGCAGACTTCTTGTGAAACAAATACTTACACTGTGTAATTTGTTTCAGGGATAGCACTGCTGTTTCCTCCAAACTCTGGCATTTCCCAGGAAGCTAATTGTCCCCAATGGCTAAAATATAGCTACTCCCTTGTCTTTCTTTAATAACTTGCATATCAGAAACAATACTTCGTTAAGTAACGGCTCACACGCCTGGACAACTCGCAGTACTCAGCTAATGCTAATTGCTTTTGCAGCTGCCTGAGAGCGTGCCCCAGGGCAGTTCCTTCAGATCAGCAGCCAGCCCTAACCTGTCACTCCAAAGCAACATTTGTGTGACTGTGCTTTAATTACTCACCCTCCTTGTTCAGATGACCATGTGACGTTATGACTTGTTAATCTATGGAGCACAGCCAGATCCCAGATACTACATCTTCTACACCATTTAAGACCAATTCACAGGATTTCAAAAGAAATACTCTGTCAATTCCCACGGTGGCTACTAAGAGTACAACAGCTGGCCCCAGAGGATACATTCTTACAAAGTATCTTTTTATGGAAGAGGCCACAGAAGCTGCCTGGTCTAAGGCTCTACCTGCTTGGAGGAGGATTCCTGAAGAGAACTTGAAGAACTGGATAAATTAGTCTTGAAGAATTTTTACAATGAGAGATAATGCCCATTTTAATTAGTAAAGACCATCCTTATTCTCTAGATAAATAAACCACATCTCTTCATTAAGCTCAGCATGTGAAGGTTCTCCCTGGATTTTGTTCCTATTTCTATCATTTTCCTGAAAGCAAAGATGAACTATGTGAAAACCTTCCCAGTATGGCTACTGATGTCACAACAGGCTAATGGTCTATCATTTTAGGGCAAAAGGGAGTGGTTCTTCCAATCTGCTGTTTTGTAGGGAAAGGGCATGCACAGATTTTTAGCTGTCTGATCAAAGCAAACCTATTGATTAAATTACAATGAAAACAAAATTGTCAGGTGTAGATTTTGGAACTACAGGAAAGTAAATGCCAGCTTATATGCATAGCCTCTTTATGTCTCAAAAATAGCTTTCTCCTTCATAAGCAGTGCCATTGATTGAGATGCTATTCAGGCAAATGTCTAAGAACATTTTGTTCAGTAATTATTGTAGGCTTGAGCACACAGACTATAGAAGAAAAATCTATTTTAAGCCCAAAACCCAGTGTGCCCTTCACTGCAGGCATGGCTGTGACTAACAGAGATGTCATGCTCATTATTTTACCAGATGCAAAAGCTCAAAACAAGCTATTGAGCTCATTAAAGACACAAAGCATGGGATAGCATCCAACAGTCATAGCAACGAATTACTGGGCTCCAGGCAAACTAGCTAACTACAAATTGAGGTGGGAAAAAAGAGTGAGTATAAGATACGTAGTAATCATTCACAGCAAACAGAAAAGTCAAACCAACAGGTCTTTGAGCTGTCAAGAAGGAATATACTAAATTTTAGCATATCTTGGTGACTAATAGATGAAAAACTGATTAAATTTAACCTTGTTAAAAATTAGAGAAAAATACACAAAATGCATAAAATAAGCAAGTACTACAGCCTGGGATCTGATTACTACTCTTGCCAGGTCAAACTTAGCTAGAAAACATATTTCTATAAAAACACTTCCATGTCAGTGATGCTTTGTGCCCACTTCCCTCAAGCATGCCTGCTGCACTTCTGTGACTTTAGCAGAGTTCTGACTTTAGAAGGGCTCTAAGCAGACTGGAAATCCTACTGGCATTGTTGCTATTCTTGAACAAACACATTATTTTTCACCTCCTCTGTTAGACTACTATATGCCATTGTTGCAAATGTAATTAAAGCAACACCTCTGAATCCAATTAGCAAAACAGAATAAAACCCCATCCGCTTCTTTCATCCATAAAGATGAAATAACTGTGCTGGTCAAAGTGCTAAGTTTCATGTAGACTTCTTGTGAAACTTTAAGCTACTAGAGAAACAGAATGTTCAGTATGAAAAATTCTTCAGTTTAAAAGTCTGTCAACAAATACGAAGGGTCATCTTCATTGCACGATCCAGTATCTACTTTTGCAAAAGGTGTCAGGAAAAAAAAAGTCATTAAAGACAAATGGCTAAGTCTAACACAAAGAATAAGTTTCTTTCATCTGAGATTTGAAACTTTGGATTTAGCTTCCTGAACGCACTAAGATTTCAAAAAGAATATTTTACAGGTAGATATTCAGAATTTCCAAAAGAAGAGGCTAAAGACTAAAATCAATTCTTCATGGAATCATTTTATTTTCAAGTATACTACAGTAATACAAAAGAGTTCAGAAATGTACTGAGCATGACTCATTTTTCATTAAAGTATCTTAAAAATAAATCACAGAAGCTCTTTACAAATTATATCCCTTTGAAAAGACTTGAAAGACCAGACTGCAGACTGTTGACATGAAGATGTCAGATGAAAAGAAAAACTATCCAATCCGTTTTATTGCACATTGGATATATTTTCATGGGACTAGGTTATCCTCTCTCATGAATCACAATTCCAAAATGTCAGGAAAAATAGAGAGTTTTAAGTGTTATGTAAAGGCTATTACTAACTGTTGACCACTATGTCACTTAAAAAATAGTGTGTAATTTTAAAACTGCCGAAAGTTATAAAATTAGATATTCATTAAATTATTATCATTTACATTTTGATGGCCCATAACAGTTTTAAGATTGTTATGAAAACCTTTTGCATGCCTTTTTACTCTATGATGGCTAAATCCCTGCAGAATTATTAGGACTTGACAGCTCCACATAAAGTTGAAATAATGGGGTTTGGCATCTGAGAGATCCTTAATCCTCTTCCATCAATACTGCTGCACTAATTGCAAATGTCAGGCTAAAATGACTGTGAGCCTCAGACATCTGTCACTTACAATTACACCAAAAAATTGCTATGATTATTACACTGCATGTTCTATGACCAAATCACAATACTGAAAGCATAATTACTCCAGCATGTGTAATTTGTTTCAATAGAAAGAAAAAAAAAATTAACAACCCCCACACACACTCAGGGCTTTCAAGGAAGCCCTACTCAACCATCAGAAGAAAATTTTCCTCTTCCACAGCATGAGCCAAACTGTAGTTTCTAATTCAGCCAGGTATATGAAGAATGGCATTGATACTATCACTGAAAACAAGTTGCACCAGATGTATTTTAATTAATAGAAGCAACAATATTTAAATATATATGTGCAGTCTCACAAGCAGCCTCTTCAGAGCATTGTCACATGGCTATTTGCAATTTTAATCAAGAATTTCTTGCCATGCTCTTCCTTGAGATAATCTACTGTTACTAAATATATCCTGCTAGTTTCTAAAAAAATGAGACATATTTGGATACATTATCAATGATTGTTTGTCATTAGTATCATTGGATACTATGACTTACCACTGTTACTGCAAAGGTAATGGCTTGGGAAAATTGTTGGCAGAATGTGAGGTCAGCATTACACAATGTTACACAGTTAAAACTATTTCTGTTAATTATGGTTTATGAGAGTGGCCATTAGATAATTTAATACACAGTATGTAATCAGTGTTTGATTTTTTACCTCTTCCTCTCTCTGCAACTTAGGTGAGCTGAGATCTTTAACATGAAAAAAAAACATGATAAAAAACGCAAACATTTTAGTCTGCAAACTGAATGAGTAATAAATGTCCCCTATGAAAAAGCATGCTCTTTTAAAGATAACTCTTCTAAATTTCCTTGGAATCACAGCTATTGGTAGCAGCATTCCAGTTAAATTTTCACTAAAATAGAATTAATCTAATCAAGGAAGAAGCTCTTAGAAAAGCACAGATCAGTGATATTTTTGAGAGACTGTAATTTTTTAATTAGTATTCCAGGAGAGGAATTAAATTTGGAAAAGATTGCTTAATTTGTATGAAGTTCTAATTTTTATATTTTTCAAGTGTGTAGATTAAATCCTCAGTTCAAAATGAAACATGAAGGACACCATCCATTTCTCCCATAGAATCAAGCCTCCTTTTTTCCCAGAGAAGAAAACAACAGATTCCTCACGTGGATCATCATCTTTAAATTATACCTAACTATAAATCTTCATTAAGTCACTACGTGTAAATTTCAGGAATTAGAGGCATTAAAGTTGTAGTAAGATGTGGATACTTACATGATCTTCTTCCCTCATATAGCTTGATTTCCAA
Source organism: Pithys albifrons albifrons (assembly GCF_047495875.1). NCBI lineage: Eukaryota > Metazoa > Chordata > Aves > Passeriformes > Thamnophilidae > Pithys > Pithys albifrons. The sequence continues at coordinate 14,010,063 of NC_092467.1, forward strand.
GGGAAGGAAATCTTGGCTTACAGGCTAGAAGAAAGGATATATACTCGGCAAGTTTGGAAAACTGAAGTACCAGGACTGAAGAACACAACACTGAGAACCTCTGATCCAAAAGTATGTTTACTTCAAAGTGACATCAATTCAAAACTGACTTTCTTTCATGAAAAAGGGAAAATATTGAGTGCTTATTTCTCTCAAATAAATGAATTATCTTTGTATTGGAAATTAAGAGACAGATCTATATAATGTGAAATAATATACACGTGTCTGGAGAACTACATGCAAGAGTCTTGGACACCAGAGCTCCCAAGCAATATTTTGAAGCAGGGCTTAACGACTGGTTTGGCTTTCATTCTCCTTTAACTAATTTTACAGAGTTTTAACCCCCATTATCATGGAGTAAAGCCTAAAAAAAGATGAAACAAGTAAGATGTATGAAATAACCAGACCCAAAGCTTCCAGAATAACAGGACATGCTAGTGCTGCATATTGAAATGATTGTTGCAAATGCATCTGGTCCATCACACATCATGCCACATATTCAGACTTCCTAATGAAAACTGGCAATTTTCATCTGGGATTTAGTCCAAGTCCTATTGTCCTAGGTGAAATGATTTTGAAGACTCTTACAGCTGTTGTAAGGAAGAACAGAGTATTCATTGATTCTGATTTGACTCACAAGTGAGAGCCCCTCACACAAATTTTTCTAAGTGATCAACTGGCAACATTATTTTCCAGTTCAAAAAGTACGTATTTCATACTGTGATCCCTGACAAGACTGACATTTTCAGAATCTCTGACAGCAGAGTCTCCAGGGAAGTCCTGATGCAAGACATATTCCTTTTTTTCCAGCCAGCTGAGGTGACAGCCTCCAGATTCCAAGCAGTGGGGGAAGGAGGGCAAGGGTTTATCTGACACAACCTTGACAGTATTTTTGCCAGTACTCACTATAATTTTCAGAATGAGAAGAAGAGAGGTAGACATTGAGGAGGATAAATGTTGATCATACAGGACAGCCATTCCCATTTAGGAAATGTCCTATAATCTTCTGGTAAATTTTTAATGCAGTTAATACAGAACTCCATGCAAAAGAAATATTAAGTAGTAGAATTTCTCAGCTTTAGAACAGCCCAAGGAAAATTTTTGGCATTAACGTGTTTTTTTGTCATTTCTCTTTTGGCATCCTTCCACAAACAGCTGGTTAGCATAAGAGCAGAATGAATTCTGGATTAATTCATACAAATCATTGCAAATAACTGACTGAATATAGTGAGTGTGTGTGGGGGGGTGTTTATGCCATATTACTCTCTGTTTCCTAGTCTTCCTAGAAAACAAACAGCTCATGTATGCATGAAGCATCACAATTTTTTTGACTATATATAGCAGACACATATCCACAATTCCACGTTAATAATTACATGTTACTGAAAAAAAAAATCATTAGCCACTTATATGGAAAGAATGTGAGACCTGTGGGACAGAACCAACTTGTGAAAACTTATTAGTGTACCTACTCCCAAAACTTCATAGGTAAATGACAGTGTTTCAAAGACAAACCACTGCAGTACAAAAACACTGACTTGAGTATCTTTGCATAAAACTACATTGTATAATTTACCTACACTCAAAAGACTCGCAGAGTCAGGTACTGTTTCAGCGAAGACAACCTGAAGAAAGAATAAGCTTAAGAGTATTTTTTGGCCATCAATCTTCTACTCTCTCAAAACTCCTCAGAGATACTGCATTCACAATTTTATTTTAAAGTCAAAGTTGGGATTGTGATGGTTAAAATTGGTCTGTCTTTTCTAAAACAAGGAAGTCTCACACAGAATCATAGAATCATAGAATCGATTGGGTTGGAAAAGACCTTCGATATCATTGAGTCCAACCCTTGGTCCAACTCTAGTCCATTTACCAGATCATGGCACTCAGCGCCACATCCAATCTGTGTTTAAAAATCTCTAGGGATTGTGAATCCACCACCTCTCTGGGCAGCCCATTCCAATGCCTGATTACTCTCTCTGTAAAGAATTTTTTTCTGATATCCAACTTAAATTTCCCCTGGCAGAGCTTAAGCCCGTGCCTCCTTGTCCTATTGCTGAGTGCCTGGGAGAAGAGACCAACCCCCACCTGGCTATAACTTCCCTTCAGGTAGTTATAGACAGTGATGAGGTCACCTCTGAGCCTCCTCTTCTCCAGGCTAAACAACCCCAGCTCCCTCAGCCTCTCCCCATAGGGCTTGTGCTCCAGTCCCTTCACCAGCCTTGTTGCTCTTCTCTGGACTCGCTCCAGCACCTCAATATCCTTTCTGAACTGAGGGGCCCAGAACTGAACACAGTACTCAAGGTGTGGCCTCACCAACGCAGAGTACAGGGGAAGGATCACTTCCCTGGTCCTGCTGGTCACGCTATTTTTGATACAGGACAGGATCCCATTGGCCTTCTTGGCCACCTGGGCACACTGTTGACTCATGTTGAGCTTCCTGTCAATCAGTACTCCAAGGTCCCTTTCTGCCTGGCTGCTCTCCAGCCACTCTGTGCCCAGCCTGTAGCGCTGCAGGGGGTTGTTGTGGCCAAAGTGCAGGACCCGGCACTTGGCCTTGTTGAACTTCATCCCATTGGAATCAGCCCATCTCTCAAGTCTATCCAGATCCCTCTACAGATCCCTCCTGCCTTCCAGCAGGTCAACACTCCCTCCCAACTTGGTGTCATCAACAAATTTTCTGATGACAGACTCAATCCCCTCATCTAAATCATCAATAAACATGTTAAACAGGACTGGACCCAACACAGACCCCTGGGGAACACCACTGGTGACCAGCCGCCACTGGATGCAGCTCCATTCACCAGCACTCTCTGAAATATGACATACTCTCTCTGGAAGTTCATTTATATTATACTGAAATATGAACACTGTTTTAGATCTTTCAGCGTCACCAAACTGATTAGCATTACCAACAGAACTTGAAAACATCTGTGCTTTCAGGACACATAGATACTGTTTTATGCTGAGGGGAGAAAAATCCAATCCTTATATAATAATTGTGTTGGCTTCTATTTCTCTGTGAATGTCCAGCCTCTTCACTTTCAGGAGTGAAATCTTCTGGTTTATGGCCTTTAAACAGCAACTTTTCAACTTTATCATCCATTTTTCTCCTTTCTCACCAGATTTCAAGTCATTCTTTTTCCACATTCGTCCAGACTATCCCTTCCTTATTCCATCCCTTTCCCATTGCAATTTTCACAAATATCTGCCTCTCCCCCATATTTTCTCACTGAAGCTTTTGTGAGCTTTGGTGCAAATGAAATATTCACTTCAACCCATTGAGTTCAAGGTTATGAAAAACACATCAGCATCTATTTTATGAGAAAGAAAATAAACTTACCTATTTTACACTGATGATTTTTCCAAAGAAGCTTTAAGCTTGTCTTTTGCTTGTTTAAATGGTTCATCATTTCTATTTGGGTTCAGGGCAAGTATTTATCTTAACCTGCCTTTTATAACAAGCTGCAACTACAGAATATTTTGAAATGAATTAAAGCTATACTGCCCTGAGGTTTAAAAAGCCAATGCAGATTTTGGTGTGTGTATGAGAGGGAATAACAGGGGGAAGGAAGCAGGTTAAGTGACAATAGGTTACTCAGCCATTAACTGTTCTTAGGATTATTCAGTAGGAAAAATGAGAAGTAAAAATAAGAATGGTACCATGAAATTAGACCCCTGCCCATCCTCACTGTGTTTCATATAAATAGTTGCTGTGTCTCTTAGAGGAAGAGATGATGAATCATGCAGCCATGTCCTGGAAGCAACGAGCCAGCTGTGTTACCAAAAAGAAACTTTATATGCAGTAACCTGAATCAGGCACTCCATTATAACAAATTCAATTTTAATGAGAAAGAGAATCAGACTTTATACATGAAAGATGTTGACTCTACTCAAGATGATACTTATTGCTATGAGTATTGTCTACCACTAAAAAAGAAAATGTTCACTGTCATATACAATTTTGGAAGGTAAAGTCAGGAAAGCATTAGATTGATCTTTCAGCATCAAATTTGCTACAGGATAAAGCTGCCAGTGACTTTAAAATAATTACAGAATACACAGTAGGCAGAATTAATTGAAATCAACATGTGTGTTTCACTCACTTTAATGAGACCAGTATCCAACACTGCCAAAACTCCTTGTCAGAATTTTGCCCCTGATTACCCAGCTAACCTCATCTAACCAATAGCAGTGTTGTGTGTCTAACAAGTACTCCAACATTTGTACTTTATTGATTATGGCATTGCTGAACCAATACATTCAAATGAAAACACTGGTAACTTGTCTATTAAGTTGATTTCTGCTGCAAATTGTTTGTACCAGATCAACTCAAGCAGAAACTGTCCTGCCTGAGCTGATCTTACCATTCTTGCCATTTTATTTTAAATTTGATATTGAACCTTTCCTCCTACCCTTGGCATCTCAGTCTATCTTGACCTGTTGGACTGGCACAGATCTCTGTCTACTGATGAAATAATGTAATTTTTCCCCTTTTCCACTGACACTCCTCAGCATTTTTGTTCTTTCTTCAGTTTATGGTGACTACAAGTTGCTGAAGGATTAGGCCTGTTTAGCTCAGGCTGATCACATTATGCTAGAAAGATTGCGTAACATGGAGCATGTAAGTACTCCAGTCAGCTTTGCTGAATCAGGATGATTTCAGTTAGTTCTTTTAATCTTGTTGCCTTATATTGTTTCCATAGTAGTACCTTCTCAGAGCTAAAAGCTTAGGTTACTTTTAGTTATTTGGTAAATAAATGTGGTTAATTGTTTTTTTGTTCGTTCTACAGTACCAATGTGAGGGTTTTGCAAAAACTACCCATACGTTCAAATTTCTGCTTGGAATTAGTGCTGTTCTTAAATTATTGCAGTTGCTATAGAACCACTAAAAAACCTTTTCATCTGACTGAAAAAAAATCCTTTCATTAATTTTCTCTCTATTCTTCCTATGCACTTGGGTATGAAGGCTGAGGCACTGGCAGTAGACCAGACTTCTCAATGGATAATTTCCTCTAAATGATGAACTAAAATTATTTTGACTTCTGTATTTTTAGATGCTCTTCCAGCTTCCTTTTCATTATTGGTATGAGGAAGTCATTTATTGCATTGTTATGGAATAGTCAGCTTATTCCCTTTCTCTGTCTATTTATGTCCCTCTCAATATGTATACACATTTATCTGTTTACTCATTAAAGTAATTAACCAAACTCATCTCAATATCAGAACCAGGAAACTCCCAACACATCATTCTTTGCTCATGCGATTTGAAGTGAATTGTTTGAAGTGAAATCCAAAGTGTTCTAACACTTTAGTGTTGTCAGTCAAAACAAAAAGGGAATAACAGTAACAGCTTTTGGAATCTCCCTCAGTAATTCCATCTGCTAACATTTTTCCTACCAATGTCCTAAAGTGAGAGCAAAACACTAATAAAGCAAGCTACGTCTCACCCTCAGTCACAGGTGAAATGTTATGCTCTAAAATCGTGTAACAAGCTAATGTGTCAGTCCATCTTCCATAGAAGCAGCTCTGGCTTTTCTCCCATATTCCCTCTTACATTTGCAAGAATTTCCTTGTAAATTCAGTATAGATACAATCCCACCACTTTTAAATTCTTTATGAAAACCCAGCCTTTCTGGGAAGTCTCCAAACCCCTTGATGCTAATATGCAGGAAGCAATCTATCTTCCTAACAGACACTATTTATTGGGTTTCTTTACTCTTCTATTTGTCATACCCACACACCATCTTATGTCTTAGACTTAATTCCTGAGCACCTGGGGCAAGGATCATTTATTAACTCTGTTTGTACAACATCAAATGCAACAGGGTTATGATTTATGCCAGACCTGACAAATTAAATAAATAGCCTGTCTTTTCCCTGAGAGTCTCAAACACTGGTTTTTGGAATATTTCTAAAACAAGTACTGGACTTGAATAAAATTACTTGGATGGTGATCTCACACATTAAATCCTGTGGACATTTCTCTCAAACTTAGGAATGTATGTTTTTCAACTGTGTTGATTCTCCTAAAAATGTTTTGTTTCAAGACATCTTTCAATATTTTTTCCCAAACATAAAAATCTGAATAAAGTGGACAGGAATTTAGGTAAATGAAGAGAATATCAGAAATTATGGACTTACAGATAGAGGTACCTATCAATTAGGTGACACAAAAGCCATGTTTGTTCATTACTCTTTGGTTCTCTGGCAAGCACTTAAACAAACCTTAAACATACCCTTTAACGGGACATGAAGAAACACATCTGAAAGCCATATGCACACAGATTGGGTTTTTACATTCATAAATATTTCCTAAGAGGGCTATCTAAATGTTCACATGACGTATCTGTTTGGTAAGGGCTACATGGCTGTGTGCAGGCAAAGCAGGTGCAATTTAGCATTCCAGATTTCTGGATATGCAATATTCCCTCTGACTCAAGAATAATATAAAAGAGATTTTTTAGAAATTGTTTTGATGAAAAACTATTGCACTCTGTTGACTGAATACTCCTAAAATTCAAGCCTGCATACTATATTGGAAAAAACCAAAACAAAAAACAAACAACAAATGTGGTTGTAAAAGGATGTAAGAGAAAGGATTGTCACACCATGTGTATGACAGGTTGTTACTATTTCAGTACAGATGCAGTTACTCAGACCTGTAATCCTATTCAAATTGTATGTACAAATTCTGACCTTAGTCAAACTACAGAAAAAATGAAGAAATAAGCAATCTGTTCCTACAAAAATGTTGAATTTTCTGAAAATCTACCAGGGAGGTAGATTTCCAAAACTGAAATCATGCCCAGCCCTCATATTTTCCATCATTCACTGAGATTTGACTTAATAAAGCTTTCCCTTCTCTGACTGAACATACTTGTGCAAATGTGCTATTGAAACTGAAAAGCATATGATTAACAAAAGACAAAGCAAATGCAGAATGGTAAGAATATTATATTTCCTCAGGAAGATGGAAATGTAAAAGATGGGGAGTAGCAGAAAGAACAGTAAATGGAATCTCTTAGAAACAGATTTCCTTCCCCAGTAGATAGAAATCCAGTCGACAAAACTGTATACAAATAAAACACAAATAGATTATTACAATCTACATTCCAATATTCCAGTTAAATTTGATTTAAGGCTATTCTCAGAAGGAACAAATTTTCTGCACAGGTAGACAAACCAAGGGATAAATTCCAACATGCTTGAAAAACATGCTCTAAAACTATGTATCAGCAGAAAAGCATTGTTACATGGAAGAAGGGAAAGCACAAAGAAAGATTCTTTCATGTGAAAGGTAACATTTGGCAAGAGAAGGAGCATTGGTTTTCTGAAAGAAAGAATTCTTCTTCTCTATCCAGTCTGACATGAATGCCCTGGGAGAGAAAGGGAACCAAGTCAAAAGTACTGACATGACAATGGCTAACAGTCTTTAATCTTTGTTACCTGTGTTCCACACAAGTTAAGAGACACAGCTTCTCACAGAACAAAAATTCTGGGGATTTAAGAATAAATCTGTCTTACTCTATTGCTGTTTAAAATGGCAGGCTTTAATCATCTTATGCTTATTTTTCTGTTTTTACTTTTAGAATAGCAACTAATGATTTATCTTGACAGATACAAAAGATTGCTGAGGGAGAAGATCCTTCTGGCCTACAGCAAATTAAAATTATTACAGAGAGATTTAGCCTGCGATATGTCACAGGAGCTGGAATGCACAGTGGCAGAGAGGAAGCCCACTGGCTGTGGAACACCAGATATAGCATGTAGTATTATATGGCTTGATCATGAGTACCATGATACAACCATATGTTGTGCTTCTCCCGCAAATTATCTGTAATCATGCCTCATACATGGACATATCCATGTGTATATTTATCCTCATATGCTTGCCATTCAGCTGCAGTGGCTCTCCTTCTAGACATGTGGATTATTGTGAGTCCATAGTCAAATCACTATCATTGGGCATGAGTTATTCTACTGTGGGATCACAACTATTGCACAATGAAGCAGCAATGGCATTTTGCAACCACTTCATGTTGATCTCTCACTTGCTGCTCATCTCTGTGCACTCAGATTATTGAAGTGATTTTGTACTCACAGGCCATCCAACCACTTTAAAATGTTATCACAGTCACAAGGAATTATGTGCAATACAGTCAAAGGATATTGACACAGAACAGCTGGATAACTAATAGCACAGGCTTTTTCTACAGGTGAGGTCTTTGGAATTTTAATTTGTACAGATTAAGACTAGAAACCACATATAGTATCAAAGTATGACCAGTTATTAGACCAATCCAGGTTGATCAGGGCTTTATCCTATTTGGTCTTGAAAATCTCCAAGGATGAACACTGTACAGCTTCTCTGGGCAAACTGCCTCATTGCTTAACTGTCCTCATGGTGGAAAAGATTTCCCTAAATCCAAATCAAATGCTTCCCACTGAAAAAGTAATGCATGAATAAACTCCAGATAAATTTTTTAAACACTGAAAGGTTCCATTAACAGTTTATATTTAACACAGGGCTAAGCATGAAACATAAATTATCTGAGTGACTCTCTAAAACCAAGAGAAGCACTGTATAACATCCACAAAAATTTGCCTTACAGTGTACTGAAATACACAGATATTTGCATTTTAATAATTTCAGTATCCTAGCAATGAAGGCTATGTATGGATATATAGGAAGATGCGGTAATATAAACAGGATCAGTTAACAAAAATCAATATGCAGTGAACAGCAACAGAAGTGAAAATAGGTCAGTGTATTCAGATCAAAAATTGATGCGTGTCATTACCATGAGGCCTTCTAGTGCTTGTTTCCTGCTGAGTTTAATACTGCACAGGGCACAGCTATCCTCCATTATACATTACAGACACTGTAGGTTATACTGCTAAGCTTGCTCCCTCCCAGAATTATTAAATCACTTATTTGCTTTTATTCTTTAGATTTATGTCATGCAGACTGAACTGTGCAAAATGACAGCCTTGCAGTGAATCAGTAATAAGCACTGTTTTGTTCGGAAGAACTGAATTTGCATTTAAATACTTCTTTATAAAAAGCACCTCCTACAAGTATTAATTAGGCACAATATTAAAATATTGTCAAGAATGTGTTTAGTTTTTAGTGGAATGTCATAAAAACTCACTTAATGCAAAAACAGTACAGTGTAGAATTATGATTGTTTTACATTACTGAGCACCATTCATATATAACCAACAGGTTTACATCTCTTTAAAATTTCCCTCACACAAGTGTATCTCAGAAAGAATTAAGTAGTTATGCACTGCTTTTATAAATTACATATGCTGCACAGGTTATCAGTTTGATATCAATTCACCTGACTGCCAGGAGTTAAATCAAGCAAGGTTGCTAAGGTGAAAATCAATAGCAAAGAGCACAATGGAAGAAATAAGATATTTAGGCTGCTCCAAAGTAGTAAAAATAACACTGGCTTGAGCCCTTTACCAGGTGGGAGGTAGTGGTCTGGCACCAGCTGGGCTGCTGGCTAGGTTTGTTCTTTTCTGACTGACAGCCTATGGTGGAAGGAAATCCCAAACCTTAAAACTTTGGCCAAGGAAAGTAAAAAAAGCTGAAAAATTATCAGGATCTTACAGCTGAAAATCATGTGAAAGAAGCAGCAGATGGATAGTTAGACCAGTACAAAATATATAAGACAGAGGTGAAAATAAGGTTGTTTTGAGTACCAAATAACTAGACTTGAAGTCATTAGTTTCCAGAGTTAACCATTCAGGCACTTGAAAATGCAGACATCTCTGTAATACACAATGCTGGGCTTTCAGTTATCTAAAGTCACTTCATATTCCTGATTTTCCTCTTAGAAATCCTGCTATATGTTACCTTTTCTCTGCCAGAATTCTCATCCTCATCCTTTAATGTGAGACGGCTGACCCATCCTTCTCCCTCTTTCTCTCAAAGCAATCAGAGCTTGTTCTTCTTTCAAACACAGTATAGTTTGAAGAAACTGAGCTGGGTTTTGAAGACAACTCTGTCATATACCTGCTATTAACATCTCTACATAATGCTATTTGGGAACCTACTACCAATCTCTTCATGGCAAAGATTTGTTTTCTCTTCCAATGTAAACTACAGATTCAGAATTTTTAGTCATTACACTTCCATGCTCCGTCCATTTTATTCTACCTAGTATCATCCAGTACCTGTTCCATTTTCTTAGAGCAGAAACATCATATGTCAGTTCTTTATTTTATATGCAACTGCAGCACAAGTTGTTACACATAAGAAGTGTATGCTATAAAATATGTAAATTCCATTAGGCTAAGAAGGATGGATATCTTCCAATTTCCTAAACAGTGGATAACGAAGAATCACATTAATATGAAATTCAAAAGACAAAAATGGGTAAAATTAGAGTGCTACCACATTCCAGTTTTAGAGAAAACCACATTCAAAAGACAGGGGTGTGAATTGCCTCAGAATGGTGTGGGCTGTCACGAGGAACAAGTGAAGGAAATACTCAAAAATTCTACAGTAAGATCTGTTATCCCAAAGATGCTCAGTTCAAAGTCTTTTTAAGAGTCTAAGTTACAGTTTCAAAAATTGCTTCATCATATGAAATCAGCATTATGGATTCCACATTTTGAAATGACAACATCACGCCTGCTTCTCTTACCTCTCCTCAGGGAAAGCACTGCACACTCAGTAAAAGAGGCATGGGACCATGTGTGACCTGGCAGTGACAGCACAGCACCATTTTGCACTATTTCTAACACAAAAGACAGATGTTGTTCAGGCTATAAAATTCCATCATGACACTGAACACATGGAATATAACCAAGCATAAAGTTTTAAAGCTTTGTTCTTCAAAAAGAAAAAGGAAAACAAAAACCAACTGAGCTTCCTCTTTCCATCAGATTGTTTGTCAGATACTGAATGAAATATCTATTTCATGTATAACTACATCCATTCCATCATCTGAAGGCTGTTATGAAGATCCCAAATGTCCTTTTAATGATTGACCAGGCAGGAGGTGCTATATAGCTGAGAGAGACAAAGGCATCTCTTTCTTGATTAAACTTGAAGATTAGATACAACAGATAGTACTTAAAGGACCAAAACCACTGAAGTACTATAGCACTAACGTATTAATACAGTAGAAATTTAAAAAATGTTTACAGACCATTTCACAGCAATGAAATGTTCTGCAACCTGCAACAGCACATGTTTGCCACGGAGACAATCTCAGCTTGGAAAAAAAACTAGAACCCAGGAAAAATTACTAGATACTAAATTTTTAGTCTCTGGACAGTCTCATGCCTGTCTAGTGCATTTATAATGTTAAAGTCTTCCTAATGATACATTCCTGTTACTTACAGATATGAAGCCAAGAAAGCGCAAAATGGAGTACAGCTGGTCTTTCCCACTGAGCTGAGTGAATACTGACATTGTCCTTGGGATCCCAGTGAAGCCAATGGAGAAGAAAAGAGGGCAGATCTTTGCTTCTGAAATGGGGTACCTCATCTGAGCAACAAACGTTAACTCCTCTGATATTCCTGTTACCTTTTGAAATATGCAATGACAAATATGAAAAGGGCAAAGAATGGGTTTATGTAGGACAAAAATGAAATTACTTCCCTTGACTTACTAGACAGTCTAGACAATCGTTCACAATATGCTGTGCATCTGCCACTAATTCCTGCACAGAACTCAGTATATCATCTTCTCTGCTATTCCTCTGCCTTTCAGGAAGAAGTTGGGTAAATAATGACATAAAGATGATAAAATGTCTGTCCTTCTAGTTTGGTCTGATGCCTGTCTGGCTGTAGTTCTGTAGTTGTGCCAGACTGCACTGACTGAATGCTCACAGTGTTCTGTCCAGGTCTTGCCCCTTTCCTGTCAAACTATAGACACATCTTTTACTGAGCTTTCACAATGGGACAGTTCGGTGTACTTTCTTCATCTCTCTGATGAACCATTTCACAGTTTTCCCTTGTGAACTGCTAGTTTTTCCTCTGAAGCTGATCATGAATTTATACGAAATATGAACAGTTCAGATAATGGCATGTATTCTGCTCACTACCTGAAGATTATAATTATTCTTCTCTCTTGCAAAATTTTCCTGTGTGATGTACTTAAGAAGTTCACACTGCATCCTAGAAAGTAAAAATAAAATTACCATTGTGTCTGGTGCCCGTGAAATTATTCAGTGCTGGTTTAATGAATTCCAGACTGTGGCAGTTAAAATAAGAGATAAAATGATTAAAGATTGTTCATTGTTTTTAACGTTCTGCTGTTTTCCTCCATTAAAATCCTGAGCATCACATCACTTTCTGATATCTCATTTGAAGGCCCATCTGCAGTAATTTTATTCATATTGTAACTTGTACCCCAAACACAGGAATTTATTGTATTCCCAAAGAGCAATTCAAAGCACTTCTGTTAGGAACTGATAGGCTAAACTTCGCTTAGAAAATTTGATCTAGATACTGTCAGGAAGGCAATTTAAAGTCAGTAGCATCTGATTCATACTGGTATAATGCAGAGTAAAATTTCATGTGATAATTTATCATTAATCCAGTTTTGGTATGAACAGCTCTGAGCAGCAAAAAGCCAAAGGACAAAGGACAATTCTTTACCTATTTCAGAAACATTAGAAGCTCTTGCTCTATGTGCTTTGAGGGAAGTAATGATACATTGAAAATAAAAGATGCAGAAACAGCCCAGCAACAGCAGATACTCTGAGAGTCTCTAAGATTATGCCTCAGTTCTCTCTCCCCATGTTTTGTAACTGGCTGTTCTGAGCTTCTTTTCTCCTTTTCTCTGTCCCTTTCTCTGCAGTACATTCACTTCATTGCCACTCTACCACTTCGTTCCATTCTTCTCCTTTCACTTTTGTCATAAGTGCATTTCCTTCCTCCCAGCAGTCACTTTGCTTGTTGGTATGTCTTCACCCACTTGAGCTCTGTCCCACCAGTTTGGACTGTGAGCTGAGGCAAACACTGCACTTTGGTATTTGCCCACTGCATTCTCTCTGTTGGTCACTGGCACTCCCATCCTCTATCCAACTAGTAACAACTCCAACGTATGGGGCTTTAATGTAAGAACAGTGACAATTAACCTTTCCACTAGTGCCATGTAACAGCTGAGTAAGTGGTGGTAGGAGGCTGCTGAGTGGTTAATTACATGCCTTATGGATGCTGAAAGCTCTCAGGCTCTAATTTAGACGGTTAGTCTAAACAGTATTGGCGAACATTTACCATTTTGGCTAAGGGCTGTCACCATTCATTTACAAGTGAACAAAAGTAATGCAGACTGCGGATACAAACAGAGCCATGGCCCATTTCCTTCTAAATAGAAACTGTACATTATTTCTATTGGAAAGGATTTTAAAAGGGAAGTTCAGCTGTGGTGTTTTGTGTCAAATTGCAGAAAAATACAGCTCTATTTCTACTAAGCAATTATGGGGTTTTTTTCTCTTATGGACTATATTCCTCTAGAACATCAGTAAGAGAGCAGGATCTTTAAGCTCATGTCTGAACATGTCTGTCCATTACATTTTTTTCAAAAGCTGACACTCAACCCCTTACTCATTCAGTGATAATGTCAGCTGCTTTAAATCACTGTCAAGAAACTATCATATTTTATTCTTACAGAAAAAAATCCCCAGGTATCAAGGCTTTAACTTTATTTGTAGCTCCTGAAGAGTAGAATTCTATGCACTACTTTCAACTACTGTTAATTCTGATGTTCTTAAAGGTGTAAAGAACAGAATTAAACCTAACACAGGAATTTAGGACTTAAAGTGTCCCCAGACCTTCCAAGAAGTAGGTAACAAGGACATCTTCAAGAAAGACACTGAGCCATAGCCTCAAGTAATTGCAAGTGAAATTCAAGACACAGATGGACAAAGCACAAAATACAAAAATAACAGTAAATAGAACAATTCACTGGTTTGATTTTAACAGAATGCTGATCAATTCCAAACACTCTGAAGACCACTTACATTTTTTTACATTATTTATCAGTATGACTCTCCCAGAAAAATCTTAAAGCTCATGTCCACAGAGATAAGAAACTATTTTCCATGGACACTTACTAAATTGAATCGTTTACTTTTATATGCACCCAATAAAGGTTAAACATTCCACTAAAATTACTTCTTAAATAAGACTTTCTTTTCCTTGTGGAAGATGTGACCCACTAAGATTCATGATACATTGTAAAGATGCTGTCTTCACATTGCCTCTCTTATAGTTCAGGTAGTCAGAAGGGTCCTCAGACTTCATCTTATACTAATTAATCTTATGAAGGTCTCAGGAAACAACTCTGGGGCATTTTAGATATGTGGGACTAGGCTTAGAGTAAAAAGGTTTTTTTTCCTTTAGCCTGACAAAACAACAAATATACCCACAAAGCTTCAAATATTTTTTCCAGTTGGGATCTACATTTTGTGTTGGTGTCAGTGATTCTCAACTGTTAGCATAGTAAAGTATTTTCATTTTTCATTTCTTATATTCAACTTCTAACTTTTAAGCATTATTCAGACTAAACAAGAGTAAAAAATTCTCATGTGAGGATTATCAGTAAGGTAATTCACCCCAAAGGGCCAAAATAATCAATGTCCTAAAGTTACATTTAGCTTTCTTGCATGCATTGTAATCGAGGATTTTACATTCACATGCACATGGCCTATTATCTTACCCCACACACACCTCTTTACATATATAAGTTTTTTATATTCTTCTTTTCTCTAATTTCTCCATATCTTACAAAAGTATGTAGTTTGGATAGCTTATTAAAATACAAAATTTAAGCTCCAAAAATATTCTCATGTACACACTAGATGCACATCCAAAGATCCCGTCTCAGTTAAAATTGGTTGTTCTGGTGATAATCACATTTACTGGTTTGCTCATTTCAGGAAAGGGTGAAAGTTTCTCAACAGCAACCTCACAGTCAAAGGGATGTTCACTTGAAACAGTGGTTGGTATTAATCTTCTACAAGTTCAGCATACAAAATTCAAGCACTCAATTTAAACTAGCTTTTTCCAGGATGCTTCCATAATAAGCAGAGAGACTTCCAATCAAATAAACTGAGACAAATCTCAACCTAACAGATAGAGGATTATCATCTGCCATACACAGGCACAATTTGTGCCAGACACTGACAGGCAACACCTGGGAACCCAACCCATACATACACTGGTTACAGTTTTATTATATGTTGCAATTGTCTGACACAAGATTAGGGCTAATTAAGCCTTGTTTACTTTCAAATAACTTCCCTTTAAGTCACCTGTTAATCACTGCGTCACTGCCAAGGGATCCTTCTGGAAGGAGAACTAGAGAGACTCAACAGGTGGCAACAGGTGTTCATTAGGCACCACAGGAATTTCAGCCTATTGGAATGAAGCATTCCATGTCCGCTCCCACACCTGGGGTCACAGTGGGCAGCAGAGGGTGCTGGTGTGCCTATGGGCTCAGGGCAAAAAAGGGAAGGGTTGGCCTTGGCCCAGGGCCCTCCACCTTCACTGTAGGATGACCCAAACGACTTTCCTCCTGGGCCTGCCTCCTCCCCTCTTGCAAGACAGAGGTCAGGTTAAAAACTGTTCTGCTCACCTGCCTGCCTTGTCTTGGGGCCCGTGCAGTCTCTTCCACAGGGCAGGGCACATCTGTCACTTCTTTGTGAACACCTGTGTGACTAGAAATGTTCTGGTACTCAAGCTCAATTAGTCTCTGCCCTGTGCATTTAGTCCTGAGCCACAACACATATTTTCCCTTGAGTGTTCTTATTCTTACAATAAAATAAATAATACTTGATATGTGAAAAACAGATGATCATCAGTTACCTTCCTTAACAAAAATTGTGTAACCATTGTCTGGTTTAGAAGACAGAAATGGGAGTTTTGAACTAACACCAGGACTTGCTAATGTGATCCCAGTTAACAGGTATATTTTTATTTTAGTGCCAAACTCAGGCTCTTACTCAGCCTACTCATTTCCCCTCGCAGTTGACCATCTGTTTCAGACCTCCTTGAGGACAGTCTGGAGGACACTGACTGCAGCTGTTCAGACTGCTGGCCCTGGAGCAGGGGAGATACATGTGCTTCAGAAGGCAGACTAAAGACCAACAGCTGCATTTCCTGTCAAAGAAGAGATCTCTACTCACAAGCCAGGCTCCACTACTATGAACCAAAATTCTAGACACGAGTGGCTAACACAGTAATATTCTGGACACTCTACGCAGTGGTATTTTGAAGCATTTGTCTGATTACATCTCTGTGGCATTAATAACTTTGTAGAATTATGTGCGTGAGTCACACAACAGGAACAAGCACTCACCAGTACTTAAAATGCAAAACAGGACATCACTTCAAAAGGATGATCCCAGGACTATTGATAATTTCAGTATTTGTCAAAGGGATAGACACCGTATAACAGAAAGGAAAGAAGTTTCATATTCTGCAGGCAATAGATCCTATGTAAATGAAAACAAATTTTCTTGACCTAAAAATTTTCTTTGCATAAATTTGGCTGTGCTCCAGCACTGCCTTCGACCACATATATCACTCTGCTGGTGGAAAGGCAAGGTGAGATATTATTTGGTCTAAAATTAAAACTCTATTTTAAAAACTAAGGAGATTAATACATAATATCTCATATACATACAACCATAATTTATTGTTTATACAATCATTCTCTTCTGCTAATATTTATCTGTATTTTCAGTTGTACTGCTAGTGTTCTGTAACTGATATTTTCTTTCAGCTTCTTTTCTAAATATACTAGCATCAATCTGTTTTACCTAGATGGATTTACTAAAGTAAATAGGAATGTAAATTATTTATGGATATACTATTTTTCTACTAACTTTCTCCATTTATTTCTTGTAAAATTTTGAGACTGGAATACAAAATCTTGACAAGTGCCTTTAGAAGCAGTAACCTGAGCTGATACATTTTGGATTTTGTAGCTACATCTCTGCTCTGCTTCCAGCAGGGCTTTTTTAAAATTATTATTATTATGGTTTGGCTAGCAAGAAAAGCATACCTTTATACCCACAGGCAATATTTCCAGTAGAAAGGGCAATGTATATAATTCCCTTTTTTCTTTTTTTTTTTTAAGAAATAGTGATGCTGAAACTAGGGTTACTTTGACAACACCCTTATCATCCTAATTAGCCAAGTGACGAAGAAACAAAACTGCTTAGAAATCAGCTCACATCACTCAGAATGGCTTCAAACTGAAAGAGGGCAGGTTTAGAATAGATATTAAGAAGAAATTCTTCACCATGAATTTGGTGAGGCGCTGGAACAGGCTGCCCATAGAAGCTGTGGATACCCCACTCTTGGAGGTGGGACATACTTTCCTAAAGGTATGAAAATAAGATTCACACTTTCTTATGAATAAGGCATTTAGCCATTAGAAACCTGAGAGACCCTTCCAGGCATGACTGTTAGTCGGACCTACTAATTCCCTTCATTAGTATTACTACCAGGACACCTTGGAGGATAAAACTCCTTTCAGAACAAACTGTCAGCTCACTGTTAGGACACTGCGAGGAATTGCAGTCTCTGACATTGATTTGTAGATCTTTAAACTGGTTGGTGATTTGCTGCAGTCAATGGCTCTGGCTGCAGAGTGCAAAAACAGGACACCTCTCACAACACTGAGTATCTGACTCAGTATTTCCCCAGTATAATTGCAATTCTTTTTATGGTGAGGATATGGACTATGATTCATATCATCTCCCACAATCCTCTCTTCATAATACATTGTTTATATGATTCATATCATCTCCCACAGTCCTCTCTTCATAATACATTGTTTGAACAAGCACAAATTATTTGTTGGTTGTCACTGCTGGTTCTGTAGGGAACACTCTCTTCCAACTGCATGATGCTAAACTTGGGCCATAAACTTTCAAATTTTGAAAACATTAAATTTGAAATAGCCTTTCTTAGCTATATTAAAAACATATGGACATATGTAAAAGCTATTAAAATGCTTCTATTTTCACCTTTCTCGTGAATATTCCTGCTAGGGACACAATAGAGGTTCACAATATGCACACACTTATGCATATTTTTTGATCTCCATTCAACTGTTAGGCAAATTTCTAATTAGAATAACAAAAGCAGCTTTGCTTTTCTGGGATTCCAAGTTCAGTCTAACAGAAGTTTAAATAAGCACTTCTCACTTAAATAAGATGTTGCATAAAAAGTAACAAAATGCAGCACTGTACACTATGACTGGCCTCCCCAATTCTATGTAATTTGAATATTTGCAATTACAGAGGCTTATTTACAAAAATTATTTTAAAATGTTATAGACTCCATTGACAGTGTTGCAACATCCTAAAACACAAAAATATTCTAAAATTATTCTAATATTCTAAAGAAAAAAAACAAAACCAAAAACAATTCACCCATCTATAAACATGATTAAATATAACACAACATAATACAGTGGCAAATAATATTGTATCATAGGCTGACACATTTGCCCTTGTAACCCTGTTGGTTAGCACCCCACTTGCTATTTCAGGGCATTTAACAACTCATTCTCCTTATTGACACTATCACTTCTCTAAAAGGCATAAAACTGTGATTGTAAAAGGTGCTTAAGTGAGTAGACCACTCCAGTAACATGAGTGAGCCCTCAGGAGGAAGAAAAATAAAGTATGTATTTTTCATGCTTTGACATGCTTTGACATGCTTTGACATGCTTTGACATTTTCTTGCTAAACTTCTCTTTCTCTTGGAGAACACACAAATTTGAAGAAATATGTAATCAGATTAAAATATGGAAATTCACAAACAGGACACAATGACAATGCCTGTTTGTGCTTGCAACAAAATCAGTTAGTTCTATACTGTGACATATTAGCCCAGGGAAAGAAAGAGTATTCTTCAGCCAGATTTGCCTGCAATAAAGCTTACTGTCAGGTAAGCAATGAGCTCATGGGGATGTGTTCCCTCACTGCCTTCTAGCAGGATTATCTGAGGTCATGCTGGATGGACAAGCAGAAAGTTCTAAACATCATCAAGGACATGGAGTGATAGGACAAAGAGGAATGGCTTTAAACTGAGAGCTGGTAGGTTTAGATATATGGAAGAAATTCTTCATTGTGAAGGGGGGGAGACACTGGAAGAGGTTGCCCAGAGAATTTGTGGATAGCCCATCATTGCAAATGTTCAAGGCCAGGGTGGATGGGGCTTTGAGAAACCTGGCCTAGTGGAAGGAGTCTGTGCTCAGAGCAGGGGTGTTGGAACTGGAACTTTCCAACCCAAACCATTCTATGGCTATGACTCAATGACCTACATACACGCACTCCATATTTCTGTAATCACAGATGACTGAAAACTAACTGATTTTAACTGGCAAGTGGCTACCAAGTGTTCGCGGGGGTCAGGGGGGGCGCTAAAAAAAAAAAAAGAATCAGAGCACATGAAAAACTTTCACTAGGTAAAGTAATAGCGATTTTGTTGCATCTTCGTGATTTTTTCTAGATTTGTCTTTTTAAGCTTTTGGTTGATTTTCGTGCTTTTTTCAGGCTAAAATAAGCATAATTTTAAAAACCAAAAACAAAATGATAGCAAAAAAGAACCAAGACATTTGAGAAATTTGCTATTCAAAGGACAATGTTAAAAACCACAACAAAGATAGCCCAGCTGAGAAAAAGAAAAATGGCCAATAATTATGGAGCAGGTAAGAAAACTAAAAACTGAGAGGAAAAGATAATTCTACAAGGATTAGTCATAGGAAGTGCTGAGGTAAAGAGCAAAAACTGTGCTTAGACACAAAATTTTTGTCTGAAGGTGATATCAAAGCTGTGCTTTCTCCAGATCTCATTTAGCAATTGTAAAGCAAAAAGAATATAAATGATGTCATTTTAAATTGTGACAGAGTTCAGAACACTCCATCGTTTAAGGAAGCTTTCAGTTGGATACAGATGAGAAAGTCTAAGCTGAAAAAAACCCTACTTCTTTGCCTTCTCCATGTCTTTACCATACATTTCTACATAAATATTTTTACAACATGCTTTAAGAGAAGGGTAAATTGAAAAAAAATTATGCAGACTGAAAACAGTCACAATCTTGGCAACATATAAACCAATTAAGTAAAGTAAGTGATGAGCATAAGGCTAGTAATTTTTATTTATTAAATAAGAGCACTGCATGGGAGATACAATGAAAGAAGCAATAAGGAAACAACAGAATATTTTTTCAGGGTATTAAATTATTCACTCAAAAGGTGACCTTTTGAGATATCTGTATTAGAAACATACAGAGGTTAAATAAGCACCTGGTTCTGAATTTCATCTCTGTATCCATAAGTACTTGTTTCAAGAGAAGCCCCTTTTGTATTGATCCAGGCAGGGCTTTTGCTGGCTGTGAAACATATTCTACAGCAGTTCCAATTATTATTCATTTGGGTAAAAAGCAGCTCTTTGTTCTTTAAGTAAACAGGATTCAGATACCAAGAGACCAGCTCATGGTGACATCATAGTGTCTCAGAAGTTCAGAAAGCCACATATCAGCAAATTAGAGCCCTCATATAGTCCAGAGCTTCAGGAGTCGCTATAGGGCACAAAGTAGTACAAGCCTGTAGAGTCTAAAAAATAAAACACTTCATAGTTTAACATGATAATGAAAGCTAAGAAATATGGAGAAAGAAAAGACAAAAAGTCCATTATTTTCTTGTGACCTACTGAACAAGGAGGTTCAGAATTCAAACTACAATGAGAAGTCAGCAGCATTCACTGATTCTCAAGGCCTGTGTTTCCTCTTTTGCCCTGGCCAGCTGGCTCATCTAAACAGCCTGTGGGGAAATACCTTTTTCTTTCAGCAGTGAAGCTCTTTCTCTGCTGCAACCCAGGGAATCCACACAGGCCTACCACAAGGTGTTCCTTTCACTATTACAAAGAATCCTTTGGAGATCTCTGCTCTTCCCAGACACTGATATAAACTGAGTAGGTACCAATTTTTCTGGAACAAGTACCTAAAAATTTT
Organism: Pithys albifrons albifrons; assembly: GCF_047495875.1. NCBI lineage: Eukaryota > Metazoa > Chordata > Aves > Passeriformes > Thamnophilidae > Pithys > Pithys albifrons. Next base: position 14,031,105 of record NC_092467.1, read on the forward strand.
ACATTAGATAAGCTTAGACCACAGGAAAATAGAAGTTTTCTCACAGGGTACATTTCCTATGAAAATAAATGAAGAAAAAGATGTTGCAATGATGTAGCAAGATCATATGCCTATTGCACCAATAAAGTAGAAATATATTAAGCAAGTAATAACTAATATTTGCTTCTCTTGAATGCAGGCATAGGTATTGTAAATTAACACAAACATACGCTGTCAACACGCATTTTGTAAGACAGCTAAATATAACACAAAATAACAAATCAGGCGAGGAATATAGAAACAGCAACAGTGTGAGAAGAAAGAGGGAAGAATGACTTTACCCATAATGGTTCCATCTTCCCTCAGCAAAGAGTCCTATAGCTGGATCATCTCAACCTCAGTGACTAAGACCAAGAACCAAATCCATCAGCACTAATTATAGCTCTGTGGTGCTACTTTAATTTAGGATAAGCTTAATAAGTTAGTAAGACTTGACTACTCGGAAGTGGTATTAATTATTAATAATTTTACAAACTAAGCAGTGGCAAAATGTGTTGTTACTTAATGTCACTCTAGTATCGTTCTGTTTGAAGCTTCAAAGTGGCCTGATTTACCAGATTCTGAATACTCTTATTGCGGCGATCTTTCACTCTCTTATTGTCTAACTTGCACATACTTCCATTCACTTGCCTCTGAGCAGATAAGAAAAACATTGCTGCAAAATAAATTGTAAAAATACTGAAGTTGCAGGCTTGGAAAGAAACTCTCCTCTCACCAAAGTTTACACGTTTGCATTTCTAAACTTAGAAGGAAGATAAGATACTCGCTTTTTTACCAGCAGTTCTGTCAAGTCTCGAACTGTCAATAAGAGACCTTTTTAAGAAGTTCTGATCTTCTACCTGCAATATAAGTATCAACTGAATCCATAATAGAGTTTGCAGTGAGTCTGCTGCTTTGGGACTCCACACAACAGCAATGGCCACCATGCATTCCCACCAGGGTCCTTATGCAGCGGGGCTTTGCTGTCAAGCACACCTATTTCCCATCCTACAGCCATACCTCCCTCCTCAGGTAATTTTCTATCACACTCCAGGGCACATCTACCTCCCTTCACACCTCCCTCCAAGACACAGAGTCTAAAGTAGTGAATTCACAATATTCAAGCACCTGTGCTGTTATTCCCCACAGCTACTGCCTTATGGCTTAGCATAAAGTGGCAATTTTACATAACAGTTCACGTAATTGTTTCAGAAAAGCATTGTAGTAACAGGGGTTTTCTACCAGGCAGGTCCAAGGAATTTAAAGAGATGAAAAATATTATTACTGATAAAAGTATGTTAATTTAATCTCTAAAGCTCAGGTTAAGCCTGCAAGATACAGGATATCTACTGTCTTATACCAGTTTACTTTGTTTCTGAACTGACAGAGCATTTACTGTAAGGGGAAAGGAGAATGTATGTGCAACTGTGACAACACGGAGCAGTTTCCCTGGAGAATGAAGTTTGATTCCAGGTTTATCCTGTGGTACACCACCAGTACAACTTGCTGCAAATCTCTAGAAAGAATTAGCAAATACTGCCCCTCCTCACTATGACCCTCACACCTCTCAATTCACAAGCACATCCCTTCAACATACAACAGCCATGCTCCTTTCCACAGCACTCACTCAATTTGCTACAGTGGTAGGAAAGAGAAAGAGCAGACTGACTTATCACTCCTTTCTGGGGCTATGTGGTGTGGCTGCTTGTGGCTCAGTGCTCTGACAAGTGTCCTCAGGATACCTCCAGTGTAGTGAAGGAAGAACACATTAAGTAGTAAAGAGTTCAAGGACATGCAGTTTCCAGAAGTTTTCATGATAGCTTATGCTATTTCTTGTGCAGCCTGTAGCTGATCATGACCCTGTTTACCCTCCTGTGCAAATGATATTTTAATGACAATGTTATGAATAGTAAGTCATCAGAAGCAGAGAGAATAAATGAATAAAATAAATTAATGAAAGTCAAGAGAGAATTCCAGGGAAGAAAATGCAGGGCTTTGCTTACTGATGCTTTTCTCTAGCTTTTCACTTGATTCACTTTTAAATGACCCCCAAAACACTGAAGAAAAGCATGCAAAAAAGCTTTACACTGGAAGAGTAGTGGACAAGTTGAGCAGATGATATTTATTTCTTGCACATGCTCTTCTGTGAAAGGTCACTTGCATGTAATGTACTCCATCAATGCTGTTTACAGAATGTTGTTGCTTTATTTTTGAAAAATCTGCAAAGAAATTCTATTAAATCCTAAGGCAAATATGCAGTCCAGCAGTTTCTGCATTCCATATTCCTTCAGAATTAGGTTTCCTATTTGAAGCAGAGGAAAAGTTGTTAAAGAGAATGCATGATTCCTGCCTTTAGAGGTAGTCCTCCCCATGCAAGGCAGCAACAATAAAAACCCAAACCCAAACTCATGGGAGGCACAAGGAACTGTGTTTCCAATTAAACTTGTATCAGAGTGGCATTGAGAGAGAATGCGATAGCCGTGAGAGCCCAAGGATATTGGAGGTCAACTTATACATAATTAATTTGTTAATCTTCCATGGCATTTCATTGAATTGCACTGTTTTCTCAAATACATCCAGAAGTATGACAAGCTGTCTTTTCAAGTGGTTTTATGTGCCTGTGCCCTGCATTCTCTATTTCAATAATAAATAGAAAGGGATAATGATATTTTAATCACTTTCAAACATCTCTCCTACTGTTCTGAAATTCATTTACATTGCCATATGCTATTTAATGGCACATTTTTGTTCAATTAGAATGTTCAATCACAAGCATCTAAAAATACCAAATGGCCTAGGTTTTAGCTTCACAACAAAATCACAGGAAACTGACTCTTTAGGAGTAATTCATTACAATCTTTATGTTTGATATAACAGATGTTTTCAGTGCCTGGGGTTAATTTAAAGTTCAGAGGTAAGAATGCAAGCCTTTTGATTCTTTTAACAGATCTGCATTTCTTATTTTAGTAATTATGAACTAAAATTTTTTCAAGGTGTACTTTAAAATGTAGAATTAGATATTTCCTTATTAGAGCAGTGTGTTAAAACTGTTTTGTATGCTGAATACTGAATACTGTAAGGGAATCATCACGTACAATGTGACAGATTTTATGAGGAACACACCAACAAATGCATGCACTCCTGGACTGCTTTGCTATTTCATGTGATATTTTGCTGCCTTGTATTTCCCAAACACTCTGAAAAACTAACAATTACCAAGATTATTTAAAAAAAATTATCAGAGGAGGAGTTATACTATAAATTAGTTCTACTGAGGTTGTAAATGGTTAAACACATATTTAACTGAAATGATACTCCAGCTCAGAAGGCTCTTGGTCTGCAGGTAGAATCAAAAGAAAAATCTTGCTACAAATGCAAGGAGTAAAATCTGTGGCACACTGAATATTCTGAACCACACTAACTGGAAGAAATTGATGCTGACCTTGAACATATGAAAGTATCTAGTGCTCTGTGTTAGTGATGACTAGTGGGATGGTGTTCACCTCCATTAACATTTGATTATCTTTTGGCACTGTTTTTAAGCTGAGCCAAGATAACATTCAGGTATTACTAATTTCTTCACAGTGCCTATTTAAAATAGAATCATCTAGGGGAGAATCAGACAGAGGAAGAAGAAATTAAATAATTAAAAAATGTACTTAAATGTAGATTGAAGAGATATGCTAAATATTCATCACAGACTATTTATTTATGATAACAGCAGTTTTCTATTATCAGCTGCTGTGATCTTTAGTTATGCAAAATGTGAAGTTATGTAAGGGGTTTTTTAATTAAAAGTCTTACCAGATAGCTATTTTCAATATTCCCTATAGCTAAAACTAGAAGGTGGAGGTTGTATAAATTATTTCAAAGACAGAGCACCATACAAAAAACCTCCAAAAATCAGATTGGCACAGATTGTTATTCTTTATGCTGATTTTCCCAAGTTTGTCTTTAATACAGGTCAGCTTCTGGTTACTCAATATAGAGGCTCTAAATCATCCATGGAGATGTCTGTATTCCTTAAAGTGATGTTACACCACATCACTCACTGAAGTCCTATGCAGGTTCCTCTTTCCATCAGTAGGGCTTTTCCCTGATCTGTCAGCTGCTATACAGCTGCTCTGCTTGAAGTCTAAGTAGAAACTGATACTGCCTTGAGCGTGGGTCATGCGAAGCAAGCAGTGCTATGAGGTCTGCTGTGGGACCTGCTGCTGGGGAAAAAATTACAGAATTAATAATGATTGGTGCCCAGGGGCATGTTCAGCTACAAATCAGCTGTAATGGCTGCTCAGCTATCTGGTGTAATCTGCTGCAAGGTGCTGGATATCTACATTTTAACCAAGGGAACAAATTTGCAATATATATGTCAGATGATGTGAATACCGGAGGGCCAAGATTTCTTTTCTGTGGTTTCCTCTTCTGTCATTAACATGAAGCATTTCAGAGTCATTATGAGAACCAAGAATATCCTGTAGAAAAGGTAGCTACTGTGTTCCTCACACCATTTCCCTCTTGATCCTTTCAGAGACACCTCTAAATTGCTTTCTTTTTTAATGAGAGAGGCATTGTTGTGACTGTTGCTGGAATAAAGTGTTTCAGAAAGAACACCTGAACTCAAAAAGCCATTCTTTTCCCTTGAAAAGGAGGCAGCTGGTACACTGTAACTACACAACTAAGTATGTGTGAACATTAATGTCAATGATTCCATAATTTTGGGTAACATAAAGCATACTGCTTTAAAGGAAACTGTCACTATAATATTTTCCTTATTTTAATCTAAAAATGTACTACTTGAATCACTTCTGTTTAGTCTTTACTTTTGCATTCTCATTGTGTGTGTACTTCCAAATGCTCGAGATAAAATATTTCCTTGCAGACAAGAACAACTGCAGAATTATTTTTTCATAAAAGTATACAGAAAGCACTTTCAAGCCTCTTAATTTTTCTTAGGAATGTCTTATATCTGGACCTCCAAATAAAACTGGTTTTCCATGCTGGGGAATAATTTTAGTGATAATAAGCTTCTTTAATTTTTCCTGTATATTCTTTCTTTGCTTGGGAAGTTTTTTTCTGCCCAAGAAGAGGAATGGGGATGAAGGAAGTAACATGACTATATTTAGATAATTGTTTGTATAAGATACTGTTAATGTTTACAGAATTATGACAAAGAGGAGTTTTTGAATAATGAAGTTACTCAATTAAAATAATTTAATGTGCTGGATTAGCAGGGTGTTGAGAAAAGACTGAAAACAGTTACCACCTGGCAACTGATCAAGAAGCCTTGTCTCACAGAACAATACTAGCATAAAAATAGCTCATAAATCTGAAAAGCTGATTACTAAAACTGCTGTGGGAGCTTTATTTTTTAGAAGAATATTGAATTAATGAGAAATAATACAAAGGGGAGTTTAATTATTCTGAATAGAATAATTTTCTACCTCAGCCTCCCAGAATGGGTATGATTATGTAGGTCATATATCTAAAATTACTTTTATGCATATTTCATTAAAAACACATATTTTTATGAAGAATAGTAAGCAATAAGCCCTCTTCAGATAGTACTGTCTCTATAGTGGCTTAAAAGAAATCTATTTCCTTTGTGGTTATGGAGCTGTTAAAGATGAGTCATTAAAGAATACAAAACCAGGCCTATCTTATTTTCAGGTTATTGTTTTCACGCAACAATAAGTTGTTTTCTTCCCCACTCCCTCCCAATACTCACAATCATTTTACATGTATAGGAATTGGACACTGGACAGGATTCCTAGTCTGCTTGCACTTCTGGAGGGTTACTGTAATACTGATGAGAATATTAGATAAGAATTTTCATGTTCATACAAACAATATGGTTTTGATTCTGAGTTGCTTTGTAAGAATTTTCAGTGAAATTTTACAAATGCAAGTGAAACTAAATAATCAATAATGAAATTAGCAATCAAACATTGATTTTTTTTTTTAGCTGGCTCACAGTTCTACTGTTTTCAGACAGGAAATATTTTTACATTTCATTTTAGTGTTTTTCTGCTTTAATTTTTAAGTGGCTTACAGACTTTTTTTAATGTAATAAAAAATTCCTCACTAGACTTACATGTGGCAATGATTTCAGCAAAATATGTGCAGTATTTTAATCACTTTTCTTAGCTGCAAGACTGAGATTTAGTGTATACCATATACTTAGAAGAAATGGTGGAAAAGTTTTGGTCCATTAAGCATCAGAAAGACTAATTACAATTTAAATGTTCTTTTTTTGCCCTGTCTTAAAAAGCTAATGTGCATAATGCAGGATCAGAAGGTTGATAAGGTACTGCCATATATAATACTAAAAGCTGGATCTCTCAGCTCAGACTGAATGTGTATGAAGTTCTAGTTTATCCAATACAGCTGAACTGAGCTGTACTTCAGGACATGTCTTCAGAACTGAAGGTCTGTGTATTGACTCACACACTAACACATCCACTTAGAGCCCTAAATAATTGCTTGTAATATTGAAGTTTAGGGGAAATCAATTCCCAGGTATTACTACACATCTGCTTTCATATACATGCCTAGATATAAAGAACAATAAAGATAAAACCGTGTTCTTATTAAATCATGAAGCCACAATTTGTATCACATTTAGCTATAGTACTTCTGTGTCTGAAATGTTTGATGGAGCTTCAGAAGTATTCTTCCAAACTTCAAATAATATCAAAATTAATTCCATGATTATTTTCACAGCTGAGTTATTTCCATCGTCAGTGGGCACAACTTTAAACCAAGGGTAGTTGGAGTTAAATTGCTAACCAGAATGAGGAAAGAAGGACAGAATGCAAGAGAGATGGTTTAGCTAAGGCAAAATATTAATTCAGCACTGCTTCATGCAGCACCGATCCTGGTTTCATCTTGATTATTTCCCTTGGTGAGAGAACTGTGTACTGAGACTGCACAGCCTTCCCTTGAAACTTTTTCCCCAATTCCTCTGTCAGTGCACTGACTGTTCTTTGCATCTTCGTTAGTGCCAGTGTGCTCTGGTGGCTCAAGAAAGTTCCAGTTCCCTTCTGACCTAGCTGTGTCAGCCACCTGTCTGTCAACCAAGAACTGTAGCATTCTGAACTACATTCTCAACAGACAGGATACTTGCTTTAGTTGTGAAGTTGCCAACCTGCACTAACCTGGAGATAAGGGAAATAGCTTCCCATTCCCGAGCAAGACTAACATACTTGAAGATGTCAAAAAGCCCAGACACACACTAAACTAAAAGGAGGAAGGGTCGAAGCTCTAATCTTACTACGTGGGATAGAGCAAGCTGGAGTGTGTACAGATTTTGTAGACACCTCACCTGGTGGCAGAAACTTACTGCATGTATCATCAATGTTATCATGACTCTCCATGCTACCAAACTCTGTCAAAAAAATGTTCCCTTCCTACCCCTTACATCAATATCCTTTACAGTCTTCTTCCTACAGGTACATGCTTCAGACGCCTGAAACTGTAGGAGCTCCTCGGTTTCTCCTAAGGTACCAAAGGCAGAGGTGATATGTCCCAAAGGATCCCTACCTTCCTCCCATGGGAATGCACAGGGCAAGTACAGACAGGATCTACATCTGGGCCTAATACAACCAAATGACATTGGATTCCTCACTTCTTCTGACCCACTTTTTCCCACAGGAATTCATATGACTTAGCAGATCCCATACTAGCACATTCCCACAGTGATTCATATACAACACAGTTGGAACAGGCAAGAAATATGAACTGCTTCAGAGTTGCAAGTGATTCATGAGCTAAAGCTTGGCTGCCCAGGGCCATTCAATTTCTATAAGAGGGAAAAATTAGATGGATTTTCACATGTTTGCTCACACAAAAACCCTAATGCTATGTGCTTATACTTTTGGTGCTTAACTTTCCATTTTGCTTGTGATGCTTCTTTTTGCTTAGTTTTCATATGCTGCTGGTATTTAGGGTATTTAATCTGGCACAGAAATTACTCCCAGTCTGTACAAGACCATATGCCACGCTTAGAGCTTTCATTTAATCTCTTATTTCATTTTCAATGATCTAGACCACTGTGATCTGAAGGAGTACCAAACCAACACAAACATATAAAATTAGAAAAATATTCCTGAGAGCTACACCAACTAGGTTGTGCCTGAGCTCAACATATAAATTGTGACTGAGCACAATGTGGGTAGCTTATCACATCACGGGGCTCATAGGAAATTAACTTTTTCCAACAATCACTCCTCTGAAATGAATAAAAGAAACAAAATGATACCCAGGATCTGTGCACTCCACTGTTTTTAACTGGCAACAACAGTCAGTTTTAGCCTCAATGTTCCCAACATATTAGCTTGATAGCCACTGGTCAAAGCCAAAACTGCACTATTGTATATAAACACAGTTTAAAATGGAAAGATAAAATCATTCAGCTTGGCATCACAGATAGAAAGTAAGAATCAGGAAAACTTTGCATTGGCCAAGTAGACATGGGGAAATTCCAACTAGCTGTACTTATCCTTTGCTACACCAAACTGAGGTTTAGCTCACATATATTTGCTGATGCTACTTTATGATAGCAATACAGCAGGTGTGAGTTCTTCAAGACATCTTCTCAAAGAGCTTTTGTACCCTAAGAGACAGTTTTCATTCAATTCTGACTATGACTCAGCTGCTGAGATATGGGAGACAACAAAAACATCAAGACAAACATTTTCTAGTTCAAGAAACACTTCATCATCATCTGAACAATTAAAAAGAAAAAAAAACCAAACAAAAAAAAGCAGCAACAACCATCTCCTAAGGGGTTGTTTTCTTCTGCTTAAGTTAAGTGACATTAAACTTTCCTAAGGCTCAGTGTTACTTACACAATAGATAGAGCTCTCCTAGCCATTTATGCATGTTATGTGTGTCATTTACACTGACAGTGATTTAAATGTCAGCATACAAGCAACCCAAGACCCCTGGGAACGGCATACTGCAAATTAATGACAAGTAACTTTCCAAAGGTTCCTAAATTTCAAGTCAGTTCACCATCTGTAATTATTAAATACCTGATCGCAAAAAGAACTGCGTCTATGCATAAGGGTTGTATCACAACTCCTTGCTGATTAAGCACTGACTGGAAATATTATAAATATAATGCTATTGGGAATTGGGTTCTTTTTTGCATTAGCAGTTTTAGTTAGTTAAAACTCAAAATGTCTAACATAATTCAAAATAATAAAAATTCAGTAAAGCATGTGGTTTTTAGGATGTGTTTAAGGTTGGAGCTTTTTAGCCTAAGAAGGTACAAAAAATTTAAGCAATTGTTTTGCATTTGTTCCAGTTTCTGTATTGCTTTGTCACTCAACATTTTTTTAGTCATTTGCCCTCTTTTTATACCTCTATTCACAGTCTTCCCTCTTTTTTACCTTCATTCCCCTTATACTGCTATGTGTGTAATTGATAAATATCTGCAGTGTAAACATTGTCTAAGATAGGACTTCAAACTCTTTTAAAAAATCTGTAAATGACCAGGTCAGAAAGGATCAAGACTAGCAAAAAAGTTTTCCTTTGACTCCATTCTCTTCACTACCAAACAACTCCTTTTTTCCTCACAAATACTGAAAAATGTTTACCAAAAACAGGAAAACTGTTTCAGTTAGTCTTCTCTGTGTCTACATAAGTTCTATACATATTTTTAAAAAATAATATTAACAGTTTCATATGGCACTTTTCCACCAACCTAAGTATAAATTATTCTGAAGATTACAGATTGAAGCTTTGAAATACAAATACCAAAATTATAAGTATGTACTTCTAATATTTTCCTTTACTAGCCTGGAGAGCTGTGCCATTTTTACAAATCTTTGTTTTCTTAGGCAAAGCTTCTTGAGAAAGCACCTACTGTTTATATCTGATTTTTGTCTTCTATGAGTGCCTTTGATCCTGCTTTGATCTTCTTGTTTCAGTCATTCTCACAGAATGGGAGAACTACATCGCATTAAAATCCTTAGCATGTTTTTAAAAGCTATCATTTAATACTTGGGAAAAAGCAAGACCATTAAAAATCTTTTAGCTAGATTTCTATAGAGCTTTAATTGAAAGAAGTAGTTTTTAATTTTTAGAGTAATGTCAATATATTTCAAAGAATTAATTTTCTTCATCTACCTAGGCAACACATTTTCTCAGTTTAAAGGATGAATAATAAAATCAAGATCCTTTAGTTTAGTGGTTTTGAACAACCAACATATACAGAATGTCTGTTAATTTCATTTAGGCAAAGACAATTAATTGGAAAATTACATTTTAGAACATAATTAACCACATTCCTATAGAATCTAACAAGTAAGGAAATGTCAGGAACAATGTCCATATGCCAGCCCAGTGATCCCACTCTTTCAAAGGTAATGTTACTCCTCTATCTGACACGTAACTCAAAAAAGTTTGAACACAAGTGATGAATACAGGTCTATAAGATATTACAATTTAGTACTATATTCTAATATATTTTGTCACAGACTCATATAATTTACATGCAGGTATTGATCAATTTGAAAACTTATACATTCCATAAATTCTTTTTCCAAGCATTTGTACATAGAAATAGGACTATTTAACAAGAAATTATCAAACCAATGTCATCGACTCCAACTGAAGATTTTCCTATCTGGAGACAGCCTAACAGAAGATTAGGAATGCTTCACATTCACAGTATGCTCGCCTTTGTCATGGACTTCTCAAATTCAAATGCCTGAGAGATTCTTTTGGCCCATGACTGGTTCAGAAGTAAAGGTGAGCTGCTCACCCAGCTGGCAAGTCACACAGAACAGTAAAATCCAAGCTCTTTCCTCTGCAGGCAGGGCTCATGTAGGGCTGTCCCTTGTACCACCACTACTGATACTTTTTTCACCAAATTCTAATATTAAAATAATTTCTTTGGCAAATCTATTCCTCTCTTAAGTTTGGATTAAATTAGCCAATATTGAATTAAAAAAAAAAAAGAAGAAAAAAAACACAGGAAGAGGAAGATGAAGGAAGCAAACAAAAGATTTGCTTTTTTTCTGCTGTAGGAAACAAAATCAAAAAACCCCAAGCTAGCCAACCCAAACCTGTTCCAACATAGCTCATCCCTTGTCAGTCTGTTACTGTTGAAACAGTTCTTCAAAGAGCATAACTATTTTTTGCTCTTCTGAACAATTATTTCCAAGTATTTAACATTCAGTTAAAATCAAGCCTTGTACCTTAGCAATGGAAATCCCATCCTTGGCAGATGGAAACAGCACCTTCTTAACTAAATTATTCAGGGCTTTAATTCAAGCCCTGTCAGAAGTTTGTCTGGAGCCACTGTGGGCCTTCTCCATGATTTCTACATGTAGTTTTTAAATTAAACCACCAGATGCCCATATAAAATGTTTTGTTAATACAGTAAGGATGTCAGTAATTTTCCAGATAACTAATTCACACAGAGAATTTGTAATCCATTAAAAATTTATAAGCTGTTATCATTCTTTTCCTGGTTCACCTTGCCATTCTGCCCACTCAGAAATTTTCCTTCTTTTTCACACAATGCCTAACTGCATTAAACTATGAAATGTCTATGCACAAAAACTGACTATAATAATTTGGACTGATATGACCATTTCTATAAAGCAAACAGAATTTCCACAGCAGTGGTTTTATTTGTAAAATAATCAGTAGCATTGCCCTAGACAATGCCAATAATCCTTAATTTGATTGTGACCATCTCAGCATAGCTGAGTGACAGCTCTAATGGAATCAAATTGAAAGCATACAGTGGCCCAAAGTGTTGGTTTTCTTGGCTCGTGAATTAACCAAAACTAATGTTTAAAGTCTGTCTGTGAAAAGACTTTCAAGACTTTCAGGTCTATAGGTAATTATTTTTCGTTCTTCATCTCATTCTTGCAATGTTACATTAATATTTGGAGCCATGGTTTTACACTGGCACTTTGTAACAAGTTCAAACATGAGAAAGCAAATGTTTGCCTTTAAACACAAACAAAAGAAAAATAGATGTTATTATGTGAACAAAGCTTTCCTTTCTCTCCAGTCTCCTTTAATCAGTTAAGAAGCTAATATACTTGTACAAAAAAAGGAATACTGACTTGTGCATTGTATTCCCTAAATCCTGTCAAACATAATAAATAGTTTGTTCTTGACTTTTCCAGAAGATTCACCTCACTCACACTCCATATTAACTGCAGAAATCAATTAGTTGGGAAAAAGAAACATTATATTCTATATTACAGAAGTTAAATCTCAAAGGATAGGTGTAGAAGGGAAGGCTCTACAATATGAAAAACAGAACAGAAACACAATATGATTTCTTTATGACTCTGCTGGTTTTACTGGAAACCTAGAGGAAGCTTATGCACATTCTTATATCCTTATATAAAATTTCTAGTCTTCTCTCCATTACAAATGTGTAAGGCAAAAAATAGTCCCATATTATATTGACTTTACAAAACTGGAAAACATTTTAATAAGACATCAAATAAAGCCTCAGAATAAAAAAGAAATAATAAAATAAAACCTTACAATATTTGTATTAGTTGATAGCAATGTTCACAAAAATACAGCTGAAGAAATTCTGCTGTTTATTTAAATGGCCTGTACATCTGCTAGAGCCAACCTAAGCTTTACATTGTCTGCTAGATAAGGAGAGATGTGAACCAATGGGCAAATTACTTGAGGCACTGCCCTGCCATACTGGAACCAAGAGTGACCAAGTGGGACATCACATTATAGTTACAAATACCTTCTGCATCAATTCTTAGCACAAGAGTCTGCAACCAAAATTGGTTACTTTAGAACTTCATTCTGAAAGTTGGGAAAAGAAACAAAATTAAATTAAGATCCTATTTTTCAAAGATCTGCAAACATTATTCCCATTATTCCTGTTTCTGCAAGTCTGATAAGAGCATTACAATGAAAAACACCATCCTTGCAAACTTACGTGTAGATTGGAAAAATTGAGGAGTTTTTCTACCTGACAGAGCAATTTGTTTTACACAGTTATCATATGTCTTCATTGCTCATATTCAGGAGTCTGATACTACATCATCTACACCACATTTGGATCTGCCATCATAAACAAAAACGGCCAAATTCAAATGCTGTCAGTATTGCTACTGTGTAATAACATGCAAACATTTCCAGGTCATGTCCTTTTTCTTTTTTTTTTTCTTTTTGCTTCTTTTTGCATGACCTTTCATGGCTTAATCCCAGGCCCTGATCCTGGTAGCACTCAACATGCGTGCATGGACATTAAGTTAAATTTGTGTTTTAAAGTTTTAAACACCAGGGTCCTGAATTGGACTCTACTAGTTTTGTGTTTTCCTTCTTTGAACACAGTTGTATGCTAGGGAGAAAATTACATAACTCCACAATTAATTCCTACCTGCTGTGACAGTGTGCCCTCAGGGCAAATATGATTTTTTATATTAACACACTGAAAACTTCCACTGCGATTGACCTTAAAGACACTGACAAATTAATTACTGTGCTCGTCAATATGGTATGGCAGCAAAAAGATTTGAGCAGATATCCAGCCAGTTAACATGCATGCTGCCATCTGCTGAGTATGACAGCAAGGGATTTGTGCTACTCTCTCTGAAAGAAAAGCTCTGTTGCTTTCCAAAAAATATCCTACCAAACCCCTCATTCACAACTCAAATAAAGACTGTTCATGTTCTGTAAGAGAATTGGTAGTATATCAGGGGTTTTTTTCACCCTCAGGTTTAAAACTAAAAAGAGAACTATCTCAGAGAATTCATTAAAGCTTTGGGTTTGAGTCCACTGCTTAACAGCTGAAGTGAGGTTCTACCCAAAAGGATCATCACATTGATATGAACACTCGTGAAGTGCAAATGTGAGCAAGGCAGTTCACAATTTATGTGTCTCACTGTCAACCCTCAGTATTAACCTGATTTAAAGAAGTTCTTGCCAAACAGTGGTCAGAGGCTAGCACAGAGAAGCAACACTTAAAAAACAATAATTGTGAGAAAGTTTGATATCATTCATACAAAGACTAGCTAGCTTCTGAAAAAAAAAAGCAGAAGTGTACCAAAACCACATCATTTTTTTTTACTTTTGATTTTCAATAAAACCCCATCAGACTGGATAACTGAGAATTTGTACTCTGTTGTTTCTGTAATTAAAATTTATATCAAACTGATCTACAGAGCAACATATACATATATACACAGGAAACCACATAATATAGATGATATTGGTCAAAAAAATATATACTGATGGGAAATACAGTACCTATTTTTTCTCAGATATGTTGAGGGATAAGACAGGTTGCTCCAAGTCCTGTCCAAAGCTAAAGAGACAAGCCAGTTGTGCAGATCACCACTACTCACATTGTTACAGGACCACAGGACAATTCAGGCTGGAAGGGACCTCAGGAGGTCTCCAGCCCAAACTGCTGCTCAAAGCAGGGTCAGCTGTGAAGTCAGACGTGGTTACTCAGGGTTTTATTCAATCCGGTCTAGAAAACCTCCAAGGATGCAGATGGTACTGCCTTGCTGGGCAACCTTGCTTGACTGTCCCAATAGTGAAAAAGGGTTTTCTCAGGTCTTAAAATGTGTGGTATTTATAGTTTCCGTTCCTGAATATCATGTGTTGTAGGTATGATTCACTTTTTAGACACCCTAGTCATAACTGACAGATAGCTTTCCAAAAGATCAACAAAATTACTGGAATGTACATGACAGTATGAGGAAAACCAAGACAGTTTGCTCCAAAGCACAGCTTTATAACAATTATTTCTTATGGATCATTTAATCCAGTTATTCCCTCTACAATATACAAGTGGGTTGATATCCGTCAGAAAATTGAAGAAAACTTTTACAAATCTTCTTCTCTAGAGAAGAGACTCTATTTGTTTTGACCAAGTATTACAGCCAAAGCTAGGAATGAGTGGAATCATTTCATCGGTCCCTCTGTTGCTGCTGTACAGCAGGATAGGAGTAAAATTAAAACAATACTAGAGCCCACTCTCAAGCATTTGGGGTAATGCATGACAAATGGAAAAGTATAAAAAAGGGATAATAGGTCCAACAAGTTCCTAAATTTGATATTTTAATGAGAAAATAGGAAAAAAAATGACACTGTGCATTGTGGAACGCAGAAGTAGCCGAGCTGTTAAGTCCAGCCAGTGCAACTCTTAGTCAGCATACCTGTACTGCTTTGAGACCTGGGTGGAGCTTCTTTGGAGGTCTCACCACTCATGACAGACAGTGCAGAACCCGAATAAGTTGCTCAAAGATTAAGAGCAGATACCATCTGATAATTGCCAAGAGACATCTGCATTTACTTTTCAAAAGCACTTTAGAACCTAACAAAAGCTTTGTGAAGTAAACCCAAATACCTTCTTATTTATCTTCCTAACATTTACCTTCTAAAATGCTGCCTTCCTACTAGAATTGATTTCAGAGACCATACTGAGAGACTCATTTCACAGCCATGAACCTACACCAGTATTCAAAATCTAATCCTACAGAAGCACCTGGAGGATTCCAGTAAGAATCATCTTTAACAATCACTTTTTCAGGTAACTTATATTCTAACATCCAGGTGGAATTAAAATATCAAATATGTGCCAACTTATAAAAAAATATCCTAGCAGTGCCTGAGTTTATGTCATAAGCTATAACAAGCCCTTGGCTATATAGGACACAAACCATGAATATTGCAATAGTACCACAAATAGCACCTCACTGCCAGGTTCTTTTAAAAACTGAAACTTATTAAAAAATCAAAGCAATGAACTACTGTATTACAGAAAACACCCACCTCTTAAGCTCATTTGTCTTTGTGGCAGGTTCTTCTGCAAACTTTTCTTCCTTCATTCCAGCAGAAATTTCTGCACAGAATACAGATATACACTGATTCTTCATTTGGGGAAAATATCAGCTATGACAGTAACACTCAAAACCTCAAAAGAGAACAGAACATAAAATCCATCAGAATATTTGCACCATCATTTATAATCACAACCTAATCTTTCTTCCAATACTTGTGCCCTTAAGTAATTATGACAAAGACTGGTATTGCTAATGAGCTTTACTAATGATCCCTTGTTATCACTTTATTGAGGCCCAGTCCTGCAAGATGCTGAGCCCTGGGAACTCACCAATGATCAACAGCTGAGGATACTCTGGTCATTTCAATTCTTATAAACATCATGTTGTTACACTGGAATATTGCAAGCAGCCTCTTTCCTATGACTCCTTGGTGAATAAATACTCACATATATGCTATGAGACACACACTAATTTTTTTTTGTATAAGTGTTTATAGAGAATTACTATCCCCATAGTGAACAAGTACCTCTGTTATCCCAACTGCCAGCAAGACATCTTGCAATACAGTGTGAAAAAGTTGTAACCTCAGACACACACCGAGAACATCCTTCACTATCTAGACCAGCTGTATTCAGTGTGCTGCCATTTTGCTAATACTCTGCCATTGATGCTTGCAGAAAAGCTTCTGGTAGCCCTTCTCTTTTCTCTCATGACCAAGTATTTATCCTGACTGCAGCCCATCTCCACACAAAGAATTCAAGAAGATATGCAATTCACATAGAATGTTGTAGGTTTTAAGGATGATTAAAAACTTTGTTAGAGAGAGATCTTCACAATCAGGTATTTCCTTGCCATTTCAGGGCATACAGTAAAACTAAAACCTTCTCATGAGGACTTGAATTTTATTTAATTTTTCAGATACGCTTTAACAAACACAATTATTTCAGGTACTAATTGCTAGTGATTCTCACCAGTCTCCAGGCAGTATTTTCTGGCAAATAAAATTACTTGTCAGGTTGCTAGAGGGGGGAAGAATAAATCTACTATGTATTTTCATTTTCTCCCCAAAAGATTGTTATAATCACACAGAAAAGAATTGGGCCATTTTATGCTCTCCTTTTGAAATGTATTTTGGTACCTTTTAAAGTATCAAACAAATTATTAATTTGTAACACATAGAAGTATCTTAGGAGATCTGAAGGCTCATGCTTTTAGGGGCCTGGAGAATCACCGGTTTTATTTTCACTTTAGTCTTCAGTATTTTACTGATTTCAAAGACAGACATTCCAAGCAGCATCAGGAAGAGGAAAAAATATCATTTTAATGGTTTATACACATGTACCTATGACAGAATGAAAAAAGGAAGGGGAAAAAAGTGTGGGCAAAATTAAACGTAGGAAAAGATAGAGAACCATTTCACTGGAGTGCTCTAGAAAAGATCTAAATCCTGCCTTTGTGGCGTTAGAATCTAAATCTATACTCTTTTTTCATACAAAATTGTTTCTTGAGAAAACACCACTCTCTTTGTCCTTTGGAGAACCTGAGGCTTTCTTGCCTTTGGTATCCTTACTTTACTTAATATGGAATCCATATGAATATATGCAGCTGTCCCCTTTGATATTTTTTTAGTGCTACTTCACAGAAAATAGAGCTTTTACATCTTTTCCACAGGAAAGAAAGATTAACTAATCTCCTTTTTGTATCTTTTATAATTTCTTTGTAGAAAGCAATTCAATAGAGTCTAATGTATTAGAGGAGCTTCTCTTTCCATTGTTGATCCTGAAATATCAATGGAAGCTCATTCATAAATTCTGTAATTTCCTTTCCATGTCATAAGGAAACATGCTTTGTAGATCTACCTTCTGAGGAAATGAAAGACTGTATCTTTGTAAAAGATACTGATGACCAAAAGGGGATGCCTAAGATAGACTAGCATAAAACATAAATTTTAATTCACTCATAAAAGAAAATCTAGCTACTTTAATCCTAGAAGAAATCAAAAAATATAATAAAACACTGCAGGAAAAATTGGCTATTTTGAAATGGGGACACTGTGCCATGGATATGCAATCTTTTCAGATAGCAGCTAAGCAGAATAATTTCTGCTCCATTTGTCTTTCAGCAGTGGTCTTAGCTCTTGAAGGCAAAAGACACCAATCTTGTAGACTTGGAGATAGAAAATCATGCCCTGTCTACACTCATCCTAATAGACACAACCAAAACACCCTCCCAAGACTGGGGTTTTGTTTGTGTGTTGTTTTCTTACACTTAAGTTTTGCTTTTTAAAGATATTTTAGCCCATTTTTCTCTTTGTTATTATATAGTACCAAAAAAAAAAAGGCACAACGTTGGCTTTTCTGTACTACCTGCTGGAAAAGCACACAGTGTAGACACCACAGAATCTCGTTAAGACCAAAAACCTGCTAACTGTAAAGCTAATTCATTTTTACCATGCAACGCTGAATTATTATTTATAATAATCTTGGCTATGCAATAAATAAGATTACCCTAGCCATAGGTCTTGAGTCTTCTAAGGGAAACTAACTGAAACATTACCATACTTTGCCCACGTTACCAGGGCACTGGTTATTTACACTCGGGCCATGCTCAGGGACGCACGAGAGACCGAGTCACACCCTGCCTGTGTTGGACACCTGCGCGGGCACCGGAGCTCGCCCAGAGCCTCGGCAAAGCAGCGCTGTCTGACTGCAAATTGCGGGGAGGTGGAGAGAAAAGGAAACTTGATTGCATGTTCCATGTCCTTGGGAAGGCTTTCAAGGGATTGATCAGTCAGTGACCTCCACCAGCCTGCACATACAGCGGCTCTCCCACGCCGGTCCCCTGCTGGCCCATGGTCCTGCTGGACAGCAGAGGTGGCTTTACCGTCACCAGGGCTCAGGCAAGCCCTGACCTAACCTTGTAGGTGGGGTAGCGAACGGGCGGGATGCCCCTAAGGAAAGCCTCTGCCCACGGCTGCCCCCTCAGCCCACCCCGGCCCGTTCCCAGTGCCTGCTGCTCCCGCCCGCAGCAGCGCAGAGCGCTCGAGGCCACACGCTGCTCTCCAGAGGGATGAGCCCCGCCGGCCGCTGCCACAGGGATAACCCGGAGTTCGGGTTGGAGGTCCCGGAGCCGCCCCTTTCACACGGGGCACCAGCGCTGGTGCAGCCCGAGCCGCGCCTCTGTCCCGCCCGCGGCTGCGCTGCCCTGAGCCCCCCGCTCCGCGCATCCCGCGCCCCCCGCCCGCGGCGGCGCTGATGTCACATCCGCCGCCCGCGCCTGGCCAGCCGCGCCGTCTCCCGGGCCCGAAGTTGGGCGGTGGGCTGGCCGGGGCGGAGGGGAGGGGCGGGGGTGGGAGGGGGCCTGAGAGCCGCTCCGGCAGCTCGGGCAGCGCCGTCCTCGCCCGCCCTCCCCGCGCCGAGGCTGCCCGCGGAATGAGCGTCCCCCGGGCGGCTGCCGCTGCCACCTCCTCTCGGGCACCGGCGGGCGGGCAGGGAGCGCGGCTGCCGGCGCGGGCGCTGCGGCGGGAGCGGAGTGAATGACCGAGAGGAGCGGGGCGGAGAGGCATCCCCGGGATCAGGATGCGGGCGGCCGCCAGCATCCTCAACCTCCTGCTGCTGTCCTTGCTGGCCGGCCTCGATCCTTCCAAGGTAGGAGCCCGCCGGGAGGCGAGTTCTCCCGGCCCCACAGCCGGTCCACACACGGCGTATGCGGTAGCGGGCGATGCGCTGGATGGCTCCGGGGAGAGGCGGGTGCGTGTCCTTGGCTGTCCGATCGGCCAGGCGGGAGAGCTCGTGGCGGGAATGGCTGTCTCTGGCCCCGGCATTCCCGGCCCGAGGCGGGGCAGCGCGGCCGCCTGCGGACAGGGGGCTGCGGGCACTATGCGGCGGCGCCCATGGCATCGCCTGTGGTACCCTGGCAGCACTGGTACCCATGGCATCGCCGGGGGTACCCATGGCATCCCCCAGTGGTACCCTGGCATCGTCGGTACCGGCGCGCAGAGCAGGCACACCCCGCACCTGCCCGCGACCCCCACCCCGCGCAGTTGTGTCCGCCGCAGAGCGGGGAGCGGGGCAGGTGGTGCGGGCTCCCCGCTGCCCGGGGCCGGCAGCTGGCCAAGGCCGGCAGCTGCACCGCTGGAACGAGCGGCGATCACCCCACCCAAGGCAAAGAGGCGTTCATAGCGCCGGGTGACTGCACCAATGCCGCGGAGCAGCGAGGCGCTGCAAGCAGGGATCAAAGCCTCCGACTGGAAATAAATTTGTTTAGAGTGGAACCAGAGGCATCACGTGAAGACACTGAATTTAGTGCTGTAAAACCACACTCGAGGCTGCTTTAGAGTTTCGTTATTTTCAAATGTGGTCGGGCCACATCTGATACTGAAATAATGATAAAAGCAAACAATATGTATTAGCCATGCAACATGGTTTGTGAAGGAGATTTTAGGTTAAGTCATTTAAAAAATCGGAATTGCACTATACCACTTAAGAGCAATAATGACTGAAAGCCCCTAGGTCTGCAGATGTCTGTAGTGCTGTTTTTTATAGATGTAGCATTTGTCTCATCTATCTTTTTGTGCCATGTAGTCTTGTAACTGTGAGCATTGAGAAAACATTCTTATAATATTGCAGTCCGTGACCACCAGCAGTCTGTACCATGTTGCCACAATTTACATTGTGTGTTGGTGAATGTCTTTTTAACAGTACCATTTAAGCATCAGACAATGGCAACGTTCAGCTCTTTTGGCAGTCTTTTCCTTTAAAATAAAGGTATTAATCACATAAATTAATCATACACAAGTATGTACTAAATTTCCAACAATATAGAAGGGATGCTTCTCTTCAAAACCATAAAAGCAGAACCTAAGAAGAGATTCAGTGGAAATCTGATTTACAGATGCAGTATTCTGACAGTGACGATACAGTGACAACTTAAAAAAACAGGAGGTGATTAATAATATTACCTACAAAAATCTATTATATCAATTCTATTAAATAGGAGCTGTTGGAAAGTGTCAGCTGTTGCCATGTCTGTAAAGAGACTCATCAGGCAATGCACGCACAGGAGTTTCACATCTGTGCAAATAGCAGCACATGCTCACATTAGAATTACAGTTTTCCACACATTCATTTTCTTTATTTTTCTGTCTTCTGTTACCCCTAGTGAGATCTATTCAAGTTAAATACTTAGAGAGACTGCATGGAAGCAGGAAAAGCAAAATTTGTATCACTCTCCATCCACAGAAGAATAAAATCACTAATAAAACAAAGACATCTGGCAGAATTACTCTTTGATTTCAGGCCCCAAAATAACAGTGGAAAGAAGTGTTCCATCTTATATGTCTGTCACCATCCAGCACTGAAAAACAGGATGAGGCAGTGGAATGAAGTGGCATAAATTAACTTTTGAAACTTTGCTTCCAGACCTTTTTTCTGTGCCATACTGTGCAGAAGGCATGAAAATGCCCTTTTATTCATCACTCTGTATGACATTTTCAGGGATATTAAAATGTTCTTTGCAGGCTGTTTTGACTTTGTCAAGGGTGAGGACTAAAAAAAGCTCAAAAGTCCTTAAGATTATATTAAAATTAGAGTCCTTTGTCAAAGTCTGGTGTCTACCAAAGCTAAATTGGGTTTTCATAAATAAAAAGTGAGATCAAATGGATGTGATACCACATTAAGCATAACAAAGATGCCACATGGCACACAATTGATCTTGTTGACAATGAACAATTTATTTCATATTTCTATGAAAAATTATATATGGAAAAATGTTTACAGGCTTTTTTTTTAGCAAAAAGTACAAGTTCTGACTCAACTCTCACTTCAGAAATGGAACTAGGGCTCAGTTATCTATCTTGCTTTATGCTACATGGAAACAATAATAATTTTCTGCTCTGCTGGTTGGGAAATAAACAGATCATATGAACCTCCTTGCAGGAACAAGGGGTGTGTTAAATTCTTTCTTTTCCAAAAAGAATTGTGCAGTATGCCAATGACTAGGCAGACAACTTTTTACATGCCCTTGACACTCACAAACTATTCAGCTTATGGAGATAAATCACATCAGACATTTCAAGTATACACAATACCTTCCTATTCATGTCCTATATAATTTTCAGGTAATAGTTTATTTTACTAATCAGCTACTTTAAAATAATGCCTGGGAGAATGAAAAGCGCTAATTTAATCCCAGGCTATCACTGACTCAAGACTGCTGTCCACAGGCACTCCTGTTATGACAGAGATGATCTGCTAAACTTACTTGGTTATTTACTGATAGTAAAGTGTTTAAGTATCGCCATCTTATGGTAAAATATGTAACAAAAATTTATATATAGTTTATTCTTAAATCTCTCGAACACAAAGATTTCATTTCAACCATAGTAATTTATTGGCCATTCTTTTGAATTTTTTTTTTCTAAACTTGATATAGAACGTTGACCAGGCGAGGAAATTTTTCTTTTGCTAATGGAATACAGCTCATTAATGATAAATTTTAACATTCTTCGTGCTAATTACTGAGCATCAATTTAAGATACATATTAGATGTTATATTTTTAAAAGTTATTCTATTTTTTCTGTATTTACATAGAAAAATACAAAAATATATTGATGATAATATAGTTCATGAAAGATTTATTTCCAGCAGGGTGGCTGGACATTCACCAGGAATGGTGAACAGGGAAAGGACTTGGATATAAAATCTTTCCATTCTCCTACTTCTAAGTGCAGTTATCCTGTAAGAAGAAACTGTTCAAGATAAAACATTTCTAAGAGTTACTGCTAGATGGCATATCTGTGCTGCTTTTCTGTAACTGGAGTTTTCTGTAATGGCCTTCACAGTATGTAATGTGGACATCTTTTGTAAGGGTTGCTTTGCTGGCCATCATTTGATAATCACACTAGTATAATCAAGTAAGCATTTTATAGTTGAGTAAAGCTGCTCCACATAGAAATCAAGCTCAGAATGTTTTGAAGTCTAGGTGGTATTTTTTAAGTTTAATTTTGGAAATTTAAATAGATGTGGAAAATATGGTCATGTTTCAATGCATTTAATGAACTTTAGGCCTTTAAATTTTATAGTGGCTATATATCCTGCATCTGTTTCATTATTTGAACTTAGCAAAAACCTTTTCAGAAGATAACTGCCAAGTACAATGCCAAACAGGAACTAAGTATAGTATCATTAAGGACAGTTACAGAAAGGAAATGTGATTTATGATCATTGCTTGGGATAATATGATGTTTAGGAATATTAACACTAAAAAAATAAAAGCAAATTTGAAACCAGTGATCTATTTTTGAATGTTTAATTGAACTTTGCATTTTGATCTTAGGAATAGCTTTGTTTCTAGATTTAAAAAATTCTGTGATTTTCATGCATAGTCAGACTATACAAATAGCCACTAAAATCTTTCTTTTCCCTGGATTTCAAGATTGTCTGTAGAAAGAGTGCTCTGCTTTAGTGCTGCTTAGCAATGCAAATTAATTCATGCCTATTGCAAGGTTTTATAAGAATACTATGTACAAAAAAGGCTTACCACAATATACTATTTTTATTGGATACATGACTCATAGGACTACAATACACTGCAAAATTTAATGGAAATCTCATTATCTACTTGGAAATTAATTTACCCTGTTTCCTACAGTATTAGTAGTTAATCAATATGAAAATTAACCTGCAAGATTTAAGAATGCTGTAAATCATTAATTGCTGAATGTGGTCAACTCTCACTTGGTGCCTGCTCTCCCATCTCTGAGGAACATGATTCAACAGCCACTGAAGAACATCCTATGACTATCCATGTCTCATGGGCTTTCCCCCAGCTGTCACTGCAGTGTCTTACTCCCACTCTGGTAACTGCAGTCAATGGGTAAAGACCAAAGGCTGTTGCTAACACTGCCAGTTCTTCCTGCAGTGAACAATACAGTGCCTTCTGACCTTCCAGTCCAGAAAAAAAAGGATGCTTCATATATTTCCTATTAATCTACATGCAATGACATACATCCACCATTAAGTTATATAAAAGCACAGAAAGGTATTCACTACATCATTTTAAGTAACATATATTAAGATACTAGAAGAGAATATGAAAAAGCACACAAGTGAGTGACATCTGCATGAGTGCTAACACTCCTGGTTACATCACATGGTCTTCAAGGGCTTTTTAAAACCTTTTTTATACCTTGATGGTATAGGAAAAGGTATTTTTTTTGTCTGTTTAAAAACAGATTCCTCTGCTGCTCATTACTGTTATGACTGCTACTCCTTTAAATAAGCTTAAAAAACAATTATATATGTTATACAAAATCTCCAAAGAATTGTATTTGTTTACGTATACACAGACATATTCTAACAGGCAACAGTGAATTTTTCCATTAGATACACATTGTCTTCAGGTGGTAACTAGGCTTCCATCTTTCTTCTACATTTGGCCAAGTCATAAGCCAATGAAGGGGAATAAATTCACCAAATATGCAAAGAAGTAAAAGCTGAAGCAGAGAAGATGCCTGGCAGGAACAGGAAATGCAGGATTGCAGCTATTAAACAACATGGAGCTGCAGCTCTAGAACTGGTGTTTCTACTCAGCTACAGATTTAACAGAGTTGTAAATTTCAAACTCAAATACATGGAGTGTGTAAGGGACCTACTGAGAAATGGACAGGGAGCCGTCAGAGAGGGTGCACTCTATTTTGGGCACCAAAATCCCCTTTTTCAATACTGTAGTATGGCAAAAATGCTTCAGGCCATCACTTAGGCATTCTTACTGAATCTTCCCAGAAAGCCCGTTAAAATTCAAAAGCCTTCTGTAAATCTCTGCAGCAGGAGGCTGGAAGAAGTCCTGTCAAGGACCATCTTTCACAAGAACAGCAGTCCATCCTACTGCTTCAAAAGGCAGTAGATTTCCTGTCTAAGATGAAACCTAGAGCGAGCAAGGACTTTGTGTGCCTGGGTTTCAATACAGAATCCTTTTCAGGAATGAGAATTGAGAAACAGTGGAAAACTTCTCTCTCAGAATTTCAGAAATTTTTGGATTTACTTCAGATTTCCGGACCAGATATATTATTCACATATGTTTAAACCAAGATGTTTGACCCCAGCCCATGGTTCTAATCACAATAATCATTCCACCTAAGAACCTGGCCAGCAGAACTCAGTCCTCTAGGTCAGTAGAAACCAGAACTAGAGTAGAAATACATATTACTCTCAAAAGTACTTTGTAATGTATCTTGGACATAACCTTCTGTGTCACAGCATTACTTCCAAGAATCAGTGACACTTCAGTGTAAACATGGACTGGAGCTTCCAATTTTTTCATTAGTGACTCAAAGACAACTGACTTTCTATCAGCAGAAAAATTTACCAGAATACTTTGAACTATTTAAAAAACCTCACTATTTTTATTGTCATTGTTTTAATTCCAGACATTAAGGGGCTTTAAAGTCTAGACGTGGTTTGTTTGGAATTAAAGAATTCATATTTCTGTCTTAAAGCGACGCCAAGACACCAGAATGCAAAATAACAAGGCCCCCTGTATGGATTAGTTTATCTCCATTCTGTCCTGTTTGGAATAGGGCTAAAAGATTTTTCTATAAATACAAAAATAACTGATGTATCAGATAAAGAAAGTTAGTACCATTTGTCTACTCAGGTATGTGTTGTCTAAAACTAGATGATCTCTAGTGCTCATCTTCACTAGCCAGCTTCTAGAAATAGTTTCCTAATAACTACCTTTTCCAACAACATGACTGATTTGTATTTACATCACAAAATGTCCATGCTTGGGGAAGGAAACACAGAGCACAAAATATTGGTGATACAAGCAGTTAATATGGAGAAGATAACTATTAATGGATAGAGGAGTAAACAATAATTTGCTTCCTGAAAGGTTCATGATGGTATCACACAAAGCATACAATTTTCTTTCCTACTATCCTCTCCTGCTTTCAGCTTCATGACACAGGTTTACTTATCAGAAAAGTAGAAGAAACAACCAGGCATATTTTTCATAAGTCAGTAAACAATCATAAATTGGAATTTGAGCTATACCCAAAAGTAGACTTAATACCAGGCCTGTGGAATTTTGTAAATTCTTACCCAGCTGCTTCTATAGCTATAGCTTTTCACAGGAAAGAAAAACATTTTATGTAATTACTCATAAAATATGCATTTCCATTTATTTAAAACTTCTTTTTTTTCCTCAGGAGGAATTGGAGAAACTTTACTATTCTGACCTCTTCTGAGACTTTCTCAGACTTTTAAATCACTTAAATAACTAACCTGAAGCAGCCCCAAATAACCAAAATGTAATGTTTTTCATCCTGCATTCCCCTGAAGAGCTGTCTGCTGCACTGCCTTATAACTGAACAACTCCTTGTAACTGGGATTTAATGTTTCTGTTTACTTATGTCACTGAAAAGCACCTCAGTCAGCATAACAGCAGCTTAAGCAAATTCTGAAAGCAAGTAGACCTCTCCCTGCTATGGTGTTGGGAAATTGTGTTTGCATTTAAGTGGGGAGACAGAAAAATTGGAAAATACTAACTCAGTTCAGCGTGAGAACTGAGTGCAAATCACAACATGGTGAATATTATTCTTAAATTATTGGGACATGTCACTGAAAAAGAGTTTTGTGGAAATTTTCATGAACCTCCTTATTTAGAACCACTGCTGGAGGAAAATACTTCAAAATGTGTTTCAGTGTATTCTTTTCAAAGAGACCGCTAAGCACTTAAATATTATTTTCCATATGTGAAATTGTAAATGTTATTTGAGTTTGGATTTCAGTCTTAAAATTACATTTACACAAATATGAACTTCAGCATATTTATAATACATTAATACCTGAGATCTCATTATAAAGACAAACCTATTACACACTTCCTTACTAATATTAAATGGAGTTTTTCAGAGTCAGCCATCCTACTGCAATTATTTGTTTCCTATTCCTTTTGTATAATCTCTTACATATTATTCTAACTATTCTACCTTCTTATAGTAAGACTGCATTTTCAATATATATTATTGGGACTTTTTTCCCAAGAAAACACATAGAAAACAGTGCAGTAGTAGCTGTAACATTGAACTTTTGTTCCAAACAGTAACAAACAATACATAGAATGGATGATGGTACAAAAAATTAGATACAACTGTAGATACATGCCCTCAGTTCACAAAGCAAGTATGTGACTGGTTTGAATTTATGATGATATCTTAGATCAGTGCTGTTTGCTGTCAGCACAGATATTTCTAGGCATTTGCATAAAGAATGTAGAGATGTATGTCAGGTAGAGTAGCCTAAATACAAAGATTGCCAGTGACCTGTTTTCCATCCTGTCTCTGAATACACGCACATTTATCCAAACACTAAAAACATGTGTTAACAATCTCCCGTGAGGATCAGCTTTAGCCATGAGTGAAGAATACGGTCTCCATTTTTTACTTTTGAAAGCCTCAATTCCCCTCTGACTCTTCAACTTAAAGGCTAATTCTACTTCCACCTCTACTTGTTCAGATACATTCTCAGTTCCAGCACAAATTTTGCACATGCACTTGCTTTTCTTTGTGATTATTATATTGATATGAAAGTGATATGGACATTACTATTCAACAAGTTCAGCAGTACGTATGTTAGGAACATATGCAATTAAACTAGATATGCGAAAAATCAGGAAGATCCATGAGTAAATTGGAAACTATATTCTGTCACACAAAAATTAGTTTCCAGTCTCTCAGAAGTCTCCTGGCCCAGAAGAATATACTGAAACCAGAAGCTAAGAAGAAGAGAAGTTCCTCTAAGGTAGTAGGGCATGTAAATAGTACAATGGCTGTCTTTATCCCTCTACTGAATTTGTGTATAAATCCCCCCTGAAGTTACATATGGACCACATATTCCTACATTCTGTGATATGGCAGGTTCACTTACGACATAAAAAAGTTGTGGCTCTTACAAGGTTAAATACCTGATTTGCATTCTACTCCATTTTAATAAGTTTAAAAAATAATTTTAATGACCTCCTGCTATACTAGTTCTGCAGACACTGCTAAAATAAATACTTCGGTATAGCAACACATTTCTACCTCATTTCCCTTCCCCACTTCTTGCTGTGATCAGCAATTTATGCAGCACCATTCAAGGTGTTCAGATTTCTGTGCTGTAGTTGTTGTCTTTTGCTGCTCTTTGTCCTCTGGACTTGCTTTCTCTTAAAGCAACATTCATATGCTCAATTCATATGTTCAAATCAATGAATGTGGGTATCTTCACTATGGTGATAGATTAAAATAAGTGCATCCAAAGTTCCCGATACTGCCTGATGTTTACATATGGTGCCTGGTGGGTTTAAGTGGTTGCTGTTGTCTTTATCTGGAGCGGATGTTGCTGGGGCAGTTCTGTGAGAATTCACAATAGCAGCAATGTCCTTTCTTTGAAACACAACTTTAGCCTGTGGAGATCTATATATAAACTTGTTCCCCTCCTACTTCTCTATGAAAAAGAGTATGGATTTGAAGAAAATTTTGAATGGAAATATTGACTGAATCAGTGTTCTCAGAATGTTCCATTTATTTAGACCATGGTGTTTATCTTTTTTTAGATATGAAGTGCTCCCTTCTCTAAGGAGGTCTTTCTCAGCTCAAGCAATCACAATGAAAAGCTGCATTGGCTAAAACACAATCATCATTAAAAGTATTTCATGATGCAATAACTTGCTTTTGTGAGTGCCACCAGGGGCTAGATTTTGGAATTTTAGAGCAGGCAGAGAAGTACAGTTTCTCCTTCCAAAAATACCTTTATTTATACTTCAGTCAGTGCTAGATTTCCCCCTTTCCTCCTCCCTGATGGATATGATGCAAAAGGAGAGGGAAGGTATGTGTTGGTTTAACTTGTGTTTCTTCCAGCCTGAATGAAAAGTGAAGAGACATTCTTCC
This sequence comes from Pithys albifrons albifrons, assembly GCF_047495875.1. Classification (NCBI taxonomy): domain Eukaryota; kingdom Metazoa; phylum Chordata; class Aves; order Passeriformes; family Thamnophilidae; genus Pithys; species Pithys albifrons. The sequence continues at coordinate 14,059,846 of NC_092467.1, forward strand.
TTTGGAAATTTCAAACCCCAAAGAAGACAGAATGACATGGCTTCTCTGATGTCTCTAAGGCCACTGTACAAGATGCCACCAGGCAACAGAAAATGAAAGGGATTCTGGCAGTAGCTGTGGTATCCAATTTGCCAGTTCTAGATTTGCCAAGTGAGAAACCCACACAAATGGCTAACATCACCACTGCTGTGCATACAGAAGAAAAATTTACCCAGATGCTGCTTCTGTTCATACTACATTCACCAGTGTCTTTCAGGAATCAAATTAATTGCTTTTGCTAATATCTCTTTCCCATTTAGAAATAAAACAGAAATTAAGGTTAAGACTGGTTAGGCCAATGAGCCTGTCTCCTTACAAGGGGCGTGACCAGTTTGTGTTTTCTTATATGGTTCCCCATATCACTTTCTAAATGGATGGTAATAGGGATGGCAGTAACTGAAGAGTGTGCCTCATAAGCCCTAATTGCCCAGTTCTTCTGTAAACAGAAACAAGATTGTATCTTTTCTCAGTCAGAATTTCCCTAAATCATATGTAAATAGATACTGTGTAGCATTTTTCCCTTCTCATCAGCACGGACATAAACTGTTAGTTTTTTGTGATTTTTTGTTTTTAGTTGCATCTGATGCCTAAGAATGACCACTGTTATTTTTTACCTTTCTAATTAGTCTGGACTCCTACCTCCAGTAACACTTTTGTGTTGAATTACCACTCTTTTTTATCTATTCTCATAAATGTTCTAAAGACTTAGTGTATCATGTCATCATAAGTTTTCCCAAATTAGAGAGATTTCATTAAACTAATAAATGTGGTATTTTTCTTTGCTAATATTTTTGCCTCCTCTGCAAAAAATCTGCTATCATTAGCTAATTTCCTACCAAAGTCCTTAGGCTTCTCCTTTTATCTCTCTCCAAAATGCTGATTGTTATTCTGTACCCACACACTTCTTTGCAATCTTGGAATGATTTCTGACTAGCCACCTTCTTTACAGATCCCCCTAACAACTAGGGATTTGTGTTTGCCATATCCAGATGACCTTAGAGGATGGCTTTCTGCTCCAAGAATGTTTTTGCTATTGTTCAGTTTTGAGAGATTCTTAAAGAGTTTTGCTAAGTTTTGACAGATTCCTCCAGTCCCCTCTGTATCGTTTCATGCACTGAATTTTGTTGTTATTATTATCTTGAAGCATAATTGAAATAAATTCCCCTGAGCTACAAATTGGAGCATGTCAAGCCAAATGCACTGTTTACCTAAGGAAAATATCCCAGGATTACAAGAATTCTAAAGATTGTGGTTCATGCATCATATATGTTTGATTTTACTTAGAAGTCCATAACAGACAGATCTAGTAACTTGTTCATTGGACTGGAAAGACTTTCAGCTCTACTTCCAAGGGCATATATCCAAATTCTGGAGCAGTTACTCCAATTAGTATCAATTTAACTAAAATGCTTCATGACAGGCATTGGGCAGGGCAGGGGGCGGGAAGAGGCTGAAGAACCCACCACCGCATAAAGGTGCCCTCTTTTATATATTCATTGTTTTGAGGAGGCCATTTTTTAACACAAGTCCACTTGAACAAAGTATGGACTGTAGCCTGAGGAACTAATGATCAGCATACCTGCAACCATCAACTTAAATACAAGCTGAAGAAGTATTTTAAATTACCTACTTGGCTATTCTAATTTCTTAAAAAAATAATATCCAATCAGACAATTCACATTTGGAGATCAGAGGCATTACTTCCTGGATTTTCTGCTGAACTCTGAGTTGAGAACATTTTAAAACTGGCAGCATCTTCATGTCCTCCCCATTTGCAGTCAGTAAGGCTGTGCACTTCTGTTTTCATTAGGTGTGCTCAGACCTACAGTCAGTGATGCTGGCAGAATTCTTGCCTGACAAAATGACAAGACTTATTCCACAGTGGGAATGCCATGGTGTCTATTCATTACAAGACCATGCAGAGATCAACTTCCTTCAAGAGTTAACTGGCTGAAAGACCAAAGATAACACTGGAAGTAATGGGAACTTCAGAACAAACCCTTAAATGCCTAACTAGGGATACAGGCTATACCACTGCTGACTCTTAAAAGTGAGCTCTAAATCCAATTCAAAGCTATGTGCTAGACCACCTGCACTCTTTACCTTGAAACAACTTCAGTTGTCAAATGGCACCAAAATTGTTTCTTCTGAATTACATCATTTGGAACAATGCCTGCATTATAAATGCTGAATACATGAGATATCAGCCCTATAGGATAAGATGAAAAATCAGTCTCAAATGAACAGGCTGTGATGCAGGGAGAGCTTGTGATGAAAAGAAGGATGAAAGTAATCAGGACTTAACAGAATGTACTAAATAGTGGACACATTGGGAAAAATGTACTAGATACTCTGTAAAGTAGAAAGAATAGGCTTAGAAAGGGAAGATAACAAGAAACCCAAATGATACAGTGTGAGGATAAAAGAAATAATTCTACTGGGAACAGCCTGGAAAAACTGAAAATGGAAATATGTGAAAAAGTTTGATAATATCTTCAGGACTATTTTGTCTTTCATAAAGACACTGACCTATTAATAAAAATAAGACTAACAGTATGAAAGTAGATTGGGACTGAAGGATATATTTCATTAAAAAATGCACTGCTGAGTGCCTAAAGAGAGCCCATTGGCCATACATTCCTCTGCCTATGAACCAGCTGTGAGCTGGAATGTTCCCGGACCTGTGGCAAGGGCAGCCTGAGCCCATCAAAGCTTCTCTCTACCTGGACAAGCATGTCAGTGCAAGACGTCTATGAAGGAAACGAGGATGAAAAATATCAAATAATTCAGTATTTTTCTTTCCTAACACATAGGAAATAAAATCTTCTACAAATAGTTATTCCAATTTTTAAACTAATGTATGTTAAAAATATTTTATACTACTTTTCCAGCAAGCAAAATCAATGACAGAGTGGCACATTAGCAAATATTATATTTTTAATACAAGTTTATACTTGGATTTATATAGGATAACAAATTTTACATACTCGTTTAAGAAATACTAATATACTTATGGCTTATCAATCCAAAGTAGCTCAAATTTTAACTTTCAGATTTGTCAATTATTTGTAAAATAGCTACATACCAGAAATTATTTATAGAAATGTTGCTGAAAATAGTACTCTGTCTAAAGACTGATTCTGCTAAAAAAGGAAGATAATTTTGTTGAATTGTTTAGATCAAATTAACTGCTTAGCCTTATTATTGAGTATACGGTGCAGTCTATTTTTAACTGTGCAGTGGGGTTCTCAGCACTTCTCAGGAGAGTCTGATAGAGCCTATCACATTCCACTGCTCGTGTTCTGTAGGCTTACTGTGAATCTATAGCTATGGACAGATTCAGTGTATGAATTTGCTTTGAATTGTGCTATCTTTCACTGTGTTTCGGGGAATTCCTAAGTCATCCTCTTCTGTTTGTGTCCAGATTTTTGCCTTTTGAGGATATCATGCACTACTGTACAAAAACCAACAGGTATCTTCCATGAGAAGGACTAAACAGTAAACTGTGTGACTGTTCCTATGGGATTCACAAAGGATTTGTATTGCACAATATCAAGATCATCAATTTCCTTATTCTATAGCTAAAAAAGAAATGTGCTGTAGTTAAGTTAGTCTGAGGTACAACTCCAATGCATTAGGACACCTAGGCCAGTGTTTCTGCACAAGGATCAATGTAGGTCTGCACTGCAGCAGGAAAACAGTGGCAAAGACCAAGGACTGACTTACAGCCAGAGAATATCAGAGGCATCTCATCCTAAAGAACTGGTTTACAGTTTTTACTTATTCATGCTCCAGTTTTATAAGACATTTTATCAGAAAAACACAGTCAATCACACTGCACTCTATGTCCTTGGGGAAAAGAATTATTTTGTTTTCCTATTTCAGTGCTCTTTTTTCCATTACTGCCTAGGGAAAAAACAATTTGGATTTCTTAGATATTTTTGTTCTGTCATTTCCAAAAATTCATTAAAGGAAAAAAAAAGAAACTTCTGAAGCTGAGAACTGTAAAATCCCATATATGAGCTTTAGGAAAGCACAAATGGAAATTAAAGTTAATTTCTTCATTAATACTGATGCCCAAAAAGGCAGAACAAACTGTTTAGAGACAAAGTTTTAGTCAATAAACAGCAAGGTATTTATTAAGACAACGTTGGGGTAACTCTCCGATTAGTATTGGACAAAAGAGCTCCAAAATCTACAGTGAGAAGCTACAGTATTTATACATTTCTAGTGAGGGATTACAATTTTTTTACCTACATATTCATGCACGATTATAATATTGCAATATCTAGTTATAATATTCATAGCAGGCGGAGTTGGGGCGGAGCTGTCCATTTTGAGGAATATTATGAGGGGAGATCCTGTTACTTCATCTGGTGGTGGTCGTATTTTTGCTCTTCATCCTTATGAACTTTTCACCTAGGTCTAATTTTGCTGATTCTTGCAGATTCTTGCAGTGGGTCTTGCCAAACATGGTGCTCTGGCTTTTTTCTTGGGATTAACCTGTTCGCTACATGGACCTTTAATTATGACTTCACTGAGAGTTAGATGTCTTCCATAAATTAGACCTTATCTCTTGGAAACTCCCCAGAAAGTTGGGTGCTTTTAGTAAAATCCCCTAGGTTCTGGCTTTTCTCTACTTCAATACTAGACAAAGTGGTTGTACTTTAAAGGGAGGAGCCATCCATAGCTGATCTTATCAGGCCACATATTGCTTGGATGATTCTATGGACTTGAGATATTTCAAAACAACAAAAAAGAATTATACTTAGGATGCCAGAACTTAGAACCTTTTTGCTTTGGCCATTCAGTTATATATGGTGCATGAGGATAGCATAAAATTACTTTCTCTCTGGTCTCACTTTCTAACAGAGATGCTGCAGCCCCCTGACCACCATCAGAAGTCAAACAGGCAGTTGTATCAGTTCAGGATCTGACCCTAACTAAATTTCTTGTTGTAATTTTGTGGTGCTGCTGAGTGTAGAGTGATCCTGCCATCCCCAAGCCAGTAGTTACCAGCAGTGCCTGGGACTGACACCTGCACAGCACCAAAAAGTTAGAGAGATGAGACAGAATCTGACCATCCTTATTTAACATCCTTGCCCCCATTTTCTTCCTTCACTCCTTCTCACTGAAAGAATCCTAAGCTGAAATAACAACATTTTTTACATCATTTCTGTCACCAGAGATTCTCAGAGAAGTCAGGCTGAGTCAGGACCCATTCTAGTGCTGAAAAGAAGTCGACTGCTTTGTGTGTGGTGGAATTCTCAACTGCCTTTTCTCCTCTACTTAACAGGAGCATAAGTTTGTTAAAAATCTTTCTATTCCCTATTCATAATTAGCTAACTAAAACTGCTCTATCATTATTTTGTTCTGGCAAGACCTTAATATTCAAATAAACCAACATACTCCAGCAAACACATCTGTTACTACAGGTTACTCTTGAGTTGATCAGGTGTGTATAAAGATTTTTTTCCCCTAAACAATATCTATTTATTATGTTTAGAAAGAAAAAAAAACACCCTGAGTGTCTCTATTTGGTGAAGCAATGAGCAAAAGCAGCATCCAGAGAACAAAATTGTGACATCCTTCACAGTGACATGTGTGAACAAGGGACCGTGCTGAAGGCAGTCACTTGGGGGTTAGTTAGATACCAGAAAGCACAGTGGGGCTCAGTACTTTTTAAGACAGGTAAATTGCATGATACACTGACATTTAAAGCTTAGAGTCACCAATAACAAGCACCTTCAGGTAAACTCAGAGTTGCATTTCATACACAAGCTATGGAATTAAACAGCATTTGTATTTGGTAAAGTTTTTGCTCATCATTTTTCTGTTAGTTCTCATGCAGACAATTTCATTATTTGCTAACACCAGGACTGGAAAGCTACAAAATCCAGATACAGTAGTTTGAATTCATCCTGAGTTTTGGGGAGGGGGGAGTTTAACTCAATTTTCAGAGACTATTTTGAGAACAGAGTAATAGCAGAGTGTGAAAAGGGAAATGTTTCTGTTCTTTCTGTACAAAGTGACAGACAACATGATTTCTTACACCATGCACACTTGGAACCAAGTAATTATGTTTGGTGAAGAGCCAATATGGAGCAAAATCTTTAATCTTTAACCTACCTAATTGAATAAGAATTTAGGAATTTAGCTCTACATAACAATTGCTTCACATTATTAATATATGATTACCTTTACCATGTTTACTAGTGAGATCATACATTGTCACCTAGTGGTTAGCATTTATTGTATGTAATCTAGAAACAAAGTGCATTTATGTGACACTGTCTCACTCATGCATTTGTATTCTCCACCCATGGTGAAGTGGCACACAGACATTCTACTGAGGCATACATGAGTTATATTTGTATTATACCAAACCTACAGCTTACAGGTGGGATTTTCTCACAGGTTCATTTAACTGCAATCAGGAGATGTCACATTGAGTTCTACCTCCATTGCTGTCACTCCAGGGTTTTAGAAATTTAGCTGTAGATTCATACCCACGACAGGAACACACGCTGTTCATATCATATAGAAAGCAACAAGATTTTGGAACTGCTCTTTGTTCTGGGCTGGACTGATCACATTAAAATACTATGACATCCTTAGGTTAAAGTGTCTGTCTAAATTAAAATCGTTATTACTACCAAAGAGAAATTAAGGAGCAATTTGAAAGACAGTGAAATGGAAAATAATTTAGTCAGACTTGTTCCAGACTTAAATACTTAATGTCTTTCAGTGAATTAAAATTTGGTTAACAAAGAACTCGAGCTTGGATAAGCTACGATTAACCCCTGGGAAGCTGCTTTGTGGAGTCCCTCTGAGAAGCGCCTGTGGCACTTGGGAGGTGGGGGATTAACTGCACCCCTGGGACAGCTTCCCCTCTGTGGGGTTCCCACAGCATCTATCAGGAAACCCTCACAGTCTACTCTTTACTGACTGAACCTGAAAAGACAAAAGTGCAGTAGAATTATTTGCCAAATGTCACAAGTTGATTCCTTGTTCTTAATGAAAATGGTGTTCCAAACCCTTCCAAGTTTTTCTCTGTGTAGAGTACAACTCATTTCCAGATGAACTAAGACCATTCATTCACTCTTATAAGGTTGTAAAGAAAACCTTTGGAAGCTATATATGCCATCTACCTCCAAATTACACCCTGGGGATATAATTTTTAATGATCATTAGATTGGTTTGCTATTATATGAACAGCACAAAGAAAGAATTGTTTTCCCCTTTCCTCCCAAAGATGTTAATTGTTGCTATTAATACAAAAAAGTGTTTACTATTCTTGTCACACTGCCTCATTTGCAGTGGCAGATTATCTTGGGAAGAGAATTGTTTTTGTATTCCTCCCTGTCCTGAAATTCTGTATAGCTCCCTGTGGGAAGAACAAAAGAACGGGACTCATTCTTCCTTATTTTTGTCAGCAGTCACACAGCCAGTCTCACAATATGGTTCTGAGTTCATAATGCTTCCAAGTGTTTACCAGAGTATGAGAGAGAATTCTGTTTGTGTGTTTGACTTCAAGTTATGAGATATTTCAGGAATATATACTCCTGTATGAACTGGAGGAGGGAAGCAATGGTCCAGAGCTCAGTTTGTTTTTAATGTTTCTTGTTCTTGCCATTCTTATTACTTCCCCATTTACTAAGGAATAATGTAGAAAAAAATGTGTTTGTAAAGGGACACAGGAGGGACCCTTCCTTTGTTCATTCTGACACTTACTTGGCATTTATTTTATCTCATTTTGGCAAAATTACATTGCAGCTGTTTGGAAGTGTTATTTAGTCTGTTATGAACTCTGCATGAACTATTTTTAGATTTGATTTTTTGTTCCTCCTTTTAGTAAATTATTTCTAATTCATATGAGTTACATGAACCCAAGAGCTTCATTAACCTTCATTATGCCTTCTCATTTCATCGTTTGGGTTCACATGCAGACACAAAGAAAAAACATAAATGAAACACTGGCTTAAAAAAGATTAAAAACTTAGGAAACAAACTACTGATATAAGGAGGAGGCACAGCTTATTTGTACAAAGTTCTGTTTGACTGGTTTCAGTGGACAAAGCCTAGTCAATAGTTTCTGACTTTAGCTTTGGTTTCTTGTCAGCTCAGGAGAGCTTGTTTTCGGTCACTCTGCTACCCTTTAACAATGTCACTCATTGTAACAGTATTTTGAGGGATTCCCATCCCCTCTTCTTGCCCTTTTAATCTCATATGAAAAAAGGAAAATCTCTTGAGTACTTCAGAAATTTTTCTCCTTCACAGTTTCCTCCCTCCACCCAGAAACAAATCTTGTCCTCCCTACCTTCATGGGAATAATTACAGAATCACAGAAAATAAACTAAAACAGAAGCTCAAAAAAACAAAAGCTCAAAAAGACATTTAAGCCTTTTCTCCAAAACTGAACAATTTACATACTTGCATCATAAACTCTCAGTCCTGCATCATCCTAGAAATATGGCTGAAATTTGAGTGCTTTATGCTGACAGATGATGTCATAAGAGCATTTTTTTCAAAGTGAAATGAACACATCATTAAAAGTGAAATGAGCAAAGACTTCAGGCTATACAGCTCTTCCCTTTTACTTTAAAGTCTTCAAAATCACTTACTGAATTTATCATCTAAGCATTACAGGGTTCTCCTCAGAAGCTGTAACCACGCACTGAGCTATCAGATGGAATGTGTGGGTGTGACTGAGCAGATCTAAATACTGTGCTACGAAAAAAACAGTTGATCAAGTCAGTGCTTGATCAAGTGTCACAAATTATATGTGGCCTGTAGTTCAAGAATGTTACTCTAAACAAACTGGCCTACCTTCTGTTCCCCTTTAGGCTTTGCATCACTTCCAGTTCATTAACTTCTTTGTTAGTGTTGTCTCACTTACAAAGATGATAGCTTGTATTGTGTTTTTTTAAAAACATAGTCCAAAGCAGGGACTTTCCCACTGTTTCCCAGGAAAGTTTCTTTGAGTCCTTGGATTTTGACTAATAGGATGCTGTATTAAAACAACCTCAGCCTCCCTCCTCCTTGCACTGTGCAAGGTCTTGTTCAGATAGATAGTATGGGAGAGTGTGGGCCTTGTCTCTGTAAGTCCTGTTCAGCAGTAACAAAAACATCTCTATATTATCAACCCTGCATTCAGCACTAGGCCAAAACAACCCCATACCAGGCACTGCGAAGAAAATAACTCTACTCCAGCTGAAACCAGCACACTTGGGTAGTGTGATTATTACATTCATGCAATGAAAACCATCAAAAAGCACAGCTGTATAGAACACTATTAGTGATATGTGCACAGTCATTTACTATTGATAAGGAATTCAGAAGAAACAGTAACACACCAGTCCTTTTCCCTTAAATTTGTTTGTATTTCAGTACTGGAGGCTGGCATTTCTGCTGCAATTTCCTAAAGATTACAGGTTTGCTTTTCAGGAACCACTGACATATATTCAGTAAAAAAAAACCAGAGAAAGGCTGACATCGTCATAAATCACTTGCAGTACTCCAGCCTGGGTGCTGCCAGGTGTACCAGCTTATCTTAGCACAAACCAGAGCTGAGTGCAGCCTGTGATGCCAACAAGTGTCTCAGAGGTCCAGGAAGACAGTAAGCAAGAGAGTCATATAATTCAGAGAGCACTTCACGCTCAGACATCCTTTCTCAGCCAGTGCAGGACAGCTAGAAAGTCCCAAGGCACCCTAACAAAACCCAGAAAGCTCCTGTTTCTTGATTAACGTCAGCCTTCATTCTTACGCTTCTGTTTCATTCTCTCTGTGAAACAGCTCAATTTTCAGCTACAGTGGTTTTCTCTGGCAGATTGTTAGCATATTACCTAGTAGAAACACCATACTAGACTGAAGAAAAATCTTAGGGAAGTGTCACTATAGAGTAAGGAATAAAGAGTATTACTTTGTTCAGCTTTCAATAATAATATTCCAGACTGATTGTTGTAAGTCTAAACACCCATTGCCTCCCTTGTTTCTTGACTGTCCCTAGTATAAGACAGAATTATCCATTAAATCTCATATTATTCTGTTACTGCATACATTTCCTTCTGGTTTGATCTGCTGTTTTAATTTTTATTCTTCTTCCCTGTTTTTTCTTCAACCTTGTATTAGCCTATGAAGCTTTTCTTCTTTTCTCCTCTTTTACAACAGATTGCAGACAACTGTTTGCCAACCCAGAAGGTTTAAATTACATTTTGAATATGGACTGTGAATTGCCTTAGATTCCTCATAATTACTGCCTGCAGCAATGTAACTGCCTGTATGGAATGCTGGCAGGGCCTCACCATACAGGTTACACTCACAATGCCCACGGCAGCTCCCTGGGTTACAGCTGCATTGCACCTCCCAGGCCCTCGGTGTAAGGAACAGCTTTAGGTAATGGGGAAGAGCCTTCAAAGTCTCAGAAACCACATTCTTGTTCAGAGATGCTTTTCTTTTCCAAGATCCCGGTACCCCATCTGTTAGCCCTTCCAGTGTACAGGGTCTGTATACTCATATCAGCCACACTTATTTTCCTCACATTGTCTCAGAGAAAAAGAGTATATTTCATTATCTTCTCTACAGGCACCTAATATTTAAAATTTGAAATTTTTCATGTGCAGGCGCTAGGGCCAGTCTTCTCTCTTTTATTATTTGGAAAGGTTCTTGAGAATTCTTTGATGTAATGGAGCAGCACTTGCACTTTGTGCTCTGAAACAGTGTTGTTTCCGTTTCATTACCTAAGGAGAAATGAGGCATCTTGTGAAATAAGCATTAGAAAATGAAGTCAGAAAGTCTGCACTGCTAAGCCAGATTGATCTTGGGGGATATTGGGTATTTCCACCCCACTAAAAAGCTATTATAATCACCCGCTTTTAACTGCCAAGCAAGCTGCACTAGAGACTCCACTTGTTCCCTGGTTAATACATCTGACTTCTAATACCTCACTTCTGAGTCAAAACAAGAGATTTTACCAGTCTTTTTGTGAATGTCTCACATCTACGGATTCTCAACCTTCATGCCCATACTGGTTTAATTAGCCCCGGCATCCTTGCCAAGTCCAGGACAACAAAAACTTGCAGCAATGTGGGAACAATATCCTCTGAATTAAACATTAATTCCTCCAAGACTCAAAGTGCAAATACAAAGAGTAAAAACAATAAATGGCATTTATATCTAGATAACATTTCTACATTCAATATTTATACACACAACCTTGGTTTTCCAGCTTTATCTCTAGAGCACAAGGCTACTAAAGTAAAAGTTGAAATGTCTCATCTTCCATGTAAACCAGTTTTTTCCTGTCTCCTTCACTCTGTGTCCTTGCTGTGATGTGTTATCTGATCTTGTCAATTTTGAAAGAAATATTTACAAATCCAATATATTCTGTCTCTGAGACTGATAACCAGCTCAAGGGATTTATAGCCATGACATTTTCTGTCAATTCCTCTGGGAATTCATAGCAGGAATGAAAGTCATCAAGGAACACTGATTAAGATACTAGTTTGTGTTTTGCTATCTGTTGTACACATACAGCACAGTCCAAAATTCATTTATAGGCAATTCATCATACCCTCAAAGAATAGGAAAGTCCATACTAGGAAGGCTTAGATCTTAGCAAAACTAAGCCTACAGTCTGGTACCTCAGTTTCTTACCACAGTTACAGCTCAAGTTACAACTCCCAGGAAAGTCACTGACCTTCCCAGATCAGCCAAGGAAGGTTGGGAAATCTGGAGCCAGATTACAGAGTTCTTTCCAAAAGAGATCTATATCTGTGAATCTCATTCAGAGTTCAATTGTTTTAAATCCAGAAAGCAAACTGTAGCACAGCAAACCAATACATGTTAAGGGAGTGTTCTATGTACATATATAAACCATGCAAAATTTTTAGGAAGAGGTTGCATCATTTAATGAAGCAACAGATAGAGAAAATGGTTTGCTAAGAGAAAAATTCAGTAATTTATATTGCTTAAGAAACCATAGCTACAAGTTCTGAAAAACCAAAAATCCAAAAGAACTTCAAACAGCTTCTGTACAGCTCAGACATGTAACTTAACAATAAATGAACGTAAAAGACTGCCAGCAGCAAAACATTAGGTTGGATTTCAGGATAAAACAAGATGGCTTGAATGTCCCCAGTTAAGTGTGGGTTTGTAGCTTGCTTTCCCAGGCACTGGACTATTCCCATAGACTGTGTTGCTCTTAGAGTATGTCTGTACCCAGTAACCTGTCTAACAACAAAAGAAGTGTATTTCAAGTCTATCAATTTTTCAGAAGAGTTAAAATGTATAAGCTTGTATTTATTCTAAATCCTTTGAAAAATGAATTTGTTGTTTAGCCCAAAATATCCATTCAGATTAATAATAAACCACTGAATTTATGTAAAGTGAACTAATTGACAAGTTTCTGAGAATCAAAAAGTCATTTCAACCTAAAGACTTGTCTCTTTCACCAATTTAAAAATTATTAAAAAGAAGCCTTCTAAAGTGTTTCCTTTTGAATCAAAGTAATTTAACAAAATCTCCAATGATAATTTAATATTTTAAAAGAATCTGAATATTTTTAATTCATCATACTAGAGATGGAAAATGTGCATGTCACTAACTTTATCTGAGTTTCCTTTTAACTCATAAAATAACTCATCTATGTCCTTAGTATGCTGAACAATGAATCAGAAATCTCACAGTCCAGAGCAGAACTGAACAATGTGAGCAAAGGGAATCTCTCCAAACCAAAGGGATTGTGATACACCTCTTGTGTAAATCATGCAGGTCACATTTTGCCTTTAAACTGATTCTTTGACTATGATGAGCAAAAACCATTTGCAAAGTGACTAATTAAGTTACTCCAGAGCTAAAATTTAGCACTTTATTTTAAAATTCCAGTTAAATTCCTCCAGGAAAATGTGGTATAAGTTCAAGCTGGGTTTTGTTGAAGTGCCCCTTCAGGAAATGGCTTGTATTGTCTGTACAATATGAGTGTGGTAGTCAAACCAAAAGAGGTCCCAACAGAGATAATTTAGAAAAGTATTGTTAACAGGCTTCAGGCTCAGGTAGTCATCCCTCGCATCAGGTGCAAGATCTGCAGAAGTCTAAAGTGGTTGAGAAGCTGCAGCAAGCTCCTGTGTGGTTAATTGAGGTTTGTTCCTATTGACAAAGCCAATGTCTCTAAAATTTCCCACTACTGTCTATTAGGCAGTTTTCTTGCTATTACTGATTGTGCACTGCTAAAATCCTGCATTAATGTACCTGCTTTCCCTCCCTTTTGACCACAAGAGACTTAGGAGAAGTAAGAACACAGACAGAAGGCATTTTCCTGCAGCAGCCTTATTTTCACACCAGAGAATGTATTTTCACCTTTTCGTTCCTGCACTATATATTGAAAGGGGGAAGAAAGACCTGATTCTTGCAAATAGCCTTCTGGCATTCCAGCTGGCTCAAAAAAAGACAAATATTGTCCCTAAGCACCGTCTGATGTGGGTTCCATCTGGAATCGCTTTCCTCCTTATTTGTGACAGATTGACTGTGTTGTGTTCGTTAGAAAACAAATAAGCAATAATTGTTAGTCCATCAGAAAGCAAAAAGTCAAGGAAAAAGAAGTATGGGTGAAATGCAGCTTCTTCAGTTTCCCTCTTTTGAGTGCCACAACATTTTCTTCAGCATCTTTCTATTTCTGTCAAACCATCTCTTTCTATAGCAATTTGAAATAATTTTATTCTAGTTACAAATTGAAAATGGATTTTCAAGGCTAACAATAATGGGCCTTAGTGCTTTCTTATTGCTATTTAGTTGCCTTATGGCATTATGACTAAAACATATCCATCTTTTTCCAGTTTCACATTAATAGTTTTTACTGTTATTGTTAATGTCTTGGTGCCTTTTAAAAGCACAAGATATGAACCTTGGCTAGGAACACACTAAGGCAAGACAAAAAATCAGAACAGAATTATTGCTTGGTCAGGACAGAGAAAATACAGAAAACTGCATAGTCTGAGCTGTACAGTAGTTTCCATTGAAAATTTCTTTTTTTGTTTTGTAGTACTTGGTATGAATTTGTGCATGTTTTTAAAATTATATTTTTGGACTGAAAACACTTTTCACGAGCTCCAGCACAAGTTGTGTGTCCAAAGGTTTTTTGCCCTTTTGCAAATAGTTCTTTCACTTTCTGTAGCCCTGTTAGCCAAGCTGCAGAAACTAATTACAACATTTGGTAGAAATATTTTATTAAATTTCTGTCATTTGTTAATAAGTTAGTTAAATCTCCCTGTAAAATTAATATCAAATCTTGAAGGTTATGTAAATGCCTTCATTAATCAAAATCTTCACTCTTTTTTATTAATTAGATTTAAAAGTTTATGTAAAATTTCACCAGCTTTGCCAGTGAATTTTATTCTTCACAGTCACATTGCAAAGCAGTCCAAAAGACTCACTGACTTTGTGATTCTTAATTAGTGAACCTGCCTGATTCAGGCTAGAAAAGAAACCGCCTGCATTGAACTTCTTGTGGACATTTTCTCTCTAAATGAAGTCTTTGCTTCTAAGCTATTCATTGATTCTCACTCATCACACGTTTCATATTTTTCTCCTGTGAAATAATAATGATGTCTGCAGTTTTTTAGTTTGATATTGTAAACAGAGGATTATGACTGCACACAAGGATTAAGTGCTGGAGATGATAAAAAGTAGCCTTAAACTGCAGAAAAGACATTTAAAAATATAGGCTATGGAGAGTGTCAGTAAACAGAAGGCATCTGATGTGGTATTGCCTGAGTCTTCATCATTTATACTTCTCTGTTGTCAGCTCACTAAAGGTGCAAAACTGCAAAATTCCAATCGTCTCCTCAGTTGGGAATGACCTTGTTTCCTTTGGTCATAAAATGCAACTGTAAAAGAATGAGTGTTACGTGACACAATGTGAACTGTTTGGTGTTTTTTTAGAGTACTTTGTATTTGGACGCTGAAATGTGAACTTTTCGCGTGGGCTGTCATTGAGGAGTTTGGTGTCAGAGCTGCTCCCTGCACTGTCAAAGCTTTGCTGCCTTCCCCTGTCCCAGCCTGCAGTGTCAGACACTGCTCTGTGTGACTGCAAAGCAACAGAGCCCAGCCCTTTCTCACCATCTCCTCATCTGCTGCAATAGTGGTCTGTAATAACTGAAAAATCACCCATTATTAGTCCAAGACCACGAATTTCTATCTCAGAGAACATGATTAATAGCCTGTTTTGAGAGACACATGAAAAAGAGGGTAAGGACAACATGTGCCAGGGTGAAGAATCACAAGCGACTAAATTATTAACCTGTAAGGACCACCACGCAAGCTACATAGTTATATTATGAACATGGTGGTTTAGAGTCTCTCTCCAGTTATTTTCTACAAGTTTGAAAATGTATCTACATTTATCTTTGTGTTTACACTGAATCACAATTTTCTGTGCCTAGTTTTATGAGAGTTTTCAATGTAGACCACTTTGTTCTAATCAGAAGGACTTGGCCTCTCCTAATAGTGCCTGACTCCTGCCTGTGTGGGGGTTTGAGCATTGTGCTGATACTAAAAGTCTGCAGAGGAGTATGTCAGTCACACCCGAGTTAAACTGCTGGTAGAAATGGAGGAAGGCAACTCAGAATACAAATGAATTCTTTCAAAACATTGTGGATATCTGTGGTCGTCCAACACATTTGCTGAGCCTGGGATCTTGAAAAATCATAAGCTGTGTGAACTACAGTAGCCTTATTTGTCCCAAAAAAAGAGGCCACTTCCAATACTAAGAATATTAACCAGTTCAGGATTTTGTTAGTTCTGGGGAAGGGATATCAGCCTTGACACAGGGAGCAGCAGAGCCGAGGGGACAGTGCCCACGCTGAGGAGGGCACAGGACTGCCAATGGCCCCAGGGACGAATACTGCCTTTGGAAAAGAGGGTGCTTTGGGCTGTCTTCTAGGCATCTTTCTTTTGTTCTAGTCAAGTTACAAATTAGGAGAAAAGAGGCAGCAATCCCTAACACCTCACCACTAAATATGTTCCAGGTTTTTCAGTGATCTTTTCCTTCCTGCAGCTTTCTTTTCTTTTCCCCTAATAGTTTTACAAAGTTATTGTAAACTTTTCATGTGCTAACTGGCTTTACAATCTTGCTTCTCATCTTGTCATTTCAGGAAAAGAGTAGCCAAGATTAGAGCAGATACTATTTATTATATTAAACCGTATTTTATTTAGTTTTTACAGTACAAACCACTGTTACTGCCTGAGAGGCAGGAGCACTGATCTGGGACACCTTTATGGGTTTTTTATATTCACATTTCAGTTTGTTTGTTGCTGCACCTTAGAGAAGTGCATTTCTCACAGTACTATCTTCAGACAACTGCATCAATTTAAAAAAAAAAACCTCTTTTCACTCCTGAGAAGATGGGAATAGAACGTTGTGCCTTCAAGTCTGACACTCAAATTCCTCATCCACAAAAAAATTTCAGTTGCTATTGGCATTCCAGGGCCTTGGCACTGCTGTGGAGGGCAGCGCCCATCACTCACAAGGATGGACCCAGCTCTGCTTCCCAGTGTCACACACCAGTTTAAATAACATGAATAAGAAAAGAAAAAGGAACTCATAAAAATGAGCAACCGAATCCTTTAAAGTGAAATCTGTTTTTAAACTTATATTTCTGTTCTATAGAATATAAATAGGAAATTACAAAAAGCTAGAATAGTATGTCGATGTCAGTAAGGTCTATGGGACAGTCTATTATTTTTCTTCAAGTAATACCATTCTGATTAATTTCCAAATAAATACTTTCAGTTCTTCTCAGCATCATTCAAATTAGAAACTTTCAGGATTGTTACAGCCTGATAAATAGCAAGTGTTTGCTTTCTATACCCTTATTTAAACATAAAAGTATTTTATAGCACCTTTGATCTCAGATCATGCTTTGTAGCATGTATATAGATTGTTTTACCCACTGTTGAAATGCAGCCATCTCTGAGGGGAAACACAGCACCTGTTGTGTTGTATTCAAAGCACTATACAGCCTTCAGAAACTGCTGGAAGCATTTTGCTAGACAGAACACAGCTAACTTCTGGAATTTGGACACAGTGCTCCCATTAACACCTGTGTCTTGCAGGAAAAATCACCCAGGAAATCTTCTCGATATTCACTTATACTCCTTGTATGCTTTGCTCCCTGTTCAAAAGTAAACTTGCCCTTCCAGAATGGTGCCAGAAAGCAGGGATTTGCTTGACATGAGACACGTTCTCAAAATCTTTCTTTTTTTGAGGATTTTGAAGGAAATACATGGTGCTTTCTGAACAGACAAGTGATTTTCCTTTCTCAGTCTTTCTGCCTACAGAAAAAGATCTTCGTTTCTCAGGAGGGAAATGTTAATACCACCATTGTTAGAAAATCCTAACAGTAGGGTGCTCTAGCCTTTAAATGCCTTTAAGTGCCATGCTGGTTAAACTTATAAACTTTTGGTTAGTATCTATATATACTGTAGCCTGTATATCTATATATATACTGCAGCCTGTGTGGTCCCAGACCACTGGGAGTAAGGACTGGGTTAGACTTTTGAAGAATTTTTCACTCTTTGATCCTTATAGAGGAAATGACAAGGACATATTAGCAGAGGGAATCAGCATGATGTTATGGTTTAAGAGACTTGCCAAAAGAGTGTATGAAACATCATGCAGTGAAGGGCAAGTCAGCAGGATAACCCTCCCCACTTCACTTTTTCATTAGTCAGTCTTGACTGTGTTGGGAAATACAGGAGGATAAAGCCAAGTGTTTCTGTAATGCAAAGCTGTTAATTGACAAAGAACAACCAAAGACCTGTTTGCCAGAATGCAGCGGAAATCAGACAACAGGAGATGGTTCCTTTGCTTTCAGTTCCAAAGGCTCAATGCAAATACAGCTATGCTACTAAGTAAAAAGTAGATGAACTCCTTTCTGGACCTTGGGGTACAGCTCCTTTCCACACCCCAAAACTAGCCTCTTTCTCTTCTGAAATGCTGCATCTGTGTCCAAACCATCTAACTATAAATCATGCCGAGGCATAAAAGGAAAAGGTAATCACAGGGTGTGTGGTACCAACAAACAATGCAGTTGACATTCACATGTACCCTCTAAAAGCATTCAGATATCCAACCTCTGTTGAAGTAGAATGGAATCTCTGCACAATCTAGTCATTCTCTACTACAGAGATACCTGTTTATATTTTAGAAGGGAAGCTTTTTCTCCCATTAGACCCATTATCATATCACATTTGAGGGAAAAGCTTAGGAGGTTTTATTGAGTATATAATACATATGTTATTGAAAATTAAAATGGCAGGAAATCAATGGAAGTTTTTCCTTTCATTTCAGTTAGTACTTCCCTGCCCATTTGGTTTACCCAGCTGTTTCAATTAACTGCAGACTTTCCTAAAGTGGACTGCCCATCCTGCTTCCCATTTCAGTCAATTCTCCTAATGAACTAAGCCCTCTGTAGACACACTACTTCGTTATTCTGTGCACTTGGGAATTGCTAATGGCACAACACAAGAGAATAGGTGTGAAAAACACATGAAAATGTTCTCTAAGAGCAATGTCTTTATTCAAAAGAAGCTCCCTAAAGGCTGAAAAATGAACAAACAGATAGCTGAGACCTCTTCAGGATGAATGCACCTCAACAGCATTAGTACAGGAGCATGTAATGGATAACGGACTGAAAATTCCTTGCTCAACAATTGTAACAGTGGAGACTCCTGACTTGAGAATGTCACTCTGTATGGACTGATGAGTTGGTGAAAGGGTGTTCTCTAGCAGGGGCACACACCTCTCAATCTGCCCATACAAAGAACTTGGATATTGCTACTCGCAAATAGCACTGCAAAGCCAAAGGTGTTTGTTGAACAAAAACACAGAGTAAGATGACGAAGGTACAGGTCTCCAAATTCAGAAAATTGCAACTGAACTCACAGCATAAAGAGCACAAAGAACTCATAGCTCTCTCAGTCCATCTGCAGCTCTATGAATTTTAATTGCTATTCCAATTCTGAGAACTTTGTATACATGCATTAACCTAATGTGAATAAACAATAATGCTCAGGAACATGACTAATGACTAAAGTACTGACATTTTTTAAATCAAATGTGCTACTGAGTCACCACTAGAATATATCACATGATGAAAAAGAACTCTATAGAACAACACTACAAGGGAAGGTTTGACTTTTATGCATGAGCTTACTTTCTAAACCTAATCTGTCAAAGTACAAATTTACTGAGATTTAAGATCCCAATTCTGCACTGCTTCAAAGGAATCTATTTAAGACAGCTGAACCCTGAGTATGCAATCATTTGAATCTCTAGTTATCTGAAGTTATTCTGTAGTGATACTTCAGTTTACTGACTTTAAGGGATGTTAAATATGAAAACAAGTTATCATACCAGCAGAAATTTTGAGATAATAAAGAATATTGTTCAGATTTTAGAACTGCCATTGCTTTCTATCTTTTGTTCAAAAAACCAATTCATAGCAGTTTATCATAGACTAGAAATGTGAAATTGCACCTTTTAGAAAACTTAACACCCAAACACATAGGTGAAATGAAACACAGATCATAAGGGTTTTGATTCTACTTCCTAGCAAGATGAGCGTAACAGTTAATCTGTGGCTTCTGGGAAGATCTTTGTGTTTTC
This sequence comes from Pithys albifrons albifrons, assembly GCF_047495875.1. Taxonomy (NCBI): domain Eukaryota; kingdom Metazoa; phylum Chordata; class Aves; order Passeriformes; family Thamnophilidae; genus Pithys; species Pithys albifrons. The sequence goes on from NC_092467.1 coordinate 14,079,548, forward strand.
AGATGTGTTCTGAAAATTTTCTACTCTTTGCTTGCCATTTTTTTTTAATTTACTGAAATATTTATAGCAAAATACAACTAAAATTATTTTAACATTTTAGTTTCTTAACAGAGAGGTGTTTTGGACACTTCTACATAATAAGACACATAAGAACACAAACAGAAGAACACAAACAAAGAACAAAACAAAACATAGTTCAGTGACTGTTTCCACTGTTCAGGAAGGAAACATTTTTAAGGCTGTCTCTGTTCCCACATAGATCTTCTCTTGCAATAGTACTCTGAAGCAACTATTTGACAAATGGGTGCACAAAATATGAAACAGATACACAGAATACTGAGTGTCACACAGAACAAGCCCTGTCCCTGTCTCAGGGAGAGGTGTTGCCCATGTAAACAACCCCTGGCTGGCAGTACATCTGCAGCAGCACAGGGCACAGCTGCCATGCACTTGCAGGCCTGCAGGAGTGGCTTTTCAGCTTCCCAGTGTAAGCAACGCCACTGCAGCCCCTGGGCTAAGGCTGCATTGGGAGACTCGTACACTTGTGCAACCTGCCATCATCCCTGCCCTGCAGAGCACATGGGCTTCAAAGCCTTAGGCAGCTACAGCAGCTCTGACTTCAGCACCATGGGAATGCCAGCTATGGGGAGATTTGAAATTATATAACCAGCCAAGAGCACTGGAGGTTCATCTCCTGCTGTGTTCTTTAAAGACGCACCTGCAGCAGGACTGTGAGTTACATGGCAGCAAGTTTTCTCTTCAGCAGTTAAAACAGAACAAAGTATCAAACTGCATTAACAAACACTATCACAAGAACCAAAGCAGCATGTCATCTGTGACGAAAAATCATAATAAAAGCCAGCATTCTTTCTAGCAGTTGCCAATACACTGAATGAAGGATAATCAGTGGTAATCATTAATCCGGACTTCAGAAAAGCCTTTTATGACTTTTGAATGTACTTTGTCCAATGTTAAAACAGTCAAGAGGGGACTGATTACATTCTTTGGTGGAGCAGAAAATGTTTGAGAGAAGAAAACCAAAAATGTCAAAAGCTGCAGTTCAGTGTGGTAAAACAAACAAAACAATCTATCATTACTTTAAGGAAATGTGGAACTGGAGGAATTATTGTGCTTATTAAACTTTCAAAACACAACAGGAATAAAAAAGGTGGTAACACTGATGAATAACAATCTTTTTTGTTAGGTTTAAAGAGGATGCTGAGGTACTTTGGAAGAACCTAATAAAACTAGAAGATTATGCAACATTGTTAAATATTACACAGTCAACAGTGGAAATGGAGGTCTTTGGGAAATTAAGAAATTGCCAGTGAAGTGAAGGGTCAACAAAAATCTTGACCCTTGATGTCATTCTGGGTGGTTCAGTATGCACATCTGTTCAGGGACAGCTTGGAGCCTGTCTCCACAGAAGCACTAACTCTGCTGCAAAGACTCAAATGCCCTCTGAAATGCCATTCACTAAGCCCTTCATCAGATTCAAGTAATGGTCTGACTTACCTCTCAGGTTCAAAACCACCATATCAAGGATGTCTGCCCATGGGGTCTCCATCTTCAGAGAAATACACAGTCCAAGCTTTTATGAACATTACCTTCTGAAATACAGAAAAAGACACTGAGTAAAACAGCTGCCATTACAGAACTGTGAAGTTCATGCATGCATTGAGCTCTGGATCTCATAGCACCTCCCCATGGGCACCACCACAAGCCCATCCTGGCCTGAAATTTGGCACATACCAGCCCTCTGTGTGCCCTGGGATTCAGCCAGGACACCCTGGTGCCTGACTGGAGCCAGGGCATTGCAGGGGCTGCTGCGTGCAGGCACCCTGAACACCCAGAAGGGCAAGCACAGGCACCACCATAGAACCTGATCTATGAAACCTAATGCTGCTGTCGACTTCCTTGGGGTCAACACAAGCAGAGTCATCCCTGACTCTTAAAAGTGTCAGCAGCATCATTAGACTAAACTAAATGGAGTTGTTTCATGGGTTTGATTACCATATTTCCAGTATCCCAATGCATTGAAAAATTATTGAAAGCAATTCTGGTTGTTGGAAGCATATGAAGATTATAACTCAAAAGAAGTTTTTTGATGAAAAATTGTAGATTTGGATTAAACATAGCATTTCTCAAATTTGCAGTCTAAGTATGACTTTTAGCAAGTATGTTTTTCAGAAAAGACATAATTAAATTGTGGAACTCCATGGCAGTGAATGTTGTGCCTCCTGAAAGGTTTTAGATGTTACTTGATAAATTCAGAAGAACAAGTTTGCTGGAAGTTTACACCAAGAAAAGTATTACTCTCTGTCTGTTCTCTTCTCTTTTAAGCATCCACAGCTGACCATTTCTAGAGAAAGGAGCTAAGGGGATCAAGGAGACTGATCCAGTGCAGCTTTTTTTCACTGGAGACTTTTTTTGTAAATGAGCAAAAAAGATTATGGTTTCTTGTTCAGCCATCAGCATCAGCAACTATCAATGGTTCTAAAACAACTGTAGTTCTCTGGAGGGAACAGCCCTAGTTTGTCCCAGGACTTTTGGACAAAGTATGTGAAGTAAGTCAAAATGCATACAAACTAGTGTGTGAATTCAATATGCTACAGGTAAATAAAACTTACGCATTTTTAGTATTTAATTATTGTTTTCATATTTAGGCCTTTTACTGCAATGTTTCTAGATACAAAGAAACTAGCAAAAAGTTTTATTTTCCTGTGCAGAAACTGTACATAAGCAAACTCACATTATTCCACTGTTTACAAATTTACCTCTTCAGTGAATTAGGGTTTTTGAGTATTTGAAACATTTCACAGCTCAGCTTACTCTGTAACTGCCAGAAAATATTTCATTCTTGGCTACACAGATGTTCTTTCTGTTTTCTATTGCTGAGAGACTCCTTATAAGATTATATAATAGCTCTTAATGGGTTTTTCAGTTTCTTTTTAAAAAATTAATTTTCCACATGTCTTCTTTAAGCTGCAAAGATTTATGGAAATAATTCTGAATGAATGTTGGAAGGGGAACATCTAGCCTGAATTTTTGTATAAGCTCTGAGAATCTAAAAAATTTTTGCAGGTTTTTAGTAACTTTAATATATACATTTAAGGATGACATACACCTATAAAATATATCCCTTTAGTTTCACTGCTTGCAGGTTTCCTTCATACAAACTACCAAAATTCCTTTAAAAACCCCAGGTTTTTGGAAGCAAATTCAGAAACAAAATTCTTAACTGCCTCTGGAGGACATGCAGTAGCCTCTCTCTCTGCAAACTTTCAAGCAACTTTTCTCTTAAATAATTGTTATTAGAAGCCCTTGCTCAACACTTCTTTTACAAGTAATTCTAAAAAAAGTAAAACTGTCCCAATGGCACAATGATTTCTACACTCTTTTTTCTGCTTTATTTTTCCCCTGCAATTGCTAAATACATAAGAGAAATTGCTACTGAACCTGAAGATTATTCTACAACACTGGAGAACAGTAAATTTAACAGCAGAGCCAAAAGAAATATCAAAAATACTACATATGCAATCCCCAATTTATCTTCTGTTCCCATCCAAGCAGCAATGAAGATATACTGTCTGCAAACCCTGGAAATAATGCAGTAACTCTTGGTATAAAAACTTGTAAACTACCAAGAACACTGAGAAATATGAACCTTTATTACTTTGATGTTCTTTTATGAACAACTAATATCTTAATAAGAAGCTGTGCAAATAATAAAGTCAGTGCTGTTTGTAATTTATAGAGATCAACAAACCAAGGAAGGTCCACAAAGGGTCGTGGTGCTTTGATGGGCAGCCTGAGAGCTCTTCCATCTCCACGGACGAGTGCAGTGTCATATTGAGAAACAGACTGGAGCATTTTTCTACCAAAGCAGAGATGGCCAATGGGGGCCATTTGTGCTTGGGCTTTTGCATTTCAGACAGGAACACACACCATTCTGCCAGACTGAACTAATTAAGGGCTAATTGACTGTCTAGCACCTATAAAGATATAATTCACCCATGCCATCTCCCACCAGAAACTGCAGTGATTATCGGCATAGAAAGGATTGTTTATTTAGTGGCCAGCACAAGATAGTCATAAGTATTTGTGAGTAAGAGCAGAAAGACAGAGGGCAAATGAGGATATGAGTGTTTTTAATGGCTGATTAAATGTGGGTAGCTCGATCTCCTCTCATGCTGTGGCTGTTGTGTGCTGCAGTCACGCCTCTCTCTGCCCGCCTGCTCGGGATGATAATCACTCACTATGGAGCTCATCAGCTCCTCAGCAATGAGCCCTCCGCTGCTGCAGCTTGGGGCTCTGCTTAGTACCATGGCAATGGTCTCCAACTGGATGTCCCAAACTCTGCCATCTCTGGTAGGACTAAATACCACCAGAATAACCACTTCTGATACTCTAGTAAGTAGCTGTCATATGTTGCAAACCGTCTTAATACTGAATTAGTATTTAAGTGTGAGCAAAAGCTTTAGTTTGTTGCCTCTTTGTAAATCTCTTTTTAAGCTACTAATCTTCCCATCATCTCTTAATGCATGCTTCTGTATGGGCATCATAAACTGCACACTGGTGGGCATGTTGTGGTCTTACCACAAAAGGAAAGATTTTAAAATCTTACATATTTAAGAACAAATGTCTTCATCCTGAGCATGAAATGTTAAAAGGAGTACAGCAATGTCATCTCATTTGTTTCCTGTGTTTACTGCATTGCATTATAAAAAAAATTCCATCTAGCAGTAGGTTTCATTTTGAAAACTGAATAGTGTTACATATTAACTATTTGCTACAGTAGCAAAGAGTTTGATTCTTTCCTATTTTTCTTTACTGGAGTACAGTTGAGCAAATAAATAGCTGTTGCAAACAAAATAAAATTGATATTAGGAGGTTGGAGAACAGAATTTTAGAAAGGCTGATAATGGGAATAAGTGACAAGCATCACTTATTAATGATGCTTATATACAGCAGCCTCTGTTACTGAAAATCTACAGAAAAGCTTTGGCTAACTACTCATGAGAAGCCTCAATATTCAAGTAACACTTTAATTGGACAAGAGGGAACACTATACTGGTATTCATAAATTAAACTACATAATTTTCCTAAATGCTTAGTAAAACACTCTTGTCTGTGTATCTTTTGTGTGACTGCAATCAAGTGTTTACATAATAGCATGTTATGTAAATTATAAATTTAATTACTTGTATAGTAATTCTTAATTCTCAGAACTTAGTTTTGTATTTGTAACTCAAAATTATATATTTGCTAATCAATATTTAATTAATTGAATATACGCATGCAGGAAAAGTACTGCAGCAGAAAATCACTGTATTTAGACTTTAAATATTACTAATTCAAAATTAATTAAATTATGTTGTAAGAAAAAATTCGGTTATCTTTTGGAGCAGCAAGATGAGAATACAAAGAAAAGCACTATTTTATTTTCCTTAAATGTAACTTGTTCTCACTGAGCTACAGTATATTTTGCTACATCTTGTGGCAGTGTGATATTACAAGTAAAAGTTCATGATCTCGTTTATATCCAAGTTTAAAGTAGCAGCTAACTAAGAGATGCACGCTGGTTATTATTTATATATTTATGCACACACACACGTATGTATTTATACTGACAAGTTCAGATTCCAAGTAGTGTAAAACTGTCATGCTTCCCATGGCTACAACAAGGCACTGCTGATACAAATGCCTCTTAAGTACTAATTCAGGGATGCTCTTTGCGCTCAATGAGTTGGAATTAACAAGAATATTTTTTGTTATGAGAAGGGTAGCAGGAGTGTCTGGAGACCTGGGGAAAGCATCATAAAAGCTTGATTATCTGAGTTTGGCAACATCTGCCAAGTAAAAAAAAAATTAATTTCAATCATAGGGGATGGAGGGGGTTGTATAAAAAAGCACCTCAAATCTGCTACCTTTCTCTAAACAGTAGATGCTTGTTGAGAGACTTTATGCCCCAAGTGCTCAGTAATAACTGGTTTTCAACTGCCATCAAGAGCTACCCACTGGTGCCTTCTCCAGTGAGCACTGCAGCACATACACTTCTCCAGAATTTCTCTTTTAGCACATACATAGCTCATAAATTTTGTATATTGTACGAGGTAAAAAAGAACAAGCCCTCCCAATTTCCTCCCTTCAGCTGGAACAAATGTACAAGGACGAGGGGTCAGGTGAAGGGCATCCTCCTTTGAGTTCTATTTCAGTCCTAGAATTGAAATTGCAAGACAAACTGGAAAATACTTTTTGTATTTAAGCAAAGGCATTAAGTGTAGTACTGCCATTTGCCCTATCACTACAGTGACATCAAAGGTAGCAGTAACAATTTAATCAGAATTCGTGACTGCAAATGGAAAAAATAAATCGTTCAGAGGTAAGAGAAGTCAGTCTGTAGTACAGCAGCCTGCCAAGGCAGTGGTTAATACTGAGCTTTGGAGGGACCCCCCCTGTTTTCCCATGATGTTCAAGAACTGGCATAATTTATTATTGTTGCTGTTCTCTCAACCCAAGACACTTATTTCTTTCCTTGTTTGTTTACTAAAGCCTGTCAGAAGTAAGCCTGCATTTGAAGAGTAGATGCAGTAGCTTCTTTAAGGTTTTGATGCCTTCTAGCTCTTTCTCTCTATGGCACAGCAGTTTCTGCTTGAGGAAGGGATTAAATGTCAACATGAAAAATAAAGCAAAGTTCACCTACACACATGTGCTTGTTTTGATCTGTGATCACTCATATAACCCACCTCAGTTAACTGAAGGAACCCTAAAGCCCCAGATACAGGGAACCACACAGTACTGCAAAGAACTGTAGCCTAAATTGTTTGAGCACTGTGCAAGTGCTTATTTATGCATGGGCACGCAATGACCATGCACTCCAGTCAGGCCTGACAGTCTCTTATGGGCAGAAATATTTTCCCAAATACCAGTTGCCATTTAAATCAGGTATATGTTAGACACCATAAGAAAATAAGTTAATAAACAAAGTGGGCTTTTAAACTTCTATAAGGCCAAGAGAGACACTCATGACATCACTGGCATATATAAGTACCTTTGATAACACAGCCTGGATTGTAATGGCTGCGTGATCCTGGTGTGTCATACGTTCTCCACTGTAAAAAACTAACAAATGCAGTGAAATCAGTTGCTCACAATCTAAACATAGCAGGTATAAGGCTCAAATACCAGAATTTTTCATGAACTTATGGTAAGTAATTCCTGAAGGGATCAGAAGCTCTTGATCCTGAATATGTTCCAGAACTTCAACAAAAATTTGTTTTCCATGCTTTTGCATGGCAACACTGTTTGGGCATAAGGTCTGTAAGGAATCATGGAAACTACTGGAGCGAATAAAGCCTTGAAAGTCTTTGCATGTTCAAGCTCACAGTTTTAGTAGCTGCCCAAAAACAATGCAGATATAATTTGGTTTAGTTTTATTGTTTTCCATGTCTTAAACTAGACTCCCTTTACCACAAAAATTAAAATGAAGAGAACAGTATAATTTAGCTCTGGATAGGCCTTTCTACCAAACCTTAAGGCAAGTTTCTCTTTTTACAGTCAGAGAGGTTGGAAGGGACCACTGTGGGTTGTCTGGTCCAACCTCCCTGCTCAAATTTCTCCTTTGTGCTTTGCACAGGATTGCATCCAGACCAATCCGGAATATCTCCAGCGAGGGAGACTCCACCTCCTCTCTGGGCAATCTGTTCCAGTGCTCTGTCACTGTAAAGAAGTTCTTCCTCATATTCGTGTGCGTCAGTTTCTGCCTGTTGCCTCTTGTCCTGGTGCTTGGCAGCACCGAGGAGAGCCTGGCTCCATCCTGACAACCTCTCTTCACATACTGACAGACATTGATAAGGTCCCCTATCAGCCTTCTCCAGGCTGGAGAGGCTCAGCTCCCTCAGCCCGGCAAGTCATCTATATTTTGACATTTTGTTTTTCCTTGTGAAACTTGGGAATAATACAATTTTGATTTTTCTATTAACTCTGCCATCTTCAATGACTTCTTCAGAAGAGTCACTGTTGTGAAAAGTCTGTGCTCTTTTCTTCTGTCAGTCCACAAAAATACTGCCTGCGCCACCTCTAAGATACAGAGCTCTGCAGCTCATTCTGCACTAAGCTGCCAGTAAAGCATCAATATCAAAGCTCGTCAGTTTAAATAATCACTTTCTCTGTTGACACCGAGTACAATTTTATAATATATATAGTAATTGATTCCAACTGTGTCCAAACCAAAATTACTTAAATGGCATCCATTAGCATCTGTACTATGAAATTCAGCAATGATTACTATATTTTTCGGAAAGAATAATGCACAGCAGTAAATTACAATTTAAAAAGATAATTAAAACATTACTTGTGTCTATTAGTTTTAATTCCATCACCTGAATCTTTTCGTTCCTCTGTCACTTTCTCTCATTCTTGTGCTGTTTCTATACCTCCCAAGAAACAGATACCTAGTCCCACACAAACTTTAAATGCAGTGCGTTGTTAGCCTGCTCTGCAAGCAAACGTGATGGGTTTTTTTACCTTTCTTTCTCAGTCATCATTGCTGTAAAAAAGAACAGATTAGGAATTTCCAGAGTTCTCCAGTCCCAGTAAAGGATGTTCAGTGTATTAATTGCTCCATGCCATGCTTGCCCTGAGCCCCATTCACCTGAACTAGCCAGCAGTTTCCAGCAGGATGCTGGGCAAGCCTCTCTGCCCTCTGGTGTATGTGCAGTGCTAGCCAGCAGAAACCCATAACCCACATCCCAACTGCTGCTGAGCCAATTCCCCTCATGTGAGTCACACACTGCACTCCCTCCCTGGGCTTTTGTATTTGGACTTTGCTGTCTTTGTTGTTTCCATTAGTCTAAAGTAAAAATCATTCAGGCTGAAAGGACATATTAGTTCTCTGCTACTGAAAACTGTAACATCCCTTTGCAAAGAACTGAATCAACTAACTTGTGCTGAATCACCAGCAGAATAGTGTTCTCATTCACCCTGGAAACAGTGTGTCCTGGACACTTCTAGAGAACTATTTTAAAGGTGTGGGGTTTGCAAAACTGCAAGCCTACCAAACTAATTAGATAACAGCAATATTTGTTTACCAGGAGGAACCTCTTTGCAAACATGTACTGCAAAAATAAACAATAATATTCTGAGGCAGGGTTTTTTGAAACAATAAAAAAATCAGTTCCTTTTATTGTTATTATTTTGTTGTTACAGACTCAGATTAGCCCCAAGGAAGGGTGGCAAGTTTATAGTTCAGCCCAGGATCCTGATGGCCGTTGCATTTGCACTGTTGTTGCACCTGAACAAAACCTGTGTTCAAGAGATGCCAAAAGCAGGCAACTCAGACAACTGCTAGAGAAGGTAAGTCTTTCCAAAAAAATTCCTCCTCTTGGTCATGAAACTTCCCACATAAATCTACTCCTTTCCCCTCTAAATTTATTACATAACTGACTACTGAAGAGTTATCTAATAAAAATATACCTCAGAGTACATTCCCTACCTGTGTTTCCCTACCAGTGTTCTCACCTGTGTTTGTTTTTCTTGCATCACACCTTTCCTAACCCGAGTTGTATCTTCTCTCACTCCCCCCAAATTGTTCCTTACACAACAGGACAGATTTTTCTATGTAATAACAGTTACAAATCCTACCTCAAACTAGCTCACTGCTGTGGGATTTAAACTACAGCTTCTGCTTCAATCATATGAGACTGCTGAAGGTCATTCCTTGTCTCTTATCAACAAATAATGAGATATAGACATGACAGCATCTTGAAAGCAGACTCTGTGCAGAAGAGACAGGTCTAATTTCTTCATTTGTTCTTTCCTCAAATAATAGTATTTATTCATTCTCCAGTGGTGCCAGTTTCCCTCAACAACCCAATTCTTAATTCCAGTCTTATCCACTATTGCATGTAGTAAACCCAATGAAGTGTTCTGCATCAACAGAAAAAATGCTGCAACCATGAAAACATAAATGAGTGTTCTGCATTGCCTGTATAAGTAACCAAGGTGATGGTCATTGTATCACAGCCAGTGGTACAGAACCACAGGCTTGAGAGAGTGTTTGAACAGCAGCAGAAAGTGACATAAAATGTAGACTTAAAAATATATTTTTAGCATACAATTTTCAGTAATGCCTATTAGCAATGAAAATCATGTTCTTGCTACTAACCAAAATCTCCACATTTCAGTCCTGTCCCTCTCAAAGTGCTTGGGAGGAAACATACGCTGTAGAACATTTTCTGAACCACAGTCACATCCACAAGTAGACTCTATTGCCTGACAGCCTTTTTTGAGCCCATTGATAATGGTGCTTAAAGGGTCTCTACCTCACAGAAACTAGTCCAAATTTATGGCTTCCACGTCTTGCCCTGCTCCCCAGTATTTGTACTGTCATGCAGGCAGGGAATTTAGAACTATGCTGTGGTATAAATGACTCCCAAGTAAAGCACTCACACAAGCACGTTTTATTGCCTGACATTTAACCAGGAAAGAAGCAAAGCAACAAAAAGTGCATTGAGAGAGTGTTCTTCTTTAACAGGTTCAGAATATGTCCCAGTCTATTGAAGTTCTAAATCTGCGGACTCAGAGGGATTTCCAGTATGTTTTAAAAATGGAAACACAAATGAAAGGGCTGAAGGCCAAGTTTCGGCAAATTGAAGATGATCGGAAGACATTAATGACAAAGCACTTTCAAGTAGGTTTGATTTTACCAATAACTTTGCAGCCTGCTGGAAGCAATGTACTAATAGCACTGCATGGACTGCTAAGGTCTCTGCTTGAAATGCTCATACAAGAGCACCATTAAAAGGAAAAACATAATAAATCTTCCTTTGTGATAATAACCTTTTGCTTTGATCAATTTAATTGTAATAGAGAGGAAGTATTAATTATTAAGTCATTAGGGAAATGTCACTATAAACAGATTCCTGTTTTTTTCTCTATCAATGTGCATGTCATACTGAGACATTTATATTCATTCAAGCTCCAGTGATAAATGGGGAGATCCAATGGAATTAATAGCAAACAACTAGAGTTCTGTGCTTTTAGTGCTGCCTGACATTTACTGCAGTTGAAAGGAAGAAAGCTCATAATAAATCAGGTTATTGTAATATTTATCCTTAAGATCTAATTTCATGTCTGAAGGTTTTCTGTTTTGAATTTGGGATGGGGAGGAGGGCAATCATTCCCAGTCACATTTATGTGCTTAAAGAAAGACTTCCTGAGAATTTTAATGACATCAAAAACCACAAACCAATCCTTTTGTGAGAAAGAGAGGTCGCAGAGATTACAAAATAGCATTGTGTATTCTGAAAAAGCAACCTGAAGTACTCTTAAAGGAAAAAGTGCTACAAGAGCATAATTTAAGTTTTTTAAATATCAAGACTGATAAATTGACATTTCATGACTGCAAAACAGCATAATCGGTTCTAGAAAATATATTCTGAGGATTATATTATGTTAGACAAATACATATTTTTTTCATTCACATTAGATGAACTTATTTTTCTAATTGGTGCTAGAGTTATATACCTAAATAATGGCATAGCCAAGGGGTCTAATTTATTTTTCAGAGACACTGAATATCCAGTGAGTCTTAATAATATCAGGAATTAGGAACACTAATGATCTGACTACCAAACTTTATTAATTATGTCATTGTTCTTAGTTTAGAGTTTGAGCATATACTCCCATTTATTTTCAAATAGTAAGAAACATCTCCACCTTTTTTCCCTTTAACCCCTCATTGCTACAACTACACATTTGTTTAATGCCATTATATATTCTGTATTCTCATTATAGTTTTCCTTGTGAACAAAATACCAAAATCTGAATGTCTGATGCACGATGTCAAAGGGAGCAGATTACTGCACTACTCTAACCTTTTAAATAGCCCATATTTGTATTGGCCAGTCATTTCACCTCAGTTTGACAGTTTGCCAGGAGTATAAAACAGTTTCAGCCAATCCAATTATAGAATAATTTAAAAGGTCAACATAATACAATATGCTGCTAGCTTTCTGAAATTTGATCTGCTAAAATTCCAGAACTTTGTCTTTCCCAAGACAAAGAAATTCATTCTGGATGTAGCATAACCTCTCACATTAGCAGGCTCAAAGTGACAATACCTATCCATGTTGCAATACAAATTAGTTCTTCTACCACTCATCACAGCAACAAGCTGTGAGTTTCAGAAGAAAACAATAATTTTTTATTTTATCAAGAAAATAACAAAACCAACTGTATGTCATTTACTGAAATGCGGTCTTATAACTGTGTTTTTGTGTTGATCAGAACCAAAGAGTACAACTCTGATCCAGATCACACTAGAATGTTCATACTTCAGTCAAATCTGCATTATGCCAGGCAGGAGGTACCTGATTGCCACAAAAAGTTACAGCAAGTTTGCTGAAGCAATTCTCATCTGTCATAAATCCCACCAGGAGCTCATTACCTTCACTAATTCTCTTAAACACATTTTGTCTTCCTAAATTTTCACAAGCTTTGCATTTTTTTCCATTATAGTTTACCCATGATTTTTGGCCACTCACTGCCCCACAGACCCAAAGCCTATATTCATAATTTTGAAATTAAGTAACAAAAACTTTAGTTTCTGGAGCTCTGCTTTCTCTGTTGCAAAACCTGTTCCCCTTGTCATCAAGGGGAAAAGTAACTATTCATTTTAACAGGCATAAAGTAGGCTCAAGTTAAGCTTTTAAAAAAAAACAAATAGAAAAGTTTTAACTGTAAAAAAAGCACCTCCTCACTTCTACCTTTCCATTTCAGTAATTCTGCTACCATAACCTCAAGAATAGAACCAATAGAACTATACTCTCAAATATCTATTTAATGACATAATCTGCTTATAATTTAAATGCAATTTTTTAGCTATTGAGAGGACCTGTGTGCAAGATTACTTGTAGCAACACATAGAAGTTTCTGAGTTAATAATAATTCCAATATGAAAGAAGATGCTAAAATAATTTAGATATATTAGCTAGGTGATGAAGAGGTACTGCAGAACTTTGAAGTACTCTTTGAGCATGTTTGAGAGGCAAAAATTCAGAGGTAGATCTTCAAGCAGCCCTAATGCTTACCCTGCTTATCAACTTCTTTCCTATCTCCTTAGCAAAAATGGATTTGGCATCATCATGACATTTATTTTGGAAATGTCCTACCCTATTTATCGCATCCTTTAAGACAAGGGGTGTAACAAGCTGTATGTACATGTCTCTGCACAGCAGTGGCCACAGCAACCTCCCACACATCTGCTACTGAGCCTCCTGCTGGGCTTGGCCTCCCATTTAGTTCTCTTCTGCTTTGCCCTTCTCACCTGCTGGCTGCTCCAGCTGTTGCGTTTTTAACCCTTTCAATATTGTGTCCTCAACCATCCCTGTCTCCATTACTACCTAATGCCAGTACCTAATAAAGCTTTATTTCCATCTTTGCCTTCTTTTGTCCACCTTTGCATCTCTTCATCTCTTTCTGACATTTGCTTATGGAAGTCCTGCTGTTCCCATGCATTATAAAAAGATTTCCAAATCTCTATATACAGATGATATATCAGGGACAAACCTGTTGCTACTTTTAAATAACCCAAGATCTTTTGACTGTCAATTCTTTGAGGTTTTCTACAGAATTATAAAATAAAAAGCAACCTCAAACAATTAGTTTAACTTTAATAAAGCCCCTGTTATTAGTGCATTTAAAAGAGTAATTAAGAAATTAAAATTTGGCAGTTAATGTAGCTTACAAACTAAGACAAATTCTCAAAGTATAAGACTCAGCAAAAAATCTGAGAAAGTGGCAATCTGAGATTCCAAAGGGAAGCCATATTTTATTTTAGCAATGTTAAGAATAAGATTGGCAATGCAACAACTGCACATGTCAAAAAAAAACATTTATGATAGTCCAGAAAACAGGTCAACTGAGGAAGTTCAAAGGCACCCAGTGATGTACCAGGATGACTAATGCAAATCACAAAACCATGGATTTTTGACTTAAAGAGGAATATATCACTGTGGTTGGAACACAGTAAACAGCTCAACAGACACTGAGAAAAAGATTAATTTAGTATTTCTAAGGAATGAAATAAAAATTAACAGCTCACAAACTATGTATGGAAGCCAGGTGTGACTCCTTGAACACCACTGTGCATTCAGGCCTAATCATCCTCTGAAGAAAGACACACTGTGGGTTTATATCCTCTAGATGGAAAGTCAGACTGTCAACGGGTTTTGTTCAGATCACTTGAAGGTGATTCATTCCTTTCAGTAGAAAAACTATTCTCTAACTATTTTATCTACTGCTTATTACTATAAGTCTGAGGTTTCTAAGACTTTCACAATAGACTAACGATAGATCTGTAACTAAAATAAATAATCATTTTCAAGTCATTTTAGTAATCAAGCATAAATATTTCATTAAAGAAAATTAGGGGACTGAACTCCTTTAAACTACTCTAATGGACATATGATTGCCTTTAACAGGAATTGAAAGAAAAGATGGATGAGCTCCTGCCACTGATCCCAGTTCTGGAACAATATAAAACTGATGCCAAATTAATCACCCAGTTCAAGGAAGAAATTAGGAATCTGTCTGCTGTTCTCACTGGGATTCAGGAAGAAATTGGTGCTTATGACTATGATGAACTACACCAGCGTGTACTCAGTTTAGAAACCAGACTTCGAGACTGCATGAAAAAGCTCAGTAAGTTAACAAATTCATGGCAAATTTGGTCCCTTGGCTGTACATTTTCAGTTGTCTCTCTTTAGAAAGATTCAGTTTTCAGGGTTTTTGTTTGGTTTGACGAAAGACTACACATTAGTGATCTGTGCTAATACCCCAATAAAAGTCAAGAGTAACTGAACCTATGATAAGTCATATAATTCTAATTTTGTGCCACTGTATCTTAGATACTGACCTGCCCTACTGCATAAAGAAGGAATAAGGATAGAAAATTATAACAGCAATTTCCAAATCTAAGAGTTTTGCAAACCAGTTGAAGAGCTACAAACACTCTATCAAAAAAAAGTTCAGACAGGCATTGCTACTAGAGTCACCCTTGGCATGTAGTGTAAAAAAAGTTCTAGTGGCAAGTAGACTGGATTTGGTTTTGCAATGTCCCCATCATAACCCCGTCTTCTTGCTTTGACACCTGAGAGGCCACTCTGACTGTATTGTCTTTAGACCTGTAATATTAGCAGTAAGAGAGATGTGCCCTTCTCCAGTTTGCACTACAGTGTAATTAAGCATTACACCTAATTTAAGGCTGATTTCTGTAGGAAGCACAGCAACAATCCATGTTGAACACTGCACTAGATTTATGTCAGGCAGCCTCCATCTTGGCTGCTCACATACCAACCTTAGAAAAGTCAAACACTGACATCTCTGAAAACCAACACTAGCTCAGTGTCAGCCACCAAAACCCAGAGCCTGAAACATCATTGTCAAGTGTCAGCCCTAACTTCCATTACCCAGAGGGATGGGGAGCACCTCTCTGCCTTACAAGCACGATGCAGTCAGTCTCCCCTCTCCCCAGTGTATCTTTGTATGCTGAGACTCCAGAATGGATTACTATTGCAACAATCCAGCCCCTCTATGAAAAATGAACACTTTGTAAGTTAATACTGAACATAAATAAACTAGAAATTCTAAGGTTTAGTCCTGTGATTGGTGTCTGTTATCAAGTGTGGGAAGTTTACTTTTAAGTGCTACACGTGGCCTTAAGTGTCTTACTAACAGATAAGCAGAGCCTCCTTACTTTGTGATGCAATGGAACAAGAAAAATCTAGGTTAAGTTAGCCTCTTAAATTATTTACTTTCAATTTCTTTACTTTACACTGAGAATAGCACAGTGATGATGCACTAAAATACATGAAAGACTTCTTCAGACAGAAATTTCTTATGATCCTATTTTCCCCTCAGCACAAACACACAATAGCACATTAATGCATTGACAGGAGACAGGAGAAAATGACTGTTGCAACACTGCAGCAAGCAAGAAGATTCCTTTTAAAAGACAGTATTACTGACAGTGAGTGGTACAGTACACCAAAACTATCAGCTTATTTTTAATGAGCATATTATTTTTCTTTGATTTTACAGCATCTTGTAATATTGATTAGTGAAGTGACTATAGTGTGAGATACACTTTATACAGCAGAATTACTAGGAATATTCACATCCTATCTATCCTGAATTCCTGCAACACATTCTATTTCTCTTGATGTACCCAACAGAAAAAAGCCCTATTAAAATGATGTATTTTAATAATAGAGAGAAAATTTTTGTATAAAATAAATTATTAAACATATACATTATCAAAAGGGAGCGGACCTTCTCAGGTTTTAACACAGATTCATCCACCCTTATTGGCATTGTTCCTTGGTCTTAGATGCTTAAATGACTTTTTGCTCACCTGCTAATGGACTGGCTGTTTTTCTGGCCTATCCCCACATGCCTTTTAAAGTGAAGACAGCTTCACTTAGGCTTATTGTAACTCCTGGAGGCTGGTACTGTGTGTTCAGATCACGAAACATGAGGGGAAAGCAGCTTTCCTGCCAACACCTTCCCAGTCACACTGGAGATGATCCAGCTGTGACTGTTCCTGCCAGTGTGATGGGCAGATGGGTCACCAGCCACAACATGCCACAGGATCTGCCTTGAATCTTCACAGATTTTGTTCCATTTCACAATATAATTATCTAATCAGCATGTGCAATAGCTATTTTCCATTCTTCTCCCTAGCAGGTGTTTTTCAGCAATATAATGCATTATTTATATTGTCTTGGCCACTTAAAAGGGATCTTCCATCTGCACTGGCAGCACTTTCAACACTCACTAACATACAGTAAGAAGTTGTCTTACTTTCACTGAGGTTTAATGATTACCAAAACACTTGTGATGACTGAAACTTGCTCCTTCTCTTTGAAATAAGAGAAAATCCGGGAAGAAGCTACTGAGAAATTTAACAAAACTTTAAAAAGTTATATGAAACTAAGCACACAGGAATAGAGGGCATGTGATTTCACACCCCCAAATTCACATACACTTATGCAAGTCCTTTACTGGCACTCCTAGAAGGCAGGTGTATTTCTAAGAGAATGCTGGTTGCACAGTGTGCTTGGAACTCTCCTATTCTTGTCATAATCTGGTTATGAAACTAGAAAAAAAAATATGGCAACCCTTCATAGAAGCCAATACTCTGACAAATAGAGTAGATATACACTGGACTCATCTGTAGTTACCTGTGATTATAATGTAGACTCTAAACAATTTTACAGTAACATTTTTGTTGGAAATTCAAAAGTAGAATATTTGATGTGTCCAAAGAAATGCTGTTACATTAGTGGCAGAGGAGGTATTAGTGCAGGCATGAGACTACTTTATTGGGATTTGAAGAATCCAGAGGCTTCCTCTCAGCAAGGTCTAATATCTAGACTGGAGTGCTTCCTAGATTTGTATTATGCAGGAAAACAGACATACATTTATTTAGAACTAATTCTTCATTCCCTCACATTACTGTTATAACAAATTTGACCATAAGCAGGAAAGTGCAAGCAGTAAAACACTTAGAAGTCATTTGTGCAAGTACAAAAAAATACCCCAAAACCTTCATTTTCCCCTATTTAACATAATAATGATGCCTATGACCGCTTCAAGAGAATGTTTTGATTTTATTTCCCTTGCCAGTCTTTCTATAAATCCTATACTCACTTGGTGTTTATAGCAGCTACCAATGTTCATTCGCATCACAGAGACTGGGACTATCCATCCATTTCTAGCCATCTCCAAAACAGCTTCTGTCCAGGTGGGCTATCACAGCCTTCTCCTGGTATTTGCTCACTTTGGAGCAGCATTCCAGATGCATTCTGCCCCATACACTTTCTCAGCCCACAGGCTGTACAAAAAGTACATCAGTTTTCTCTTTTAACAGTCACTTCATGCTCAGCTTCTTCCTTTAATAGATCAAATCACACACAGACTTACAAGAGTCCACAGAACAAAATGTTAAAGGAGATGAACCAAGCCAGAAATATCCAGATTGCATATAGGATGTTTCTTGTACAGTTCAGTTTAGGAAAAGAAAAACTCTGTGATTGAGATTTTCCAATTATTACAATCAGTTACGATTGGGATTTTCTAATGTAGCCAGCTGCTTCTTCCAAAATCAAGGGAAAGAGATTGAGTGCTTCTAAAAATCCCATTGCTTTTCTGTGCAATCCCATCTGAACCTCGTAGTGATGGGAAAAAGATGCCTAGAAGTACCACATTTTTCTTAATGTACTCAAACTTCCTAACATATGCTAATATGGAAATACATTTCACCTATCTTCCTACTAGCATTTGGTCCTTCCCCTGTCAGAGAATTAAATTGCTATATTGCTAAAACCAAAAGAAAAGGGGTAGCACGGAGGCTTTAGTCATGTTGAAAAAAAAAAGTGCATACACTAGTTTTAACTCTCAGCCACCTCACTGCTATGAAAAATTCATAGTCTAGAAGTGATTCCCATTTCACAGTACATTTGTCTATACTCTATTTTTCTACATACACCTTGAGCTAAAAAAATGCCTCAACTGGAAACTAATTGGAATTTTCATTAATTTCAGATTCCTGAACTTGCCAGGCCAGAAAAATGTTAAGCAAACGATCCTGTCTTCAGTATATTAGTATTATCATTCTCTAACACAAAACCTCAGGATGCAAGATCAATTTCAGTATAGCCACACAAACAATTAAAAGGGTTATTCTGAAACTGAGAATACAGACCTGTTTTAGATTAACATGTTTGACTCTTAAGTAGA
The DNA here is from genome assembly GCF_047495875.1 of Pithys albifrons albifrons. Taxonomy (NCBI): domain Eukaryota; kingdom Metazoa; phylum Chordata; class Aves; order Passeriformes; family Thamnophilidae; genus Pithys; species Pithys albifrons. The sequence goes on from NC_092467.1 coordinate 14,098,352, forward strand.
GAAGAAGAAGCTGTTACCAACTTCAGTGGAGGAGTAAGGAAAATTTCTTGGACTCAACACAGTGTTGGAAGTGCTTAAAACCACAGAGGGAACTCACCTTGTTTTGTCAGTGAACTGTTAGACATTATATTAAGCTTTACTCTTGAGAGAGAGTTGTCATTCATTTAATTTCTGTATCAAACACAAGATCAGGCTTGGGCAAGCTGGAAGGGAATTATCTTTATGAAGTCACTATAACCAATTATTTCAATGTTAAACAGATTTATAAACTGCATATTGTAGTAATGTGTCATCAAAATGCTGTGATATTCATCTGGAATAAATTATTTCATTGTATTAGTAAGTCAGCAATACTTCAGCACAGACAGCACACTTGCTACTTTATAATGGACAAAACATAAATTATTCCAATTCTGCCAATTTTTATAGGTCCTCTGTAACAAATGGGTGGACATGTTTCAAGGTAGGGCTCCAAAAGACAGAACTGGAGAAAACAACACCACCTTTTTTTGAAGAATGAGAAATTAGATGTATGGTTTTCATAATTGTATTCACTTAATTCTCTTAACTTCTGATCTAATGTTGGAAGAAACACTGCATTAGAGGAGTGTCTTACGGTTTGACAGAGTGTGATCTGAGGTCAGGGGAATTTCAATGAGAAGGGGAGGACAATTTGGGCTCAATTTTTTTTTCCTGGTGTCACATTTCCCTGCATCATCTGTCAGCAACAGGTTCACTGTATTCACCAAACCAGTGTTTAAGCAAGCCTGTTGATTTGTGAAATACCTGGGACAACTTACTCTACACAAAAGTTACTTGGTACAGCCTTCAACAGTTTAAAACAGCATTAGCTGATTTGTCAAATTGACCATTCAGCCAAGACTTGCTTTGGGGACTTGTCCTGTTCTTTCAAGCAGTATTTTCTGAACTGAGAGGACTTAGTGCTTGGTTTGAGTTCTTACTGCTCAAAACAAGAGTTGACACCCATGTACTTGGCCCTGAACATTTTGCAAATTAACAGAAGAGTGAGATACTAAAACAATCTGCAGCAGGACTAAGGGTGAGAGTGAGGAAGTGCAAACAATATTTTCCCATTTTTAAAATCATGTCAGTAATTTCATTAAAGGTTGTCTGCAACAGCAGGGTACTACACTTAAATGACTAGAATTTTGGCAGTGACTTTATATATTAAGCTCCTGTGCCTAAGGATCTCTCAGCTGTAAGGAGTCTGGGGTGACAAGAGACAGGTGGGCACTGAGAGCACTGCTGCTTCCTTTACTGCCCACACTGGCAGCAGGTAGGGCAGCACCTCAGGTACTGCTGAGGTTCATGGGAGAATTATCACTGCAATAGGAATGATTTACAATACACGGAAAACATACTTGTAGCATTACTTATTAGTCTGAAATACCAGTTCCATCAAATTATATCACTAATAGGCAGATCTATAGGTTTCTGTTTAATGAGCAAGGAAAACAAAAAATGGAACATAATGTAGGGCAGGAGATAATAAGATCCTCCTGCCTCTTACAAGATGCTGTTTTGCTGTGCTGGAAAGAGAAGCTTTGCCAATTTTTCAATCAGTGGCCCCCTCCAGTTATACAGCAGCTCTCCTAACAGTCTTCCTTTTGTGATCACTATGTGCTATCTGAGAATAAAAATTCAATCCCATAAATACACCCTGATTCAAACTGCTAATCATTTAGTGTATGATCAATATGAAATACAATGTCATCTTTTTTCATGTTGAGCGGCATCTCAATACATTTTAAAAGACCATTTTCTAAAAGCATCTGACTCCTGTCACAGGGGAAAGCAGCTCAGTTCATTTTACCTGGCAATCTGTGAACTACATGTTCAGGATAAATACAAGTAGTACAACAGAGGAACTGCATTAGCAGACACGTAAACATAGAAATTTCAGCACCCTTCTCTAGCTAGACTCGAAAAGCTCCAGTCACATGTGGATCACCAGGTGCACAAACACTCACAGAGCTGTGGGCACACACCCCCCACAGCAGCTGGCACATTCTGCAAACACACCATCTACTTTTACACCTCTCCTGCTGGAGCTGGGGGGCCTGGAGCTCAGTGTGTGGCCATGGTGCTTTCCACAACCCACTGACACACACTGCTGAGCCAGCCTGGGATTTCTTTTTCCAACTTCTTTCTACCTATTATTAGTTTTCTGATAATTTTATTCCAAATTAAATGCTCCAAGTTCCAAACTTAAACCTTCAGAAGATTTATCTCATGCCCATTTCTGAGACTATTTACTAACATATCACATAAAAATAAAACCTTGACCCTGATATAGTTCTCTACCTTTCAAGCTAATAGCAGTTCATAGCTATAGAAAAGAGTGCTCAGTGCACAATAATAGCAGTCCATCTACAGAAGAAATTCACAATAAAAAACTATGCACAATGATAATCAACTGTAAAAAAGCTGTCAGATTTTCTAAAATAGGAAATTCCAAAAATATCTTCAAAATATTGCAGTATACATAGATTGAGATATGTAAATAATAATGCCTCTTAATTGATCCAGAAAATAGCCGCAGCCTCCCCTGCTCCTTGAGGTCTCAGCATGTATTGTTTTCTCCATTTCCAACACACCCCACTTCCCTGGCTGGGAACAAAGCCTCTGAATTGTGCCCACAACATTAACACCATTCTAAGTGACTGAAACATGCTGGCACAGTATATTCCTTGCCAGCTCCAGAGAGTAGAAAATTCGGGCTTAATGTGACCCTCTGTTTTGAACTGAATGAATTCATTCTCAACACCAGACACATTTTATTTTCCACATTTCTTAAATAGATAGGGTTATGCAGTATAGCACAACCATGTAGCACAGAGAAGTAATTATTTTTACATTAAAAAATTAATGAAATGTTTACCTTATTTTTACATTCTTATGGAACATCTTTTCTGTAAAACCATGTTATTTCACCTAATCACCTGCACACCACTATGTGATATTAAGCTTTGGTAAACACAATTAATTCCACCAGGAGCTTGGTGCTAATAGGAATGTTATTAATGGCCCCTATAATATAGATTTTTGGATTGTTAGGAAGGTCAGCATCCAAGATCATATTGACTTTCATTATTTCCTCCCAGACAGTCTAATATGAGACAGTCTAATGAATTAGAAGCCAACCAATACAGCCAAGCTTGCAGAGGAATTCTCATACTCACTTTTTTCAGCCAGCCCTTGGTCCTGGAACAGCTACATGTGTGTGACCACAGGGCAGTCAGGCACAGGCTTTGTGTACAGCTTGTTCTGTGTACAAGCCCATGTTTTCCTGTCTGCCTTTAACCACCTTGTTACCCTGGTTAATGGAAAACTGAAACATCCATCAGTCCTAGCCTTGCATTGAACTTCCTGAAGGCAAAAGTGAGGGAGGATTGTGTCTTCATTTCATTTATTATTAAATGTTCTTCACTTCAGCTCAAAGACATTTTACTAGATTGTATTTTGCTTTATGCCCAAAACCCTTAACTATGCTTCAAAAGACATAAACCCAAAAAAACCATACAAATAAAATTTTATTTGTATATTTTTATATATTTATTTTACTCTTTGACATGGAAGAGTTCCTTCAGTGAAGATGACGATCCATCTTCAACATAAGTCTGAATCCCCTGGAGCCACAATTTAGCTTAGAGCAGTTGGTCTTGTGCTCTGACTGATGTCAAGGACAGTTGTGCCATTATTTCCATTAATGCATTTGTTTTTTTAATTTCAGCATGCGGCAAATTGATGAAAATTACAGGTCCCATTACAGTCAAGATCTCTGGAACCCGATTTGGAGCCTGGATGACGGACCCATTGGCATCGGAGAAAAATAACCGAGTATGTAAAGGCACTGACGACCTTTTGTGCCCTGCAGTTTTACTTGCTTTATTTTAATCCTTAAAAATATGTTTTCCCCCTAGAAAGTTACACTCACAACCATGTTTCTTCTACTTCAGTCCTTTTCACACTTTAACATCTTCAGAGAAAAAGCAGAACAGTGTTTGTGCAAAAATATCCAAAGACAAAAGTTAACTAAGCACCTTTGTGCAATTTCCTTCCTTTCCAGGGAGGACAAATATCTGTCTGAACTGACTATAAAATTTTTTTATTCCTAAGATGTTTAATTGAGCTTGAGTCTTCAAATGCAAACATCCACACTTTTACACAAAGGCATGACCTGTAATGCAGCACAGTTAAATTTTGCAGCATTAGGCCACATATAAACCACATATAGGCCATTTGGAAGTTGCATACAGAAAATTAAAAAGAAGTATTGATTCTGTTTTAAGGAGGAAAAAATGATTTCTAAACTTTACTGATTTTATTGGTTTTGTTTTCTTTACTAAGAATAAACTATTTTTCATTGATTAGAGATTCAGCTGAAAAAAATCAAATACATTTATTCCTAAGTATAAATTCATGTTTAGCTCACATGGCATTTCCCATCTCTCTCTCTCAGATTATTAGTCTCTGGGAATATCTTTAAGCAAGTCCCATATAGCAAAGACCCAAACAATGTATAATTCAAAATTAAATTTCTCTGAAAATGCAGACACTGTAGTTAGTACCAGTTGTGTTTAAAGTTCACCTGTATAGGTAAGTTTTGATTCAGAAATTCAAGAGTCCCTCATGCTTTAGTAACAGCAATGGGGGCAATATTGTACTTTGACAGCATACTGCACATCCAAGACATCTTTTCCTTCTTTATCTGCCATTTATCCATCATACCATGTCATGGTCACATACCACAGATTTATGTTCCAGGTGTTTACTTCCAATCTTTCTTTACTTTCCAGGTCTGGTACATGGATAGTTACACAAACAATAAAATTGTCCGTGAATATAAATCAATTGCAGACTTTGTCAGTGGGGCTGAATCAAGGACATACAACCTTCCATTCAAATGGGCAGGAACCAACCACGTTGTCTACAATGGCTCCCTCTATTTCAACAAGTATCAGAGCAACATCATCATCAAGTACAGCTTCGACACGGGGCGGGTGCTGGCCCAGCGCAGCCTCGAGTACGCCGGCTTTCACAATGTCTACCCCTACACCTGGGGGGGCTTCTCTGACATCGACCTGATGGCAGATGAAATTGGGCTCTGGGCTGTGTATGCCACTAACCAGAACGCAGGCAACATTGTCATCAGCCAGCTAAACCAGGATACTCTGGAGGTGCTGAAGAGCTGGAGCACAGGCTACCCAAAGAGAAGTGCTGGAGAATCCTTCATGATCTGTGGCACCCTGTATGTTACTAACTCTCACTTAACAGGAGCCAAGGTCTACTATTCTTATTCCACGAAAACTTCCACTTACGAGTATACAGACATTCCTTTCCATAATCAGTATTTCCATATATCCATGCTTGACTACAATGCAAGAGATAGAGCTCTCTATGCCTGGAATAACGGACATCAAGTCCTGTTTAATGTCACCCTCTTCCACGTCATTAAAACTGAAGATGACACATAATTTTCTTTCCCTTTCCTCCCTCCCTCAAAGCAGTCTCATTTGTGATTAACTCAAAGCATCCATCTCTCTCAGTTCCTTTTAATTTACATTTCTTTCTTCATTAAGGAAAAGCAACATTTTCCACTACGTAATGCATTTCAAATATGGCTGAAATGACCTGTCAAAAATGACCTGTCAGAAATTAAAGCATCTTAACTCATGATTCTTGAAGGTCTGTCGAGACCTTGTCTTGAAAAGCACTAAAGAGGATTTAAGTGGCTAAAGACAGTTTTTAAAAGATTATGATCTGCCTTATTTTAGAGTCAGAGACTAATGGTGGCTTAAATGCATGAATGTCTTTTTTTACCTCATTTTTGGTTTTAATCTATTGCTTAACTTCAGGAAGCATTTTGGTAGTGTCAGAAACGCATTGCACATTGTATTTTTTTATTTATTCAAAAAGAAAGATTTAGGAATTTAATTTACTTAGACATGGAGTATGATTCATTTTGCCATCACCCAATTTCAGATGTGGTGCTGTACAGTATGTTTTTAAATCTCTTGCAAACATTTTATCAACAGTATGTATTTCTACCATTGTAACCACCATTGTGCAATTGTATCTCTTCACTTATGTGAAAGTAAACGACTATTTTTTATAAAATATATTGAAATAATTGCAGTTCTGGTTATGGGTCAATTGCAAGCAGTAAAAATCTGATTAAAGGTATTTCTGAGAAAGACCAGTAGCTTCTCAGATGCATGATTCCTGTTCTCAGCTTTGCTTGACAGATCCTTCTTCACCACTGGCACTTACTGGCAAGTTTTCAACTTTGAAGCCTCTTACCAGTCCCAGCTTTACAATTCTTTGCACCCTGCCCAATTTTTATCTTATACGGCTGGTTTCTCTCTCTCTCAGCCTCTTTCTCCTGCTTTCTTCCCTTCTACCATTTTATTGCCCTTGTTTATGCTCACTCTCTGATCTGGGCTTTGCCAGAGAGAAGCAGAAAGTGGGCTGATTTCCAGCCAAGTGTGTGAGGGCTGTCCTAGGAGCGTGAGAAGCAATGGTAAAGTCAACTTGCTTTCCTTAATCTGCCTGTCTTACTCAGAAGAACATTTATCTTTTGAAAAAACTCTCTCTGGGATGACCATAATCAAGGAGAAAATAAAAAGGAAAGTTACAAAGCCTGGAGATCAGTGTGGAACCTGATAGCCCTTGCTAGGAAATGGCAACAGTGCTGAGGCCAATCTCTTGCAAAGAGGTCTGGGTTTGGCAAGCAGTACAATTGTTACTTATGGTCAAAACTGATACCTTTAAAAAACAAATATTTATGCAAGCTCTGTGACTTGTTACACTATCTCATTAAAAACTAGGGGGTGGGCAGTGTGTGCATAATACATATTTTATTGAGGAAAGGAATGAGGTGCTATTTACCTCTTTTGGCATAAATGGAAAGAAAGTAACATCATTAAGCCCTAGTAATAAGATTTTTTTTATTAGTTGAGTTCTCACATGATGCAAAAAGACAAGCATCTGAAAAATTCTGTGAAAACTGAAGTTTTGTGAAAATCACTAAATCGGAGATTGTCTTTATATCCCTTGAAAATGAAAAGCCAGATCTTTTTTGAAGACATTTTATTTGCTAGGTCATCCAATGTACCAGCTGAGATCACTTTAAATATCATTAGTGTTTTCATTATTCAAAATATCTATGTCTATGTTTACAAATCTGCTTTATAATATAAGTCCATATGAAGCTGATCAAACTGCCTTATTTTTCATACTGGCTACAAAACAAAAAAATGCTAATTAGGTTTCAAAAACTGACAAGGGGGGGAAAACCAGCAAATTACATCACAACATGACCAGAGAAAAGTGACTTTCCTGCTTCCATCTCCCCACTCCTGCCTAGCTGAAATGGTAGCTGTTATCCCTTACAATCAGTGACACAGAATTTGGAGACACTCAGCTCAGCTAAACAGACAAATCACTTTCTTCTGTAACCAACTTTCCTGTACTGACAATGGAACTTCTGCGTGACGTGTGAAAGTGTATATGACTACTCATCAAAAAGGTATTTTATGTCATACAGGGATGTTTTATGAAAATGAAGCATGTTCAAATTTTATCAAAAGCCATAAGAGAAGCCCTAACCTCTTTTTGTAACTTTAACAAAATAGATCTTTTTCACCAATACAGCATTCTTAAAAACATTAGTCATAAGATTGAGAAATTAAATCTCTTTCTACTGTATCGTCATAAACTATACTAATATTCATGATGCAAGGATCACTTCATCTGAAAAAAAATGATTGCTACCACATTTCTTCATAAGAATGGCATACTGTGTCATTAGCATGCATACACTGGTACAAGTTGGTAACTGTTCTTAGAGGAATATTAATCTCACCCGATTTCAGTGCCATTTAGTGAGCCATTTAGAGGGTAACACATTCCTGTTAGTCAAAGGAAAGAAAGTAACAGACACTACTACAGAGTGCTAGAGATGGATGGATAGGAGGGGTAAGAAAGGCGCCTTTGAAAGGTGGTTTGTCGTACCTAGATAAATCCAACTCTTATGAATTAGTAACAATGGATTGGATTCCAGTAACTTTAAACATGAAATAACAGCTCATATCACATCAATACAACAAAATGCAGCAAGACATTAACAAGTAACACAACTTCTCACTAAGGAGCATTCATTTTTCTGTGAATCAGTGTTGATCACCTGTCTTTTCCAAATGAAATTCCAAAGTCAAATTTCCAAAATGCTCAGAACACCATGCCTCACTATAAGCAAGTTTATGTTAAAAACTTTGCCTTCATAATTGAGCAGCACAAGCAGAAAATCTTCATAATGTAGCAGCAACCTACAAGTTTTATTCTTACAGTTGAAGCATAGGCTGGTTTTTATGAGGCGCTGTCAATACAATAGGGGGGGTAGAAACTCTCCTTAAACATGGGGAAATTAATTGTAGAGCCTGTTTTAATATCTTAGTCACCTCCTGCTTCAAGGGATGAACATACAAAAGGACTATGTCGCTCTTACACCCTAACCAGAATTTTTAAATTCCATGAAGCTGTGCTGGCTGCAGACAGAGATGCACAGACACAGCTGTAGCTCGGGAACACAAGTCTGCCAAGCCACCAGGCATGCCTGTCCTGAGGGAGCCGTGGGAACACGAACAATGCACACCACAAAGCCCAGAGCATCCTCCCTAGAATGGGCTAACTATTCCCCAGGACAAAATGAGCAGAACAAAACTCCCCAGAGAAAGCTTCCTGAACAGTAATAGTCTTTTATAGTCCCTTCTGGCAATTTTTCCCCGTGAGTAACTACCAAGTCTATCATTACACACACAGGCTGTTCACCTGCCCTGTCTGTCACAGTGTGCCAAGCAGACCACTGGCAGGATGACTCTGTGGAGCCTCCTCAGCATTGCAGTCACTGCTAGCAAAAGATGGCATTCAATCTGAAAAATTAAAATAGTTGAGAGAGACAGATTGATACAAGGCTTTAATCACAGATTGCTTCTATCTAAGAATATTCCTTTTCACACAAGCTCAGGGGCACTAGCTGTCACTCAGCTCAGCTGGCTGCATCAACAGCAAAGGCTGTTTGTTTCAAACCACAGCCTGAATAAACCAGTTACCTGATAATTTGTCATAATAAACAATTGCTTAGAAAATGCTGGAGTAGAGATGCACAAACTGTTCACAGTAAATTACTCATCCAGTAAATTGTATTCTTTCCAGTTCAAGAATTACCAGGGAACAATCTTGATACATACTGATGTTTAGGCTAGTCAAAATATTTTTGAAAATCATTTGGATGAGCACCTTTTCCTATAAATCATCCAAACATTCCCTGCTGTGAATCTTACATCCTTGACATTCAGAAAGCAATTCTGAGCATTTGGGTGTCTTTTCCACAAAAGGCAAATGAGGGCTGCAGCTGCAGAGCCTTGGGACAGAGCTGCATCTCAGCCTGCTGTGTTGACAAGCTCCCACGGCACTGACTCCGAGGAGACAGACGCCTGCTCCACAACACTCTGTAACAACTGCATCCCACCAGAAGCTCACACTCAAAAGGACTCAAGCATGCAAACTAACTTGCACAGATCATAAAGCCACGACCTGACACTCACTTCCCCACCAAGAATAGAGACCATCTTACTGCCAAAACTAAAGACAAAGATCATTTTCTAAGCTGAGCTTTCCTCAGTAATTCTTTCATGCATTACCAGGTACATGCACATTGATATGCAAGCAAATAAATTAACTATAAACTAACCCTAGAATTACAGAACAGTAAGATTATTTCTCCCACAGAAAATAAACCATTTATGTTATGCAAAGATTATTACTGGGGTTTCTACTTAATTCACTTAATAAGAAAGGGAGGAAAGACAGTTACCCAACACCAAGTTGTGGAAATTATACAAAAATGACTGTTTTGTATAGTCTGGCTTTTGCTGGGCCCTAGGAAAAAGGCATACAACATTGATGCAACAGCTGTGACCACAGTGTCAAAATACATGTGCAGAAGTTTTCCCCAAACCATAAACAGATCATCCATCTGATTATTCTGGTATTATGATTGATTACCACTCCTATAATCTGAACTCCTTTAGGCTTTCAGTTGCTGTCAGTCAGTGCATTTAGTAAATATTCCAAGATAACTTCTACGCTCCCACTTCTCTTTTTCTTCAGCAGCTCCTCACACATGTAGCACACACTGTGTTGGACAGGCTGATGAACACAAGGGACACACCCTTTCTGCATCTCTCATTCAAATCAGCAAGGATTATTCATAAATGTAGAGACTGGCCCCAAATATCAAAACTCTCTTTCTTCTGAAACCACCACTGGAGGAAATCCTCACTTTTAAAATACAAATCATGTTTGTTGACTTTATATCAAGAAGAGTTGCACCAGCTTTTCATCAAAGTGTTCAGCCTCTTAAAGACCAAGTATATTTCTCTCTGTCCTTGATATCCAGACAAGAAAGAAAATTCACATATTCTTTAGATTCGAATTTCTGCTAGACTCATGTGCCCCTTGCCAGCTGAGCAACCTGTGGAGTTTTCCTATTATCTACTGCCTCAGAACATTCAAGTGCCATAATTACACTGCAGACACATTGCAGCAGTCCAAGTGAAACAAAGCTTTCTCAGGATTTTGTTTCCAAAATGGCAGAGTTTTAAACACAGCTCTCTATAAATGCATGTAATATTTAGATCAGCTGCTTTCTGCCCTACCTTGAGTTCACCGTACAGAAGTGCCACTTTCCCTAAAAACTGCACAGCTAATATACCACAGCAGCACAGAAAACTATATGAAGACACATGAAAATGACAGCTAACAGGTCAAGATTTGGCCTCTCAAAAGAATTTATTTTACTGTGCTTTTATGCAGAAGCTTGGAATTCCTATTTACACAGTTCTTACGGTGAACCCAAGCAGGAAGAATTGACTGGGTCAGAAATACTTGTTTTTTACAGCATCAGCCACATGCACAACACTCCAGCTTATTTTTCTTTTCATTTTCACTTTTCTTGGTTCTAATCTTATTGATCTTCACCTAAACCTGCCCCAACCCATCTCATCTTGCAGTGTGTTTAATGAAGGGCTGCTCAGACACAACTCAAAATGCACAGAAGATTTATAGCATACCAAGCTTCATCTGGAGAAGGCATAAATTTATTTTTCCAGTTATGTAAAATTTAGCTCTAGCATGCCCATAAAACTGCCTACAAGCAATACGGATTGTATATCATGGGTTGTTCTACAGAAACAATTTCAAACAGATTCAAGATAACTTTCTTCCCTGTTATTTATTCAGAGGAAATATTTTGTTTATATCTCCCATGGTGAGAAATAAAGTTAAATTCATCTTTGTTCACAGCAGGTTTAGACATCCATTCTTCCCTTCTGGATCACATCCTCGAGGTGGTCAGCCACACCTGCATCTCCAGGAAGTCAGGCCTCACAGTTACTGAGCGTGCCTGCTGTCAAAGGGGCTTATACCTTTTGAGTTTAGCTCCAAGTCTGTGTCACTCCATATAGACAGGCCATTTATTTAGACTTCCCTCATCTGTGTAAATTGGGCTTACTGTCACCTTGAAGGACATCACAGATTAATGGATACTCAGGACTGTCACTGTCAGTGCAGCACTTGGAGGGAAAAGTGCCTTTTGGAGGCAAAGTCATTACTGCAGCTCTAACAGGAGCTCATTCCTGGAGGAAGAACATACACCACCTGACATTTCTGCAGCAGCCACCTCCTCAGGACTGCAAGGTAATTTACAGACACTAATTCAGACCATTTCCAAGTCTGTCAGAAAAGAAAGGACATTTTTACAACTATCTTTGTTGAGGCTGAGCAGCTTGGACAGAGAATGGCTCAGCTTAAGCCTAACAGAGTTTCTTTGGGTCACCAACAGCTGATGTTTGATTTTCAATTTTTAAGTCAGTGTACCACTCATTAACTCTTCTGCAGAAACAAATATCTGTTCCTGAAAGTTCAGTTCCCGCACTCTCACACCAATTTTTAATGGCTTTTCCTACTTTGTTTTTGGTCTAGTAAGGAGGCCAGTGTCTACTGGCAAGGTGTCAGCCCAAGGATTTCAGGCTCAGGGGCACGCACTGCAGAGGTGGCTCATTAATCCACAGGAATGGAATGCCTGTCCTGGGTAACTGTCTCCAATGATTTCTGAGGAAAAAAATGTCAGGGAGTTACTTTGTTCCCTTCGTGAAGAAGGAATCCAAAGACTGCTGTATGGAACTTCTTCTATCCTGCCCTTACTTTGCACACCTGCAACTGTCTGCAGACTGACTCCGGGTAACTGCAGTACTGACAGACTTCTCTCACTTCCTTTGGTCCTGAGGAGAGTGATTCCCAGAGCAGAGCATTTTATCCAAGGCAAGCTGCTCCCTTTGCAGGGCAGTGTAAGGGGTGGGGCCCAGCCTGCACACAGCCCTTGGCAGAGCTCTGCTGTGCCCATAGCACAGCTCAGCTGCCTTCAAGAAGGGCAGGGGGCACCTACCTAAATGCATTTGAGACTCTTGTGTCTCTGCACTAGGTCCTTTCAATTCAGAGCACAATCTCATCACAGTATATGCAACAACAGTTGTGTTCACCAGGCCAAATGAGGGAGGAAAACATGACCATTTTTATATACTTTGACACTGATCTGGGAGCTGAAGTACGACTTGGAAGATTCACAGGTCTCATCCTGGCCCTGTGCCCAGGAACGAATTATGCTCTGAAAGACTAAACTGCACTCTTATGGCAAATGTTAATATTCTGTTGTTCTAATAGTAATGCAAAATCATGATATAGAGCAGAAAAATGGGACCATATACAGCAGAGCTCATAATCTGAAAGATAATAACACCATAAAATATAAAGTATTTTAAAAAATAAAATTATCCCAATTGAGAGTTTCACAATACATGCTCTAGCTTAATAACACTCAGTTATAGTTTTCCAATAGAATATACTACATAAATACCAGCTCAGTTGATTTTATTATTATTTACTGAATAATAATATGCATGACATACCTAGGTAATTATGGAGTTGGATATTTATGTACCATATGAAAATGGATACTTAAGTCATTCAACTGACTCTCAAAAAAATCTTTTAAATCCTATAATTATGAGCATGGAACACTGCTTATTTGCCATATTAAAACAGAATAGGAAAACATATGAAAATAAAAATATTTTATGCCACAATGTAAGATGATAATTTTCTTAAAAATAAAAGTTAGAAACCAGTATATACAATACATCAAATACATATGGATGAAAGAGCTGCATAAATTTCCGTTTTATGTTTTCCTTTCCAAACTGTCCTTAGAAAAAAGCATAGAAACAATTTTACAGATAATATAGACATAGATGCAGATGTCAATACAGATACATGACTTCTACTGATATTTACAACCATGCCTGGAGACAACATAGCATTTCTGGGCAAGAGCTTACACACTAACTGAAGCAATGACATCCAGAAAACAATCCAATATGCAACATGAGAAAACTACCCCCTTGATAGCCAGACTCCCCAAAAAGGAGATACTTCTACCTGGAACAAAATCTGTGATGCCTTGCAGAGGCTGCAGCCTGCCAGAGACAGTGGGGCAGCCACAGACCCAGGGATCCAGGCAGCTGTCACCATGCACTGCAAGCAGCAACACAATCGTCCTATGGGAACTGTAAAGCTCTCAGCAGATGATCCTGAGAAATCATAATGCTCCTCATAATGTTCACCTGAATAATCAAAGCAACCTTTGTAATGAAGTCAAGCAGATTGTACAACGTGACAAGCTTTGTGAAAAGCAATCTCAGCGTAACCAGCTTCTGTCTGGCAGTCAGTAGATTGCCCATGTTTTACACCACTGTCTAGTTCATCCACTTGGTGGCACAGACTCATGAGCAGGGCATTCTTTTCCATGTTTGTCACCTGGCCTCTCATATATTTCTCAATATATTTACATATATTGAAATAGAAATTGGTCCCGCTATCAGGCTTTGATATGGTCTTGTCTGTCCTCTATTGATATTTTCAGCTGAATTATCTTTCACTGACATTACTGGTCCCACTCCTGTAAAGTTTCTGAGCCCTTTTACAAGGTGTTTCACTGTTACAGACAAGGGCCTTTAGCATTTCAAGTCATTAGATACAATTAGAGATCAGTTCAATAAATAATCTAATTTCTGGTTCCATTCTTACATAAACAATATTGTCAGTTAATTTTAAAAGGAACAGTAAGAACAATTTCCAAAGTGAAAACATTTTGATATCAACAGGAGCTGTAAAGGAACTGACTGAGGAGACATCTGTAGCCAATGGTGTTAGATGTGAACAGCCCTAAGTTTCACCTCGGTTTTGCTTCAGTCAGTCCCAAGCTATCGGACTCAACAAAGCTGCTACTGGAGTCAATTTGGAGAAATGCAATGGTCTGTATACTAGGAAAGGTCAGATCAGGTAATGCATTATTCCGTATAGCCTTAAACTCTGACTGTATGAATCTCTGACATATTTATATCTAAAGCATTTATCAGCACTTTTGGGTTCATTCTTCCATTCAGATTTATAAAGACGGAATAAACATACAGACTTTCCTGCACTAATGGAATTACTAATCTATAAAGACACATGTATTTATGAAAGTTGTTATGAGTAACCCTTTGTGACTTTGTGCTTTACAAAAGCAGATAATATTAAACAATGGTTACTTTGGCTGTCTTTTAGAAATAGATATAAGATACAAATATTCAATCAATTCTTAACAATTTGCCCTTAACATAAAAATCAAACTTTGGGAGTTTATTGGATAAGTAATTTACTCAGAAAAATTGTGGAGTGATTTCTGTTTTCTTATGTTTGTTACAGACTTGGCAGGATTCAAGACTTCATTCACAAGTTTTCACAAAGAGTATAGTTTCCCATTCTTTTCAGGAGTAGTAAATCCAGTTAAAGAGCTTCCCATGGTTCTTTTCCTGTCTATTTCCACCTTTTTGCTGCAACTCACAGCCTGTTTGAATTGATACAACTGTTTGGGGGGTATGTTGTTTGATTGATAAATGGAATAATCGAGTGTTAAGGGGAGGGGAAAAATGGAGGGGGCAATATACATAGATCCATTGCCACATTAACTGAGAAAAATAGCCATAAGTACCTCATGAGATAGACAAATGCAGTACTCATTGATTTGGATTAGAAATTAAGTTAAACAGGAAAAAAATAGTATCCCCTATTTTCCTGGGTCATGATTAGGAAATTGGATTACAGTATTGAATTTTAACAAAATACAGACTCTTCCCGACTTCTTGACTATAATAAAGTTAATATGGCACATGAAATATAAATGTTAAAGCAAGAACCACAGGCAGGAGGATGCAGCGAACTGACTTTCCCTTTTTTTTAGTTTAAAAATTGCATTGATTAAAAAAAGGCACATTAAAATAGCTACATTGGAGGAGATCATGGTGAGCTATGGATGGATTTGGCTGAGTAAACCTCCTCAGGTAAGGAGAGAATCATTTGAGGGATTGCCTCAGCTGCACCTGTCCCCCATGCTGGGATTTCCTGAGTGGCTCCGCCCTGCTCAGATGCTTATCTGACAAGGAAAAACAAATCTCTGGCACAATGAGCAGATTCACCCTCTCTTGGTATGGCTTAAAGAAACCCAAACAGTTTGGAAAATAGAAGCCAGATAACCCTGACAGGTATTAGCCACCAGATAACCCAACCTTCACATGTACATATTTATGACTGGCTGTTTAATGACTGTGCTGTATGCCCAGATGATGCTTGTAAATAACAGCCCTCTTTCCTAACCATCACCTTTTATTTTATAAATATATAAGAGTTAGAGACCTCTATATTTCCATTTAGTTTTATTATCAGAGAGAGAAACCCAACGGTTTTCTTTTGGGCTTTTTGTTTGTTTTTCATCCTTGAAAATGCAATAGTCGTTGTCTGAGAATATTTGCTTTGTCTGCTCAGCTTTCAAGTCACTATATTAAAATGCTACAGACAAAAATATTTCTAAGAGAATATATGAAGATGCCAGCCTCACCTTTCTGATTATTTCTGAGGTATCTCATTTCTTTCTAAAATAGCTCTCCTTCCCTCAGGAAGTATTTTCTTGGTTAAATGATCCAGGCCCATCCATCTAACTTCAGAAGAAGAGGCCAAAATAAATACCTTTCAAATTACTTTATAAAATTACATGGAATGCAATTTAGCAGATAACAGAATTTACAGAAGACATCTATACAAAACTTCACTTTATTAGACAATTTTCTGGCTCAGTAAACTATCTTCAAAAATCTCCAAACCTGCACTAAGTAAACAGTTTTTGCTGTTTCACTGACTCATCTCTCAGACAGCTTTTTCTGCATTAATATTCTAAAAATTCTTCCATTATTTCAATTTTACAGAACCCATTTATCAGTATCACAACAATACTGTCTGAAATGCTATCCTAGCATTCAGCTATGATTTCCAGAGGTACTAAACAGCTTTTCTCAGGTTAATATATCATTACAGAAGATGAAGTTGCTAGACCATATGTCAGTTGTGTTGTTGAGGCCTTTTGGGGGAAGAATGTTGCACCAGCTTCACAGCTACCTTGTGGAAGCAAAAACCTCTATAAGTAGCCAGTTTTGCAGCTAAGTTTCTTTCTGTGTTGTCACACAAAGGTGCAGCAGCTGTATTTAATCTGTCCCTCATGGAAAGTGGGAGGCATTCTCAGGGTCCCCTGCTGGTAACACAAACACACATGGCCCAGGGAAGGCTCAGACTATCCCAGGGTGAGTGCCCAGAGCTGCTGGTGCCACATCACTGCTTAGCACTGACCAGCTGGAGGGAATCTCAGTCTATTGCACTGGGACTATATCAAGCATAAATTTAAAGACTATTAAATGTAGCCAACAAGAAAGAGAACAGACAATTGAAAGCCTTGAAAGAAATAAGCCCACATTTTTACTGCATAAGTTAGTATGCAGCTTTTATAAATGTCTATGTTAAGTACAAAAATACTTTGATGGAACTTCCTTTCTCCGCTTGAGAGCTGGATCTCTATTTTGTACATTTTAAAGTATCTAGATGCTTATAAAATATCTTTGGGAAAGAAAATTCCCACTAGAACTTGCATAGTAAGTTAAGCTTTTCTACTGAGAATATTGTTAAATCCCACTAAATCCTATTTCCATTCAGTCATCGGCAGCTCTGTGCATAAACAGATGGAAAGAATGCTATAAGGGATTATGTTTGTCAAAGAACTATCAGCTATCATTCTTGGCTTGTCCTTTAGCAACAAAAAGTGATGATTCTTTTAAAAAAATTAGTTTTAATCTACCTAAATCAAGAAGTTACCAACAGTACTATTTTAAATCACATAAGTACCTTTAAGAACTTTAGAAAGATCAAATCATGAGAAGAACTTCTTACTTTAACTTGCATAATGGTCATGAATGCAGAATGAGGGATGATATCAGATTTTTCCCAAAATATTCTGAACACTCTGGAAATTAAAGATGTCATTAAACATATACAAAGATGCATTAAAAAAACTTAACAACAGCAATTTTTTTCTAATTTAGTAATTTTCAATCTGATATGAGCTTCAGAACTTGCATTGCTACCTGTATGCCACACATAGTAATGACTAAGAGTTCTGGAAAATAGCCAGTTTGGTGCTACTTTTTCTTTTCTCTAAGAATTAGTCAGTATCCTTAGAACCAATACTGAAACAGCATTCTGGTTTGAATAATGCAGTGGTGGTGACTGCACAAATCTACCTCTACTGCACGAATGAAGACAAACATATGGACCCAAGTATATTTCTTGTTCACAAAGAGTGCAGGTTAAAGACACCTCTGAGGAAGTACATACAACAGCTCTAGTGCAAGTCTTCAGCTTTCTGAGGAATTTATGGTGTTTTCTCTGTTGATTTTCCCATAAATCAAAGTTTCATATTTTACATTTTTAAGATACCTTTGGAGTTTCATTTTGAGAGCCTTTTCCAACATACTACAGCAATTTCAAATGCTCTACCTTCATATATGGCTATATTTAGATTCAGGCAAACTGTCCGTTTCTTCACATGGGCCAGCAACAAGTATTTTCAGTTAATGTTTGGGGAATCTTAAGGGAGTTTTATGGCCATATTAATAAGACAGAAATGGTGGATTTCTGTACTTTTATGGAACTCGCATTACACATGACTGAAAATTACAATAGAAGAGAGCACATCAAACCACACAGGAACACCATGTACAACAACCAATCAGATTTTTCAAGCAGCATAAAAGCATCAAACCTGAAGTTAAACCTACTTTATTTGTTTAGCTTAGAAAACATAGTTCAGTAATAGATGCCTTTGGAGAAAAAACCCTGAAAGAAAGGGATCTTCAGGCTCTAAAACTCTGAAGGAGAAACTATCAGATAAATATTGGGTATGTAGGATAAATATGCCATAGCACTTATTCAAACCTTTTTTAAATATTGGAGATTCAGAGAAATATGTCTAATAGCTACAGAAAGCATCGCAGAATAGATGAAAACATGAAAACCTGAGGTTTCTTACCTTGACCATCATTGACCATGATGATAAATAAGACAAATATATTAAATGTGCACTGGAAAGTTAATTATATTCATGAAAGGGGAAGCACAGTGAAGGCTGACTAATACTGAAGTCCATTCATTCACTTCAATGCCTTACAAAACCACTGGTTGTGATTACCTTCATGCATTTCATTAATGTAGCTTATTTACCCTAGAAGGGGTCTGGTTAACTGAAATTACTTGATCAAAATATATAGTTAAATTGTAGTTGACAATATTTCTGACCGTGAGTACAGAAAATCTAGATTTGTTTTTCCACTGGTACTTAAGCTCAGACAAATGTTTTTAATCCTCCTCTCCTAAAGCCTTGACACTTTTCTATTCTATTCTATTTTATATGTATATATGATAGATAAACATTGCACTGACAGTACAACCAAACATAAATTCAAACTCTCACAGCATGAAGGAAAAGCAATGCATGAAGAGTAGTCAGAAAAACTGCCAAGTACTGTATCTATTCTGTTCCCTTCTTTGAACTAGAAGAGTCTATAGCTGTGTGCACTTACAATACCTGTCTTTCTTCAGAAGATGACATGAAAAAAAAACTTTGAAAAATCAGTGTCACAATTTTTTTTCCAACTTTGGAAAAATAAAAGGGAAATTTACAGTATCTATGTGAGTAGACAGAGGCGCAAACTGTATCCTTCACTTTTCCCTCCCCAAAATACTAAGTAAGATTGAAAAATAAGTGTATTTAGCTATATAATATCTGGAAATAGACAATAAAATAAGGCCATTGATCGAATTGCAAGGGGAACTATTTAGTAGTGTTTACTTTAATTCCTCTTTATTTATCCAGTAATTAGCGTTCTGTGTACAAAACAAAAACAAAAAAAAACCAACAGAATAAATACAAATTCAATCAATGCTTCGTGTAACAAAATCCATTTCTAATTAAATAGATTTTCCTGCACTCAGACTGCCAGCACTAATTTGTTTTTTTGTACCTGCCCAGTGTCTGTCCTGCATTTCTGGGCTTTGATACAGAGTGTGCAACAGAGACACAGGCAGTTTAAAATTCACTTCTGCAAAATAGCAAAGAGGGGAATGAGTATCTACCTTAGCTATGGAACAAGGAGAGCTTTGTTATCACATCCATATACAGCAAACTGAGGGCATCAGGCAAGTCACCCTCTGTTCCTTCTTCCTTCAGGAGCTCCAGCCTACTTCAAGTCCTGTTATTTTTCCCTAAGCCATGGCTGGCCTCGCCAGGACAGGTTTCCTTACAGACATGTGTATGCTGAACAGTGTAATCTGGAATTCCCATGTCATTGCAGAGAAGAAAGGGACAAGAGGATGAAAAAGGACAAAATAAACGCTGCCTTCATTCAATTCCCATTTGTCTGTACAAGCTGAGGGCTACAAAAGGCAAACCAGATCAGATAAAAGAATGAGGAACACACATCCACATCCACGTGCCATGCCACACCTTCTCCCAGAGACCCTGCCGCTCCCTCCTCCTGCCCCATGGAGGCAGCCAAGGACACACAGCTTTGTGTTATCTCTTCAAACATGTTTCAGTAGATCAATAAAGCCACTAGAACACTTTGTTCCCTTCTTCCTGCAGCTAAACATTGGTTTACAGTCACTAGAGTACGTCTGTCAGTCTCTATGCACAGTCTCTGGTTCTACATGATAAAAGCACTTTTTATAGATGGTGAAAGATTTAGCTTTGCCTCATCAAATACTGTGAAGATCTTCACAGTCTCTGTGAAGCACAGCACATTGTTATGCACAGATTAAAAATAAACATGTGGCAAAATTAAAAATGTCTACCTGTTTTCCAGGAATTTAAATTACAGTTACATTTCATAGCAGTGGGAATAGGCCATGTGGACACTGACAAACTTTAGGGATATACAGCACAGCTGAACTTTTGTTTACAGAAACATCTGTGGAAATAGTTTATTGTAATTTTGTATCTCTCAGAGAAGTTTTCTTGCAGCAAATGGAAATTGTTAAAGGTATATCTCATAAGTCAATGAAATACTTCCCCTGAGTGGAATGTGGCAAGAAAATTGCACTGTTAGTTTTCTAATAAAATAAATAACTGAACATCTGAAGTTCTGATTCCCCTATTGAGAAAGGAGAATTGACTTCGTTCTTACTGCCAATTTACCTGTTACATTTCAAAGACTTATATTTCAAATTCACAACATCTCAAATGTATATTTCAAATGTGTATACATGTGCTTATTAAGATATAAACTGAAATTAGCATCCAAGTTTTCCCAAAAAATTAATTAATTGAGCATTACAAAAGCTCAATATTCATCCAATTTACATTTGAAAGATAACAGAAAAGCAGTCCATGCCAAATAAAAAAATTACTTTTGCTCTCTCATCACCAGCATTTAGAAGAAAAGAGAGAGATCAAAATACTATATGGGTATTCTTGACTGATACCTATTGTCCATTTCCACTGAGATCTGAAGTGTTTTGAAAATTCAAAGCCATTAACAATAATTCTAAGTCAGTTGACAGACTCAAAAGCCAAAAATTTTATATAAAATTCTTCTGCATATGGTTACATCACAGAAACTCTTAAGAACTTGTCCTTTCCCTTTCTGGTAGCAATATCTACATATGAGTTTAAACACAAATTCAGGAGAAACTTGCCTTTTCTTATGCATCTGCAGTTACCATGAGGTGTTCTTCCTAGACCATAAATTTTCTCTTCAGATGTTTGCTCAGGGTCCAGCATTGCCGACACAGACTGACCAAAAGCTGCAGCACACAGAGAAGTCTGAAGTGACCTGGACACCTACACCCCTTTGTTAATACAGTTCCCAAGCATTGTGGTGAAACCACTTTGTTATTGCACTTTCCATTTACATCAAACATCATTACTGAAAAATCTTTCTACATATATAAGGCACCTATATCTGACTTTGTGCCTTTAGGACAAACATAACAGGCAGTGGAAACACATTCCTGGCCCTGGACTTCCTGCATATGAAATGAGGTAAAACCACTAAACGCTGCCAAATCTGAATGCAGCATAGCAGCATCTCATTACAGGACAACAATTTTAGCCAGTTCAGCCTAGATCCATTCCACCTCTAAGTACATAACCAAAACAATTAGCCTTGTGGGTAATCCTGAACTGCAGAGCTCTATGAATTCACCTCATCCCTCAGGAAAACAACCTCAGGGAGCTCTGATCTTAACTTTGGTGCTGTAGTTCCCTGTCTAGGGGTAGCTGAGCTTAACTGCCCCCCACTGCATCAGTACAACACTCAGGGCACACATGGATATTCAGTCAAGGTGTCTGCTGGTGTCTGTGTCCAAGGGGACTGTATTATGAAATTATTTAAAATTCACCAAGAAACTGAGGGTGAGAATTACTCACATTCAACTCAGGATACTATATATTTGCCACTCATGAAAAGAATACAACTATCAAAGAATAAAAGGAAAAAATATATACTGAAACTATACAAAAGTTGCCTGCCACTCTCGATCAATTATTAAGAGCCACCTAATTTTCTTCCACTGCTTTCCATTTATCTGACCTCAATACTCGTTTTGACACACAGCACCCACTCCCATTCTGCCTGAGGAACAAAACATTTCTAATGAAGAAATGGCTATTTAGATGCCTCAACTCTAGACCTATCTTCATTATGAAATGATTCTTCTATTCTTGTCTTGGAAAAAAACTACAACCCAAATAAATTGTCTGAAAGATAAGTAATATAGTGCAATAAGTGTAAGTATAAAGTGCTATTTTCAGTCTGCCATGAAAATACAGGATAACAATAGAAGTTGTGCTGAAAAAAAAGTTTATGGTGCAATTCTCCAGCTGAAAGCAAAATTAAAACGCTTCTGTTGTGAAAAAAATAAAAGTAAATGTACTTATGTGCATGTTGATACATGCCACAAGTAGAGGTGTCAGACAAATACATGAACCAAATCTTGTAACTCTGGGAATTCATCACAGGAGCTCTAATGCTGCACCTTATTTGCAGCATCCCAATGAAGGAAGATGAGAAACTGGATAAAATCCAGAGGAAGAGAGGTAGGTTTCTCTACTGTATGGGAGAAAACACTGAGGAGTCACATGGTGATAGGTGATTATAAGAGACTGCTCTGAAGAAAATGGTAGTAAATTGGACTCCATGCCCACTGTGGGCAAGATAAGTAGCAACTTCAAACTGCAAAAGGAGACTCAAGTTATGTATTCTCATCAGATCAATAAGCTACTCCAACTCTCAACCCCCGTCTATTTTCCTGTTAAGTTGAATATACTAAATAACTGGCCAACTCTTACATATTTTGAAGTGTATAAGTTAAAGAAATTATTAGGCATGAAAAAGGATTAAAAACATGTCTAGTTTACTAAAGACAGGAGCAAACATTTCCATCAACAACTTTTGCAGGTTCAAGGTCTTGTCCCATAAGAAGATGCAGTGCTGATATCACTGTATTTGCATTTTCTTTCCCAGCTGGGTATGTGTTAAAAGAGACACAGTAAGAAATAGTTTAGTGAGTGCATAATCTTCAGAGCAGAAATTAATGTTACTAGCTAAAGTTGCAGAATTTTTATTCTTTTTTTTTAGCCAGTGGTACATCAAGAGGGATGCTGTAGTGCTTGGAACAAATATGATTTTTTTTCCTAAAATTAGAGCCACAACTATACTTTGAAACATGTAAATGGCAATTAGCGTGCTGTTTAATAGATTTCATGTTGACTGTGCTACTTTTTCAGGCATCATCTTTTCCTGACACTACAAAATATTTTACTAGAACATTCATGAGACATCAAGTGGTAAGCTGACAATTTATGTTTTTGAAAGCAAATAACCATGTGCTGGGGGTGTGATTTTTTTCCTTTATGGTTCATCTTGCATAAAATCCAATTTTATTCAGTGTTCTTAAGTGCCCAAAGAGCAATATAGTTGCAAGAACATTGTAGAAAGCAGTAATTGAGGGAATCAGCTCCTAATTCTAGCCCTGTGCTCATCTAGAAAATACATGGCATTACAGAATAATTTTCTTCACTTTGCAGTTGCTCCAAGAGCAATATTTTACAGATAAATGCAAAAATACAGGGTGAAAAAAATCTTTATTTTTCACCATTACTTAGATAAGAGCTCAAACCATACCCTGTGAGCTTTTAACAATTTTGGCCCCAGTTTTGTACATTGACTATCAGGCAGTCTCAAATCCAATCAGGCTGAAGGTTTGCACCTGTACTATCAGTTCAAAACTGATAGGATTTTTGTTACAAAAGGTTTTCAATTACTTGTCTTTCAGAATTTATAAGGAGAAAAAAGTCCTCCATCTTGGGAACAGATTTAGATTGCCAACTATAGCATCACAAGTTGAATTTATATATATATATATATTTTGTTTTGAAAGTAGAACTTTCAGATGATAAATTGACTAACCTTAAGGTGGGAGGCCTCCGAAAAACAGCAACAAAGGGCATCTAAATATGAACATTAACAATTTAGTATAGAATATTTCACAGCTAAATATTTGATCAAGCACTCAAAAAAATCAGCGACGAGATGAAACATTGACTGTGTAATGAACCTTGACAAGTGAAGCAACGGTTTCCATTTATACTTATTATATTATATTTGGGTTGAATTAAAATGGATTGAAATTATTGTATTTTTGTACTTAATCTGCTGTAGCTATTCACAAAGCAGTAAATTCACATATCAGTAAAATCAAGGCAAAATCAGATTCTGATTCATCCTGTCCTCCTGAGAGTTCCCAAGGCCACAGTGTTGTGGTGGCTGCCAAGACCGTGACCTGCAGGGTGGGCTGCATGGGACAATATCCAGGTACCTGCAGGTCTGCTGCCCTGTGCCAGCTGCCAACAGGGAAGTTTCCTCTCCATTTGCTGAGTGATCAGCTTATGTGGCTCCTCCCTGTCTCTGGGATGGCACGTGCCCATTCTGCTGCTGTGACAAGTGGCACTGCACAGTAGGTTGGCACCGCACTGAGCCCACCCAGCCAGAACTCAGCATAGACATTGTGGTCACTAAACTCCCAAAAGCAGAACTTTCGGAGCAATTCACACTTTCCAGAGGTCACACCAATACACCTGCAAGCCTCTGCAGCACTGGGGTCACAGTGTGAAACCTGAGCTTCCACCCCAAGCATCAGGTTCCTAGGCCACCTGTACGTTGTGTCTTGGTATTTTACTGGTGAATAAGTGAGGATTCTATATTATGTATGAGGATTACCAAGAGACCTCTGGAATGCCCAAACAGCATAAGAGAATGACGCTTGCAGATGTTATACAAGCAAACATCTCTCAAGTTCACATGTAAATCATCTGGTATTATCAATTACTATTGAAAACTAGCCCTAATCAAATTTCAGATTAACATGTGCTTCTGTCTGCTTATATACAACAAAGTCTCCCAAATACTAATTGCTTGCAATTGAAGGTTTGATATTAAAATTCTTGTGGGGTTTTGTTCCCTCTGCCACCAATCTTCACCTGTAAAAGACGAAAAGAATACTTTCCATTTCCTCCCTTTTGTAAAACTTAAACTCTTTATGTTTGAAATTATGTGAATTTACAGAGTTTTACTGGACATGCTTCATTTTGAGAACAAATACCGAATTTTCAACATTTTTCTTCAGGAAACATCACCTCTTATTAATTTCAGTGTAGTATTCTCTCCACTAAGTACACTTATATTTTGGCAAATACAGGCATAAAGTTAATTAATATTGCTAAAATACATCTAACCAACCCCTTGAATTAAGGCAATAAAGAAAAAAAATGTATCCTACACTAGGTGTTTCATTAGGTCTTCAGTGTACTTTGCCTGCTTGCTTAATCCATAAGTTGTGGACACATGGGGACAATCTATTCAATTTATTTAACCTTGAGAACGTTTTGATTCAAAGATGTTTGAATTTCTATAGTTATATATCATTCATCCAGTTTATATGTAGTCTGTGTACTATTTTCCTACTGACATACCATTATGTTACTGCGTTAGAAGTAATTAATGCTGCAATAATGCTATAGCAACATACACATACTTGACACTAATGGACTTGTTTTCATTGCTTTTGGATATCTCCCTACATGATCTGAACACTTTAGTCAGGATTCAGTTGAAGAATAAGAGTCAGTTCTAGTACCAGGAACACAATTCATTTATTTCTAATGAGGTGTTTAATCAAAATATATTTGATATGTTAGCTGTGGAAAGCAATGCTGAATATAATGCAAGCATAGGATCAATGAGCCAGAAAATATCCTTGCTTTTCCTCCTGAAATCTTTAGGGAGCAATAGTTTCAGGCCATGAAAAGACATCCCTAACTTGTAATCCTCACCATGGGACTTTAAAATAGCATTTACATAAATCATAAATTAAATGTTACTGCAAATAAACTGAAGTACCTGCCAAGATGCAATCCCCACCCAAACAGTTTTGAACCCCGAGATTAAAAGATGCTGTAAGAACTTCAGAAGTGCAGAAGCAACGCAGACAAACTCCAAGATGTTAGAGCTTTGGTTTTGTCTTAGAAAATTATTTTCTGAGTTAGTATTATGCTGGCACTACATTCGGCTCATTTATCTCCAAGGACCAAGAGTTCCCCATAATAGAGAAAGACTGTCTGTTTATAAAGTAACAATGTTTTTTCCCTTTGCAGTGAGGTGATCTGAGAGCAGAGCACGAGGCTGTACCAGACCTGTGTGCACATCAGGAGCAGGAGGCAGGAGCCGGACCCACGATGGATGCTCTGAAGTTGTCATCTGTGCTACTACTGACATATTCCCTTGCAGACAGGGGAAGAATTGGCAGATAACTAGTGGGAGGGCACATTGCTGTAGTCTGGCTCCTCTCTTTTAATTCTGTTCAAGCCAGAAGTAGAACAGTATGAAGGGAACACAACTTTCACTGACGTCTACAGAGTACATTTAAGTTCACCCTCAGTGCATGCGATGTGATTTTCACAAAGACAGGTCTCAGCCAAGAAACTGAGAATAAGAAGGATGAGAAACTCCTAAGTCTACACTCAGTTTAGCAGACAACACCATATCTACACATATGCTAAAAGAAGTTACAGATTTCTAAACACTAGCAGGGCTTCTGTGGCCTTTCAGGTTCCTCCCAGCATAACAGCTAGAGATATGAGCAGGCCTAAAGAACCAGATTCTGTTTGTTCTCCAGGTATTGACTGCTTGAAGTTACCTTTCATTTCAGCAAAATTCAACTGTTATCAATACTTCTCAGAGAAACTTTGTAATATGGCACTAAAATATGATTTTGAATGCTCTACAATTTGGCCCCAAATCTCTTAATTACCGTCCTTTATACCACAATCTGTATAGCTAATTGAATAAAGCCAATGAGTTTCATTTATTAAATGCTATGAAAATATCATAAGAGAAGATGATACATTAGGCTTTGCAATAGTGCATGTCAAGGAAAAATAGAATCAGTTCTTCAGCATAATATTCTATGAATAGTGTTTCCACAATACCCATACAGAATGGTCATACCTATGCCTTATTCCAGGCAAAGGAAGATGAGAGTATATCTCATCTCTTAAACACTCAACATCTTACAATGAACAAGTGGAGGGAGTGATGTAGAAAGGGCAGTTTCTCTAGTTATTCTTTTAGCAGCTATACTGTTGCATGATGAGATATCTCTCTCTGAAACAGAGAAAGGGACAAAACAAAACTAAGCAGAGACCACATCCTGGCCTTCAGCATTTCAAAGGTAAGTCTGAAATATTGGTTTCATTGGGTTCAATGGACCAATTTTCAGTGGAGGTACAGAACACACACGAGACCATAATTGCTTGTTGAAAAGTTAATTGTCCATGAATATTGTGGGCACAGAAATGGATGGAAAGGCAGGTGCAACTCAACATGAATAATGGCACCCTAACGTTGATAAAAACACTTGTCTGCCAGCAAATTAAAGAAGCTGACAAAACACTTTCACACAGTGTCAGCAGAAACAAGTCAATAACTGGTTTCTACTATGACATTTGGCATGCTCTGAATGCTATAGATTACAAAATTTTCAAATGTGCTAAAGAAAGTATGGCTCTGGCACAAAATAGAACCACTTGGTATGAAAATTCTGCAAGATGTTGCTAGCTGTAATATTTTTAAAACAGATCAAAGTAGGGATTGCAGGTATGATCACATATCCTGTCTGTTGGCTTTTTCTTCTTTCACTCCTCTTACTGAAACAAAATCACCCAGCAATTCATGTGCTGTATGGCACAGCCTATCCAGAATTAATAGGACTGTAATCATGACTTAGCCAGCTCTCCTCTGTTGCCAAATCTTCTCTTACTCAAATATCTCACCTGCTGAAGCCACAGGCACATCTGAAAATGTACTTCACTTTAAATATATCTAAGGTAAGACATAGTGTATGATTAGGTTAGAAAATCATTAGCAACTTCACCTACCTCCTCTGTGAAAGTCCAAAGGAGGATACCTTAATGGAAATACTGATACATTGAGTTGATTCAAAGACATTTCCAAAACCTGTAGTCTATTGAAAATCAGAGAAATCTTGGCTTGAGGTTACAGTCAAGATCAGAAAGTATAAATGAACCATCATTAACACAGCAAAGGAAACAATTCAGGGGACAATCTCATCACCTCTCTGATGTTTGTAAGTGTGCACACAATCTGAACCATTCAGGCCACCGTTTCATTACCTCTCTTATGCTTGTAAAGGTACGAGCACGGAATCTGAACTGCAAACTCAAAACCTAGGTGGTCCCATCTGTATCTTACAGTAAGGATCACCATGGTAATGTACCTGTTTTCCAGCTTTTAAACATATATTGTTCATGCAGAGACATTGCAGCATTTTGTTTTGATGAAATGGAAGTGAAAGAACAAAATTTGAGGGTGACTTCATATTTTATTTTTCTAAGGAATTTTACAGTTTCTGAGACAGATTCATTATGACCAACCCTAAAACATTCAAATTATCATATTTTTAAGAAGGTTTTGTCCAGAGGTTGCAAAAAGTGAATTATTCTGACCCACTAACAGAAAGCCTTTCAGGTGCACACTGAACATACTTATTCTTTCATGTAAATTAGAGTAGTTTCAAAGCTATTCTAAATTCCACTTTGTCTGCAAAAGCCATGGAAATTATTCCTGCCAAAGGCTGCTACAATCCAATATACTCTGAGGATGAAGAATAGAGCAGACAGCTAATCTGCTACCTTTTTTTGCATAGGTATTTATTTTACCGATAGGCAACCTTAGCTGCTCAATTAGGTCAAATTTCTAGCCTCTCATTTTTAATATAATGAATACATGTAATTTGGTAGTCCTGAGCATACAAATTTGGTTTTGAAACACAGCATGATAAAGGGCTATGTAGTGAGTGCTTTCTTACACTGATGTATAGAACACAGTTTGTTTAAAAGATGCAGTGAAAAATAATCCCCTCAGATTCAACTACATCAATTTCTTTATGAAAATTCTGCCCTGCACTTGGCTATGTCCAATGGCCCACAGCTCATTTCAGACTATTGAAGAGAGAGATGCTGCAATAGGACAGAAAAAATGTTTCAAAAACATTCCCAGGTGGAAAAGCATCTATACAGAGATTCCCACAAACACTTGGTGATAGAGGTTTGGATCACTTCCATAGGGTTTGATAGCAATGCCAGAAAGTAAGATTTCCCTTTGTAATCCTATGTAGAGGATTAGACAGTATTTTCTAGAGACTGAAGCCTGTGCTTCGAGGTTATGACTGCTCTACAAATACAAAAGTAGTGACTGAGTAATGAATAGAGCACCAGCTTTTAGGGACTCTGCCTGGGCTGCACTCCCACAGTAGGGATTAGGTATCAAAGTTACAAAAATGGATCTAGGAGCTGCATCATTCTTTGTTTCTGGTAAGACCCAATGCAGTCCCAAGAAAGCTCATGGGGGTAAGTCTCCAAGAGAGATGAATTGTGAGCACCATTAGACTTACTGCTCAGGACTGTTCTTTCTTAACTCAGGTGGGAAATACCCTTTTCCACAAGCAGTCCACTTCCTTCTCCCTGCCCACCACAAGTTAGCATTGTAGCTTTTTTAATCAAAAAGTTTGAGTTCATAAAACCACACCAGGCTTGAGTATTTCTACAGAAGAATGTTTTTCTTTTCTAAATGTAATCTCTGAAGTGTCAAAACAGCACTTTCTGTAAAATATGCACAAGTGCTGCTTGTCAAATCTCAGGTGCATAAGTCTAAATGAAAATACAAAATTCCAAGCACAAAGTGGCAGGCTGAATCCTGAGACTGGTCTATCCCATCAACCAGGACACTCAAGCTAAAGGCTTGTGAATGTTCATTTTGGACCAGATTCTGATTATTTTACTCAGGTTGGGCAGTATCTTATTCCTCACAATACTGTGCTGAAATGGAAGCATTTTTACATTTCAGGCCAAATCTGCTGGTGCAGTTTTAACAAACAGTTTATATCCCCATGTACTTGTTACTGCATCTATGCCACATATTGCTCCTAGGAACAGGTAAAAAGTATTTTTTGCCAAGATTTTCTGCCATTAAAATAAATACAATTTTTGATGTCAAGAAGCCTAACTGTTGAGGAAAGGCTGTGTTGCAACTGCTACTACTGAATATGACTGTCCAGATGCATTCCCTTCAGGCAAATTAAATCCTTCAAGGCTGTCAGTTATTACCATTGTTTTGACAGCTTGCTGAATTTATAAGCACTAGATGTCACAAACCCCTTGCTGTTTATTTTCAAAATACATTAAGTGGCAAAACACAGACTACTGTCCATATTTAGCACAGATTTTTCATTAGGAAAGGAGCAAGCCTAGTAGTTGTCATTGCCTTCAGAACAATGACATGAGCTAAACTCAGTGGACTTCTGTCCAGTCTGTGAAATATCTGTTGTTCTAGTTCAGAAAAGAGAGTTGCCATCATGTTCTCACTTCTCCCCACTCCCCAGGATTGCATTTTCTGTTACATGCTGTTCAACTTCTATTTCTCCTGGTGATTATCTCCTGATATTTCTAACTTCCTTTTGCAATAACAATGAAGACATAATGTAGTAGCCTTGGGGAAGACAATGCAGAATGGCAATCAGAGAAAGCAAGATGCTCAGCCCCTCCATAACTTAGTCCTCTTTATCTCCCTTGTGCTATTACTCTGTGACATGTGTGGCTTCCCATGGTGCAGGGCCATGGAGAAAGCACACACAAAATCACTTTGAATGGATTATATTGACGTGACTTCACTCTGAAATACTAAATTAGCAAAGCTTTTGTGAAGGCCACCTTGTTAATGCAGGACCATCTGCCACCCCCTATTAATACAGAGTGGAACCACAGCTAATAAAATTTATTTTGTGGTTCCTGGATAGAGGACTCACCCCCAAACTGTTCTCCCTCTGCACAGCACATTTCTACCAACAGCACCCACTGGTACCTCATCACAGATCAACACAAGCCTACAAGGACTAGTTTGGGCAAAAGAACAAGGAACACAAAGTGAATCTTCGAAAGGGCTTATTTTAAAAACCTGCCTGTAAAATCTGTGATGGAATTTACCACATGATGACATTTCATTTTTTCTATGATAACCACTAAGAAGTACACAGATTTAGTTTGGAAAATTTGGCCTAAATTTCGAAGAATGTGGCCTAACCAGAATCTAAAAAAGGTAACTACTCTAAGACTCTGAACTTCAATCATAACTGAAAATCTCAGAAACTAAAAATTTAAAATATATATTGTATTCAGGAACTAACACTTGGAAAAACTTCCTCTGGATTGTATCTAAAACACATTTTTTCATTACTTCGGGAAAATAGTTCATTTTGTCTGAACTCTTCAAAACTAACAACAGCTAAAGCTGCTCTGCAAAGAGTACCAATTCAGTCAATTCTTAGAATTTAACACTAAATATAAGCATAAATTTTAAAAACAAATTAAAAAATAAGCAAAAAAAGAATCATATAAACGGCTCAGTGGGGTTTTTTGCTTCCTGGTAGATCAACAGTCAACACATACAACTGTATACTAATAAGAAATATATCAGATGAGATTATTTTACATTGAAGAATATCTATGGCAATTCTGCCATCTTCCAAGAGATATTTCAAAGAGATTTTATTCAAAATAGTGTATTTATGCACTGCTGAAACAGAAATTTTAATCCACACAACACAGGGAACTTCCTAACTCAAGGCAGGTTCCCATGGCAACTGCAGTTACACACCTTCACATATGCATTAGTGCCTGTTCTTACAAGCTGTCAGAGCAGAGTCTGGCAGTCTGAAACTCTGCCAGGACATTGCTATTACTGCATTTGTAATTCTGATCTACAGGTACTATATACTCTGAACTTTTAAAGTTATTTTTGCACTCTATTCTGAATTACATTTTATCTTGAAAGTCAATAATACCCAGACTGGACTGAAACAGCAAAACCACAGCACTTCAGAATCACCAAAACATATAACAGAGTAACACAAAGCTTGTCACATGTTTTGTTGTTACCTGGTGACGGACAATCTCCCCACTTGTGTGTGAGTGTGTGTTTTGGGGTTTGTGGGTTTTTTTGTTAATACCTATTAATTCAAGAGTTGCTATTCTGCAAACATTAGATGTCTCAGAAGCAGACTAGACAAAGTAAAAGGTATTATTTCCCTCTCTAGATGTCTGTTGATAAAGGAAATTTTAGTAACAAGGTGAGCCAAACACTAGAGAAAACAAAACATTTGACTTTAAGCTCTCAAAAAACCCTGTACTCTGCGTATTACAGATTACCATAGAACCCTCACCTAAATATATTGGGATCACCTTTTTTTCCCTACATTTATTCTGAAACAGAATTCCAATATATATATATGTGGGAAAAGACCAAGTATTTTGGACAATAGCAAATTAGTGCAACTTTGACTGTAATATGTAGAAATAGAAAATTTTGACTAAGAGGAATTAAAGGGTTGGCCATTTCTGGATGATGTGGAACAAATAATCTCCACTTGTCAGAGAGGCAGAGACTATCCATCTCCAAGTTTATAGAAGATATTTACAATGCAAAGTTATGCTAGGAACTGTCTCTTCAATCATCCACCTTAAAGCCAAACTCCAAACAGAGCACAATGATGACTATATTATAGAGAGCAGTTTGTTGGATGACCATTGTTCTTTACACAAAAACTAAAAACCAGACTTAAATTTGAGCTGACCTATATACTTCAGATCCCCTAACTGTATACTTAAATATTTGTAACTAATTCTCTTTCCAGGGTAAGGTGAGCTCAGCAGTGCTCCCAGCTTTCAAGGGGGCTGGCTCAGGGGCACTGAGCAATTCCCGTTCTGCAGCACAGAGCATGGCCAGCATGACTGGCACATGCCCTGCAGGGCAGCCCTGACAGCTTCCCTTTCTGCATCAGGTACACAGGGAGCATCCTCAGGGCATGTGCCCATCAACATCCATTGAGATAAAACATTCCCTAAACAAAGCAAATGGGATACAGTTACAGGTGGGTTTAGATTTTGTGAGGGTGGAAATTGCAAGGGGCTGGCAATTTTTTTTTTCTGATTTTTTTAGATTATTTTTAATAGTATTAAAAAACACAATTTTATGTCTAATAGGTTCTCTTTCTAGGAAAAGAGTGAAAAAATATCAAACTATCACTAAGCCATATGAACTAGTCTGCTGTCTCATACTTTCCCAGATACTTGCTGATCCCAGAAATACCCACTCTCCCTTTCTCAGTTCCCTTCTCTGTGCATATGCCAAATGCTGGCACACAGCCTGCCCAAAGGGAATAGTATATCATCTCCAGAAAGTTGTTAACATAAGGCTGTGCATGTACCATGCCATTATTATGACAGCTTGCTCTAAAACAGAAGAGACAAGCAAAACAGGGAAAAAGCACACAGCTCTTGTTTCTACCACATGTATCTCCTGTTCATGCCTTAGTAATACCCCCACTGTGCTCCAGCAGCAGGAGCTGGGAAAGCACAGAGCACTTCAGCAACTTCATTTGCTGTAGCTGTGTTTGCCCATTTTAGTTGCTGACAATTAGCACCAATCTTCTCCAAAGGCTTCTGAATTGTTAACTTCAGTCAAAATGCGTGTCACAGAAATGCTTTGCCAGACACAAGAGTCTCACAGCTCTTCCCCTTCCCTGAACTGTGGGATCATTTGGATATGAGTTGCAGAGATTTCCCACATTGAAGCAAAGAGCAAGCTACAGCAAGAATCCTTTCACTTTATGTTGCTTGAAGTGGGCAGTCTGGATCAAACTCAGTTAGCAGACTGGCTTCAGTTATGTTATTTCTCCTCAATTCTTCTGCTTCATTATATTCCCATCTCATAGAATTAGCTTGAAAACACAAGACTTCCATAAGTATTATAAATAAAATATTAATGAATTATTGTTTCCATTAGCTTCTTGAGCATTTTCCCCAGGGTGAACACTGCAGCCTTAAAATATTCAAGAACTGTTTCTACTCTCATATTGCCAGTTTCCATCACAGCTCTTTCTCTGCTCCTTTCCCTACACCACAGCAATCTCATTAGCCTCTGGTATTCCCTGCCCTCTTTCTTTAATAGGGCCCAAAGAGATCATTTTTAATTTCCTTTCTACATCTTGCATAATTAAACTGGAGAACTCATGTCTTCCATTCTGTGATTTAATGAAATCAAGAATGGTAAAAGCACAGTGTTACACTCCTATCAATACTCACATTTACCTTCTACATTCTGGTATTGATAGAGGTTTTTAAAACTGGGTTGATACATCAATTTGATGTGGTTTGGTCAATATGGCATTTCTCTACTGTTTGGCAATTTGCTAAAAATTAACACTTTTGTGCCTTTTATAAATCGCTTCAATGCAAGGATTTTCCTGGTTTTCTTTGGATTGAGGGCTTAGAAGAGCAGAGTTAATCTCAGAGATGGGGCAGCCAGAAAGCTCCTGGGGCTCTCACTGGGATACCTGTCTCAGGTGTAACAGGACAAGTTATTTCCTCACAGAAATCCAGGCAGCTCATGGAAATGGCTGTGCCTTTACAAGTCCCTGCTTCTCATGTAGCATTTATCTTGTGATAAATTTTTTTATCTCCTTTGTGCCCTAGGCATAAACATTTCTGCTATGTTCAGGAAGAAAATCAAGGACAAAGCTAGATCTGAATGTATTTTGCTCCATGAGAGTCTTCCAACTGTCTCACACATAAATCAAACCAGTTCCAAAAGATGTATTTTAGACATTGGGAAAGGATTGAGTTTAAAACTTCATACTACATCACTGTGTTTTTTGGTTTTGTTTGTTAATTTAGTCATAATATAAAGACAGCAATCAAATGGTAGAAAAGAGTGCAGCCAGATGCCAAAGGGGATCTCTGCAAAGAGAATGCATTGGACTAATAATATTACATGCTTTCTTCTTTTTCCCCTTTTTATCTTAATAAATTGCCAATAGCCCATAATAGTCAAAGTTCTACAGAAAGCAGGAAAAAACCACCAACTAAACAAACCCTACAAAAACCAAAAGCCTGTGAAGAGGGCCTGGTATAATGAAGGAACTATGAGGACAAACTGAGCCAAACACCTACAGATATTCCTAAACTGCTTCAGCCAATTTCACTCCTCAATAAAGGATAATTTTTCTTCTTGAATGATATGGGTAACACTTGTAGCATTCTACCAACTTTCTCAGATTTTTTTGTTTTGAATGCTCTTCCACATCAAGAAGTTAAATTTGAGGACATTTTGCTACTCACTCCACCCACATTACTCCAGTATTGAAGATACTGAAGTGGTTTTATGGTACTAATTAATTCTTATTAATAGAGCTTTTTTTTTTTTACGTATTCCTGCACATCTCCATGAAATAGTAACTTATCACCTTCACAAAAACCTCATATGATTGCACAAAAAACAGGAAAAGCAATTAAATGGTTCATCCAGAGTCACACTTCTGTCAACCTTGTCATTAACCAGCATTTTCTTTTTAAGGAACCTTAAAAACTTTCTTTGGGAGTTAAGTAACTGCTCTGGCAAACTATTAGGTTGTAGCTATTTCTTGCCCAAGATTATGAAACCTTAAAGAATTTGATTCCTTGCCCTTGATGACCATTACTTAGTAATTATCTACCCCTGACCTGACATGTAAAGAAAATGAGCCAAAAAGCATTTAACAGGTTAACATACTGTAGGAGAAATTACTGAGAAAACCCACAGTGTAATTCCCTAGGACGGCTATTGATGGATCTGTGCCCTCTAATATGAAAGAAAGAAACCAAACACATTTCAGCAGAGTTTGTTTGTTGTTTAACTTGGTTTGAGCTATTTCTAAAGGAAATAGCTATAAGGAAAACCATGTACTTCTTGGCCTTGTTTTGAGCTTTTAATTACCTTGCACTTCTCAGAAGATGATTTGCAGTGTAACAGAAATGGGTTGGAAACACTGATGAACTCCTTTATGCCTTCCTTCCTACAAAAGAGTATTATTGTAGGAAAAAAACAGTTTTGCACTCAGAACTAAGTGCTATGTTTTGTGGAAACCAATATTAAAAAATTAGAGAAATTACGCAGGCATTTGTTTCTTCTCCCCTTGGAGATTATAAAGACCCTGAGGCAGCTCATTTTTACAGTGTTTGCTGTCAAGAGGCAGTGAAGTGCAAAGGGAAGCCAATTGAACTCAGTGATTTGTTTACCCAGGAAGACAACAGCTGGAGAAAAATGGAGTATTTTAATAATTAGTCTGTCGCTTTAGACAAGGGACAAACTGGTACATGAAACAGCACTATTAATAAGGAGACTTCCTTTGGGCAATGATAAGAAATTAGTCATTTTCTTCCTTGAAGATCAAGGAATTTACTTCACCTTATCTGAGGATGCTGGAAACTATGAATAGTCAAAAATATAATTCCTTGTCTGGTTTTTTCCAGACCCTCAGGCAGTACAGCCTTCATAGGTTTTTACTTCAGTGGTAACAAACCATTCTGGTATATCTAGTAGCCCCTATCTTCTCCAAAATTGCATATTATGTATCTAGTGGAATTAAAATTTGTGTTATCAAGCATGTATTGATAACTTCTATTATGTTGTGCAGCTCAATTATTCACCACCCACTGACACATAAAAGGGACAAGGAAAAAAATATTTTTTCATTAAAATGTCTACATACCAAATGCATAATCCCAAGTCTGCTGCAGCAAATAGAAAGTTTCCTGGAACCATCACTGACTTTTCCAATCAGACTCTGTCATGCAGAACAACTTGAACTCCTCTCATGAACAGCTCAGTAGATTTTTAAAGTTCAGTGAGTTCAGTTGAAATTGGTTCTACAAGATGTTATTTTAGATCTTTGGCTAAAGTGACAAATCTTCTTGATATGCAATTAGAAAATATCAGAACTCAAGGCATAAAGCCCTGAGGAGCATACAGAGGAATCCACAGAAAGTACATAACAAACATTCTGAAGAAAATAATTGTTTCTTAACCCTATATAACAATACCCTCTGTATTGATTTGTCTGACAACTGTGACTCACCACAGCCGGACAAATTAGAGAATGAGGACCAGCTCTAGCTGGAGCCTGGCCTTCAGTCCTGAAATTTAAGGCCACTTAATTTCCCTAAGTTTCTTATTTCTGCTTCATTATACAAGAGAAATAGACCTAATACTACACTTATAACAGATTATAACAGACTATTCTGAGTTGGAAGGGACCCACAAGGATCATCGAGTCCAACTCTTAAGTCAATGGCCCACACAGGGGATTGAACCCATGACCTTGGCGTTGTTACAACCAAGTTTTAACCAACTGAGCTAATCTCAGGGTCTTCAATGCATTAGGGAAAGTTATCGCTAGGAAAATTTGGGTATTCTTTAAATGAGTGTTTCCTCAGCTACTCCACCTCTCCATCAGCCCAAGTGCTCTGTCCCAAAGATTCCACAAATTTCAGATGAAAATCAGTGTGGAAAAGATCAGCAGAAGTGCTATTTCCAAGCCTGGGAGAAGCACCCAGGAAGCCTCACACCTTTCTTAATGAACCAGTGCTGGTCACTCTCTTGTCCTCTAACACACAGTCCCAGCACTCCTTGCCAGTGCTGCCGGGTGCTCCAAGGAGCCAACACCCTCCCCAGCAATTTGGGGGCCTGTGAAGGTGCAGCCCAGCCCCTGTGCCAAGGGCTCAGCCTGAGCAGCTGCCTGTCCTGCCAGCACTGCAGCTGGCACCCTGGGGGAATAATGTCAGCAATTCTGTGTTTATAGAGCAGAAATCAAGGAAACAATATCATTCTGCCAGTTTGGGAAGCAGTTGCTTAATTCATGCTAGAAGAATATACAGAAGACAACGTAGTTAATAATTAGTTGCTAAACCACTATTTCCACAATAGTATTTGTACAGTCTGTCATAGAGCATGTACACAACAGGATTCATGATGTTCACAGTTAAACTAATTAATGTAAAATTGATTTTAAAATTAGCTTATATGCCTCATGATACAGTAATCTCTATTTTCTTCATTTTATCATTACCAATCTTTTAGATATGTCTTACAGAAAGCATTTCAATCGTTTTTGCTGATGAGCTTGTTCATAATTAAAAAAACCCAAAACATTTCTTTTTATCTAAAGCTACTCAAGAGCCAACAGTCTGACTTGAAGTTTACATCAAACAACTTCCCACACAGCCTGGAATTCTCACCACTTAAATCCATGTTCATTCTGTGATCATTTTCTGTGAGTAAATGGAAAAGGTGCAGGAGCAACAATGGCAATGATTTATAAATAAAGGCAACATATATTTGAAAGATTATTTTGAACATGTCATGAAAGAATTTGTACCAAAATCCTACTTTTTACAAAGCAGACTCCCACTCCATAAATGTTACTGTTATCAAATACATTATAAGAACATCTGAGAATCCTTGTTTCTCTGCAGATCAAGAACTATTTTGAAAATAATTAAAAATATAATAGAAGATGATCATGGGTACTTTGTAAGCTTAAAAGAGGAAAAATACACAGAATACATTGTATTCCCCATAAACACCAGGGTCTCCAGTTGTTGTCAAATAATTCAAGATCACCAAGAAAAAAAAATTAATCATTTTAACACTGACCCTGTTCTGCAAAAAAGCTGAGGGAAAACATCTCTATTCAACAAAACAGAAAACATCAAGAGGTACCAAACTAAGTTGAACAAGACACCTAGGTACCCGAATTTCTAGAATTTACTATTTGGCATATTCAGAGAATCGTTCTGCAGACGCATAAATAGCTTTTCTCCTCATTAGGACAAGTTAAACTGTGCTTTCATACTTAGGAAAACACAGAACCAACTTCAAAGAGAAACAAGGATCACGTAAAGGAATTTATTCTTTCAAGTTGGTGAAATGGGTAAGTCCTCAGATTTCTAAGAAACTAATTAGAAGAGAATAATTCTTGGTAAATAACTCAGAGGATGTGAAATTTGTGAAATGTGGAAGAAACTAAACTATGAAATGTTTGTTCCGCTCCAACTGAATTATTCATTGTGAATCATTCTTGTGACTTTAGTCTCCTCTCTTATCACAAACTCTCTAGGAAATGACCATCATTTTATTCAAACATTCATTACCTGGAAGCATTTGCTGAGTATTTGATGTCAACAGTTTTGAGTCCTTAGGAGCCTTGTAAAATCTCCACCTCAGTACCTCATTACCCTGTTATAATTCTGGAATGTTTGGCCAACTTAATTATATAACAAAGTTTCAGTGCTCTGGTTGGGAGACTAAAATAGTTTAAACAAGAGCAAAACAAACTATGGACACTGAATAGCAAATAATGAACTACCAGGGTGTATTTTTGGACAAAAAAATTCAAGCAAATATTTAAGGCATAGGTACAAGAAAGGAAAATGTGTAAATTTAATTCACTGCTTCACTTGAGTCATTGGGTATTTTATGTCTATCCACTTTCTCTCTGACTTTTTAATTGTCTTGAAGCTGAGTTTTCAAAGGTGCTTACATATCAAATGGTGAAAATAAGGTCAAGGAAGGATTTATGCATGTAATAAACTCCTTGGTTTAAAGATACTTTTGTAAAGTCCAGTTGGATGATTTTTTACGTCAACTTTTCACAAAAAGCATAAAGATAAGATCTTTTTGCATGTCCTGCATCTCATTGCCTTAATTCTACATGTTAGATGACTAATAACAGCTCTATTGAGCTTATTTAGGGACTCATTAACATGCATGGACAGGATAAACATTCAGTCATGATTCACTGTAAACTGACACAGTGCTGAGAAAGGAGAAATTCATTTTCTCTGAAATGTGGGCAACAGCTTTCAGTCGGACCAGGACTTGAGTAGGACTCAGAGAGAGATGGCAAACTCCTCCTGCTATTTGAAAATCAAATACTAAAAATAAGCTGAAAGGATTAGCTGGAAGAATCTCTCACACAAGACTTCTTTAGAATACAGAGTAACCTATGACTGTGATGGCAAAAATTAAGCTTTATCTGCTTGATAAAAGAACTTGACTGAACTGCAGTAGGCATCAGTTGAAAAGATGATGATGACAATCCTCTGTGTTTCAAGGTATTCTTAAATGTAAGACTAATTTCACATGGAAACAGCATTTATGGTGACTGTTTTTCCAATTCCATAACAGCTGGACTAAGAGGCATTTTTCCTGAATGAGGCATATATGCAAAATGAAAGCCAAATCCAACACAAACATTTCAAGTTTGCCCAGGACTTTGCAGCAACCCATCCATTGGCACATTCTTACATTTCTCAAGTTCTACAAAGCAGCAGTTCCCTATGAATTCAACATTTGGCTTTATCTTCTTAAATATAGGTGACCTCCCTAATATTATGCAAATAAGCAAAAGGGATCAAGATGGAAAAAATGCTTAACTATTTGAACAATATCAAACTTTAAAAGTTTGTGGCATCTATTTTGACTTTTTATGCTATCATGTAACTAGTTTCAGTTTAATAAAACTGCATTTTCTGCAGATTCTGCTTAAGCTGAGCCAAATGTCTAGAATTAAACATCTTTGAAAACTCCCTGCTATCTTCTGTCAGAGTCTAAGTGCAGTACTGATATCCATATTGTAGCCACAGTGTCAATTGGAGAACATCAGTGTTTTATAAGAAGGCTGGAAAAGGAACATCTGAAACTGAATTTTGGGAATATCTGCAATCCAAATACACTGCTGCATTCAAAGAGTACATTGATTAGGCACTTCCAAATAGTTCCAAGAATTAAGACATGAGAGAGATGCTCAAAGTCACATTAATGTTAGGGCTGGTGTTCATTCTGTTTATAATCGGCTACCATTGCAGTGTCCACAGTTATCCAAATCCATACAAGTACAAACAATAGATGGATGGGTACAGACTGATGCAAGTATACAGTATGACTCATATTCTACATCCATAGTGTTGTATTGTTTTCTTGAACAGAGTTTAATCACAAGATTTTTCAAACATGGAGAGAAAGAAATTCTAAAGGAGAAAAAAAATGTGCAGTTTTTAATAATGTTCTTATTTCTTCAGATATTTACCACAGGACCCTATAAATTTAGACATAAAGAAACTAATTAAAAAAAGTCATAAAAACCCATTGAGGAAGTAAGGACATTATCAAAAACAATACAACGGATATTTATCACTATTCTTTCTTTCTTCTGTTTACAGGATCCTGTAATAAACAACAGTAAAGAAATAAGGGCCTTTAAATACACACAGAGAGAAGTGGCTTTGGGAAAGATCGCTAAGCTCTCTACAAGCTTAAACATCAGCTCCTGTGGTTTCCCATTATAGGAGCCACTTCATCCTGAGTCTGACTGCACACAATCATTTTATTTTCAAAGTTGCAGCTGCCATTTTCATCTCACAGTTGTTTCTCATGGGTTACTATTAGACAGACTGTACTTCCAGTGCTCAGGGCGTTTGTCATCAATTGACTTCAGTGGTCAGAAAAGGCAGCTCAAGCTCTCCTACTTCTGCTTCACATCAGTGTCTGCTTTAGCACATCTCAAATTACTGTTCTTTCTGCAATCTACTACAGTCAACCACATGTATACAGAGGTGTTTATTCCTAACCCTTGTGTAAGATTGTCACCTTTTTCCCTTTCAGCATATTTTACTGTGCTCAATCACACTGGGCCATGCCTTCTCTGCACAGTGTCAGGACAACCACTGTTTCTACTGCTCATTTTGTTACTTCTCAGACATACCTCGATTGGTTTTGTATGGACTAATCATCAAATAATGGAAATATTTATTTGTAAGAAAAATAATGGACTTACAAATGAAAATAATTGAAATGAACACTATTTGTAAAACATTAGCCCTCAATCTACAGTACTACTTGCCTAAAAACAGTAGTTGCACTCTAAATATTCTTGCACACCTTTGTAACATCACAAGTGCGTTGACTACAGATAAGTTTTTCACACTTACAAATTAGGATTGCAGCAATCAAAAGAGCATTGACACTTTTGCAAGGGAATTTTCTTGGGGTGAAGAAAAGAGAATTAGCCTTGACACATTCAGGGTTGTTCACCTTCATTATGGCATCAGAAGGAAGGTCCAGATGACTGCCCTTGATTAGATGCCAAATTTTATATAAATGGGATAAGCCCATTCTAAAACCTGAACATATAAGCAGTAACTTCCATTTGTTCCCACCAAAATAATTGCTTTGTTTCAACATGTTATTACAGTTTCTTATTAAATTGCCTAAAACAATTATTTTTTTCAGGCATTGTTTTGTCCCAAGTGACCCTCATTAAATTCAGTAACAGATTTGCTATTGACTCAAATGGGAGCAGAGTTAGACCTATACAGCATGGATATTATTTCCTTTGTCTAATACTTCTTTACAAAATACACTGGAGAAAGGAATTTAGTTTCCCTTTTCAGACAATGAAAATACATGGGTTTAGTTCCTATTTGAAGTATAACCAGTGCTATCCCCATGATATTCAGCAAATTCCATAAACATGACAAAAGAATAAATACAGCCTCATGCATCTGCAACAAGAAATCCATTGAGATAAAAGTCTGTACAGTTCACAGCTTCACTTTTATTTTTTAATCTATTGACTTCAGCAGTAACACTTGAGTTCAGCAGGTGTGATGAAACTGGCATTAAAGCT
Organism: Pithys albifrons albifrons; assembly: GCF_047495875.1. Lineage (NCBI taxonomy): Eukaryota > Metazoa > Chordata > Aves > Passeriformes > Thamnophilidae > Pithys > Pithys albifrons. The sequence goes on from NC_092467.1 coordinate 14,141,105, forward strand.
TGTTACCCATCAGAACCCCAGACTAACACTGAGCACTAGGACTTTTTCTTTAGAAATCTTACCAGTTGCCTAAGCTAATGAACATGATATCACCTTAAATAAATCTCTTACCAACAACTAATTTCTAAAAACAAGTCCATGACTGATTGATAGTATTAGCAATAAGGGATCATTTAAAGAACACTAACTACAAGAAAACAGAAACTGTATTTTTCTAAGTTTAGATATAATGAAGTTAAATGTTAGCACAAACAAAAAAATAAACAACACTCCTGCTACAAATTCACTCTATCAGCATCCACAAGCAAATACAGTGATGGCCTGTAAAAATAACTCATTAATCAGTTGGAAAGATTTTGCTCCAGTCTAATATTTCCTCCTCAGGGTACTACACATGGAGATACAAAAATCAAGTGTCAGTGCAGTCTGCTTAAGGAAAAGATAATAAAACAGACTTGCAAAACTAAAAGAAAAACCCAGCTTTTTCATATGCAAGGTGATTCATTTTTCCCCAGTAGATCATGGCCTGCATCATGTAGCAAAGTATCTTATTCTTTTATGATTCCCATACCAGCAGTGTTTGAATATGGGTATGCATTACATTTGTACACCTAACAGGTTGCCAATAGCAGCACCACTAGTACTGCAAACACTATTTTTCAGGCAGGATAGTAAATTTTTCCAGATACAAACTTCTGCTCCTCAAAGTTACTTGCTGATACAATTCACTATATGCCCATCACATATGATTAGCATAAGCATCACTGGGACTGCTCTAGCTCAAGCTGATGACACAGCACAGCCCAAGAATGAAATCAGCTCTTTTATTTCCTTTACAATTTCTTATTATTCAATTACTTCAAATTTAACTCTTTCTAATTAGCTTCGGTGGTACAGAGTACACTTTCAGAGATGTAAATTACTCAAAAAACATAATACAGCAAACAAAAAGGGGAAAGGTGTCATACATAGTAAATTCTCTCCCATCTCAGTCACAACTATTTGATATTGGCATAGCTTTATGTGAAAAAACCTGGTTGCTGAGTCAAACAACATGAAACCTGTAAAGAACATCATAGTCTTAATTAAAATGTGGAAGAAAGCATGTGATGTCCTTCTTAATACACTGCAAAGGAATGCAGTAGAAAATAAGAACCTAGAAAGGTTTGTATTGGAAGGGACCTTAAAGATCTTCTAGTTCTAAATATATCTAGTTTTAATACCCATAGAAGATGTTTTCAAGCAATCTGCACAGACAAGCGTATCAGTTTTCCTTTCATGTCATCTCTGTGGTTTAACTTCAAAACGCCTGCCTTTAAGATCCCTGCCAAATACATCTGGCTTCTACAGAGCTTCCAATCAAAGCAAATTTACATTACAAAGAAGAGTTCGTGCCACATTCTAGGGAACTGAACAAATTTGCTTCAAAAATCAATGCAATTGAATATTAATAAATCAAGCCAAACAAATAGTTCTGGTTTACAGAAATGTTCAGTCCTTCTACAGCTCTCATACAAAAAGGAATTGATTTTCATAACCAAACAGTACACTCAACAGAAGTGTGCACATCCCAGTCTCTGAAAAAATAAATGGCAAAGCAGAAGAGGTATCCTGATAAAAAAAATTAATCTGGCTGTGGCTCAGGTAGAAGGGAGATGAACTTCTAGCATGTGATGAAGTTGTGCTCATCTCACCCATTTCCTGTTGGGTAAATGTTACTCAAAATATTTAAAAATCACCATCACCGCAGCCAATGTGCTTATCCATGCACTGGTGCAATTCCAAACAAATACAATGCCATGTAATTTAGTACATGCATTTTAACTACAGGGTTTTTTCCTTCCATTATTCTCATCCCAGGAAGAGATGCAGATCACACACTCTAATGGTTAACATCTGAAAAGATACTTGGGAGTTTCTGCTAGAATGGGTGGGGGCAAGGACAGAGGCAGAAAAGAGGTTATGGATTAACTCTCTACAAACAAGTCTCCTGTCCTCTCGTTCAGAAAAGAGGAGGGAAACCAGTAGAGCTCTACAGATGTTTCCCATCTCCCACCCAGCACGCCAGGTGGACACCTGCCAAACTGTCAGGATTTGTAGTCAAAGTCTCCTGTAGAAAAGCCACCATGTTCCCCTGCCAAAGCACACAGGAGGTAAGAGCCATTAAGGGAAAACAAAGATGTAAAAAGAGTGCTGGGCTGTAGGTTATTGGGTTAATGGGGATTGCACGTGGATTGCCACACAAGCATGATGCTGTTTGTCTTTCATGAATGTGAAGGAATATTTGTCTATTTTTTCCACCTGTGTTTAGTTAACAATTTATGGCTTGACAGACCTAGAAAGCCACAAGCAATCCCATCAAGGGCATGTGCATTTCCCTTTAGTTAAAACTTACCCTGGTGACAGCAGACTTCAGAGATATTTTGTTACTACAAGGGAAGAAAAGCTGCTGAGAAACAAGAGCAAGATTTTACAACTGGAACAATTTGGGATAAACACTGAATAGTGAAAAAACTCCCAAGATATTCCATAATGTATAACAATTCTGTAGAAAAGCAAACAGACAACAACATCTGTGCCATTTGATGCTGGTGTTCGAGCCCATGGAGAGGGATTTACAATCCCAAATACACTAAGCAGTGATTTTAATCTATTTGTACACACACACACATATCATACTGAAGTCCTGGGGTTTTGTTTAATAAACATACAATGGAATTAAAACTTTATTTCCAGCTAGTACTTGAAAAATTAAGACTGTTGTTGGGTTAATACTCATTTAAAGTCACAAAGCTATTGCCAGCAAGAGCAATTTGTCAGAACACTTGCCAAACTATTTGGCTGATTGTTTTTGGCATGGGGCTCCTGCAGCCTGAGTCATTCACATCAGTTAAAATGAAGACTCATTCACAAAACGTTGCTCTATTGAAGCAAGGGAGTGTTTGTTTTGGTTTTTATATTGTATTTCTGTGTTATTTCTGTGACATCTAGCATGGTTGGAATTACAATGTTAGATCACAAACTTCCAGAAGTCCATGAATAGAGTGGTGCAGCACAAAAATTTTAGAGCATATCTAATACTAATCCTTTTCATTTAACTCTGAAATCTGTAGCCTGCTAATCTCAACAGCATCAACTATAGAAATAGAGTATGATCTACCTATAACCATAATCTGCCTTTGCATTAATCTTTCAGAAAATAAGTAGCTCTGAACCAGAGACTGTGATAATTATGACCTTCACATTGCCAAGACAGTTTAGTCAAAAAAAAAAAAAGAGACAGTTTCTGTCAGCCTCAACTTGTGTCAAATCCTGGCTCAGCAAAACTTTCTGCTTTTGTTATCAATACAGAGATCCTTAGGACTTAATTTCTTCGGAAAAATCTCACCTGGCTCACAGTCCTGATTAAAGCATTCCTAGGTGCACAAATAGACATATTTCACTAATAGAACAAGCCTATCAGATATAAAGTAAGGTGATAATGTATGATTAAGCCATCATCAACACTACATAGCATTTTCTGTTATAACTTCCTTGTACACTTGCAGCCATCTCAAATGTTTGTGCAACTTTCACTTGTACTTAGATGCTTGATTCACTAAAGTTTGGTTCCATATCCACTGAGATGATGCAAGTAACTTTGTGAAGAAATGTTGGACTAAAACCCCAAAGGTTTAAGAGAAAAGGAAAAAGAAAAATCAAAGTTTCAGCCTCTCTCCATTATGCCAAATTTATAAAGAATGTATAACACCAAAGGGTACTAATTTAAGTCCACATTCTCAGGGCTAATAGACTTTTCATACTGGAATTCATTGTAAATTCATGTGCTGCAGCACACGAAGGCTGCCACAGCTCAGCTCCATCTCCCAAAGGCTGAACACTGTACATTGACTCTGCAGTCTGATCTCCCTCAAGGTTCAGCACTTCTCACCATGTAAATCCAAACTCTTTTACCTCTCTCAAGCCACAGTGCCAGAGCAAAAAGCCAGTGTGGGTCAATGCTTAATTTTCATTACCCTATAACTTGACCAACCACATAACGACTGAGGAGGCATATCTTCTAATCTAAGACAACAGAAGGAACTTTAATTACCTAATTGCTATCCAAAGTCTTTGAACAGACAGAGATGATGATGATTAACCTGTTTTCACTACGCATTTCCCAGATATTATGTTCTGTCCTTTGGCACACATTATCTCAAGGATATGCATCAGAGACAAGTTTATCCACACAGTTTGTGTTATTCTGGCTGCTGTCTTTTGAGATGAGACCTCTTGCGGTGACCCCAATCTGAAACCTGTTGGATGTTCCCCTCACAGTTAACCTTGATGGGCACAGACTTGTACTGTGCTGTGCCACACACACAGTTTGACCACCAGACCTGTGTTGGGTTTATGCCTGGGCAGCAGGATGAGCTCAGCCTCCTAAATGTGCTAGAGGGAGCCTGTAGGCAGCTCCCACTCAGCACCACCAATAACAACACCTGCATAGCATTGCATTTATCCAAAACTGCAGCAATAACTTTGTCTGAATGTAACTTTTGTTTGGCTGTAGAAATAATTGTATTCAACCATTTTGAAAAATCATTTCAATCACCTCAAGAAAAGCTAATAAAACTTAGAAATTTCTATTTTTAATACATATCATGTATTTTTTCAGCTAATAATAATACAGGAGTTTTCTCTGGAAGTGTGAAAACAGCATATTTCATGTGCAGCTCACTGGTTTGGTAATCTACAGAGCCTTGAGAACACCTTCTCCAATATGCTTCTTAAGAAAAATGTCTTCAGATTTTGTTTTTTAGGTAAGAGGAGAAGGGCTCAGCTATCCCAGAGCCTGTGGAATCCCCTCTCATCCACACTAAGCCCACAGTGCTGAGCCAGTTTCTGCTCTACATTTCGTTCAGTAATGGCTAACAGAGGAGCATTGGCTTTCCAATAAGCTCTCTGCCAGAGAACATAATTTTAAATGCAGAATTTGATATGAGAGCTGTTTAGAGGAATATTAATCATACAGCACCACTACAAATTTATTCTGTACGTATTTCCACAAAAATGATAAAGCCCTCTTGAAGCTTTGAATTTGATTCCAGTGTAATATTAAACTGTTTAAGATGGCACTGCATAATTCAAAAGTTAAAGTGAATGTGCTGTTGAAAGGAAATTGTATAATAGGAGCTTAATGTATGAGAAGTCAGCATTATCTGGATCTTTCTAATCATAATTTCAGTTGTTAAAGCACTAGGGACTCCATCAGTCTAGACACGATATTCTGATTCAATTACATTATGCATTAAAAAGTGGTGGTTTACAGCATCCATTAGACTTGTTATTACCCTTGTGCCATACTCAATTGACCAAAGGAAAAAGGCTTTCTCCTTAGGGAGGTAAAAACAAAAAAAGCATATTCAGTGAAATGCATTAATAAGTATCCCCCGAGAGAAGTTTCAGTTCATTTCTTTCAGTGATGAGTATTCCTACAAAATGCAAAATAAACATCATGCCTCATTACTTCTTTATATTGTTCAGACCCCACACACATATAGGTGTAACACTGATTAATGGAAATAAATTACAACATTCTGTGACTCAGACTAAATGACTCCAAAGCTTAGGAGGACTAATAACAAAAAAAAACTTGCACAAAACATTAGCAGAAAACTAATCCAAGCCTCATTCATTATATCCAACATCTCATTTTACTCTTTATCTTAAACCTCAAAGCCATAAAAATACAATTCTGCCATTCTCAGCATTGCAATTGATGGCAATGGCCATGAGAAGATGTTTAACTTTGGTCAGACTGACGAGACACTACTTGCTGTCATTACAGAATGTAAGACACCAGTTTCGCAGCTCACCAATTTAGCTGTCAATTTAACTCTGATCTGCAATACAGCATTTTCCACTTTCAAACAGGCAAAAAACAGGCAATATTTATCTGCCAGCAACTGCTGTGTTAGAGCCACTCTACTTAGTATTCATGACTGTTCCTATAAGTGCATTTACTGTTAAATTAATGTATCTATCAAATAATACATTATTCTGGTTTTCAGACACAATCAACATGGAGGACCAGGAAACTTGCTCAATCTTCTAAGAATTTGACACAAAAAATAATTTTCATCCAAAGATGAAACAAAGTGTTGTATTTGTATATCAGCAACAAACCAAAACATGTATTTTTAGGGTCAACTGAAATATTTAATCTGGACCTTTCAAAAACTTGAAAATTTTGTTAATGAATATGGGGAAATCACATTAAATTGTGTTACAAAAAATGTTTTATTTGAAAACTGAACTAAGAAACAAGAAATTAAATTAATGAGTAAAAATAATTCTCGTCAACATAGTGCCTTTTTGTGCAGTTTTCTTCTTGGGTAATGAGACACTGTCAGCAAAAAATTTCTTACCGTTCTATGAACATACAAAACATTTACTCAAAATTCATGCCAATGATATAATGACTGTTCACTCTTTTGTGGCAGCTGTCGATGCCTTGTTTCCTTTACATTTCCATGCTTTAGAACATAAAGTCATTCATGTTCATGAAATATGAACAACGTTACTCAGGAGATAACCAAGACCCAGCTCCAATTGCTGGCCATTGCAGCCCAGCCAACGCTTGCACCACAACTCTCACTGGTCCTCTCCCCCGCTGGTTGCTTGCTGGCACACACCACTCATTTAACAGCATTAAAGACTGCTCGGAGCTGGCCATCTGTTCCCCTGCTGTAGTGAATCCCTTTCAGACTTGTTCCACAGCACACGAGATTTCTTCTCCAGTTTGCTCAGAAAACAGAATGTCTGGCTAATAAATGCTGCCTGTTTGACAACTCTGAACACTATTTACAAACTGTAACACCCTTTTATCAACACACTTGTCCCTGGTTCCAAGACATGATCGTGATTCATTTCAAGTCTGCAACAAAATTCCTGAGATAGAAATAGATTTCTCTAAGGGTAAGTAGGCCCCGCTCCTTAAGCAAGCTCCATCCAAAGGTGGTCCTCTGCCCATGACCACAAACACAGTTCTATGCAAGTTCTTGGACTATCTGGTGCAATGCTCACATCACAAAAGGATATCAGTGAATAATTCCTCTGTATCAATACATGAGCTGAATCCCAAACAAATGCATCTTTCTCTCTGCAAGGCGTATACCTGCCATGTCACATGAAGAGGGAGTAAAGAAATCATTCCCTTTAATGTCACTGATGCTACGGTGATTTGCGTTAAGCATCTGACTTCTTACCTGTGTAGGCACTCTATGAAATCTCATAAGGCATTCTTCTTATATCATTGAACTTGAGATTTCTCTTTCATTCTCATTGTACAATTCTGTGTCTGTTAAACTTTTTTGGTAAGTTGCATCAATACTGTCCTTAAAAACCAGTTCCTCAATACATTAAAATGCACAAGTCTGCATTGCTCTCAGTTCCAGCAGTATATCGATTTAAAATCCAGGCCTCAAGAACTTGGTGATTGGAAACTTATCTAATTAGAATTATATTGCTTCATTGTTCAGAAATTGTGCTGAGCTTTCCAAAGTCAGATTTAACTCTTCTAATGCAGAGGGCATTTATCTCCCTGTCTGTGAAATGTTTAGCAGAGACCCAGAGCCTACAAAGCTTTGTGGCCCAGTTAACAAAGGTATGTGTTCATGCCCTTTGAAATCCATCTTCCAATTTTATTCAAATGCTCACTCCATTATTCTCTGAAGCACCCAGATGCCTCTGCATCACCTTTAACAAGAATTCAACTGAGTCCAGATGCACAAAACCTAGACAAGACTAGGAGTCACCCAGTAAAATAATTGCCTAGCAAATGTTTTTTAATGGAAAGTGAAGGATTTTTTGTTTAGTAATACATAAATGTTGGTGTAAATTCCGAAGAAAAGTAGTGTTTCTGTCAAGGGAGAAATATTCTGTAATTGCAAAGCTCTGCAGAAGATAAAGAACCTCATTAGTCTGAGTCAAATTGTAGATTTTACACTGTCTTAAAATCTTGGTTCGAGCAGAAGCAAGGTGGTATCACATTGGAGTTAATTCTGCAAAGCTTGGTTCTGGGTATCCACAATTAAAAATAAAAGAAAATCACAGCACCACAGGCTTACTGGTAATGAAAATCAGAAGCAGAGTTAAAATTTATTGCTAAAATCAAATTAGTTCTTTTACTTCACTCTTCATAAGGCATAATAAGTAAAGACAGTGACATAGCAAAATCATCCACATCACCTTCAATAAACTCCATAGATGCACATCCTCAGATATTGCTTTTCTTCTTTTATATCTTACTTTCTAAGCACACAATCATACTAATACATAAAAATAATAATTCTTATTGCTTTGCCACTACAATTTTGTATGATCATTTATTGCTGCAGTTTCAATAACATGCCAATTATACTGCCATAAATAGAAGATATTTGTAGCAAGGAGCTACCACAGCTTTGTGTCCATGTGGCTGTTTGAATGTGTGTTTTCTTGTGAGTCATTTATTTTTAGTGTGAACTCTCAGTGACCCGAGAAGTGAAACACAGAACTATCTTGTGCTCACAAAACATCACTTAACCACAGCCTGACTGACATCTAAGAGAAACAGATGTTCTATCAGCCCAAAAATAGTGGGAGAAAATTACAAGAAGCTTTGAAATAGCAAGCACAGAATGACAACAGAGACCACAGAACTACAAAAACAAATCACAGAAAACTGATTTACAGTCACTACAATGTGTGCAAGTTTGGGAACTGAGTAAAACCTGGTTTAGGAATACCAAAGAACAAATATGCATCATATATAAAACAAATAATAGACCTTCAATACAATGTCACAAATCACTGGAGGAAAAGCAATTGAGCAGACTGTTAGAAATCACAAAAACAACTTCAAGAAGATGCAAAATCATGGAGAAAAACTATCACATTTTCCTGAGCAAAAGGCTCAGCCTGCTGACAAACCCATTGTAAAATCTTTTCTTCCTTTCAAGGAAAATTAACTCATGAAGCTTCAGAGACAGAGCCGCATGGGAATAAATGGTAACGCCAAAAATGGGGAGATGACAAAGTTGACATAGGTTGATTTATAATACCATCACAGGTAAGGTATAGTAACTAGATATTTTGGATATTGTTAGCATTGAGATTGGACTAATAACAATCCTTTGGTTAGGTGGTTAGCACCATACATAGGTTAATAACAAATTCTTGCTTCAAGTACACTTCTTCAGCATGCACAAAACAGAGAGGGTATTTGTCTGCCTTTAAAGGCTGGCCTTTAAATAGTAACAGGACTCTATTTTCACATTACCACAGCCATAGTCTTACTAGAACTTAACTTTGTTAGCATTGATTCTGCCAGAAATTAAGTGAAACTACAGCTTTACAGCTCAGCAGAAGTTGATGCCTATCTTTCTTTTCTGCAGACAATTTCTACTTTTCTTACAACAAAATAGCTTCTCTCCATACCTCATTATTGTACACACACAAAATACAACTCATTTGCATCAAGTTTCTCACAACTCTGTTTTCTCTGGTCATTTTTTGTCAAGCTAAAACAACTCTTTGTGATCAACAAGCAGATTAATACACATTTTCAGGTCTAAAACTCTTAAAGGACAGGAAAAGTATTTTTGCACATTGTGCTATAAATATAATCAAGAAATGTCATGTTCCTCCACTACAATACTCTAATTAAATTGCTCTCCTGTCTCAAAGAAACAAATACAGAATTAACATTTCAGCTAAATGACACTTTATTTTTGATGCCAGACAACACCTAGTCAATTTTGATTTGTTCTGGAGCATCTCAGCTGAGCTGTTGCAACAGATCTTCAAAGAAAACAAAGAATGATTTAAAGACAATGCCTCTACTACTTTCACTTCTCACCACTAATTTAACCTGAGAATGGAATAACATCTGCACTTTGAGTATTTTGAACAGACTTGAGCCCCAGGAGACCCACACAAACAAAACCACAAGGAAGGACTGACTCAGAGCAGGGAAAGGAAGGAGAATTTTGTGGGGGTGAGGGGGGCTAGAGAAGGAAATAATTGTTCTCCTTGTTCTGTTACAATTTTTAATTGCACTGTCCATAGAGAAATCCCACCTCCATTTCACATCTTGTGCCTTTTTTTAATTCACAATACATAATAGAAAAAATGCAGGTCTTACACAAAACAGCCCTAAGCACCTTGTGTCACTGGCTGTGCTACTTGTGCTGCACAATACGTTGAATGTATGCACCACTCATTCAGAAATGCAAGCTCTTTTGTGGCTTATCACTTAATTGGCAATTATAATCCTATAATTAACTACAGAAAAAAAGCCTCTGGCAAGAAGCAGCTGGGTAATTCAAACATTAGATATAAAATTACTCCTAAAACCAGTCAACAACAGCTTATCTGCAGATACATAAACAAACCCCATAGAGAGGTGGCACCATCAATTCCTGTGCCCACTCAAGCCTCTGGCCGTCAAGGGGCCACATTAGTTCAGAAGTGACAAGAAAGAGTTTCAAAGCAGCCAGCAATCTGTTACTAGCTGGGACTGATTGTCAGCCTTGCCTCAAAGAGAGGGAGAAGGCTAAAAAATCCTGACTCACCTTGTTGCTGTAAACGGCCTGATACATCCTCCTAGCTGACAATCACTTATGGAAGTAGTGGTGCAACAAATGAGCTAATGAAAGTGTCACTTACAATCAGGTGTCAGCAAACCAAAAAAGCCAGGCCTGCCTGGCATCCATCCTCCTGCACTTGACTAAATTCTTCACTTCACACTGCACTGTTAATTACAGCAACACATGCATCTGCAGTCAACCTGTTCTTTTTCCTGGATTACCAGATGGGCCAAAACAGTGAGCAACAGAAATAAAATCTAACGAGATTCATTTCAACTTCCTTCTATGGTATCCAACACTTCATCCCACCTCTTCACCATCTACATCCATCACTACACTACTAATTCAGCCAGATGAATCACAGTGGATCTTGCCATGTACTGCAGGTGTCTTCAAACAAACTAACTGAGCCCAACCAGCCTGTCAGACCATTCAAAAAGCATTTAACATCAGATTGTTTAAGAGATTAAATTATTTCTGGGTGTGCATTTCACAACATTTATAATTGTAGGTACTGAGTGGCAAATTCAGCAGGGCCTCAATGAGACTCCAACTACTGCAGCTAACTCCAGAAAACACCAACACTTACATACTAATTCCCACCTTCTTAAAAGATAAATTAAGTAAACCACACTGTTCCTTCTCTGAAGACCATTTGGTGTTATTTGTGGCCTCAATTTTTCAGTTCTTAACTTTTTTAAACCAAGGACTATAAACAAATAAACAACTCAAGAGAGTATAGACCTGCTCAGGGAGCAGGTCAAACTCTCCAATGGTATAAACTGGAAGCCCATACCCTCAAATTTTGACACAATTTCTTGATGCATAAATAACTTGTCACTGGAATAGAATCCAAGCATCTCTTCAATTAGTAGCCCCCCTAAAGGTTCCAGGACAATTCCTGCCCTGTCACTCTATTTCTCAAGTGCTAGAAAAATAAGAAGCATCTCCAGGCACATTCTGGTGCCTGGGACTCTTATAAAGGATAGAGAGTCCAAAATACTTCAAGAATTAAAGCATATCTGTGACTTTCTCACCCAGACACAGTGGCTGCTCACACAGTGTGGTATCTTGCAGCATCTCCCACCACTCTCTGGCTTCCTCCTTGAGCAGTGTGTCTAAAGTTACTTCTGTGATTTGTCTCCACTTGTGAACAGTCTCAAGATTAAATAAACCGAAATATGTAGCTCCTGTTAACACAGTTCAAAAATATTTTGTTCAGTATTACTTGTCTCCTTAGTTTTCAAATACTAATTCATGAAGCTGCTAAAGTGAGATTTCTTGTTCTCATAGACACATTTGTTTCATATGAAAATGTAGGTTTGATGACTAGGACCTTACTGATCTCTACAGCTGGAATTCAGTGTTACTATTGTGCAAGATTCTGCCTGCTCAGTTTTGTGTTGCTGGGTGGATGGAGTGAAAAGAAAGACATAATAGGGATTATCAAAGATCTCAATAGAAATAATAAGCAACTGTCGAAACAGGAATTTTCCATATACACTGCTTCAAAGCAGGAAACTAATAGTAACTGGCTCCATCAAACCAAAATGAAGTCCTTTTCCTTAGACCAAGCCAGCAATTACAGTGAAAAATCTTGGAGAAAATGTGAGGTTTAGATAAATTAAGAGAGATTTCCAGAGTTTGTCAGTGCAAAACTAACATGCTTGGGAGAGACAAAAGGCAAGTAATTTACCGCAATGGACAGCCAAGTCTCTAAGTTTTCTATCAAGTCAGAGATTGAATGAAGTGGAACCCATTCTGTGAACTTCTGCCCTGTAGGAAGATAATATTCAGGTTTCCATTTACTGACTACTGAAACATTTACCTGAAATTATAGTGATGGAAACAAGTTAAACATTTTAGTCAAAAATCAAGCATCTTTTATAAAAATAATTTCTCAAAATTAATTTAGTTCTGGAAGAAGATTAAAACTGACCCTTTCAACAGTGTTAGACAACCATTTAGAAACTGCCTGTATAGTTGCCACATAACATTTTCTTAATCTTACAAAGAAATTAATTGTTTTTAATTTTTCTGAAAATGCAAGTTCTGGATCCATCTTAAAGATTTTTTTAAAACCTTTCAATCAAAATGTTTTAGGATGTTACATTTTCTTTTAGATATAAGATGTTAAAAAATAACATCTACTTCCTTCTCAGCTCTACGACTTTCCCTGAGTCCTTCTCACAGGCTTCATCACCTTGCAGTCTCCTCACACACCACTCTACTGATCAGATTGGTTAAAGTGCACTCTTCCACTTCTGAAAAAGTCCAAAATACCACCTGTATAATCTCACCAGCTTCCAAAAGGCACAAGAGCTGTATGGAACCAACAGTGGATTCCCAGCAAAAAAATCCAACTTACTGCAGTGAAAACAACCTATGCATGGGACAGGATATCTAAATGTTGGGGGTTGTGTTTTGGAGTAGTTTTTTAATCCATAGCAACTTGGTGATAAAGCCTGCCATCTCCACAACAACATCCAGAAACCTGAATCTCATAAAACATTTCAAACAGAGATTACCTAGGTGTGTTTGAAGTTTCCATAAATTACTATTCCTCTCCATATAGCACTGTCCAAATTCTGTTCCTTGTGGGATTAGCACCAGCATAGTGATGCATTCATGTCACCAATGCCCTGTCAGAGTCACACAGGTATAACCCAGGAGCTGGGCTCCTCATTGTCCTTTTCACTGTATTCCAGTTTATGAAAAGAATATTCAGTTCTGCTTCACTATGATGCCCTTAGTGGCACAGGCCATCTCTTGCAATTCAATTTTGCCTTTACATTCAGACTGGCTGCTGTACTCAAAGGCTCAGACTGCTTCCTTTGTTTTGACAAGTGAAGATGCAAAGTGCATCTTTCAATCCATCACTCAGGAAGGATGTATTAGTCATGGCAGGAGAGGTCACTGAGGCAGTCACCTCTCTGGCAACAGAAAAAGCAGCATCTGGAGTTAACAGAGCCGAGGCAGTTACTTTCTCATCCCAGAATATGAAACCACATCATGTCAGCTCACACTGACAACAAACCTATTTCATGTGCTTTTGAACAGTTTGAAAAGTAATGGTAATTCCTCAAAACTGGGTAATTCAGTAGGTCCATCTGAGAATTTAGGCAATTACCACTTAAGCTGGCTAGCCCAAGGCCTAAGCCCACAAGAAGCACCAAGGCGAGAAATAACAGTCTCATCAAACGGATGTCCTCCTTTTACCATCTCTGCAAATTATCCTCAACTGGAGTCAAGCAAGATCTAAATGGTAAGCACAATCATAAGAAGAAAGGCTTACACTGGCAAAGATTCAGCTTGCTTTTCCCTCCTAGGGGAATGTGGACACTGAAATTCTTGAAAATTAGGAATCCTATCCTGTTCTCATGCACCGCCTTAGGGACCAGGTGGGGTCACTGTCAGGGACACAACAGCAGGCTGGAGGAAACCTTGGTCTGGTGCAGTACAAACACATTCATGCCCCTGTCTCTCACAAGCACAGATTAAGCAACTAGAAACAGCTGCACTCCCTCATTTTGAATGTCTTCAAATTAATGTATTAACAGTTTTTACTATTTTGTCAGGGAGAAGATTGGGAGAGTAAGTAAAAATAGGGGATTTTATTGTTTTGCTATTGAGATAAGTAGTCTGGAGTGGGGAAAATACCTGGATTTCAGTCCCCACTTCAGTGGCTACTTAAAACCACTCAGAGAGAGACAATCTTCCCTGTGCACCAATGGAGGATTTATTTGTGACAGGATGCCTTGGATATCCAGAGTGTCAGGGTATCCAGGTGGGACTAGAGAAGGAGGACTGTACAGAAATTAGGGGACCATTTCCTTGCACCTTATTCCTACTAAATACACCTCAAATGCAGGGATTCTGCTGGAGAGCTGCAGAGAAAGGGAGGGTTCTCACTGCTCCCAGTGTATAATTAGGACTTTAGGAGGAGTTGAAAAGGGAGAATTTTATTATTCTCCAGGGCATTGGCAGTCAATCATGGCAGGAAAGTTGAGCATAACTACAGAAAGACAGTAAGAACTTCTGGTACTACTGGCATATTAAATCCTCTGAAATCCATCCAGCCCTGGTTACGTGTTTAGGACCAAACTCTTGCTTTACATCAGGAAGCGGCAGGATTGCCCTTCTCTGACGCTCATAACCATTTCCTTAGCACGCCAATAAATATACTGTCTGTAATAACATTCTGCACTGTAATAAGCTTTCTCAATAACAAACATGATTAAAACAAAAGCATTGCTACGTACTAAGCTAGGCTGTTTGAGTAGGTATTTTTCTTACTTTATATTTATGTTATTTCATGGCAATAGATAAGTAAAACACCCAAAGCACAATATCTTAAATTGAACTAAGAATTCCCTACATTTCTTTTTGTTCAATCTGAAAGATTTTATTCAAACAAAGCCAGAAGTTTCTTGTTTCACTTTAAGAGTGATTTATCTTTTGCACCTTCAGTCATTTTTGTATGCATAAATGAACAAAATTAGTAAAACTGAAATATTGAAATGCTACAAGTATGCTAAAGGAAAGGACTTACCTTAAGTACCCTCTTTTTTTCAGATTTTTAATTTTTTTTTTTACTTCTATTTAATTCACAAAAATCATCTCAAATCACATAAAAAAATCTTCTTTCTAGATGAGGGACTACACATGTAACTACAAAAATTTCTTCTAATTCCCAGAGATTTAAGCTAAGAACCAAAGCTAATATTACTACTCCCTTCACTTCATGAGGTTTTACCCTATGCTCATATACCAGTCAGATCGTACCATCCCTTTAAAGGAGCCCCAGATGTGGTTGCCACCTTCTCTTGATGTTTCCTGGACATCATTTTTCTCCCAACAGCATAATAATGCAGCAGTCTATTCCTTCTCCCTGTGACACAGCAGAAGCTAAGCATACCTTATTCACCATTCCCCCTGCTAAATTTGATGGGAGAAAAGGAAGCATGTCTTGTCACCTTTTAGACCTCACTTTTAACTCCTGAAGCTAAGCCATGCTTCTTCCAGGCCAAGTATCATTCAAACACACCTGAACTCAAGCCAGGGACATTGACAGACACACTGATGAGGATTTTAGGAAAGGTCCAGATAGAAGTGTAGAAATCTCACCTCCTTTTTCTGAGGGACAGATTAGTCCAACTGCAATTAAGTAAGAAGGACCTTTGCAGCTCTCTACATCTACAAAGCAGTTCATCTCACTTTGCAGTGTCTTTCAATTTAAAACACAAAGAGTTTGTGTGGATCCTTAAAAATTAGTGACTTTGCAGAACACCTCAAATACAAAAAACCCCTTCACTTCAGTGGAAGACCAGATGGCCTAAGCAGAGAAAGGCGGAAATAAAAAATGAACCTCAGTGCTCACAGATGTCATTCTTTGCCAGTAGCACTCAAGACCTAGATTTTTATATTTAGGCTGGTAAATAAAGAATAACAAACTCAGTTAGTAAACCTGGGTTTTCAGATTCTATTTTGCTTATGTCAGAAAATATTTACTTCCTTCTAGCAAGGTAAACCATACCAAGGTACAACAGGATGCATTTAGGTCTTGACTTAACCACCAATATCATGTAATTAAACAAAGACTTAATGTTTACCTCAGTGTAAAACAGCTTGACAAGAATATAACTTTCCTTTTTCTTCTAGTGCTTTCTTCACATCTATAGAAAAGGAAACTAAGCTCCCATTCCACATAGTAACCTTTTCCTTTATACGTTTTCACCACCTGAGTAGTTCACAAAATCAAGTGTAATGACTCGCACCTGGGCAGCAACCTGCACGAGGCACCGAAACAAATCAAGTGCAGCAGTGCTCACTGCTTGACAGCTGTAATAAATTAAATTGCCTATCCCACTTCCATTCATTATGCCTTTCATGAGAAAAGGCCTAGGTGCAAAATGAGCTATTCAAAACACATTCTGCATTTCTATTAATCTCACAGAGTGAATTGTTTGGTATGTCGTAAAGCTAACAACCCTTGCATCACAGCATAAAGCTATAGAGCCCACACAGTGAGAAAATAGGAAGAGGCAAGGTAGGGATCAGGAAGATGTCACCTTTGAGGGCTGACTTAGAAGCTACCAATCTGTGAAAAATGTGTTTCATTTGGTTAGAATGGACCTGCCACATCTGTGTCATTTACTTCCTAAATGAATCCAGTATCTTTTCAGTTTCAGCAATGGAAATTATTCTCCACTTTGCAGCGTTCCAATTTCAGGCTGTTGCTCACTGCCACCTGCTGGAGTTCAGGGATTCTTATAGCGGGGAGAAAGAAACTGGGCATGGCAGTGGGGTTTTATGTGTGCTTTTGTTTACCAGATCCACCAACATTATGTCTTGCTACTGTTCCAAAAGTAGAGCTATTTTCAGGCATGTTTTACCCTTTCCTTTTACATGAAAGCCTTGACCTCTCTTGCCCCAGTATCATTACAGCAGAAGCTGGGGAAGGTAACAGAAGGCAGAATGTGGTAACTTTACCCATACTTCAGCTGCAACCAAATATTCATAAATATAAAGGAAGGGGCTAAAATTAAAAAATGTGATTTAATAAAAGTTCTATTTTCTGAGATAAGCAACAAAATCCTACACTGCTTTGAATACAACTGTTGATTTAGGCAATCTAAGGACAGCTGCTCTTTATTATTGTGTCTCTTTATGTCCAGTTCACCAAGTGCAGTATACACTCTGAGTTTAAACTGATTTACAGAAGTCAAATGTTTAATTAGTGCAACAACTGCAAAGAGAAAGATATCTAGAAATGTAATGACCAACACACAAACCAAGATCTTACTTACCTGGTGTCATAGCAACACAAGTATTTCACACAAATAGGAAAGTAAATCAGACCAAGAAAAGGCAGACCTTATGTTAGAAGCAGTGTAACTGCCTCAGTGTGGTATTCTAAGTTATTCAACCCTCTTGAGAATTCTAGTGTCCAAAAAAACACCAATAGCAGACACCAAGGGCCATCAAACTCCAAATATTTAGAACTTATCACAGTCTTCTTGGAGATTTGAGGAGCTCTTTTGGCTTCTCGATCTTTTCCCTTACTGAACAAAGTGTTATTAGGAGGTATGAGTTCAGGTTCTCCAGTAGTTTGAGCATATTTTTTGAACATATTATGGAAACATTCTTATTATACATAATAGGGGACTGTTTCAGAATCAAATTGCAAATAGATGCTGAGCACTGTGAAGTTACTGCAGAAGGAAGGGCAAACCTCTTGCATTACCTGCTTAGACAAGTGTGATTCAGCACATGGATGTTTTCAACATTGTGGATGCTCACAACAGCCTAAATGAGATGGACAAGATCTGAGAGCAAAAAATTCATCCAGGCAGAAAGTCTTATAAGGAAGGCCGAGGTCTCAACCTTTCAGGGATTTGGGTTGTACCCCTATGTATGGTTATTGACTTTACAGCTGTATCCCAGTGCCAGGGTGCTGAGACAGTGAGAGGGCCTTTGCTGTCTGGCAGCACCACAAACCCTCAGCCACAGTCCTGATGTCAGACCAGCTTGACGTACAGCTATTTTAGCACATAGCCCAGCAATGCACTAAGCATTTGGAGTCTGGCCCCAAAACACTTGCTTCCAGAGCTGTCTGTGAGTTTATGCATATTAAACTGTTGGAAGTTTTGCCTTATACTTTTCCCTTTCTTAGCTTTTCATTCTTCTCTCCCTATCTTACTGCACAAGCTTACAGCACCATGGGTACAAAACTTGGCTTTTCCCATAGCTGCTTGTTTTATTCCCTCAAACACCCTGACCAGCATTTGTCATTGCAGAGCACCCACAGAAACATGAGCAAGCTGAGGAGTTTCTACTAATCCTTCAACAGCTCTAGTCCTCTCTTCCTGTTGCCTGGAAGGGAGGCAGCTTTTGCCCTCACAGAAACCGAGCTACCATGAGGTGAAGTACTTTGCTCGTATTACAGAGCAGGGCAGCAGCACCATAGCTTGCTAAATATCAGTCCCTTCCACTGCAGCACACTGTTTCTGACAAAGATAACAGCTCATTGGAATAATATGCATCTTGTAGCAGTGTCCAGGAGTCATGACTGCTGCACAGACCCAGAGCCTGACCTGTGTCTGCTGCCAGGATGTTCCCACATCACTGTCTCTTTCTTAGAGCTACCTGCCATTCCACCACAAGGTAGATAGATGACAATTACAGTGTCTGCTTTTATTCCAGCCTATTGCAAAAGGAGATATTGTGGTTTCATAGATTTCCAAAACAACAGCCTTGTGACCTTAAAAGTGTTTTCTAGAACCAAAGATGATCACAGTGGAAACAAAAAGTTGAACTTCTCTACTCCAAATCGTCAGCTCATAACTTCATAAGCTCCATAACTGAAATGAGAGATGATAAATAATGAATAAAAAACTTAATAAATATATTTTTAAGTTAACTGTGTATTGCTGTGACAGTGCCCAGAGATCAATGAAGAATAGTCTTGTGGTGCCCAGAACTGTACAAACATAAAATAAAGTGACAGCTACGGGCCTGACAAGCTCAGGGGCTAAATAAAAAGCTTACAAGGTTAAAGAGATTCTTTCCATCGACTTTGGTAAGCTTTCAACTGAGCTCTAGGGCATCTGTGATGAGACAGCCACAACAGTCTTGCAGAGAAAACACTCCAGTAGCTTCCTGTCCTTCCGCACTTAAAGACGGGAGTGGAACAGAACGAACTAGGCATTTTTAAACCTATTTATAAAGGTGCTCAGGAATCTGACAACACAAACATACCTGGATCCAAGTTCGTAAAAGGTATGTGGGTGCACAAGCTCCACTGAAAGAAATAAACCAGTTCTACAGAAGCCCCAATACCCAAATACCTTTAAAAACTGAGATCTCAGTTCAAAAGAAGAAAAAACACCACACAAAAACCACACACACAGTACAGTAGTTGAAAAAGCTGTCATCATTACAAAATAAAACTCATCCTTAGCTGCTTAAGAACAACAAAGTGTACAGTTCTCATAATAACGCACTTCCTTTTGAAGCACTGGGAACACCTATTACCACACTACAACTCTTCCCACTGAAATGCAGAAGATCCTACGCCAAGGACAGTGACTTTTTCCCCATGACATGGAGGTCTGTTAGAGACCTTTCATACTATGAATGCCTTAAAAGCATAAACAAAACATGACAGATGTTTTTTCTTCTGACATTTTCAGATAAAACAGAAATTCTTGACGCCCTAACAAGCCAAAGGTCTTTACAAACCAGTACAGAAGAAGACTTTCATTAGTGGGATTTCAGACTATAGAAGGCAAAGTTGGTAAACAATATTTTATTGAATAAAGTTCTTGAACACTGATTTTTCTGTCCCTTGTTCAGTTAATACCTTTACTTTCAGAAGACAACTGGGGAGGAGGGGACCCTCCAAATAAGTACAGCTTATATTTTATTCCATTTTTAAATAAAAATAAGGCATTCTGTGGGTCACACAAATATAATCCAGCATTTCCAGGAACTCTTCTTCTGGATAGAAACTTCTGAAGAAACTGCATTGCATCCAATTTAAATAACTTCAAGTATAAAGTTCAAATGAGTGATGTTTTCTGTGAGAAAACAACTCTTCTACAAGATATTAGGTTTATATATTAATAGTATATGAGATCCACACAGTCATTATTTGCATACACTGCATGACTGTTATAAATGCATGTGTAGAAGGCTAACGAGAAATGGGAGAAGATATTTAGATCCACGAAGCTTGACAGCTTCTTCCACATTAGTAAGCTGCCTCTCTCTTCACATCACACTCTTCTCCCACCCTTGGAACAACATACCACTTCTTTAAGTAGCACTGCTGCTGGGAGAGGTAGCTGGGGAAACTGAACTAAAAAATGTCTCCCAGCTGAGATCCTCGCTTTCATTCCCCCAGTTTTGTTGCTTATTTATTTTGCACATCAGAAGCCCAGCTCTCTGAAGACCCTGTTCACTGCTCTCTCCAACAATACTTCAGGACCAAAAATCCCTAGTAGTCTGCAGCTTTGTCTCTTGCCATGTCCCCAGCCAGGTTTTCCAACAACCCACATCTCCAATAATTCCTCCACAGTATCACCAGCTGCAACAGAGCAATTGTAGGTAGTGACTGGAATACAAATATGAATATCATGTAGTTCTGTAAATACATTAAAAAATACATCCACCCACAATAAATGTGAGAAGAAAAACCCAGGGAAAACTCCTTAAGTATATAATATAATTTCTGTTTATTTTATGGACAAAGGGCTGGTACAGACCCCAGCATGCCCTGTAAGTTTTGACTATTATAAAACTAAAAACCTCTCAGTAATCACAACTTGGTAGCAATCTGCTTCAGCGGTTAATTTCACTAAAAATAATTTTGTGTCATGTCAGATATATCCAATTGTCTGCAAAACTGCAAATACATTTGAAGTCCTGGGTCTGGGTTCAGTGTGAATTCAGCCTTTAAGTGCTAATATAAATGTACACAGGTAAGGGAATAGAGAAAACAAAAGCCTCTCTCACATAGGCTAAATGTGTGTCTAAAAGAGTTCTTGAAGTGGTTTTCCAGCTTTTATTTCTTTCTTATGCCCATTAGACTTGTAAAAAGCAGTCACTCACTCACTACTGCTTGGTGCCTGTGAGCATTTGCAATCTGCCCCAAAAGAAAGGGTTTTGTAGTGACTGCTAACATAAGTTCAATAATTAAACACCACCAAAGGCTTAGATTGAGGAAATCTTAAAGGTTACAATCAGTAGTTAAAGTGCAGAAATACAGAATTTAAACTACTGTTATATTTCAACTACAAAGTCTGACTACTTTTACCCTCAGGTCACACTTAATAGTCCTAATCCTGCAAACTGTGATTACACCAGTAGCCCTTTTTCATGGAAACTATCCCCTCGGACTTAGTGCTGAAGTCTTTTTCAGATAAAACTCTCAAGGACCTGACCAAATACATGGATTTTCTCACAGGAAAAGAGCGATCCTTAGTATTAGAATTGTAGCACATGGGTCTATATCTGTGAAAATACCTGAAAACATGCCCTTAGTCTCCTTTGCTCAGAATACACTGCATGCCCTCAGTACCAGCTGAAGTAGTTGGCTTTTGTTATTACTGCTTATGTTAAACATGAGCTTCCAGGCTCCATTGAAGTCTTGGCTAATAAAATTAGCAGTCTGTCTGAGTTTTCAGTAAACAAAGGAAGTGAGGAAGGAAATAACATTATGCACATTTTGCAGACAAGAAACTGAGGCTTTGAAGAATTAGAACTCCCAAAGCATACTGCAGAGCTCAGCACTAACACAAGATTGCTTGGGATCAATAAGGCTCAAAGAAATTTTTAGTTCTCGTTGTCTTCCCTCATTTAATAAACATGTTTATTAATTCATAATTAGATCAGCAAAAAAGGTTACTGTTTAGTAAAGTGAGAGAGTAACCCAAACACTGTCAAATAGTGCAGGAAATTTTCCATCTCTGTATTCTCACAGAACTGTAAAATATATTTTTGCTCCTATCAGAGTGCACTAAGAACATAATGGCCTCTGTAGATCAGAAGTTCATTTAGTTCTATCTTCTCTATAACAGTAGCCAACAGAAAAAGCATAAAAATTGAGTAAATGTGTAGTGACATTTCCCCTGAATTATCTCCCTCAACTTCCAGCAATCCATAAGTCTGGGACTTCAGTGCTGGCCATCTGGCACTAGGCAGCTTTAACTGTGTTGAGTGGTGACACTGATTATATGACATGGAAAGATATGACTTCAAAAAGGCATCACAGTCAACTCCAAAGCAGTAGCAGAATATTTCCTTTCTTGCCTCATATAGCTTGTTTTTACATATTTATTTTTTTATATTGTTAGCAAAGCTAAAAGGTCCTGTTAGTCCTGAAAGGCTTTATTGCCAAATGTGTAGCTGCTTTGGAAAGTATATGTTAATATGCTATTAAAGATGTGTTAGAAATACTTAGTATAGGAATAGACAACTTTGTAGCTATAAATATAAATTAAATAATAACAGTAAAAATGTAAAGTGTGGCCACTATTTACAGGGAAACTGAAATTCATTTCAGCGAGTAATGAAAAGGAGGTCTAATGGCAAGAGAAAGGAAGAAATATAACAAGATAAAAGAGAATGAAACCCCTGAGAGCAAGTCACAAAATTTCAGCATAAAGAGACAACATAAAACAATAAGTAATTAATCATATCTTTTGGCCATAACAGAATAACTAAAAATGATGTGATATTCTTTAATCTCATTATGTATTGAACAGATTATTGCATATTAATTCAGAAACACGAACTTTGCGAGACAGACCTTAATAAGATATGACTCCACAGTTCAGTAAGATAAATCCTAAACAGCTGCAGGTAAGAATTGCAAATTACATTATTATTAGAAGCATGCTCCAATCTTGTCTAAATGATTGCTAGAACTGAGACACTGGTATTTAATCTTACAGGTCATTCCATAAGGCTCTACCTCAAACCACAAAAGAGATCTGAGGATACAGAAAGTTAAACATGTATTTGAATTCTTCTTTGAATTGCTAATTATGTTTTTGCAGGATAAGTAACACAGTAAATTAGGAGTCTCCAAAATGACCCTTTCTACTCTTCTAGGTCTTTCCAGCCATTTGTCAGGATACGCATCTACAACCTGACCAACGTAGTCAGCTCTGATCCCGCCGATGTTCCCACTCATCTCATTGCTCTGTTTTCTCACATCTGCTGCACCCACCTGCTGCCTGTTTGTACACAGATTATAGAGTCTTTGGGACAGGGATCCTGTCTTTGTTCTATATTTGTACAACATCTGCCATCTAGTAACTAACTACAAACTGAATTACTTCTCACTGAAATAAAAAAAGAGACATTATTGTCTAAAGAGAAGTGAAGTTTGTTTCCTACTTTTTCTTTCATGGTCAGAAACATTCTATAAAATATTTTTCAAGTAGATATATTAATAGTTGCATTTTCCCAGCCATCATGAGGCAGTTGAGAAGGCCATTGTTTCACATACTAAGACTTCTCAAATTCTTATAATTATTTTGTACAGCAACTCTTAGGATTCAAACATATTGTAATGAAAAATACCATGAACTGGAGTACCATTTTTATCATGAAAATGGTTCTTACAGCAAAGTGAGATGAATATTGGCTGGAGTTTCAAAACTCATCAATTATCATAAAATATGAAAATAAAAATATTTGTCTCTACACTGGGCACTTCTGAAAATAAACCCAGTTTCAAGTATGTGATAATAGACTGTCAGAAGTCAAGTCATCCAATCTGCTTTTGAACCTCAGTCTTTGACACTAACTTCTTATAAAATTACCTGTGTTTAATTGTCAGTGTATTACTCTCCATCCTACTCAAGGACTTGCCATCCAGAAAAGCAGGTCACATCTGACAGTTGGATTTGAGTATAGTAATTGCAAGCAAATTATGTCTGCTTCTGTTACAGCCCTCCATGCTGACAGATCCTCTACTGCTCTTCCACTTCATATTTTTACTTTGGTATTATATTTTCCAGAAAGTCCCTGATAGAATGATGAGAGTATTGCTTATAAGTATAATACACTACACATACCCTTAAAGTCTTTGCCTTTAGAATGTGAAAGATACACTTATGTATTAAGGTAACAAACAAAGGCTATTTGCATATGTAAGTCAAAGAATTTCCTCCTATGTAATTCAAGGCTGAGGCTGGATGCCTTGTCTACTATAAGTACTATGCACATAGAGAGCTTCTATTTCCATGTATTCTGCCACTCTATTTGCATACTGACAACTTTGCTTTATCAGTGACCGTAAGTTACTATACAGCACCAATGTGCTATCTTTCAAGCAGGCCTTTCAAAACTTGTTATTTTTACATTAGAACAGAGTCCAAGACAAGGAAAAAGCTATTACACAGAAACCAAGTGAGTCACCTCTGTGTCTCTGTTTCAGCACATTATTGATTTTCCCCACAGACCTCTCAGTGCCTTCATACCTTTGTACCATATTCCATCTTCCTTTCTCCACTTTATTTCTAGAGAAGTTCCTAAATAAATATACCCTTTAATCAAAAATAGGAATATAGCCATCCTATATTCCCCAAATTATATCTTACTTGCCTCACATTAAAGTGTATCTGTATTTGAAAGAAAAAAAGTCACTCATCAACTCGATAAATTTCTTCATAGCAAAGATCAAAACTGAAGTCATTTAATGCCCCGTACAGACAGAATGACACAGTACCGTGGGGGATGCATTTTCCTGGGGTGTTTGGTATCAGTACACATCTCCACAGCTGTAACTTTGGTAGGTAATGCCTTGGCTGTGATAAGATCCCAGCACTTCACATCACACAAGTTTGCAATGACCCTATAAAATTACTTTCCATCCATCTGAAGTTTCAGCGACAAGAAATATTTCTGACAAATAACCAAGGCCTGGCAGCAGGTCTAATAACACCGTGCCAGGTTTAAAGTGCTGCAGTTATCAGTCAGTCACGCTACAGAGCAGGTCATGCATAGCAAAGAGCTGCTTTATTAGCTTGATGGAATACACAGCATGTGTGAAATGATAGAATGCAACTACTGAGCAGAAGCCAAAGCTGAAGCAAAATCCCCTATCATCACCCAGCTAAAGTGTGCCATTCACAATAGTATTAGAGATCCACCCTAACCAGCACGTGTTAGTTAACACATGCTTCAGAAATGACAGCTGGGAAGCCATCCAGGCTCAAAACTTAACACCATCTTCTTTCCCAGGGTGAAAAGAGGAAATAGAACAGGAGGCAATTGATATATTTTCCCTGAAAGCTGCAAATCATAATAGAAAGACAATAGAAATAAAGACAAACTTTTCTGTGGCCATTTTTAACACTAAAATAACAACTCTTGTCCTTTTCCAAAACAGACTGAAGTACGTCTCCTGACAACACCAGCCAAGTGCAAGTCCTTTATTATTAAAAAAGCATAAAATGGTTATTAAGAAACTGAAAGTTATACAGTCTACTTAGGGATATAATAGAGAATTACTAGAAGCAAGGGGCCTCCTTTACTAAAAAGCAATGAACAACTGCAATTCACTGTTGTTGGCTTACTTTGTGCAAACCACACAGCGCAATAATTGTATAAAATGCTACGTATTTATGAGGTCATCAGCTTCTATAGGCAGTCCTGGGACTTACTATGTCTTCCTGGCATTTTGCTATAAATTTCTATAATCTTGTTATAAAAAATATAGAGATGAGTGTAAATGTGAGAAGTTTGGGAGGGTTTTGTCACAATTCTCTCTATTTCACATTGCCTTGAAACTGACTGCAACTTGCTACTTCTTTTTATATTCTTCTTGTGAATAAGTCACTCACTCAGGCCTCAAATTTTAATAATTTTCTCTCCTTTCTCTCATAAGCCTTCTCAGAGGCCTCAAATCCCCATTTCCCTCACCAGCACCTTGAAATCTATGTTGCCCAATTCATTCCACAGCCTCTTGCTGTTGTCTCAGAGATACAGCCTCAGACAGTCTCACTGAACATCCTGCTCTAACTCAGTGTCACTCACTGACTGATGAGTGTCACACAAGTGACACCACCAGAGCACTCAGTAGAGTACTCACTGCTGAGAAGTCAGTCAACAATCAAGGACATGTGAAGGCAGAAATAAATTACCACATCCTGTGCATTCTGATCCTCATTCAGCCAGGGCAGCATATCATTGTCTGATACCTAACTCCATGTTCCACTTGCATAGGAAGGCTGGATCTAACAGAAGTAGGGCTATAAAAAAATATAAAAAGAGTTAATTAATTTACTGGTTGGAGGAGGGGGAAGTTAACCACAGATCCTAGAAATAAGGACCTTGCTGCTGCCTTTATTTGACTTGCGTATCTTTATTCCCGCCTTGCAATTCACAGGCCTAGAACCGGCTCCACATGCACAGTTCCTGAGCAGCTTAGAATAAGCTGGAGCTGGCTTTGTGCAGTGTGGAAACCAGGTTTGTGGGGCTGCCGGCACAGCTGGGGTCTGGCACTGTGGAGCACTGGCTGAGGAACTTACCCACCCACTCAGGAGCCAATGCCACAAACAGCATGGAGCTCTAAAAATATTCCACACTGCCACCAAATCTCTTCATGCAGAAAGGTGCATTAAAAGTTTTGTGGGTCGTACTCTGCAAGATTAAAGACAGTGTTTATATTTAATAGACAAGATCAATATTTTCAAGTGTAGGCTGTAAAGCTAGGCATCTCCATTTCCACTGAGGATTTGAAAGAAGCAGCCTAATTTCTGAAGTGCTGAGAACCATCTACTCTTATTGGCCTCCGTAGTTATTGAAAAATAAACTGCTTAATTAGATGCTTTGGAATGGACCTGACTGGCTAACACTGACACCAGAAGTTTGGGGGGAAAAAAAAGTCTCGGGAGGGGAATTATCTCATCTAAAGAAAACATTGCTTCTACTTGCCATTTGGCCTTCCCCATGTCCTTCATTCAGCTCCAGAGTAACAATAAAATGCAACTGTTCATTTCCCCCTCCTCCTTCAAATTCTGTAGTATCAATAAAAGTTTACATATCAAAACAACAAATAAACACTTTTTTTCCTCCAGGCAGGAAGGAACATCAAAATATGAACGTTGTAGCACAGAGCACTATAAAATATTTGCATCATGGACAGAAATATATGCAACTAAAATACCATTTCAAACTATCATATTTTTCCAGGCTTGTCTCCATCTCACAATGAAGGGCAATGTAGAGATACTTAAACTAGCAGAAGCACCAGGTGGGAAATATTTATTGTGTAGTGAAACATTCTAAAGCCTTGCATTACTCTCCTGCAGCCAGGCTAAGCTCTGACATCAATCCAGGTTTACTGGCTTTGGTACTGCCTCATTCTGTTGGGGCCACACCGATAATATTGTTGCTGTGCATACATTTCTCCTGGAGGAAACTAGATCAGACTTGCAAAGAAACTAATAAAATCACAATTAAACTTTAAATGTAAGAAGAGTAGTTAAAAGCAATCACTTCATGCTTTTGTGTAGAACTATACCTTTCAGGCACACACAAATACATGCAGATAAAAAGCACGGGATTGCTCAGAGCAAAGCTCCTGTTCCAGTTCACCACCAAACAGTACCAGTGCTCATGTGGCACAGCTGGATGGCTGCTGGGGAAGAGAGACCCACAGCCATCCTATGGCCCTTTTCTAATGACCTGGGCTATCCAAAGACAGTGTGCTGGACAAATATTCATGGAGGCAGCTATTCTCTTTGGCACCCAAACTGCACACAAGATCCATCCAAGAGGCACAGTTGCTTCTCTCCTTCTCTAAAATACAGTTAGTGCTAACAGAGCAGCTTGTTCTTGACATTAGAATTATTGTATTTCTCAGCATGAAGTCTTGATCACCAACCATCAGAATGACTGAATATTCAGTGAAATAACACCACACAGCTTTAAAAATAATGTGTCTGCACTCAGCTGTATCCTACTTTATATGTTTTGAAAGTATCAGATGACAATTTATATGCTACCATTCCCATAGGGGTATTTCTAAATGTTTATTGAAAAGTTGAAAGTCAATTCCCTCTTACCAAGTGCATATAGTTCAAAATTAATAAAGAATTGTTATTTTACCTCAATATGTACTTGTTCAATAAACTATGCATTCATATTCCACTGCAAACACTTAATAAATTTGTTCTCCCTCCAAAATCGTATCCTTTGCATCCACAGCTTGTTCTCCTGCACTACCCTTGAAGGCAGGACTCACTCATATTAGCTGAGTGAACCACCTAATGAGGAACAGTTTGACTACTTTTTACAGTGGCTGCATCAGCATGAACAATTCATTACACCTTATCACTTATTTCCATCCCCTCCTACCTTATTTGTGAACATACAACTGTTTGTGAGAGCATGCAAGTCAAAGGGAAGTGGTTCTCTTGGTAAAAGAGAATTCCTTTTTACTCATCCTTCAGTTGCCTAACTCAACTCACTAAATATTTCCTTGAATAATTACAATGACATAACTGGTAAGGGGGGTGGTTGATAAAAGAGGACTGCATTGGTTTGGGCTCAGCTACAGTTAATTCTCCTCAGGGTAGCTGGTGTGATGCTATGTTTTGGATTTGCAAGCAAAACAGTGCTGTACACACTGAAAACTTTAAGGAATCTTGTATTTGCATCTGCAAAATTCCAGGTCATCTGATACCAAAATCACGGCTTTCTAATGTTTTTCCTCAATTAATTGACATGACAAAAAAAAAAAAAGCAGTAATTCCACAGGATCACAGTTTCAGTGTGAATTCACTTGTAGGTAGTGAGCTGTCTCCTTGCCTCTTCAAAGTTGAACTTCTCAGGTATTCTATAGTGATTCAAAGCAAGAATCCAGGTTTAAGATTATAAAATGCCCTGTCCATAGAAAATTCATGCATCTGAGTAGCTTTGAATTCTTTGGTACTGGCTGTATTCTTACCAAATTTCTGTGACCCTTGTGATCCTCAGTCTGTTGCTCTCAACAACGCTTTGCTGTGGTTCTCTTCAGTGGGAAATGTCAGAACTCGCAGCTTAGTCTTGTTTCCATGCCCTTCTAAGCACAACATCTCCATACATTTTTCCATAGGAAAAATTGTAAAGCAATTTTATTGCAGAGTTGGGTCCATTTCCTTTTTTTTAAAAACATATTCGGGTTTTTTTATTAAGGTCACCCACTTATTCCAAAGGCTCATGTTTAGTGAAAGATAAGATTACAGACAGTTTCCAAATCTCTACTCCCTAAACCTGCAGCAAGAAATACAGTATGGAACGGAAAACACCTCACTGATATTGTTGCTATGGCAAAGCTTAATACAAGTTTGGAGACTGGGCATGCAGCCAAGAAGAAAATGAGGAGTGCTGACACATGACATTTCCCCCATTGTTCTTTTCATACAATTTCCTTTCTGCAACTCTACTCAAGAGCACAAGAAATGTTTCAGCTTCAATTATCTCTACAGGAGCTTCATTTTCCCCCCTCTTTTTTTTTCCTCCAAGACCTCCATCAGAGCTATTGCAACTCAGACTTTTTCCTTCGATTTCCAGTGCATTACACATGTGCTCGCAGTAAATAATTTCTACAAAGATTTTTTTATCACATGTGCTGTTTATGTACTTTTTATTAAAAGAAACTTGATTGAAAGTTAGGAACACAAACCTAATGGCTTCCCTTCAACTCCAGTTTAACTTGATAACCAGTAAGACAATATTTTCTGAAAAAAAGATGGAGGTTTTTGTAAAAATCAGATTGTTTTGTTCATCATTATAAACTGACATTGCAAAACCCATCACTTACTGTATCACTGTTTAAGTCCCATTATCTTCAGCCAGTGTTAGGCAAGAATGGTATGACCTGATTCTGTAACTGTATTCAGTTAACTTTAACATAAATTGTACACTCAAATTCAAGTATCTTGAAATATAAGAGACTATTGTTTGCAAAAAATGTTATTTTAACCTATACAGATGCATTTTAATATGAAATAGCACAAGGCAATATAAATTCAGTTACCAAATGTATGACAATCACTTTTGCAATCCGCTTCAGACTTCACAGGACAGATCTAACCTACTGTCAGATCTAATCTGCCTTACCTTGAGGCTTTGATCTAGGCAGTGCAAACTGAACTACAGTCAAAACTGAAGCACAGGTAGAAGAATTTTCAGCATTCTATAGGTTAAATTCTTACTGAGTGAGAAATATATGGGTCTGATGATGAAATACCTGCCAGCTGCTGTAATCAAACAGTAACTCAGCTAGCTGAAATAGCACAGTTAAAGAATGATTGCCTGCTAAAGCATATTTAACTTCAGGTAGCATCTCTGCAATTGACAAAATAGACATTCGTTTCAAGGAAAATTTTCAAATTATAATTTTCCCACTTAGTGGATTTATGTGATTTAACATGTAGTCATTTTCTCATTAAGATCTAAATATACAGTACTCAAACAAGTAATTGCTGTATTCAAACTATAATAGAGCATTTCCTTCATGGTGTTCCTATCTGTGATACCCAGAACATGTAATGGTTTGCTTTTGAAAGCCAGCATGCTGTAACAGTCAGGCACCCTCAGACTACTTCACACATCCAGGTGCTGTAGGAACAGCTGCCCTCTAAGGCCCTGGACAGACTGAAGCACTAAACCAAGTCTACTTTTCTGTAGCTTCCTTCACTGCAAGCCCAATAACCCCACTGCAGATATCCCATTGAAACATATGAAAACCTTGACCTTCACACCTTTAGACCTTCTTTTGTTCTCTCAGGGTTCTGGTTTATCAGATGACAGCAATGACAATGGTCCCCTGCAAATGCACACATCCTGAGCCAAGGAGTGGTCATGCCAAGTGGCCTTGCAGCCTTGCCCAGGGCAGCTGCCGAGAGCTGTATGTGCACACATACACACACTTCCACAGCTGGAGGAAGGGAACTGTGATTGTCCAATCCTGCTGATTAACTAACACAGGTAACAAGTAACTTCATTTACTGGTAAGAAAATAATCTGATTCCATTTTAAGAAAAATATTTTGCTTCACAGAAAGAGTCACACAGAAAACTGGATTTACAGAGGTGATAGAATCCTTTCATATAGGAGATTCTAAGAGAATCTTAGATAAACAAGTATCTGAGATAGTCTAGACCAGGATTTTTTAATTTACAGTTCACAGGTTATGGGAAACATCAGAAAAAAATGCTGAGTGAGCATTATGAATAGCATGTAATGGGTGCTGGAAACAGGAAAGCTACTTGTGTTTTGGCTTTTGTTGTTTTGGTTTGGTTTCTTTCCCCACAAAATTATTTCAGTGCCAAAAAGAAAAAACCAACCAGAACAATCTGTTGTTGAAAACAAACAACTGACAAGTCAATAGTCACACTGCCAGAGTAGCACAAGTCCTCTGGGTTAGGGTATTACTATGGCCTTGGCAATAGCTAACCTAGAGCTGAGAGCAGCTACCCACTGACTCTGTAATAAACAAATAGATAAGCTATCGTTATTAGTTCTTACCTGAACCTACTTAGCCACTGCTAATTTTTTTATCTTTCTTTAGTTTAGAAGGGAACCTCCTATACAAGGGCCTTGTTTCCTCAAAAATTTTCACAGAAATCAGTCTGTACATAAAGGTTCCATAGATGAGATTTTTAAAAAAACATTTCCCAAGCAATGTCTCCATACAAAATGCTTCCTTTTCCATGTGTGAACAATCCAAACAACTATAATATCCTCTCTGAGAAAGAAGAAACCTGGATGCCTTTCCTGTCTTCTGACATATGCAAACATGAACACAGTCCTTCCTGAGACTATTCAACAACAATGGCATATGTTGAAGCCACATCACAAGGATAGAATACATCTCTTCTCCAGATCATGTAGTGCACATTCTGAACTCTGTGCTCAGCTGTAGAAATACATAAAAATAAGGGTCACCTTCTAGCATCACAGCTGTCTTAGCTGTGATTCAAAGAGTTTAATGAGGTCAAAGAGGGGAAGAGAGTTGGCATAAATCTCAATGTAATTCCACTGAATTATGCGTGAACACAATTTTTCAGGAAGATTATCAGCCACAATATTGCCTCTCAAACTCCTCTTAGAGTCTATTAAATTCTCAGCTTATAAAATTATCATGGATTTTCAGCTCTGATGGTTTAGACCCACATCTATCACTACCACACAGTCCCACACATCCTACCACAACTAACTTAGCGTGCACATACCTCTAGGCTGGCTGCTGCTCCCTGGCCATATTGACCAGGCAAGGGAAATCCATTTTCAGTTGTTTATAACCACAGCCATCACCACAACACTGCAGCACTCTCCTGTTCAATTGGAGTCAAGCTGAAACAGTCTTCCTTATCACTGTGGAATTGAAAAAAGAAGCCTTTCAGAAAAACGACACGACAGGGGCACATACCAAGCTACTGCTAATGGAGCGGCTGAAAGGGGTCACAGAAAGGAGGCCCTACAGATCAAAAAACTGAAGGACATTTGCAAGACAGCCCAGAACAAATCAAAACAAAACAGACTTCTGACAATAATGAAGCTACTTGTCAATATTACAGGGCACAGATAGAATCATCACCCAGCTAAGAGCCACAATACATAAATCAATGAGTACACAAAGACTCACAAACTAATAGGGGTGAGGAGGAAGCCCTCAACTGCTACTTCAGTTCTCAGATAAACACAGGAGCCATAGGAAGTCTAAAATCCGGGAAACTTTGTTTTGTATGTTTTGAGGCAAGTTCCATTGCACATTGGGAGTGGGGAGCAGTGAATAGCACTGCACCTTATGACAGTTTGAAGCACAGCACTTCATCTCAACATTTAAATAAGTGTATTTCATAGCATTTTAAGAGGCTATTTCATGTTACAGAACACATTAACAAGGAGAAGAGATTCTTTTGGGAGAACATGATATAACAATGATTTACATTCACATGAGAATTCACAAAAGTAGAGAGGTATCAGTGTGTCAGAAACAAGAGGATGAGAATACTTACCCCTCCTGTTCAAAGCATTTCTACCATATTTGCACAAGACATAAAATGGAATTTTAAGAAGTGTTTTATAATGGTGGTAACATTGCAAAGCAGAGCTGCCCTGCCATTATCTCTAGACTAGACCACTGTTTTTTTCTGCACATCAGGGGAATTAGTCTGGCAAATTATTTCATTCTGTATCTTTTTTTGCTGTTTTTTACTTCTAAACAATCAACCTACCAACTTCCTGGCTATATAAAAAAATTGAATAAATTCTTCAAAATAGATTCCTACACTACTGTCAACCTCAGTAATGCAAACTGAGTCCTTCCTACTCTTATTCTCACACTTACCAAGCCCTCACAGCCCTGCTGCCTGTCTCAATGCCAAGCTGTCCTGAACAGCCACACACAAGCATATGGATGTATACCATATAAAGACGCAAGGGCTAAATTTTATTTAAAATACAAGCTGTAAGAGAAGAGGTATTAAAAAACACAAAATCTTTAGTCTCAACACTGGGAAAAGACCATAAGGATAGTGGTTCAAATACAAGATTTTTTTCTTAATCTGCGTTAAAATTTGGAATGAATAACAACCATCTGCTACTTTCAGTTCTCTTGGGGACACTGTATTGAATGATGCAACATTTTGCCTTTCAGAGCTTTAAAAACTGTGCAGGGATCTGCAGCAGAAGCTGAGGAGGAGGGGGAAAAAACGAGACTGAAGATGGCCCTGAAGTCCAAGGTCCAGACAGCTCAGCAAGAGAGCTTGGACCTGCCAAGAAGGCAGTGAAACAGCACAGCAGGACCCACCACAGCCACACAGCAAACAGCCTGACTGCTCAACAGCTCACTTCGAGCCAGCACTTGGTGGAAAATAACATCAAGAAGGAGCTCATAAACAAAAGGAGCACTTGGCTTGAGGCCGTGCCCCAGGCTGAGGGCTCTGCTCCTCCATGAGCAGTGGCTGCAGCCCCTCAACGCTGGAGGCAGCTGGTTACAGAAAGTTCCTGTCTCCCACAGTGGAGCCCCTGGCACTGGTCAAGGCCCCTGGCATTGCTCAGAGCCACTTGTTGGTGCTTTCTGCCACGGCTGCCCCAGATTCACTGCGCAAGGCCAAGCTGAAAGCCGCTTACACAGTGGCAACTCTTTTTGCATTTTTTTTTCCTCCCAAGCACTAGCATATTCCTGAACTGTGTAACTAAATGTGAACCCCCACATTACTTATTTCCAACTTCCATCATTTTAACTGCTCTTGATTTGAGACAAACATTTGCACTTTTATCCCAAAGCATGCACAAAAGTTGTAGTAATTCCATTCATTAAAACTAAAGAACAAATCCGGAAAGGGGCTGAGCTTGCTCGGCTTGACCAACACCGTCCTAGAAAACAGGTGTCCCTGGATAGCTTCCCTTTGCCCAGGGAGGGAACTGAAGAGCCAAGGGATTTCCCTTCACAGGGAAATGCAGACCAAGGCTGTGTGCACTTGTCCTCACCTGAGTGCTGATAACACCTATCAGACACAGATCTAAACATGTAAATGCTGTTCAGACTACACCTAGAAACTGTGAGTCTGAAGCCATAATTTATAACATGAAGACAGGATCTGAATGAAGTTCTGCAGAGCTAAACATTTGCTGAAACCCCCTGCAACTTTGTGTGGTGCCTGTTTCATGGATCCAGATACAATACCATGATGAGGACAGATGGATAACAGTCTCTCCCCTAATTTCAGCCTTCTGTGGTTGTGTTAGGACAACCACCAGGGCTGCTGCAAGAATGGCTGTGTAGTGCTTGCAAAGGGATTGCCTTGCAAAGTCATGGGTGTCTCTCGGTGGAATTTCAAGCACACATCCACAAGCCTCTGTATGTGCCTGTATTTGCCTCAGCCAGTCTTGCATCACTGTTTCAGCCATGCAGAAGGCAAGACCAGTGAGTCAATCAAAGAAACAGAGCTAGTGCTCAAGAGACAGCAAAGGAGGAATCATGAATTTATGAGATTCCGGCATATGTAAATACATCTTGTAGGTGGTTTCTACTGGATATGGGGGTGAACAGCATAATTCACAAAGATCAGAAGGATAAGACACCAATGAAGAACACCAAGCACTTTTTACAGGAAGCCTTACTGTCTGAAAATAAATACTGACTGTAGTATAGCTGGGGTTTTTTTGTTTCTGTCCACATGTGTTCTCATCTCTCTGTGCAAGCACAAGCATTCAGTATGAAACAGGCTGCCAAATTCTGGCAGCTTTGGAGGTCTATCCTTCTCTTTCCTCGTTCATGGACCATGCATAGAGCTGCACTGAAGATACTGAGCCCAGTTCACTGTGTCAGAGGGACAGCTCTGGCTGAAATGACTTCTCAGATTTGAAGGTTATTTAAGCTATCAAAACAAGGATTCTTCAGAAATTAAAAAATTAATTGAAAAATGTATCCATAGCTCTAACTTCAAATGTATCTAGAATCACAGTGTTGGAAGTGGACATCAAGAAGTAATCAAATATACCTATATCATTCCTCACAAATACCTGTATAATCCAGCCTAAAATAACTTCAAAGAAAGGAGCCGCCTTTTCATGGGTGATAAGCTTACTCTGTGCTTAGAAAGAATTGGTCCTTGGGATAGAAGTCAGAGTCAATTAAAAAATTATAAAAGAAGACAAACAGTGAACGTACATACTCATTGTACACATAAATTATAACAGAGTGCTCACTGAAAACCTCTCACATGGGAGGAATTGTCCTGTCACAAAGATGTTTCACTAGTTAGTTCAAGTATACCTTGAACCCAAGTTATACTTGCCCCTATTCCCATGGTATTTATGGATATTCTGCACACTGACCCTTTTCTAAACTTTAACCTTTCCTTGAAAGTACTACTGAGTCTTATTCAAACCAGTTATCTCCATCTCAGCCATGGGCAAAGACAGCTTGCTTCACTTGATGTCATTCCCATTTATCTTTGCACTCCCATCAGCCCTCAGAAAGGCTCATGGGGCAGCCCTTGGCAAATTGCTCAGTCTCTCCTCTTCCCTATGCCAACATTTTAAAGGTTTCCTTTAGACTTAGCTGCAAGTCTAAGATGAGTAACCCTCACCAGATCAGCAGAGGCTACAAAAACAAATCACAGGTTTTTCATTGCTGCATTGTACTCAAGGACCCTTGACATTTTCTGGAATTTATCTCTCCTAGGCACTCTTTCAGCTGTAGTTAGCTTTCAGTTCCAGCCCTGTTCAGTATAACCCTGAATTCTTGTAGGAAGTCACATGCATAAACATAAGTACACCTATTAAAGAATAAATATAATTACACACACAACTTACTCTCATTCTTTAGTTACAAACAATACATCTTTCCTGACTAGAGTAATACATCTTTCAACATCTTTAAAACAAACCAAATTACAGCCCTGAGCAAATATCCCGTATTTTATAACCAAAATGTATTTCTGATATGGATGCTTTGCTTCAATTATCTTCAATTTAGCTTGCACTATACTTACGAAGTCATGGAGTGGTATTTTTTTTCTTATGCTTCTCTAGGTATTAATCTAAGGAGATTAGATGGATAAGGCATATTTCAGCCTCTAGTGATTTGATTTATACTTGGATACATTACTATTTTTAGCTATACAGACTCATGAATTATAAGCATTCTGAGAAATCAAATTAGAAACAGATACTAGGTTTAAGAGAAACTAGAAGAAACTTACTGCATCAATATGAGAAATAAAACACCCTGAATCCAACACAGCTACCAAAGCAGTACAGGTGTTAAAGCAGTAGGATTTATAGAACTTCTGTACTGCTAAAATTTTACAGTTTTGAAATGTAAAAACTTTTCTTCTGTGTCTTTCTCATCAATATTCTGCATCTGTCTTCTGCAATTTATGTATGATAAAATGCTTCTTTGTGGTCCTGAATTAAAAAGAGCTTAAGAAGAATTTTCCTGGGATCTTGATTTCTAGTAAATGTGGCTTTATATGCAGATGAACTAACTAATTAGTGGAAGATACTGTGTCTGAAAACAAAGGCTTGAGCCCAGAGAAGGCGGAGAGGAACCAGGGATTCCAGCAGGGCCCATCCCAGAACATGTGACAGAGCGCATGGCAGCTCCAGGGAGGGCAGCCAGCTTTAACTGTGACCTTCAGCTTTCAGGTAGGCTCAAGGTGACAAAGCAAGTCTGAAGCCAAACTTGGTGGGGAATGAGTCAGACAGTCTAGACATTTCCAGACAGACCCACAGTTACAGGACAGCTCTGCCACCAAGACAAGAAATCCATGCATGGGCCAGAGTCCATAGGCAAGGTCAAGCACAGCTATGGCTGAACTGAAGACCTGCAACATTGCTCAAAGAGAGAGTGGAGGCCCAGAGCTGAGTTTAAATCCTGCTCTAGGAATGGGAGGCCCCAGATGATGTTGGTGAGGGCTGTTATCAGTGCCTCAGGACATCTGACAGGAGGTTCCTTGAAATCAGAAGGATGCTGCCTTGTTGAAGTTCACTGTTGGAAGAAAAAAGTCATTCACACTGAAGAACTACATCTGGTGATGAATAAATTTTCATCTGTTATCAGTGCTCCCATTTATCATAGTATCATTACAAGGAAATCATAAAATTAATCTCTGGTGAATATGGGGCAAATGAGGTTGCTATTCCTCAGTCTGCCTAAATCCTTTCTCCATGACAATTTAGTAGCTCTGTTAATATTAAAGATTTCTGTTCACCTTCTCACCCACCACCACCACCCCTTCCAGTGCTTCTGTGGAAAGAATTTTGCTCAAAGGACAGTACAGCTCTCAGTAAAAAGTAATAGTGAAAGGAATTGGCTCTTTCTAACAGGACAAGTTTCCATTGAACTCATACTAAACCACTACTCAATGTGTTGTACAAATTAGACAGGTGATTTTCTTATCTAAAGACTTTTAGAATGCAGCTAAGATTGTGTGCACATATAAATGGAAAAAAAAGGAAAAACTCGCAAGTCATCTCAACCCAAGGAGAATCAATGAGGTCTCTACAAAGGCAATAGTTTTACAGCAACCAGAGAACCAGTAAAATTCAGAGAAAGTTCCTACTGGCAGGTGTCTAATAAATACAGCTGTCGTATATGTTCAGATGGTTGAGGTTGTTTATACTGACTTTCATCCGGGTAATTTCTCCACTACTATGTTTTATCTTATAGTTGTTGTGCTTGGCTGTCAGCAGGGTTTATTTCAATTGATTTAAATTAAAGCAAAAACAATCCAAACCAGAAAGACAAATGTAACACAGGCACTATTCAATACATAGTGACTTCTGCACAGTTTCTGTCAGAGCACACATTTGTAACAGTGGCCCACTGTTTCACTTGGCCCAGACAATAAAGGTCACCTTCTTAGTAAGAATCCTGCATATTCTCTGAATCCTGCTGTTGGAGCCATTTGGAGAAACTGCAAACTGAGCTCCCACAGCAAAGAAAGGAGAAATAATTACAAATCCTAGTGCAAAACTCACTTAGCACAAAAAGTCTATCCTTAATCCATTACATAGTTGGATTCAATTTGAGCATAATATGGTCTGACCTTTCAAATACCTTTTAAAATTAATTTTCTTTCCATTTGCTACTTTTTAATCTCCACAGCAGACAAACTTACTGAACATTAGGAAGAAGGAGTCCAAACTATACAAGCATTAGCATCACCCAGCTTTTTTAATCTGTAGTCTGGAACAATTAACTCAGAGTAACAGTTTATTTCACAGTGTTTTGGAAATGACATGGTGTGCAGTTTCACAGCTCATCAGTTTTAGAACATTTCATAAACAAGTGCTTGTAATTTAAGATAAATTATAAACAAACTCATGTATGATTTTCTAATGAAGTCAAATGGTGACATAATAATTTAAAAGGTATTTTTAATTCCCAGTTAGGAAACCAGTAGTAATCTAAAAGCTCTAACATGTTTCCAGCAATTCTTGCTTTAGTGTTTTTGGCTTAATACTGAAGGGAGGTTTTTATTTATTTTCTAAACACAACTGTGTCTAAAGTGATGTGTCACAAATGGAAGAAAGTTAATTTTGTTTGGATGTGTAAATCAGTTTGGTGAACATGTTTTTAAGTTCTGCATAGCACTTTTTAATAGACTGTATTTATTAGCAGCAGACTTCAGAGTGAAACTGGCATTTATTCCTGTTTCAATTTCACACTTATTATTTGCCAGTTGTATTTCAGCCTGTCCATACTCATATCTTGAGTTAACACAACACAACCAAATTGTCTGCATGCAAATTCAGTGCAATGTTGTCTTAGTTGTAACACCATTGGAGGACAGATACAACAAATGATTCAGGGATATTCTGAGTAGTGGTAAACAGAAGATAACTGCTAGTGCATGAACAAAGCCATTATGTCCCCGTTCCCCTATAACTTGATTTAAAAATTAAAATTGGATAATTACTGTATGACTCTTTAGTCAATGTCATAATTAAAAGTGCTAAGACAATAGCATTTCTCAAAAACCATGCTAAGACTATTTTTTATTGTCAGTTTGTGTTCTAAAAAACTGTATACTCAAATTCTCACCTCTGGAGTTTACAAATATCTGTGGCACTGAACAGTGCTTTTTTACATGGACAAAGGGTCAACAAAGATTATGTTTCCGTCTTTTAAAGCATTCCCAGCAAATACTTCTCTCTTTCAACACCCTTACACGAAGAGCTGGTGAGCCTCTCTTATAAACAGGTTTCTCAACAATGCAGAACTATGACGTGGCTTAAACAGCCACATCTGTTGCAGGGATTAAAGTCACCCTGCAGCAGCAGTTATACATTTGGCTGTGAAATGCTGAGTAACATCAAGAGAAAGGCTCAGAGATGCTGAAAAATGGAGTGGTGGTCCTTGTGAGACAGGAGGGATTGAGTTGCTTCGTGTGTGCTGCTCATCCTTAAATTACCTGCTGATAAAAGTTTCAGAAAGGATTTATGGCCATATCCTCTTTCCATTCCCTAAGGCAAGGTCTGCTGGAACACTGTACTTGCACAATGGAGCAGAGGAGCCAAGATTGCCAGAGTTCTATTTGACCTTCTAGCATGTCAAGGTGAAGAAAAGAAGAGATGTAAAGAAAACAGGAAAAGGCTAAAAAACTACTGTTATATTACATAATAGAAGTTAACATGAAAAAATATATGAACATGGATAAAAATGGTAGCCTTTGTCCCTTAGGCTTCTGCTTCCAGGGTTGCATAACAGGGCTAGTGAAGAAGGGTTATAAGGAAAAGATGTGCTAATAGACACAGCCCTATAAGAATTACTATCAGTAAAATCCAAGATGTCATTTACTTGGTCTCAAGTTACCCTACAGATCCCAAGTGTGAAGGATTTCCCTGGGACAGTAACTTGGGTTCACAAAATTTCAAAAGATTAGAAGATCCATTTCTATGGATTGTTACTTCAGTCCTCTTGAATGAGCCAGCTATGTATAACTCTTCCTTTTAAAAAGGTGCTGCCATCCTCACAAAAAGTGAGGACTGGCAACATGGAAGAGATGAGTAGCTTTGGTTCATTTGTCTTCCTCACCTTTTTCTCTTTGTAGAGAGGGTTGCTATGCTAGTCTGTAGGCATATCAGATTAGATTTTGACAAGATGCAGTCTCAAGGAAAGAGAAGCTTAAAATTCAATTACAGCTAATGTTTAGCTTGCTTTCAGAATCCCTGATGTTTACATCAATCCTAAACAATACTTTGAAAAACACCTGATGCAGAAACTGTGCCATGTGTCTATTCTCATCAAAACTTAAAGCCAAGGCAAGGAGAAAGAAGACTATTCTCCAAAGGTCCACACAGTAAAAAAGCACCTAAAATTATATATGCTTTTTTTCTTTATGTAGTTAATGCAAATCCAAAATTATTCTGTTTCCTAAGAATAATCCAGATTGACGCTGTGATGTGGTGAGAAAGAGACCAGCCCATCAACCAAGAGAAAAAGCAGAGATTTACACAACAACTTAAATTTTCACTTTGTGGCATATTCTTATGCCTAAAGAAGCAGTGCTGTTTCTCTGCACCACTGCACACATTATAGACCTTTACCACTGGACACAAGGCCCCCATCACCTATTCATGCTGTGGATACACTTCTGTCTCAAAAGACCCATAAACAAGCAGGAATACAAGGACTTTGCTATGAAGACCTTATCAACTGCATGATGCAGGTGAAGAGCTTTGTACCTAATGACAAGATCTGCTAAGCCACAATGGCCCCTGAGTATAAGAAGTCCTCAAGTTGCAAAACCCCTTTCCCGCATACTGTGAAAGAACTAACGGAAGTTGCGTCTCTCTTGCAAAATAACACTAATGCAATAGTAAGGTTAAGATAAAGAAGTTTCAGAATTCATCCAATAATTTTGTTGCAAAGCTTGGGAGTGCTATTCTAAGAATAAAATTCCTGGAGATGGGAACAAGACATGAGACAGGGACTAACTGGGGTCCCTACCATAAGGAAATCACAGCTTCTTCCAGGTGACTGCTTTGGGGAACAGATGCTTAGTGTTTCTAGCCTGCCTGCACATTAATGATTGACCTCTACATGGGGCGAAGACAGAAGAGGTAATGGTTACTGCTCCTTACAGAAACATGCTTCTAGTCTGGGTCACATTTAGCCAAATGCCACCAACTCCACAATGAGATAAATCACACCACCTCCTGCAGCACTGGGGGTTCAATAAAGGCCCTTGTGGCACAGCCTTTCATTTCAAGCAGAGATTTCATTTCAAATCTAGTTAGAAGCGCAAGACTAAGTGTACCATGGGTCATGTACTGAGGACGTAAAGCTGCTTCTTAGACTTGCTTTAATCTGTGTCATATCACAGCAAGGGTGACTCCAAGGGACCACTCAAGCACCTATAGACTGGATGAGTGGTTTACAGACTTCCCTATGCCCTTCCTCATCTCTGCTCAGGAGCTGAGCTGCAAACTCCAAAAGCATTCCCAGCATACAGCAGTGACTTCAACTGGCTCAAATCCTAAGCTGCCAGTTCAGATCTCTCTGGGTCATTATTAATTTACTAAGCAACAAAGAGTATGTCTGGAGTGTCAGTGGGTGCTGAAGCAGGCATCCATGTCATGCTGTTGCTTGCCAACACTACCTGTGGCAGAGCAGACCTATAACCAGACCAGCTGGCCAAGCCTCAGGCAGGTACTGCTGGTTGGTGGCATTCACCCTGGCCCCACTGACATGCACTAGTCAGTATTTGTGTCATGCACTGGTCATTAGCAGGAATAGTTTTTCAAAGGAAAGTTATATTACTTTATATAAAACAACAGCTCCCCTTCTCTCTAGCTGCCAGTAATTTTGATTAGGAAAATCAGCTGACCCTTTTATTGCTTGCATAATTAAAGAATCACACTGTTCTTCCTGTGTGTTTTCTTGTTTATGATTTTACATTATAATCCATTAAATGTTACGGTATTAGCAGGGATCTAAAACACCAAATTAAATCAACACTACTTCTCACACATCAACATTTGTGATCAGAGAATTGTGTATTAAATAGGGGGTTTAGTGAATTATTTGACCTTTCCCTCTCAAGTCTGCACATCCTAATTACAACTTTCCTTACCTGGGTATAAAATATTGCCAAGGTCAAATCCTACCATGCCACCTGCAAATTTCCTCAAACAGCTCACAAAACTGGCCTATCTACTTGTACAAACCATGACTATAAAGGTGTTTGGATTCTCTATATATTTTGCATTCATGAGGTTTACAGTTCTAGCTTGCAGCAAGGAAAATTGCTTTGATTTTTTTAAGTCTCAGAGCAGAAGGCAAATAAAAATATAATATGTTTACTACCACACACTGTTCTTTAAAATCCTGCTACATTTCCCCTGGCAATTCCTTTTCCATCAATCCTCCTGTCCTTGGATATCTCCCTGACATTTTCTGCCATGGCAGCAAAGAACATCTTCTGGTTGACATCTTTTAAAATTGATTCTACTAAAGAACATTTGTTTATTCTCTTGTACCTAAAAGCAACTGGACTTCATTCCTGGGTCAGAGAGAAATAAACAACATGCATAAATTGTCTTCATCTTCAATACATCATCATTTTGTCACACAACAGTTAGGTGTATCTAAATGTAACCTTAAAGTCCAAATATTGAGCCCATCTCACAGTCACTGGGGCAGTAGAAGCTGACCAAATGCATTGTTACTGACAAACAGTACATTCCTCCACTGAAATTGGTACAGGCTCGAATCAACACAGCAGAGCTTCTAGGAGTGTTCATCGTGGATCTATCTCTCCAAAAACATAGGAAAAAATGTGAACTGAAAAATGAGCAACCAATAGCTCAGCAACCAAGGTATTCACACAGTCCATGGAATACCTCCAGGCACCCATCGAATTCTGTAGCAATTAGAGAGTATATATGAGGTCTGTAACATTACTGGTTTGCTCCTGGAGTCTGAGCATGACTGAAGTCTTTGGAAATGCTTCCAGTCCTACCAATGGATCTGACCAGTCTCCCAAAGTGTAACCAAGCACTAGCACCTTCAGCATCTGTAAGTGCTCTTTGTCCCCTTCTCTGAAAATTAGCTGAGACAGAGATAAAAAGCAAACTCAGTCTCACTGGCTATGCTTTAACTCACTGCATCTTGTATCTGGGTCACACCCCTACCTCATCTGCCCTTCACATCCCCAGCATGTGACCACACACTTCTCTCTGGGCCTTTCATCAGGATAACAGCAAAATGGCATTGGTGGGTTTGAAAGTTTTCCTTCTTATACTATGATTAAGTTTCTCTCATCTCATTTCCAGGTAGTTCAGTTTTTCCTGGGCTTTTCGAATATAAAGTCTACCACAGGAGTCCGTAACACTATTTTTCTTTTTCAAAAACATGCATGGCCAGTTCCAGCTAGGAGAAGATTCATTTACTATGATTAAGAACACTGAAAATCCCATCTTTCTCCTTCATTTTGTGTCTTCATGTCATAGTCTATCTTTAAATATCTGCCCTGAATATCAGTATGATGCTAGCATGACTTTGGGGCTCCCTGAGGAACAAGGGGGTATTTCAACCCTGGCCTATCATGAGTGCTGGAATACTAATATTTTTTGATGTGTGTATTCCAGTCCATTTGATAATTATACCCATTATTATGAGATGAAAAATCCAGAACATAATGCAGACTACAGCTGGCACATTTGCACTTCAGAGAATCTCATATATACTAGAGTCAAACTCACACCCTGATGGAATTTTAGCAGTTTTTTCATCATGAAAAGACTCAGTAATATTATGCTATTGTTTCATTTTGTCACTCCATGACTTATGTGAGTAAAGTCATCATGTTTTAATAAATGAAAGTGCTTGTTTAAGAGACAGTAGGGGGAATCTGTTGTCTCACTTTAGTTTACAATTTGGAAGGGCTTCAATAAATGCAGTACACCAAGTGCTGAAGCAAAATAGATTAAAAAACAGGCCTTCCTTCCACAGAACACAAAATGACATTTACAGGTGTATGATCACATCACACAGTACTAACAGTTGGGTATGGGTAAGGACAGAGCCTGTTCGGCACCATCTTTGATACAATTTGTTCTCTTTGAAGCTTAAAATCGCAATAGATGATGCAGAAGAAAATACTGTCTCCTGCTGCCAACTCTGAGTATTTTGGCCTAGTCAGGCAACAAAGGAAGATTTTTCTAAAGCTCTAACAACAGATGGGTGAGAAGTGTGTTTGTCCTGGATGCAGAGTGAAAAATGAAGGTAAATGTAGCCATGTTCACTGACTGTTTTCATTGCCATCAGAGATGTCGAGCTGCAAGCTGCCTGTCTTTTCTCCCCTAAACAGTTTCAA
Source organism: Pithys albifrons albifrons (assembly GCF_047495875.1). Lineage (NCBI taxonomy): Eukaryota > Metazoa > Chordata > Aves > Passeriformes > Thamnophilidae > Pithys > Pithys albifrons. The sequence continues at coordinate 14,186,067 of NC_092467.1, forward strand.
GGAGTCTGGCATCTAGAAGAGACCACAAAGGGCTGCTACTCTGGCAGCCCCATGAACTAGATTTAAATGATGTGCCTGGAGGGCAGCAAGCCCATGCTATCAGCACACAGCAGCGCTGCCACCTGCCCCCCTGCCAGCTGGTGCAGAGGATAGCCAGGAATTCCCCACAAACTGTCTCAGCTTTAGTATTCTGAGCAGACACAGCCAGAGAAGATGCTGAGAACCAGGTTCAAGGGATAACCAAAATGCTGAGCTTTGAAAGATAAGGGAGAAAGAAACAGTGAAGATCAGAGATAGCAGAAAGCTTTGGAAGGATAAGATAACCTGGAACTTGACCATTAAAAAGTAATTGTTAAAAACAGTGAGGTACAAATTTGATGAAGTGAGACTGCAAAAGACCCGTTCAGTGAAGATTCGGGAAGAGCAGAGGAATGGGCTGTAAAAAAGCATCCTCAGAAATGTGAAGCAAAGCTTCAGGGAAGACCTGAGAAAAATGTGAAAATTTATTCCTAGTCTGAACTAATTTCTTTCAGTGTGATATGTGAGCCTGTTGAATGCTGACAAGAAGGAGATAATCAAACAGCCTTTTCTTTAAGAACAACTCCCTTCTGTTCTGCAGCTTCCTTACAACTCAGTGGGAAGCATTTGAACAAGACAAACCAACATCTAAAGTCAGTTGTCAGCAGAGCAAATGCACTCTCAGTGCACGGGGTGGGCTGTGTCTGTGCTGAGCTCCCAGGCCGGGGCTCACTCGGGCATATCTGCTGCACTGCAGCCCCTTTGTTACCACAGTGTTAACACAACCACAGGCCAAGAAATATGAGCCTTTAGAGGTACCTGTGCACCTTCAACTCCAGAAGGCTTGTCATCTTCCCACTAATGAGTTGTACAGCCTACTGTACCTCACAGAGCCGATCTGGGGGAGCTGAAAAAAAAAACTACTTGTTGTCATAGAAACAGCAGGACTTTTTGCTAGTGTGCAGGCTGATATGTGAGGGTATTATTGTTTGGCCTTTTTCCAGGTAGCCAGATTGAGAAACACTAAAAGCTCTCAAAAAAGCTCACGAAATTTTGCCAAATAATCAGAGCTGCAATTTCCACAAACATATTCAAATATTTACCAATGGTTGTGGAAAAATTTGAAAATTCCTGGGTGAGAAAACATTATTGAAAAAAATATATTCTTAACCCCAGAAAACAAACAAGCAATGGACATCCTGTAAGGCTACATGAAATGTGTAAAAATCTGTGATCAGTTATGAAGAAACAATTAAAACTACAGCCATTGTCTTCAGTTCCCTTCACTTAGCTGAGGCTAATAGCTTAAAAGCCTATAGTTAATCCAGTAATTCAGGTTAATACTGCAAAACAAGATACTCTGAGGGCTTACCAGCTGCCAAAATGAACACCACTCACTGACCTCACTGACAAGGAGGGTAAGACGTTTATGACTTTTCCTTTACTTTATGTTCTTTGCTGCTGGAGAAAAACAGTGTCAGCAAGTCATTGAACAGAACGCTGGTAGTGACCAAACCTCCTAACACTTGGAGGTAAACAGCTGTGTTCCCCCAGTAGCTCCAGAGGTTTACACCCAAATTACAGAATCTCAGAATCATTTAGGTTGGAAAAGACCTCTAAGGTCATCGAATTCAACCTCTGGTCCATCACCACGTTGTCAAGCAGAACACAGCACTAAGTGCCATGTCCAGTTTCTTTTAGAACACCTCCCAGGACAGTGACTTCACCACCTACCTGGGCAGCCATTCCAATGATTAACCACCCTTTCCATGAAATAATTCTTCCTGATTCACAGGCCACAAAAATATAAGGCAAGTGTCTTAGATCATCTCATTTACTTTGAACAAAAGAAGTTTTCCTTTGCCAGAACTTTGGGGGGTGGAGGGAGGGCAAGTTTTTTATAATTTTTCCTAAAACATCTTTATCCTCCACTTGCAGAACAGTATTGTTTGGTTATGACAGAGTGGAAGGATAATCCTTAGGTGTTATTAGTTCACAGAAAAGGTGAAATTTTTAACTATTCAGCTTGACAAAAGAGTGGAAATGACTAGGATATAGATTATAGAGGTCTTACTCTATCTACATTGAAACTTCCCATCCTTATCTCAACAGTCCAATTTTCTCTATTCCAAATAGTTCGAAACCCTGTCCCATTTAGCACAGAAATCACCAATCTCTTGCTTTAAGCCAAACAATTTGATCCAAATGGCTTTACATGTCCTGTGTGGAGAAAAAAATTAGTACCATGACTTGCAAAGAGCCTGTCTCTGGCATGCAGGCATGACTTCATCTGACAGCTCTGACCTAACATCCAGCTGGTTGATCGCCCCATAAAAATATTCTCCGTTCTTCTTATTGAAGTAATCTGCTTCTATTACAGAATACATCTTACTCTTTTCTCATTTCCGCAGAAACAATCTGAATGCCTTAGGAATTGTAAATATGCAATTATTGAACTTTCAGCTTTCTCAGGCTATGAAATGGTGATATGACACTAAACTGAGCCATGAAGAAAGTCAAGGAAAATGGCTGGAGGAGCTGTTCAGGGGGAGTGTTTTTCTTAGATTTAATTTCTAATTTCTCCTTGGACAACAGCCTGGGGCTAGCCAGCCAAAGCAGTCAAACAAGCTCCTCCTGTGCCACATCCAGCATGCATCCTCAATTCCAGCTTCCTTTTACAGGTTTAGGTCCTTCACATTCAATTCCATTGCTCCAGGAGCAATCCTATGTGATGCAGAAGGGCACAAGCCTTTGGGAAAAGATCAGCATGTGAAACACAAAATTGTTGGTAAAGAGCTAGTAATTTACACTGTAATAGTTTTTGTATCATCTCTAATTATGTGAAACGGAATAGCGGGGTAAATGAAAAAAACCTGCCATTTTCTAGATTCTCCTCACTTTATTGACTATTCAGACTGATGGCATTTGTTAGATCTCAACAAAAGAGGGGAACTGAGAAGCCTGTGGTGATACTATTTCTGACCACAGAACCATAGAACACACTGTGACTTTTAGCCTACACTCCCTTCAGTGGCAATTCTCTGTAACCACCAGCTGTGGAAAATCCAGCCCAAGTCCTTTTCCTTTCTTTCATATGCTGAATAAGTACTTTTAAAGGTGAAGACAAAGGGAGTTTCACTAGATATGTCCCTTTTTTCCAAGAGAGAAGCGGTCATGACTTTTAAAGTCCGCGAGTCTGGGCTATATACTTGATCAGCAAAATAATCCACTTATTGTCAAAGCCTCTGACTATCCAAGCAGAGAAGTGTTGATTTCTTTGCTGTATCTGTAGCTTTTCAAACTGGAGTTCTTCACTGGACGGCACCTAGTCAGAGAGGTCCATCACTGGAATTTGTAGGCATTATGAGGATATAAATAAAGAGTGACACCATCATGCAGACAAAAATGGCAAAGTCCAGTTGGTTTTGGAATTATCCCTCATTTACCAATATTTATAACAAGAGCTATTAACTGACATGATACACTTTTGCTTAGCAGAAAGTCAGAGAAGTATTTTACTGCAATAAAATATAGTTTGATCTTGAGTCCCTAGACACCATTTGGAGACAGGGAATGCAGTGAAAATACAACTGTAATGCATCTAAACATTGAAAGAGCTGTAGGTCAAGTATCTTTCTTCTTTTTGTGATATATTTATCTTTGTTAACTAAAACCTAACAGGGTATTAAGGTCTATTTCAAATACACAAAATAATCACATGGTCATTCTGATACTGCCCTAGGTCCCAGAAATGGTAGGGCATGTACCCTGCAGGACATAGGAAACAAACTACAAAGACATAGTAAAATTCATAGTGCTCATTTTATGCATTTGTTGACATTTCTATGACAGGGAAATGAAAGTGGCCTGTGTATAAGAGACAAGGAGTCAGACTGAGTAATAAGCACCAGGTGTCACTGGGCTGAAGTGAACTTCTGCAATTTCTCTGGATGACAATTACAAGCTTCTGAAATTCCTGTAGCTACAATTTTTCATTCTGTCATATCCTGAAGAAGGGTTTTCCCTGGCTGGAGAGTCAGTTTTCTGTAGGAAGCAAAATAATTTCATAGCAAGAGTGACATCCTTCCACTTCCCCAGAAGCCACAGATTCTATGTTGAGAGACAACTGGGCCTGTTACAAGGTCATTCTGCTGCGATGTTGAAAAGGAATGTCAGATAAATTGCTTGTAAGTAACCAAACTAAAATCCTCAAATCCAGAGACTACAGAGATTTGCTTCAGGAAAGAAGTAATGGGTGTCCAAGGGAGAAGCAGGTGCTGTGCTTGGGTCATGCAATGAGTGCTGCAGTACCAGCTGGAAGAAGTCTGGCAAAAAACTTGAGCATAACCAGAACCTGAAGCTAAGAAAAAATAAAGAGTAGACGTTGCACAACCGAGAACACTGACAGTAGATACAATTTCCCCATCCTTATGTATCATTGACATAATACTAGAAAATTATGCTATTTACCAAAGAGGGAAAAACTGGAAAGAAAACAGCTGATGTCATGGGAGTAACATTAAATATATCAAGAGAGTAAGGTTAAAAAAAGAATTATGCTCAAGCATCAACTGAAAAACTGATGTTGCCAATTTTCACTCTTGTTTGTCTTTAGTTTTACATGAAAAGTTTGTTTTGATTTCATTTCTTCTTCTTTTTACAGATTCATAATTTATTGCTGCAATATATAAGACTTGTTCTTCATGTTTTTACAGTGGAACTTTCCTTTGCAAATATCAGATTGGAAAAGGTGTGTTTATCTGCCCTCTGCTGGAAATACAGCACTGTCAGTGTTGGCTTTCCTGCACAGGGCAAAAATTATTCCCTCTCCACATACAGAAGATCAGCTTTATCATGGATTCAGCAGTTTCACACCACATGGGGTGGATTTTGTTTAATGCACCCAGTCAAAATCAACTTTGTATTAGTTGTCCAGTGTTGACTTCACTTTGGTATATAAATGCTGGGATCCAATTTAATCCCACTTGAACTGGAGCAAATAAAAAGTATATCTCTGTGGAAATGAAGAAATTATGCTTTACAAAACTATCTAAATTAAAGCTGAATTATACTGATAGAAATGTATCTGGTAAAATTTGGATTGCCACATTCACAGACAGAGGCATGTGTATATATGTACACATTGTCCATGTCTAGGGAAATACAGTATTAATCCAAGCGGATTAAATCCTAAATCACCTGAATTAAAAAAAGAAATAAAGTTTCCAGAAATATGATTGTTATCCACCAGAATTTTCTAAAAACCTGTTTTCAGACACTGTGTCTGGGCCCAACCAGCTTGTTCATAAGAGCTGGCCACATATATACTACAGGGTCACTAGGAATGATTGATTGGTTGATTGATTGAAAGATTAAGTGGAGATCATAAGAAGAAAGAGAGCTCAACAAAATCACATTCAGAAAGGAACTGATGGTGCTAATCAAAACCAGGGATAGACAGGCCAATGCTATACCCACCACCCCTAGGGCAGTGAGGAAGCAAAGGACCTGCCAAAAACATTAAATAAATCCAGCCCCATTACTACATTTACCCTTCTGCAGAAGTCGTTCCTCCCCACAACCAATATTATTAGAAAATGTTACTTTTCCTTAAGAATTTGCTTCTATTTCTTAACTTCCATCCATACCTTAACTTTCTTTCTGTTTTGTTTTGGAAAGACACACAGGAAGGCTTCAAGCATCTGCATAAACATGTATTTTTGCAGTAGTTTTGTAATAACTTATTAGTGATGGCAGTCATGGGACAGACGATTTTCTTGCAGTCTTGCCGTGCTACTACTTTCTTTATCCTGGGTCCAGTGGCAATACCTGTTAGACCTGCATCCTAACCCAGAATTCTAACATATAGGAAAAACCATAATTAGTTAAAACTGACAGAAGCAACCCACAAGTTATCATACAGATTGTGTTCTAAAATTCACACTGCTTCTTTTGCCTGCTCTGCATTTAGCTCATCTCCTCCTATAAGCCAATTCAGACCAGTCAAACCTCAAAGAGCCCAGATGTTTTTCCAAAAACAGCCTTTAGGATGATTAGGCATATATGCAGCACTGCTCTTTGTGCTTCACTACATGTGCATTTGACATTAATTTGGTTAGTCTGTATGTGGTAGCAGATCTTCAGCATTCAGCTGGTGTAGATTACCATAATTAAAAATGCAGAAATACTGCCCTGGTCATCATGCAGCACTCCTGGGCTTGGCTTCATCCAGTGAAAGACTTTGTCCTTTGCACGTTTTTCTCACTAATGGAAAATTACAGAATATTCAAAACTAACAAAACTGATTCCTAGTTTCATTGCTCCATATGATGCTTTGATGCTGCTAGTCTTATATCTATAAAAGAATTTTTTTTTAGTTTGCTTTCCTCAAAAAACATTTCACACCCACCCCAAGGAGGCTCTGACTGAATTGCATCCTATGGGCTTCAATTTCATAACAAAGTTTACACTGGAGAAACATAGGGTGGTAAAGACATTTAAATAAAACATTAGCTTGTCCTCTTCTACTTTCATGTTGTTATTACCAATTAATTTTTAATCAGTTCCTACCCCAGATACGTTCCCCCTTTAAACATACACTTATCACATACTGGTAAAAGCATTTCTAAAACGGCAGTTTAAAGGCAGTACCAAAGCTGCTCCTCAGAAACCCTCTAATTCACATTTATCTTTGGTATCAGCTTCGGCTATGATGCTCTTCCTTTTTACAAGCTTCTAGATGTGTATTCAAGCTGTTCTTTGGATTGCAATCCATCTCTCCCTTCTGAGCTTGCTGAAAGGGATTCTGTATAAAACAGGAGGTTTGCAAAGCTGCAAAGAGTAGTTAGAAACCCATCTACCACACATATTTTAGCAAGTTGCTCCTGACATTTTATGTGTTTGAAAACATGCAAGTATTAAAAAACCCAGCTACCTACACTGTTTGGTCCTGGTCTGTATTACTGAAGGTCTCTGTTACATAGAAGGAGAGGATGAGGTCGATGATTCATAATACCTAAATGAAAAGTGACAAATTACACAGTCAACACTGGTTAGCAATTGTCTTTCCATTGTAAAATCTCCTGTTGTTTCTAATTTGCCAAACTTCAGACATCCTGCCTTCATTTACCACTGAGCTGTCTGCAGCCTAAGGGTTTGAGTTTGGGGTTTTCATTGGGGTTTTTGGGGGGGTGGAGGAGGAGGAGAAAAAAAATTGAAACAAACAATCTCAAAATCACCTGCTTCTCAAACACTGCAAATTTACCTCTTTCACTGGGTAGTTCTGATGTGTCTACCTTTGAATGTCCACCTGAGAAGTACACTTTTGTTGTGCCTTGTCACCACCAAAAACTGATTAAATCCTTCCAGAATCTCAATCAGTGCTAATTCAGTAAAAATGTAATGGACTTTGGGAGCTGAATTATCTGAGCGGTCTCTCCCACTAAGCACATTCCCCAGCACTTCATACTAGGAAACGGAACCATAAAAACACTGGTGTACAAACACCCTGCAATGGGACACCCCAGGAGTCACTTGTCAAAGATCCCCTGTGCTGCAAGGGCTACTCAGGGCTTTCTGACTTCTCAGGTGTTTGGCTTTACAACTGTAACACTACATCCAGGAAGCCTTTATTATTTAGTTCACAATAGCAGCATAAGACACATGGAAACATACGTGCATTGCAAAAGTATTCCATATTATCATTGCAGTACTAAGGCAACTTGCACTGTAAAGCTTTAAAGCCTGATATAAAAATGAACACTAAAAAACCTACACATTTCAGGTTAACAACTGTTTCAAAGCAGCACAACCCTTCACTGAGTCTTTTGATATTGCAGGCTGTAAGTTGCACAAATCAGCAGCACACATGCTCTCTCTGTACGTCAGTGTTACAGGCACCCATGAACTCAGCACAGAGGGAACACTGCACACAAGTGACACATCCTGCAGCAGAGCTCCTCACATTTGGGGAGCTTTTCCCCCTTTTTTGTCTGTAACAGTGCAAATGTATTAATCATCAGGATGCAACACAAACCCCACATTTTCTCTGGAGCCAGAGGTCCAGGATGTGGCTGATGGGTGAAGCTCAGCAGAGGATATGGGGTCCAGTGCAGATTTGTTGATTAGGACAATAGTATGAAATACTTAACAAGACTGTTTATTACAGCAGTACATTTCTAAGATATTGCTAAGTATGTCTGCGCCAATCAAATTACATAAACACATAGCAACAGGCATCCGCCCTATGATTGATTATTTTTAGACCAAAGTGAGTGTATGAGGTTTGCAGGATGATTGTGTCCGGGAGGAGAAGGAAGAAAAAAAATTTCTTTTAAGTAACAGTGACTGTGGCAGAGGTTGAACCCTTTCTGTTCATGATCAGCTGACAAAAACTGATGGCACAGCATACAACCATGCACCATTAATCCCAACCAGTTCCTTACCTCCAGTGTATGTCCTGTACTTTAACCACTACTGTTGTTCTAAAACAAAAATTAAATAAACCCCAGAGGGATATGGGTTTCTGTAATGGTTTATACAACTTCAGTTGACACAAGCCCTGTGAAGGATATTTCTAGAGATTTAACATCTTATGGACAAAACCGTAGCTGTTATGGATGGGTGATATCTGCTAAGCCATCTGTTCTATTTCATTGCCAAGGCACAACTGTTCCTACTGCATATTTATTTGACTTTTACATTAGTTTTAAATAGTCTAGTGAATTGAGCTTCCCCTGTTCCCCTGGGGAGGTTGGACTCACTACAGAACACTTTTCACTGACAGAATTTCTTTTCTGGTGTTCAGCCTCAACTTCCCCTTTTAGATTTAATTTTACAATCTTCACTGACCTCTGTTTGTGCATGTGCCAATTTCCATGTTTTAGCACACAGGGAAGAGAAGCTGTACACATCAAGGACTGTGACATACATAGATTTTGGAAGAGTAAAGAGTGCATACACAGAGAGTCTCAGACGCAATAGCATCTACTCTCCTCCTAGGGAATGTCAGGACAGTGAAGTCTCTGTTTTCTCAGGTGTAGGCTATAATTACTGCAATGTTATTCAACATTTCTAGTAGGAGTAGACAGACAACAGTTTCAGGACACCAACTGTTTCCTTCATCCATATGAAAGCAGCAGCAACTTATTTCTAGGCCAGCAGCTCTGCAGAGGCACAGAAGGCAACATAGCCCCAGTTCTCCTGTTTGTCGAGGATGGAACAGGAAAGGCTGCAGAGACAGAGAAGAGATGGATGGAGTCTCCCCAATCACCAGCCAACCTTGACTTCTCACATTCAAACAACTGGCCCAGTCTCACAGTTTCCACCTGATGCTCAGACAAGGTCAGAATCCCACTGCAGGCCCAGCAAAATTGCCAGTCTGTCTGAGACTCCACAGGTAGTTTTTTACTGTGTCTTTTTTGATTTTGATTGTTACATGTCAATATTCTTCAAATCTGGGGTGATGGTAGAAGGATTTGTACTGCTGTATATCTGCACTGACCTCAAAACTGACTAAGATCTGACATCTTTAATGCTTTCGTTCTTTGTTTGCCTTTAGCATCTTTCCTTATGCACAGGTTGTTCTCCAATGTACGACTTAGATCTGTAACAAAGTTAACAAGAAGGAGTTTTCTTTACTTAATGAGCCTTTTACATCCTTACTAATTTGGAGATTGGGTAATTGAAGTTAATTACAGGATTCAATGTCTATTCTTTCCCTGGCCTTAATAAAAAAGTAGCAGAACCTTCTATATATTTAAATCTCATATGTATACCTAAGTAACATTTAAAACCAACTTTTTGATAATTGATAACTTCCCTACATAGCTTAAGGTTGGGGAGGGGTGTTTGGTTTTTACTAGCAGATGAAGCTGACAAATATAATTTCATTACAAATTGCTGACAAATGCAATTTCCATTACAAATTGCCACTTTCACTATTTCCCATCATTTTCAATGGGAATATTACTTGTTTTCAAGGAAGACAGTGGCCTGTAGCAATACTGAGAAATATCATTAACAGAGGCATAAAGTTGATACATGTATTTTTAACAGTTTACTAATGTATCCAGGTACCATATACAAAGTCTCCATAAAAATATTCTAGGAATCTTGGGCAGTTACTGTCTCCAGTGAGATTCCATAAGATTCAGTGGCACATTCTGTCTAATCTGGAAATATATTTGCAGTCATAGCCCCACAGGTCATTTATAAAAAACTAGTCTGAACTTTTCTATTGCCTTTGCAAACAAAAATCTAGTGACAGCATCCTCTCTTCTGTTCGTATTTCCTTCTTTTTCTGACTAGCTCAGTCATCCCGCGCACCCGTGGCGGCAGTTCCCGCCGCCGCCTCCAGGGGTCGGTCGCGCCCCGCCCAGGGAGCCGGATCCCGCTCACAGGAGCTGGAAGCTGCCGAGGGGCACGGGCAAGTATCCTGAGACACTTCTGTTCCCGCACGGTTCCCCTGACTGCCGCAGGGCGGCTAAAAGCCAAGCTGAGAGTCGGCAAGTTTGTCTGAGCCACGATGACTAAAGCACCTGTAAGTGACAGTAACTCGGAAGTGAACTAGTTAATCCTATAATCCCATGCTACCTGATTACACCTTACCTAATCACAGTTAACTCTTCTTTTTTTGTCTGAGTATATTATTGGCCGGTTGGTATCTAAGTAAGATCAAACCAAAAAGTGCTTCTAGACAGAATTCAGCTCTGAGAGGATAAACCAATACAATAGAAATAGTGGAAGCACCACTGACAACGATGTCACACTCATGGGAAAAATAACTTTTGGAGTAGGACCATCTTCCCCTCTCCAGAATGGCAATGCATTTCCCTTCTATTTTCCCCCGATATCAATGCTGTGAGCACCCCTTCCTGGCTGCTCTCCTCTGCCATAAAAAGTGAGCAGTTTTTAATGGAAAATGAGAAGAACAGACTAGAAGTAGAGAGGGGAACGCAGCAGGTGGTGAAGGTGGGAGGAACAGAAAGATCCTGAAGCAGTGGCATTTCCCAGGGCTGTCACTGTCAGTGAATCCTGGAGAAGCCCTCTCTATAACCTGGTTGTTATTGGAATGGTAAGATGTCAGAAGGCCATAGCAAAGATGAGGGTAACTGCAGTAATTGCACTGGGCAGGTACAGAATATGCATCCATAGGAAAACACATTCCATTGCCCTCAGCAGTCACAGAGGAATGTGGTTTTAAATTAGATTTTGGGGCAGAAAACAATGAAAACAGGAAAGGTTCCTGTTTGCTACTTTGTTGTTTTGTGTGGTTTTGATTTAGTGCAAGTTAACTGAGTTAGCAGAGACTGAGTTAGCTCACCCCTTAGTTGTTAAGTACCAGCACTTTCAGGGAAAGCAGCACACCATTTGCAGTGCATATTCTGTACTATACTGGGGCAAACTGTATTTTCCCAAATACTGCTATGACACGAATTCCATTTCATGCAAAGAATAGACCCTCACACAGTTGCCATTCACTCATTTTGCTCTATTCTGGATTCTCAAGAATGAGAGAACTAAACAGGGTAGGGTTTTTTGGGTTTTTTTGCTGATGCAGACTTTCTGGGTTTGCTCAACCACACATTCAACTGTGCCTGACAGGGTGGGGCTGAAGTTTGGTTTTTCTAAACATCTTAAATTGTCGTTCTGAAACTCAAAGGCGTGATCAACTTTGCCGGATTTCCCTTTCATGCTGGCGAGCAACAAGTGAGCTGGCATGCAAGGAGCACCAGAGGAAAAATTAAAAAGTGTAACAATCATTCATTTTTCACAACCGTTCCAACAACACTGCCACACAAACTGATGGTTGATCTTTCAGTGACAGCAAGAGTTCAAGGTCTGACTCAGAGCCAGCATCAATGTATTAGGCCGTGACTCCTGAGAGGGTCAGGTGCAGGTCTCATGTAAGTAGGATGAACTTTTAACAACTTTCATGGTCTTTCCACCATCTATTACCAAGAACAAATTTGATCTGAGCATAGGATCTGCTCTAAATGATTATCATCCCTGCATCACCCTCGCAGTCTCCTTTCTGCTTTATGATGCTTTCTCTTCATAGTCCCAGTGCTAATTAACTGTTGTATAATAACAAAGACTGAGCAAAAGTGCCTTTTAGAGACCAATCAGCAGAATTCTGTCACAGACCACTAAACAAGGAGTAATGGAATGACACCTGACCTGCTTAAAAAAAACAAACCGACACAACAGAACAAAGCACTTATGAAAAGCAAGACAAAAAACATGAACTTTCATCCTTCTCCAGAACAGACAAGTAAACAGTCTAAATTCAACTTCCCTAGAACTTTACATATAAAAGCTTGCTTTTGAAATACAGAACAGCAACCACAAACGGAACTGTAGTAATGCTCTGCAATCAAAACAGCTTTGGGTACATCTGCATGCCTGAGGGCAGATAAATTAGAGCATCTAGAGCTGGCAGGATGAAAGACAGATCAAGTCCAGACAGCAGCTAGCCATGTTAGCACTGCTCAAACTTGTAAGCCACAGAAAATATGGTACATTAGCTTAGACTGCCTTCTGGTTATCCAGCTATACAGCTTTCAGGCTCAGCTGACCAGGTCAAAGCAGAGGAGACATGTCTGTACTTGACATACCTTCCATGTGAAAGGTAAATTAAATTCAAACACAAACCTCCAGGAACGTGTAGCTGCAAATGGAAACAAGAAGGGCAGCCTGTTCTTCTGGTCTTCTTCTGCTTTTCATCTCACTCTTCAGACTTCACTTTTGCAAACTAATAAATTCCCTAGATACTGTGGCAGTGTTTTAGAGATTTCTGGGATCAAGGGAGATGCAAGTCCAAACCTTTTTCCTAAATCACTCTCCAGATCAAGCTCATTCAACTCAAATGCAAATGGTCACACAGCTATTCAGAACAAGCAGTCAATGGCAAATGACAGTGTTTACATTCTCCTCGCATATGTCATCAGCGACAGAAACTGCTGTACCTCAACCACAACTAGTCAAACAGGCCAGAGCTTTCTTTGTAATGGACACAGCAGCAACATACAATCTGTGTGAGAGTGACTGCATCCCTGAATATGATTCTAGCAACATGGGAAATCTGTTCATGAACCTCTTATGAACTGTGTTTGTGTCCATCTCTGTTAGACAAAAAGTTTATTTAACTCTCAGGACTTGTCTTAGTCCTCAACTACCTCTACCTTTGTCTAAAATTCGAAGTCTAACAGCAGGTTTTAACAGCAGAGTATAAGCAGCCTTTGAGTGCTGTCAACTTACACAGGATTTCCATGCCAGCATGCCATGAGCCAAAGAGGGTCACAATCAGAGACCAAAGCCAGCTCAGCAGCCAGCTACCCTAAAACAGAACTGAGGAGAAATCTAAGATATGTTTGTTTCTGTCTTTTTGATATCCTTTCCACACCTATAGCCCAACAAACTGTAAGGATTACAGTGTTACCTGAATCTGCAAGTGTTACAAGTTTTTAAAATTCAATGCAAGGTTTGTATCGGACATAAAATGTCACAGGCTTCATTCCCTATGTCATCAAAACTCTGAACATGTTAAAGTCATAATTGTACTACTTCCAAAACCCAGCACATGTGGACTTGATTGATGTACCCAGGCAATGGCCACAGGTGACAAGCTTTTTTCAGTTCCCTGACTCTGAATAGGAGGTCTCATGCCTGCAATTATATCAGTGAAAATCCTACTTCTGATTTGTGGGAACTCCTCTACTTTCAGTTTCATTAAATTATTGCCAAATTATCACAATGAGGAAACACAGTTAAGGCATTCCAGTTGATTGATGGAGGTGGGGGGGAAGAACTCATGCTGGTGGTTGTACTGTCATTATTTTGAAGTTAATATTGTTTCTTTCCTGACTGATTGTACTATAACAATTACATTCACTGAGAAGGGAAGGAGAAGTTTTATTACGTTGAATTCCCATAACAGAAGGAGAGTAGAGGCCACACACAAGGTTGGGGTTGCAAGTAGCACATGCCAAAGTACCTTTAAATACAGCTAAAAATGCTTTGCTATTTGTTTCACTTTGCTCTAAAGACAGGTGTGGTTCAGAGCCATACTAACCTAATTTCATGCAAGGATACAGTCAAACAGGACAAAAAGCATGACATCTAGGAATACTTACACCTTCTCCAGTGTACCTGTGTGGCTTTGTTTTTTTGAAGTTACTTCTATCCCTACAAATAAATGCTTTGATTAAATGAACCAGTCCTAAGGAATGTTCTTCAAGAAGGAAGATCAAAATCATAGTTATTTTATCAACAAAGTATCTGCATAAATGCACACAAGATCAACAAAGGCCAGTGTGAGGGTTGCTTGATAATCTGTGTGAGAAAGCTGTCCTCTCCCTGAACAAGCATTAATTTGTATCATAATTCCCAAGGTGTCAAACTGGGGTGGTACCAACCTGTTCTGTGCCTTGTGTCTTCAATAACCTGTTCCCAAAAGGCTGTCCACAGGTTGATCACAGATAACACTCAGGTAAGGCTGGAGGACTACAGTAAAGGCAAGACTGAAATCAACACTTTGTTAATGATCTATGCCATAGCTTTTGCACGAGTGCTCAATGAATTTTGTAATTAAGCTCCAGTTATCAAGACTTCATTAGTTTGGGCTTTAACTTCATGTAGCACCATCTACACTTGCCTGCACTTTAACAGGGCAGGTGTCTGGAGCCACACATGCTTACACGAGCACACAAAGACACAACTACTGCACTGTTCCCACAGAAACACCATAGCCCCCAGACTGTGAGGGTAGAAATCAAGGTACACCTTCCCCTTGGGCACAACACCCAAGGGACTCTTCTCTGCCTAGTCCAGGCTTCCCGTGCTGCACCTCAGCCCTCTCTGCTCCTCCCTCAGTGCCCCCACGGAGCTGCACCCAGAGCGTGCCAGGGCTGGGGGCTCTCCCGGGCAGACCCTCGGCTCTACCACCTCCTACCACGGCTGCTGAGTTGGTGCTGCCTCAGCTAAGTGAAAATTAAAATCAAGCTTTCAACAAAATTCCTTTTATAAACAATTCCAGACCTGCAATGCATTTCTGTAAAAACAAACAAACAAAACCACCACCATCAAAAAACTTCTGATTGCTTTCGCATTGACACAAAGCTCGCCGTTGTTGGGACGAGGAGAAGGTGCCCGGCGGGGCTGGAGATATGTGAGGCGGGTGGGGGCAGCCCCTCACCGCGCCTCAAAGGCTGGGTCTGCTCTGAGTGGGCGATTCTGTGCTCCTGGTGAAACACTCTGCATTAAGTAGATGTGTTTAAGTACTGAAGTGCCAACAAAGGTGCTGGCTCTGCGAAAGCGTGGCCAGCTTTACAGCTGCCGCCCTTGTATTCTCACCTTTTGGGCTCGGTTTAACACCCTGCGGCTGCCCCAGCACTCGCGGGGCTCGGGCGGCGCTCGGCGCTCTGCAGACGCTGCTGGAGCCTTTCGAGGGCTGTGCAGCTGCAGCGGCGCGTCCGCAACCCGAGACACCCTTTAAACTTCTGCAGGGCCCTTTAAACTCTCCCCATTACAGCGCACGCCTTTTTACTCATGTACCTACTACCAAGATAAAATGGTTTTCAGTTCTTTTGTTTGTTTGGGTTGGTTAGTTCTCTTGTTTCGGGGTCACTGTGACTCCCCCGTGGGACCCACAGGACGGCCCGGCCCCAGCAGTAGACCCACCCCGGCAGCAAGCCCAGACAGCACAGAGCACATGGGAAGGAGGGGAAGGGAAACGCGGCGCAGGAAGAGCCGGGCCGGCAGGAAAACCATGGGGAACGCAGGAACAGCGCGCAGGAAGGGGCCCGGGGACGAGGGCAGCGGGAGCGGTTGCGGTGCCCTCGAAAAGATGTCGGAGAGGAAGGGAGGGTGTTTTTCGCCTGAGAAGGTGCCCCTCGGAGCCGCTCCTGGCCTTTCTGAGCGCTGAGAGCCGCCGCTCCCGGAGGTGAGGGGCGCCGAGGCCCCGGCTCGCCCCCCGGTCCCGGACGGTGCGATCGGAGCTGCGGGGTCGGGTTGTGACTGCGGGTGCCGCAGGAAAAGAGCTCGTGCTCAAGGACAGGAGTCGTGCTACTTAAAACAAATAAAATAACAATAAAAAACAACCATCCTTAATTACATTCTGAAATACTGAGGTACTTTGAGTCTTCAAACATCAAAATACTTTGAAAATACCCTGAGATACTTTACATGTTTTAACTGGTTCTAGTGTCTATAGACAGACTCTGCTTTTTGTCTGGAGCTTTAAAAAGTTTTCTTTCTGTACCACCCAGCACACTTCCATAGCGTAGCCGCTGGGCTGAGTATTGTGTTTCCCCATTCTCGCCGATGTGGTGGGAAAAGGCTTTGCTCACTGAGCCTTTTATGTTAGTCCATCCTATTAAAGCGCCTTGCTTTGTTGTCCTCTGAACCCTTTTTAATGCCTCTGCATTTTTCAGCAAGTTTAGTCAAAAGCAGAATTTCACCCTGTATCACTGAAGAGTCCTGACCAGAGCCACATTCCCTGATGAATCATTTCAAGTTGAAAGATTCAGTATTCCTTCACTATCACCTTAGCTGTGCAAACAAGTTCCTCTCCCTTAAGTTTATGGTATTTATTAGACAAAATAAAATACAAACATTTGTGCTTGGGAAATGGACAGTCTGAGACAAAATTTAATCTGAAATGTTTCCTCAAGCAATATTTGCAATATGAAATATAAAAATGGTTAGAGAACTAGTAAAATGCAAAATGTATTAAATTTCTGAGAGCAGCGGGGAAAAAAAAGGATAAAGAAATAAAAAGTTGTTAGACTTTTTGGAACAGAAGTGTAGGCTGCTTTGAAGTAATATCTCTGTGCCAACATAAAGGATTTGTTCAAAAGGTGCATGGATCAAATAACCCTGATGAGAGAGAAAATACACACTAGCTTCAAGCAATTTCTTATCTTGTGCCTAAACTAGCAATAGAAGTGGGAGTTGGGATGGAAATGAAAAACATCTAAAAGTGCCTGGTGTTTGGGAAATGGCTCACATGGATTCCTTGTGCAACAGGCATTGAAGCGGTCACCAGATTAGGAGAAATCGTTAGAACATGGTTATGTCTTCCCTGAAAACAAGATAACAATGCAGACTGGTGAGTTGTTTTTCAGTACTTTTTCAGAATGTGTTTTCCAGCTAACACCTTGATCCTTCCTCCAAATGTGAGGATAAAGTTGCATGCGTTGCTAGATTTTTTTCTCTTTCACCTTAGAGTAACTAAGCAGCATCCAGCTCATCAAAACACAAGGAAATACTGTAAGTAACTGGGTAATAATTGACCCAACAGACTCTCCCCTCCTATGCAAAATTCCCTAGATACCAGCTCTTTGAATTGTACCACAAAATTCAAAGTATTCACTTGTAAACATCCTTCTGTGTCTATTATATATATCTTTTCGTGGGAGGGTTCATGAGACCTTGCCCAGAGTTGCTCAGAAAAGAATTACAGATCTAAGGATAGAATTCACAAGTGAAAATCCTCAAAATCCTCAGCTTCATGTCTGCATTACCAGACAGAATTCCTTCATTTCAAGTGGAAAATATCAGACTGTAGTCCAGCCCTCCACCCTCTACTCACCCCTGCAATCCTAAATTGTCCCTGAAACCTGTTCTCCTACACATTGTCAATAACAATCTTGTGCCAAATACAATTTTCACATCATGAATATTTTCATCACATATTCTCTGTAACCATATAAATTCTATTGCTTAAAGCAATTCATGCCCCCACCTTCACATTATACAGCTGTAGGTGTTCAGTGTGGGCAAGACTTTGAGACAGTATTCCAGCAATTTATACCAGTATCCTGCTAAGTCAAGAAGTCCTGGCTTATGCCAGGTGTATCTGTGTTTAAAAGAGCAAAACTACCTTTAGCAGACAGCTCAGGTCAGGACCTGTAAGTGTCGTCTGTGGTTCACACCAGATTTTTCACAGGTAGTGATACATTTTTAATCAGTGATTTCACAAAGCCCAGCAGACAATTTTAACCCAGTATTTATTCAGTGATTTCCCTCTAGCCTGTGATTTCCAAATGTCCATTTGTTTTCAAAGCTGTGCAGTCAGTATTCTGAGGCCGCTTTTAGCTGAGTGGAGTAATTCTGAATAAACACTGCAATTGCTACATGTACATCTTAATATTTAACATGGCTTTGGTCACACACGTTCCTGATGAGCCGTTTTTATGTATAGTTATTGTACCATGCACCTAAAAATGGATCTTCTCCAAGCAATCATTCTCAAAAGCTCAAAATAAATACTGGCCTTTGTGTCAGGTTTCCATTATGTGACTACTAAACCGGTGGAAGGTTCACAGAGGGTTGACAGAGCTTTGTGAGCTCTGCTTTATTAGGACTTTTCCATGCCGGAGCATTCCTGGGTGTGGCTGTTGGGATTTCCTGCCTTTTGTCCCATGAAGGTAGCACGGAAAGCCCAAGCGCAAGGAAACACTTTCCGCTTCACTCCTATAAGGCTTTTCGGCAGAGTAAGAGCTGTGTCAGTACAGACCTTTGTGTGGGGAGCTTTGATACACTGTTGCGTTGTACACTAGGCAAGTATCCAGTACTGCTGATTTGATAGTGTTTCAGAGTCTGCGAGACAAAAGGAATGTGTCACCCTGTTCCTGCGGGCGGGAGGGTCCTGAACAGAGAATTCCCTTCAGTGGATCACATAAGTCTACACTAATTATGTTCCAAACTTACAAAAACACCAAACCTAACCAAACTTAACAAAGAAACAAAATCCCCCAAACACACCCAAACAATCTTAATTAATATTTGCTGTTTGAGTTTCAGATCTCCCTAGGCACTTCTTAATTCAGCCAAAAATTTGTACAGCTTACTGTGCCACATGTTCTTATATCCAGCTCGTGCATGCAGAGTAGATTTGATTACTGTTATCATATAAAACCTTCTGCACAGAGTAATAGTTGAAGGGAGATTTCTTGATCCTAAGCAGTTCTTGTAGCCAGTGTAAAAAAGTAAGGTTCTGTCAGAACAAATTAGATGACAGCTAATGAGCAAACCCTTTCCATCTGTAAATACAAAGACAGGATTAGAAAAGTTTGTGAAACCAGATTACAGGAACTTAACTTAGATGGAGGTTTTGGGGTTTTTGTTTCTTAAATCTTGACAGTTTCATTCTATTGAATTAATTTCATTTTCCAAGAAAACTGATATGGGAAATTGTTGAAATACAATAGCTGCTTTCCTGGCAAATCTCAGAACTTTGGGGAATTTCCAGCATTTCATAGCTGAGCAGGTTACATAGCTCTGGTTTGCGTATCCACATTTTTGGATGCTTTGTCAGTTTGACCCTTTTTACAACATCTGGTAATGTCTCAGACCATACAAAATTGAATCACTATTGAGGTCTTCCAGGCCAAATTAGAAAATGTTACAGCTGGGCAATCCCTAAATTTCTTAGTTGACAGAGTAAGAAAAGGATGGATAACAGTATTTTTACACCTTTCTGTTCCCTAGTTTTGGTTCTGACTGCCAGTGGTGTACAGCAAGCCCAAGGTTAGTTCCTGCCGAGTGGTCTGTGGGCATTCTGTCTGCAGCCTCTTTGTTTCCCAGTATACACTCTGCTATACCAGCACACAGGCATTTGCCTCTCGCACAGGCATACCTAGTCAGGGAGTTGCCAGGGAAGCAACAGATAGATTTTATGAAAATTTTCTCTCTCTGTTCTATTTCTTGCACTGGAAGAACAGCTAGGAAAAAGAGTAAACATCAAAGGGCCGGGTTACTCTGAATAATTGAGGCTATTCTGTTTCACTTAGACATTTGGTATAATGCACCTTTTCAGTTCTCAGTTCACTTTCTCTGCCTGTTTGTCACATGGCCAACACCAGGACAAAGCTGCACACCCTTTCTGTGCACACAGAAGGCAGGCTGGGGCTCAAAGCTTGCTTTCTATGTTGCACTCTTCAAAACTGTACACTAGGCCTAACATGCTGGGGCACAGGAATGCATGGCCATGGCCAAGGAGCTGCAGCGTTGCCCTGAAGGAAGTGAGAAGCAGTACAAAATGGCCTGTCTTTAATTTTTTTCATGGCAGGAACCCTTACTATTATTAATGTTGTTATTTTATTACAGTTATTGTTCCCTGTCTGAATCTTGTCTACATGATAGATGTTGCCTGTCTATGGAGGAAGCCAGTTTCAGGCATCATGACCGAGTGTAGGAAATGCTTCCCATGGCCCAGTGCCACACTCTGGTGAATGCATATCTTTTATTGCATGAATTACGTAGGGCTTTGAGTTCCCTACCAAAACTGGGCTCCCATCTCACAGTCACCTCCACAGAGGAAACAGTCATTTTCCGAGAAGGCCCACAGTGCAATTAGATGAGGCAGATAAGCAAGGGATACAGAAACAAAGGCAAAGTGAAGGGAAGTGACTCACCTGTGGGCTATCAGCACGGAAGGGCCAAGGCTGGTGGGTGGTAGTCACGAGGGGTCAGTGGCCCAGCCATGCTGATATAGCTCATCCCTGTCACAGGATCTCAGACATGTGGGACAAACAACCTTAATGTCCATAAGGCTTCAGGAGCAGAAGACTCTCAGTCCTTTGTATAAAATCACCCCCACAAATTCAGATGTTCCCATGCATTGCTGCATCCCAGTACGTTGCCTTTATTTACTAACTGGTAGCAGAACAAGGGCTTAACTTGGACTTTCATGGTTTATGTACTAGTGCTCTACACAGAAGTGACTTTATCCCTGGGACAAAGCAGTGCTTTCCCTCATGACTGTCAGCACCCAATGTACACCATCCCTGCCCAAATGAAGGCCTGAGCCAAGAGACACTTTATCTTGTGTGCAAATACAGATTTGCCATTTTTCCAGCCCTGCTAAGGTCACTAATTAAAAGCCTAGGAAGTGAGCACACATGAAATCATTCCTTCCGTACAGGCAGACAGATGGAGAGAAATTTCAGCCTGTTTCCACTCTTTTGTCTTCAGGGCATTTTTGGAATTTCCTTCAGGAAGTGAGGTTATGACCCAGAGCCTTCCTCAGTGAGTAGGCTCTCGTTTCCCACAGCAAACCCTGCATGGTGATGACATACAGTACGAGAAGGTGAGGTTTATCTTCACACTCCAACTGCATCCTGTATGAGCTCCATGGAACTTAAAGGTAATGCTGAGAGGGAACAGCCGCAAGAGAGGAAATGGAAGTCAAGCCTTTGGAACGCAGCATCTATTCAACTCCACTGCCATGGACTTCACTGGGGGACCCAATGAAGCTGCAGCACTTGCACAGTTGAGGCCATCATTCTGTGTTTCATAAACTTCCCCCATGTTTGCAATAAACTGAGAATTAAACTTAGGAATTATATGGGTGAAACAAGTGAATTATTTCACTTACTCTCTTCTAGGAGTCATGGTACAACTGGCAGGCATCTTGTTTTCCGTTTGTACTTCATTAGCTGTCGGAGAAGGATTGCTACCAGAGATCCTTCTAATGGCATTTCAGCAGCATTCACTTTGTATTTCACATGGTCCTGTAAGTGATGCTATGTGTGTTATGTCCCTGCAGAATTGACTTAATCCCACCATGTACTGAAATCAAGGAATTCTTTCACTGACTTCTGTCAACAAAAAACACACCTGGCATAAAACCACCATGATAATACAAAACTACTAGTAATCTAATAACAGAATCTTTTAAAAAATCAGTTTATTAATGTTTAGAAGTCAATAAAGCTATGTGCAAATTGAACAATAAAAGTCAGAAACGTTTTAAATACTATTTTTTTAAACAAAAAAAATCCAACAGTTTAATTGCACTGGAAAATTTACTACAAAGGCAATACATTTTCTTTACAAAATACTCTTCTAGGAATTGCCAATAACTGTAAAACAGTCAATTTCTCTCAGCTATCCCAGATATACCACTTTTGTTATAGCAATACTCTAGGTGCATGAAGACTCCTGCTTCTTATTAACTTATTTACATTGTACACATTCAACCCCATTAGAACATGTTAGAAAAATAGAGGAGTAAAAATGATGCTGTAAAACAAATACATTCAATTTAATGACAGGTACTTCTTCCATGAACTGATAAAATATAGACATCTTTGCTGAAATTATAAACATTAATAAAATGTGCCAAAATGTATTGCATTTTGTTATGGAAGTGCATTTATCTATAGTCATTTCACTTCAACTTTCCTTTTATTTTTCTGAAGCTCGAGGTATTCTTTTCAGATTTTTCAACTGATCTTTGACTTTTGGACAGGCTTTTAAACCTGACACTGAAATGCCCCTTCAGTTTCAGCTCTTCTTATGAAAAATTACTGTTGTTGTCAATAGTATTTTTTACTATTAGGTATACTTTCAGTCATTTTGAAGAGAAATGACATTTAGTTCTACCTTGTATTTTTCATGATAATGCAGTTGATTTAATGTTATAAAATAAAAAGGCAATCAATGTATGGGGCCAAATGCTGTTCTGAGCTACTCCATAAAATCTGATGCAGCCAATGGAATTGTACAGGTGAAAGTAACTGCAGAATCCAGCTCATGGTCTTCAAATGTAATATGGACTGATGGCAAAAGTTCACAGCTATGATCTTGCTAAATAAAACCCCAATAGCTTTGGACTCTGCAAATACAACATTATGACAACTAAAATCTCTGCAAAGTGATGCCAAATTATGGTTGTATATGGTCTAAGTTATATTTGTGTGATCTCTTCTTTCCATGCTATGTGCTAAACAAACACTTCTAACCAACAATACCAGAGCCACCACTAAATTCAGTACAGAAAGATCTTTGTGTCAGTGGTTTGCTGCAAGGAGAAAAAACTTCACATTCTTCTCACATGGAGGGAAAAAAAAGATCCATTCTCCCTTTCTCTCCTCCCCCTCTCTCTTTCTCTCACACACACCAGGCATCATTTCACCAAGGCATCAGTCTTTCAGAGTTACTAAGGAGATTTCAGGATATGAATGTGCCTGACAATCCTGAGCTGCCTCAGTGCAAAGACAAAACATGCTCCAGGAAAAAAGATTTTCAAGCCAGAACAGTCTGTCCTATTTCTTGAACTCCAGCCTTGCAAGTGCACCATTTGCCTCATTAGAACTAATGCTACTTGCTCACTCAGCCCAACACTGCTGCTGTGAGCAGGAGGCATCCCAGCTCCCCGACTTCAGAGTAAGCCTCTGAAATACACCCCCATGGTTACTCCTAAGAAGATGAGGTAACATTGCCCGAAGACATGATGGTTTCAGGATGGTCACCGTCCTCCTTTTGTGGGTGTGAGGAGTTGTCAGACTTACTCCGGCTGAACTCCATCCCCCCAATGATTGGCCTCTTGAATTTGGTCCCAGAATCTGCTGGGGGACACTTGCAGCAGCACAAAATCTTGATGAAAGCTCTCCGCATCTCTTTGTTTGTCAAGGTGTAGATGATAGGGTTCGTGGCTGAATTGAGCACGGCCAGCACTAAGAAATACTCTGCCTTATAGAGGATTTGGCAGGCCTTCACTTTACACCCCACATCCAGTAAAAGCAGGATGAACAGAGGAGCCCAGCAGGCAATGAAGACACTCAGGACTATGATCACTGTCTTGAGCAAGGCTAGTGACTTTTCTGAGCTCCTAGTAGCTTTGGTAATGTTTTTCCGAAATGTCAGCCTGCGGCTCCTAGTCCTCACCATGGAGTAGATCCTGCAATAGAGGACCACTATAGATAGCAAAAGGCCAGTAAAAACGGTTGTGCAAAAGAGAATATAGTGCTTGTGATAGAGAGGCAGCACGGTGGAGCAGTTGGACAAGAGGCTGATGCAGTTCCAGCCCATGATCGGGAGTCCCCCAAGGATCGCAGAGATAACCCAGCAAGCACTGATCAGCAAGAAAGAGCGGAAGCTGTTGCTTCCATTGTGGAGTTTCATCTTCAGCATGGTGATGTATCTCTCGATGGCAATGGCCAACAAGCTGAAGACAGAAGCTGACAAGGCAACAAACATGCTGCCTTCTCTTACAAACCACTGGGAGGGGGTGAGGCTATAGGTTTTGTGTCCAGATAGCAGGAGGTTGGCAGTGTAAGCCACACCAGCCAGCAAGTCTGAAAGAGCCAAGTTCCCAATGAAATAGTACATGGGTCTGTGAAACTTCTTGGTTTTCCAGATGGTAAGCAAGACAAAAATGTTCTCTAAGATTATAAAGCAGCAAATGATGATAAAAACCACCGACGTCACTTTAATTCCACTGTCCACATTCTCATTTAGCTTTCCCGTGTAATTATAATGCTCTTTGATGACATAGTTGACATCAGTGTTGGCGAGGTTTCTGACGACCCTCAGCGGGGCAGTGGTGCCAGAGCTCATGGTGTCCAGCTGGCGCCGCTTCCTCAGCGGCACCGCACGGTGACACGGACCACAAACCCGGGGGCTGCACTGCAGAGCCTTGGCCCCGCAGCCTGCCTGGCACTGCTGCACGGCCTCAGAAACTGCAGCCCTAAGAACAAGAGGCACAAAGCCCAGAGTTAAAAGAAGGAAGGCAAACAATGTAACACATGATAAAAGTTTCAAGATAATCTGCTAGTTTAATTGTATGTCAGAGTCATAAAAGTATTCACACATGAATCAGTTTCATTCAGCTGCTAAAACACATTTAAAAGATGATTAGGCATATTCAATAGGTAAGCTAAAAAGATAAAGTTCTATCAGAGCTGAACAGATAAATTGGTGTCAGCAAGGACTGCATTACTGGACTTCTTCCAACTCAAAAGATCTCAAAGCTCCCCCAGTAATGAGTTTTAGCTCTTTTCTTCAGTAGGAAACACACCTTGTAATACAACAGCAGAGATTTAGAAAGGGAAAGGGCTTACTTGATTTAACTCCATATGTATGAAAGCCTGTACAGAAATTACTCTACAGGAGACCTGTTTTGCCCTCCATTAACAACGTTTGAATACACTTTGGAAGGGGGCAGTTATGCAATTTACTGATGCCATCTCGAACAATGGTAAATATATAAACAAGAGATCATCTCAAAGCTGTAAACAGGTAAGGGGTGCCCTCGCTAAATACAAGTAAGAACATGCTTTACAAAACCCACAGCAGTTAAAAGTTTAGAAAAGCAAGAAAAATATGCAATTAAGCTCGAGTGCAAGCCCATTCCATGCGTTTGAAACAAAGAATGTGAAAAAAACCCCTTGCATTTAAATAACTAGTAGTGCAAGTTTTTGAAATGGGCATGATTAAGGAATACATATATAGAAGAAACTCCCTTTACATATAAAGGTTTTCCAGTGGACATTTAAAACGAATTAAAGTCGTGGTATCATGCAAGGAAAAAAAGAACAGGCAGAGTTGTTAAATTACAGCCTAACCACACCGAGCAGAAGGTCCGAGGCCACTGGGTTCAACTCCTCGCTCAGTTCCCGGACTCCAGTCCGCACCGCTACCGGGCTTTAACTAACACCGCTCCTGTCCCACACTGCTCCCGGGCTCGAACCCGCACCGCTCCCGCTCGGTCTCCAGCGCGCGTCCCGCACCGCCTCGGCCGGACGCGGCACCCAGCTGGGTATGGCGGAGCCCAGGCAACCCCATCCCCGCTTTTTGTTTCGGGACCCCGGAGGTCGCGCCGGGCGACGACCCGCAGCGCCGGGATCCCACGCGTCCCGCGGGGCGGGGGCTGCGCCGCCGCGGCTCCCCGAGCCTTACCTCGCTCAAGCGCGGCGCGGAGCCCGGACCGGCCCTGCGCATCTTGCGTGCTCGCGAAGCGACTCCGGTGGGCGGGCTGGGGGGCTCGGTGGTTTTAATGTTTCTACAGCTGCCGCTCTCCACCCCGTTTCCGATCCTTCACTTCTAACTCCTCCCTTGGCTGCGCGAGGGACCTGCACGCCCAGACCAGCCGCCGCCGGCGGGACACCCCCGCCACCCCGCCCCGGCCCTGCCCCGCCCGCCCGGGCGTGAGCGCCGCGGGCGCTGCTGCCGTGCCGGGCTGGCACGGACCGCGGGGACGGGGGAGCCCAGGCAGGCGTGAGACGAAGAGCTCCCCGCGGGAGTCCCGGCCCTGCTCGGCCGGGGCAGGCGGGCAGGGGAACGCCGGGCCGGGCCCCAGCCGTGCCTGCCCGGGAAGCCGCCGCGGGGCACACCCCGCAGTCCGGGCATGGAGGTGCCGGCGGGCCAGCTTCCCGACCGTCCATCTGCCTTCCCGAGTGGGCACAGCAGGGCTACGGCCAAAGGCAGCGTCCCATATGCCACCTCTGGCCGCCCTCTTATGGGACATTGGAAGTCATATTTAAGGAAATATCTGGAAGAGGCTCTTCCATTTTCCCACTTCACCAAGGTGTGTTTTTGCCCCGGCAGGCCCAGTGGCTGCCACCCGCACTCGTGGCCTGCAGCCTCCTGCGGCGCTGAGTGACTCACCAGCGGCTCCCCTCGATGAGGCACCGGCCCAATGGGGCAAGGATGGTGCCAAGCTGCACACCGGGGAGGCAGAAGCCAGCATTGACCCACGGGGGAGAAGCTCATTTTCTGCCACTGTCAAACAACACCAGGTGGTGTTTTCACATGAGAAAATAAATAAAAAATTCATGCATGTTCAGAAAAAACACCTACATATTTGAAAATATGAAGAAAAGTTTTAAATTCATTTTTTTAAAAACAAAATTGGCAATGGCAATTACATACACTGGTAAAGTGTTACTACATAGAGACAGAGAAAGGAGTTTAGGTCTTATAACTCTTTCTCTTTTCAAACTTTTAAAAGAAAAAGCACTTTGATGTATGTGAAAGAGAAGTCTGGTGGTAATCTACCACTGTACTTATTGCAGTAATTTTTGTCTTTCTTCCTTGCTCTGCTCTTGTTAACTCCAAACTGAAATGCAAAAGAATATCACAATAAACCAGAGCTCAATATATCACATGTTCAGTTCATTGCATCGAACTGGTCAATTAGCAGTAGCAGTTGTTACAGAGAAGAAGCTTTCCTCTGAAAGACAGAGTACTCTACCCTCAGCAAGAGGGACCCTGTTTTATTTATGCTAATAGTCACGCTTCAATTGCTCCACGCCTCTCCCAGAATGACTCAGATAAATTACACTGGCAAACAGACATTTACTCTTCCACCACAAAGCTAGAAACTTGAAAAGATGTTTAGCCTCCTGAGAGCCTGGAGGAAAATACAGCCGTTAAGTTACAACTGTCAGAAAAGGCATGTGAAATAAATCACGTTTGAGGTTGACATATGCATCCCCTGCAACTGCCTGACATACCCTAGATATTTCAAGCTTTCCCCCTTACTTTGCTAATATAGAGAAAATACTAGGTAAAAGTGCATTCACCAGGCATTTTCCTCTAGGAAATAATGCTCACATAATTTTAAGCAAGAGGAACATATTAAAGGAACATGCTTTAATTAAAGGATCGAATGACTCAGGGTTTCATTAGTCAGAGGTACAGGCTTTCATGTTTGGGCTGTTGGTTACTAACTGAGAGAACTCAACTTAGAGATGTGACATCCAGCAAGTTAATTTTCAGAGGCTGTGTAAAACCACAGAATCATGGAATGGTCTGTCTTGGGTTGGAATGGGCCTTAAAGATCATCTAGTTCTAACTCCCCTGCCATAGGCAGTGACACGTTCCACTAGGCTAAGATGCTCAAAGCCCATCTAACCTGACCTTGAATACTTCCAGAGATGGGGCATCCACAACTTCTCTGGGCAACCTGTTCCAGTGCCTCACCACCCTCACAGCAAAGAATTTCTTACTAATATCTAACCTAAACCCACATTCAGTTTGAAACCATCCTCTCTTGTCCTGTCACTACATCTTTTTGCAAAAAGTCCCTCTACAGCTTTCCTGCAGGCCCCTTTTAGGTACTGAAGAGCCACAATAAAGTAACCCTGGAGCCTTTGCTTCTCCAGGCTGAACAAACCTAACTCTTCCACCTTTCCTTTTAAGAGAGGTGCTCCAGCCCTGTGATCATCTTTGTGGTCTCCTCTGGACCTTCTCCAACAGGTCAGTGTCCTTCCTGTGCTGATGATCCCAGACCAGGATGCAACACTCCAGGTGGGGTCTCACCAGAGCGGAGTGGAGGGGCAGAATCTCCACGCTCAGTGCTGGCCATGCTGCTTTGGATGCAGCCCAGGACACAGTTGGCTTTCTGGGCTGCAAATACACATTGCTGGGTCATGTCCAGCCTCTCATCTGCCAGCACCCCCAAGCCCTTCTCCATCCCTGCATTCCCCAGCCTGTACTGATACTGGAGGTTGCTCCAACTCAGGTGCAGCACTGGGCAAAATATGCAGCCAATTTTAGTTCCATTCCAAAAAGTTGGGTGTTTGTATCACAAAAAGCACCATTAAAATTAGATGGCCACACACTTACAGTCCTCTTGACATCTCAGCAGAGAGGAAACTGAAATAACAGCTTCATTCTTCTCAGGCAAATAAAGCCAGATCACCTGGATTTGCACCGAAGGTTGTCTAAAGCCTCAGAGATGATAGGTTAACATGGCTCAAACTGCACAGGTGGTAAGCTTATCAAGGCTGAAACACAAACACAGGTAAATTCAGACTGGCCAAATCTATCAAAAGTGTGGTTGCTGGCAACCATTTAGTGACGGGGTTTACACCAGGGTTAAACTCCATCCCCATCAACAGAACAAGCCCCCAACAAAATGATAACTTTTTCTCAGTACCTCTCCCACTGCCAGGTCCACTGTTAAGGAAGCTTGTACTTCTATGAAATACACTACAGAAATCCAGTGTACATATAGCTCCTTTGAGAACTTGACTCTGGAATTGCCTATGGTCAGGATAAGGAGAAAGAACAACACAATGTTATTCATGCAGCATTTCAGAAATAACCATAATGCAGGTCTCTGAAATGCCAGCAGTAGAGCTGCACACATCAGAACACTGAACCGACACCTAACAGCCACTTCACCTGGGTAAACTGGTTAAAAAAATGTATTGCAACATGTCCACAAACATAAAGAGGCAGAAGCATTTCTTCACAAGGATCCTGAATATGTATATGCTCCCAGGTACTTGAGGTTTTAGGATGAGCAGAAACTCGCGTTTTAGAGCATGGCAACAACAAAATAATACCAACTCTCTGTGACAAACTTGTGGAATTTCCAATGACAACTTAGTGTACTGGGGATTGCAGAAACACAGCTAGTCACAGGGCAATTTCCTTGCAGGAAAATGCTTTGATCATGTCAGAAAAGAAGCTGTAAGCTGGGGTCCGCCCAATGCCTGCATACCAAGCCTGGTGGCCTCTGACACCACTAGGATGCCGTACTCTCCCAGGACTAGTACTGCTGGACAACTCACAATTGCATCAGAGGAGTGTCTGAACCCTATCCATCTTGAAAAGATAGTGAAAATCCCTGCAAGTCAGATTAGCAAAGGATTTTTCTCCAACATGTCATTCTTTTGTACCTTCAAAAATCTTTATCCATATAAGGAAAAGGTACTTTTATTCATTCTGACACAATTTAGGCCACAAAGAGAGCCATTCCTTCCTGAAGTGCTGGGTCACAACTCGGGATCCTTGAAACAGTACCAAGAGAGCAGGTTTGATCACCAAGAAAGTATCAAGAGTAGCCTCCAGAAGTCCCCAAATTCGCATGACTACAAGAAATATAAAAAATAGTGAAAAGATCAGATTCATATTCCACTGCAATCCCTGAAAAAATATTCCATATTTTGAATACTTTGTCAAAATTTAGATGCATTGTAGCATGCTCTGGTATGTGCCTTTAAGAAACTAATACTTTTCAAAATCTCTAAGCAAATTTGTTCATATGGGTTGAATTCAGCCCACACAGGGGGGCTATACAAGAAAGTTCTGAGGGAACAGAAAAAATGCTGAAAGTAAGCATTTCTGTATCTGTAAAAAAAGCACCACAGAAAAGAGTAAATTAAAATATTTTATTAATTTGTTAACATAACAGTAAATACAAACCATTGATATTGATTCTTGGATGAATTTTATTAGGTACTCTCTAAGTACCTAAGAGAATAATTCAGATTTGTTGTTCACTTTACAATTAATTAATGCTTCAGTTACATCACCTTTCAATCTAGAACTATCTGGTTTTAAATTATCCTTTCCACAGGGGATAGGTTAGATTAATTAATTTTCTGTTGATATTAATGGTGTTCAAAAATTCCATATATTCTTTCCTTAGACTGAAATCAAAAACCTGTTTGGAGAAAAAAGAAAAGCGATGAGAACATTGCAAAGACTAAAGTACACATATTTGTTCAGTATCAGCATTTTCTAACTTAGATGGTCTGGTTTTAATTTCTTGATATTGATCATTATTCCTAATTAAATGCCCCTTTTTGTTTTAAAAAACTATTGTAAAAAGTTTACTATATTAATTTTTGTGAGAATTTGTACTTTATTTTTAAAACACCTAAGAGGAATACAAGATTAGGAAAAGCTCAAGTCCAAAGGGACTTGAGTAGTTGAGAAAGTGACATGCAATAGTTTGCATGGATATCATTGCACCCAAAACTGTAACACACTTTAATACATGGAGCAATTATTAATAGGATGATAAAGCTGCTAATATTCTCTTGAACTTCCTATTACTAGTTCAGCTACAGAATGTTTCTCAAAGGGCACTGGCTGGCAAAGCCACTACTGAGTTCACAAACATTCCTCTTCAACACAGCGACTGAAATACAGTACAATAGGTCGGCACAAAGCTGGTTAGAGAAGCACATGCCATAATGTTGGCCATGACTACAGTGCCTTGCAGAGGGACACACACTACACACTGGGAAGTGCTATTGGTGTCATTGGTGTCTTTGAGTTCAATTAATTTCAGGCTTTGTGTTTCTCTTTTTTTCTTCAATGGGCACTGTCAAGTTCTGGAGATAAGTTCTCATGCTCTGGCCCCTTAGAAGTCACCACTGTCCTATAGTGTCCTGGCAGCTGGAATTAGTCCGATGGGACACTGCAGATGGACAAGCAGCCAATGCCAAGTACAAGCAGTAAAGCTGCATCCTTTATATCATAAATATAACAGACTCACTACAAGGCAGTGCAAATACTTGACGTTTCCTTTCAGAAGTGCAGACATCTTATTGGAAGCTAGAAAAAGTGCCAAAAAATTAGGTACAGAAAAAGTCTCCCAGCACACCAACATAAAACATTGCCAGGTTGGTTTATCTGTATTTTTACCCTATGCTCAACAGTCAGCAGTGAACTTCAAAGCTTTCAAAGGGGTGTGGCCGTGCAGTAAGAGTTAACTGCTTAGATTCAATCAGTGGCAGCAAGAGCTACGCCACCTTTATCCCCATTTTCAAAAACATGGGTTAACCACAGTGCAAAAAATGGGGCAAATATTATGCAGTCTACTTGGGTCAGTGAATTTGTGAATTTACTAGTACTACAGTTTCCTTATTACACATGCTAGTCAGAAAACAATGCCTTGAAAGCCATGTTGGGGAGCAAGTGTGATAGAAACACTCATGAAGCCCAACTAAAAAAAATCCTGAATATTCACTTTGAAAACCCATTTCCACTATTTTCAAGTGAAATAGTTTTAGGTGCCTTCATCTCCAGTAATATGGAAGAAGAAAATCAGAAAAAAGCAAGAAAATAAAAGAGAGGGAGACACTCATCAGGCTACTTGGCTGCACAGAAAATAGCCTCACACTTTCCACTGACTTTTAGTTTATTTTAATTTTTCCTGTATGTTTCAAGAGAGTTCTCTTCCATTAGGAGCCACAGAGCTCCTGTAAAAGCAGCTGACTGCACTTAGGTAGATAGCACTGACAAATTGTATCTTAATTTAAATAAATGTTTATCTCAACTCAAAAGGAGTGCCCCAATCACTCACTACCATAAATGACCTACATAATAGGGAAGAAAAGGTGCTTTCAGTTTTCCGGTGTATTCCCTGATCCTATTGGCAAGCTGATGGGTTACATGGATGAAATGGATGCATTGCTGTGTCATAAAAAGGGTCACTGTAGAAAGGTGAAAAAGTTTTCTCTCTAGAAAACGCTTGTTTTACAGAAATAAGAGCAAGAGGAGGAAATTCAGCCCTGGGAGAGAATATGCATCTAATTCCAAGAATTCACTTGAGGGATAAATTCTGAGTTTAAAATAAAACAAAACCTTAAAAAATGAGCACCTCCAGGCTAGCTGATCAAGGAAGAAATAAAAAATGGAATTCAACTTCTTGATTTTGTATGTTCAGCATTTTTAGATCCTTTTGGTCTTCTGTGTTCTGCTTCTGTTACCAAACAACACTCCTCCCTGCTACCCCTAAATCTCACCACTGCTCACTTGCTCATTTGTTATCTTGTTTCTTTGATCAATGTCATCAGTAATTTAGAAAGGTTCACTTAGAGTACGTGATGTGGACCTATTCTTCAGCAGCGTTTGCTTATAAACTATTACCACAAGAGTAAACCCAATTTAGTTTTAGAGAGGAGCATAAAATATGAATTCATTGATTCTGTCTTTCCCTCCACAACCTGATCAAAAGAGGAATTGCTCAATGACTCCAAGTCAACAAACACAGTATAAAACTTGTGAATACTGTATTCAAAGGAAGAGGCTCCAGTGATACATCTCAAGGACACAGGAGGTAACAGGGCTCCAGTCTCGGGGGGCAATTAATAGCTTCTAGGAGAAAACAATGACTCTTAGTGAGGCACAATGTGCAAAACTGCGCATCCCACCTGGGAGAAAGATAGCTTGGGTCAGCTGAGTCCTAGCACTTAAAAAGCTTATTATCACCTTAAATTACACTTGACCTTGTACACAGTTAAAATTAAACCCTTCTGTAGTTCTAAAGCCCTACATGGTTGTACAAGAAATGCTACGAGAGATTACAAAATAATAATAAAGTAATAATGAAAAAAATCCACCACGGAAAAAAAGTCCTGAACCAACAGTTAAGACCGAACATAGTTAAAAAAGTGTCAGATTAAAGCTGTAACTCACCACAGCTACTCCTTAAGAATAAGGCTTTTTTAGTAATACTATGTCTATCTGATTGTTCATTACTCACTGCACAGCTTAGATACCGAGACCTAGAATAAGAAAATGGTGGTTTGACTTCCTAGAAAAAGCAGATGCAGACACAAAAAAATATTGTAAAAACACTCTGGCAGAAGGAACAGTGACATATATTAATGAATTTAAAGCCATCCTCGCTGTAGCCTAAAGTCACCTATGTTGGGCATTTACAAGAAAATCTGTTTGAATTCCATTTAGCTCAGAACAGGGAGATCATCAGTCAGAAATAAGTGCAGAAAACCCAGAACTGTTCTAACCAACATGGGACCTCTTGCCAAGTTTGTCTGTATTTTAGCCAAGCTGTACAGAAGCTCTACTTTGAGGACAAACAATGCAGGCAAGAATATATGATTGCTGTAAGTCACTTCTTGATAAAAGGCTGAGGAGCTTTGTTTCACGGTAAGACTAAAGCAGAAAAGCACTGGGAAAACTGCCTCAGGAAGTCCACACACAATATAAATCATAATCAGATTTTCCATACCTTTCTAGACACAGGAACTCCTAAAATATCAAAGCAATGTGACTAGAAGTTGACTACTCAGCCAATAGACTGAAGGCATATTTCTCAAAATGGATCTGTAAACTTGATGTATCTCTACTCTCTTTCTTGTAGTTACCTGTTCTATAAGAAAATCTGATGAACAGCATAGTTTCTTAATGAGATTTTCAGGACAAACCCAAAATGAAAGGTAGACTAATTCTCACAAAAAGCTCATCAGAATTTTCAGTAAGTAATAACAGAGACACCTCTTCGGCTCTCAGAGCTTACTGCTCAACTCAGGCCTGCAGATACTTTATTAGCACATGGACTTCTCTGGAAGGATTTCTACCTTGTTTTATCTACAGGCTACTAAGTAATATGCATAGAACATTCTGAGTCAATGCCATAATTATGCTGTGATATACATAACCTTTTTTTGTGATGCTTACGTATTGCATATTACAGCGAAATTATATATTTGATGGTGATTGGCAGCTTATTGTATAATATAAATACTGTTATAATTATGATATTAACATTTTTTTTATCCAGCTTTTTCTTCTTCGTACATTGTGTCTCTAAGTATTTGAAAAACTATTTCACACTTAACACCTGGGTTATGCACTCGCAGGTATTATTTTTTCCCCAAGTTTTTCAAGAAGGGATATTTCCTCATGCTCTTTGATTAAATGGCCTGATGCAGGGCCAATGGTATACACAGGAGTCTTCCCAGGGGCTTCAATGAACTAAGGAACAGATGGGAATATAAGACCTCTTGGAGGGTAGTAAAAAGGGACTATCCTCAAAAATATCTTTTGTGTGTTGTCAATGTTAAGGATTTCAAATCAGTTATCATTAATACAGACATTAATATCATGATTATATTCATACTGTAACCTTCTTTGAATTTAAATTTCATGGTGTGACTCACGGATCACTGAGAAAGGAAAAAGCTCAAACCTTCATTCACTCAATGAGGCTTGGATCCCAGGAAACGTGTCTCCCATCATGCATTCCATTCAGAATTTCAACATCACCTTCTGCTATTGTAAAATCAAATACCTATAGGAATTCATATATAGTTAACATCATGAACACAGAGAGAATCAGCAACCTCACATATATTCTGATATTTAAACGACAAAGATTCACTTAAATTTGAGCCAGAAGTTTTCTATATTTTTCCTTCTGGAAATTCTTCTTATACTTTATTGTACAAAAATACTCCATTAAGCTGACAGGCTCCACTGGGTCCTTTGCTCCTGATTGATTAATTTTTATTTGTAGACTCTATTAAGATGGTTTTGTAGCACTCTGGCCTCAGGCAAGGGTTCAAGCCAAGGGGAGTATCAAAGCTGTTTTTGACAGCACTCTATATTGACACTGCTGGAGGTATAGCAATACCCTGACTGGAATCCCTTTGGGAACCTGAGCTCAGTATTTCACATCCCAATGTTCAGTTTAGAATGTTGCAGTTCTTTTCCTCAGATCTTTAACCAAAAAGAATTATTAGAAAGTATCAGGACATTCACAAAGGCTGTATCTATCTTTTCTATGATTCTGTTTTGACAAACCCCTCACAGATCAGCTAACACAGAAACAGTGCTGCAGTGCCACAGTACTAACTCAAACTTGAAAGCAATCACCTGTCTTCAGGCACAGGTTCTTGCAGCCACTGACTTGCTGAGACCTGCAACATGAGTGACAGTGTCAGTGGTTTCTTAGCAGGTGTTTTATTCAGACATTATCATCAGAAAGTTGCTTCTGTTGTCTTTGACAGAGCTCCTTAGTGCTCAATAAAAAGATCCTGTGGAGCCTGAACTCCTGCCAAATGAGCTCCTCCCATCCTGCATTATACAGCAATCACTGTCTGCTGGAATGACCCCTGCAGTCAAATCTCAGTGCTCACTTTTAAGCCTAAATCAGGGAAGTCACAGAACTAGAAACCCTGTATTATATACTGGGAGTTAAATGAGAACTGTACTTTCACCAACTTGACTAGAAGCAGTAGTGACTCGGCAACACAGTGTCTTGGAGGAAAGAAAGAAAAGGGAGATGTGATAAACAACATTTTGTAACTGTGCCAGTTCCCTCATCCTCTCCACTTTAAGTGTTTTAAGTTTTGCTGCAACATATTCCCTCAGTTGTATGAAATGAATTGGTGGTGCCACAGAATAAACTCTGTATGAAACAAAATTAATCTAGATTTAAAATATCATTGGGGAAAATAAAATAAAAGGAAGGATTTTTAACCTGGTTATGTTCTCTGTTCTGGTTCACACTGCAGTACCACAAGCAACTGTGCTTGCACCACAGAAGGCTGTGTACATGTCAGAGTAAATAGTCAAGGCAGGAGCTATATAAACAGGCACGGCCACCAGCAGCATTCCTCATTAAATGTATGAATGTATGTTGGTTTGCACCTACACACACACGCACACGCACACAGACACACACACACACACACAGACATGACACAGACACACACAGACAGATAAAAATAGAAGACAGAAGTTTCCTGTCTTCTTGCAAAGTTTCCTCCTGATTTGCCAAACAGTGCATAGCCCAATAATATTTTTGGAAGTAACAATAAGATTGTTGTGGGGTTTCATGTCTTGTAAAGAAAGCACACTTTCAGATTAGAGAAATGGAGAGAAAAATCAAGTCATGAAACAAAACCATTTGCTATGAAAAGCAAATTAAAAAAAGGGTGCAGGAAAGCAATCATGCTGCCAATCCTCATTCGTTCCCACTTTTCTTAGTCCACCTTCACGCTGGAACCTTTTCTGCATGCTGAGTAGAAGGAAGAAGATAGGGGAAGAGTCAGTTCTGGCAGGACTGTGATTTCCTTGGAAGGGCTCCACCTTGGAGATATATCCCCTAGTGAGTTTTACAGCTTTCACACAGTGTTATGCAGAGCATCCAAACTCCTTCCATTGGACCTGTGCACCTATCCCAAAACGCACCTAACCATAGCCACAGTAGGATGTTCTACAACCAGCCAAGTAATAAATAAAAATAATAATAAAAACTAATTGCAAAAGGTCTTCTATGCATTTTTCTTTATACACAGTGATTAGCTGTCTGGTTGATTTCTGGTATTTTTGAGTTATGGTTTTCTACGATATTGTAGTAATTTTATGGTACCAGCATTTGCCAATTTTAACTGAGGTACCCTGGAATAAAACTGGTGTAGGAAAATGGGAAGGCAAATGAAAGTATTCAAAAATATCCGAATGTAAGTCACACTTGAGTGCATAACCAAATCTTACCTTGCAGTTTTCCTGTATCCTTTCCACTTTTGTTGATTTTGGAATAGTGACAATCCCATTCTGAAAAACACAGTGCTTCTCATCATTAAAATTTACAGTTTTGAAGAAAATTATCTGCAATAATTTCCAACCCAGATTACGTGGTTTATATCAACTTAACACACTATTTCATTTCTTAGTACTTCATGTTGAGTGAGAGAAATGGAATGATGCTTGACACTGCTTGTAACACTTACTTCTGAAAACACCTCATTGAAAGTTCTTATTCTCTACAATCAGACTCTTTGCATATTTAAAATACTGGCATGATTTGCTTACTACATTCCAAATTTCCAGTACAGCAGGTAATTCACACAGTATCAACATACTGAAGGCAGAAATACTTTCTGTGTAAATTCTGGTTTGATGCACAACACCCAAACTATTTGCATTTTTTTCCTGAGAAAGGAGAGACATTTTCATTACCACCCTCCATTACCTGTATACTCCAGCGTATGCAAATCTGGGCTGGAGTTCTGCTGTATTTCTTTGCCAGCTGAATGACAGTAGGATGAGTTAGTGCTTCACCTTTGGCCAAAGGACAGTAGCCTTCAAAAACAATATCTCTGCTCTTACAATAATCAACCAGCTCCTGAGGTCTTTGGAAAGGGTGGTATTCAACCTTAGATAAACAGAAATAAACTTTTAGTAAAAACCTTGAGAGTACATTTTGTAGAAAATGTCATTGATAAATGAAAATATTTTTTCTCTCCTGTTTTAAAAATGCAACATGAGTGAAATCCCTGCTTCTGGGAGGCAGAAGACACATGAAGGGTATTAATCAACAAGTATATTGCCAGTAATTGGCACCACAGTTCACAGTGTATTTTCTGTTTCCCTCAGAAGCAAGGCATAAGGAGCAGTTAGTTGTCTGCCTGACCTGCAGTTGGACTTGCACTATTGTTCCGATCTGTATTTGAGAAAAACATGCAAATGCACAGTGGGAGTCAGCGTCCCGTCATTTTTACTGGTGCTTTGAGACTACCTTCTCTGCCCCAAACCTACGTCCTTTCCTGTTTCTTTACTAATCTTTGAGTTGCACAGGCAAGGGGAGGGGGCTGAGCAGGGACTGGGTTTGCAAGAGACCAACCAGAACAACTTGCTTAGGATGAGGGCCTGACCTTGGAAGCAAAGCCTGTTGGCATGGATTGTACATGGAAAATCCTGTATTCTGTGTGCACTGTCACCATAAGCTTATGCAAGGAAGCAATCAGTATGAAGTGTGAAGGAGACCCTTTGTAGGAAGGAAGATCACAAATACCCAGAAGCCAGTTAAAAGAGGAAAAGTAACAAGCTACAAAGACACAGTTGTTGGGAGCAAAAGGAAACAGAAGTTATTAAAAAGTAAGGATCTCAGAGGAGCCACATATTCTGGCAGGTAGCTAAACCCAAAAGTGAACCTCTATAATATTCCTTAATATGTTATTTAAATAAGTATTTCACACTTTATACATTGTAAGAGGCATACCTTCCTCTGCATTCAGATGAAAATGAGTAATGTTTTCTTTTACACAACACATAATCACGTTATGGATTTTTGTGACTAGTCATCCCTATTGCTCCAGGGATCGAACTCTTGCATATTTTGAAGACAAACACTCTCGTGAACAATTACCTCAACACATGGAATCTGGAAAATTTCTTCTGCCACAAAGGACAAATGAACATTTCCTGTTTCTCATCTTTAGTACATGTTGTCTTTGCAGACAACAATAGTCAGGAACAATAGGCTGGCAGTCATTCAACGTGTGCTAAGAAAAAGCTGTGCTCCTGGAAGGCTGGGCTGAGTCAGCCTAAAGCCGCTGTGATCTAAATTACTAGGTGGACTCGGGAACAAGGTTCAAGCAGCAGACATCCATGTCCTCAACCTTTGATGTTTCTTGACCCTTGAGTACCCTTTGTATTTCATGCTTATGCGTGTAAGAGCAGTGTTTAGGTCATACAATTATTCACTTGTTTGCACCTGAGCTAACTACAAAATATTTTCACTGTATTTATGCAGAACTGTGAGGGGAGAAATGAAAGCGCAAGCAGGGTGCACTTCTCGACTATTACAATAGCAATGAGCACTTTTAGCAGACATTCTTTACACTAAGTATGGCAAATAAAGTAGCTTAGAAAATATTAAATAAAGAAGGATGTATTTCATATCAAATGCTGAAAAATCTGCAGTGTCCCTATGCATCATGTGACTTATTTCAGCATTTATTACTAATGTAACTGCAAGCAAAATTTACCTGTGGGTCTAGTAAGATTTTAGACAACACGGTGTTATCCCAAAAATGCTTAAAGCAAGAGCGGCATGCTGAGATGCACCTGCCTGTTTCACAAACAGAATACACAGTTACAACTACTTCCCACCTGGGAAGATTATACTTTGCATCTTTCACTCAACCGAGAGGCTCCCAAATTTTGTGAAATGCATTTTGGCACATGCAATTCTGTGTTGGTAGCAGCACGTGTTTTTCTTTTTAAATACATTACTAAAATAATCAAATGCATAAAATAAATAAACTAAACTAAACTAAACTGAACTAAACTAAATAAAATAAAATAAATAAAATAATATAAACATTTTTGAATGTATTTTTTCCTGCAAACATTCTGGAAGGTTCCAGTAGCACCTAAATCCTGAGCTACAAGAGGCATAAGGTGAGTGGCCAGCATGTGCTTCCCCTCAAAACAATAATTCCTACTTCCTGCCTTGCCCCACCCTTGCTATTTTAGTCACCAAACTTTTCTGAGGCAAGGGCTGTCTGTCATGAGGTGGTAGAGGAAGATCCTGATCCTTTCTGGCACTCCACCCTAAGCGATTTGTGCGTAAAAACTGGCATTTGTTTAATAAAACAGTTTGCAGTTCACATTACAGAACTTTCTGCAGTTGTTACTTGGTCAGGGAGCCACAGGGGACCTTCTAACTAAAGCACTGGTTTTTGCAACAGTCACGGCAAAATGGGGGAAAGCTGAGCCCAATAACAATTGTGCCACATGGCCCCAGAAAGTCGTATCTTGGATAATGGTACACAAAAGCCTTACTCCCTCCACCCTGCTGTGGGTCCCTTTCATCTGGTAAATTTTCCCTGCATCTGGAATTCAGTAATTCTGGGAATGCTGTTTTACAATTATTTCTCTTTATAAAACCGAAACACAAGCCTATAAATATTTTCCCTATAGAGGAACAATTCAGGTGAGTTTATGCACAAAGAGGTTGTTTCCTAATGCCTTAAATATGTTTCTACCTTGTACAAATATATACAGTAAAGCTCAGTGTTACTGGCAATATCAACAACATTCCTAAATCTCTCTGAGATATTATACAGTAATTTGCAGCTCCCTAAGAGTGAAAAAATATTGATGAGCATTCCTACATGGAATTCAGAGTGGAACAGCTAATATTTGATTTTAGTGTATCACTTTATTAGATGAAACACATATATTAATTAAATACTTACAATATGTATTTTTCCCCTAATGAGTGACAGGCCTATGAGCCTTCAAAGAGACTTCAAAGATTTCTTTGAGCATAAACCCAAACTTACTATTGCCAAGTCAATTACAAACTCTGGAACACAAACCTGAAACTTCTTGGTTTTAGGCTTCATTCTACATGATGCTAGAATAAAGTATTTATCATCATTTTACACAGAGTTTAATAGTACTTTTAATAATATATTGTAATTTTAAAAAGTGCTTGCTTAGTAATAAATACCTTAGTAATACTAAATTCTTGAAAAGACAGGCCTTTCCTACTTCTTTAAAAGCCATGATGACATTGGATTTTTTTCCAGGAACTGAGAAGAGAGGCAATTATAAAACCTGGCTTGTAAAATAGAGGTGTTGCTTGCTTCTTCTGCCTTCCTACTTCCTCCTCTTGACAGGAAAAACAACTTTCAATTTTAACATCACAAGAACTGCTGGAATTGTAAGAACATCCTAAATTCTAAAAGGGAAATGATTTTCCTCTGCTTGTTTTTTACATATTTAGAGTTTCTATACAGTGATTATTTGAGAATGTTTTGTATTTAGAAATAAAATGTTTTTTATTTGAAAGAGTACAGTATTTTATGCGTAAATATAGGAAAAAATTGTATTATAAATTGTGGACAGTGAAATAAGAACTCAGTACAGTATTTCCAGTTTCAATTTGAATTTAGGAATTCATTAGTTATTTGATGGTACTTAAGTAATCTCACCATGAGACTCAGTAACTCTTCAACACTAAGCAAGAAACAGAATAAATACTCTTTTGAAGATAACCTGATTTCTAAACCTGGCTTATAAGATTTCTATAAATCTAAAAAATGTAAATTAATGCTATAAGAAAACTGTTAGAAGTGGAGCACTTTGCAGAGCATGGGTATTTCATTGTTGGTTTTCTTATTAAATCCAGAACAGTGCTGTGCATCACCTTAAAGAAATGACTTGCAGGAACCCTCTCCCAGCCCCCCAATATCACCACTGCCTCAACTTTGTCTCTTCTTTTTCAGTCACAAAAAAGGAGTTCTGTCAAATAGGACCAAGAAACAACTTGTCTCCATGAACACTACTCACACAGTAAGACTGGTAACACTTTGACATTATGAGTAAAAGGAAAATTCAAAACAAATTCAAGATCACACATTTTTTCCCAGTAGTGATTTAGTAGGACATTGAACGACTCTCCTTTAACAGGCAGTTACATCTTAAATCAGATTCTAGTAAGACTATGTAGATGTGTATTTCTTGAACCTTGGCAAAACCATTGATTCTTAAACAGTCATCACCTTGCCCATGTTAACACACATTTCAATAGTTTATTTTGAACAATGGAATTTGAATATTTCATGTGGGTTTATGCTAATTTAACATTACTCAGAATTGCCCTTTAGTAACCTTTTGTGTAGTGGATAGCTAAAACCAGAGCTGTTTGGTTCTGATAGTCACAGCCTGAGCAACCTTTCAATGGCTGTTAAAGACATTAAACCACAAACAGCTGCCAGAAATCCTGAACACCTGTACAAGGGGGAAAAACATGTGCCTGTGCTCCATCCATTCCAGTTCCCACGTCCAGGTTAGCATAAGCACTTTTGCTGGCAGGAGGTGGTAGGAATAGGAGCATGAACCTCCAGCACAGCTGGAGGCAGAAACCTGTAACAAGGGAAGAGTTGTCAAGTGCCCTGGCAGTGTGCCGGGGTGTAGGTGGCCATTTTATATCTGCCTAGGGCAGCAAAAAAACATGTGCCAAGGCTGTCACAGCACCTACCTAAACAAGGAGTTCACTGAATTTAATGTGATCTTGAAATAGGAAATCAGAGGGGAGCAAAGGAAACAGCACTCTTGCATAGATATGTAATTACCTGAAGCTCTCAGTGTTGCTTAGAGGAAGTACTAAAGTATTTGAACACAGGCTTTCAAAAATCGTCTTCTCTCTGGAGATGCTAAAAGTTCAGTGCTCCTTGAATTTTGTTTCTTAACTGTTTTATCACCAAAAGTTGTCACAGGGACCATTTGTTTGTGTCTTAAAACCAGACACAAACAAGTAGCCTGGGAAAACTAGGGTGGAAAATAGGAGGAAGTACTTCCCTCCCCTTCAGGTCACCTTCCTGAATGGCTTTCAATATGGACATAGAAATAAAGGAAATTGTATGACTAACTAGTCTGGGTGTAGCCTTTCAGGCACAGGGGTGGAGAGGAGGTTGTTCACCAAAAAACCAAAGTAAAAACCCAAACTCAGATACTTTAAATACATTTATCCACTTACCTGATTAACATGTGGAGTAATCACACAGTCCTCCTTTAGTTGCTCAAGATGGCTGATAAGAAAGTTGCTTACGCCAATTGATTTACACAGACCTAATGAAAAACAGAACAAGAAAAAGTTTTGGGGCAATCCTATTTGGGAGGACAATTTGAAAACTGTCACTTTCAAGAGACAAAATGATTGTTTGCATCATTTCTGTGCAGCAAAATACTGCAAAGAGACA
This sequence comes from Pithys albifrons albifrons, assembly GCF_047495875.1. Taxonomy (NCBI): domain Eukaryota; kingdom Metazoa; phylum Chordata; class Aves; order Passeriformes; family Thamnophilidae; genus Pithys; species Pithys albifrons. Next base: position 14,228,867 of record NC_092467.1, read on the forward strand.
CAGAAAAACAGCACCAAAATCTCATTTGACAGTATTATCTGAAAGTATGGTTCTGTCACAGTCACACTAGGAAATCATTTTATAATCTAAACACACTGGAAACTCCCCAGTGTATAAAAACGCCAAGCTAAATTCTGGGAAAGGCTAATGTAGTATAAGCAAAGAACAATCGGACTCCACCAGAATGAAAAGAAGGAAATGGTGTTCCAAGCAGCTTGCCAAAACTAAAGAAAGAAAAGTGGAACATTTGCTGAAGACTAAAAAGGTGTGAGCAACACAACACAAGGACATGCAGCCTAAACGAACTATGTCACATTGCTTATATTTCTATTAGATCATTACAAGATGTTACGTAAAACTCAGTGTAAAATCTTCAGTTAAATGAGCAGTATCTAACAAGAACCATGAAGCTTAAAAATGCAGCTAGATTTCTCAGCTTCTGTTGACATGCAAATAAAGTTAATTTAGGTGATATGAAGGTTATTTTTTAAATAACCTTTAAGTGTGCATGCATGTGTATAAATGAAGAGTTGAAAGTCCTGAAACCAGGTGACTTTTCTTCAAACCTCAGCTATGACAAAGGACAACTCCCAGTCTGGGCCTGCCACCACGCCTCACCCCTGCCTCGTCTGTGGCTGGGCTAGTAGGGCTCTCCCGGGGCTGTGGAGCCTGGGGACCAGAACTCAGCCTAACTTCTTCTGTAAGTGGACTTTGGATTGACTTGATCTGCACTTTAGCCTGTAACTCTGCAGATGGAAAGTCTGTCTCAAGGTGTGTTAACACAGAAGTTTGATCACTGTTGTTAATGAAGTATTTATTTAAGCTGGCCAATTCTATAAAATGTATAGATGTGCACATCTATACACAAAGAAAGAAATTAAATTTCTCTAGTCCTCTATGACATTCAGTAAGTGACAATTTACTGCTAATGCTTATAAACAGGTTGCTAAAGCCCTGAAAAAGAGAAAACAGTTTTCACACACTTTAGCAGCACAAGCAGACAAGCTGCACAGCAGTAAAAGCTGCTGTAACACCAACTATCGCTTTTTAATGTCTTCTTTTGTTGAATACCAAAAGAAATAAAAATACATCAGCAACTAAAATGCTAGACATCTTTCCCTTACAGAAATTATCATTGTTCAAGATGTATAACATAATTAGGTTAAAACCTGCACTATAGCGATTTACATAATTACTATGTAATCTGCCAGAAGGAGCAAAACCTGAGCTTTTGACAAACAACCCTGGAGTGTCAACACTAATAAATCATTATGCCACAGCAGTCAGAAAAACACAGTTTTAACACAATGGTGAACCCAAATATTATACACTATTGTTGAAAGCTAAGGAGTTTCAAAAAACATGCCGTTATTGCCCTTGAAGAATAAAGCTTTCATTTCAGGCTGAAATAAAACAAAATTCAATCACAGACAATAAATGTGAAAGGGCTTATCAAACTTGTACATTTCCACAAAAAAGCTTCTATTCTTTTTCCCCTACAGAATGCTATAAGATGTTTTGCTTCTAGCATTTTTCTCATAGGAGACTTTGAAGTCTGTTACATCGTGTTAGATTTCCCATCAAGACATTTCAGGTCAGTTATGTTTTGTGTTAAAAGTCATCTCAGCCATTCCTACTAAAATCAGTATTACAGCATTTGTGTGTTCAGAGTGACATCGCACAAAGCTAAATTCAGAACTGCCAAGAAAGCACACATCTTCCCAGAAAACAGAGAAACAATAATTAGAATTTCTTTTTTTTTTTCAGAACCAGCATTTCCTTAACACTTTTTTTTTAAGGGAAAATGTTTAAAACATTTCACTTTAATTAAATACACATATATAGTTTTGGTAAAGTTAGAACACTTTGTTTAAACACCATTGCCTTGGTTTTAGCTAGAGTCCAATACATGAATGTTACAGTGTTTAGATATTTGCATGAAATAATATAAATAATTAAAATAATTGCACAGGCTAACTGTATTAAAAATCTTATTTTAATGTACAGCAGGAACGTGAATTCAAAACAGTGGAATTTCCTGAAAAAGAGAGCTTACATTTCAACAATAAATCAGTGAATTCCACTCTATAGAGAACTGCTGCCATTTGCCTGAAAGAAGATTAACACAGTTGCTCAGCATTGCCCAAATCTCAGAAAGACTGTCCTAAAGCAGAAGATTACACAGAATTATTTCCACATTTACATCTGCTGGATTAATTCCTAAGCATGAAGATTTAAGAAAAGATGGACAAACAAATGAAGGTCTGGTCTGCTCCTGGGCCTTATTTGACTGACTGACACTTGTGACTACGTGTATCAAACAAGATCTATGAAATCACATGAACGACAGATACAAAAACCCTACATAGAGAGAAAACTTGTGTAAAAGTGTCCCAATTCATTGCCTTGAAATAATCTGAGGACACTCCCCGCCCCCCCACCCCCCACATTTCCTTACATTTCCTCTCTCACATTGCTCACAGAGGTAAGGTCCCCAGTTTCTGCCATGGGTCTCAAAAACACCAGAATGCTCCTGAGGAGGGGGGCAGGCATCTGCTTTTTTTCAATTTAATGCCTGTTCAGTATGCTTAAAAATCTCATTTCAGACAATTCAGGCACAGTTCATGTCTTAGCTGTTGTTATAGCACGTGGTTTTTAAGTGTACACTTCTTTTAGCTTAACCAGTTTAACTAGTCCTGAAGTTCAGGCTTCCTGAGATAAAAGTTTGCAATGTGCTAGCAACCATCACTCTAGAAAGTACCCTTAAAATATACATTTACATTGTCTTATTTACAAAGTTATAGAACTTTGACTCAGGGAGAGAAATCATCCTCCTTATCTGCTTGAGGAAATGAGTGGTCTGGCCCCTGTGAAGTAGATTTTGAGAAAGTGCCAGGTGCAATAAACAAAGAGTTTGCAATTCCCCATTTGCTCCCAAAGCTTACTGAGACTTTGTCCTTCTCCTGGCGACTCAGACTTCACAGGCTCGAAGAAAAACTTGGCAACATTGTTTCTTTTATGTATGCTGAAAACTAACTGACCACGATGGGGGAACTGAAAATTTAATCCAGCTTTGAAAACCAATCATGAAACTCCACAACACACATCAGAAAACATATTGGCAGAATAATGATTGAATACAATGGGAAAAGAGAAAGGATCTTTTCTAATCCACACAGAAAAAAATCTCAGCCTCCACCCCACGGGTAATTTCACCACATTGTATTTCTCCCAGCTGCTGTGAAGCACAGGTTTGCAATATAGTTGCATACTAAGCTTAAAGTACTTTTATGGCAGCCTAGAGAATGACTGGGTGATTTTTCCTTTCATCTCTATAATATCAAATTACAAAAAATTGACAGGCACTGTTACAACAAAAAAAAGCATAAATACACTGTCTTGGCATCACAACACTGTTTTAGTACAATAGTGAGCCTTATCTTTCTCTAGCACTCCTACAGACTTTTATCAAACTTCTAAATACCCTCTAAAATATTAAATGTACAAAGTTCAGATCAAAAAGAGTTTTTAAATTAGAAAACTGGATACCAGGTTTGGGGAGCCCATTTCCCTCCCCCTCCCTGCTGCTCTACATGAGTCAGAGCAAGGGAGAATTCCCACGTCCAGCGAACAGTGCCCATTCTGTTTTATCTTCTATTCAGGCTACAGAATAAAAACACAAATGGATCTACTTTTCACAAGAGGTCAATTGCAGTAACTATAACTTCATTAACAGAGGTTACACAGGTTGGAAACGTCCACATTCTCTCTGATACACACCCTAAGAACTTCTCTAGGGGTAAATCACATTACTCATGAAACCATACAAGATTTGATTTCAGCATAATTTGCTAAATCAAAGTTGCAGGCTGAGCGTGCCCCACATGCAGACTGAAAGCCAAAGCCTAGATAAATAAAGCAGACTGTGCTTAGACAGAATCAATAAGGAATTAACTTCTAAATCTATGAAGTAACACTTGTTCCCATTTCCCAGGCTAAAACACACAGACTCCAAAAGGCTGAGTGTCCTGTCTGAGACACACAGGAACACTGTGGCAAAATTGAAAGCAGAAACCATATTTTCTCCCAAAGGATGTTTTAGCCTATTCATTGCCATAGTAGAGGGGCTTACCTGCCTTAAAATTACTTTTCTGCTACTAGTATTCTGTGATCATTACTCCTGCTATGCTCACCTGTGAACCATGGTAAACTGTGAGAACAGGAGAGGAGGCCAACTTCTGTGACTGAAAACTCACTACAAACATCCAGTTTACACAATTGTTAAATGCTAAACAGGATAATGCAACAATACTGGCTTACTGTATGCTGCCTCTGACCCTGGTTGCTCATTCTGACTATTTCAATGCAACACTATCTTAGTTATATTGACATATTTTTATTCTACAGTTGATACTACAAACCAGAAGAGAATAATAAAAATCCACCAAAAAGGATTTAGTTTTGAAAAGAATCAGACAAAAAAAATTCTTGCAGATTTTCCATTCTCTTATGCCAGTTTTAAGCATGTAGAATCATACTGGAAAGGGAACACAGTTTAAAAAGAGACTGAAAATACATTTTTATATCTAGAATATTCTGCAATTGCTCACAAAATTCCGGGTCATCAAAACTGAGAAAGCAACATGGTACAGAATCCATCTCCCTATACCTTAAGTCAATATTGCCACCACACGCTATCATGTGAAAACATGATCCAATTCTCAGCAACTCAGCTCCGTGCCCACAGGCAATTGGAATATGGAGCACTGTGGAATGTTACAGAGAGCACGCAGTAGAAACCTAAATAGTTTGCCCCCCTGTAACTATGGGGGCCCAGTTTCCTTGAACCTAACCCTAACCCTAACCCTAACCCTGAACTGGGATATTTTTTGGACTGCCATATCAGAGGGCACAATAATTCCCAACTGGTATGAATGACAGCAACCTAACTGACTTCAATAAAGGAATACTGACCTATAATAGCTACGAATCTAAGGCTTTACTTCAACATATGCAAAACAGATAAATTATGCCTTTTCCTCAAATCATGCACATTATCTATTGAGACAAAAAGTTATTTTGAACAAGTACTTTCTTTTGAAAGGTATTTCAACACTGCCTTCTTCACAGGAGTTCTTGTGTTCACACGGGGACCTCTAGACCTCTGTGTGGGTACACAAACATGTTCATCTGCTTTAAATCTTTTTGCTTAACTTGCTTATTTACAATTTTGACAAAAAGGATTTGCTCGCTAGCAGAAAAGGATCAAACCATACACTGCAACAAATCATGAAACAATGTCCTTTGAGGACTTCTTTTACACTTAGAATTACCCATGAAGTCTTTAACATTAAGAAAGAAAACCAAGAAAAACAAATGAGCATAGACATTAATGCAAGTTTAGCTTCATTCCCACTTTTACACTTCTACACCAAAAGGATTTTTTCTATGGTAATTTCTTATTTTTAAATAAGATACTGAAAATGATGAAGATTTCCTTATGATCTTTAACATAAATAGGTGTAGCATACGTCTTTATTGCTGTCTTATCTGATCAACAGGGTGTGGTGCAACCAACATCCTCACCAACTGCAACCACCTCCAACCCACGAAAACACATCTTTGAACTCTGTTCTGATAATAACAAACTCATGAGACATCTTCATCTGTACAGACAGAATACTCTCCACAATGTGAAAAAGAAGTGTTGCTAGGCAAATTAGTTACTTGCTTTTACCTATTAGAATTTTAGTGCAACTTACACACATACATTCACATATGACTTTTACCAGCATAAGCACTCTTGAGGCAAACATTTTGTGGTGCTGTAACTCAACAGTTTGCATTGTCAGCTGTTCATAATTTGAAAATATACATAGAGAATTAAAGTAATTTTTCAGTGGAATAAGAGCAGAATATATCACCTAGCAAAGGATGTGTTAGAAATCTGTGCCACCTGCACAAAAAACTGTATTTGGTTCACTGAACCCTCACTCATACTTTTAAGAAAAGATAAAAACTGGAGGAAGAAAAGACAATGACTGAATTGGTCTCTGCCAAAGAGTGAGGAGGACAAGAACATTATTTAGGTTGTTAAGATTTCTTCTCTCACTTGCAATTAAGGAAAACAACTTTTTTCCAAGACGATAGTAACACAGCTTTAATTACTGGGCTAAACAATTTCTGTTACTTTATGAGACTCTCTTCAAATCACACACATAATCATAACAAAAACATCTGGTAACACATTAAGGAATTTCTGATGCAAGTAAGAATATTTCATGTCAGCATAAGATGCACTGCTAACACTAAGAAGATAAGCAATTTTACTCTTACTAAAATGGCAGCGAGTCCCAGTGGGATCTGAACCCAGAACAACCAACATGTTATGACTCTTGCCAACTTCAGGCAAAAGCTGACTGGAAGCCCTCATTCTTTCCAGCATTTTTAGATAGAGGGACGAGTAATCATGTGCATGTGTGTGAATGAAAAGCTTGCCAAGATGATGGGCTAGCCACAATGCCAAAATCAGGGTCATTAAAGACACTGCATATGGAAAGGGTCATTTTGCTAGGAACAGACCAATTACCAGTGAGCACATATAATGACTATTCATGATGTCAAAGCAGTTTGCCACATGGCTTTCATCTGCCAGCCGACAAATGCCTATACAAGAATGTTGCAGCTATCAAGGGAACATATGACTCAATGTATGTATCTTGGAATGGATTCTGTAGGGAGCCTGGCCCCTGTTCTGAGGTATTGGAGAAGATAATTCCACAAAATGACAATTTTGAGACCACAAAAATTCAAACCATAGCCTTGATATTACAAGAATCCTAGCTGAGTTCAGTTGCTACAACAAAAATAACTGGTTATTATACACAAATGTCTCACTGACCAACTTTTAGAATTGTTTTTCCTCCCCTCTCCCTCAGCACTGTTTACCCCATAGCCCTTTTAAAGGAAAACATGGATGCAGGCTATTAAACAGATTCTCTGCCTTTATCCTGTATGTTCAGATACCAACTAAAATTCTAAATCCAGTAATGAAAATAATATTCTCCTCCCCCGTTCCTAATTCTCAATATAAAGAAGTTGCAATGGCTGATCAGTGGAAGTTCCTTGGGAGTTTGCTCATTAGAAAAATCTTCTGGATCCCTTGGGCTGACTACAACGAGGTGCTGGATTCTGATCCCTGAGCTACCATAAGAGATGACACAATTCCCTCTGGAAGCTAGGCCTAAAGGCATGCAAATCCCAGGTCTGAAGACATATGAAAGACAACAGACTATGAGACAAAACAGAAATCTCTGTGCTGAATTCTTTCTTAATCAGTATGTAAATGTCTCATGAATCAAGCAGTGTTATAATTCATCAGTATGATCAATAAATATTCTAATATACTTTCAGTATGATTTGGGGCAATGTACATGAAATTTTAAAGTTTTGGTTCATGGTATGGAATGATACAACTGCTATAGGTTTGGGTACCACCAAAAATATGTATCTACATTTGTTGACCAACACTGTATGACATTTTCCCCTAGACAGATATTATGGGTAAACAGCAACTTTAATGACTGAGCTCTGGCTACTCAACAGGAACACTACAAAAGCAAACTAATAGTATAACCTTACCTTTGTAGAGAAGAGAGGATAGAGGGTACAAATATACAAATTTCCTGTTAAAGAGGGAAAGATGCTGGTAGAACATTTAATGGACCCTAAGAAACCTTCTGAAGAGAAAAGATGAACATGTTTAGGCAAAGAGTCTGTTGCTCAGGGGCAAACCAGAAAGACACAGGATCGTGTTCCAGATGCAACACAGAGGGATTAAAACACGTGAAGTGGGCAAAACTTTCAGGGTGTGTTATTTTAACATAGATAATTAAGGTACTATGTCATACTGTTACAGTAAAAGACAACATTGGCTTTAGAATCCTAATGAGTGTTTTTGAGCATGGTCTCATACCTGCCATGGTCTCCCTCATGAAAAATCTCAAGAAAACTGCCCAGGATTCTGGGAAATTGTTCTTCACCTAAAGTGAAATCCTGCTGCTCAGTTGCCTTTGGCTGTTGAAGAGTGGATTCAAGCACAAGGGAGAGAGTGCTAAAACATGAAAACTTCGTTCAAGTTGTTCCCGAGACTCCAACATTGGGGCAGTAACAAGATTCTGTTTAGTTTCTGAAGTACACTGGATCCAAGGAATGCAGCCCAAAACTTCAGTACAGTAAGTAATCAGCCAGAGAGGGTAACCAGATGCCTAACAAATACTATTCAGATTCTCATTTTAAATTGTTTGTATTTCCTGTTCAAATCATATTAGAACAAAAAGGTCTTTCAAAAAATGCTAACCTCACATTCCTTTTGATGAAATACAAACCCAGTATAATGGTAAGCCAGAGTGGGGATTTTTCAGTGATAGCAGAGGATCTCTCCTGTCACTTGAATCTACTATTTTTCATTTGTGGTAATCTTCTGATGCTACAGCTCAACTCCAAACCTTCACTAGGAGGGTATATAGGAATCATTAGTAAGCATGGATTAAGAAACAGTAAACAGGATGCCACACATCTCAATGAGTGCACATCCACCAAATTACACATCACTTTCATTGGCACATGCTGCATTCAAATAACAATAAAGTTGCAACAACAAATCTTCTACAATCAGAGGTACTTAGGAGTTTACAAAAATTGGACTCATTATAATACGAGTTTTGTTTAACTTTTTCATGTACGTTTTCTTCTTCCTAAAGTATTTCTAAAATACTGTGACAAATATTCAGATTATTTTTAACTTGTCACACGAAGTTTATATTATCTGGAGGTCCAGTGACCTGGACAGGGGCAGAGTCCCAGAACCTCTGGTGTCTCCTCATCTGGGTGGGAAGACACTTGAGGCCAGAAGCCCTGGAGGTTGTGTTACTGCAGCATTGTGTGCTGGCTCTCAGATCAACCTGGTTGAATCTGCCTTTGTAGACGTGAGCTAAAAAAAAATTCTCTCAAGGCTATGAATGTAGATGCAGTTGGTATTCTTATGTCCACTTCTGACCAATGTGACCAATCTAAAACTTTATCTAATCCTTAAAAAAATCTGCATTAAAGACTTTTGCGGACTTGGGTAGTAGCAGTTTATTTACTCTCCTTCTAGGATAATAACAATAGATTATTAATAATTTACATTGTTTTAAAATAATGTTTCTTGTCCCAGGTAAGTGGAATTTTGCAGAAAAAATATTAACCTGGATTTAAATTGAAGTTGAAGAATGAGATTAACAAATATCTGCACTCAAACTATCTGTCAACACAGAGAAATGTTTAAGAAAATCTTTTTAAATTCATCCAGATCAAAGACTAAGGCCAACACTGACATTTTTTAACCATCTCATAAGTCTCTTGCAGACAGTTCTGTAAACCAAATGCATTATCAGTTCCGTAACACAAACCAATTTGGTTTCTACAGAGAACAGAGGTTTTTCTCTGCACTTTCAGACACTCTTCAGTGTGGACACCGTTAGTTGCTAAATCCACTAGTAAGGTGAATCATTTCAATATTACCTTTGTGAATTGACTGCAGAAGCACATTACTTGTTTAAATGGTCAGTCCTCAAATGTGAAGTTTCTACTAACTTTTTTTTGAGAATAAACATTTCCAAAAAAAGTAACAGAATTGCCAACAGGAACCAAAGAACTCATCTGTTTAGTAAATAACTGTTAACTTTTTCCCCCCAACAAACTTGCAATGTTTTCTCCCAATAAATGAAGATAGGGAAGAATTCTACATCCAGTCCATACCAAGGCTAACATGTTGGTCAGATAACACATAGCAAGTCACAAAGACATGCAGCAAGTGTTTAATCTTCAGTGGAAAATCTAGTGGTTAACCATGCAAACAAATTATTTACCATTTGCTCAGGAATCATGGCATTTCCAACTCCAGAGTGGTTAACATCTGTGTGTCATTTCAGTAACACACACTTATGGTCAGGACATCCAGAGTCTGCATCCCCTAAAGCAAAAGTGGAAGTTCATGTTCTAAGGCACTTGACTCAACCAGACTATTAAATTTTCCTTCCCCTGTGTATGGTCTAACTGAGGTAATTCAGACAACCAGAGCTGGAAAACTTATGCTCAGCTAAATGGATCATGAGTTAACAGAATGCTTACATTCAGAAAAAGACTGGGGACAGCAACATGCAAATTGATACAACTGCTGAAGAAATGCAACTTCAGGAAAAATAAATATAACATAGGATATCTGTAAAGAGTTATTTTGCATACAAACAAAAATTAAAAGCAATTTTTCCTGTGTTTGTGTGGCTAGCAGTAGTATTTCCAGTGTCTTCCCAGAAGGCCACTGAATAGCTCATATTCTTTCCCATCAGGAAGTTATATAGAGAAAGAAAGAGTTGTGCAAGACAGGAAAGATCACAAAGACATATGCAAGAAAAAAGCCAAGAGGATAGGAATAATAATAGAATGTGAAAAATACAACCTGTTTGCAGCAAACTAAGATGGCATATCTAGGCACAAATGATATGCACTTACTTAAATACTCATCAGAAAAAACTTCTCAACGAAAAGAGGAAATACCTTGTGGAATAATCCATCTTTGGATGTAGCAGTCATTGATGCTTTAAGTATTAGGTCAGTTTCTTTACAAACTGAAATGTTGTATGGCAGAAAACACTTTTGGCAACTTCCCTTACCCTTAATATCAAAAGCAAGAACAAAAGATGTACCAAAGATAATTTACTTCTGTGTTTCCAGAGGAACAGCAAATAAAGGGTTGAATTGTAGGAGAAGAGGTTGATTTATGGCTCTGATAAAGCTGGTAGTGACACACAGCCTGTAATTGCCTTTGTACAACTCTCCTGCTACAATTACTCTTTCAGTAACTCTGGGTTAGTGTTGGGCTACTCAATCCAAGAAGTCTCCCCATCTGTGAAACTTCTCTGAACCTGTAAACAGGGTCTTTCACAGGGCCCACGAACGGCATGACAGGATGTTCCCTCATGATACCATTTCTAATAATTCTGCATACTTCAGGAGCAAAATCCTCCTCTCAACTCTACAGTCTACTCTTTCTATTTCTGTGAACATGAACTGAAGTTTGCAGTGGACCAAAAATCAAGTTATCAGAACTTGAGCGAATAGCTCCCTTCTTTGGCATTTTTTTCCAAACGTCAGTATCAAAGAATCTGCAGGTGAGTATTCCTCATCTAGCCATTTCCTTTTTTTGAACTTCTCTGAAACACAAAAGAAACTACAAAATACCACAATATACAATAAATTGGAAATTGGAATCATACAATTGAAAAAAAAATCTAAAATAAGTAGAACTTGGCATGATTTATATTTAAAGCACAGAAGCTTACTACAAAAGTGTTCTGTAGTGTTCAAAGGTGTTTCATAGTGGCACATAGATTTCAATGCAATCAGTAGATTTCCTCAAGTATCCACACCACTATTCATCTCATGGACAGAATTTGACAATGTATTACTTACAAGCAACACCGAATTATTTCAATTTCCAAAGAGATTCTCATAACTTACACACACAAATTCCACTGAAATATGGGCATCCAGTTCAAATTAAGCTTTTTGAACATCTCTCACTATGAGTTCCCCAAATCCCTGAGTGCACTGTAATTCCCTCTGCTGAGACAGGCTTTTGTTGTTACATCACCTTTCTCATAGAGCTCTTCCATTGCTCTCCAGGTTTCAGCTCGAACCTCTCGATTGCTTTTACCAGGCACATGTGCATCAGGCCAGTGCATTAAATACAGATCTAAAAAAGAAACAGAACCAGACTGCTCACTAAAATGTGCAAAAAATAAATATATCAAATCATGTGAAATACCATTTTCCCTCCATAATGGTCCATAACACATCATCATCATAATAGATACCAGTCCTACTCTGTGATCATTACTGTGCACATTCATTTAATATTAGTGAATGAACTCTATGACATCTCATTAAAAATTAAGGGCAGCAGAAGTTAGACATAATTACAATGTGAAATGTACGTGTGTTGGACTCAGAGTTCCAGATAAGATTATCTAAATTTCAAAAATGACAGGACCTATAACTCCTTTTTAAGTTTGCAGACACTTCTAGACATTCTGAAGGAGAAATTTAAGAGATAGCTGGAAAACAATTACATTTCTACTTAAATTCTAACTGCAGATTAAACAGGTAACTACAGGCAGCCCTGTCAAACAGGTTTTAGCCTTTGCTGCATACAATAATCTGATAAGAACCCAGAAAAAGAAAATGCTGGGATGACTGAGATGTACACCACTTTATTTGTACTTAATATTCTTTTTTGGCAGTTCAAATATAGTTAAGAAATCAAAAAAACCCAGACTTGTTTGCAACTAGTAGAGTTTTTTATTCTTTGAATTCACTTACAGCACCTCTTTGGGAAAACACAGATTCTCTGCTTTGTGAAAAATGAAAAAATATGGAAAAAAAAGAACTCTTTTTATTCACATTTAAGGACTACACTAATGACTATTATTCCAGTGTGCTGGTACATTATTTTACCACCTGTAAAAATAAAACCTCAACTTCAATATAAGAGGAAAAGGTAACATGAAATTCTCTCTAATACACCAGTTCCAGTTCCGGCATATCATTGCAACACTGTTACAGAGCTTATTTACTGGTAGGTGATGCCTACCTTACATCAAAATGGAATTGTGTATCTTTAATTGCTGCTCGCTGTGTTCTCCAAACCAGACTAGTATGAACTGTTTAACTGTGCAGGAACACAAAATTAAGCAAAAAAAAAAAAAATCAAACTTCAGCAGAATTTCACTAAAAGCTACTTCTCCAAAACCCTGACTGTTCAGTGAAACATCACAGTTTGCAAATGATCACAGAAATAGCTACATTATGGATTTCCATATAGAGGTGCATCGTAATCAGCCCAAGAAACTGAAGCACTCTCGGAAGAAAGATTTTATAATTTGGTAACTGAAAGGTCTCTGACCTTGGACATTTAAAAAAATGGAACATATCAGCCTTCCCTCTATTAGTATCTTAGACCTTTTCAGTGCAAACCTGATTAGCTGTTGATCCTTTATTTTAGAAATGTGATGTTACCAGCTATGGGTTGTCCATATATTCCTATTATTTTTATTTTAATTTAGGCTTTTTGTTGAAATAAAATGTACTTCACATTTAGAAATACATCCATTTAGGGCTAGAAAGCATCTACTAGATCACAAAGTATAGTCTTTCTGGACTGCAAGAAGGGTTCACCAAAGATGTGGGACAAAGGCACCTTATCTCACAGATAAAGAGCAGAAGTCTTTGTGCCAGGCATAGGTAAAGCACCCCCAGCACAGCCAGGACCTGCTTTCTTCTACTGCATCTGTCAGAAAACTTTCCACGGTACCTGCAGGCCAACAAAACCAGCAAGCCCTGCACAAACCAAGGCCTTTGACTGCATCTTTATGTGTACACACATTCACACCCTACACCCACACATACTTTCTTTTGCTTAAAATATTTCCCCTCCTGGGAGATTACGAGAACAAAAACACTCTTTAATTCATTTTGGAGGCAAGAGATTAGTTTCAATAATTTATCAAAATAGCTTAAGGTTCTAATAATCAGGAAATGTGTAACTTTATTACTGAAGGTTTTTAAGAACAGACTACATTTCTATCTAAGGAGAACGATGAGATTGTACTTTGTAGCATGGGAAAGATTAATCAATACCTTCAGATGTCCTCCAATCACAGAGTATTTAAAAACAATCTTAAATTAAAAAATCCACCATGATTCAGTCTCAGGATGCACTTGAGAAAGAAGGAAAAAACCTCCAAACATTCACAATCAATTTTTGTATTTAAAAGCTTTTTAAAACATCATGTGCAGACAATCAAGCTGTAACGGTGCAGGGGTAAGTGAAGGCCTGAAGTTCATTTAAATGTCAAGGCACAGGAAAAAAACTAACACTGCAGGAAAAAACTAACACTGTTTTCACACATACATCTAAAATAGAATGGCTTACTACTTCTTAGTGGTTGTAGCACCTGCAATCACCACAGTTCCTCTCAACTTAAAAGTACACATATATTTTACACATTTAAAAGCCAACAGCATGTTGTGGAAATAAAAATTTGCAATTCTATTCAGATTCCTAATACATTATTAAAAAAAGTGACTAAAACAAATGTAGTTTTGAAGAACACAGCACACCTAAAAGCAGAAGTATTTTTTTTCAATGTTTCCCAGCTATCTTAATGTAATGATGGTATTTTCCCTCCTTCTTCTCAATAGTCACTGTACTTAGTATTAGTACGCTGTATTTTTCTTTCACACTCAATCTTTATTGGTTTGTGTTTTGTTCTTTTGAGCAAGGAACAATGTGAAAAAAACTCCAAAGTGTTTTGAAGCAATATAGAACCTGAATTATGATAATGCACCCATTCCATGTGATTCATCTATTACACTGAATATGCTGAGAGTGCATTTGTCCAGCTCCAGCGGGGGATTTGTTATAGGTCAGATTTGCCTGAATAGGACAAACTCGGAACAGTCAAAAGGAAAATAAAATTGTTTATGAATTCTGTAACCCACCAATCACATTCAAGAAATTACTTTGGTGGTTAGATCCAAATCCCAAGGAATGTATTCGGCTACTGCCAAACCTGTAAGATTTGCTGCCATTTCATACTGGTTTACTGTGACTGCTAGTTGAGGACCACATTTAGAAAATGCAAGGAACAGAATATCTGTTACAACCACTACCCACAAATAATACCAATTTCCAGCATGTCATGGATATATAATCTACCAGTTCAAACATAAATCCTGGAACACTGCTCTCCTGGTACCATTTGCCTGAAAAGTGTTTACTGAAAAACTTTGTAAGTATTTTACATGGAACACTTTTTCTCTTAAAACACTGGGACAGATTTCAACAATTCATCTGTTTCTACAGCTGGCATTCTACACATATTGCACAGATTTATTAATTCTTTTTAGATTATTTCCCAGGTCTTCGATTCAGTCTGTATAGATGGACTGATCCATAAGGATTCTCAGGAAAATTAACAGAAACAGGAACAAAGCGCTGAGCCACACATTTAGCTGCTCAGGCTCCTGCAGCTTATTCTTTTAGCAGTCTTCCCAATTCCTAACTTTCCCTCCAACATAAAGGTCTAACATCACAGACATATTATTTAGGATACTTCAGTTTTCATTATGAACTATGTATCTTTACAGAAATGCTGTGAACCCCCATATATTTGGTTAATATTATAGAATGAAGTCAGGACATTCTGATTTATTCTGATTATTATTTCACAGAAAAAATGCCAGCATTAACACATGCTTGTAAATACAGAATTTACTTTCCTAAATAATCTTGGGCACAAATTGTCCTGTTATTACTAAATTTCTTTTTCCCATGGATTTTAGGTTCTTTCCATGGCACAGACTGGCCAGCAGAAAAGGGTCACAAAACGCAGGTATGAAAGAAAACAGAGCTCAGTTCTACAAGCTCATAACCAAATAATCACACCAATCTTCTCCATTCTAATTACTTTTGTTGGACTTGTGATAAGCCTCAATTTCCAACAGGATGCTCTCACTCTAAGCATTACTAAAAAAGTCAAAAAGTTCATATTTGAAGATTCTGTGCCCTTTTGCTTGAAACTCCTTCCAGCAGCACCTTCCAGCTGAGTGCCTTCCGACAGGAGGTACAGAACTCCCCAAGGCATGATGCTTTCCACAAACCTGGTGAAACATCCCAGGTATTGAACCTCCTCCAAGGGTCTAGTTCACCAGCACCAAAGATGGAACTCAACCTTATCTCTCTCAGAGCAGTGCAGATCACACTGTGCGTAATAGAAATTGTGGAGTTGTTCCAACAGGGATTAAACTCAAACAGTGACTTGCATGTGAAGTATTTCCAAAGCCATCACACTTTACAAACTGGTCAAGTTAAACCAAGCTGAAGCCTCCATTGATTAGGTTGTTATGACAGACCAAGTGGTTTGGGAAGAGCTTTAGAAATTTTTCAGACATCTCCACATCGGTGGAAGAAATGTGAGGAAGGAGGGCAGATAGGTGAGGGTATTAAAAGAACAAAACAAAAGTAAAAAAAGGAACAAATCTAGTATGGAGACAAATTGAAGACAGCTGTAATATTCCCTTAATTTGTCTTACTAATAGGAGCAAAAGAAACCTCAGATATGAACACATCTCACAAACTGAAGTTCTGTTTATGCCAATTTAAGGACTCATTCACATGGTGACAGAAATAGCACATTTCTTGCTCTTAGATATTGCTTTCCTTCCTTCAGGTATTTTTGTTTAGGAGCAACATGTAAATTCAGTATTTGTGTGAGCACCTACTTCAATCAGTCCACTACCTGAGAAAATAAAACCAACTTACAGTACTAGAAGGAATCACTGAAAGTGACTTCTTGGAAGTGAGTCAAGTTTTCCTCTCATTGATATTCAGCACCAGTGCCAGAGCAAGCAGAAGAAAAAGAAAGCAAACACAAAATAATAAGCAGAAAGAAGAGAGAAGGAATAATGTTATTTCTCAATTTAAAGGAGAAAGTCAGGTCTTGAAACTGGGTTTATAAAAGTCTCATTGCAGTGACCTGCATTTGCACGGGACAGAAAAAAAAAGGAATTTAAATCCATTTTGCATTATTCTGTACCTGTGGAGGAAGTGAAGGAATGTATTTCCAGAAAGAATGAAGCCAAAGATGTGCATACGAGTATCTGTCTTTAACAGATAATAAGCTTTTCCCTGTTCATCTTGCAAAGTACCCAAGCAAAAAAAAGCCAGTAAACACAGGACACAGCTGCCATTAATATTATGTTACTAATTCAGCAAAATTCAGACAAAATTCACAGAAGCTGTTTGCTTCCTCATTAAAGTTTGTTTATTGCTAAAGGGCGGACAGGACAGGGTGGGAAAAGAAACAAAAGGAAGGTTTGCAGGACACTGACAGGCAGGTCAATTATTTCGTGATTATCAGCATAAACATGATCTCTACCAGTGTCATTACTTTAGATTATTACTTTAAATTCATCTTCCTCCACCTCCACTTTATTCTCATTGCTCCAGTCAGGGAAGAAGCATGTGTATTCTTATCAGGTACCTCCCCTCCTATGGCCTGTTGCAAAGAATTAATTGGCATCATTATTGCAGCTCTTTGCCTGTTCAATAAGCAAGTGAATATATCACATCTTTGACTACAAGAAGTTTAAGATCAGGGAAAATTTGAAAGTGCATCAGTGTAAGTTACATTTAGTTTTAGTTTTCTAAGGTCCTGTAGATACTTCTAACATTTTTTCCCAAAGTATATTGCATCAGATAGACCAAATCAAAGGCAGTATTCAGAATTTTAAAAATCTAATAGACCTACAAAATAAGTTTTAGAAAGGATTCCCGTTCCTTGAGAAAAAGAAATCAGTCCACACAAAAAATCAGGCATTTTTGTCACCCTGTTACCACTATATTCTTGTCAAGTTTATGAATCCTTGTTTCATAGGTTTTGTGTGTTTTTATCAAAATATATATAACTCACGCAGCTGTTCCTCAAGTAATTTAACAATGAAATACACCTTTACAAAACAGACCCTGAGAAAAAACTCTGCTCTCAATTGCATGCACGTAAACTCTGTAGAGACAAAACAGAACAAGAAACCTGCAAATGTGTAAGTATAGGCAGAATTTGGTTTCCATGATCTACGTGTACTGTATAATTTTTTTCAGGAATTCACTCATCTTTGCAAATACTCACACGGAAGGTACAATACATGATCTATATGTAAAGATTCATACCAAGATATTCAACACCAAGTCTTTCACATGACTCTAAGCAGGCCTTTTTTGTGTTTTCATAGCCATAATCACTATGCCAGAGTTTGGTAGTTATCCAGAGGTCCTCTCGCTTCACACCACTGTCTCTGATGGCCTCCTGCAGGAGAGATTCACAGCCGTATCTTTTCGCTGTGTCAATGTGACGGATGCCACATTCCTGTAATGCGTGGACCACGGCACTGTGGGAATAGCCACCTTGGTGGGAGGTACCTAAGCGAACAAAAGCAGAAGTGAATAGTCAGCAGTGAATTAGAAGGGGCATATTTTATCATTCTTAATTTTTGCTTCTTTTTTTCTTTTAATATATTGTCACAAACTCTTCTTAAACAATTTTCATTTCCCAACAGTAAAAACAATGGGAATCGACAGATCTCTAAGCTGGGAAAATACATGAAGTGGGACACTGTTGATGCCAATTAGAAAAACTCCACCAAAATCAAGTATCAACAGCATTTAACTGTCAGGAAGTAATTTAAGGAGTCAGGCTGAAAATCATCCAGAGAAAACTCATCCATTGTGCGAAATCAGTACATGTCACTTAAATTTCACACAGTTGTATAACATTTACAGATGAAAGTAATAAAAACCCCACATACAACTTTAAAAACAATTTAGTTTGGGAAAAGCATATCCTGAAACCTTTGCTCTGTTGAATTCCTGGTAGCTTCAAGTTACTATTGCATGGTCCAGTCCCAGACCAGGCCATATTGCACGTGCAATTTACATAATGTCAAGCTCAGCAGCAACGAAAACAATGGTATCCTATGCAAAAGTTACAGAATGGGCATGCAGGGAGTTTCAGTAACAAAGTGCTGTTACTGTCATTGTGTAGATATTCACTGGATGTGTGTGTTGCATGTCAAGGGGGAGGAAGAAGGAGGAGACTCAGCAGGAAAAGCAAACAGCAGGAGGACTGTCAGATAAAGCACTGGTTGAGAGCAAGGAGGATGATGTCTCTCCTTATGCTTTCCTGTTAGTTGTTTTTCCTGCCATGAGCCCCTCAACCATTCACCCTCACTCACACGCTTCCCACAAACAGTATTTTCTACAGTTTGTTGGAGGAAATGCTCAGTCAGTTCCAGTCAGCTACCAAAGTCACCTCCTTCCAAGTTGATGATTCGTACCTAAAGGCCAAAGTGCAACAAACAATAGTCGGCATAAAAATGGCTCCATCACTGACCTCCAAAGGGCCCTGAACAGTTGTGAGCAGCCAACAGCATGAGGGTTTGCTGAATCTAAATAAATAAAGGACCTCAGGTCAAAAAATAATACAAAGTGAAGTTTGTATCTGCTCTTAATTTTCCTTTTCCCTCCAAACATAGTATTTACTTCTACATAAACACTATGTGCATGCTCTGAAATTAACTCAAGCAAATGGGCACACAGCCTGGCAGGGAAAGGACACACGAAAACACTCTGGGATCTGTCCCTCAGAGCCTCCCAGACCTGAGCTGGGCAGAGAATGCCCGTGGGAGGCTGCAGGACTAACACGTTTGAACAATGCATGCAAGGATGAGGAAAGTCCCACCTGCTTGTAAGGCAAACTAGTTTCTCCTAAATGCTGATCGGTTTTGCTCATTCCTAACTCTAGAAGGAAAACCAGTGAGTCTCACTGAGTTCTCCCACTCATGCAGACTAATGATATCACACCCTGACACCTGAGGATCAGACATTCTGCCCATCACAACGGGACTATTTCCGCTTTAAGACAGACAAAATGTGGAGTAGTGAATTCTTAACCATCTACATGGATTTTAAAGTGATGAAATTATAATACTGTATTCCTACAATTTTGACATGTATATTGTAAGTAATTTACCTTCCAGAGGTAAACAAAGTTTTAATGTTTGAAAAGACAAAACTTTAAAGCTTTTTTGTCCACAGCCACTAATTATGATTACTATTTGGCTTAATTTCCAAAACAACTACAAACAGATGTTGCTATAACTTGCTTTACATGAAAATAAGTCAAGCCAGGTCAACTTACATTTTAAAAATGGCTATTTCAAAATCTTCATGAATGTTTAAAAATTTTAGACGACTGCAATGCTACCAAATTGCAATTATGGGCACAGAGTAGATACACAGTTTTATATTATTCAAATCCTAAAGGAATTTTAGTAAAGAATTTTATAACTAGCCTAGAAAAAGTACTATACTTTTTCATAACAAACACTTTTAATATGATGGTATTGGTGCAAAATAAATGAGGTTGTAACTATTGTGTCTGTTTCTGGCTGAATGGACATTTCTAGGCACAGAATGAATGGAGTTCATTTAGAGGTCTTGCAAATGGACTCGGACTCCTTTCATGCATAATGGATTTCAGTAAGAACATTTAGGACAAACAACTTTTTTTTTTTTTAATTTAACCCTTTAAGTCAAAGGGGAGAGTGGAAAAGAAAGAAAATTCAGAATAATTCTGTTACTGTACCCCACTCAGTGATGGCATGCACACTTGTTACACAGGCAATAAAGACAGCAAGATCAGTCAGGAGGGAGTTATCTCAATTTCTATGTCTAAAAAAGAACTACAACAGTCCTGGGGCACTAAACAGTAATTAAAAAGAAAGCTTAACAATTATTTAATACTATCATTTTGCAAGCCAATTTAACCATGAACAACAGGTTGCTAAGTTAATTATGGTACTAACATAACAGCTTCTACACTTCAGAAATCAGTTTTCTTGTGTTTACTCCTAGTTAAATATGTTACAATTCACAGATGCAGGATGACAAAAGAAGGTGGAGTGACTGAAATGGCTATTTTTTTAATATTAGAAATTCAAACTTAATATTATATGAACACATTAACATTCTTACATGTTTGGGGTGACCCTTTGTTCACAGAGATCTAATTCACATTACTCATGTATATTTAAAGACAAAATCTTGCATTTAAGAGTAGTAAGAACCAGCACCCATTCCATCCCCTTACTGTTTCTAAAAATATTTTATTACTATTTTTTCCCTAGAATTCTCTGATAAAAATACGAATTCCTTTTAAGAAAAGATGTAAAATACAAAGAGGTTTGGAAAAGCTTCCTAGTTTTTAGCTAGTATTTTAACTTGTTTTCCTAGGAAATAGCACTGCTCTCTCACTCACTGAACTCAGCTAAACCTGAAAGATCCAAAGATGTCCAAGATAATTACATTCCTCTGGATTTTGTGAAAATTGGTGGTTGTGAGGGACAAGGATACTGCAGTGAAAATATGAATAGGTCAAAGGATACAAATGCGTTGAAAACTAGGCTTCATTAGTTACATTGTTCTCTGCCACAGTTACTCATCACTTCCTTGGTATCCTGAAGAACACTGGTATTAAAAATGGGGTGAGAAACATGTTCTGACAACTCATAAAAAGCCCCAAAGATTATTAGGAAGGCAGAATCCTGCTCACAGTGCGGTTGCTACAGGGAGAACCCCCAGCACTCCAATCAGCAACACCTTTCCCAAACCCTCAGAACTACAAAATCAGCATTCCCCTTCCCTGCCCCCACCAAAAATGTAAAACAACAAACAAATCAAATGCTCCCCCATCCCGGCTTTATGCACCATCTCAGCTGACTCGCAGCCTCGTTAAACCTTCTGTTCTCCTTAGAGAACTACAGACAGAGATCCAAAGCTGCAACAGTTTTTCAAAAGAGAACCAGGACCTACTTTCCCTCCTGCTTTCTCCCTCCCTTTGTGGAGCAGAGTGTTTTCGTGTTCTGTGTGAAACGTGAAATGATTATTTATCTGAAAATGCAAAAATATTCTGTGACATTAATAACTTTGGCTACTTGAATTCAGAAAAGTTCCTGTTAATGAAACCACAACCAGAATATTTAGAGGTCACCTTAGAGACTGATGATCTTCTGGCATCAGTACCCAGGACTAAATTAAAACTGCTGACAAACAACACACCTGTAAAAATGGCCATTTGTTTGCTGATTTATCTCCAAGTAATCACTTAAGAACTCCAAAAAGCATCAAAAATCCTTTTATCAATGTTCAGGCATTCACTGTGTATACATGATATTGTATACCATAATTGGCATGAAATACCTGGTCCTATTAGTTTTATTTTTACTATTTCAACACTGTATCAACCTAACATATATATAACTTTTTTGTGTTGATATAGTTTCATTTCCTAATTACCCTACGAGCAAATGGGATGATAAAACATAAAATATTGACTATACATAGTGCAAACAAACATATAATACTGTTAAAGGTTTATTGCTAATCTATTCATAAAACCACATGCCTCTTCTATTGAATGGCTCAAAGACAGACAACCCTTGCTTGCTGCCCCTGCAGTCTGCCTTACATCCTCCTTCTCATTCTGTATTCATATGATCTTCTGACAAGCTAATTCATATTGTTAAATGGCCAAACAAAAAAGTACAGTTTTAGGATTATTCATGAACCTGAGTAACTCTCCAGAGGTGAAAAGACACTAAATTTCGGGCAAGGGATGAAGCAAAAAAAACCATTACCAGTAGCAGTTAAATAACTTAATCTAATAAGTGCTTTTATTAAAATAAAAAAAAAAAAAGAAAATCACAGATGTGTTCAAGTCAAGCAACAAATGATCAGAAAGACCTTCTACATGAACATGTCTCTTGGAATCTTTCTATTACGTTCCCAAACATCATCCCTAGAGCTGCTCTTCCACAAACACATAATGTGACACTTTCTATATAATCACAGCACTGGAACCCAAGTGTTTTTACTGCCATATTTTGGCATAGTTTTACCTTGACAGGGCCAGTTACTCTGCAACAGCTGAAATCAAAGTCAACCTCCCAATGAAGATATTATACTCTACAGTTTTCATAAGGTGGCTAGAGAGTATTTCAAGTTAAGAGATCCAAATTTAATCACAATTAATTTTACAAAATAACTTGGATATTTTATTCAGAGTCCAAGACTGGCACCCAGTATGTACATAAAATAGGGCAGCTGCCCTTGAGGGAATACAGCCTGTAGAGATGATGGGCTGCTGGAAGAACTGGTAGGACAACACCAGTGATAAGAGAAAGGCACTGAGTGGAACAATGGTTCTGTAATTGGTCAGAACTAAAGCAGCACACAGGTTAATCTAAAACTCAGTCATTTAAGGGAAGTTTCTCTTGCCTCTGTAAGAGTTATCTGGGTTATGGATATTTCAGTGTATAAATTTTACTTTGGTAATGTTTCTGATCTGTTTGGTTTTTTGTTTACTAAATATGATCTATTGCTTGGTGCAGAAGCGTCACTCTGGGACTGCTTTTCCCCTGTGCAACTCAGAATACACTCACAGAATTCAGTAACATGAGCAAAAAAAGTAGGCAAGCATGATTTTAAACTCTGGAATTCTACTCAGGCAAGTCTTCACAAGCAGCAAGAAACAAAATGCAGGAAAATACAGTCTTGCCGCAAGGCAAAAGGGTAGGAGAGTCATTCCGTGTTTATTGTGTATCCAGGGAAAGGGAAGCCAGAATTGCTAGTTTTCTCTCTTCCTGAGAGGAAGGAAGAAATGGCACTGAGCCACTGTTGACAGGAGCACTCTATTCCTTTCATCCCAAAGAGGCTCTGACTGTAAAAGATGCTGAGATCATCTACTGTAAAACGACTATACATTTCTGTTCACTGACCTTCCATTTATATAGTCAGAACCTTAGAAAAGAAGGCAGGTATAAGGACAACTTCTCAGAACGTGTTTCACAACAATCGCAGAGTCTGCAATGGCATCAACATCAGTGGGATGCTCCTGCTCTGACATGGCACCAATCCACTAATGTACTTCTGGCAGCAGAAATACACTATCACCCAAAAAATGCAAATAATTTTTTCAGTGGGAGTGTAGAGATTTCCACTGGAAAAGGGCCAACTATTTAAACTATTCAGCTGTACTATACAAATATATTAATCATGCAGAACTTATCAATAAAACCTGGAAACAGACCTACACATTTGAAAGGCAATTATGAATGTGTAATTCATGTAGAAATTTCATAAGCAGAGCAGCAGCACACATTTATTTATGTGCTTTACAGACAGACTGCCAAATCTTGAAGCCTTTTCTTTCACTCCACACTTTCCCACCACCGTGAGAACTATTTCTCATTAACAACCAAATTGGTTTCAGATGCTCTGCTATAAGATGTTACCTTAGAAACCATTTGGTAAAAGACTGTGGCTTCCTTCCATAGAAATCTCAAGCAGTGAAAAGGCAGATTTTCTGGCATAAATCAAATCCAGTTTCTAGGGTTCACTAAACCTTTTCTCCTCAGAATAATGTTTTGTGACTAGATCTTAGCAGTTAGTAGTGCACGAAGAATTGCTGGTGTGAACCAGTTTTAAATTATTTTCATTCTATTTTCTTTGTTAACTCAATTGAAATTACTTCCAGTACTTACCATACCTTGATAGAACTTTTAACTTCATAACAAGTAAGGATATTTACTATACACAGCAAATAAACAGACTGAACAAAAATTTATTTTCTTCCCCTTTAAAGCATGTCCTTAAACTATCTGATAAGGATGACATTAACTGATTAATAACATTAGACTTTTGGAAATACTTCACAATAAATGAGATAGACCTGTGACAATTTTTCCTTCTCTCAACAACCTCCACCAAAAAGAATGATCAAAAGAAAAAAAAACCATTAAGCCCATACTCTGTACTCATGCAGGACATTACCATAATCATTCCTGCTGTGGAAGGTTGACTTAGAAATGAGTTATGTAAATAATTTATGATTAAGCATAATCCACAGAAAGTTATGGAGAGGTACAGCAAATTTCAGAAGTGTAATTGAACATGAGATGAATAATTCAAAACTGCTTAAAATAAAGATAACATGATAGGAAAAATTAAAACGAGAACTATGATTTAGTGACTGACAGCTTTAGACAATGAAAATGTACATACAATAATTATCATTGTAAGATCCTCATTCAAGACAATATTCAAGCTGATGGCTAATTTTTGACATAACACTGCCCCTCACTTCAAGTGCAGAGCAAATGCAGTTGTGACCCATGGCAGATCCCACTCCTGCACAGCCACTCACAAGACGCTGTGAGCGCCGGGACCTGCCCTGTCCCACTGCTGAGCTCCAAGGACAGGCCCAGCGCAGCCACCCTTAGAGCCAACTGCAGCTGAGCAATAAAGAGTGTTTCTGATTCAATGCTTACTCTTCCCCACACCATCTAAGAATTTAAAACACATTTTCTCAAGGTTTCCAAGACAAGTAACGTTTCCTGTTGCCCCTCCTCTCACATTCCACTTCCATTCAGGCATTAACAATCAGAAACAGACCTCACAGTTATGAAACATGCCTTTCCTTTTTCTCTCTCCTCTCCCCTCTAACAAGGATTTTGTATTAATCTCTATGCTGGAGGTACTTTGCATAAACATTAAATCTGAAGGAAGCTTAGGAATTAGCACCTCCCTTCTCCCCATTTGGAGGCATGAGGAACTGCAGCAAAGCAGGTTACAGCAGCAAGTGACATCACCATTCCATGTTGCCAGAACTACACCAGTGAGCCCTGGCAAAGAACACGGGTATGGAAACTAAAATCTGCTATGTGAAGGTTGAAAGATAAAGTTTAGCTTTCTTTTTCCCCTTCCACAAAGTTTTGTATAATTTTTCTATATGACAGAAACGTGGTTAAAGGCAGAAGTTGTGTGTACTGGAGCTTGCCTCTCCCTTAATTTCAAACTGCTTATAAATGTTTTTTTCTTCTCATAGGCAATTAAGCTTGCAACATTTAGAAATATTTATGGCAACAGGAAAGTTAAAATCATACACATGAAGTGCCTCTGTCTATACTGATAAAAGCTTTAATTATTAAATAATGATAGAAACCTAAATTGGTTTATTGCTTAGATTTAGTGAAGGGCATTTAAAATTCATCTGTATCACATCACCAACAGGGTGATTACCAAAAAGAATCCAACATGAGAAAGCAAGCTATTTTTCTGCTATGAAATCACGGTTCATATGCCAGAATACAAACAAAATCCTCAGCAAAAATATAAAAACCTGCATTTTGCTGCAGACGCATTTATGAGTAGCCTTTCAAACAACATTTGTACAGCATTCAGCCTTTTTTAAGGAACAAAACCAGCACCAGACTGGAAGTAGGTAAGTTTAAAGAAAGCGAGGCAGGTAGGTGCTCATCAGGTTTAGACACGTCAGGAGAGGACAATGCTCTGTTCCACTGCCTACAAACACTCAGCTGCCTGGGTATGGCCACATTTGGTACAGGAGAGAACTTAAATATCTGGAGGCTCTCAAAGCTCAAGTACAACTTCTCAAGGTCAAATCTACTGAAACAGGGGATGAACTGAGACAGAAAGATTTATGGAGGTGGCATTTTGTTCATCACAAGAGGCTATTAAGGCAACTTGGTAACCATGGGTGAGAAGCAAAGCCCCAACAGAATAAAAAAAAATGGCTGAGACATAAAACAAAAGGAAGGAATAAACAGCCAATTCTTATTAGGGAGTAAGATTAATAGGGGAGAGTGCCATAGGTCTGGGTATCAGGACCAGTGTTCCATAAATTTCCTTAAGAACCAAAGCCATGAAAAAAGAAGAGCCATGGAAAAAAAAGGCCAGTAACAGTAGAAAATGACAGAAAGTGAAGGCTTGACTGTTGCCATTGAATTGAAAAGCAAAATCTCATTTTATTGCAATTCTTTTTGATCACAGCCACATTTAAGAATGAATATGAGCAACTCTAGGATTAAGAAGTAGGTAACTGGATCACTAATACACAATGGAAGGGAATGTTAAAGTACTTTCATTCAGCATTAGGATTTAAGCTACATGTAGCATTTTCACTAAAAACCCCCCATAAAGCTGATGCAAGGGAAGCAGAGCAATCTAATTCTTTGCTGTTCTCCAGGAAAGTCCCACTTGTGAAAAGAACTGGGAGCAATACAAGGAGTCCTGAGTGGCTGCAATGGAAATGATGCAAACTTTTAATGTAATCAGCAAACTAAAAACCAGGAAAATCTTACTTTTTAAGATATATTTACTTAGATAAAGGTACAATGGAGTATCAGGAATATTATCTGTGAAAACACCCTGAAATGAGGACAGAGATACATTTTAATGGTTTCCCTTGACTATGGAGGAATTCTGGGTGTGTCTGTATTACTTTACTATCCCAGTAGTGCAACATACTGACGAATGCAGAAAAACACAATTTAAGCAAGCCATTAGTGCTGTAAATTAATCCACATCATATTATTTATCAAGATTTGATTTTTATTCTTCCCAGGCTCTGGCTGTCTGAGTAGTACCTGACTGCTTTCCCAGCTGCAGTACCTGCCCCAACACTGTCCATTCTCGAATGACTTTCTGAAAAAAATGTTATTACTACTAATAAAATACTCACTGTGTGTGTCACAGGTAAGGCACAATGAGTATAAAGACTTGATTATTTTGTTTAGTTTAATTGCCTGTCCTAATGCCCCCTCCCAAGCAAGCAAACAATTAATTTTATACTTTAATAGGAGAGGATCATCAGAGAACATTTTGTCTCATCAAGTTATTATTCATTCTCGCTGCCCGAAGGATTACATAGAAAGCAACTTCACAAAAGCAGTCTACGAATTTCTGGTATCACCCACACATCTTGTCAGGAAATCACTGGCTATTTGACCACCCCACCTAAATTTAATTACATCTGTCTCTAAAAAAACCGCAACAAACAACAAACACAAACAAGTAACACACCAAACAAACCCCTCTTGTAATGGGAATGTAACTACCATATCAAGAGCATGAAGACAGTTTCAATAGAAAGTGCCAAAGCAAGCCTTAAGGGATGTCAACCATTCAGCACACGACCTTGAAAAAGCTTCCTAATATTTCAGTTACAGGAAGAAAAGCCTTCGCGCTACTGAATTATAATCAAATGCTTTAAAGGGTAGCATTTCCCCCCCTCAGACTGTTAACAAAAGACTTTCTAAGTGAGGGGTTCTAACTTAGCAGAAGAAAGCATGAACAGTTCAAACTGTACCATTTTTCTTCCAAAGCCTGATGGAGATGACACTGTGTGCACCATTTTGAGAAGGGATCCATTTTTGAGGATGCTGCTTTAGAGAAGCACCAAGCAAAAGACGATCTAAGAATATGTAAAGTTCTACTATAGTCTGAAGGCTGACCTAGTAAATGATTCTCAGATATATGTAGCTCCTATGAAAAAGGGTAACTACATCAACTTAAAAAATGTCACATTTTATATCAGTTATTTCCCCTGTATTTCTCAAACACTAACAAAGTCTTAAAAACATGGAATAAAATCATAGCTAACTTATTAGCAAGGTAGTGAATATATCCTTTTTCTAAAGCAAACTAAAGCCATTATGAGGTAATGAACAGAGCTCTACACTTGATACAAATATCAGGGCCAAAATGCCAAATCATTTTACTCTTAAGCCTACTCCAGTTGAAAGCAGCCTTTGTAATGAAAATTGACCATAAACATGCCTGGCCCTCTGCACATGAGTATTATTGGCTAACACAACTGTTAGAAATAAACTGTAAGAGACATAAAGTTATCAACAGTTTTTATAATCATACAATAAACAAGATGCAGATTATTATTATTATTTTTTTAATTAAAATTCAATATACAACATATTTCTAACATTCCCTTATAATTGGTTGTGTGTCAGGAAAGTCAGCTTGTTTTACCTCCTACTTCAGCTCCCAGCTACTACAAAAGGGGTTTCATCACTTGAGAACAACTCGCACACCTCTCAGAGCTGCCTTCCAGTTGACACAACTGGACGGCTGAAACTTTCTTAACAGCGTATTTATCTCTCTGAAGCTTTTAGAAAGATTATCTAGCAACAGAGGCAACATACATATCTGTGAAAGTTCTCTTTGAGGGAACAGTTAACAGTTATGTCTGCATGTTTAGAGGAGTAAGAAACGACAAACAAGCAAAGATCAAATCCTGTAGAAAATGGCCTTGTAGAAAATGCATCCTCATTGAAGAAAGTTCTCCTCTACTTTATAGCCAAGTTTCTGCGCTGCAAACATTAGTTAATGCAGTAAGTCTGTAACAAAAATAAATCATAAATATGGAAAAAAGCAGTTAAGTGAGAACACCCATCACAAAGATCTCATTGTGTTAGACTGGATATTGTGGTATTTATAGCTTGACCACAAATGCAAGGGTGGCAAGTCTTGAAATTTTTTTCCCCTGCTTCTTTTCTTAAATTCGCAGTGTTTTGCAGTATGTATAAAGATTTCTCAAAATGACCTGACTGGTTCCTATCTATTACAAGATACTCAAAAGATCTGCAGAATGTATAAAGCAATATGTAAAGTGTTACTGTGGCATGACAAGAATAGGTAAGTGAAGTCAATGAACCAAATCCTGCTGTTCATGGCATCACCTCCACTGTAAGTCACGAGCAGCTCCCTGAAAGCCATACCTGACACAAGTTATTGGGCCAGAAAAACTCAGACTTGATTCCTGTCACTATCTATTTACTACAGTTTGAATTTGGGCTTAACAATCGATGACTCAGGACTTACCAAGACAGCAAAAGTACAGTGACCTGCAGCTTTTGCATGCAGAGCACAAAGGAGTCTGCCTGTCTGTCTGTCTACTTCATAGTCAGTTTATTTTTCCCATAACCTAAGAAATATTACAATCTCCAATAAAAAAAATCTGTTTTGCATATAATCTGAAACACAGTTGAGCATACACTGAAACAATAGAGGACAACCAAGTCCAATCTCTAAAAAAGACTGTATTACATTTTCTTTAATTTTGTAAAAAATATTCAAGTGAACTACATTGGCATGAAGTGTTACAGGTTAAAACCAACCACTCACACCCACCCACCCCCCAAAAAATAAAACCACAACCAGCAAAAGGGAAAAAAATACTAATGTTGAACAACACAGGCCCTTTTGCTCATTACATAGTGACTGTATTACGGACAGCTGCATCAAGTATTCTTAAGGTTAACAGATACTAAAATATTAAATTCATACATTAGGTGAACACATACCACTTGTATATGAACATATGGATGCACAAAAACACATGGTAAAAGCAGTTAACACCATTTTGCAGACTTCCAAATTTGCTTTTTTGATCTTTGGCTGATGATGGTGAGTTGCTCAGGCTCTTTATTACATGCAGCTCAAATGACTTTGGGTACTTCAAAACAAGCATTACAAGCTTTATCTGCTTAGCCTTTCTGGATAAAAACCCCAGCCCTATTAAAATCATAAACCAACTACTATTGACTTAAGTGGCTTAATGCACTCTAAAATCCACAGTTCTAATTTTGCCCTCATTCAAACTAATGAAAACCCTAAATAATTGCTCCAAAGTCAGTTCACATTCATAGGATAAAGACAAAAGGAGCATAAGGGCAATTTTATTTCACGGCTTAGCTCCATACTTGTGCGACTGATTAACTCCAGTGTTACAAAGGACACCAGAGCCTTTCAGAATGTTTGTGTAAAAAAATAGAAAATCTGGGATATTGAATTTACCCATAATAAAATGGCATCATTTGCTTGTCTTGAAGAGGGGTGGGAAGGGAGAGAGAAAAAAACCACTTTCAAAGTTCAGATTTTTCATACTCAAGTTCCCATTGCAGGATTGTATTCTGGTCAGCATGTAGCCTTGTTTTGGTGGGACTAAATGCAAAAGCTTTTCTGAACTAAAACTAATTTCAGACAACTGATGTGGTCTTAAAAGGATTTTTAATTTTTTCCCATGTTCTCATTTTAGCAAAGGAATTCTTTACACGCTTTTAACCGAACAATTGATATTAAAATTAAACGTCAATTACTAAAAAGTTACTGTCCTTTTGCATTTTCATATTTTCAGTCATACCTTTTTCTCCCAAAAACTTACCAAAGGGTCATACACACTTGTATGAGCAACAGGCAAGATCATGCATTTCTTAAGCTTCAATATAATATCATCAAATCTTAGATTACAACAAAGATAAGAAAGACCAATCATAAAAAATAAAAATAATCACACCCCAGATTCTGATACACTGCCAGCGTTTGACAGCATTTTAATTCTTTCAACATACGCAGGCCAAGTGCTGCTACAACCACAAAGCACACGCCTGTGCCTCTCACGAGCCGAGATTCCTACAAAGGCTCTCAGTGCAACAGGTGCAATAAGATTAACTCTACCTTGAGAGTCTACACTAAAGACAAGTCAGCTCCGAGCCCTCCCTAAACACTGAGGCCCCGCACAGCGCCCCGGGGCAGGCGGGAGGGAGGCAGCAGCACCAGTGCCCCCGCACGCCTTGCTGATCGCATTGAGCAGGAGCGCGAAGCTTCACCCGGCAATAAAAGGCTTTCAGAGTAGCACCAGGCCTGCCCGGAGGCGCACCAGGCCTGCCCGGCCCGGCCCGAGACTCGGACGGGGCTCAGCACGGGCTGCCCTGAGGCGACTCCGGCTGCGGGCCGAGGGCAGCGCCGAACCGGCCGAGCCGGGTCCCGCGGTGCCCCCGCCCGCTCACAACTCCTCCGGCAGGGGGGCGGGTCCCGGCCGGGCCCGCCGCCACTTACCGAGCCCCAGCACCGGGATGCTGCGGCCGCTGGCGAGCAGCACCGCCAGGCCGCCACCCGGCCCGGGCCTGCCCGCCACCGCCATGGCCCCGGGACTACAACTCCCGGCGGCCCCTGCGCCCGCGCTGAGGATAGGCAGGAGCGCGGGGCCGGGAACGGGACACGCGGAGGTGGGAGCCGGGGAGCCGGGGAGCCGGGGAGCCGGGGCGGTGGGAGCTGGGTGTCGGAACACGTGGCGGGGAGAGCCAGGCGGACCCCCGGACGCGGGGCCGGGTCCCGGCGGGCGGTGCCGCGGCTGATCCCTGTGCCCTCTCTTTGCCTCCTGTGGCAGGCGGCGGCTCTGCCGTGCCCCGAGCATGCTGTACCTGGTCGGGCTGGGCCTGGGCGATGCCAAGGACATCACGGTGAAGGGGTTGGAGGCGGTGAGGCGCTGCCGCAGGGTGTACCTGGAGGCCTACACGTCGGTGCTCACGGTGGGCAAGGAGGCGCTGGTAGGTCGGGCCCAGGGCCCGGGGCCGCTCGGAGCGCGGCGGGGGCCGGGCTGGGCTGGGGGTCAGCGGGGCAAACCAGGGGTGCCCTTTGTCGGGAGAAGTGTGTCCGTGACGCTACATTTTATGGGAGAAATCGTTTCGCTACCTTGGGAGAAAACTGCAGCGAAAATAAAATGTTCCTTCCTACAGCTGGTGGTACTGGTTTTCATCTCAAATTCTGCCAGTGTATGCAGATCCTGAAATACTTAGAGGGCTTGGTTAGAAAAACGTCTGATCTGCTTAAAAATAAAAAACTCCAGAAAACATATCAGAAAGATATGTTTTGAATCCCCGAGCCCCTGTATCGGCCTGAGGTGCTGTGACATTCCTGGTGGGAATGGCAGTGTGCCTGTCACACATTCCCTGGGCCAGGCTGAGTCCGCCACAACAGGCACAGCGCAGGAATGGGCTGTAACAGCATGGAGACAAACACACATCATGGAAACAACAGGAGTCATATGTACAGGTCATAACATTGATGGGTTCACAGATGGTTATAGAAAGATAAAGTTTAATGTTGAAATAGTACCAACAAAAGACCATACCTGCCCACAGAACAGGGAGCTCTCCCCTGAATAAGCTGTGCAGTGTCATGCAGAGATGCTGCCTGGGCCATGGATGCTGTACAGCCTGTGTGCATACCTGGGTACACACAGGGCATGGCAGGCTTTTAGCTTGTAGTCAGCATTACATGGTTTCTGCATCCAAGGTAGGCCGGAATATTTGGGGCCTTCTCTGGTTT
Organism: Pithys albifrons albifrons; assembly: GCF_047495875.1. Classification (NCBI taxonomy): domain Eukaryota; kingdom Metazoa; phylum Chordata; class Aves; order Passeriformes; family Thamnophilidae; genus Pithys; species Pithys albifrons. Next base: position 14,261,571 of record NC_092467.1, read on the forward strand.
ATCTGCTATATTTTGAAATGAAGATATGCTCTGTGGTTTTATGTTTCTTTTCAGTACACTGCAGCAATCTAAATTGTAGTCAATTAATTAAAACAAAATGTTCTTTTTTATTGTTGTTTGATAGTTGGAAAATTGCTAAATGGAAAGGATTACTTGGATATTTTTACTTAAAAAATGTGCATTTGCTATCAAAAAAAGATTCATAGCCATCTGAAAATAAAACATTGAATAATAGAAAAACATTGAATATTTTTGGTGTGGTTATTTTGGTTTTTTTTGTGGGCTTTGTTGTTATTTTTTTAATTTTTTAAGTCTTTTGCAAACCTTGAAGACCTAGAAATAAGATAACTGGGAAAAGTGATCAATAAAAACAAAGTAAAAGATGTTGTCTTACCTGAAACCACCTAAGGGAATATAGGAGTTAATCAGCAAGTGTTTGTAATGGAGTCCAGTTTACATACAAGTGACAATGCTGGATGGTTTATTTAGTAATCTGAAGGTTAGTCTCTCCTAAGCAGCATGAAAAGTTATGGGAAATCTCTCAAGAAGAACAGATTTTTTCTTCCAGAGATTTTCTTGATATCCTCCTGTGTTGATGCTTTTAAAATCAGGTCTCAAAATTCAAATGGCATGACTTGCTTAGTTTATCTTGTTGCCCTGAAACATGTATTAAAAGCTATTTGATGTTGACCGTCTAAATTAGCCCCTAGTTTGGTGGAAGAACTGTTTGGACCCAGTGGCCTCCCAGTGAATCTACTTTGTCAGGAGAGTGCTTTTTATATATTCTCTAATTAGCATGCTTTGATTATCATCATGGAGCCATCTCAAAGCATGCAAATAGATTCCCTTGGAAGAAAACAAACACAGGTGTGCTCCTGGGACTGCACCCAATGCGTTCTCTTGTGTGCATTTGCTCACAGCATTGCCCTGAAGTCAGCCTGGTGCAATAATAGGCCCATGCAAATGGATGGAGTGCTGTTACCAAGGGCTTTGCTTTACAGATTGGCTCCTGTTGTGCTGTGCTACTTGCTGATGTGCATCTAGTCTGACATCTAATGAAAACAAACTTCTTGTAGTTTGAAATCAAAATTTCTTGTAGTTTGTTTAGTATAGACCTCAGCAGTACTCCAAGATGACTCAACTGTTCTGAATCACAGAAACAAGATTGGCTTAACATTTATTTGGTCCCCTTTCTGTTGAATCTGTACAGGTTGCAATTTGTTTCAGGAGAAAAATAATACCCTCACTTTATAGAGGTAGGGATACTTATCCAGAAATGGGTGGGAACTTATCTTCAGAAAAGGGAATGGAACCCAGTAAGAGTCTCTGACCTAGTACTCTAGCTAGGGGATGGATTTTTTTCATGGAAGCACTGCTCCGCTTCTGTGCAAGTGTGATGTTTCGCTCTTCAATTCACTGTTGTTTGTGGGCAAAGATGAAGTCACAGAAGTCAGAAGAAAATCTTTCCGTGCCATAACAGACATAATAGTTTTATCAGTTCATTAATATTTGTAATTCTACCAGAATTTTCTGTGTACTACTTAGAACAGAAACACCTTTTCTGATCCTTGCCTTGGAAAAAATAACATATAAAGAGCATGTGAAATGCATGATGACACATGACTTAGAGACAGATGTGTTCAGTATGGTCAGACAACCTGTTCTAGAACTAACTGAAGTTTCATTACATAAGTTGATTTGGGAAATAAAGGCATTTAAAACATACAAAGAGATACAATGATTACTGAGCTGCTGAAGAGAAGTGAAGGACATCATCAAATGCATGGTAAAGTATTTCTTAGAGAACTGAAGACAAAGGATTAGTATGAAATTATTCCTTAGATGTGGTTTGTTTAAATGTACTAAGGAAAAATCTGAAAAAACAGGTTGTGGTATAGCTAGTGTGGTGTTTGTATCTGGTTTGACGTCAGTGTTATAACTAAGCTAAGCAGTTGGGCTCAGGCTGTGAGAGGGGATGCCTTACAGTACGACTGCTGGTTAAATGAACTGTACTTGGAGCCCACCCAGGTACCTTCAGTACGCCGGTGTGATTGAGCTACTTTGGGTACACTCCTCAGCTGACACAGAAGGCATAAAAAACCCCAAGTCAGTATCAGAATAAAGGGCTTGACTAATTTTTGTCAGCCCAGGAGCTGGGAAGCTCAGGTGCTGTTGCAGGCGGGGTGAGGTTCTCCAAGGCCTGGGGCAGACTGCTGGGCAGAATAATAAAGAGCTATTCCAGTGTCCATTGTCTGTATTCTGAGTGAGCACCAAGAGAGATACAAAAGCATCCCTAGGTGTCTGATTTTGATGCTTATTAATTTCAATTTCTAGGAAGAGTTTTATGGAAAAGAATTGATCTTGGCTGACCGAGAAATGGTGGAACAAGAAGCAGATAACCTTTTAAAAGAAGCTGATGTTTGTGATGTCGCATTTCTTGTAGTTGGTGATCCTTTTGGGTAAGACAAAGCAACATTTTAGTTATGGCTGTACCTTGATCATTCTTTTTTCAATAGGAAGAAGCCAATTCCATAACTCTTCATGAACCAGCTGAGTTTCAGACCAGAAGCAGTTTTCTATGTTTGCATATTTTTTGTTGTATTAAAAAAAACCATGGAATTGTCTACACTTTATTTTACTTTGGAGTTTTCTTGCCCAGGTGTTTCTTATAGATAGGAATGTGGATGCTCCAGGATGTATGAATCTTTCTTTCAGCGGGCACTTTTAATTTCATTAATTATAATTTTATTCTCTTATGCTAGCTTTCATAATGAAGATTTTGTTTCATATTTTGTCTGCTAACAGAAGAAATTCTAGTATATCACATAATTAAGAAATGTTCTGTTTTGGGGGAGTATTCTTTTAGTTGCTGTTTGTGCTTGCAAACTGCAGCTTTTATACTCAGTTGTTTTAGAATGAATACAGGTTATTGGTTTTACTGTGCTTCTGCTTTGATATAGGATAGTTTTTAAAATCACATTGTTATACATGTTTTCCCGTGTTGGTTTATTAAGCCTTTTGTTTCCACTTTTTATTCCTGCTGGAAAGTGTAGTCTTTTTCTATAACAGAAGGATCTCCTTCTGTCTCTTTGGTCAGGCATCATCAATCTGTATTGTCAAGCCTTAGAGAAGAGCTTTTAGTCTCCAGCTGGTGATTCAAGATTTATACCACAGTGTTAAGGGGCACAAGAAAAATCAAATCACTGAGCACCTTATTTGTGAGTGGAAAAACAGAGAGAGTTTATGAAAAAGAGGAGCAGTGTGCACATCTGTCAAAAGCAGATAATTTCTGTAAATACAGGTTGAAGGGAATTGGCAAGTGAATATTATATTAAACTAGTTATTATGGGCAGATGAACCTGTACTTCAGAAATATTAATTATACTTGCAGTCCATGTTTACATTAAAATTAGGATTCATGTAGAGTGTAGAGCCACATTACCTGTACCCTTGTGCTCTGACCCAATGACTGATATAAATACTCAAGATGAAAAAACAAACTACATGTATTGAAATGTAATTGCTACTTGTAAGCAGTCTTATCTGCCTCAATTATTAGTTTCAGTGTCAAAATACTTCAATTCTGGTTAACGTACTACATACTTGTAGAAAACTCCACTTTTTTGGAATGAGTTTCTTCTCTTAAATGGTTATGTTCTCAGCTTTTAATATTGGAGCTAGAACTGCTCCTATGCCCACACAGAGCCCTAAAGATTTAGGTCTTCATGAGATTACTAGGAAAGAATGTTTCTGTCCTAAGAGAGGCCATAGGGGAGGAGGACAGAAGCCATGTGACTGCTGCTGATCATAGAGTTTCAAGTGTATTTTCAGGTAAGAAGAATGCTTGGCAGCCTTAGGAAATCTCAGGGGTTGGTGGTTAAACAATAAAGCAAGATGTGCCCCATCATCCCCTCACTGTGTACACTGTGCTTATCTGCAGATGTGGCAACAGCTGTGGATGTGCTCAGAGGAGCCTGGCAATGTCAGTGGTACAATGGAAAGCCCACTGCTCTAGGCTGGTGTTAATGTTCATATTATTACTACCATAAAACCTAAAATCTCTATCAGTGACAGAAAATACTGGTTTAGTTTTGGGTGCAGAGGGCTGACTCCATGAAGCCTTTGCTGGTATTTAGCTGAGTGCTCATAAGGGCACTTCTGCTTTTAGCTACAGTCATTAAAGACAGATCTGCTGTGAGAAAACAGTGGCCAGAGCAAATTTTAGGGAGTAAAGCCAGCTGATGCCTTGTCAGTATTACCATAACCACAAAATCCTCCAGTGCCACTTGTCCTTTGTATGTGAAGGGCATAACATAAGGCTGTAAAACCAGCCCCCTCTTCTCCTAGACAGACAGTCTTAAATCACCTTTTCTTATGGAAGTCAGGAGCAATGTTTGTGTACTAACTAAAGTGTTTGATTTGGATCTCTTTACTGCATTCTCCTGGGTCTGAGAGCCTGTTTGTATAAGGGTCTCAGATTTCCCAAATTCAGATTGCTCAATTTTTTTTCTTCCAGTGAAATTGATTTCTTTTTTAAATTATTGATCTTTACAGCCTTGCCAGCTGCTGCCACATTTGTGTTCCACTCTGAAGCACCTGATCTGCTGACTGGTGCTGGTAAGACCAGCGTCAAAATCACCAGACTAAATTCAGGGGAATTCTGTAAGGGTAACTATAAACAAGACCAGGGTGAAAGCAGTTTTCCTAGTTCATTGTTCTGATGGGCATGTGCTATTTCTTTCTTTCCTTTCTCCTTTGGTATAGCCACACAGAAATCTGTGGTACGTCTTGGGAATGATGTAAGCATACATGTAAGCACAACACGTGTAAACGTTGTTGCAGTGCAAAGATTTGCTTGATCTGTATGTATGTACCATTTTTAGGGAGGCTGTAATCTCAATTGCATAACTACAAGCCCAATGATTTTTGCACCAGTCAGTCACTGCAAGGTGTTTATTGGGCCTTAGACCTGGAGCCAAATTTAGCTCAGTTTTAAACTTAACTAGAATTCTCTTAACTATTTCAGAATAAACTTGATCACTCAGATTTAGGCATTGTTAATTTGAGCAATTTGGCTTAAATATTGTAAAAGCTGATTTACTCTAAGGATGTTTTTTCTTAGTAGTACCTGCAGTTCACTTCTGTCCATTCAGAGTTCTTGTCTGAGTGTGTTGCTTTCCTGGCACGTGCTGGTGCAGATGGGAGAGGGCCTGGCTGTGCAGCCAGGAGTGAAATACTCAAGTTTTTTGGAAGTCTGTGCCAAATAGAGTTGACCTTTACAGTTCAACACATGTTCCACAGATACCTGCAGAAGACAAAGGATAAATGGAGCTTTTCTTTTCAAGTACTTGCCAAAGCTACTTTATAAAGTAAGAGTTGTATTTGTGTTAGTTTTAATGATGCCAGAAGGCTGCAAAGAACTGTAACACACTGAGGATGCCTGTGATTTCAGCTAGGGAAGATGACACATGGAAGCCTTATTGGAGTTTTTACTTTCCTGCAACAATTAGTCAGAATATTGTTACCATTTTGTCACCTCTGCATTGCCCTTGTTTGAAGGATTTAATTTCACTTTTCATTTTGCTTGCAACACTTGGTAACTTCATCTTTTCAATCTTTAATTCCTGTCTTTTTCTTAACACAGGGCCACAACACACAGTGATTTAGTACTGCGTGCAGTCAAATTGGGGATTCCTTACAAGGTCATTCATAATGCTTCAATAATGAACGCAGTGGGCTGCTGTGGTTTGCAGGTAACATTTTTCCATATACATGTATTGTATATGTGTGTACTTTGTACATGCATATACATTATTTCACAACTGCTAAGCTTAGGATTGGTGGGCTCTTCTACTGCTGTGGCATGTTCCAATCTCAGCTTAGAAGATCTGGAGCAACTGTACACTTATGGTGTCAGAATTTGTTAACACTTCCTTTTCACCATGCTACATGTCACCAAAAGTCCCTTTTGATGAGCTCATATGAAAATGAGTAGTAACATTTCTATTCTTCTCTGCTCTCTAACTTTCCTCTGCCCCAGGAGACTTTGAAATTTAAGGTTATTTTACAGATAAAGCTTTGCTCGTGTCAAGGTTCTTACCCTGTTGAGAAATATACTGGTCTTGTCATAAAAGAAACAGTTACACAAGCTTGTCCATATGTCCAACTCATAATTAATTCCAAAGTCTTGTATGTGATGCATTCTTTCCAAGTTTGATCTGTATCCACTTTCTGCCTGTGTGATGAGAGGAGGCTTTGCCCAGCCAAGGGCTAATAAAACAAATGACAGTTTTTGTGCATCTTGAATGGCTGAAGTAGAAGAGGCCTCGTGTTCTCCAAGAAAATACTGTCTTATACTTGTATAGGTCCATTATTACTTTCCCTGCGTGAAAAATGTTACGGCACTGGAATCATAACTAATTACATATGAATTAGATGAAGCTTCCCCCTCTTCATTCATCTCTTTAACATAGAACCTGCTCTCTTTCAAGGGTCAGAATGCTTCCCTGTGTATGGAGACACCTAAACAAAGTTCCCACCGTACCAAAACCAAAAGCAAGCACAGGATGTAAATGTAAGCACAGTAAATGTACTATAGACAAGAGCTGAGGGTTTGAACAATAACTTTTCATCACTGAAGGAGGAATTCCTTCCTAGCTGTACATGAAAAAACACAATTTATTTTAATTTCAGCAAACAACTGGCGCCTTCAAATTTCCACGGACAAACTCCAATACTCCAAATGCCATTGAAATAACAATGCTGTCCAGCAGCAGAAAATCTGTTGCAATAATTTGGGTATTATCTTTGGCTTTGATGAGAAATCTGAGAGCCCTTTCTGATCTGGCAGTTCAACAACAGTGCATTGACACCTGCTTCAAGATGTGAATGCTAATACTAAAGGGAACACAGCACAGCATTCACATTCTAGATAATTCTTCCTGTGAGCCCTTTCTTAGTGATACCTACCTATTGCTGCAAGACTTGGGCAAAATTATCTTTTGTGAAGGAAATAAGCTTCTTGGTGTCTAAAATCTACACGTAGAGACAGATGGCAGCTGCTGCATGACTGCACTTACTGGGGCGGGTGACATGACACTTGGGGCTGGGGCTCTCCCTTTCCCCTTTTGGTTCATGGTAGTGCAAAGTTTGCTTCTGCTGTCAGACTGTTGACAAGTAGTTTCTACTACTTGCTAACTTTCTTATTGTTCCTTTACATTCATTCAGAAGGAAGATGCAAGGCCCAAAGAGTTTTCTGAAAGTTTGCTTCCCCCACAACTCCAGCTAGTCATAAGGAAGGAGGAGTATAGAGCTTCTAGGTTAATTGAAAGAAAGACCAGAAAACTAACTGGGGGTATATTACAAACATTCCATAAGGTTTTTCATATATGCAGAGTTTTGTAGATTAGTTTACTATTTCTTTCCCTATTGCATACTGAAGGAACAGAGTATGAAGGAAATGTGGTCTGTTTTTTCAACTCTGGCATTAGTCCCCTTTTTCACTCTGGCTTGGGAGGGGCTCCCTTCTCATAAGTCAACATTCCTGTTGTCGTATAAAGCATTTTAGGAAATAGTGATTGTATTACCAGACAGACTATAACCAGTTGTATGTTTAACTCTTCATTGCTCCTTACAGGCATAAACAGCAAGTGAGGTATCTCTTACAAAAAAGCCTGTGATTTAGAGTTGTGGTGAAAGTTTACAATTTCTTTCAACAGTCTTTGCATTCCTGGCTGTCTCCTGCCATCAATTTAGTTTTGGAGTTACTGTGTCTCAAATTGCAAAGTTGCTGTCAAGTATAGGAGGGATTCCTCTTTTGCTTCACCACAGAAAAGGCTTGGCTTTTTTTTTCTTGTTTTAATCTGATACCCTCTCTCTTTCTTAGCAGAGAAAAACAGGAAACACCTTTATACCCTGTTCTGAGAGCCATGTGCGTAGTGAGCTGTAACTGCTGATTAGGGCCTCTGTAAAATGCAGCTACAGTGCAGGCTGTTCAGAGAAGAATATGTCTTGCCATCAGAGCAATGTTTCTGTGCAGGCGACAGCATTCTGGTAGTTGTGCAGTTTTCCTGTACAGTAGTGAGTGACTGAAGTCAGTAGAGCATTAGTGATGGTTTGTTACCTTCAATTCATAGATAAATTTCTTGCCAAATTATAAGGACTTTCAAATATTTTGTTTTCACTGTCTTGCCCATTTACCAGCATTAGTGCTGCTGTTTTGGAAGATTGAAATTATATCTATACAAAGAAAAGAATGGGGGTTTACTTTTGAAAATTAAACTTTTTGAACTTATTGGAAGCTCTCATAGATTGATACAATGAGGTGCAGCTATTGAAAACAGGGGATAGTATAACATAGCAAAGTATTTGTCTGACTGTGCACAAAGCTCTGTGATTTGCTGTGTCTCCCTCTTTTACACTGTTCTGGCTGTGCTTCACTGCGCCAGATGTTTTTTTCCCAAAGTTGAAGAACATATTTTCCCTCAAAAAGAAATTAATTTTGTCTGGGCGGAAAAGCCAGGAAAAGTGCCCATGTGTCAGTGCCTCTTAGCATGTTCTCTGCAGGTTCACCTCTCTTGTTTGAAGTTTGGCATGCAGGTACCTTTATCACTGACTCCTCCTGTACTGGAGAAACACCACCAGTGAAGACAATCAGGCAGTTTGGTGACACTGCCAGGGAAGTCCGGGAGAGGGGACATCCCCAGGGCAAGGCTGAAATTCTCAGAGAGCAATTCTAGTGGCTGGTAACAAGACAGTTCAGATCTCCTCATCAGAAGCTTCACAGTAGTTCTGTAGCTTTGGAAACCTTAGTATTTTAGGTAACAGACTTAGCTCTATACCCGCTTGGCTACCCCATGAGCAAGACACTGCCTTGGCTCTATCTGATCAGGATTCAGCATTGCAGGCTGAAAACAAAGGCAGAACCCAGCCTGACTTCTAAAGCTTTACCTGTGCCTACACTTGGTTTTTTGCAGTAGCTAAGGCTTTTAGCCCTAGAATAAAGGTACTGAAAACTCTGGATCTCTAATTTACACATTTTTCATTCCTTCCTAATCTGCATGGTTACTTTGGGAAGGTCACTGGCCAGAGTGGTGCTCTCAGAACAGGATTCTCTTGGACCTGGTTCTAGTAATGTATCCTTGAGGTAGAAGTATGGATGGTCAAACACATGAAGAAAATTCTGCATCATACTGACCTGTGGTGCATGTGAAGGAATGATGCAACTTGAAATAGCTAAGATAATGGCATTAATGTAAAAAAAGAAGAATGAGAACTGAAGTGCAAAGCTGGAGGCAAGACACGGGATGAGATAAAAGACTAAAATGAGACACTCATTTCTGAGTGGTGTTGCTCATTTTGAAAGCATTTGCTTTATATTTTGGTAGGGTAGGTAGGAAAAAAACTGTCACGGCAAAAGACCTGCCTTTCTTTTGAGATGTACCCACTTTCCACCTGAATAGCTTCAGAACAAACATCTGCATGTTCCCTTGCTTCTTTCACTGACTCATCTCAACCTTCTTTTGTTGGCTGTCCAGTTAGTTCTTGTAAGACAATTACAGTTAGAAAATAGAAGTTTTTGCTACCAGCTGATCACTTAAATACAAAAGCAATGCTTACTGTGTTATTTTTGAGTGTTTACTGAACAGGTGAGTAAATTTTCAGTGTTGAGCTGAAAAATATTACTTAGAGATAAGGAAGCTGAAGGATGCCATCATTACCACTGTGCTCATAGTCAATGAGAAAACATGGAGTAGCTGCAGGAGTGGAACCTCTGAGTTCCACCCTCTCTCTGTGCCCTAATCTTCAAAAACACTCTTTGCTCTAATAGGAGGGACTTCACATGAAATGATTTTTATTCACTGACAGTTAAAATAAGCTGTTTTTCATCACTAGCTGGTTTTCTCAGTTACTACCAGCTTCTGAGCATTTTAGAAGTTGGCATTTGTTTCTCAAGCCAATTAAAGGTTAAATCAGTTCTAGTCACACTACTTCATTACTCACAATTGCTGTCTAACTTAGTGCCATTTGTCACCAGCAAACATGACCCAGAAACATCCATTTAATCAGAACAGTTTGTGGTTGTTTTTTTTTGTTTTAGCTATCTTCATTTCATATTAGTAAGCTAAGTCACCAGAGTGGGAAGGAAACATCACCGGATATTGCTGGAAAGAGTCTTAGAAGGTTATTAAAGATCAGGTGACATTACCTTGGAGGGAAAATCCTCTCCTATTCAAGTTTGCTTGTGGAGTTTCTGAGTATTCTGACAGCTGAATTTTATTCTGCTTGTGGAGTGGCTATTTCCTAAGCACAGACACAAGAGGCAGCCATAGAAAAACGTGCTCCTTGTGTGGGCTGCTTTTATGTGATTTGTCTCAGCACCCTTCTGCAGACTGTCATCACGTGGATGGGATTCCCTCAGCCAAAAGCCTTTTCTTCACATTTCCTTTCTCTCTGGCATGCGCTAAGGGGACTGGAGGTTTTTGGGACAGCTGAGCCAATCTGTTGGCCTGCAGTACAAAAAGGAGTCATAGCCACATATGTGTGAGTGGTAAAACCTTTCAATTTCATGTGAAGGTTCTTGTGAGAGGCACTTGAAGTTGCTAATTGTCTGTGGTACTAAATAAGGTAGTGCAAAGGGCTAGAGCTGGCTTGTGGTTGTTTCATATGACCAGTTCCAAATGAAAACAAAGGTTGACTGATTCTTGGTACCTCTTTGTTGATTGCACTACTGCCTAAGCTGCTATCTGGCAAAAATATATAATATAAAGAACAGTAGGAGCCCTTTAATCTGATGAATGTGCTCTGGAGGGTTATTAGCAGGTTAGGGAGGATAAAGGGAAAAAAATATGACTTGTTAGGTTCCTGTTTTTGAGGATGGACATTGCACAGCATCATGTCAGAACTCTTATGACAAAGATAAAGGAAACATGTCTTAGCTTTTCTTTGTATGTTCATTGGGATTTATCAGGAAGTAGCCTGGGATACTACAAGGTGCTCTCCAGTCTCCAAATTCCAATGAGGAATAGTCTTAGGAGGAAAAGCCTCTTAGTTCGTATCAGTGGGATGTGATCAAGCTGTGAAGAGTCTTCATTTTCAGAACTCATCTGTCCTGTGAGAATTATCTGCAGTGTAACCTGTGACCACCCCAACCCAGAACATAAACAGGTAGCACGTCAGTCCTGGAGGGTTTCAGGGACTTGGTTGTGTATACAGGTAGCAGGTCTGAAAAATGCAATAACTCATCCTACCTTCTTCCTTCTGCCATATAACCAGTGCTGAAGCTGTTTGAAAATTCAGGAAAGGATGTAGGCTTGTAAGTGAAAAATTGCTTTGTCACCACCACAGCTGATACAGCAATAATTCTCAGAAAGATGCTGTAAAAATAAATGTCTGTATTTTGAAATCTTTACTTCTTGTTTTCTCTGCAGCTGTTGCCCTACTGCCCTTTAATATTAGCTGGCATCTCTCCTGCTTGCTTTAGTACTTTTTAGATAGGATGGGGGATCTTCCTTTTTTTAATTTCCCTATTTAGTCTCAGACTTGTTCCTTCTTTTTATGCTCTATATTTTTGTAGTGATTAGCCACACCAGTTTAAGTGAGGACAGCTGATCTGGACAGTTTCAGGTGTCTGATATCATTCAGACTGGCCTTTAACAAAGTTGCTCAGGAGCTTCATTGAAATTTCTCTCCTATGCCAGCTTTCCCAGGTGAGATCAAGGTACAGCACTTTTGCTCTCGTAATTTATTTTGGCCTCTCAATTTGCTTCTACTTATGTAAACAAGAAGTAAAATAAGAAATACCATTAACAGAAGAGTTAAAATACTAATTGAAAACAAGCACCTCAGTACCAAAAGTTGTCAATCATTCTTTCCTATTATGTGTGTAAATATAATAGGAAGTTATAGCTTGTTCTGAGGGGATGTAGCTGTGAGTTGAAACACGGTTTTCTACGGTATTTTGCGAGGCAGAAAACTCTAGCAAAAAGGCATTGCCTCAGAGCGGAGTTCTGGCTTCCCTTCCTGACTTCAGCTATTGTGTTGCAAAATTTCAGTGCACAAAGCTTGGCTTAAGCCAGTTACTACTTGGGTCAGGGGGAGAGGTATTTCCAAAGACTGAGGTCTTTCAAAATGACTTTTTGAAATTTTTCTGTGAAGGTTTTGAGCACTGGGGAGAAGGTAAGGTTAGTTTCCAAGCCGAGAGCACAAAATATCTGTCCAACCATCTCACTGCGCCCCTTTGAAATCCTGGCACTTTTGTGCCTGAGCAGAATGTAGACACTCTAACAAGTCTGATGATTAGTGCAAATGTGATGCTTGAGATGTTTTGGCTTGTACAGAACAGGTATCACCTACTCCTAAACCCCAGGTCTGTGGGTGCGGCACAGACTGCTGTGAAACCTCATGTGCTGCTGCCTCCCTCCCTTGCAGCTGTGCCAGCACATGCACAGCACCAACGTGTCCCTGAAAACACACGGAGCTCCTCAGCACCTGAGTAAACTTAGGAACTATCTCAAAGCATGGCATTAATCCGTAGTTGTGTCGTAATACACCTTGGTGGACAAACATGTTGAACAGTTTTATTCCAGTGACAAGCATGATTTTTTGAATTTTGGGGCCCTATTCAGCCCTTTATCATTAGTGGAAAAGTTTTGTTTAATTTCAGTGAGTTCTGACTCCAGTGGACTTGCTGTCTTCTGTAACTACTGAATTCTTTGGATAGTAGTGAAATTTTTGGCATTTACTGCTCTTTCTGCAGCAAGGCCTTTCTTGAAATTCAGGTGCTTCATGCATGATTTCAGGAGGCAGAAATTAGAACACTGCAGAGGAATCTATATTAGGAACAAATTAATCTGCATGAGGTGAAGGGTGGCTGTTAAAAGTGTAAGTTCTGATACAGTCCTGTGCAGCTTCTTTAAGGCAGTTTGTCTTGGTGGAAGGGCAGTTCCTATGTTTGCATAAATGTCACACATCTGCAGACATCAGATGCTGGATGAGAAAGAAATTCTGGTTTATTCTGTAGAAGTGTTTGTAAGGTAATTGGTTACAAGTATCAAGCACAATAGAGGTATCCATTTACTGCTTCAGTTCCATGGCATTAGGACTGATGGTGTACCAGAAAGTTTCCAAAGCAGTATTTCTCCCTCTATAATTTAAAGTAAAAGTATGTGTACATTAATGCTAGGAAATCTGTTCTTCAGGTGTTTAGTTAGTAGAGGGGGGGTATAAACTGCAAAGGCATTTCTAGAAGGTTTATAAAATATGCTCACTTCCATCTTACTGTTTAAGAAGATGCTGCCCAGGTGCTGAGACAACAGGTGTATTTTTGTAAGACTGTTAAGTACAATTTTCTATGATACCAATACTTTGTCAAGGTATTCTGAAGTTATTTCTACTGAGTAGATAGGCCATTTCTGACAAAAAAGTTTTGTTCTTCTTTGACATTCAGACTTCAGTTTTAATGCAAAACCTGGTAAACAAAGGACAGATTCAGTGAATCTGACTGGCAGGGCTTGCCCAAAAAGAATAACTTGCTTAATTTCTTGTTGGCAAAAAGGATGGAGAATCTTTGTAATGAATAATGGAAAAGACAAAGATAACAATCGGAACAAGTGCTGTAGGGTATAAAGCTGAATGCCCAACTTGTTCTTAATATGTGGCAGAGTGGTTTAAAAATTCTGATTCCCAACAAAATACCTATCAGATAGTAACATTTTGCTCACTTTCTGCACATCGTTTCCTCCACTAAAAGGCAGAGATGGAAGTTTCTCTCCTTCAGGTTATCAAAATGCTAAAGGGACAAAATAAGATTCAAGGTTAACTGAGGCCACTTTCTGTCCTGAACCAGGACTGCTGCTTTTGGGAAATGGCTGCAGTGGCTTTCAGGTGGCAGATGGGAAGCAGTTAGTTGGCTGGTGCTGGACATTTCAGCAGTTGTGGAAGATTGCAGGGATACTGCCAGTGAGACTAAAGGTGCCTTGCTCCCAGATGCTCTAACATTGAAAGGAAGAAACTTGTATAGTTTTTCTTCAGATTTGGTACAAAATGGGGAAGACTTCTAGGCAGTCACATAGACAACAGGCAAAACATAGTTTGGGGTTTTTTCAATTTTCTAGAACCTAGCTAAGAAGTTACATCAGGAACAATTCTTTTGGTTCAACCTGTATTTACTTTACTGGAAGAACCTTTAGGTTGTGAAATGTACACGGTGTGTTCTTGTGCTTGTGCTAGAATGAAATACTTAAAAGAGGAAATGTTTTCAGTAATATTCCAGGAACCTTTGAATAAACTCTGTTTCTGTCAGTATGAATGGTTAAAATTTGAGCTTTTGGTCCCTTGAAAACAAACATGTTTCTGCTTTGATTCAAGTTCTCTGCCAGCATAAAAGACTTAATACTGCAACCTAATGCCACAGTAAAATTAGTCTGTATGGGGAAATCCCCAGATGGCACAGGACTGCCAGCACTGCTGCTGCACAGCATCCTCTGCCAACAGCACACACAATGCCTCCTGCAGAGGGCAGGGAAAAGCATCTTTGCCTTCCAGGAGTTCAGAGAAAGTGAGAAGGGTAGTCCCTATAGCTGTTGTTTCTCTGGTGGGCTTGAGCAGACAGAATATTGGCAAGCTGTACAATCTCTTGGGACAGCCCTTGTTCCAGAGCTAAACTGAACAAAATTGATGGATGGTTTTGCCCTTTTTCAGCTTAGTTACAAAATCTTCTAAACCAAATATTGCCATAGGTTACATATGACTTTCACTTTTGCATCACCAGAGATGACTGGCAAGACTATTGCTTCAAATGTCTTCACTGAGATTAGGGATTTACAGTAATAAACGTGTTAAGACTGAGAATAGTATCAGTGAGTATGCTTGACATAATCTGACAGCAATATTCTTTTTACCATATGTACATAAACAATGTTGCACCTCTCTGCTTCATGCACAATCTGTCCTGTCTTCAGATCTTCATACCCACTGTCTCCTTAGACTGTAATTTCTTTTGCATGATAGAGCTTTCATCTGCAGGCAAGTGCCATTTTAATACAAATACTACTGTATCAGTAGAATCAAAACATTGTATTACGGCATTATTTGAAGTTGCCTAGCCTCAACCAAAATAAATAAAAAGTAAATACTTTTTGTGCTAATCTTACAAAGTTTGTGCCTTTAAAAGGACTGCAGAATTAAGTAACAAAGAATAGAAGGGATATTGGAAGTTAGTTAACATTTATTCAAAAGGTGAATGCAGACAGGTAAAAACTTTACAGGTAGTTTATTACTTGTTCTTTAACATTATTGCATGCTCTTATTTTTTTCTTATTGCATATATGTGTTACTCCATTTGCTTTGTTTTACAGTTGTACAATTTTGGAGAGACAGTCTCTGTAGTGTTCTGGACAGATACATGGCAGCCAGAAAGCTTTTTTGACAAGATTGAGAAGAACAGGCAGAGTGGAATGCACACCCTGTGCTTACTCGGTGAGCAGCTCCCCCAGCTCCTCAGCTACCAGTGCAGCACTGAGAGGCAACAGTGACAGGCACGCAATGCTGTCTGTGATTCAACATGCTCTTAGCTAACATGTATCTCTAAAAATACAGAAAAAATTGGAATTTTAGTGCATGTGTGCCTGGAGTCAGTTCGGCCACTGTTCACGTTACAGCAGCCAGGAATTTAATTCCTTCTCAGAAAATCCCTAACAAGGTCTTTGTAGAAGTTAGATAGGAGTGGGAGGTCCATTTTTGCTTTAAAGTTCGCTAAGATTTTAAGCTAGATCTGGCTTAGGATCCAAAGCAGACTGCAGTGACGAGCAGCCATCTTTTATTGACTGTTTAACACACAACTTTCTGGGGACCTAAATCACACATTTAACCGTATTTGTATTCTGTACAGTGACAGTCTTTTTCCTAAATTATCTTACCTAAGGATGTGTTGGCAAAAGCCAGTTGTCATGTGAGAAGCTTCAGTACTGTAAAGTCCTTGCTATCATGGAGCTGAAGGGAACGCTACTCCCACCTGATCACTGTCCCAGGCTCTCCCATGGCGTGCTGTCTCATCTTTATCCAACAGTCCTCAGCTGACCACTTTCTCAGAAACTCAGTTTAGGCAGTTTAGGTAACTCCTTAAAGATTATGGAACTTCCAGCACATAAACTATAAGGCACCTGCATTATTTCTATCTAGAGTTATATATCTTTCTGTATCGTCTTTTACACAGCTGGGATCATTCAGGGCCAAATAAATTAATATCTTAAGTACTAACAAGGTCTGTGGTAGCTGGAGGATTATGAGCAGGAAACAATTTAAATGTGTAAGCATCACTGCACATCAGACTTTTCACTGCCTTGTCAGTTGCTTGTTTTCAAAATTTGCTAAAAATCAGAATTCTGGTAATTTGTTTTAAAGAATGATAAGTGCTTTAAACAAGGATTATTGCAGCTATTTGTTAAAACAAATATTCTTTAGGTATTTTGTATAATAATTTCTATGATCCCCTTTTAAATTTTTTTACCTAGTAGTGAGAATAAAAATTTTGAAACGATGAAACTGCATTGTAAATCTCACATTTCAGGGACTATTGTGCTAGCTGCACCTAATTATAACTCACAGCTGAGAACTACCAATTTCCAAGCTAATTGTTCCCTGAATTAATACTTGGGCATTTTGGTCTATGTACTGTTTATCCAACTGACTAGATTACCAGGTAAGCAAGTGTGACATGAAAAAGGTTAGTGCTGATAAACTTTTGAATTCAAAGTGACTTTGTGGACATATAAGCAGTTGATAAATTAGGCATTTGCAAACTTGCAGCTTTGCATTTAAGCCCCTTTCATCTGAGTCACTTTGGTTTACAACTTGATTATGTAACTTAAGCAATACTTTTGTTAAATCCAAGGTTAAAACTGTATCCATCTTTCAGTATAATTTTTGGGGGGCATTTGAATACAGATAACATTTGAATTCTTCTTGGATCAATTAGTTTCATAACATTGCAGCTGGGCAGTCTTAGCTACCTAACCCCTTCTCTATTTCAGTTTTGCCCAAATCCTTTTTTTTTGTCCCATAACAGAAGATTGTTCTAAATTTGACTGGGACAGGAAGGAAGTGCTAATGAAAGTCGTGTTCCTGCATGGCAGTGATGTAATCACTGTTAGTCAGTCAGACTGTTCTACCTTTGGTGACCACAATGTGCTCATACCTTAGGCTCAGTCCTGATAGCCTGGTGTGCTCAAACATGCTGTTATTTAGCTATCTCATGGTAAATATGCCTGCTATTTGTATACTTAGCTGTATTTTTATTTGGCTGTGTTGCTCTGAAATCTGTGAAACTTGCCCTATCTTTGGATAAAATCCCACGCATAAAGTCACAACATTTTGTGATTAATTAACACATGAAACAGTACAATGGGATCCATATTCCTTTTCCCTGTAATAGCTAAATGTTGTTACAAATTTTATAGAATCCATTAATTAAATTAAGCTTTACCTACATAGAAAACTAAGTAGGCAGTTTGTAGGGAACCTGTGTTTTAATATCTGTTTTGTTCTACAGATATTAAAGTGAAGGAGCAGTCTCTGGAGAATCTCATGAAGTGAGTCACCATTTTGAAACTATACAGAAACACACAGTGCACTTACAAAGGGGTTTTTTTGTACAAGGAACAAAGGTTCTTTGCCCATAGTCTAATACTGAACTTACCTGCCTTTTGCTCTTGAGTTTCTCAGTGGCCACTGTCTTTTGTTTCTTACAAGGAGTGGAACTCTCTTGTTCATTACAATAGGGCCTGGCTTAATTTACAGTAACTGAATGGAGTGGCAGCAGAACATGATCTTCTTTGTAACTGTTGCTGTGAGAAGCACCAGCTCAGAACGGGGTAGGCTTTCCACTTGGCCAATGAAGTGCTATTTCTCTACTGTTCTGTCACCTCCTAAAACAGATTAATACCTGAAACAGTGTTCTAGATTTATTTCTGTACACTGGCTGGAAACAGTGTGAAATACAGAATACATACCACCCTTTTTAAACAGCTAAATAAGCAATATATAGAAAATGCTCTTCAGTTTATTCAACTGTATTCAAAAAGTTCTTACCACATCTTATTCATCTCTCTGCAATCTGTATGTTTTGACAGTGGTAAATATAAATGGCTCCTTTATACACATGCTGTAACTGGTCTAAATTAACATTTGTGAAGTCTCACGGTATCATTGAGGTTTGTTTATTCTGGAGTTCAAAATGTTTGACTGAATCCAGTTGGCAAAGAAAGCAGTATTTCATTTAAGAATGTATTTCTGAGGCTGTAATCATCTGTCTGCAGGACATTTGACACAGAAACAGTTGTTTGCCCTTAAACTGAATTCTAAAGCATCTTTCAGGAGTAGCTGCAAAACCTGCATATTGCTTCTCACAGCTGAATTTGCTTTTAGGACTCCAGTAATCTGCCAGCTGGAGGCCCAGCCATTTCACAGGTGTGCTGAGAGCACAACAGACTTCTGTCTTCTTTAAAAATTTCCCTATTTTCTAAAAGGCCCAGCCTGAGAGCCTGGGCCTGTTGAAGTTCAATTTTGTGGTCTAGAAGTCTCTTGAAATAAGCTGCAAGAATGCTGGGGATAATGAAATGTGTTATGTGAAATTTCTCTTCTTTGCCTTCCTGGCAGAGGGAGAAAGATTTATGAGCCACCACGCTACATGACTGTGAATCAAGCTGCAGAACAACTTCTTGCCATTATTCAGAACAGGAGGCTCCAAGGATTAAAAACAGGTATAGGACTGCAATATTCCTGTCTGTTAATATTCATCTACTAAAAATTCATTTAGCTCTGTTCCCCTTTTTAAAAGTTTATTCCTTCAATACTGTTAAAATGAAAATCTTTTCATTTTATCCCTTACATGGAATGAATCAGAAGCAGCAGTTTCCTGAAAGTGAACACAATTCCTGAGTTAATTACATATTCCACTTCTGCTGCCTTCTCATTCCTCCACATCAACATCTTTAAGATAGAGCTTTATCTACTTTGAAGAACAAGCTTCTTTCTGGACCACTCAAATAATAGTTACGGCTTAAGCATTTTCAGTATTTTTCTCCTTTATGATAGTACCATTAGTCAATAAGAGTTTAATCTTCTTTTTACAGAAACTACTGAAAACACAATTTGTGTTGGCCTTGCTCGGGTGGGTGCTCCAGATGAGAAGATTGCTTCAGGCACACTACAGCAGATGTCCAGCGTGGAATTGGGTGGTCCCCTACATTCCTTAATTGTTACAGGCACTATGCATCCTCTGGAATTAGAAATGCTTAAGCTTTTCTCTGTTGACAGTTCCAGTTTTGAAAATAATGCATGTCAAAGGACCACTTAAATAAAAATTAGGCATTTGCATTTCTATTCTGTGTTTAATTTCCTAACAGTATAAAGTTATTCCTGTGAATATTTAAGACTTGCCTAACTGCAGTTAGACTGTATATTGCTTCAGAAGACAACACTGTAGGAACATAGACCTGCTTTGACCTGAGGCTGCAAACTGCAAGCTGCACCTGCTGGTATCAGCTTCTACTATGCAGACACCTCCACAAAGTTGTAAACACATCAGCATCACTGATCAAAGGGATATCCCTTCTGCTGAAGTACATTAACCAAGCCTACTGTACATTGTTCTAAGATGTTAAATTTTGCTTTTCAACTTTCCAGAAACTTAGTAATTCTCTCACCAAGAGAAACTATTAGTGTGCAAAACCTGTTAGGTCTGTGTTCCTTTTACCTTGGGAGAGTGAGTACAGACAGGTGAGAATGCTCTAAACCAAGAAAAACAGTTACTTACCCTTTGAACAGCTAGTGAAACAGAGGGAGAAGCTGCACAGAATTTCTTATTTCAGA
Source organism: Pithys albifrons albifrons (assembly GCF_047495875.1). Classification (NCBI taxonomy): domain Eukaryota; kingdom Metazoa; phylum Chordata; class Aves; order Passeriformes; family Thamnophilidae; genus Pithys; species Pithys albifrons. Next base: position 14,281,440 of record NC_092467.1, read on the forward strand.
CGGCTGCAACTTGAAATAGAACTGAATTTCTTCATATGTTAATGCCAGCATTTATGAAGGGCTGGACTCAAACCGCAACAACCATAATCAACCTTAAGCCAAGTCTCAGCAGACTGCAGGAATTCTCTTTAAAATCAGCTAGTGGACCATGGTGGACTATTTCAACTAGTCTGCATAGTCTGACGAGAACAAAGCAGATCTGTATGCACATTTTTTAAGCTGAAGATTTATTGGAAAGAAATTTGATCCTGTATCTTTTCAGCAATATAGGATATTTAACATTTTATATAGACTGTATTCAAGTAGAAAAGATTACATTAAAAATTTCTTCATATTGCACTTGGGACAAGTTGTGGCTAAGCTACTAACATTATCATTGCAGAACAAAATCATACACAGTCTTCAGAATTTTAGTGAGCTGCCTTGTGTTATCATTAAGATTTCTTCACAGGTACTTTGACACACTGTGCTATTCAACTTAAGCTCACTGCTAAGAGGAATTATTGTAATTTAAAGGTAAAGGCAAGCAATATGCTGTATGCTACCAGGAATGATTTTGGCAATTGCTTCATTCACATTACTTTGCACTTCAGCCAAAATACTGCAGCGATTCACTTAAGTCTTGTACAAGATCCCAGCACACATGTGAGAGACTCCAATGCACATGGGAAGTGAAATACCCAACTCCTTTTACATGTTATTTCCGCCAAATTACCACATAGACAGGAACGTTTTGTGGCTCACTGAAACGGACAAGAAGATCAAGCACTATTTGCACACAGCAAGTCACAGTCTAGTCTTCACATGCCAGGCACAGCAGAAGCACGACTGGCATCTTCACATTACAGCAGTGTCTGGCCAATGAAGTCCCGACAGGGATGGTCACTGCAACAAAGCCTGAATGGAGGACAAACCCAAAAGGGAACAGAAGTGTAAAGCAGGAACTAACCACTGAGTCACTATCAGGGATCAGACAGATTACTAGAGGGGAAAAGAAAAGAAGAAAATCCTGCTTAAAGGCGTGGATAGTCAAAAATCATAGCAAGTGGCAGTCTGATGGCTTCTGGAAGAAACAGGACAGGGTTTAATTATTAAATAAAACTTGCTGTGAACTGGTATTTAAAGACCTTGTTTCAAGAAGAGGGAAAAGGGTTTGCATGGTACAGAAGCATGCAACTGAAAATCTGCACTGTGCAACTGCAGCTGAAATCTGCACTATGAGAGAAATGCCGTGGAGTTTAACGATTTGATTGCACAGTGTGTGCAAAGGGTGGAAAACTGCAGGTCCGCAGCAGCTTCTCTCCCCTCTTGTATCTTGTTTAAATTTCCAAAACAGATTCACTTACAATTGAGATATCCTTACTTTCCTTCACCTTTAAAGCCAGCTATACTTAAAAAAATGTTAAGAACCACTAATGTCCATTTTATTAGCAGCAGCGATTTCAACTTTTTGTAAAAATAGTGTCAGCAGCTCTTACTAATGACGCAACTAAACTTTTGTTTAGCCAGCAGTGTTACATAAAAAACAGAGTAATTTATTTGCTTTTTGCACTTTTTGCCTTAGTTTAGTAACTGAGTTCTCTGTAGGGGTCCTGCTGATGTAGAAGGAGCCAGTCTACCCATATTTGTAGACTTACCAGATTAGCCTATAAAAGGCCAGTCTTCATTGTAGTGTTGTGAAAAGTAGTTTTCTTCTACTGTTATTTACTATAAAAAACATGGGGGCATTTTAATACAGATACTCTGTAGCATTTGTTTTATCTTCTTATTTTGCTATAAGTGCAGTGAAAACCATGCAGTTTGCAAACTTGGCCTTTGGGACAATAGTGTTAAAAGTTACTGGTTTCAGTCACAGAAAAAACCCAAAACTACAAAGACGAGTAACCCCACAGTAAGCTCAGCTACATGAAAACATGGGAACACCATACTTTGAAAACTTGGTTCAAAATTCAATAGTGAATACCAGGAAGCTGGGTGTAATAGATAATGCATCCATCTCTGGATGTCAGTCATTCACATAAATCTTTGTTTAAATGATGGCATGAATCTCCAATAAAGTGTCAAAAGTGAAGTGTTACATAAGCAGCCAAGTGTTAGGAAAGTAGCAAAACACAAAGTAATGGTGCTTTGGCTCTCAGGGTAAGAAAAGCTGCACTTTCAATTGCCTGATTTGTACTCTCTTTAAACCTGAGACAGTATTCCCGTAGTAAGTGAAAAAAATAAATCTGATGTCACTCAGTTTACTGACATCCTAGATGTGACTGTAGTTACCTACTGAATGTGTCATGTACTGTCTTATGCGGAATGTTGTGATGCTTATCCTTTTTCAGAAAGCCTAGAAATACTTAAAGTCTATTTTGAATCTGATTTCCCTACACTATCCCCAATTATATTTGACAAACAAACAAGTTTAAAAATAATGAAGTGCTATCTTGGTTAGAAAACTCAGACTTGTACATATCCTTCCAACAATTGGGTCACTCATAATAAGACAAAAAAAAGTAATTTAAATCAATATTGTATAATTATAACAGGCTGATAGGTTTTTTCACTCCATATCCCATATTAAAAAAGTCTGTAGATGTACATTTAAAAAAACATCACCACCAAACAAACCCAACTGCCACTTGGCCAAATTCTCACTTGGAAACAAATAGTACCAGTTGTCTTTTCATTAAGAAAATTAAAATAATGGCCAAGCTCAGCAAGTAGGGCAGCACTACAGTATTTCATCAAATCCAGGACTACTCAGTCCCAAAACATGCTGGTAAAACAATGATTTAAACCAAAGCCTGCTCTTGGATCATGACAAAATTGCAATGAAGTTGGCTGGTGCTTGCCTTTAATGACATATCAGTAGATCTCCTCTAGCCTCAAATAGCAATAATGGTAACTATTAAAAAATGAGGAAGTCATGCTGTCAGCCAGCAAGCAGCAGTCTATATGCAACACACTACAAAACACTAACTACACCCTATAATCACAACAGATTTTAATCACCTTTTCTGTGAACATACATGCACACGGTATCTTAAACTGCAATGCTCAAATCTGCTCAACAGATCCTTGCACCCCACCCTGTGCTGTGTAACTTCCAGATCCCGTGTTTCAGTCAGGCAGTCTGGGCCTGGCAGAAGATCTGCAAGGTGGGATGAGGAGAGAGCCTGACGGTGCGACAGGCAGGAGGCTGGAAGAGAGAGGTGTGGAGCAGTGCAGCTTCTCCAGGAGCAGCAAACAGGATCACAAACCAGCAAAAGGCATAAAGAAGGATCTGAAGAGTGGAAGAGACTGTAAAGTTTAAAAACAATAATATATGTGGCTTTGTACTGCTATTTTTCTTTGCACCCAGTTTTCAGTTTCAAGCACAAGAGTACACCCCCAAGCTTTGCACAAAATCAACATTCATGTTTCAATATCCCACGTGGAAAATTCAGGAACCACCTATCAATTTGGCAACCATTGTCTTTTCACATAAGAAGTAATCAAAACTCAGGTGCTACATAGGAACAACAGAGCGAATTCAAGGAACTTTGTATCAGCTATGAATTCAGCAATCTCATGGCAAACGTTTCTGCAAATCCGTCTTCAGTAATTTTGTAGTGCCTAGCACTTACTACACAGACATTGTCAGCTTCAGAGGGCCTTGATTTCACTATTACCACATAACAGGTACAAAAAAAATATTAAAATCCATACCAGTCAGTGGCAGGTATGATTTATCAGAAAAATGCCTGCCTTGTTTTTTACACCACAATGTTCTGTTTGTAAAATGTCCTCTTAAAATATCTTCCATTACTACCTTAACTACTTCAGCATAGTGGAACTATCACTTGTAATAGCAAGTATAGCAGATGGTTTTTTTTTTAAACAGCACTCAGAGTGAGTAAATGTGAGTAAAATTATTATAAATGCTAGAAAAATATGACAGACTAATGTTTCTGGAAAAAAAAAAGCCACAGAAACAACCCTTACTGCACTAAGAACTATCTCCCCCATGAAAACATACAAGGCTACAGTAAGATAGTCAAAGATACCAGATTTGTCAACCTGGGAAAAGCATTATCTTAAACACCATGAAACATGGTCCTTATTTCCATTTTGGGTATAACCACCAAAAATACCTCTTTTCAGTATTTAAAAGGCAAAAATTATCTCACCAATCACTTTAATAAGAATTATGACAACCTATTAAAATCCAGGAGATTTAAGCTTTCACAAACAATTTCGAGATCTATTTTTTTCCACCACATGATCTGGGAAAAAAACAACTTCAAGCATTGCTTTCATCACCAACATCTTCTCTCAGCAGTTTAAGTGACTACAAACATGAGTAGCATCATGTAATGAAGGGACTGGAGCACAAGCCCTATGGGGAGAGGCTGAGGGAGCTGGGGTTGTTTAGCCTGGAGAAGAGGAGGCTCAGAGGTGACCTCAGCACTGTCTATAACTACCTGAAGGGAAGTTATAGCCAGGTGGGGGCTGGTCTCTTCTCCCAGGCACTCAGCAATAGGACAAGGGGGCACGGGCTCAAGCTCTGCCAGGGGAAATTTAAGTTGGATATCAGAAAAACATTCTTTACAGAGAGAGTAATCAGGCATTGGAATGGGCTGCCCAGAGAGGTGGTGGATTCACCATCCCTAGAGATTTTTAAACGCAGATTGGACGTGGCGCTGAGTGCCATGATCTGGTAAATGGACTAGAGTTGGACCAAGGGTTGGACTCAATGATCTTGGAGGTCTTTTCCAACCCAATCGATTCTATGATTCTATGTCTTATTACTCTCAACAGTATGAAGAGACTAAGAATTGTTAAATCTTGAATAAAATAATTTCACAAGATGTGCAACAAAATACCCAGCTTGTTTTGGAAGCAAGTCTCTTCACAACAGCTTTGTCTTTTACATTTAGAATTCTTCTGTCTGGTAAGATGCAAGTATAATGGAAGTCTAACATCTACAGTTATGCAAGTATACAATCCCCCCACATACATCTCTAGTAAATAATCAGACTGCATACAAGATTATTTGTAAAAGTAATAAAACCCTTTGATGCTCCATATTTATGCTGGCAAATAGCTCTCCTGATATAAAAGGCACTTTGAAAACCCAATATGGTTTGGTTCATTAAGTTTGCAAAGTACAAACAATTGTACAAACATACAATTATATTGAAGCATGTCAGCTATTGTGACATTATCTACAAAACAAGTTTCCAATTTTTGATAACACTGGTTTGATGGGAATGAACAGTGGTTTCAGCAGCTTTACTGAAGACATGACAGGGTTTCCAGTACCACAATCTTATTAAGTAAAAAAAAAACCTCAAAAATGTACGAGTTCGGGGCCCCAAAAAAACCAAGACCCAAAGTCCATAACATTCATTCAATATTTACTCCTTAGAAGTGAACTCCACCCATAGCCCAAGGGCAGAAATCTATTCAGTCGATTCCAGAACAGTGGTGGAGGCAGGCTCTGTCTCGAGAAGGAGGTTCTTATACCAGTACAGTACTGAAAACTTTGGTCCCACAGCACAGTTCCAGAATTTCACTACATAGCTGCAACATCAATCTGTATGTAAAGCTGTCTTACTCCCGCCTATAGAAAAGGGAAGGAGAGTTAAAAAGCCTGTAAAGCCAAAGCAATTATTTACCTGTCCTGAACATCAGCCCACATCAGTACTTACCTAGCGAAAAACCTCAATGTCTTATTTTTCTGTAATTTGTCTCCCACATTTAGCACATCATTCACTGAAACCATGGTGTGAACAGAGTTCTTGACAGTCAAGTAATGATATATTAGCATTAGCTTTGATACATTACCTTTTCTGATTTATGCTAAACCATTGGCACACCTGAAGCTGCACAAAAGCAGTTATTACTTTCTTTTGTACAAGTTTAACTTTCTGAAAAGCAAGCTGCTTGAAAAGCTGTCAGTTTAAAAGGGACCTAAGACAAGAGCATAACACAGGATTTGTTGTTCAAACCAGTTCTACATGATGATTTTAGAAAGAAACCTGTCACACATCCAAGTGGCCACTGCAGTGAAAAGCGTGAGTAGGTCCAGCCTGCAGTTGGAATCCCTATCCCAAGGGAAGCCTGCCCTATTTTCTTTGTTCCTCATACCCAATTTGATACAACTGAGGTGTTACTACAGGTGTTATTTCCATTAAGTGGCCTCAAAAACTAATGCAGAGAGGTACAGTAATTCTAACTACACAACTGAGTATTTTGAAATTATTCTACATAGCTGGAGCAGAGAAACTTTCCAAAACACATATTCCAAACCCAGAAACATTTAATTTTGCTTGGTAAGAATTACGATGTCACATCATGTGACAGGCAATTTACACTCTGAGATGTGATTTCCACTGGTAAGACATACCTGAGTAAAAATATTGTGTGTCTGGCTTAGAATCCACCTTCCATCAGCATCAGGAGCTACCAATAATTTCAAAGTCCCTATGTAAACATCAGTACAGAGGGTCCAGAAATGTGGATCATGTAAACTGTAAACTCCTTGCAACTGCTGCACCTAAAAATACAGGCAAATTTCAGAAAACGTTTGTCTGTACTATGTATTTTACAGAAAATATTGTAAGAGCCAACGCATTCTTCAATTTCTAGTTCACTGTGCAATTTGTGATCTTGTAGCAAAATTCCTCATTACTATCTCAGGTATTCTAAGGAAGGTGAAAACATACAGATTTTTGCGTGTATGTCATGACTTTGTGTATGTGTTGTGATTTTGTACTGTGCATTTACATTGTATACATATTTTACTAAAACCATTTCTGAAAATAGAGGTGTCCAAGAAAGGTCAGTTATTGAATTTGAGAGGGCATTCAATTAAAATGGAAATTTTTGCAAATGTGGGAATTGTACCATGAAACAATATGTGAGATTCTAACTTCAGTGGAAATATATTAATACACAATTTATATTGATATATTAATATTTCTGTAAATATTCTCTGAGGGCTTAGATTTGTCCTGCCAACCCCCTTCTTTTTCCTCTGTCCAATTTTAGCAAATGCTCCATGTGACCAGTTACAATCTGTAACTTTCCCAGGAAAGATGGAACTCCTTCAAGTGCTTTGTATGAACTTTGCAAAGACACAGGAGTGTTCAGGTCATGGCATAGTAACAGATTAGTTAAACAGGAGAACAGGTCAAATCCAGAGTAACCAATGCATACTTATAAATATACTTCCAATGTTACTCCACCTGACTTTACTAAGAATTAGATTTTGAGGGAGACAAAAACTGAACAAATCAGAAAAACATTTTGCACTTTGTATAATCACAGAGTACTTGGGGGAGGGAGGCTTCAAGATCTATCTTTCTTAACTAACAGCACATTTTTAAAACACAAACTGAGGTGAATGACATACTATTCAGGACTTCAGGAAAATATTAAACTGGTACCTCCATTTCTATATTCTAAGGAACCTTTCACAGGCATTACTGGAAAAACAACATAAAACACCCTCATACACACAGCTGAGGCTCAGCCTGTCAGCACCTTGATGCGCAAAAATGGCTTAAGAGCTCACCCTCTGGTAGCACTGAGGCAGGACGTTTTCCAAAGAAGGAGGAGTTCGCTGCATCAAAATCCCAATGGATTCTTTTAAAAGTGGAACGATACTAGAAAGGAAAAGGAAATTATTATATTCCCAAAAGATGCAAAGAGCAACTTAAAATTCCTTAACACTCTTGAGAAATTCCTCTTTAGTTGTTACATCAGGAGCTGAGAAAGTTGCCATGAAAACCTAGTACAGAAAATAAAAGGATTCGCAAAATTGCTATAGTGTCTTACCAAAGGCAAGAGTACTTCGTCCTCACATTTTCTAGAGTCAACCAGTGGCCCATCACAAAAGATTAACAGTTTAATCATGGGATTTAAGATGAAATTTCCTAGTGTCTTAGAAGTCATACAACAAAGCAGCTGATAAGTATCGCTCAAAATCTACTTCAGTGGCAAATAATTCACAAGTAACCATAACAATATTGAACTGAAATGGGTTTTGCTCTTGTGTTTGCTTAAGGCTTACTTTTCTTATAAACTAAGATCATAATGGGACGATCCTAAAACAAAATGAGTGTGACGCAGTTCAGCTATAACAAAGTTATTTTGTCAAAACCAGACGATTTTGCATATTCTTGAAGTGAACTAAATGTAGGGTCTCATCCAAGCTCAAGGGTTAAACATTTGGAAGCAATTAGAGGTTCCCTCCTGGCCAAATGGTCTTGTTTAATCAGTAAACTAAGAACACATTCAATACTGGTTTTTATTGGTACTGCCTTTTTTTTTTTTAAATACAACTAGGAGACCAGTAAGCCCATACCCTGAAGGTACCACTAAAAAGTTATCCTCTTATTAAGTATTCAGCATGGTAAATTCTTTGTTTAGGAGTAGTGTACCATGTCTGGTTCAGTAGAGCATCCTAACATTCACAAGAGGATGACAAATATCTATAGTTCAACACTGAAGCTTAAATAGCAACCTGGTATCAAGAGCATACAAGTCAGCAAATACTCTGGACCAGAAGCAGTTGCATATCTCAGAAATTGTAGCTGAATTCAGAGTTCAGCACTGGCATCACAGCTGCAGTACACAGAGTGATGGGATTAAAAGCACATCAACAACATTTGTAAGAGCTTAACGGGGCTGGCTGTTAAAGGCAACTGCAGAAACTTTGTTTAAAATCTCATGAAGTGCCGTGGAATGCACGGCCCAGACCAGCTGTGTATTTGCAGATACTGAACACCATGACCCAACCACTTTAAAGAGACAGTTCCATTAGTACATGGAAGCAGCACTGGCTGGCTGACTGCTCAGCTCACTCCTTGGCTAAACCTTAGCCAGGGGTGGGAAGGACTCAGAGGGTGTGTGACTCTGGTCTAATGAACCTCTGGAAAAACTACCACCCTAAAAAACTAAGTCTTCTTGCAGGCACAGTGGTAGTTCCAGCCAAATTCACTGCCTGCTGCCCTCTATCACATGGCCTCACACAGCTGCACTGCTACCCAGGCAGCAGCTCAGAAATAGGAAGAAGCAATTAGGGACATGCAAGAGTGGCCTAAACTGGACCTGTCACCAAGACAAACATTTGGCAATGCAGTAACTGTCAATGTGTCTAAAGGAAGCTTAACTGGAGTGTCACATTCTAGAGTGGATTACAGAGGTTTAGGGGAAAAAGGTTCTCTTATTAATGGACCCACCTCACTAAATAATGCCCATGTCACAAGCATTTTATCAAGGCGAGATGGAGCTGCCAACACACGCCACTGATGAATTGATTTCAATTTAAATCACTATTTAAAATGCAGGTTTACTTCTTAATAAAGACCTTGAAAGACCAATACAAAAGTTCAGGATGCAAACTGAATACAAGAATTTTGAATGCTGACTCCATCTCCATAAATTTAAAAGGCCTCTCTAACATATGCATCCAAAGGCTTCAAAAACCACACACATACAGGCTGCATATCTTTTTCCCAGGGAAATGACTAAAGGAATGGAGAATGCAGTAGCCTGTCTTTTTATTGAAACACACCCCTAGGAGCAAAAAAAGCCATGAAAGAAATTTAACAAAAATGTCTAATTTGCACAAGTTATTTACATTATTTGATAAAACTGTTGTACTTATCTGATGGAATGGAAAATAATTGTCAGGTAGATTTGGAGAGACAGGCTATGAAAAAAAACATCTTAAAAGTCCAAAGAATGGAGGTGAATCAGGATACTTTATACTTTTGGTGAAAGTTGAAGTATATCCTGGGTCACATCTTCCTCCTCTATCTTAGACACAGTGTTCAGATACAAAAGTCATCTTTTGCAAAGCTGGAAAGGCCCAAAGACAGTTGTAGTGATGTGACAGGCCCTCACAAATGCTGTTAAGCACACAGAAGGCCACGGACAACCCTCTGCATCTGGTGGGATACTGACTCACAAGATAGTCTTACTGTAAGCCAAACACCACAAACAGCAGAATCCAGTTTGATGACGTCTGATGTTTTCCATTGTTTCATGCATACTACTGAAGTACAAACCCCTTAATTTAAAAACCAAAACTCCACACAGTATGCTCTTTTTTCAAATGTTAACTAAAACCAATATTACTTAATCACTATGAGGCACTAGAAGTATCAGTTCCATCTCATGTGACTGAAGAAAACATTAGGAGAGATGACGAAAATAAGCAGGCTGAAAATGTGGCTAGAGAATTTGACAAAGCTTTCCTTTTTTGGATTAGTCATTAGCAAAAAAACCACATGGCTGTCTCTGCAGCAACTATTGCATGGGTACTTCCCCCCTTGTTTGTTTTAATTCATAAGATTATTGAGGAAATAAATAATGCTGAATGTTCACCAAGTAGAAAACTTTCTCCTGCATAAGCAGTCTTTGAGCTTTGCTGCTAAAGCAGACTCGGTTTTCCCTTGGTCTCTGATTACCAAACCTTAAATCTAAGATAACCACACTGTTACAAGACAATGGAATTTGAAAGAAACACAAACCCACAGCAAGACTTGGGATAAACATATCCTCTACAAAAGTCAGAACACCAAAAGCAGCTAATGTTACAGCACATCACACTTGCACATACACTGGTACAGAAGAAGTGAAAGGTTCAGATAAAAGCTATTTATAAGAATTTGATAAATCCAGCCTGCTGCTACTACACATGGCTTGATCAAAAATGAAGAGTGAAAGCATCAAACTCTTACTTAACCTGCACCAGATGCAGATAACATTTGTACTAATTTCAGTCCCATCCTGTTTATGCCACAGTTTTTGTAGGCATTGCTAGCAAGACCCTGCCATTGTCATGATCTCAGACTGCAGGGCTAAAAACAACTCTGCGTAAAGAACCCTTTTCACAGTCACTGCACTCAGAGCGCAGCAGGAAATTCATTCAGTGCTCTCAGCTCTACAGAAAACAGAGGACATTTGTGATAGATTTTGTGGAAGGTAAACAAACATTGACAAGGATCAAGACCAGCTATGGTTCTTCAAATACCCCAGCTCATAATCTACAGCCAGATATCCAAATTCCATTTTTTCCCAACCACCATTCACATCTACAGCGCCAAGACTGTTGGCCTATTTGAGAACTTTAATAAAATTTTTCTGCTAGGTAATGGCAACTGTAATCAGACAGCAAGCTTTGCTCAAGACAAGGATCACAGGTTTAACATTTACTTTACTGATTTTGAATTGCTTGTTCTTGTAACAACGTAGTACCTCGACTCTCAAGAAAGGTTGGCAGATAGCATTACCCTGTAGATAAAGGTAGTGCACAACATTTAGCAATAATGGCTTAAAGCAATACCAACAACAAACATGCTAGTTTGGAGGAGTTTTGCTACACAACATTCCTTCTGAATCTTAGTGAACATAGCACTTGAAAAAAGCAATTTTTTGTATTGTTATGCCCCAAACACTTTTGCTGTTTGGGGCATAAGAATCCAAAAAACCCTCAAATGATACTGGCACACCCTCCCCCCTAAAGCTCTTTCATATTATATCGTGTTCAAGCAGCTTTAGATTTTATGCAAAAGGTATGTAACCCATGGAAACAACTTCACTAAATGTAAATTGCCTCATTTCTTTGACCACTTAATATACAGTCTGCATGCCCTATGCAATCCAGTATCAGATTTAGTCTACTGTGCCTTTCTAGAAACATGTGGCTCTAATAGTGGTTTTGGACAAACTTGATTTACACTAGAGTTGTGGCTTTCGTGTGGTGCTTAATTTCACATAGTTGACTGAAACACTAAAATTGCTTCAACATTTCAGAATAAGGCTTAGAGTACTAAGGATAAAAATGAAATGAATATTTATTTTTAAATATTAAAAGCAGTTAAGATACTTGAGAAATTGTTTATTGATTCAGGCACATACAATTATGAGTGCACCACCTTGGAAAAAAGGTGTCAAGCTGGACAAGTATGAAACAGTAAAGTTACTGTTAAAACACTTTAAAAAATGCTAATAAAACAGACTTGTCTATTTTAAGCATGTCCAATTTATAATTAAATGGACACTTGCATGAGATAGTAGAGAAAGTAATCAAAGAAATGTTCATTAGATATTAGTGGTTGCATTCAGGAAAGCTCAAATCCCTCAGCAGATTTTCACTGTGCACTCAGCCTGCTCGGTCCTTGCTCAGGAGGGGTTAGACAGAGAATATGTCACCCCAGAGCAGCCTCTGCAAGGGATCACAGGAGCAACACAAAGCAACTGTGTCAGCAGTTGACAATTTGCACTAATTAGAGATGTTGTCTACAGGAAGGGTCAGACATTGGATTTAGAAACACTGCTTGACTTCTCTGAAGAAGCATTGCTCAACCCTTCTGCATCTGCACAAGACAGAGCAGGTTACAGAGTCGAGTCTGTACAGCTTTATACTGCAGTGATAAATTTTTTAGTCATCTTACACAAGTATTTTTGTGTTTATGATTTTAAAGTGCATTTCAAGCAAAATCATCAGTAGTGAAGTCTGTTGGACTGCTTAAAAAAACACCCAAAAAACAAACCACATCACCCAACACAAAAGCACCCAACCCTGCAATTAGTGTATGCTCCACTGCTGTGCCAGGCTGTGTCAGTGTGCAAGAAATGCAGGGCTTGCTTCTACCAACGACAATGCAGCTGACTGCACTCTGACAACTGAATTACTCCACAGATCATTTATAGCATTGTGGACCAACAAAATAATGTTACAGGCTGAAGTCTGGCACCAGATCAAAAGACACCAAACACTGAACTCCAGCATTTTCAGCATAGAATGTGGGCCTCAGTCCTTCTAATTGTGCTAGAAAACCTATAAACAGCTTTATTATGAAACATCTGTTATGGAACTGTCTTTTTTCAACCACTGTATGAATGAAAGAAAAAATAATTGCCATTCAGGTGCTATTTTCTACTGTACACAAAGCTAGACTTTTAACATACCAAGTGTATGGAAACCTGTGTTTTACTCAGCTACTACCTTTACCTCAGCAATAGTTTCTTTCCTCTGGGTAACCTGCACACTTTCTTTCCCATTTTTTGAGACTTCAGTAACAGAAGTAGCTTGTAATAATTTGTCCTTTATGAAATTACAGGATGTCTAAGTCAAAATATTAAGAGTTTCTATTGAAGTGACACTAGCGATCTGTAGCACAGAGATTTCTGTGGGTGTTGTGTCTGAAGCACATTGCCCTACTTTGATAAATAGGGAGATGCACATCAATAATCCTGTGAATGCTGCCTATGCTATAAACATGCCATACATGGTATAAGCATAAGTAGCTGCAGCTCGTCAGATGACATTCACCACTGCTGAAGACAAAGGTGCTCAGTAATTAGGTTGTAACTGGAGTTGTGGCACATTGCCCTGTGCCACCATTGAAACTGCTGCCAGAAAACCTCAATAACAGCATCACTGAATGAAATATTTGCTTGTCCAGTCTAATCCAAATAGCTTCACATTTACAGTGATCTTGGTAGGCAACAACTGGGAAACTCCAGAACTACTTGAAGCCTTTCCATCAGATCTTAAAAGGAAGAAGGATGTCTCAGTACAAACACAAAGGAAAAGATAGTTCTCAACTGGGGGAAAAAAAAGTTAAAGCCTACCAGCCTTGATCTGTCAAGGACAAGGGCACATCCTGTGCCAGCAGGCTCAACTCTGCTGCCCTGAAGCCATTCTGCTCCATTTACTGGAGTACATTGGTTTACATAAGCATGTACTAAATACAGAGAGGAAGCTTTCTACAGCTTGAACCTCAAAGACGTTTTTGTAGTGTTATGCAAACAGGGGCAAAATATGCAGATCTAAGAGCAAAATTTGTAGCTGTACAAAAGGCAAATAAAAATAGCTCATAGAAGAGCTTATCAGAATGACTGTACAGAACAGAGGTAAGACATGCCTCTTGGAAGGAAAGCAAATGTTTTAAGTCATTAGCATAAGAGACAAACCTTTTCTTCTGAGCTGTAATTTCTGCTGTAACTAGCATCAAAAATACTACCAAATATCAGTGGTAGCAACACTTACCTTACACCTATAAGTAGTGCTATCAGCATTGAACAAATAGGATCTGCTATCATTAGACCATAGTTCTGCATCAATATAGCAGATATGATCACACCAATACTTCCAAGCGTGTCTGCCACAATGTGTAGAAATACACCTGTAACAGAATCATTGATAAAGTTACAACTTCATGTTCTTAAAGCTAATGGAGTATTTCAAAGACATTTTGCAGAGAAGAGTTGCAAGAACTAGATAAGGTGACTTCTTGTTTGATTTGTGGTGAATTTTGGTTTAAACACACAGAAAATATAACATATAAATCACTTGAAGAATTTACACTCTTTTCTGCACTTAGCAGTAAGGGGTATTTCATAGGTTGGCTATTAACCTAAACAGTGATTAACAGATGCAGCTAGAAGCTATTCATTCAATACTCACCCTTATTAAAGAAACTCACATTCTCTGATGCCTACAGACAGTGATAAGTACTCTATAAGATGGACAGACTATTAACAGAAACAGCTCTGTAAAGCTTTAAAACATGCTAATATTTAATTGACAACACCTTCTAGAAGTTATTTGGCAAAGTAGTTCTTAAAACTATTTGTCATGGATTTAACAATACTGCAGACATGAAAAGCTTCGCTCTTATTTTGAAGAATAACATTGCCTTAAAACACAAAGAAACACATACTTTGCAGCCAGCCAAAATGTAGCCTTTGGAGCTCCCTGCTGGCTATGATGGGAAGTAATTCAGAAACAGCTTTTCAAATTACATTCTGCAGACAGATAATCCCCCTTGTAAAACAATGCACAACTACAAATCAGCTTTTTAGTGATGCTTTCAAGTCTACGTTTGTGCTGGGTCTGGCTGTGACAGAGTCGGGTTTTCTCCACAGCAGCCTGCATGGTGCAGACAGCATCAAGGCCTTTTGGCTCTCACTGCCCCTACAGCAAGGAGGCTGTTTGGGGGCAAGATGCTGGGAGGGCACACCCAGGACAGCTGAGCTGAATGGACCAGAGGGATGCTCCGTATCATCTAACTTCATGCTCAGCAATAAAACTGGGGTGCTGTCTTTCCAAAACAGCTGTTGCTCAGAGACTTCCCTGGACATCAATCTGCTGGTGGGAAGTGACTCTCTTTGTGAAGTGATTGTCTCTGCATCACTTGGTGGGATTTTTTAACTCAGTATTGAAAAATTAAAATAAAATGGTGTCTTTTTAATATGCTTCAATTAAAATGAGGTTTTCATAAAAGGACTGACTTTCAAATAACTTCGACTGAAGTACTGAGTATATATATACATAACATAGTGTACTGTAAATTCTGGAAGAGGTTGTAAATGTTTCTTTTCAAGGACTACAAAGAAGCCAGGAAATCATCCAATAAGAGAAAACACTAAAGTACATTTGGGTATGCCAAATGATTACTACCACCTACATCTTATAATTGTCTCCCAAACAACTAACATTCAACCAAAGCTCAAAACCAACATCTAAACTGTCCATAACTAATCCTCAGAAGGACTGTGGATTCCAACACTTCTTCAAGAAACTTAAAACAAATTACCATCTTCTCTAAACCAACTGTAAGAGCTTGATAAAATGCAAGTTTTAAGCTCAGATAACCTTTAACAATATCAATCTGCATTTTTCAAATACATTTTTCTATCTTAATCACACTGTACCTCATTTTCCAGAACGTACATTGCAATAAGGCTCCTTAGGTTTCTGCTTCTAACTACTCTTTCCTAGTTTTTCATTATTTGATTTTTCAGTGTCAGTAACAGAAGCTTTTGGGATCTCTTTTAAACTCTGCTGACACGGCATTACATGTAGACTTCATTCAATGTCACATGCACAGGGTACAACACAGCTTCGTTTACAAGGGCAAGGGGATTTCATAAAATAGCTCCTCTAAGAAAAATGTGGCATTTATCCAGAGGAACCCTCTAAAACAGATGTGTGACAGGCAGACCATGATAAAACCAATAAACCATTATACTTATTCTCACTGTACCTTGTAAAATCTGTTTGCTGGATCCACCCACCACTTCAAGAGAATGGTCATCTGTAAAGACAATTATTGACACATTAACGCAGACAAAGGCTCTCTCTAGTGGTACATTCTGATATGGTCTTCCTTTTGGAAATTTCTTGAACAGACAAGCTGCTCACAATAACTAGCTTTTACTCTGGCTATTGTTTTTTATCACAGTAATTAAATTAAAAGTCTTAAAATGCATTTTTAAAGAGAAAATATCACCTTACACAATAGATTTTTAGATGTGGACATATAAAACTATCAACATTTGTTTTTAATAAAAATAAACTGAGAAGACCTTGCTAGTGTATAGTAAAATAAGGGCCTCTCAAGACACCAAGCCATACACAGAAGCAATAAGAGTAAGGTCAAATAAATCTGCTAACCAGAAATTCTTCACTTAAGTAGCATTTATACCTAATGCACAACAAGGATAAGACTTGGAAAAGGCAGAACTAAGTAAAAAATCCTCTCATCCAAACAGGTTAATGCCTCTGGAATGCACAGGAAAGATAAGAAAAACTTGTTAAAGAATAGCAAATGACTTCTAGTGAAGATATACAATAAATTACACCAAAGTTGATTGAGTATCAAATTGCACAACACAGATAGCTACACTCTCTGTTCCACTGGAATGGGGAGGGTGGGGAAAGCAAGGAAGAAACACAAGCAGGTAGCTCCTTACTTTCCAACCAAATTCCAGGAGAACTCCCGGAAAACAAGCACCACTTTTCTACTAAGAATAGGACGGAAGGGACAAGTAAATATTTTATACTCTTTGTAACCTCCTGTCTGCAAGTTACCACACTATTCCCTGCTGTGAATGTGCAAACATTCAGTCACACAGACTCCAGTTTGTGGCTCAGGCAGGATGCACTGACAGCCCTGCATCACCACAAGGCTTCCATTTGCATTGTTTCAACAGATTGTACCTACACTCCCTCTGCTCCCATAGTGCAAGCTACTGACCATATTTTGTATGAATGTCTCTTCACAAATTGTTTGCCTTCATAGAAAAGATTTAAACATAGCTAAGATAACAAGTACCTTTTTCATAACCAGCTTTAAAACAGCGATGGGAAAAATCTTATTTGAAATCACAAAACAAATACAATTAACAATCTGTAAGTACACAAAGTTTGTTCATCTTTTCTAATATCTTGAGCTGTAAAATTATTCAAATGGAGAACACTAGCAAAGCAACTTAACTTTGTCTATTGATTTTAATGAAAAATTGAAGCTGAGCATTTGATAATTTCACTACATTGCCACAGCATACAGCTGTTCCATCTTTTGCCAAGACATAACATTACAGTGAACATTCAAAAACCATTGGTAAAGCAAAGCCTTTAAAAACTAACTGAATTTACTGCAAGTGATACACAAAATGAGCCATGAAACATAGCAGTGGCATAGCATTTAATGAAACTACTTCCATGTATGATCACAACAAGCTGCCAGCATGCTCTCTGTTTTTTTTTTAACTAATCATTAATAGTACATTTGGATTGAGTCAAGATGGTCTGTGAGATGAACTAAGTACTTACCATGACAATAATCCTGACCATGAGAGTGTCCATGGCCATGGCCATGAGTGTGTCCATGAGCATGTTTCTGTTCATGGCTGTGCCCGTGACCTCCATGACTGTGCCCGTGGCCAAGACCACCATTGAACAGAGAATGGCTGTGCTCATGCCCTATAAACAAACATCACCATCAGAGTTTGAACTCACATAATGAACAAAAGTACACTTATATTTGTTTCTAAGCTACTCAAAACCCATTTGCCTTGAAGTTCATTTTAAGGTAGGCTTTAAGTAAGTTAAGAAACTTCACAAAACTGTTTGTCATCTACAGCTCTGCTATGCAGCCATATAAAAAAAAAATATATACAATAAAATATAGACCTCATTTGAGAATTGAAGTGCTTTTCCATTCCCACTTCTGAGACAAGTTGTGCTACACTTAGTACAATTTGTAAAATGTACACCTAATTAGATAAAATCACACTTAAAAAAACTGTTTTAAGAAACCAGAAATTGGCTATTGTTCATACATCCAAAATTCCAGCTTAGATTGCTGCTTAAGGACCACAGACTATTTTCTTCTACCCGTCTATATAAGTTTATATGTTAAGCTGAATGACATACCAATAGGCTTTGAAGAAAAAAACCCAAAGTGTTCACCACATGTATTTAGGCAAATAAATTCTGCATTTCAATTCAAAGACACTGAATTGAGAAACACCTGAAGCTGAATCACTCCATGTTTAAAATTTGGTTCAGACACTGTTTTCTGAATTTTCCAGCCACAGCCTTGCTTAAGTCCAGCTTCATTTTGTCCAAAAGACACTCTGCAAATCTCTTTCAATAAGGTGCAGAGAGAATGCCAGCCCCAGAAAGCAGATTCTGGAGTTCGAGGCGTTCCAGGTTAATGGATATTAACATGAGAAGTACAACAGTGATATGGGCTAGTGATAAAACACAGAAGTCAACACAGCAAGAAGTCACACACATGTGGCTGGGATTGCTACCAAAAACATACTAAAGTTTAACACTGGGGTTCTCATTGGAGGATTATAAGGTCCTGAAACACAGGGTGCCAAGAAAGGGAACAGTCCTGAAAGTTACAGACATCCTACCAGAGCCATGGGAATGCCCGTGACCTCCATGTTGGAAAACAAATATTCCTATAAGATTTACAATGAATCCCAGTATGGAAACAGGAAGAAGTCTCTCATGATGCACGTCAGGAGGCTCAAGTGCTCTCTAAAAACAAAAACAAAAAACAAAAAGCAAATGTAGAGTTTTACAATCTTTTTACATTATTAAAATGTGCTGAAAAAGCTACTTAGATATAGAAGCATTCCCATAGTGACATTTATACAGACATAATTAGAAATTATTCAGACCTTCCAGTTTTTGAGATGATACACAGACTGTTACTGTCCGAAGCCAAAATTTTATTTTTAAAGCTCTGACAATACAGCAGAATATTCTGATAGTCCAGCTAACTGTTATCGTAAGATTTCACTTTGCTTTGGGATGTCTCTCAACACCAGATGAAAACATTCAAGTTTGTTCTAGTATGTGGATTGCCTAAACAACTTCCAGGAGTCTAGAACACTATTCCTTCCTTTCTCCTGAGAAGGGTAAGACAATGAGGGGAATGACATAAAGACCGAGAACAAATTGCGACATTTTTTACAAGTTCTAAAATCTAGACTGATTTTTTTAAAAAATTCTTTTTTATCCCACTTCCTTTGGAATCCTTTTCTCAATGAGACATTATAGAGTTAATAAAACTTGCATCTCAAGTTAAGCACTGACAAGTGTTAATTACTATTGACAGAGGAGACAAACATTCACCCATATCTCCACAGGAGTGAAAGGTACAGGCATCAGTAAAATAATGAAACTTCCAGCAGATGTAAAATTTTAAAGCAACAAAGAGAAAAGGAGTCGTCATCACAAGGGAATATTTCACATGGAAGCTAAGACCAGCAGGAAGAGAAAACATTTCAGCAATACCCTTGACCTGTCAGTTTTTAATTTTTCTAGTAAGTTTTGTTCCTGTTTCTAGATTTGAAGTTTTCCCAAGCTTTGAGGCAATTTCAGCCCAGCTGATACTGATTTTTGAAGTATTTACAGGCTTATCAATGTAGAAGATCTGTTCCTGAAAGTTCTTCCCAGTTCTCTATTAAAAAAGAAAAATTCACTAGAAGGTATTATGAACTAGAAGCCTAAACAAATTTATAGCATATCTCCCATTAAAAAGTAAAAGCATTAATGCAAGGTGATCTGAAATAGTTAACAATTTCACTCTTAGTCCTTGACATCACCCTTAATGTCTGAATTTCAGTACTGAAATTATCACCTGAACCATCATGCAAACAAAAAAAAATTCAAGGAAAGAGCTCTTTTAAGCCTTTAAGCTATTACTACTTGCCATTTATATCAGACTTGACGATTTGGAGGATTGTACTCTTTCTTTAACAAGTTAGTCCAACTTCTTTACAGAATGTGACTTACGACTAACTACTCTCCTCTGAGTGGCTGGTTTGGGCCTTTCTTTCTTGATCTCCTTTGTCTTTTAACATTGAGAAGTGAAGATCTTTCTATGACATACTTAACTGGTTCAAAAAAAGGACAGGCTACATCTCACAGAATCTTTTCACGTAAACAAAATACACTATTTAAGAAGCTAGTACACAAAATCTGGGTTTCTGTGTCACAGACAGCAAGGCCAGATGGCCTTATTCTCTGTTCAAATCCCAGATTTAAAATCCATTATGAACATAAACAATTTATTTTTAATAAATAATTTTATCCCTACTGATAATAGACGTGACAATTGACAGTGTAATTTACTTCATAACATACCTCAACACCTTCAGAAAAAATGAAGAATGCTGTAAAGATGAGAAATAAACCATTTACAAAACCAGCCAGTACTTCTGCTCGCACATACCTGCAAGAAACAGAAAAAGCAATAGCACATTCATTGAAATGCTGAAAATTAGAAGTGGAGTGGAACTTAAGACTGGAGTGCAATCTCCTAGTTCTCAAAGAGTTGTGTTACAGAGGAATTTGCTAAATGGAAGATGCAGCATATAAACTAAGGTTAAGTGTATGAAACAAACTAAGTTATATTTTGACCAACATTACCTGATCCAGAGAGCAGCCATTACCTGATCTACATGAAAGAAATCTTTCAATACGTCAAAATCTTTCCATTTAAGATCATCTCAACTAAAGTTATGGTATAAACATTTGGAAGCCACAAACTGAGATAAGCATGTGAGATGTAATCAAAGTCTTCTGATGTAGAGTTTTTTTTAATATCAAACTGACATATTACTTCGCTTCCCATCTAGAAGGGGGATTACTAGTAACGATAATAAAAAGCTGCCAGAGTAGAATAACATGTAATTTGAATGTAGCAAACATCTGACAATAAATTGTGGCTGTTCTCTAATAAATGGAACACCAGCTGTTTAAATGCAGAGCAGTAATTAATACAGAACCTGCTTTCATCGCAATTACTTCATGGTACAATTTTTCCTAAATTGATTTTTGGGCACACTGGAGTTTCCACCTTAATTAAACTGTTCTTTAAGTTTCAAACTACGTGCTTCACACTTAGGCAAGACAGCTGAGGCTACATGATGACACTCGGGTCAGTAATGCTATGGGAATGCAGCAGCCCGTGTTACACCTCGTGCACTGTTAGTCAGTATTACAAATTAACAATGCTGTACCACCGGTGTTGTTTTATGGGCACAACTGCAACGAGCAGTGAAACCAAGGGACCCTCAAGTAGAACCAGCTGCAGCACCAAGGGCAGTATGGGATGACACACCTCAGCCTGGAGGCTCTGCATTAATGGCAGCCACAAATGGCAACTGTCAAATCCTACTGATTCTACGAATCAGGTTTTATAAGGTCAGATACAGCCTCACTGAGACTTGGCTCCTTTCAGTTGTAACTTTCCCTTCCAAAGGCAGCACAGGGCACCCCTGTAACACCCCTCCCTGCACTGTGAGGGCAAGCCCAGGATGCTGCTCTCACTCTTCACTGATGCCATTAACAAACGACAGGGCAGGGTAACTTTCTCCTGTGTGACTTGTTTCCCCTAGTATGATTACAGATCTTGGAAGTGATAAAACTTCTCAACAAAACCAATGTCTTCATATTTTTTTTTGCTATTTCTAGGATGATATTAACTTAGAGGTTTACATAACTCACTTTAAAAAAACCCACACTTTCAACATAGCTTTTCCATGTTCTGCAAAAAGATGTTTTGTTTATACAATGAAAAATGACTACCTATACATTTACTGCAGTACATTAAGGTAACAGCCTGAAGTTTCTTACCCATAGGAGAAAGCATCATTTGACCTCCATTTTGAAATAACTGAAGCTGCTAATCCAGCCAGTAGAGCAGTACAGTCAAAAAACATATGAAAAGAATCTGATATTAAACCTAAACTGAAAGAAAACAAGAAAAAATGTTATATTCCACATGTTGAGTATGTAAAAAAAAAACCCCAAACCCACAGCAATTGATCTTTTACACAGTAGCAGAATACACTCTGTTTCTAAGCTTCAGGCATGGTTTTGCTAGCACAGAGGAGAAACCCACAGTTCCTCACCAACACAAATATGATGCAAAACTCATTCTGTCAGATTATGAAAGGCACTTTGGAAGACTGTTTGGCAAAAACGTCCTCCCAGCACATGATTTTGGTGCTAGTGAAAGGTGGTTTCCATTGACACAAACTAAAACCCCTGGAGAAGATCTACCCACAGGCACATCTCTAGCTAACATAGTTCAACCTTAAATCTCTGCCTTACCAGCTGCAAGGCATTGACTAGAAGATCCACACTCCTCTTAGATCTAGAAACTGAAGGAAGCAGAGGCTGAAAGATCATATCTTAAATGATTTATTTCAAAGACCAATGCACAACTACAATCTTGACCGACACAGTTAAAGTGTAAAGTAAAACGGCATGGTAAAAGTTCAAAGCCAACGAAGTTAGTTCATGAGTTAGTCAGTAGAACTCATATCAGTTTGTAAGCAATAGGTAAACTGGCTTTAAGACCACACAGAAGCGTTGCCAAAGTTTACTACATTGCTCAAAAACAGGTTCTGTAAGTCTGCAAGGAAGTATGTGCACTGAAACACAAAAATTGCTTCATAATTAGAAAGACATTTGATACAGAGGTCCTGATGAACATTTCTTACTACAATTGTCCAAAAAGTTTCATTTTCGCAACCTTTTGGTTGTCTAAGAACAATTATGTTCATAAGTCAGTTTTTGGAAACTGAAGAACAAAAAGAGGTTACCAGTAGTAACAAGTTCTAGAGGACAGCCATGTGTTCATATTGAAGATGAAACACTGCAACTGTGGAAGAAGTGGGTTTGGAGGAGAGAGAACAAGTGTCTTGATCGATATATTTACATGTATACTTCATGGACACATAGAGAGTTATATGCACACAACTGTAACAAGGCAGAAGGGTGATGGCATGATAAATTGTCCTTAGGTGCTGTAGCCACCAAAGCAGGAAACAGATGAAGTTGTTCTGAACAAACTTTAAAAGACCACCAAATGTATAAGCTGGATGCCCATGACGTAGCAGGAATTCGCTACCGAATTCTTGAAGTGTGTTGGTGACAGTGTCCCCCTCCCCAAGTGACATCTCTAGGGAAACTGACCATTTTACATTTGGTTCTCAGCAGCAAGGAAGGTTCAGTGGCAAAAAAAAAAACAAAAAACACACCAAACATTCACAGAGAAGGTAAATAGCGTGCCAGTAACCATAAGTTGTAATGATTATGAAATGAAAGGAATAAGCATGGCCAGCTAGTGGTTTCTGAGACTTTCATTTTTTGGTGTTTGGAGGGTTTTTTTTCCAACAGTCTTCTGGGAAAAAGAAGTGCATAAGGACTGTTACTGAAACAAAATCCCATACTAGCTCCAGAACCAGAAATCATACAAGAAGTTACCATGGCACTGTGCTTACACCTGCAAATCTCAGTAAGGCATGACTTGCCATATGTGCAACACCAATACACCTGTGCTGCTTTCAAGATCTAAGCTAACAACTCCAGGTGGCCAGAGGCACGTGGATTTATCAACAGG
This sequence comes from Pithys albifrons albifrons, assembly GCF_047495875.1. Classification (NCBI taxonomy): domain Eukaryota; kingdom Metazoa; phylum Chordata; class Aves; order Passeriformes; family Thamnophilidae; genus Pithys; species Pithys albifrons. The sequence goes on from NC_092467.1 coordinate 14,305,154, forward strand.
GAACAGCAGAGCCTGTGTCTGCAGTGCAATGCACCGCATGACATAATCATGCCCTGTATCACTATAAGTCATTCAGCTGCACTAATGGCAGGAAGCCTGGTAAGAGGCCAATCTCTTTTCATCTTTTTTTAAATGACCTGTAAATTAACAAGACTTTAAAAAATGGGTGCAGAGAGATTACTATAGCAAACAAGCAACCTAGTCAACCATTAGCAACATGGGATGCAAGTAAGAACTTCTGCTAGAAATGGAACCCGTCATCCAGAACATAAACTACAGTATCTAAATGAGGACACTTCCACAGCTGATTTAATAACAAGCTTAACACCAAACTACAAGTGTGCACATAACACACTCGTATGTGTGTTAAACTTGTGTGTTAAAAGTAACAGTATTTTAAACCAGAACAGCCTAAGTAACAGATTTCAACTCTAAACAAGCTCTCAGCTAGCAAAATACCATATTCAGTTCTATCTTCTGTGCTTCAAGATTATCAGCATTCCAGAGTATTTCTAAGATGACCATATAAAAGACAAACCAGCTATGCGAGTTCAGGAAACAACCTGCTTGGCAAACAAAACCTAAGGAGAAATTGTCATGGGAGGAGCAATGGAGCTGTGCTCTTCAAAATGAAGAAATAATTTTTCCTATATGGCTCCTTGTTTGCTTGTGATGTGTTTATTCCTCCAAGGCATGAGCTATCTGCTTTGACTGAAGGCACTCCTCATCATATTCTCTGCTAGTCCTCTCCACTAAAGAGGTGCTAGCTAAGACTGTTTTGTTCTAGCCCAAAATCTAGGCTTAGGAATACCTGAAATTAGTGTCTTGAAATGTACACAAAAGGTTCAGCTAATGGCTATCCATCAAATAGCAATTCTGAATCTCAATCATGAACAAAAATAAGTAAGTCTTCTCAATTTCAATATGCTGAATTCTACAGTGACAAATTTCTGCCAAGTGTCACTACTAGTTACCTCATATACAGGACTTTTTTAGGTCCCACTACAAAAAAAAAATACTATGCTTAATGACAGACATCAAGAACAAACTCACATAAATATAAAGCTCTTTATACTCAAACTGTAGAGAAAAAATATTTACATTTTCTGAGTTATTAGAAAAAAGTCCATACTCGGACTACGCATGAAATAACCCTTATACAACTGCAACAAGTGAATCAACATCAAAGCCAAAACCAAACACATGGTCTGTGCTACTGAGATAGCCTGTGCCCAAGACATCACTGAGTGCTCACTAGTGATACACTGTAGCACTGACTGATTGCTGTAGCCAAAGTGAAAGATTTTATAGTGTAGTTTGAGAGATTCAGAAAAACATGGTAGATATTAGGATGTAACTGTATCCAAATCCACACTGCTCCACTCACTCAAGACTCTTAGTAAGAAGAGTCCTAGTAATTTGTGTCCATGCTACAGCTTTTGATAAGGACTACTTTAAGTTCCATGTGGAAGGACACTGCTGGGCTTAAGTGATATTTCCATGCCAGTCCTCTTTGACTTGAACTATCGACAAAGAGAATGAAATATCACCATAACACAACCTCTCTATCACAAATGAAGCATTATAGGTACTAGCACCACTACCTGTATGCCATACATCAGTACAGAAGTTACTTTGCATTTGTGCTTATATTTTGCTACAGATCTTTCACTAGCAATTCAGTCAAGTCTTTCCTTTTTTTTCCACCTTTGTGAATTTATGTGTTATGTGAAGTACCACTTAATTATACCAGGATGCGTTAATTCCTGTTTCTTCCTCGGAAAGAGGAAGAAACCAGGAATCAACTTACAAACTACACCACACTCCCCGGCAGAGGATGTCTGTGGCAAGTGGCAGGGAAACGGTTACAAACCCCGAGTCCTGGTAACCCGGGCCAAGGCCAGGCTTCCTCCTCATCCCAGAGCCGAGCATGACAGCAGTTTCACACAGGATTCCTCCGTAAGGCGCCGAGTCGCACGCCCAACGCACCGCTGGGACCCGGCGGAGGGGCAGGGGCGACGGCGGCGCCCACGGGAGAGCCCCGGCCAGGGCAGCACCGCAGCAGCCCCGCGGCTGTGCCGGGCGGCCCCTCCGCACAGCCGGCCAGGAGGCCCGGCCCGGCCCCGCCGAGCGGAGACGTGGCAGTGGCCGGGCGGGAGGCGCCGCTTCCTGCGCGCTGGAGCCGCGCTCGGCCCGCCCCGCGCCCCCGGCCCAGGTACCTGTTACTCCAGATGCCGTAGAGCAGTTCCACGAAGGCGAAGGAGAGGTTGAGGCAGAGGAAGGAGAAGAGGTTGCGGGAGGTCTTGTCCGCCAGGATGGACCTGCGCACGGAGCACACCTCGGGTCACCGGGCGCCGCCACAGCGGCCGGAGGCCGGACCGGCCCGCGGGCAGCCCAGGCACCCCCGGCACTGCCTTCCCCAGCCCCTCCGGGGGGCTCTGCCGCGGCCCCGGCCGCACCCGGCCCGCCCTAAGCCACTCACCTGAACCAGCCCGACACCTTCCTGAGCAGGTTGAGCCTGGGCGGCTTGTACTCATCGTCCTTGATGGAGAGCGGCAGCATCTTCTCGGCGGCGGGGCCGCGGCGCGCTAGGGCCGGGCGGGCGGCGCGGGCAGGGGGCGGCAGCGCTGCCCGGCCCTCAGCCGCTTCCGGCCGCCACCACGCCTGCGCCGCCCGAGCGCCGGGGACGGGGGAGCGCGGGGGACGCGGCGCTTGGGGCGGGAGCTCCGGCCCGGCCCGTGCCGTGACAGCCGCGCTTGGGGCGGGAGCTCCGGCTCACGCCGTGACAGCGCTCGCTCGCGTTCCGCCGGCGATGCCGGGCGCGCTCGGCGCTGGGCGGCGGCGCAGCGCACACCGCCGGTGACAGCGGCGGCCGCGGGACCCCGGCCCGCAGCGCAGAGCTGCCGGGAGGAAGCGCGGGGGGCGCTCCGCAGGAAGCGGCGCAGCCGAAGCGCTGCTCCGGCCGGCCCTGAGTCACCGGAGCCGCTTGTGCGGGCGGCGGGGTCCGCGCCGGCACCTCCGCCCGGCCCTGCCCGTACCACCGGTGCCGCCTCGGGAGCACAGCCCGTACGGAGGAGGCGGAACGTGAGCCAAGCCGCGGGCGGGAGTGCCGGGCTGCACCGCACCGAGCTGCTGCGGTCCCGGGGTGCGGGTACCGGGGTGCGGGTACGGGGCCGCTGCCGCCAGGGCTGGGGAACCCGCTCGAGAAATCTTTGTCTCGGAACGAGTATTGAAACACTGGGTTTGGACATGGAGGTTTTATTTTGGTCAGTTTTGTGTTCACTACAGGGAGTTCTGTACGATTTTTCGAAAGAGGTCAAGCCTGCATTGCAGTTTCATAATTTAACTGGCAAAACTGATATGCGCTTTCGTGGCACATCAGAAAGTGCCATTATGCTAATTCTAAAAAATCTAAATAGATGTCTGTTTTAATTAGAGATTATATAATATCGTTCTTGCTTACCACTGCAGCCTATTGTAAACACTAGAATATGTGGCAAGCAAGGAAGCCTCATAAACAGCAAACAATATTTATGTTTTCATCTTATGTATGCTTTTAAATGTTAATTAATCATGACGGTAGTACTGGTAAGGATTGTTGCAACGAGGTTGCAGACTGAGGAAAGAGGAGCTAAGGTTTTTAGAAGCACATACGATGACAATATGGTGGACTTCACAAATGCTGAGTAGCCACTTCTGCTAATAATTTTTAGAAGTCGGGAGGGATTGTTTAAACCTTTAAGATTAAGCAACCAAAACAAAGGATTAGCTTCTGGAAATAGTTTCAGTGACCTCACAAAATAGTGGTAAAATTGGAACTCAAATTTGGGAAGACCTGTATATGTGGACATATTCAGATTGGTATACACACAGATTGGCAAATCTGTATTTTTAAGAAGCAGGTTCACACAGCCCAAACAAATTTCTCTTACAAAATTTCACATTGGTTCAGTTATTCAAGTTCAGCAAATTTTTGTTCTCTAAGCTTTCACAGTACTGTTCCTAAACCAAAACTAAAGACTCTTTCTTTGTTCAGCTAGTTTTAAAGGAACAAAAATCCCTCCAACAAGCTAGGAGCCTTAACAGACCCAGACTTCTTGTATTGCTGTCCTGCAAAAGAAAGGATCTTGCACATCCTTTCTTTATGTGCTTACACTCAAATTTTCCAAGCTGCCAAACCTGATGGGAAGAATAAAATGCTGTTGTCTTAAACCCCTGACTGAACTGGTAAGCTTAGTGGAAGGAGCATGTGAAGGAGATGAGCCATAAAATGCAATGATTTCATTGGGAGTATATTCTGACTGTGGTAGCCAAATATGTATTTTAGTGATGCCCAGTGAACAAAGCAACAGCCTTGTATCTCTGTGGCTGAGCTTAATGATGAAACACATAGACATTGCACTGGCACAAGGCAACTATTTTACAAGCAGAGAAACGTGATGTTCTTTTCTTTCTAACCATCTGGAGTAATAACTTATTTCTGGAGTGTTCATTGAAAGGCAGAGACAATTCAGCTGAGCCATAGGAAGAGGATGGCATAATTGCCATGAATGCATATATCAGTCAGTAACTGAGAGGATCTTTTACTTGTGAAAGAATGCTGGGTAGCATGTGGATAATTGTTGGTCATCACTTAAAGAGTCCCTTTAATTTCCAACAGATTTGAAGATCACCAACAACTGCTCTGTAAAAAAGAAGGGGGGGAAAACAGTCCTACTTGGCAACAATGAGGTAAGTTATGAGGCTTTTTAGACTAAATTAATTTATATTCATATTTTCAATACCCTTTCAAAAATGATGATTGTTCAGCTGTCCTGGATCACTGAATTTGATCAGAATTCCCTGCTGAAAGCCTAGAAATTACTAATGGGGCAAGCTGGGTAATATGTATAGATGAATAACTGCTTAGTAGCAAGCTTAGAATATTTATCTTGTATTCTATTCATGCTAATCTTGCAGTCAAGGAGGAGAAAAGGAAACTGTATGAAGTTAAACAAAGATAAGTGCCAGATTCTGCACCTGGGATGGGGCAACCCTGGAGTTGTGTACAGACTGGGGAAAGAGAGAATGGAAAGCAGTGCCATGGAAAGGGGTCCTGGTTGATGCCAAGTGGAATATGAGTCAGCAGTGCCCTGGCAGCCAGGAGAGATGTCTCTGTCCTGGGGGGGATCAGGCACAGCATCACCAGCTGGTTGAGGGAGGGGTTTGTCCTGCTCTGCTCTGCTCTGCACTGGGCCAGCCTTTCCCCAGGGTGGTCCTGTGCAGTTTTCTATGAATATAAGAATTAATATGAGAAAATTTAAGAAGTATATAAAGCTATTAGAAAGTGTCCAAAGAAGAGCTACAAAGAGATGAAGGGCCTCGAGGGGAAGCTGTTTGAGGAGTGACTGAGTTCACTTGGCATGTTCATCCTGAAGAAGAGGAGATTGAGGAGAGACCTCGTTTTAGTTACAGCTTCCTTGTGAGGGAAGGTGGAGGGGAAGGCACTGATGTCTTCTATCTGGTGACCAGTGACAGGACCCAAGGGAATGGCCTGAAGCTGTATCAGGGGAGATTTAGGTTGGATATTAGGAAATATATAACCACCCCATAACCAGTGGGTGGTTGAGCACTGAACAGGCTCTCCAGGGAAGTGGTCACAGCCCAAGCCTGACAGAGTTCGAGAAGTGTTTGGACAAGGCTTTTAAGCATATGGTGTAATTTTTGGGGCTGTTCTGTGCAGGGCCAGGAATTGGACTTCAGTGATCTTTGTGGGTCCCTTCCAACTCAGGATATCCTGTTGTTCTATGAAGAACATTTGAGGGGAAAACTATGGAATGCAGTGGCTGCTGGATCCTTCAGAAACAATGACTAATTAAAGAATTACTCTGCATTCATTTTCACAAAAGAGTGAAATTCAGAGTTAACCAAAAAAAATGAAAAGCAAACACAGAAACTGAGTACCAGAAGTACCTGTCTTGATGGTTGATAGTAATTGGCCAATGTTCTAAAATCCTCCTTATCTATTTACTTGAACAAAAATCTGCTTAATATTGTGGGAATTTTGCTCATTAACATGGCATTAATGACTTTTCCTTTCCTGTTACTTGTTTTAAAGGTATTTTCACTTCTGTAAGCTTCCAGGAAGAGTTATGGGAATCCGCTTGCTCCGCTTCACCTCTGTGGTGATCGTCGTACTGCTTCTTGTGGCAGGTGCTTTAACAGCTTTGCTTCCCAATATCAAAGATGACAAATTGCCCAATTTGAGAAGGGAACCAAAACCCCAGAGTCAGTCTGCCTTGGATTCATTTACTCTTATTATGCAGACATATAATAGAACTGACTTACTGCTAAAGCTCTTAAATCATTATCAAGCCATCCCCAACCTCCATAAAGTAATTGTTGTGTGGAACAACATTGGTGAGAAGACACCAGAGGAGATGTGGAATTCCTTGGGGCCTCATCCTGTCCCTGTTGTCTTTAAAGTTCAAAGTGTAAATCGCATGAGAAACAGACTGCAGAATTTCCCTGAGCTGGAAACAAAAGGTAATCAGCAGTTCCTATCACTACTACTAATATTATTTTCATGCTTAAAGTCTGAATGCTAATAGATCTTTTCAGTTATACTATGTAATAAATCCACATGGATCTGTTGGGTCACTTAATAGAATGGGGGTAACAGAGAGGAAACCTGTGTTACAGTATCAGATGCACACCACCACCAGGCTGTCAGTGAAGTGTAGGGCAAAAGAAGAGAGATGTCAAATGTATTTCATGGGCTTTTGCAACTTTTCTCCATTTCCTTTGTCAGGCAGATGTAGGTAGTTCAACCTCTCTTCCTTTTGTAGTGTAAACTGAAATTCATAATGCATGTATTTGCTGAGTCTCTGCATTAATCTGGACTTAAATCATGTGGTAAAGACTTGATTTAATCCATTCTTTTTAAGACTTAAGTTCTCAAGCATATTCCGCTCTTCTGAGAAACTTCCCTCCCCAGCTGTCTGGCTTTTTATCTCAAATTATGCATCCCTTTTAAGAGTATTTTCCCCAGTCTTTTGGCTATTCATCTAAATATTCTTCCTAAGCTCTTTCCAGGAGGTGTACAACAATAAGTCCTGTTTGTTTCAAGTGGAAAAAAACCCCATATGTTGCATTACAGACCTGACCTTACTCATGATTAGTAAAGGTAATTCTGTTTCCTGCCCCCTTCCTAACATGCCCTGCTACTCCAACCCCATGATTTCTAGGAAGCCACTAGAAACTTCAGCTTCCCAAGTGTTTTATTTACTGTAATGGGATTTGTGCTGACTGTAAACTTAAAAAACTTCAATGCATCTGGAGCTCTGATCTAAGAATATCCTTCCTTTTCCACTTCTTGATAGTATTTTTTCTAAAATTTAAGGCAAAGAGTCTTCCTTCTGTAGTTAGTCATATTGAATGTTGCAATTTATTTAACTTGCTTGGAACTTGCAAGTAGTGAGGAGTAAAATTTTATACTAAGAATTCGTTATAAGGCTCATATGCTAAAGAAAGGTATCTAACTCTATTTTAGTTGTATCTTTACACAAGATTAGTAGAATTTTAAGCTGCTTTGCCAAACACTCCCAAGTTTTCCAACACATATCTCTCCAGCTGTACTACAGATGATCAAATGTTGCTGGGTTTTGTTACTGCCTGGCAAATAATCTAAAACATAGGTTTACTTCCAGTTACCACAAAGCTGCAACCTTGCTTTAGCTTTGAAATATAATTATCTTTTCTCAATATACTTTCAAGGAGTTGTAGTTCAGCTTAATGATTATAGAAATTTCACATTTAATTTGTAAAATACTGTGCTGCATACTGTGCTTGTGTATTTAGTATTTTGATAAATTAAAAGTTTTTCTCTTTTTTTTCCCCCTCCCTTCAGCTGTTTTAATGATGGACGATGATACACTGGTCAGTGCTCATGACCTGGCTTTTGCCTTCTCTGTTTGGCAGGTAATGTTTTGCATCTTGGCAGGCAGGACTTGTGAGTTACAATTGAGATTAATGGTTTTAATTAGAGTAATACTGTATCATAGTGTTTTACCATTAGTTTTCTAGCTATAAAGTTAGGTTTTTGAAGGACTGAAGTGTTGAATAGTAGAAATTTCAAAAATATTCTTTAGTAGTAGCTATACCTGTAACTTTAAAATTGTAGCTCTTACTGTACAAAACCATGAAGCTACTAACTGCTGAATTTAAATAAACTTAACGTGGTCTGTTAAACAAAAGTGTTTTGCTTTGCAAAACAAGAGAAAATGTCTGTAAAGTTATTTTCAGTGCCAAATACACAGCTGCAATTTGCGGATAGATGTTTCTTGGCACTCCCTGATGTGGAATGAGGCAAACTGTGTCAGTTTTGTAAAACTGTATTTAATTGCAGCATTTATGCAGATCAAAGGACTATATGTCAAAACTTTGTTCTTTCCTGGCAATAACTGTGTGCTCCTCTCATTTAAAAAATACGTAAATCTCTTATGAACACACTTAACACACATTTCACAGTGTGGGGTTCACTTTGATTATTTTAAATTTCTCTTTTCTTTCAGCAATTTCCAGAGCATATAGTGGGATTTGTTCCTAGAAAGCACATTTCTACTCCTTCAGGTGTATACAGTTATGGCAGCTTTGAATTGCAGAACCCTGGATTTGGAAATGGAGATCAGTATTCTATGGTTCTTATCGGTGCAGCATTTTTTCACAGTGGATATTTAGAAGACTTTCAACGACAGCCAGAAGCAGTTTATGCCTTAATAGATGAAACTCAGAATTGTGATGATATTGCCATGAATTTTCTGGTAGCCAAGCATACTGGGAAGCCTTCAGGAGTGTTTGTGAAACCTGTTGATATAAGAAATTTAGAAAAAGACACTAACAGTGGCTATTCTGGAATGTGGCACCGAGCAGAGCATTTGTTACAGAGATCCTACTGTGTAAATAAATTGGTTAATATTTATGATGGCATGCCCTTAAAATATTCTAATATCATGATTTCTCAGTTTGGTTTTCCTAATTATGCCAATCACAAAAATAAAATGTAAGCCTATGAATTTAAGGTGTTAAATATTAAACAGTACTCAGTGAACTGCACTGAGTTCAAGGAGAGAAGAAGGTGTAATTACTGCATCTTGGCCATCCTTCTGTGTAGCCTCTGATTTTCCTCCATTGGGCTTTTTATGTAGTTTTCCTTTCTAACTAATTCACCAGGTAAGTTTTGAAAAACTTTTAAAAGAATGTATAGTTATGTTTAGCTGTGATAAAAACCTCCTCTTTCCTTAAAGTCTGAAAAGTTCTTATAATTGATCAGGCCAATTGTTCAGAAACATGCAGACAAAAATCCACTTCTACCTCTCAGATCTTATGTTTTGATTTTTTTTCCTTGCATATATGTATCTAGTCAAATGAGGCATATTTTTGACAGTATTTTTGGCATGTTGAGATGCTTTCTTGCCTTCCCTCTCCTCACCTCCTCCTACCCAGTTCCCAGGGAAACTGTAGTAGAGCTACAGGGAACTGCTGGCCAGGCTTCTGGACTCCTGTACAAAACCCCTCTGACGTTTGTATATAAGCTGTTCGGTGTCCTGAGATGTTCTGAAGCTGCTATGAAAGCAAGAAGAGTACCTCACCTTAATCTCAGACAGCCCTAAAACCATTACCTACAATATCTGCTCCTGCTGAGAGAGTGGAAAATGATCTCTGATGTGGCTTTTTTTCCCATTACTGATTTGCCTAGAGTTGCTGAAACACTGCAAGCAGCTGAAAGGTAAATCCTAGCAGCTGGAAATGTAAGAAACAATACATAAAATATCAAACTTACATAAGCAGTTAAAGAAATGGATGGGATGTTACTAATTAATACTCTCCTTACTACTTAGTTTTATTTTGATATTTTGCATTTACATTGATACAAAAATGTGCCCAGGAAAATCCTCACTTACTTTTAAGAATGTATTATTTATAATTCCTAGTAAGAGCAAGCTGTTCTACATTTATTCCAGTGTACATTTTGTAATTTTACAGGTCTGCTGGGTTTTTTTTAACTACTCTTTCTAGTGAGTGTTTGCTTTTTACTTCTTTTTTTTCCTCTGTTTTTGGCGGCTATGGCAACAGAACTAAAATGTGCAATGAAGGGATAAAGCATTATGACAAAGAAATATTTTATGGTATGGTGATGTTTGACAGGGATGGACTGTTACCAGTCTCTGAATTCCCTGGCTACATTTATAGGAAGAAACAGCTGCTGTAAACAGCTTTTGTTAGACTGGGACTCTAGTTCTGGAAACCTGGTGTTAACATAGATAGGGCAAACCTTTTCCATTGCAGTTGCAGAAGGTTTGGAGGGGGGGGGGGGAGGGGGGTGGTGGCATGGAAGAAAGAGTAAAAGACAGTGATTTTCCTGGACCACAGAATCAGATTTGGCATCCAAAGCAGATTTAGTTTGATCTGCATCAGCTTTTAATTAATCCCTAGTATCAGTTCAAAAATACCTGTGGGCAACCAGTATTACCTAATACCTAATAAACAAATAGCATCGGCACAAAAAGTGTATAATTTTATAATTTTTAAATTATAATTTCTTTGCTTGAGCAATGTGACAAGTTCTTTGCAGCAGAGTGTGAGTATTTGGGGGAGTATTTGAGGATTCTTTCCCCTTGTTCTGTTGGTGTTAAAGGATTTGATTTCTGTTCAGTGAAGTCTTCCTAGTACTTTTCTAAGATTTAAAGGGCAAAATCTTAACATGGAATTGTAAAGTCTGCTTCCTTTTGTTGTAATAGTGAAAAAGTACTTTATAATTATTGTGCTGTAGTGCTGAGTAGTATACAAACAGGTCTATCATCTTTCTAGAAATGCAACTTTCCCAGTAGTAGTTTACTGTATTTTGTTTACTTACTGGACTTCTGTAATTTCTGTTCTGTGCAGCATCAGCTAGAATTGTGATGACTCACAGTTGTTGTTTACCTTATTTTTAAAATGTGAAACAAACTGTCAACTCAGCTAAATCTTAATATTGGCTCTTTGTTGGAGAGAAGTTATTGTTTTGATTTGGGTTGGGGGTTTTTTGTTCTTCTGTATCAGTGAAAACATTATTAGAACAAGCTTTTAATAATATTGTTAAAATTAATTTGTACCATTGTCAAATAAAATACAGAAAGCAGATTTATGATGCTTTTCAGATTATTTACCAAAATTTCTAGTGTTAAGATGTCAAAAGTGAGCTCACAGTTTGCATGCAGATGAGAAGCATCAAGATTTCTTTTTTTAAAAAATGTATACTTGTTGGCACATACATTCATTTAATTTAGGTAAGGCCCACTTGTGAGTGAAGAAAAGAAAACAACAGCATTAAGCAGTTAATCTCAGGTAGCAAAGAAAATTCAAAGCTAAGTCTTCAGCTCCAGTTGTAACTCATTTTGTTGAGGAACGAAATGGGTCTTTTTTGCTTATTTTTTAAAGGCTGATTTTTTTATTCCTTGGTGGTTATAAAAGTGCCTTAGGATTCTTTAGTGAAATACATTACCAAAAATTTGGATTTTAAACAAAATAATATGCATGTGATTATTTCTTCTAAGAGATTATCTAGATGTCATTTGGAAATATTTTGGAGTCCAAACAGATTCATCACCACCTCTGAATGTTCTGTAGAAATTAGTGTTTATGCAACAAAGGGCTTTAATAAATCCTTGTTGAGAAAAATCAAGATATAGTGTTAAAGTAATGCAATAGGACTACAAGAAAATTGCTTCCTTATCCAAAAATGCCACAAGATGTCACTGTAGCCTTGATATTTGATCTCAGATGTTAAACTGAGTAATTAGAATTGATTATACTAACAAAGTTGTTTTGAACCAGTACGTTCTTAAAGGTAGCATTTTACAAGGTGAACTTAGTTAAATAATCATCCTAAAAGCTATGAGAAGCAACAATGGAGTTGAAAGGACACGGAGGATATTCTGTATATATTTTTACAGAGGAGAAAATAAAAATTAATTTAAGTATTTCCAATGCTTACAAAGGCTAATTGCCACAAATGAGAACTTGTATGCTATGAAAACAATATATATACTTTTGAAAAAGTTATATAAGCAGTATGCAAACACTTGACAGCAAGGCTTCAGTTTCTAGCCATACCTCCCTCTTAGGTTCAGTGTCCAGCTAGGTGGGTTTACAAATAATAAGCTTCAACACAAACTGTTTGTAAGGATTCTACATAGTGGATAGTAGACTGTTCCACTGCTCCATCCTGGCTTCTGTTGCCACAGAGAGCATTGTTACAGCTATTTTGAGTATGCTCACTCTAACTCCCCTTGAGTGCAGCACAGACTTAGACATGTAGGTTACACTGACCTGCAGTGGAAGTTTGAGTAAAAAAAAGGGTGTTTAAAAAACTCCAGTTCTGGAGAAAATACCTTACTACCCCTCTTCTTACAGTTGTGGCTATGGTGCCCCTTAGCAAATTGCCTGTAAGTAAACAAACAAACAAACTTATTTAATTCAGGGTTAAATGTGACAGCCCTATAGAATAATATAAGGAAAAAGAAACACATTGATTTCCATGAAAGGGAATACCTTCTGACAACCTTTATTTCATTTGCTGTTACAGAAGACTATGGTCTCATTCTGGTAAGCATCTTTTATGGAACAATATTTATTACTGGGAATGATGTTTGTTTCTTGTCTAAGTTCACAGCATCAGGTCCAAACAAAGTCATATTTAGAAATATTAGTTCTGGAGCTTTAAAAAAGTAAGTAGATAAAACAATGTAAGAACACGTATAAATTATTAGAAGCAACACAAAAAATAAATTAGCAACTACACAGGTTGCACTAGAGAAGTGTTTTCTGTAGTACTTATTTGTAAAGCTTTAAAGATTATCCAGGGTTTATGGCACTAGATTAAAGCCTGCAGAGTCAGGAGCGTGTCAGTCATGTTTAGTCTCATTTGCAGACACACTAGGATTAATTATATGAACTGGCAGTTAAAGTACGTTACTTATGGTGTTGGAGAAAGATGGTGATAATAATGTGAACCTCAGGACTGCATATGGCTTTCTATTGCATCTTTTTAAGGTATTTCAGTGGTGGGGAAGGTTGCGGAAGAATGACTTTTTTTTCCTCCTTTTTTTTTCTGAAAGTATCTCCCTCTCCTTTGCAAAATTTTGCTTTAGCAGTACAAATGAGACGGACTGTCTGCCCTTTTTGGCACTTATCAGTTCTTTCTAAAGAGGAGGGTGGCAGAAAAACGTGCCCACAGCTCGAGCCAGCGCGGTAGCAGAGCTTCGTACCACGGGCGTGCGCGCCCTCCCTTTGCATTGGCAAGTGATTTCGCGCGGCGCCTCCGGCCCTGCCCCGCTGGCCCTGCCCATCCTAGCCCGGCTCTGCCCCGCTGGCCCTGCCCATCCTAGCCCGGCTCTGCCCCGGCCCGACCCTGCCCCGCCCGCCCCGGCCCCTTCTGCCCCCGCCCGACGGGCCGTACAAACCCCTGCCCGCGGGGGGCCGTGGGCGGGGCACTTCCCCAGGCACCGCTCGCTCATTGGCTGGGGGCGCAGGAGGGCGGCCCTTGATTGGCTAGCCGCCTTGTCCGTCCCGGTAGATGGTGCCCCAGGTGGGGCGGCGAGCGCTCCGCCGGCGCCGCGGGAAGCCCACGCCCCGGGGCGGCCCTGCCCGCCCGCAGTGTTGAGGCACCGCTCCAGCCCAGCTCCGCTTCCCGCTGAGCCACCTCCCCGTACCCGTGGGGGGCCGTGCCACGGTCCGCCCTCGGGTGAGAAAAAGCCGCCGGCAGCGCAGCGGGGCGCGGTGGCGCTGCCCGTGCCGGGGGTGGCCGGGCGGGCGGGGCGGAGGGCGGGCCCCGCCGGGCGCAGAGGCGCTGCCGGGCCGGGGGGCGAGCGCGGGGGGGGGCGGTCACTCGCAGCGTCAGGCCTGGGCCGGGCGAGACAAAAGACTCCGTAACGCCGTTGCCAGAGCGCCGCCGGTCGCTTAGTAACCGCCCGCTGCCGCTTTATCCGGGGGCGTCTCCCGGCCGGGGGTGGGGTCGAGCTGGAGCCGTTCGCCCGCCGTGCCCCGAGGCTCGTTCTCGGCTCCGCTCCCGCTCCTATGCGGGCCCCGGCGGGCGGCCCCTCCGGGCAGCGAGTTGCGTCCCAGCGAGCGCACCCCAGCCCCGCCGGCGCTGCTCGAGAGCGCCATGAGCTCGGAGCCGCCCCGCGCCTCGCTGCTCCGCGCCCTGTTTAAGATGGAGCCGCCGGCGGCCGCCTCCGAAGTGCTGGGGGGAGCCTCGGAGTTCGTGAAAGGTGAGAGCGGGGCGGGAGCCGCCCCGTGCCCTGCCCGCGGCGGTCCCGGAGCTTCCCTCAGAGAGGAAACCCGCTGGCGTCTCTCCCGCCCGTCCCGCCTGCCTGCCCGGCTTTGCTGCGTGCTCGGCCCCCTTGCCTGGCGGGTTCCACGGGCTGCCGCCCCCGGCCGCACCACAGCGGGTCCTGCCCCAGCGCCCCCGGCGAGCAGGGAGCGGGGCCGCACCTGTTGTTTCCCGGGCTGTGCCTCCCCTACCGGAGCCGCTCCCGGACGGTGCGGGGGGCCCGGCAGGGCAGGGCTCTCGGGCTGTACCCGCTCTCGGGCGGTCCGGGGGGCCCGGCAGGGCAGGGCTCTCGGGCTGTGCCGCTCCCGGGCGGTCCGGGGGGCCCGGCAGGGCAGGACTCTCGGGCTGTGCCGCTCCCGGGCGGTCCGGGGGGCCCGGCAGGGCAGGGCTCTCGGGCTGTGCCGCTCTCGGGCGGAGCGCTCCGGGCGCTGCCGCCGCTGCTCGCGCAGCAGAAAAAGGAGCGGCGGAGCCTCTTCCGCCCCGGGCCGCGGGTGACAGGCGTGACCCTGTGCCCCTAATCTGCCTTTCAGATCGGCTGTACTTCGCTACTTTACGAAATAAACCGAAAAGTACCGTAAACACCCACTACTTCTGTACCGATGAGGAACTGGTCTATGAAAAGTAAGTGTTGTGATCTGTTGTGCTTTGCATTTTCAAAGCGATCACCTAAGAGGCTTTCCAACACTCTTTGATACTATATAGAATATTTTTCCCCATTTAGTTAGTTACACAAAACCTGAGCATAAAGTTAGCCTGAATATATTTATTTATTAGCTGAAACTAGTTTAACAAGATTAGCGTTAAAAAAAGACCCACAAAAACAGCTGCAAGGTCAGTTAAATGGCTTAAATTGTGGTTGAACCAGGAGAGGGATATATCTGAACCTTGTAAGATTTGTTTAAAATCTGGAGAAGATCTCTTATACTAATTACTTTTTAGTAAATGGTACCTTCAATAGAAGATTATTTGGCATGAATAGATGAAACAATAGTTTGTTTTCAGTTTCTTGTGTTTTCCTGTACAGAGACTATGAAGTGATCACTTTTAATACAGAATTACAAGAATGTAATGTTTAAATGTGCTTTTGAAGAGCTCCTGCAAATTCTTTTATAAGTCTGATTTTATAAGAAGGTTTTAAAATAGCACTTCCTGATGACTTTCATAGCTTTAGGACATCAGAAAAAATATTTTCTGTCAAGTAGAAGCTTCATGTGTTTGGAAAACACTGACTGCACATAGACAGTAAAAAAGTGAAGTTGATTATAGTTGTGAATAGTGTTAAAGGACATAAAATACCCTAAACAAATAATCATGCTGTGCAGCGGTTAAAAAGTGGATGCTCTGCACGGTGTTTTCAGCTCAGCTGTATCACAGGTGATGGCATATCTCGCTACTTGACAAGGGTGTTGCTGCAGAAGAACTGCAACAAAAAGTGTGATCCTATTTTCAGTATAACTTTCCATATGGGTTGAAGAAATTGTGAGCATCACCTATGCTTCCTTCTCTTCTCTAGGGACTTCAGTACTGCTCTTGTGAAGGTGTAAACCAATGTTCCTTGGCTTTTAGCTTAGTTTTTATGCCATTTTAGGGTGCCTTTTCCACACGTGTTTTGTTAGTCTTTCTCATCTTAAGCTGTGCGTTTCTGTTGAAGTTCCCAATGATTCCTTCTGAAAGTTAACTTTTGTAATCAGCTGCTTGGGTTGGGAGTAGTTTCTGTAATGATCATTAAGTAATTTAGGTAGGAAGGGACCTTGGGAGTGCCCTAAGGCAAGGTTGACCTAGTATTGAAAGCAGAATTCAGTTGTGGTAGGTCCGGAGCAATTTGTGTTACATGAAAATGTTCCATTTTCTTTAATGGAAGGAGACTTGTTTCTCTTCTAGACTTCTGTGTTACGCTTGACCTGAGGTGTTTTGGTTTTAATTCCTAATATGCTTGTAGGAAGAGTGAAGGAATCTTAGTGGTTTGATCTTATGGGTAGGCAGGAGGAGCAGTTCTCTACTGTTAGTTACAGAGGACTGTGCTAACCAAGGACTGTAACTGGGATATTTTGTAGGAGGACAATTTCATATTAAAAAAAAAAAGTACGGAGAAATTTGAGAGGGGAGGAGAAGGGAAGTAATTTTCTTTGAACGTGTAACAGAAATTCCATGGGTATCCTCCTTAACCCAGTTACCTGTTAATTACATACCAGGTCTAACCCGATACCAGGTATAATTACCACACAATGAAAGGAAGCAAAGTTTCCTTTATCTTCTAGGGCATATCTGAAGATTTTGAACTTGTAACTCATAGTGTATTTTCTGAATTGATGGTTCCTACTCGGCCTGTTTCAAAGGTGTCCTGTATCTGATAGTATAATAGTACTCTCCCTTTTGTGCTCTTAAAATACTCAAATGTGATATGAGGTAGAAATTAAGTGACAGTTGCCAGGTGGCATGAATCAATTATTTTGTGTAGTAACCTAACTGTTTTACATAACATTGCTAACCTTTCCCCTGATATTTATATTGCAGCACCTATCACTATCAGTGTATGCAATATTTAGTAGAAACCCATGTCCCCTCTTCTTTTTCCTCTCATATTTAAGGAAGTTTATGTGGTCTCAGGGAAGCAAAAGCAGGAGTCATTAGGGTTACAATTTTATATAACTCTGTAATATCTTTCTGGATTTGGAAAGCTTGCATCAAATTGAGGATTAGAATGCAAGACTTGAAGTTCTTGGAGAAATACTAATTTTGCCATAGTTTCTCTTATGCTCATCATCAAGCTTGACATCCGTCTGTTGTGTTTCACAGCCCATACACAAAGTGAGGGCCTGACCTCAGGGCTGGTCTGTAACTAATAGTGGAGTATAACTTTAATACACCAGATCTGATTTTCTGCTCATTTTCTCAAAAGTGCAGCCTTCTTTCTGAGAAAGTGATTAGAAGTATTTGTCACAAGATAGCAAAATAAATACTTGGAAGTGAGTTTTGAAGTGCTGTCTCTTAGAGCAGTGCTTTGCAGAGTCTTTATTCAAAATGTCCTACCTGGGTTGTTGCGATCAGAATGTCTTGGCCACTTCTGCTTTTTTATTGAATGAATTGTTGGAGTGTTTGGAGGAGGAGGATAGATGTCTGCTCAGGTATGAAATCCTCAGCACCCATGGGGTTTGCAATTAATTATGTTAATGCAGTGTTTATTGACAACTTTGTTCAGCTGTGTCATAGTAGTCACAAGACAAGGACACTTCATTGGGCTTGGAAAAAACCTGCTTTTCTTTGGGCCGTTCTGTTAACTTGTTACAGAATTTTATTTAGTTGACTTTATGAAGGTGTCAGTTTGCTTCACTGAAGGAGTATCTGATCTGAAAACCTCATGAACATGTAGGTTTGGAGTTGTCTGATTACAGAGAGCCTGTTATTGGATCACACAGTATTTAAAAACTCACTGCTTCACTTCCATTTTTTCTCCCACTCTTCAAGAGACATGAAATAATTTTGTACATAAGTAGTACATTTATTAAACAAAACAGCTGCAGTGCTAAATCTAATGGTTTTGGTAGTTTTGGTCAGATAAGATAAATGCTGCCTTGCTATTGCAGCCTGTCACGTGATTTATTACTACATTTTACACAAAGTGTGGTTATGTAATCTTGAGCACTTTGGCCTTTAGTTTTCACTTGAAGTTTTCAGCTGTTCTAGTGAATTCATAACACTGCCTTATTTAAACATGCACACTTCAAAAAGATAATAAAAGTGTTCTTAAATGCCACCTGACTAGGAACTTGCTACTAGAACTGTCACTATTTTAGTGAAATGTGTTGCAATATAACCTTGAACCTATTATGTTAGGGAAATACCTCAGTTAAGAGAACAAGAAACATGAATGAAATGATACCATTCTGAAATCTCTTTTTTGATGGTTCTTTTTCTCTTAAGATTTTGGCAGAGTTTTTCTGAAACTCTCTGACCTTCCTGAGAAGGTTTGCGCTGCTGCTTGTAAGGGTACACAGCCTTTCAGGGGAAGGTAGTGCAGGTAACTGTTACTGCAGACAAATGGAGTTAATGAGAAATAATCCATCTTGATGAAGACTGTAATTTGGCAAGCCTTGCCCTGGCAAGATCTAAGTTAATGAGTTAGGCACTAGTAAGAAACTTTTTATTCTCTTAAGAATAGAGTCCTTCGCATTTCACCTTTCAGTAATCTGATCTGGATTGAGAGTACTACACTTGACTGGTTAACTTGGCTTTCACATGGTTTAATCAAAGCAACTTTTAATGTCCTTTTTATTGTTGAATAACTTTCTCAAAGAAAATTAAAATTTAAATAATGTGAAACAGGAATCTCATACTGGTAAATTGTAATGTCAGCCTTCATAAATCATAATGGTTTTGTTCAGTCGTTTGTTCTCACTTTGGATCTCTTGTATAAAAACAGCTTTTGCAGATCTAATCTCTGACATTGTGTAAGCAGCTGTAAAACGAGTTAATACAACAGTGTCTGTATCTCCTGTGCTTTGTACTGAAGGTTTCTTTCAAGCTTTGGTGTGTTACTTGCTCAAGTCACAGCAGTCTTCGTGTTAGTTTGGTTATGCAGCAATAGAATAAGACTCAAATGTTTAGCTACAATAATATTAAATTAGTACAGTTTCCTCCACTGCACGTGTATATGCAAAGAAGCAGCTTCTCTTTCCTGTGAGAAGAGTAAGTGTTAACTTGTCTGGTTTGTTCTGGCTGACTGCTCTGCTGTGGCTGTGCAGCAATTGTACTTGAATAGGAAACCTGAACTTCTCCATCTTTCCGTGGCTTATATAATTTGAAAGGAAAAAGAAAACTTAAACTTAGCCTTGTTCCAATAACCAGAGCTGTCACTTCACACAGAAAACAGGGTGTTCCTTGTTCTCACCAGTAACTTTTAAAGACTTCACCTTTACTAATGGATGACCAGGATAGCCTACTAAGCTGAAGTCCAAAGTATAAAAAAGAAACATTCCCAACTTCTAAATAACTGTAAATACAGAGGAGGAAAAACTTCATATACTTACACCAACTTCTGTATGGTGATTTCTTACAGATGAGTATTAAGAATAATACTCCAGCTTTTTTATTTATTTTCTATGTTCAGATGGGAAAATTTCAATGTAAACAAGAAAATGAGAAGATTTAAGAACTGGGAATGTAAATTTTTTCTTCAGACATGAACTTCTGCCATAATTTTTCATTTGAAACTTGTAAAGTGCTATCCCTTAACACCTGTGGTGTGCTCTTCAGTCCAGCAGTTTCATAGATTGTATACCTATGTATTGTTTTACCATATCAGTCTTTGCTTTTTCATATGTAAAAGGTAAAAGCATTTGCTAGTAGTACTGAGGATTTTTTTTTCCAATAAAAAAGTACCAGGGTAAAACAGAACTGGTTTCTAGCTCCAGTTTTGTTTTGGAGACCCCTTATGAGAATCTTGGCTTCTGTTAACAGATGACTTCTTTTCTAACAGTACCTGAAGAGGGAAGCTTTTTTTGGAAGAACCTCTTCTTAGTTTGTTTTTGATGTCAAGAAGCATTACATTAAAAAAGAATGTGTCTGGAATAGCTATTTAATTATCTGTAACTTACATCATGACTTCTTTTTGGATTTTGAAGAGTCAGGATCTTCAGGAGGATTTGGAAGTTACAAGAGGAAACAGAGTTAATACTCATTTGGTTTTTTGGGTGTGGTTGGTTTTTTTTGTTTGTTTTGTTTTTTTTGTTGATAATCCAGAGCCACTGCATTATTCCTACGTTAGGATGCAGGCAGTGAGGTGATATTTCCAGGGTTATATTTGCTGTATCATCCTTTATTAATTCAGTAGCATGCAATCCCTAAGTAATATTAAGTGTCAGGGATTTTGTCTCGGCTCAGATGAGAAAGCTCCTGGCAATTCACGTGTTCCTGGAATCACTGGGCTAGAGCTTGGGAACAGTGTCACTGAGTATCACACCTTTTTCATGTGCTTGAGGAGTGGGGAGGAGAAACACACTCTAGGAAGTGGAAGTTGGAGAAAAAGACTGATGTCCTGACTAGCAGTTAGGTTGTAATGAATGTGTACACTGATCCAGAAATTTGTTGTGTGTAAGATGTGTTTGGCTTCTGAATGATTTTGAAGGATGTACCTGTAATACCACTTGGCCTTTCTGCAGTACCTGGTTCTTGCACTGCTTAATGGCCAGACTTGGAGCGGATGCAGCAAGACCCTCAGAGTGCAGCAACCTGAATATTCCAGCCTTGGAAAGAGGGAGAGAGAAGCAAGTGGAGAATGTTTCTCTTACTGTAATTCAGTCTAATTTCTTAATTGTAAAATTGTAAATTTGAATGGTAAAATGCTGGTAAATTAGTGAAGTTCTGCAGTTAGAAAGATGTATTTGTGTTATTTTTCAAAGTTCTTGAGTTTAATTTCTCAGGCACATGGTGTGATTCTTGGGCTGTCCTGCACATGGCCAAGAGTTGGACTTGAGGATCCTGATGTCTCCCTTCTAACTCAGCATATTCAATGATTCTGTAGGGGTTACCAGTTCAATTAAAAGTCTGCCAGACTGTGTTATTCCTTCATTGACCATAACCAGGCATCATCCAATAGTTCAAGATAGGAAATCTGTTAGTAATTTTTCTGAAGCTCCAAGGTCAGTGATATTTAAATGCTTCGTAAAAAGAAACATTCACATTCAGAAGAGGTGCCAGTTTAGGCTTGAACTGACTCACGGCACCTTCACGCGACATCCCTTGGAACTGCAGTCGGAAGCGACTTGAGGTACTGTCTGCAGAGTTGCGGGATGCATTCCATTAATTTCCCTGAAAGAATTTACAGGAGCTGCTTGCCTGACAGAGACGACCAATGAGCCCTTTATGGGCTGGCCATTCTAGGTGGGTGACCATTCCTATCATACAATACAGCAAATGCCTCAGATCTTACGCTGTAATAAATAATAGGAGAAGTGGTTCTAGGAGTCTATTCTAAGGAGAATACAGGTACCAGAAACTTAAGCTACTGCTTCCAGGTAGCATCATGATAGTATTTTTGAAGTAGACTATTTGAATATTCATATAGTATATTCTAGGGTTTTGCTACTTAGTTTTAGAAGCCTAAGGATAGCAAGCCACTGTGAGTTGAGGGGGAAGAATAATTCAAGCTATTATCTAGGTACTTGATTAAAACAAAATATAATTAAATGTTAATTAATACCATACCTGCCATCTATTCCTCATATGTGGTTCCCACCTCCATTGTAAATGATTCTCTCTTAACCGGCTTAAGCTTCAGAGACATCCCGATTTCTGAACTGTATTTAAATGCTTCATTAAAATACCTAGGTGTAAAAGAGGTGGAAGTAAAATAATGTGTGGGTTGTTATCAGTGGCTATCATATAATAGGATTTGACTTTTCTTTTGTTTATCTTCTACTTTGGGCAAATAAAATTCTTTACTCGGATGGTGACTTGATGTGTCGTTTCTTCCCCATTTCTTATACTTCCCATTTCCCAACATCTACTTATGTTTAACTGTACATCAAAGTTCTGTTCTTCAGATGAAAATCCTCTGGGTGAGTCAGGATCAAGTGTCTCTAATTCAAGTACACAAATGGGCTTTTATAGAAAAAGTAATGAGGGTGCATAAGATTAAAATCTTCTGCTTAAACATGTCAGAAATTGTGTTTGGAAATGCCTAAGGATGTAAATTGAAGAAAGATTTTGTAGATCAGAGTTCTCTGAATTCAGTACAGAGCCTTGTATTATCTTTCAGAGAACTCTCTGATTTGGAGGTTTGTAAAGCACTTGTTTCAGCCTCACTAAAAAAAAGGATAATCCAACTTAGTCCACTTATGAGATATTAAGTGGAGGAAGTTAAAATTAGGCAGGTAACAACTTTTCTGCCTCGTATCAACCACAATGTTGTATCAGTGAAGCCAGTGGCTGGTTTACACTGCCTGCATGGTGTTAATGTAAATAACTTGGGAATTGCCAGTAGTTCTGTGTATGAGTAACAATGCTGGTGCAGCAGTGACTGAAAGTGCCTTTCCTTTATGGTTGTGTTTGAATTCTGAGAAGTATCTCGTTTCTGCAGCATAGACAAATGGTGACAGGACTAAAGTTTGAAACACAAATACTTCTCCCTCACCTCCACTGTGTTAAGGGAAGCACACCACACTTAATGGGAATTAAGTGATGTAGAAATAGTTAAAGGTGGTTGAGAAGCTGAATAGCTTTGTTTTGTAGAAATACAATTATTTCATGGATAGATTCAAATGTATTTTGTCCTTATGCCCACTAAAATAGTAATTTGTTGTGGACAAACTTGTAAATTAATTTTCATGTACTTCTACACTTCTGTTTGAATTTAATCATGTGCAGAAGTAGAAGTGGATATATGACTTCATATTGATGTACTTCTAGCAAGTGAACAGTAATAAAATAAAAACTTACCCTAAAGCATCAGTTATGAAGTTCTTCAGTTCTTTAGATGGACTGTGTATTTGGTTAAATCATTCAGCTACTTTGCTCACAATGGTTTTTAAAAAAGGATTCTGTATTATAGTAACTATCATATTCCATGTTTTTTCACAATAAAAAGTACTTTTCCAAAATAATCTTAAATTCCTAAGTTCTTCTTTTCCATCATATATTTAAGTGGAAGAATGCTCTACAATTAATGGAGCAATATGGTGGTTTTTTTGACTTACGGAAGGTGTTAGTGTAGCAGCATGGGAAGAGATGTTAGTAAGCCTTCTGTATGGCTTTTCTAGAGCTACATTAACTCCAGTGTTGTTAGAGCTCCAGTTTTAACTTGTTGTTTGTCATAACTCATACTTGCCCTTCTTAGAACTTTTTTATTTCATCTATGTGAAAAACTGTATGGAGGGTTTTGTTTTAAAAACAGCTATAAATGTCAAGCATATTTGGAGACTTACCGAAGAAAAATGAGGCGTTCTGAAGTTAAGCCCCTGCTTTACTGCCACTGCAGTTTTCTCTTGAGCTAGTTAACTTCTGTGCACCCTGCAAATAAAGTCCTAGTAGCTGGACAGCTTGGCCTTTCATCCAGGTAATTAGCTTCTGTAATTACATCTTAATATTTTGTTCCAAAGGGCTGAACTGAATCTTAACCAACAGTTACATTGTTACCTGATATTGTAAAGTAGATGATAGTGCCACAGTATTGGTGTGGCAGGCAGGCTACTTGTATTAGATAGTGATTAAATTAATACAGTTGTCTCTTTTTTGCACTGCTCTCGGCTTTCCTGTTTGAGAGAATGTGGGGGGAAAGTTACTAATGAAGTGTAAGTGCTAAAAAGATCTTCAAGATAAAGATTTCTGTACACAAAAGGAAAGTTGTTGGGGGAAGCTTACAACTTGAATTTTGAGCAATTTTGCACAATGGATGAAGAGAGAAATCCCTAGAGGAGGTTGCTCTAAGTTCCTTGCCTAAAGGCTGCTGTTACTTGTAGAGGTGCCTGTATGAAGGGTTTGCTGGGAAGAGCACCGTGAGTCTCTACCAGCTGCAGATGTGCAATAATTTTCCTGTACAGACTACTGCTGGCAGCTCTTACCTTAAGAGCAGTAAGTGTTCTTTCAAAAGTAATATGAATGTTTAAAAATCCAAAAGAGAGAAACAAGAGCAATGAGAAATTGATATTCACAATATGGAATAAATAATAAAGTGAAAGAACAGCCTAGACACAAGAGGATTTTGGGACAAAGGGAAAAGCAATTAGATGTAAAGTGTCTATGTAGTATTTAATCTCTGGAGTAGTGAAGGATTGGATATAAAGAAATATGCTTAAATTTCAGACAGACATCAAGACTGGACATATTAAAATAAATTTGATAATTTTATTACCCATAAGGAATTCTATTTATCCTATTCTTAATACTATGTAATGACACATTCTTATCTTAAGCAGTTGTAGAATATCTAGGATGACATCAACATGGCTCAAGTGTAGATTATGTCCTGAAATTCTTCTCTCTGTAGTTTTGACCAAAACCAGACTCGATATCATGGGATGAAGAAAAAAATATCTGTCATTAATGCATGTATATAATAGAAAGGTAATTACAGAATATCTTAAACTGAAGGTACAAATGCATTCAAGTTAATTGTTACTATTGTCCTCTTCAATGAGTCCATTGAGGACTTATCTTTTGGTCCATGTATATTGGTTACTTGGTATCCTACAAAAGTTACTAATTTGCAGCTTGAATTATCAACTGCATGCATGTTGAAATTTGCTTGGCTACTTTGTATAAATAACACTGGGTTTCTTTTCTTCCCCAGTTTCTATGGAGATTTTGGGCCTTTAAATTTGGCAATGTTATACAGATACTGCTGCAAACTAAATAAGAAACTGAAGGTAAGCTTTTGTTTAAAAAACAATGTTCCTTTTTTGTGTGTTTTGAAATTGAAATAAGATTATCCAATTTGAAAGTGGTGGTTAGGTGCTCGTTATCTAGATGGTTATTGCTAAACTTTAAGGATATTCTTTGAGTTCTTTTTCCTCTGAAGAGTGAAAAAAAAAAGCCTTCACTATTGCTTTTCAGGTGAGGGACTGAAGACTGTATTTGCATTTTTTTTCATAACCATACGTGTTAAAAACAATAATAACAGAACCCACTGGTTATGCTCCATCCCAACCAGACCCAGTACACTGATTGTACAGCTGTGGACTTAACCTACTCTCCAAATACCTGTGAAGAAGTGATGTGCAGCATGTGTAGAAAATCTATCAATTGCAAGAAATGGAAAGTGTTTTAATTCCAGAATACTAATTACTTTTGGGCAAATAGTGAGGGAACTCTTCACTAAATATTACAGTTTCTAAATCCTTATAAAATATTAAAAGCAAATCTTCATACTTTTTTAGTTGAACCAGAATGCCTTCAGTCTCGAGCCTCGGTACCAACAGTTTCACCCAAGAAATAAGTACACAACTAATAAATACCCCAGGATTTCTTTTTTAATGGTTTGATTTTAAACAGGAATGTATCTACAGTCTTTATTCTTCTTGTAAGACCATTATCTGCATGGAATGAGGCAAGCTAATCATCAGAGGTGTCTTGTAAGCATGATGATAGATTGGATATTATCATGGAAAAAATAATCAAGGGAGCTACCTTGGAACTGAACAATTGACTCCGCTATTTGCAGGGTTGATTTAGCAACTGTGATGTCATTTTAATGTAATTTTATATTTTTTGAAAAGAGCAAACACACCGACACTGCTGAGTGAAGATTACAGCTGGTGAGGAGCAGGACAGAGAAGTCTCGTCAACTCTGGGAGGAGGGGCTTTGTTGCTGCCAGAGGCTAATTCCAAATAGGCTAATTTAAACTACTAGTGCATAAGAGGGAAGAGTAACCTGAGAGTGCAAGCACTTGAAAGTAATACCTGAAATCAAACAGCTAAAGCTTGGAATGCTGCCAAAGTGGTGTTGAAACTTACAGTTGAATAGATTCCAGTCTGACTGATTGGCATTACCTCTGGGGTAGGCCAGTACTGCTCGTGCAAGCTTTGCTCTTCTAGTAGTTAAAATATATGCCAGACTCTGAGCGAATT